>NC_069380.1:203924285-205174285 GCF_027475565.1 Acinonyx jubatus
TAGCTGCACAGCTGTAAGATGAAGAGTTAATCATTGTATGGTTTATAGGAAGAAAATAATTATCTTTTATTGTTTTTGAGATTAAAAAAATCCCTTAAGCCTAATTGCAATAATAACTTAATCTGTTGGTCAGTGTTTATTCATTACTCACTCTGTGCTCAGAACTACAACAACTGTCAGGAATGCAGCCATATTGGCCACGATCCCTAACCTAATTATAAGAACGGAGACAAAAACATTAATAAAGTTAGAAAAATCAAAATAATTCTAATTATCCCCAGGAGACTATTGCTGTAGGACTAGAAATTAAATCAGTCATGGGCAGACATATATCAAAACTCAAATCCCATGGCTCAGTGGGCATTTGAGAAGGACAGATTGAGAGGTTCTCACTGAAAACTTTTTTGCAGATGAATAAATTAGATATGGAGAAAGAGTTTGGAGCTCTTTTGAACTTTTCTTTCACCAACTAGTTTTAGGATGGCATGGTTATCATTAAGGAATATGTTGTGTATTTCAGATTTAAGTGATAGGGCAGGTAAAATATAATTTGTGTGATGAATGTTTTAGAAGCTCTTAACTGCATCTGAAATACCTCTTTAGGGTGCCAGGATATCAGATAAAATGCTCACAGGCACCACCTCTGCATTTCCTTGGGTACAAAGATCTGTGGGTGGAGAAGCAAAGGAGGGAGGGCCACCAACAACCTTGAGTGAGGCCACAAAGGCACATCTTTCAGACGGCACTGTTGCCATTGCCCCATGAAGTCTATAACATAATTTCAACAAAGCAAAGTAAATATAAATAGACCTCAAGGCAAATGAATATGTCACTAGAGGTAGTATAGGGTAGGAAAGATAAACTAGAATTTGGAATTCTGACAGCCCTAGGTTAGAATTTGTTTCATCACTTATGAGCTGCAGTTAGTCTGAGCAAGCTGTTGATACTCTCTGCTTCCCGTCACTATAAATCCCTCGAAGGCAGAGATTCTGTCTTTAAAACAGTGTTTTTTATGATTATAGATGTAAGTGATATCCATGGTAGAAATATGGAAGAACAAAGTAGAAAATGAAAGTCACCGTTTATGCAAGTCCTATAGCCCTGAACATTTTGTGACACATCTTTCCAGATTTTTTTTGTGGGTACATATTTAATCAAAAGTGTTACTTAATGTCTATGTCCTTGTTCTTTTTAGCCCTTGTGCCTGGTATAAAGAGAAGTTTAGTTAAATGACTAAATAGCCTTGAGCTTCTTAGTCTTCAGATCCATCCCAGAAAAAATGAGAATAAAAACAGCAACTATAGTGTTGGAGTTCTGAGGGTTGAATGAGATGCTGGATGTGTAGGGCTCATTCACTGGTATACAACAGACATTCTGTAATTCAAAACTGTTATTGCTATGATTTTGGTTCTCATTGAAAAGAGAGAGATACACTAAATAGTTTGGTTCAGAGGATTTGAAACCATTCATAATGACCTTTCCTTACAGTTTGGAGACAGATAGTAAATCTAGTATGAAGTGTTTATAATTCTAGAGCATGGGAATGTGCTATGAAGCCTAATCCAGAAATGGCATTGTATTGGCAAAACCTGTCACTGAAGTCAGGGGTATGAAAGAACAGAGTTGGTTGCAGAGTGTTCTGCTCTGAGCGTGGTGACTTTTATCTTAAGCTGTTTCTTGAATAAGATACAGCTTGGCCTCTAATACCAGCAGGTTCTTGACTCAAACTCCGTGGTGTTAAGGATCTCAAGGCTTCTTTCTTTCTTGTAGGTTCCTTCATATAAACCTGTTGTGGACCTGGATTGAGTATAGGAGATGCCTTTAGTGGAGCCATAGGCAAGGATTCTCCAGGTTCCTTGAGCCTCACTCACTGGAGGTACTAGTAGGATTAGAATTGTAGGTGGGCAGCTACCTTGCAGAATGCTGTAGAGGAAGAAGGATCTCAGAAATCAACCAACCCAGGGGCACCTTGGTGGCTCGGTCGGTTAAGGGTCTGACTCTTGATTTCAGCTCAGTTCATGACCTCATAGTTCGTGGGATTGAGCCCTGTGTCTGGCTCTGTGCAGACAGCACAGAGCCTACTTAGGATTCTCTGTCTTCCTCTCTCTCTCTCTCTCTCTCTCTCTTAATCTGTCTCTCTCTCTGCCCCTTCCCCACTTGTGTGTGCATGCATGCTCTATCTCAAAATAAACTTAAAAAAATTTTTTAATTAAAAAAAAAAAAAATCAACCACCCCAGTAGCTGTTTTACACACAGTGAACTAAGGCCAGAAGAGATTATGTGAACTTCTCAAGGCCGCACAACAAACTGGTGACACAACCAGACTTAGAACCAAAAGGTTCCTGTGAAGCAGCAAAATGTAGAAGAAAGAACACAGGTTGGAGTCAGGCTGCTTTAGTTTGAATCCTGGTTCTGCCACTTAGAGGTATATTTAGAGGACACTAAATCTCTCTGAACTTCGTTTTCATCTGTAAATCCAGAATGAAATATCTAGTTGTGTTAGTGTCCTATGGCTGCCATAACAAGTTATCATAAACTTGATGCCATAAAACCAAAGAAATGGATTGTCTCACAATTCTGGGAGCCAGAAGTCCAAACCAAGGTGTTTTGGGGGACCATGCTGTCTTTGAAGGCTCTAGGGAAAGATCCTTCCTTGCTTCCTCACAACTTCTGGCGGTTGCTGGCAGTCCTTGGGTTTCCCTGGCATACAGCAGCATCACTGTTGTCTCTGTCTGTATTGTCACATGTTTTTCCCGAAGTGTGTTGGTCTGTTTCTGTGTCTTCACGTGGCCTTTCCATAAGGACGTTAGTCATTGGATTTGGGGTTCACTCTAATCCAGTGTGGCCTGATTTTATTTATTTATTTATTTTTTTTAAGCACTTGTCAGTATTTAATGAACCTCTCTTCATGTGGCTTCAAGCTACCAGGACACAGACTCCTCCCACACCCTTAATCTTCTCCTCAGCTCTTCTACTGACGAATTTGGCCTTCCCCATGACAGGCTGTTTGGGGAGTTTCCCTTTCCCAAAACTTTGTCATAGCCCGATCGCACCACATCGCTGATAGGAGCAGCTCCCGTCTTGTTTTTGGCAGCCTTTTCCTGTGACTGCTCACTGACCAAGGTCCACAGTTTATTGAGGCTGACAGTTGGGCAGAAGCCCTGGTTCCTTTTTATGTGGTAATGCCTCACACCAGCTTTTCTGAAGTAACCTGGCTGGTATTTGTCAAAGTTGACCCTGTGGGGATGCATGCCACCGGCATGACCCCGGCCTCCTGGGTGCTTCCGGTGCTTGCGGACGCAGCCATGTCCGTGGCTCACGTGGCCCCGAAGTTTCCAGGTCTTCCTCAGTCTGGATGGCCTGTTGGCAGCCCGGAGGAGAGAGCCAGTATGGCCTGATCTTAACTAATTACAACTGCAAAGACGCTATTTGCAAACAAGGTCACATTCTGAACTTCTGGGTGGACAAGAAGTTTTGGAGGGATGCTATTTAACCCAGCACAGTAGGGTACAGCACTGTTGCCTGGATGAAATCACGTATTGTCTACGAAGTATCTAGCGTGGTTGCTGATCCATGTTAGTTCACATGGTAGGTAGCTCGACAACTGTTGGTTCTCTGCCTTTCTTTCCAACCCCCAGCCCCGTGGCCACTTGGCCGTTGCAGAACTCCAGGCACTGAACTCACTCTGTTTCCACAGTCTGCGTCTCCCTCTTTCTGCAGTTATTCTGGTATGTTCCCAGCCTTCTTCACTGGCCGGTTGTAATTGTTTTGGATACCCGTTCTTTTATTGAGATTCTGCTCATTTGCAGCTTTCCTAGTTCTAGTTTTCAAGGAGCTTTACTGTAAATATAGTTGGATGAAAAAACAACAAAGGGCTGCAGAGCACAGTTATCGGCAAAGGGACTGCTTTTTATTTAATTAGCAAAAACAAAGAAGTACATCCAGTTTTGACAAGGATACTGTGAAAAAGTAAACTAATAATACCTTTGTTGGGGCTCTTAAAACTGTTACACCTTTTCCAAAAATCAATAAAAATAATATACTTTTGCTTTATTAATCTCAGAACTGGGAATCTGTCCTAAGGTAATAATTCAAAATACAGAAAACACCACAAATATTCATCAAAACATGATTTATGCTAGCAAGACTTAAATTTTTTTTAAGTTTATTTATTTTGAGAGAGAGAGAGACAGGACAAGTAGGGGAGGGGCAGAGAGAGAGAGAGAGAGAGAGAGGGAGAGAGAGAGATTCCAAAGCAGGCTCTGCACTGTCAGCAGGGAGCCCAGTGTGGGTCTTGAACTCATGAGATCATGACCTGAGCTAAAACCCAGAGTTGGGTGCTTAACCAACTGAGCCACCCAGGTGCCCTGATAGTAAGACTTTAGAAACAATGTAAGTGCCCAACAATAAGGATAGTTTAGGTAAACTGTGGTTTGTCCGTTTGAGAGAACATTATACAACTATTTAAATATAAATATGAAAAATATGACTTATTTTTTAAGTGAGAAAAGATAATTACAAATAGATTCATATGTGATTGTGATAAGTGTATGGGGTAATGTCAAAATGAGTAATTTTTTTCTATGTTATAAATTTTCTATAATTTGAAAATATTTTTGTATAATTTTAAGTAGGACAGCGATAATGTAAGGACATAATCCATACAGTTGGGTGACTTGGTAGATTTCCCATTTCATCTTTTGGGTGCTAGAGGCTGTGATGCTTAGAGCACTGCTGTTGGCATCAGGTGGAAGCAAGTGTCATTTCTCAAACAGATTAGGACAAACCAGTGTTGTGGGAGCAGTTGCTAGTCAGGGGGTTCCTACCTGCATGACCACTAAACTGGACTCATGAGTTATGGGGCCAGTGACTCACCCCTGACCATAGACAAGCAGCCCCATGAAGGGCTCAAGTAGATGGATACTAATATCACTTGCCTCGAGAAAAATCTAAAAAGTCAAAACAAAGATGTGACAACAAAAAAAATTGCAAAGGTTTGTTGGTGTGATTTACATTTTATTTTTGCTTCTGGTGAATACATAATAATCCTCCCCTCCCCCAACAAGTGAGAAAAAAATGAAGAATATTATTGAGATACATAAGTTCGTAGGTTACTTTGGACTGTGAATACAAGTTTAATACGGATGATAAAGCTTTAATAATTTATCTTTTTGATATTGGTAAAGTCAAAGAATTCATAACTCCTTGGCTCAATTGTATTTACTCATGTTATTAGTTATTTCTAGTCATTTATTTGGGAAATATTTATTGATTCTTATCACAGTCTTAGACTTGATTATATCTCATGTTAATTTTCTGAATTTCTGTTTATTAGTTTACTATTATGATAATTTTAAAGTACTTCAAAAATAAGGAAAACATACATCACTAAGTTTCATTTCCATTATATGTTCTCAAAGAAGTGGTTCTCAAATTTAATGGGTGCAGGAATCACCAGTGATGATAGTTAAAAATGCAGTTTTCCGGGCATTAACCTCAGAGGCTAGAGAGGAGTCTGGACGTCTTTGAAAGGAGGAAAGCAGAGGGTGCTGCCGCAGGTGGGCTCCCACTCACGCTTTCCAAAAGTGAAAAGTTAGCCACATGAAACCACGTGCCCCCAAATATTTTCCTTTAATATTTGAGGTTGAACATTAATTATCACCGTAAAAAAAAACAATAAAGATGAAAAGTGTTAAAATTTGGCATTGTTTTCCAAAACATGAGTTTTCTTTTCCTTTTTTGGAGGTATGTAAGGAAAGCTCATCACCACGCTGTGAATGATGTCAACTCCTCTGTTCCTAGCACATTTTTGACACGTCACCCTTTTATTTCACAACAAACATGCTGAGGCAATGTTCCTTTTGTTTTAAGAGCTGACGACTGTCAGTTAATTATATCATGTGCTGAAGGAAAATTAATAAGGAATGCATTCAACTACAACTTGCATTTTCAGTGTTATTATCACAAATGAGTGCATTTCAGACACTCTAATATTAGAATCTAGATTCTCATAATGCAGTGTCTACTGTGAAAACCACGTGTAATTGTGTTCTTAACACTCATTCATCCAGTGGTGTCTGAGCTATGAGGGTTAATAAGTCACTTTCCAGTATGTGAGGTCTTTCTGTTTCCCTTCCTTGAGAAAGCAGATGGGTGATTTATTTTTAAAAAATCTTACAAGAGAATGGTATAGAAGCCAGTTAAGCCTCGCCTTTTTCCAGAGTTGTCTTTACCTGCAGAATTATCTAGCATAATAAAATGAGGGGTAGCTTCTAAATTAAAGATTGCTAAGGCAATGTTTCTTAAACTTTGTTTGCATAAGAACAATATACCATATATAATATTTTTATTAATATTCAGATTTATGGGCCTCCATTCCAATTTATTAAATCTCAAATGAGGACTGAGAATTTACATTTTAAAATACATCCCCGTTTGTTAAACACTGATAGACTGCCTTATATACTTTGAGGAATTTCTCCCCTTGGGAATTTTGTAAAATAACTTAGGAGAGGTAATTATGAGTGACCTATGCTTTGAAACTTTTGGAGGAACTTATTTTAAACCTTAATTAAGGGGAGTTTAGCAGCTTAAAAGAAGCATTGAGAAGTTTTCCGAACATGGATTTTATATTTGGATGGCTATTGGGAATAAGTACACCATTGTATTTCTTTTTGGAAAACCATGGCCTTTGGCAAGGCCAGAAGTTATTAGGATTTCCAAAACCCTGACAGTGAGAGAACCAAAGGAGTAACAAAGTGTGACAGTGATGGATGGCCCTATGCCAGGCAGTGCTCTAAGCATCTTGTATGTATTAATGAGTTAACCTGACAAGTATCCTACAAAGTAGATATTATTATTTTACTCATCTTGTAAATGGGAAACAGAGGTAGTGAGAAGTGAATTAGCTTGTCCCCTTCTGTAGCTTGTGAGAAACAGATCCCAGGTTGTTCTGAACTTGAGCATTCTGAAGTGGGGTCTGGGCCTCCACTACTGCACTATGCCACTGATGAAGGGCTGGTTCTCTGGGAAACTCATTTACCTTTCAACCAAATAAGGGGCTTTTTATATTAAGGTGAGTATCTACAAAGGCAAAGCAATGACCTATATGCCACTTAGAGCTTTTTGATCTACGCTTCCTAAGATTTCTGGAGAAGGCCAACATGAGAGAAAAATAAAAGTAATAGCAAAGGCATTTACTTCAGTATTTGCTTGAACATTTGCTCTCAGAAGTAATAACTATTATCTTTTCAATTATATGAGTAGAGTCTTAGAGTCTTCTCTTTAGAGTCTTAAGAGTCTACAGAAAATTTAGGGATCATTTGGCTCAACATTAAGTATTTCTTCAATGAATGAATGAAAAGTTGGGCCCATTTTGCACATCTACAAGGATGTTCTGCAGGCTGATCAGTGTAACAATTTGCATAAGCATCATTAGAATTATGAGGGGAACTTTAGAAGTCAGTCAAGTCTAGAGGGAAAAAGCAGTGTAGATGTGGTCCCATGTCAACCTCCAGGAAGGGTACATTGGGAGGACTAGAACCCCATGTTCAAGTGGGATGAACTGTGTGCCTGGGCTTCAACCTGAGAATCTAGAATGAATGCAGGATGGCTACCCAAGTAGGGTAGACTTGCTTTGTACTAATGGTTTCCGTATTAGTTTTCTATTGCTGCTGTAATAAGTTACCACATACTTAGTGGCTTGAAACAACACAGTCTATAATCTTACAACTCTGTGCATTGGAAGTCTGATGCAGACCTCACTGACTAAAATCAAAGTGTCAGCAATGCTGTGTTCCTTTGTGGAGGTTCTAGGGGAGAATCTTCTTCTTTGTTTTTCTAGCTTTCCAGGTCCATGTACCTTGGCTTGCAGGTCTCTCCATTTTCAAAGCCAGTAATGGCAGGTTGAGTTGTTTTCACATTATATCACTCTGATTTCCTCTTCTGTACCTCTCTTCCACTTTTAGGAACCTTTCTGATTATGTTGGGCCCACTCAGATAATGGAGGGTGATTTTCCTTTTTAAAGGTGAGCTCATTAGCAACTTTAATTCCACCTGTAACCTTAAATTCCTCTTTGCCATGTAACCCAGCATATTCACAGGATCTAGGGAGTAGGGTGTGGACATGAGCATGGATGTTCTGCGGAGATCTTTATTCTGCCTACCACAGCTTCCTAAAGAGTAAGGCAATTAGAGGGAAGGAACGTGTTCTAGGATGTAGGGCTCAGTCATCCAAGACTGGATGTCTGACTAAAACGGAAAGCTGCCTGCTCCTGTTCTTGGCAGTTGCAGATTCTGGCAGATGCTGGTAGAGAAACTGTGAGCTGGTTGGCAGAATGAAGATGGAGAGACCATATCATATCTGGAAGGTCTGAAAGAGTCTTATTGGCTGAGAACTCCTCACCTTCTGTGCGCTGACTTCATTAATGGAGTTTGTCCTAATGTTTTTAGAGAAAGAAGGTACTAAGGATTTTTCTCTTAGTCGGAGGACAAGCCAAGTCCTTTACCAGCTCAAGCATAGAAGGGCAGGTAGGAAGGAATACGTGTAGAGTTGGAATCCTAGGTAAAAGAGGTAGAAACATGAGCCAAATATACCTACGTTTCCTCTGTCCCTCCTTCCCCTCACTCTCTCCTTACTTTCTTCCTTCTTTCTTTCTGGTTTTCAAATTTGTGCTGTCAGTGTGTTTGGGGAAGGTATTATGAACATAAACACCGCTATTATCTAAACAGGTTATGTGTCCACAGGGTCAAAATCAGGCTCATTGTAACAAAACAGGACTAATAATAAAAGCAAAATTTCATCCTTTTTTTTTTTTTTTTTTGAGAGAGTGAGCGGGAGAGGGGCAGAGGCAAAGGGAGAGAGAGAGAATCTTAAGCAGGCTCTACACCCAGCACTGAGCCCACTGCGGGGTTCAAACTTATGACCACGAGATCATGACCTGAGCCGAAATCAGTAGTTGGATGCTTAACTGACTGAGTCACCCAGGTGCCCCTCATCCGCATTTTTAAACTTTTATTTTATCTTACCAATAAGAGCTAAAGCATTAAGTGAAAAATAGCATGGTTTGCAGAGTGAGGGAGATATTATAGAATATAGCTTAAAAAAATGATACAGTTGAGTGTTGGAGACCTTTGTTTTTGTAAGTTAAGCTAAGTGGAAGTGGTAGATTTGGACCCAAGAGAGGAATCATGTGACCTCCTAAATGAGAAGAAACCCACAAGTCATTAGTCATCTAGTTGATATTATTTTAATCACACAAAACGCTGCTGTACATCATTACAGGACTTTCCATTTGTTCTCCAAAGCAGACTAGACCTCTCTTAGGTTGGTTTATGTGCTTACCTAATTCCTGTTGTTTGGGTGACTGCACGGACAGGATGATCGAAACAGTTAGGGACTTGCCTGACACAAAGCCATAAGCTATTGGAACAAGTGCTTTGAACAGAGGCATCATGGGCCCCATGGGGGGAAGAGGAAGCCACAAAGAGCATCAGAACATGAAAATATAGGTCACATCTGCCATCCTGGGCATAGAGTGCACACCTTTTTTGCCACCAAGAGCATGGGCAGGAGGCAGGAAGGATATGCATTAGAAGATACATTATTGTTGACTACAAAGGGTAGAAATTTTTGTGTCTTTGACTTCTTTTTTTTCGCCCAATAGAGGTAGCTCTCTTGTCTCTCTATGGGGACTGGGTGGAGGGGTGCTGGTGGCAGGGAGGCTGACAACAGACTTCCTCTGGAGAACCACTGCTTAGATTTTTCAATAGTTTTTTTTTTTTTTTTTAAGTTTTGAGAGAGAGAGTGCATGTGTGCATGCACAAGCTGGGGAGGGGCAGAGAGAGATGGAGAGAGAAAGAATCCCAAGCAGGCTCCACATTGTCATCGCAGAGCCCGATGCAGGGCTTGAACTCATGAACTGTAAGATCATGACCTGAGTCGAAATCAAGAGTCAAGTGTTTGACTGACTGAGCCACCCCAGCGCCCCTCAATAGTTTTGAAGTCTCTGTATAAAAACAAAACAAAAACAAAACTTTAGTATGCAAAGCATGGAACCTTTAGCAACTCTCTTGCCAAAATGAGCTTATTTGAGCATAAAGTGGAATATGGTACAATTGGAGGAAAAGTGAGCAGCCACCTGATGAAAATAAACAAATAGCCATTCAACAGCAAGAATGTCTTCTTAAATTCACTTCTTTGTTTATCTCTGTACTTCCAATTTGCCAGGCTCCAGGTGTCTTAAGTATGTTCCAAGAGGAGCTTTACCTAAGGACACTCAGTGTTTACAAAGCAGGGAGATTTTTCTTGAATATTGGCACTCTGTCTTTCCCCCCAGAGTCCCACTTCTGCTATTTGAGTGCTTTTTGCTTAACAGTCATGCAACCTCAGGCTGCCTTGGCTCATGTGCCTTCCAACTCCAACTCTACATTTCCTTCCCTCCTAGGCTGACTTGCCCTTCCTCTGAGTCTTTGATGCTCCCCCAGAGCTCCTCCCTGGTAAATCATCTAAGCTTTGCAGACTCGTGCCTGGATGTAGAGAAGAAATCCAAAATAGACATCCAAAATAGACTCCGATGGGTCATAGGATGGTGATGGCTGTAAGGAGGGGGCTCTGCTGGGCTGCTTTCCATCTTCATGTCTTCCCAGGACCTCTCCACTGAGGAGTTAGACTTCTAACATGGCAGCTCAGCACTTCTAGAGACTGAAGTGAAAACTGCCAGTTCTCTTAGAGTCAGGGCCTGGTGCTCACAGAGTGTCATTCCTGCCACATTCTATTCATCAAGCAGTTGCCAGCCAGCCCAGATTGAAGGGGAAGGGAAAGAGACCCCATCTCTTGAACGAAAGAGTATCAAAGAATTTCTGGCCCTTCTTAATCTGCCATAGGCTGCTTCTAGTTTGGTTTTTAACTTTATTAATTCCAGTTGAGTACAACCAGTCCTAGATGTACCCCTAGTCCTCCTAACACATGATCTTTTTTCAGCTGTCTTTTAAGCTCTTATCTACAAGCTCTAAAACTGTCAGTTGTCTAGGCAAGGAGAAGACCATCTCACCAGCCAGGTGATGCAGAGCTATGAGGGATTGGTTGATGTACACTGAATGTTCTTAGGAAAGTGATTCAGTCCCAAAATAGTTCACCCACCTCCTAAAATACTTACGATAAGAGCTAGAATGTCTGCAGGCTCAGTATGGACTCCAGCTGCTTGGGAGTGAAGTCCTAAGCTGTACTCCTATATACTTAATGATATCTTACATAATATAGTTTAGAAGATATGCTAGTTTCTTCCTTCCTCTCCCACCCTCCTTCCTTCCTTCCTTCCTTCCTTCCTTCCTTCCTTTCTTTCTTTCTTTCTTTCTTTCTTTCTTTCTTTCTTTCTTTCTTTCTTTCTTTTGTTCTTTCGTTCTTTTGTTCTTTCTTTTGTTCTTCGTTCTTTCATTCTTTTCCCTCTCTTCCTCCCTCCATTCCTTTCTTCCTCCCCCTCCCCACCCCTCAATTCACTGGAAAGAAAAAATCAGTGCTGCCTCTCACTGATAGAAATCAGTAGCAAGCCAAGATAATGTCAGTTCAGAGCCTGGTTTTTCTCCTCTCTGCCATCTTCCATCTGTGCACCGTATTGCTAGGGTGCTGCTCCTTTTTGCTCTAAAGAAATAAGGTCTGGTTCTCTAAAGATGACTTTGTTTAGGCTAATTCTCTGACTCAAAGATTAGAAATCAGAGGGATGTAACCATTCAAAATGATGTCTTCTGTATATGACTGTATATGGGGGTGAACAATGTCAGTAAGGGAGGATTTGCTTGGCTTGCACTATAGAGTTTTTGAGAGAAAATCCTGTTGCTTATAACATGCAAAAATGCATATGATAAACATGCAAGATATAAATATTTACATACATCAAAATTTTATGGAGATGGAAGGTATTTCAAACAGTTCTATTTCTCTATGACAGCAATCCATCTGCTGTATGTTTTTGACCTGTGAGATCAGCAAGGTTATAGCCTTTTGTGGGTTCACTTGCTGAAGGAGAATTCCCTCTGCCCTGGGTCTGGGGTGCTACCTGTTCATTCTTTTTCTGGAAGCTCTAGGCAACCCCCCCACCCCTGTGCCCCACCCCCAGAGCAGTTGCTTTCTCTATGTGCCATGTGAGATATTTGTTTTCCCCTTTGGTAGCTGATGGCTGAGAGTCTCTTTGCACATTTCCTCTGGTGGTAGGACTCTTAGCAAACCGAGTGCTGTGGTTTGCACAGAGAACCTGAGCATGTTGCCGCTGTGCACCACAGGCACTAGCAACTTCCTTCTTCCTTAAAAAGTCACATAAGGTTGTGGGGCTTGATGGTACATTTTCTGTGGGCAATGACAAACCCTTGAAGTTTTCACACAGAGAACAGAAAGGGCTTCTCTTGGTGATAAAACTAGAATCATACACATCTTTTCCTTTTCTCTGCGGCACAGATCTGGAAGACAGGGAACACTTCATGACAAGCCATAACTCGAAATTAAGGAAACTGGTCTGTGGTTCTGGTCTTTGTCATTGTTGGTGTTGTGTGTGTGTGTGTGTGTGTGTGTGTGTGTATTTTGAGAGTCTTGAACATTCGTTTGAGGCTGTACTTTTTGTGGCTTGTCTGGGCTCAGAGTAATTCATGTCTTAGTGACGAGTCCTTCTATTGGCTGAAAGTGAAGCCTGTTCCATTATTATCAGATATTATAGAGATAGTGCAAACCTTAGAAAAATACTTTGTAGTGTAATGGAAATTTAAATATCTGTGAAGTTATAGCCATGAAAATTATCTGTGGTAAGACCTTGCCAGGAGGATTGTTCTGGTGTTTGTTGTGAAGCAGTTTTCTATGAAACACTTTCTTTCCCTTGTTTCCCTAGGGCAGAATTGATAATTGTAGGTTACCTTCTTGACATTTCTTTTTTATAGTCCTTAAGCTCCTTTTCTCTCAAAAGTATTAGAGTTCCTGCCACCGGTGGGTTCTCCTCACTAACTCACTATCACTATCCTTCAGTGTAGAGACTCTGGAAATCCCCTCTGACATCCTTTCTTGCCAATTTCGTCTCTGGTTGCCCGCCCACAGTATTTTTTCCCCTAATCTGGTCAGTCATCTGTGACTTATTTTAGCACATGCAGCACTTCAGAGTTTGACATAGTAGCGTGCTGCACAGATTTGAAGAGAAGCTTTCCAGTGGCACACTGACCATAAGTTGCCTCAAAGAATAATAGTTAAAGCTCTTTGGATGTGGGAAGAAGGCTCTGGAGAGCAAGAATTTCTCCCCTGGGGTGTATGTGGTTTTGGGGCTAATCAGAAGCATGTTCGCATCATAAGGAGTTCTTTGCAAACTTCTGGTTCTTCAAGGTTCATTGACAAGGTGGTTTTAAGAGCTCAGTCCTCAAAGACATCTGTAAAACTTTTGAGTTATAGCCTCACCCTCTACTGTTCGAAACATTTTTGGAATTTTAGTATGCATATATTCATTCTAATATTAATAGGAAAATATATTTGATCCTTGGTTCTTATTTTGAAGTTAAGAGGAAGAAAAACACCAATGAATATTTTTTGAGCACATGCTAATGACAGGCCAGACACAGGTATTTTATTCAGCCCATACTGGTGTCAATGAAAGCAGAAACCAGATAGTCCCTGAGATTGTCAAAACCCAGTGGAGGAGACTGGCTGAGCAAGCAATTAACAGCAAGCTTGGGTCAAGGAACGGAAGAGACCTAACAGTTGAAGGCTGGTTGCTGGCAACATCCCTTGTGCCCCGAATCCAAATTAGTGTTTTTCTCCTGTTTCTATTCATCACTTTATATCTTGGTGCTTCTTTATCTCTCTCCTGAGCCAGATTTCCTTTGTCCATGACTATGCCACTCCCCAACCCTTCCCACCTTTTTTTCAGGATCCTGATGTCTGTATCTGTCTTTCTTCAGGTAGCCTGATTATATTCTTGATTGTTCTTTTTTATTTTTGGAATTTGCACTTGTAAGGTCTCAACATTGGATTAGATTGAGTGTTCAGAGGGAAATATTGCCCTTGGTTCTCTTTGGTTTCTTGTGGTCTCTACTCACCATCCCAAACCACCACCTCTGTATTAAATTTGGGTTGCAGTCATTCAAGAGCTGTGCTGTCCGCTGGTGGCCATGAATGTAAGCTTTATTTTAAATTTAAAGAAATGTTGAAAATAAACATTTTTTTTTTCAAATTACATCAAACACTTAAAACATTTGGGAATGTTAACATTAACTCTTAATTCAAAATAATTCCATTTATAGAACACATGCTGGTGTTGGCCAATATAAGTGTACTTAAATCTGATATTTTATATATGCCTGACCATGGATCCTTCCTAAAATTCAGTGACCATAAGGATTCAACTTTATAAGGTTAAGCAAGTCTTCCAAGTAATATCCCAGATAACTGTTTCAAATATAAAATATTTAAACCAACAAGGAAATTATAAAAACATATATAAGTTATACTTTAGGGCTTAATTAAAGGGCTATCTGAATACAGATACCAGACAGCTTTGCTGTCTGCTGATAAGACCTAAGATGAAAAATCTCACAAGGGTATTTGCATTCTAATCAGTGACTTCTGAACACCCAAAGCACAAGGTTCAAAGGTTTACCTTTGTTAGTGAACTGTTCTGTCACATTTTAGTTTTGCATTTCCTTGAATCACAGCAGGTAACCTGGGCTTGGTCTTGACTCAGCTGTTCAGAAAGGTTAACATAAAACAACTTTTTTTTTTGCTTATGGAAATGCCTGTCCCAGATCTGATCAGTAGCCACATGGTATAATTCATAATAAAATGCACGAGATAATTTATTATAAAATACAGGGTTTAACTTATAATAAACCTGATCCAAGAATATAAACATAGTTTAGCCAACTTGTGTTCAGCCTAGTGGGCTCTTTTTTGGGTCTAAGGTCAGTGACAGCTTTTTGGCTTTTAGAACTTGGTGTCTGGTTCTGGGGAAGGACAATGTGATTTTGGTGCAGGACAACTGGCTGGAATAGTTAGTTTCTTTTCTTTTTGAAGTACAGGTATGAAGATAAGATTAAATACATTTCCTTGCCATTGTGCCATACTTAGCTTTCAAGTTTCATATTATATATATATAATAAAAATTATGCTTTATGCTCTACTAGCTTCTGAAAAAAAATCTGAAGCTGAATACAGGAGTATTATCCATGCAAAGTCTCATATTGACCCCGATGTCCTGAGATCTTCCTTGTAGAGAAAGGCAGATTATGCCTTAGACCATTTCTTTTTCTAACACCACTTTACATAAGGAATACTGGAAAGTTTAGCACTTTATTTTTCCATGGAATTTTGCCAGGAATTTTGCCAACCCCCATCCACTCTATCCAAGTAGGGAAATTAGATTTCCTCACTTTATACTACCTCGTTAACTATATGTGTATGTACACATTTACAGTCTCACAAATGTGAACTTTTCTATTTTTTCTTTTTCTCTAACATCACACACAGAACCATGAAGATCAAGAGTGTCTGTGACAGTTCCTGGCCTTTTTGTTCTTCTTACCTCTTTGCTGCAAACGGATAGAATGGGTATCAGTGTTAGTGTCCATATCTTTCTGTGGTGTCATGTTTTATAGTTTGGCATAGTTTTTTACGTTTATTAATTTTTGGTGGCTATTTTCAGAATGATAGTTGTTTTTATTAAAAAAGATTTTTTTTACATTTATCTTATTTTTGAGAGGCACAGAGAGACAGAGCACAAATGGGGGAGGGGCAGAGAGCGAAGGAGACAGAATCCGAAGCAGGCTCCAGGCTCTGAGGTGTCAGCACAGAGCCCGACACGGGGCTCAAGCTCACAAACCAAGAGATCATGACCTGAGCCGAAGTTGGAGGCTTAACCGACTAAGCCACCCAGGCACCCCTCAGAATGGTAATTTTGAGCTTGAAAGGCCCGAATGTCTAGCCTTTTGATGACAGACAGTTTGAGGACTAGAGGCATGCTGAATAAATTGACTCCAGTGTCCTGCTAGCAGTGTTCTGTCCAAAAGCCACCACTCCTGAGCCCTTGTGAAACAGTGGGCTCTTATCATTAACCTTTCCTTAGGGAAATAGAAGACTTGGATTACAATTCCAAGCTAAAATTTTTACTTTGGGAATTTTGTGCACACTCAGATAGGCAAATTTTTGTTCACTTTGTACCAGTCTACCAAGTGGCAACTCAAAACCTTTTGCTTTGGATAAAACCCAGTTTGGAGCATTTAAGGTACCTTGTCTATTTAGTAATACTACTCTTCTCCTAACGTGTTTCCTCCTTTGCCTACAAAATTTCCAATTCCATGTGGCAATTCACACCTGTTTTAGTGTAGTAGAAATGTAAAACCATGGCTTAGCTTTAAAGACCTGATGGTCAAAACAAACAATCGAACAACAACAACAAAAACCCTCTGTCTTTTGTTTAGAGCTAAAGTTTCTCCTTTTTATACATTTTACCCCTTAAGTCCTATTTCTTAACCCTGTCTTCGCCTTAGAGATCTCCACATATACCTTAAAGGAGAAATTTGGGCAGAATACCAAACTCCTAACATGTTGCCAAAGCAGTGGCAAGATAAAAATGTGAGTTGACTTTCTCTGGCCCTGTCGTTCATTGACACATAGAAGTGTCATTCTGTGTCTAGTAATCCTCAACTCTGCAACAGAAGTTGCCTTTGTATTTCATCAGTTTTCCAAATGTTGCAGAATTTGACTTGACCCTTGCCCTCTCTGGGGAAATAAATTCAATACAGCATTTCACATCAGGAGTCTACTAAAATTGTGAGCTCTCTAAATGCAAATTCTTCTCTTTAGTTCTATGTGATTGCTTTAACAAACACAAAAACAATTCACAGCAAAATACAAGAAATAACTTCCCTGCCTTATTTCAGGTGGACACACTTGTTGAAATCTGCTTCGTTCTCTACAGGCAGTCCTGTATTTGGGAGCCGATATCTCTTACTGATTTTTCAGTACTAAATATAATTTGATTCTCAAGATTAAAAAATTAAAACTAAATGTGTATATGTACATATATATTATGTATAATATATATATTTTATGCATATAATTACATATGGAATTGTTATCATTAGCATCTTCTTTAATATTTGTGAAACATCTACCATATGCATAGTGTCAGGCATTTAGGCGTGGTGGGGAATGCAAAGAATTGTCCAAATTTGTAGTGTGCCCTCAAGGGTCTTGACTTTGAGTTAGGCAGACAGGTACATTATTTAAGAAGATGTGAATAACTATCTAGATAGGATGCTGTGAGTACCAGAGTACAGCCTCTGGAAGAGGCTGTAAGTGTTACTGGAATTCATGCCATGCCTGTGGAGGTCAGTGCTCTGAAGGTTTTACAAAGAAGGTAGTCCTACCATGTCTGAAATGGAATGGTTGAAGGGTGGGGCACAGAGATCTGAGTCACGTGGATGAATGGGAAGACAGCTGTCTGAGGTATTCTTTTCTTTCCAGAGAAATAATAAGAAGGATGACATTGATGAAAGGCAAGCAGCATAGGAAGAGGTCTTCTAGTCTCGATCACAAGTTGTGTGACTTCAAGTAGGTCACTTACTGTCTTGTTAGCCCATTTGCCATATTTGTAAAATGAAGGCTGGTTCACTCTTGGAAGGACAAGTTTTTGAGACAGAAGGTTAGCCAGAAAAGTCTAAGCAATTTGTTTATGAAATAGGAACTATATAGATTACTTTCTGCTCAGTAATAAAATCATCAAAGGATCATCATTCTAAGGTACTGTCAGTTTATAATCATGATCAGAGGATGGCTTTGGTAAAGGGCCATCACATATGTGCTGAGAAACACAGTGAAATGGAATGCATAAAACTAGGTAAGATTAATAGCAGTAGGTCTTAGGTGGTTGCAGAAATGTTTGAGAGTTTAATCAATGAAGTGACAGGATCTAAAGTTTAAATTTATAATTTAGTTATATTCTGAATGTGCAAAGCTCATGTTCTTATTATGATACAGTGAGTTCCCCAAACTGTAGGTTTTAAGCTAAACAATGTCATGGGTTTTAAGTTACACAAGAGATTTGAGTGTTACATTTCAATCATGACTTCTCATTAAACATTCCCAATTTCCCCACGAGTGAGCTAGAATCCAATTCAAAATAGGCTGCAGTGAGTGAGACTTGAAAAAATAGAAATGTACAGCAGTGGTCACAGGAGAAGTGAAATAGAGGCAGTGCACTCCCACAACAGTTCATAGGCTTATGGAGAGTGAGGAGTGATCTGAAAATATACCAGAGAGGAAATGGGTATGTGAAGAGTCTTGGAGAAGAGACAGATAGGAATCATGACCATAATTCAACTCAGTGGGAACCTAAAAAATGTGACACACAAAACTCAAGGACCTCAATTCTGCTTTAAAGGTTGAGGGAAGTAGAACAAGGATCATGGCACTGGGAACACTATGACCAAATGACGACTTCTCACTTTCAGTTCACATGAAAGGGTTTACTTTGCTCCCCCTGCTACTCCCACCACAAAATATGCACATATTTCTAGGTAAATTGAGTGAAAGTTTTTAATTGTGTTTTATTATGGAGGTCAAGAAAATAACCTACCCTAAAACTGTCTTTAAATGTTCAGAAAAGGATGCAAATATTAAGTTAGGTCTAAACTCTCTGTTAACTAGAGGATCCAAATGAAAGTAACATTGAAATCATCCTTTTGCTTACGAGATTGAAGAAAAATAATCATGTGTCAGATGGTGTCTGTGCCCTACCCATATCCCTTTGGCTGACCCCAGAGATTGCCTGCAGACACTTCTTAGGCATGCCAATATTTTCTTGTGTCTTTGTTGGAGAGCATTCTCTGGATATAGCAGCATGCACAGGACAGATGGAGAGTAAATGAAAGATAATGCTTTGAAGTGACCCTCCCTCAACCATTGAGGGTTAAACCATTGAGGGAGAAATACTCCCTTGCTTTTCTTTGAGATAATTTTTTCTTTTTTTCTTTTAAAGAGAGAGCGCGTGAGCGAGAGTAAGTGAGCAAGCAGGGGGAGGGGACAGAGGGAGAGAGAGAAAATTCCAAGAAAATTCTCTCTCCAAGAGGGAGAGAGAGCCTGGTGCAGAGCTTGATCCCACGACCCTGGGATCATGACCTGAGCTGAAATCAAGAGTTGGATGCTTGACCAACTGAGTCACTCAGGTGCCCCTCTTTGAGATAATTCTAAATTGTGTTCCCTGCATCCTCTCTGAAGGTCTCCAGAATGATTGACCGTAGTTTTCCCATAGAATAAGGTAACTAACTCCTTCCAGATTTTTTGTGACTGTCCCAATTTTAGTTTGGAAAGCCCTGTGTTGTGAGAACCTTCTCAATTCCACATAACCTGGGATAGTTGACCACTCTACCATAAAGGTAGCTGGTTAGTCTTACTCTTTATTGGTTTCCTCCTTTTCATGTCTCCCTTCCCCACTCCCTCACAGTGATTCCTGGCATTGTCTCCTAAATAAACTGCTGCATACTTAGAATTAAATTTGGTTACAACACACCTTTTATGCTTGCATGTGTCAGATAGAAAGAGAACATGCAACTAAAATCCTGAGTTCTCCTGCTGCTGAGACTGATTGTGGACTGTAAGAAAAATTAAAGTGATAAAGAATGTTTCAGATGTTTATTTGTAAATGCATTGCATTTCTTTTCTTTTCCAACTTTGAGGGGAATATGCACTCATAAAAAAAACACAGAGGCATTTCCCTTCGTAACCCTTCTGTACCACCTTGACCACCACTTCTACCCCTAAGTCATCTCCCTCCCCAGTGGTAACCATGCTACTAGTTTGAGGTGTGTGTGTGTGTGTGTGTGTGTGTGTGTGTGTGTGTGTATTTCCAGAAAGAGAGAAAAATAACAGAGATACAACACAATACAATATGTCTTTTAAATTTGATACATTAGTATATCATAAACATCTTAGTAGTAGATATAGCTCAAACTCATGCTTTTTTAATAGCTTCATCATGTTTTATGGAATGCTTACTCTGTAACTTAATTATTATCCTATTGACAGAAATCTTGACAGAAATATTAACAGATATCTCCAATATTTCTCCATTATATAGTATTCTACAGACAATACCTCATATTTGTATCATCTCTGTGAGGAGGGAGTCTGAGAAGAGGATTATCTGATTCAAAGAGTCTGCACTTTTAAAATGTTGACAGCCTGTTCAGTTACCTTTCAAAGGCTGTGAAAAAGCATGTTCCTATCACACTGTGTGGGTCTGATTATTTCCTTACATCCTCACAAGCATAAATATTATGAAATAGCTTTTCTTGGGTTCCTGTGAATGCAGGTCCTGAGACAAATATATGCAGGTGAAAAAAAAAAAACTGAAACACCGAGAAAAGCAATTCATAATTCCAAGTGGAATGTGGATAGTGGGAATTGGTGGTTTCTTTTTCTACCAAAAGCCTTTTGATTATATCTTTAAACCATGGGATTTATTCAAACTCTAAAATTAGAGAAGGTTTCTTCTTGCTCTACAGTTCTATGAGTGATTGCCTCCAACTTTGAGCTGTCAGGGAAAGTTTCATGGAGGGGTACTCTTGATTTGATCTTTGAAGTATGGTCAGATTTCTCTGGGAAGAGAAGAGGGCCATAGCTTTTTCAGGCTGTGAGAAGTACATAGTCTATCTGGCAAGTAGTCAAGGGTGAAGGATGAAAGGGATATTGAAACTGAAAGTTCGCAGTTACATGTTGTTGCTAGCCACATTTTCTCTTCCAGTGCCAGCTTTCACCCTCTTTTCACAGCATTAACTGAAGGTGGAGGCACTGAAGAAGCTGATTCTCCTTATTCTTGGGTGGCTTCTTCCAAGGTGTTGTAACTGAAGATCAATTAACAGGTCCTTCTAACCCCCCAGTTTTGGCCTCAATCTGTTGTAATGCCTAAATTCTGATTGTTAGGATTATGGTTTCAATTTAAGACATAGAAGTCACCCTTGAAAAGGTATTTGTAAAATTGGTAATGGTGATTGGGTTAGCAACAGAGATGATACCACTTTACTATGAATTCACTCATTGGGGTTAAGTTAGGAGATTATAGATATTTCTTAGCTGTCAAAGAGAAAAGGGGAAGTGGGCTGAAGCAGTGGTCCTTGGCCTGGAATTCCTGAACTCATTGGCGTCTAAGAACATTAGGATCCATTGGTATGGTGGTGGTGATGATGATGATGATGTTGTCAATGATTTCAGTAGTAGAAAAAGCAACAACAAAAGTGACTACAAAAAAAGTTAGAATTCAGTGAGTGCTCATGTTGGACCTTTGTTTACATACATTAATTCATTTCATCCTTACCACACCTGGTGGAGTTGATTTTATTACTCACATTTTACAGATGAGGGAACTGAGACTTGAAGAGTTAAAGTAATTTGTTGAAGATCACCAGATAGTAAAAGGCAGAACTAGGGTCTGAATGCTGTTATTGTGACTCCAAAGTCCATGACTTGAAAGCACCAGGTCACCAAAGTGACAACCAAAACAAACATTACTTTACATCACCTTCATGTACATTCAAGCCTAGGTGCAGAGGAAGGTCAGTGCAAATAAGGGGCAGATAGTGGCAGAGCCATGACTCTGGTCCCCTTCTGTGGCAGCTTTCAGTTGCGGAAGCTATGGGTAGCTGGGAACACCCTGGCTGTATCCGTTTTTTTTCTCCCTTTGGAGTTCCCATAGTGGGTTACAATCTGCAGTGATTTTCTCCTGGTCATGTGTGCCCTACTCATGAATGCTGCTGATATCAGGACAGAGGAAGAGACCCAGAAATGCTAATTAGAGCATTCTAGGAACAGGTACATTCTAGTTATGTTGCACTATAATTATGTTCAGCAGTTGGAAGCAGGTTGAGATTACCTTGATTGATTATTGCTCTAGTACTGTGGTTCTTAACCATGGATGATTTTATCCTCCAGGGACAATATCTGGAGATATTTTGATTGTCACAACTGGGAATGGGTCGTGTTTATGGCATCAAGTGGGTAGAACTCAGGGATGCTACTAAATATCCTACAATGCACAGAACTAATGTAATTTTTACATTTTCTACATGACAGAGGAAAACGAATATATTTTTATGGTTCCCTTGCAAAGTTATTATTCATTCTTGCACAGAAGTCATGCCAATTACATGTGAAAATGTGGTTCACTTACACAGAAGGTCCTTCTCCTCCTCTTTCCCCCTCCTCCTTTTCATCTTCTCCTCCTCCTTCTCCTCCTTCTTCTAGTCCTCCTTTCCCTTTTGCCCCTCCTCCTCCTTCTCCTTCTTCTAGTCCTCTTTGTCCTCCTCTTCCTTCTCCTCCCCCTACTCCTTTTACATGTATGGGTTGCATTTGTTTCCTGGAAGAAGAGATAGGAGATTTAGGGTTTCTCTTACGCTGAGTTTAAAACCAGCAGGAGTGTCTCTAAAAGCACCCCCCCCCCCCGCAGGTAGTATCTAGTTAAACAATAATTCAATTTGTTCAAAACTGATTTGGCATTGATTCTTTCATATCTTGTTTACCTGTGTGGGAGCATAAACAATGATTGGCAAAAGCAGGACAAATAGACGGAAGCAGTGTTGGGGTCATGTGGCCAACATGTGACAGCAGTTCTACAGTAACATCAAGATTCCTTGGAAAAGATGCCCTTTCCTCTCATAAAATCATGATGGGATCAGATGATAAATTTTTTCAGGCAGTCTATTTGTTTTCCCTGTTTTTACAAAGTCCTGTTCTTAAAAATATTCTGAAAGAAATCCTGATACTTTATTCTTACAATCCTTCCAGAAGAAATATCTATAATTTCCATTCTTGACTCTAATTAGCCAAGTAACATAACGTTCAGTTAGCCTGTCTTATCTATATGTCTGTGTTGCAATTTGAAGTTGTCCAGGTTAGTAGAAATAAAAAATTTTTCCATATCTATACATGTATATCTATAATCTTCGTATACAGTGCTTGAAAAAAAATGAAATCCTGTTTCAGTTTTTCTAAATAACTCACATCTTTGGCCCTTGCCTGTGGACTCTATTTTCAACCCTTTAGTCACATATCTCTGATATTCCTGGAATACTTGTTCTAAATACAATTTCCTGGGCCTTACTCCTTAAGTATCCTCAGGGGGGTAAGGCTCTGGGAATACGCAGCTTTCACAATATTCCCAGGTGATTTTATGGCCTGAGAGTTTTGAGAACAACCACAATAGCAAGATGGCCATCTTTCAGCATGAGTGTTTCCAGCTGCTCCAGAGAGTAGCTTTGCTTTTCACATTACCTGGCTGTCTTTCCTAAGTAGGTATGTGTTCTCCTTGGCTTTGGTTATCCACAGACAACATGCAGATAGTTCTCTTATTAGCATATAACAAGAGACTTCAGAGACATTGGATGCATAGTGTTGTTACTGAAAGAGCACATAACTCTTTGGAATATGTATTTTTTTCTTTTTAGGGAGAAGTAGCTGAAAGTAAACATGTCTGTCTCCATTTGGAACCTGGTCACTTCAGTTAGCCTTTGCCTCATCACTGGACATTTGTCTTGTTATAATGGCAGACACACTGCTAATATTGGAGCATATTTTATGGTATTTAGGTGTTCATATCTGTACTTTATTTTTTTAGTTTTTTTTTAAGTTTATTTTTGAGAGAGAGCATGAGCAGGGGAGGGGCAGAGAGAGAGGGAGAGAGAGAATCCAAAGCAGACTCTGAGCTGTCAGCACAGAGCCCGACATGAGGCTCAAACTCACAAACTGTGAGAGTATGACCTGAGCCGAAGTCGGATACTTAACTGACTGAGCCACTCAGGTGCCTCATGTGCTTTATTTTAACTCTTACTGTGGCAGTTTCTAAAAGAAAGCCAGATTTTTAAAAGATGCCCATTTGTTAAAGTGTTTGCTTCAAGTCACTTCTCTTTTGGGCATGATATGCTGTATAACTTCTAGCATTACTGGGGCTAAAAGTGGAAAAGTTGAGCTATCGAAGAAACAAAGTAGATTCATAGAGCATCAAATGATCCCTCAGCCTTCTGCATGGAGGGCCCAAGAAGAAGGCCTCAGAGAAGAGGGCATTTGGACCAATTCCACCAAAACTGTGTATTTTCATGATGCTACAGTCTTGGTTTAGAGAAACCCAAGATTTGATGGCTTCGATTTCTGTATTCTACATACCAGTAATTCAAGCTACAGTAACAGTCCTGGGGATCTTTATGTAAACCTGGTACAAAGTTTCAAAATCATGGTGTATGGGACTCTAAGCCGTATAGATTAAAGATCCTGATAAAAGGTACCCAAGAGGTCAGGAAAGATGACTCTGCTTCCTGTTATTGTTTTTTCTCACTGAAAAAGACTTTTTTTTTTTTAGGTTTGTTTTTACTTTGAGCATTCTCTTTGGCTTGATAATTCGAAGATCTAATTAATTATCATACATTGAACTTAGTATGTGCATTCCTAGCATACGTCAAGGAATCATTAAAGCCCCTGCTAAGGATTCTCCCCTATGGATTCTGGGACAGTTTATTGTCCACACACTAGTGAGTCAACCATGGCCGGCAGGGCCCCTTAGGTCTAGAAGCTTTCACTGTTCTTGGAACCATTCTCAAAATAATTTTCTGCATTTAAGTGCTGCACTTTGCTCCCTTAACCAGGCTGCAGAGGGCAGTGCCCTGAACACATCCACTGTCCGTTTTCCTGCTGGATGATGTTGGAGGTCAGGGCTCAGTGTGGTATCTGCTTTTCTTGGATGTCAAAAGAAGTGCTAGAATGGAAACTAACTTACTTAGAGCCTAACCTAATGAGGGAAATAGAGGCATAATCCTTCTAGAGGTGAGTATCACCACAGGTGAGAGGGGATGTTCAGAGAGACCCCACAGGACCACTATGGGCCATCTAGAATAGATGAACTAAATACAGATACATATCAATACTTGAATTCATTTAAGAAGGAGCCCAGTAAGAAGGACAATACAATATTAAAAACACTATGCTGCCTGCTCTCTCTTCAAGCCAGGGATGGCCACTGGCACTGCATTCCCCTTTGCTATGAATACCATATGCTAATCATGGACAGAGTTATTGAAATCTTACCATATGGTAGCCTTTTTTAAGCCCCACAACAATCCGTAGTAGTAGGATCCTGCTATCTTTTGTCTTTTACAGATAGGAAATGGAAGGTAAACAATATTAATTCTTCTGAGATCACATAGCCAACAGCGGTGGGCCTGATTCTGACCCAGGCTAACTTTAGAGCTTATGCTCCTAACCACAATATATGCAGTCTCCTTTGAGAGAAGAAATGGGGAAACATGCAAGCAAATAAATGTGTATAGATCTAAACTTGGTTTTGTGGGGGCTTATTTAAGAAATGTTAATTATTTAAGATGTCCAGGGCTCTAAAATCTGAAGAAACCTTCCAGATCTCTTATTTGCAGCTAGGGAAAGTAAGTTGCATTGCCAAATACTCCCCATTCCTTCAGTTTTCCAGAGCTAAACAGGCAACATTTACTTATTTGATTTTCAGAAGGCTAGAATGACCCAAGACATTTTGTTAGTCTATATTAGTTGACATTTGCCAAGTCTCACCTAATCCTTGTGTATACTGTGTTGGCACTGGCTGGGTGTGGTCTGTTGGAGTAAGAAATGGGGTGGGGACAAATATGCTTTATTACTTAGATGTCCTAATGCCTATGCAGGAGAGTATCATCTATGATAATAGCATGACTGGTTTCCTCATTGGATGCCTCAATATTCTTTAGACTCAGGGCATTGTTTATTCTTCCCCTCACATTCTGTATGCTTATATCATTGGTTCTGGACAGGTGTTTACCTTTCCTTGATCATATATTTCCTATTTAGCTATGATAAAATTATTGCTTGCATTTCCTATCCAACTGCTGAAACTTAGTCTGCTAGAATAATGTTTTCATTTCCTGTTTGTTTTTCTCCTGAAATCAACTCTGCATAATTATACATTTAGCTTTTGCTTAGTGGTGAGGGCTGTGTGACTTCTACCCCACCTAAACATGGGTGCTTTTATTCTCATTTCCTTATCTACCCATTGTTTTCAAAACAGACTGGGTCTGGACTTTCTTAAATTCTAAGCTGGGTAATATATTAAAATTTCATTCATCCTTGAATTCAGGTGCTTCAAACTTGGCAGGTGCTTAGTAAGTATTTGTTAAATAGAATTTAAGATGGATTGAAGATTAGATTCTTCAGGTAAAGAACTTCATAATCAACTACGAGTGGGGGATTTCCTATTATTCAGTGTTTTGCACTGTCTTGGAGGTCAACCATGGTACTATGTTCCATATACTATTGTTTTAGGATGTTGATTTGCACAGGCCTGTAATATGTAGTAGTGTCTGACTGGTAATGTTTGGCAAATAGGAGGAATCTTTAATTTGCTTTTGGTGATTCAAATATGTTTCCATAACAATTCTTTTGTTTGCTTCCTTGGTCTATTTTTAGTAATTTTTTTTTTTCTTGAGGCTTGCTCAGAGACCAGACTGTCACATCTTGCATATTTAAATGTTTACCCAACTTCCGTTTGCATGTCATTTGATCATTGCCCATACAAATAGAAGAGCCAGCTTTTTAAGTACCTACCTAAAAGCATGTGGGCCAATTTTGAATATGCGTTTAGGAGGCACTACTAACAACAGTGGTACTAAATCCCATGTATTTTACTATTTCTGACACTTGTGAACAATACTCAGGGTAAAAGATACAATAGTTGACTAAATTGGTTAATGAGTAGTTGACCAAATGTACAATTTATAGATACAGTCTAAGAGATCTAAAGTTGAAAAAACTGTAGCAATTACTTGACTGAATTATCTTTCCTTGATTAGAATCTTCTGGATGGCTGTATGTAGGAACTTAGTGTTCTTTCAGTATATAAGTAGGATTTATTTGTCCAATGTTTATTCTTATGCAAACCATTAATTATGAGTTATCAAGATGACACTGAGTGATACAGAGGCATCTTGTATCCATTCCAGACATGATCTCAAGTATCTTCTGCTCTCTGCTAATCTTGTATGAGATGAAACAGTTTGGAGCTTTTTAAGGGTTCCAATAAACAGTTTCCATGCTGACTGTAGTGGAAAGAACGTTGTTCTGGACCTCCAGAAACCTGGGTTTTAAGTTCTGCTCTATGCCAACAATCTATGTGATTTAAAAATTTTTTTTTCTTTTTACATTTATTTATTTTTGAGAGACAGAGTGAGACAGAGCACGAACAGGGGAGGGGCAGAAAGAGAAGGAGACATGGAATCTGAAGCAGCCTCCAGGCTCTGAGCAGTCAGTTAGCACAGAGCCCAACATGGGGCTTGAACCCACGAACCGTGAGATCTTGACCTGAGCTGAAGTAGGACGCTCACCTTACTGAGCCACCCAGGTGCCCCTCTATGTGATTTTTAGAAAACTTTTTCACCTCAGGCCTCCATTTACTTACCTGTTAAGATAACATAAAGATTGAATTAAGTGACCTTTCATAATGCTTCCAGCATAGACATGCTATGCATTAAAGCTATTTTATTTATATCCCTGAGTCTGGAAAGATACTATCTTCTTGAGCAATGGAAAATGGAGCTATTCTTTAAGTAGCAAAGGTGAACCTGAGGCTGTCCATTGCCTTTAATCCAATCAGGAAATGCTGGACACTGCCTTCTGGGAGCGTAGATAGCATAAAATAGCTAATAGTGATGCGATGTCTGCAGTAGTGTGAATAATGATCAGTTACTGAGTTCCAGGTGATACATAGTTTTCAGATATTATCTTCTTATTCTCACCACACTCCTGGGAGGTAGATTTTACATGAGAGAAAATTGAGGGCTAGGGAGTTCGGTAACTTGCCAGAGAGCATGAGCCCGGTAATTGTCCAAACAAGGTTCAGATCCAGGTTTTGCTTAAATCTAACAGCCAATCTTGATCTGCTAGTCTTCGCTGCCTCTATCTCTCCTTCATTTACCCTATACTTAATGTAAGACATTGTGTACTGGGTACTGCTCTAGAATAGATGATTGGGATAGAAAACGGAGAAAAAGCCTTCCTTCAAGACAGCTTACATCCTAGCAAGGGTGAATAGTATCAGTAGATGTAATAAACACATGAACTACCTGGTGTTTTAGCAGGTGGTAAGTGCTATGGAAAAAGAAAAGGCCAAGCTGGGTGAAGAGAATTGGAAATGTGTGTGAATAGTGTGTGGAGGGTTGCAATTTTGAACTGGGTGGTCAGGGTGGGCATTATTGGGATGGGGATTTTTGATCAAGGACTTGAGAGAGGTGAGGAAATGAGTCGTACGGACAGCTGGTAGAAGAGCATTCTTGGGCAGAGAGAACAGCAGGGTCCTGAGTGGGGAGCGTGCCTGGTTTTAGCACGTCAGTTATTTATGACTGTAAATAGCCACAATAGGAAAACACTGAGAACCTATTATAGACACTTCCATTCCTGCTCATGGTTCTGTTTATTTTAGAGGCAGGATGACTTCTTTCTTATCAGCATACTTCATCCTGCTTACCCAACGGTCTACTTGAAGATATTGTTTCTCACAAGATGTCTTTCAGCCTTCATTTTACTTGGCTCTAACTGGGATTCTCTTTTTTTTTTTTTTTATTTTTTTTAACGTTTTTATTTATTTTTGAGACAGAGAGAGACAGAGCATGAATGGGGGAGGGTCAGAGAGAGAGAGGGAGACACAGAATCTGAAACAGGCTCCAGGCTCTGAGCTGTCAGCACAGAGCCCGATGCGGGGCTTGAACTCACAAACCACGAGATCATGACCTGAGCCGAAGTCGGACGCTTAACCGACTGAGCCACCCAGGCGCCCCTCTAACTGGGATTCTCAAGCCTTCTTATCTCCAGACACTTTTATACTCTTAAAAATTGTGGAGGACTCAGAGAGCTGTTGTACATGTGAGCTATATTTATGAATATATACTGCATTAGGAATTAGAACAGAAATTTGTGAAATATTTATTTAATTTGTTGAAAGTAATAAGCCCTTGTCATGTTAACACAAATAACGTATTTTCATGAAATATTACTATTTCCAAAACCCCCCAAAATAATGAGAATAGTGGCAATATTTTACATTTTTGCAAATCTCCTTAATGGTTGACTTAATAGAAGACAGCTGGATTCTCATACCTGCTTCCGCATTTCATCTGTTGTAACATGTTTGAGCTGAAACATATGAAGAAAATCCAGCCTTCCACAGATGGCCTTTCTAGGTAAGTGAATATTCTTCCCTGACAATACATTCAAAGTGATAGTTTCCGAAGAGTTAGCTGCAGTGTGACTTTTTGCATTTTGTACACTCATGGGTAAATGAGCATGAAAAAGGCACACAACGTCATAGTATTAGTTTTGACTTTGCAACCCCTCAAATGGGTCTTGGAGACCACCAGGAGTCCCCTGACCACCCTTTGAAGCGTTAATAAGGTAAAGAGAACATTTCTATGAAAAATTTGGAAAAATGATGTTGCATGAAGAAACCATGAACTTGGAGAACTTTCCTTTTAAAAGAATTTTTTTTAACATTTATATATTTTTGAGAGACAGAGCATGAGCAGGGGAGGGGCAGAGAGAGAGGGAGACCTAGAACCTGAGGCAAGGTCCAGGCTCTGAGCTGTCAGCACAGAGCCCCATGCAGGGCTTGAACTCAGGAATCGAGGTATCATGACCTAGGCCAAAGTTGGACGCTTAACTGACTAAGCCACCTAGGCGCCCCGAACTTGGAGAACTTTCTAACACATCTGCTTCAGTGTCAGGCAGGGAGGATTTATTGTCTCTTTGGGCACTTTATTCAAGGATATAAGTCACTGCCACAGACAGCCAGTGAATATATAATCTAGAAAATGGGGAGAAAGTTCTCTCATCTACCTTTCCCCACTGTGGTCCCTACAGAACTAAAAGTAAAACAATTGACCAATATTCTGTACCCTGGGACAGTGCTGCTTCAACTTTAACTTGCAGCCCAGTCACCTGGGCATCTTATTAAAATGCAGATTTCAGCTTTGTAGGTCAGAGTAGGGTCTAGGATTCTGTATTTCTTATCGTCCTCCAAGTGATGCTGTTGGTTTTGGTCCACAGACCACACTTTGAGTAGCGAGGGTCTAGAGGTTAAATAGACTAGTACTCCGAGGATGGGTTGACTCTGCATTTCTAGTGAATCCAGTGCTTCCCAGCCTGCTAAACTATGTATCATCAGGTGATCAGGGACAGAAAGATTACTGAATAAAACTATGGACAGTGCCACCCTCAGAGCTGTCCAGTGGGTCTTATCTACCACATGTTGTGATGCTCAGTGTCTTTGCCTAACCTACCGCCTACACGCTCTGATGGCTTCCTAGTTACCTGAAAATATAATTCAGACTCCATACCCTGATTCACCAGACCCTTATTCGTCTGGCCTCTTTGGACATCTTTGATCTTGATGATCATTTCCTGTCATTCACATAGTGCTGTCACAGTGACAGTGTTTCAGTTTCAGAAAGTGGTTGAATTCTCAGTTTGCTTGATGATGGCTTGTCAAATAAGCTAATTCTTTCCTTGAGGTACAGCATAGACACAGACCCCCCCCCAAAAAAAAAATTGGAAATAATTTAATAAAAGCAGTAAGTTGTGAGTTTTTGGATTTTGTTTTTAAATTTTTTTCAATTTATTATTTTTTTAATTTTTTAATTTTTTTAATTTAATTTTTTATTTTTTAAAATTTACATCCAAATTAGTTAGCATATGGTGAAACGATTTCAGGAGTAGATTCCTTAATGCCCCTTGCGCATTTAGCCCATCCCCCCTCCCACAACCCCTCCAGTAACCCTCAGCTTGTTCTCCATATTTATTTTTTTAAAATCTTTTTTATGAACATTTATTTATTTTTGAGACAGAGAGAGACAGAGCATGAATAGGGGAGGGTCAGAGAGAGAGGGAGGCACAGAATCCGAAACAGGCTCCAGGCTCTGAGCTGTCAGCCCAGAGCCCGATGTGGGGCTCGAACTCACGGGCCATGAGATCATGACCTGAGCCGAAGTTGGACGCCCAACCGACTGAGCCACCCAGGCGCCCCTGTTCTCCATATTTATGAGACTCTTCTGTTTTGTTCCCCTCCCTGTTTTTATATTATTTTTGTTTCCCTTCCCTTATGTTCATCTGTTTTGTCTCTTAAAGTCCTCATATGAGTGAAGTCACATGGTTTTTGTCTTTCTCTGACTGACTAATTTCACTTAGCATAATACCCTCCAGTTCCATCCACATAGTTGCAAATGGCAAGATTTCATTCTTTTTGATTGCCGAGTAATACTCTATTGTATATATATATACCACATCTTTTTTATCCATTCATCCATGGATGAAGCAGGAGCCAAGGAAAACATGGCCATTTGGGCTCTTTCCATACTTTGGCTATTATTGATAGTTCCGCTAGAAACATGGGGGTGCATGTGTCCCTTCAAAACAGCACACCTGTATCCCTTGGATAAATGCCTAGTAGTGCAATTATTGGGTCATAGGGTAGTTCTCTTTTTAGTTTTTTGAAGAACCTCCATACTGTTTTCCAGAGTGGCTGCACCAGCTTGCACAGCCACCAACAATGCAAAAGAGATCCTCTTTCTCTGCATCCTCGCCAACACCTGTTGTTGCCCGAGTTGTTAATGTTAGCCATTCTGACAGGGTAAGGTGGTATCTCATTGTGGGTTTTTTTTTTTATTTTTTTTTTTTATTTTTGGGACAGAGAGAGACAGAGCATGAACGGGGGAGGGGCAGAGAGAGAGGGAGACACAGAATCGGAAACAGACTCCAGGCTCCGAGCCATCAGCCCAGAGCCTGACGTGGGGCTCGAACTCACGGACCGCGAGATCGTGACCTGGCTGAAGTCGGACGCTTAACCGACTGCGCCACCCAGGCGCCCCTCTCATTGTGGTTTTGATTTGTATTTCCCTGGTGATGAGTGATGTTGAGCATTTTTTCACATGTTGGTTGGCCATCTGGATGTCTTCTTTGGAGAAGTGTCTTTTGCCCATTTCTTCACTGGACTAATTGTTTTTTGGGTGTTGAGTTTGATAAGTTCTTTATAGATTTTGGATACTAACCCTTTATCAGATATGTCATTTGCAAATATCTTCTCCCATTTTGTCGGTTGCCTTTTAGTTTTGCTGATTGTTTTCTTCGCTGTGCAGAAGCTTTTTATTTTGATGAGGTTCCTTCCGGTAGTTCATTTTTGCTTTTATTTCCCTTGCCTCCGGAGACGTGTTGAGTAAGAAATTTCTGCGGGCAAGATCAAAGAGGTTTTTGCCTGCTTTCTCCTCGAGGATTTTGATGGCTTCCTGTCTTACATTGAGGTCTTTCATCCATTTTGAGTTTATTTTTGTGTATGGTGTCAGAAAGTGGTCCAGGTTCATTCTTCTGCATGTCGCTGTCCAGTTTTCCCAGCACCACGTGCTGAAGAGACTGTCTTTATTCCATTGGATATTCTTTCCTGCTTTGTCAAAGATGAGTTGGCCATACATTTGTGGGTCCATTTCTGGGTTCTGTATTCTGTTCCATTGATCTGAGTGTCTGTTCTTGTGCCACGGTTTTGGATTTTAAAAACACCTATTCAATCAACAGATATTTATTGCATACCTACTGTGTGTCAGGCATTGTTTTAGGAATTTGAGGCCTGTCAATAAAGATTTCTCCCCTTGTGGAGCTTTGATTCCAGCAGAGACACTAAACAAGAGACAGAATAAATAAATACATTGTGTAGTACTGATAAAATGTAGTAAGTATAATGGGAAAAACAGTACAACACAGGAAAAGGCTTTGAGAAAGAGAGGTCCAGATGGGAGAGGGAAGATGATGTTTGAGGAAATACCAGGAGGAGGTTGGAAGTTATCCATTCAGATTATGTTGGGGAAAAGGTCTTAGTGCAAAGGCCCTGAGCTGCCTGGCACTTGGGAGGAGCAGGCAGGTGGCCAGACCAGTGTGGCTGGAGCAGAGCAGGTGGGCTGTATGCTCAAGATGATAATGATGTGTGTGTGTGTGTGTGTGTGTGTGTGTGTGAGTGTGTGTGTGTGCACACATGCACATGTCTACCTGTTTGTCTGCCTGGGTGTCTGTATGGAGGGCTGCCTATTTTAGATTTTTATATATACCTTTCAAAAGTTAATTATGGAGTAGAGAACCATTGTTTAAAGCTCTAGTTTTCCTTGGCTCCTGCTTTCTTGAGAATTAGTTTCAGGGAGAAGTTATTTTAATCTGTATAATTTTATAAACTGTAAAAACTTACTTTTAAAGTGATGTAAATTATGTATGGTCAGGAACTGAATAGTCAAGTGAAAGATGTTTCACTAAGGTGACCTGCAACTGAAAATTTTGCTCTGTGCTTGCAATGTAGGCCAGCAAGGGTTTAAGTGAGCACTTGGCCTGTGTAACACCCTTGCCTTCCATGAAAGAGTTGCATCCGCCTCGGCAAAATGAGGAGTCACTTTGGTAGAGCCTCAGCTTCCAGTCAGGTTCGACCACCTTCGGTGGTGGGGTTGTCCTTTTCTCCAGTGGAAGCTATTGCCCGAGCCAGGGAGTATCTCTGCCTTCTCTGGGTGCTGGGCCATCTGGAGAATAGTGCTCTGTTGAACAGTGTGTAAACGCTCCACAGGACACTGGACCAGCAACTTCAGCATCACCTGGAAACTTGATAAAAGTGTAAATGCTCAGGTCTAGGGCTGAGGGGTGGTGGGTAAGCCCTAGAGTGTTCGTAAATGAGTGTCGCCTCTGGAACAGGTGTTCTCAACCCTGGCTGTACATTAGAATTCCTGCGGAATTTAAAATAACAAAATGAAATGAACAACCAATGCCATGGCCCCTGTACCAGGGAGTCTAATTTAATTAGTCTCGGGATGGGCCAGGGGCAAAGGTGTCTGTATTTTGTAGCTGTCCCTGAGTGATTCTAAGGTGTGGAATCACTGGTAGAATGGATTTCTCAAACCTCAGTACTACTGACATTTTGAACTGGATAATGCTTTGTTGTGGGGGCCGTTCTGTGCATCGTAGGGTGTTTATCAGCATCCCTAGTCTTTATTTACTAGATTTCCATAGAACTCCTGCTCCCATTTATGGCAACCAAAAATATTTCCAGATACTGTCAAGTGTTCCCTGGGTGGCAAAATTGTCCCAGTCGAGAACACTTGCTTTACAGAGCAGTTCTCAAAGTTTACTACACTGCCCAGTGTAATTATAATGCTAAGCACATGTATAATTTTAAAGCTTTTACTTACATTAAAATAAGCAAAATAAAACAGGTGAAACTAATGTTAACAGTATACTCAGTCTAGCCCAGTATATCCCAAATAGTATTTTAACATGCATTCAATATAAAAAAATATTAATAGGGTATTTTTACATTCTTTCTTCAAGTCTTTGAAATCTGGTGTGTGATTCACAGTTACAGCATATTTTCAGACAGACTACACCTTGAGTCTTCTGTAGCCACATGTGGCCCAGTGTCTGCTGTATTGGGGTTCAGTGGGCATCAGAATCACCCTGGAGGCTGATTAAAATATAGATTGCTGGGTGACACTCCCAGGGTTTCTGATTCAGCAGGTCTGGGTTGGGGCCTGAGAATTTGCATTTCCTAATAAGCTTATAGGTAATGCTGAAGCCGCTGATCTGGTGACTACACTTTGAAAACCACTACTCCCTAACTGACTGATTAAACCCTAGTACCTTTTTTACTCAAAAATACGGTTTGTGGACCAGCAGCAGACCTAGTAAGGTCTGTAAGAAATGTATAATCCCAGGTCCCACTGCTGACCCATTAGACTGGAACCTGTGTTTTAACCAGAATGTACATGAAAGTGGGAACATGAGACTTCCTTGAATAGAGCCCCCTTGTGAGTCTCTATTATAGGGGCCTGTTTGCTTACTTCTTAGAGCTTTCTCAGTTCTTTTTCTCTGTTTTTTTCTGTTTAACTAAAAAATTCTGGCTTCCCCGCCTGTAACCATTCTCTTTCCAGGCCTAGTATGTCTTACACATAATAGGCACCTAAATATCTATGAGATTAATGAGCCTCTGAAAGGAGAGAAGGCTGGGGACGGTGATTAAGTATATTCTTTGGGTTTAGAAATTCAAATAAAAATGTGTTTGGAGATGAGTTGAACACTGGGATTCAGAAGCTGATTGTGTGGCCCCTGCTGGCCTGGCAGGTGGAGTGGTCCTTCCTGTGCACTTCACCTGTGCACTCAGGGAGCACGAGTGACTCACCTTGAAAGAATTGCCTGTGGGAAGTTGGTCAGATTCCTCTTCCTGGCAAGGCGGAGCCACATTCTTTTCCTTTTAGAGCAATGGCAGTGCTCTACCTGGTTGTGACGTCACACAGCACCCAGGATGCCCTTCCTCAGGGCTGTGAGTGCCGCTCAAGTGTTAGTGGCCACACAGGCTTCTTCACACTTCCACAGCCAGTTGGCATTCCAGAGGCATGGCGTTCGAACTGACTCAGTTCTAAGTCACCAGAGGCACGATTACACAGTGGAAATTTGGTTTCCAAAGGGAATTACTGATGTTACAATGCCTGGCTAAAATACAGTGTTTGTCACATATAAAAATAGTCTCTTGACTCGTAGATAAGTTTCATTTTTTCCCTTATGCTTTTAATAACAGAAAATAGTTTCTCCACACCTCTTTGGGAAAAGACCGTAAACCTTTTTATTTATTTTTTTATTTTCTGTTGAGATTTAGTGCTAAGTGTGAAGTAACCAATGGATTTGTTAACTATGTATCTTAATCTTCACAAAGAGCTTGTGTGTAGACAGATGGAAAGATGAAGTAATTCAGTGGTTACTTTCAGAGGAGGGCAAAATTAAAAAAAAAGCAGAAGTGAACAACAATTTCATAATATTCTTTGCAATCTGCTTCACTGCTCTTTTTTTTTAATCTCAGCTGCCTTCTCATCATGCCAGGCTTTTGACAAAATTGAGACGATATAAGAGTGGAATGTGTATTCTATGTTTGTTTTACAGGAAGACTTAAATGAGAAACAGTGGCATTGACCAAATAAATAAGCTTGATTCTTGTCAGGCAACAGTTGCCCAGGTGTGGCAGCAGGACAGGCCTGGTGTAGGTAACACCACTGGCTGACATGACCCCCGTCTTTGTTAACCTCACTCTCCTGGAGTTGTGTTACCGCGTTTTCTGGTTAAAGGGTATATACTTGTAAGCACATGTAATTTGTTGTTGTTGTTAATTTTAAGCTATTTCTGTCTTAAATCTGAAAAGGGGTCAGTGGGGGGGAGCTCAGTGCCATATAATCACTGAAACATAGTGAATGCGTCATGGTTGCCATAGGGAGGCTTGTCCATGATGATGATGAAAATAACTGCTTAATATATGAAAACTATATTAGGAAGTGGGAAAGGGTAGGTGAGTTTTGCTCTAATTTACTCAGTGAATTTGGCAGGTTTGGAAATAGGCCATTGCTCCAGACTTCCTCATGGTTTAGTGTGGATGTCTTTGCTTTATGAGCTTCTGATAAAAATTGCCTGATGCGTCTCTAATGATTAGAAGATGATAATTCTGCCCCAGTGCCTTTGGCTCTGATAACCACAGTTTAGCCACTCATCTAGGGGAAACACCTCTGCTCTGATTCCTTGGGTAAGTGTGAAATTTTGTCACCATGTCATGCTGATCTACTGTACTTAATCAGTGAAAATAAAAGTCTTGTTATCCAGTGGTGAGGTAGTTTCAAGAATGGGTACTGGGGACACCTGGCCGGTTCAATCAGTAGAGTGTTCAACTTTTGATCTTGGGGTCGTGAATTTGAGCCCCGCGCTGGGCATAGAGTTTACTTATTAAAAAAAAGAATGGGGTGCTGTACTAAGGGCTGGTGGTTATATGGGCTGGTGGTTATGTCGGGGAAACAGAAAATGAAAATAAAGGGAACCCTGTACAATCACAAAGCAGGAAGGTCAGCACACTGGTTACAAAGGGTGTCAGGAGAGGAGAAACACAGACTAAATTGATACAAGGGCTGAAAATGAAAATGCTGGTAGTGTTTAGCAGAAAAGTTACGGTAAAGGAAGTCTTACTTGAAATTGCGCTGCCTCTATACTTTATCTCATTCGTCCCCCTGGTAATCCTTCACGACACATTGCACAGATGCGCTTCCCATAATTAGGTGAGGAAGGTGAGGCCTGAGATACTTAGTGACAGAACTGACTCTCTGGCCCACGCAGAGAACCAGAACTTTGATTTTGAATTTTCTTTGAAAGCTCCTCTGGGACCTCTTCTGGCTGTGTGCTTGTTATGTGTAGTTGTTAGCATTTGTGAGCATTTCACAACCATTTGCAAGAAAGCACTCTATCTAGGAGGAGAGCTGTGATGTGCAACGTCTGTCCCTGTCCTTTAAAAAAGGGACAATCGACCAACTTCTGATTTAGGTCTTAGGTGTCTTTCATCTAAAATTTTCAGTTCACAGCGTTCATTTTGAAGTAAAATAGGCAAGATTGCTTCATGTAAGTACTCTGCAATTTAACTGCTTTGTGAATTCGTCCTCTGGATCTATTGATGTCTTTTTAACCCTTTGGTGTCTGGCAACCACAGTCATTTAAAAAATATTTTTTATTTAAAAAAATTTTTTTAAGTTTATTTATTTTTGAGAGAGAGAGAGAGGAGGGGAGGGACAGAGAGAGAGGGAGACACAGAACTTAGGCTCCAGGCTCTAAGCTGTCAGCACAGAGCCTGATGCAGGGCTTGAACCACAAACCGTGAGATCATGACCTGAGCTGGTCGGAGGCTCAACCGACTGAGCCACCCAGGTGCCCCAAAATATATTTCTTTTATTAATAAAATAGTTACCATTACTTACTAGTCAGTTTTAAAGATATTTTACAGGTGATAAAGAACCCTCATGGTTTCTTGTTGAAGCAGATAAGTTGGAAAGAAGATCACGTGTGTTTAAGCTGAAATTAATCTGTAATCAAGTGAGAGAAAAATAGACAATATTATGTTCAAGTGTTTGAAGTGCGTGTCATTGTTTGCTAAGAAAATATAAATATTTTTGAAGCTTTTGTAAAATGGTTTGATCTCTAGATTGTACATTTTTATTACAAACATTTTTTTCTCTGGTTATTAGTAGTGGGGGAGATGTTTATAAGGCTAAATGTACAGAGATTCAACCACATTGGAAAAATAAAGACAAGAACAAATAGCAAGAAATCCTTAGCACATGCTGACTCACTTGGACACAGTCTGCCCAGTTGACCTGTGACATTCACCATGGGTCATCCCCCTTCAGTCAGCCTTCAAGGTAAAACCTGTATCCCATTTCCCATTCTCTTGTCGGCACAGGCGTATTTTAAATCGACTGATGCTTTCAGCCTGATGTTTTCAGCACCTGTAGGGATAATAAAATCTGGAGGTTTACCACCCTCAAACTAAAGCAGTATTTTATAATTGGATTGAAGGGTTTATTTGATTGTATTCTCTAAGCAGCTAAGTCTGAATCTAACCTGGTTATGGAGCTCATGGGTCTGGTTCTCTGAGGGAAGTACAAGAGGACCATCCAGCAGGTTGTGACTCCCAGGTAAGAAATTTACTGATGTCATCCACTGTCTGTGTGTAGCTGTGACCACCACTGGGGAGTCTTTATGTGGTAGTTACAATTCGAGTACATAGATGGCCTGCTAAGGTTGTTTTGTCATGGATATTTTATGTAAACATAATGAACATAATATCTGATACCTGGTCCACGTAATGTTCTTCCCATGGCCACACCTTCCAGGACTCTGATATAGCATAGCTTTAGAAAGATATAGTTGCCAGAGTAGGTCTTTAAGTGACTCATTCTATTTGCTCATGTTTGAGGATAAAAGTTCAAAGAATTTTCAAGTAGGAGAAATTTGTTGATTGTAAAGTGATGAAGAAAAATAATTTATTGTATTGGAAGTCCCAAATCTTTGCTTCTCAAATATTTTTGTAGGCTGTGTTGCATATAGTATCAATTCAGTCTCATGTTTTACATGAATTGCCAGGAGGGAGGGAGCTACTTGACTGGGAAATACTTGCTGTGAGTCATTCATGGTGTTGGGAGTGGTATAGAGGTGCTGTTCTGTATGATGAACCTGGTGTTGGGAGATAGAGTTTTGAGTATTCTGTTCTGGGTGCCCCGTATTCCATTTCACAGTGCAGAGTTTCCCCAAATTAACAAAATTATAAAGGATCACTTGGGGTACTTTTTACATTTGTGGGCCTCCCCCAGACAGCTGAATCAGAATTCCCATTGGTATGATCTGGGAATATGTATTTTTTACAAGAACCTTAGATTTTTCTTCTGATCATGCAAATTTAGGAACTTCTACATTGGTGGCTACTGTAAGAATCCTCTTGGCTCTTGAAGTTACTTGGCTCTTTAAAAACACCTTCATCATATTTTAATCCTTCTGAATACATCTATCCCAGTTTGTTCTTAAAGAGGGGGCAGAGCAAATATTGCTACCTTCATTTTACAGATATGATGTCAACTTACCTGAGTCAACAACTCTTAAGGTTTAGGTGATAAGAAGAGCAATCAAAGCTTTTGGAATGGTGAGGGCTGGTTAGCTGCTCCCCCATAGCTGCATGTCTAGGAGTAATGAGAACATGTCAGATAATAGTCTGTGACATACATGGACATCTGTTAGACATTTATTAGAGAAGCAGGCACAAAATATAATTCTAATGAAGCACCAGTGCACTATTATTTGAGGTTTCTTAACCGCACTTCATAAGGCAAATTCTCATTGAAGCACACATGGCAACATTTAAAGTTGGATTCCGTGTCCTCCTGAACTGTTGGCTAGACACTGACTGATGAGTGACAAGGGCATCAGTGTTGTCTCTAAGGAACTTGGGGTGTAGGCTTCAGTGGGTTCTTATATCCCATTCAGGCAATGGTGGAGAGTATTTCTAAAACATTTTAGCCAATCCACATTTTTTGAACACTATTAATTTCAACAGTCGGATTGCCTAGTTCTAATAGTATGTATGCTAATTAAAAAGTCAATAGAAAACCCCTTTATGATTTTTCAAACTGTGTTGTTTCTGTGCCTGGACCACCTTTATTTTATTTTACTGGGTAAGTCCTATTCATTCTTTAACACCATCTCTTCTGGGAAGTATTTCCTGGTTCTGTAGGACTTTGCTGCTCAAAGTCTAGTCCATGGACCAGCATCATTGCCATGGGGGCTTGTTAGAAATGCAGATTATCAGTCCCACTCAAGACATGATGACTCAGAATCTTCATTTTGACAAGATTTCTGGTGATTTGCAAACACAATAAAGTTTGAGAAACACTATGCTAGATATTAGGTGGTCCTCATCTGTGCCTCCTAGTATACCATAAAAGTGTGATCGTGGTTCTGTCAGAACACTTACCACACAAATACATAACTAATATATTTTTGCCTATTCTTCTAGGTTAATCCCATGTCTTACTCATTTCTGCACTGCTATAACCTGGAATATATTGGCTGCTTCATTCATGTTGCCCATGACAAAACTAGTTGTTTAAATCTAAATGGAGGTTACTCAGACTTCCAGCTGGCTTATGTGTCCTCACACACTCAAAGTCAGAATGAGTAGAAGACATTCAAACTCAAAGTCAGAATGAGTAGAAGACAGATACTGGCCAGATTTCTAGGGCTATTGGTGGGAAAGAAGTGGTTCTTGGACAGAGGAACCATAGCATAGTGGTATGATGGGAAATTCATGAGGGGTGGATTTGGTCTCTAGGTATGTGAATGGTCATAGGGAGAGTCACTTTAGGTGACCAGGTGTGCCAGGGGTTCTGAATACATTTCTATTCCAACACAGGTGAGAGATTAGGCAGACTTCCAGCAGTAAGAACAACTAATTATAACAGAAGTTTTCTTTGGGACTCCTCCCTTAACTATATAAATCTGCTACAACTCACACCCTATCTTTTTTTTTTTTTTAGACTCACTGAGATAAATGGTAGGTTCAATGTCTGGTGTTTTGAGTGGGGAAAGAGAGCACTGAGAGATAATAGGTACCAAGAGCACATCCTGAGATCAGAATCAAGTGTTTGGAATGGGTGGATAGATTCAGATATTTAATCTGGCACGTTAGGTCTAGGTGTCTAGAAAATAGTAGAGGGTAGCAAAGAGCAGAGGTCCTATCAGAGTGAGGGCTGGTCTAAATCCAGGGCTCCAGGCACTTAACAACTGGACAGTACTTGTTCTGCATCTTTCTCTCTCAACCAAGTCTCTTTTGGGGTGGGCACTGTTAACTAAGGTATAATGGTGGCTAAAAGTGGAAGGAGGGTTTCAGGTTACCATGGAAGTACAAAACAGTTTAGTAATGACCCAGAATCCAGTGAATAGAGGGAGAATAATATCCAACCTATATTTAAGAAGAAAATGTTTTTCTTCCTTTAGGAGGTTCATAGGGGCAGTGAACACCAATCTGGGGTGGGAGTAGGGAGTAATATTTACAGAGGGGAAGGGATTTCAGAGCTAGTCCAAGCTTTTCGCCTAAGGCGGGGGATTTAAAATAGAATACCTAGGGAAGCCAGCAGGTGATGTACAAACTGAAGCTGGGATGGAGGAGATGGTGATGTAATGAAGAACAAGTGCCCTGGTTAAAGAGTCAGCTTTAACTGGTAGTGTCATGTGGGTATCTGGACCCGAAATTTTGCAAATACAGAAACAAGCATCTATCTTTTTATTTTTTATTTTTTAAATTTATTTTATTTAAAAAAATTTTTAATGTTTATTTATTTCTGAGACAGAGCATGAGTGGGGGAGGGGCAGAGTGAGAGGGAGACACAGAATCAGAAACAGGCTGCGGGCTCTGAGCTGTCAGCACAGAGCCCGACGTGGGGCTTGAACTCACAAACTGCGAGATCATGACCTGAGCTGAAGTCAGTTGCTCAGCCGACTGAGCTACACAGGCGCCCCAAGCATCTGTCTTTTTAAGTGAAACATCCCCATTTTCGGCAACTAATTTCCAAGGTGGAGTCAGTTTCATGGGTGCCAGTTTGTGATATCTAGCCTCAGAAAACTTTTTGCCTACAAGTACTTCAGGATTCTTGTCTCCTGGGTACTTTGGGGTCTCTTTGTGTCTATCTATCTATCTATCTATCTAATGTTTTTTTTTTTTTTTGAGAGAAGGCAAGTGGGGAAAGGACATAGAGAGAGGGAGACACAGAATCTGAAGCAGGCTCCAGGCTCTGAGCTGTCAGCACAGAGCCTGATGCAGGGCTTGAACCCACAAACCACAAGATCATGACCTGAGCCGAAGTCAGACACTTAACTGACTGAGCCACCCAGGTGCCCCTCTTTGTGTCTTTTTAAATATCACAAAGACTGGGGTAGAAACCAAAGGGAAACAAGAAGCTGGTTAGATAGGGCTTGTCTTTGAAATGAAATCAATTAATCACCTCCTTCTAACCACTTTCTAACTCACCAAAATAAAAAGCAAGCAAGCATAAGTGAAACCAAATGAAAGGCAAAAATAACTGCCCCAAACCTCAACTTCTCCCTTAGAGTCTCCAAGGATAGCATCAGTCACCTACTAAGTTATTCAACTAAAAAATCTGGCAGTGTTTTTTTGACTTTTTTTTTTTTTACCTCAATTTTCACATCTTATGATGATTCAGGGCCAATAAATTTCACCTTTTAAACCTCCGCAGTTCATCTCCTTCCCTCTCCATCCCTGTCACCATTGTTTTACATCAGATTCTATTGTATTTTACCTGGATTATTCTTTTTAAAAAAATTTTTTTTAACGTTTATTTATTTTTGAGACAGAGAGAGACACAGCATGAATGGGGGAGGGGCGGAGAGAGAGGGAGACACAGAATCGGAAGCAGGCTCCAGGCTCTGAGCCATCAGCCCATAGCCCGACGCGGGGCTCGAACTCTCGGACTGCGAGATCGTGACCTGAGCTGAAGTCAGACGCTCAACCGACTGAGCCACCCAGGCGCCCCAACCTGGAGTATTCTAAAAGCTTCCTTATTGGCTGGCATTCCTAACTGATTTCATGAGGAAACAACACAAACAGACTCTACGTTTTTTTACAGGACTAGGTCTTGGCAAGGGTCTGTGTCTGAACCTACAGTTAGGGGTCAGCAGATTGTCTTCACCTGGGGTGAGTGTTGCAAGAGGCCAGAATATTTTCAGCCATGGGTGGGTCTACTGGAGTCATTCCCAGTTCCGGAATTAGAACAATGTAGCACACAGGTCAGTGCTGTCTGGGAAATCTCTTTTTCCCCTTCCAAGTTTAATGTGTTAGCACTTACATATATCCATGTTTTTATGAAAGTAGGGTCATTAATTAGGCAAATTTCTGAAAAATGTGCAATAGTGAGATAAAGTGGATCAAACGGTGATTGTTTTGTACCATGTGTCTGGCCAATCCCAGGCGCTGACTTCAATGTCTATTCCTTAACTGGGTTTCAGGCTCATAGATCAAATAATTCATTTTAGATAGAACCTGAATCTGGGGAGGAAGTGATCTTCTCATGGTTGGGTCATCCTCTGGCCTCTAAGGTTAATCTGGCCTTGAGGCCTGTATGTTTCAGGACTGATCTAGAGATGTCCCAGCAGGACACAATCACTGACACTAATTTTTCTAATGCTAACTTGAAGGAGAATGAATGATTATAAAAGTACTAACTAGAGTTTATAAATGAGTTAAAAACCAATAAAGGACTCAGATTGGGAAATGTCTACCAGCTTGTTTTTAGCTAAAAGGCCCAATAGTTAGACTGCCTGGATTATACAGCAACAGGTTATACTAGTTACTTACTACCTATGAGATCTCAGAAAAGCTACCTATCCACAATAAGCCTTAATCCTCTCATTTGTACAATAGGGAAAACAGCACCTTTCCCAAATTTTGTGATGAGGATTAAACAGGAAGGCACATAAATCTCTTAGCAAAGTAGCCAACAAATAATAGACAGTCAATGATTTATAACATCATTATACTTATTTCTCAGTGAAAGTTTATCCTTCCTCTACCTGTATCAATATAAAATCATCTTAAGCAAACTCCTGAAAATTCAAATCCATATATTTGGAGGAATCTCAGCAGGATAAAATGTTCTTAGTAACTGTTGGAAGTATAATACATTCTCATGATTCAAAATTTAAAAAGCAAGAAAGCTAAAAGCCCATGTATTAATCATCTTTCTCAGCTAGGTAACCAGAGTTACTGGTTTCTTGAATATCCCACCAGAGCGAACTGCTGCATCTGCAAGCAGAAGCAAACAGACATGTTTTTCCTAATTGCTTTTCAAAGTGTTTCTGAATCTGAACTTTCCATCTATACTAATATGATGAATTATTATTTTCATAAGGAACTAGATGGTGCTGTTTTGATACAAATACGTCTATTGTAATTTTTCTAAGATCATATCTAATACTTGTCTTAACATCTAGGCTGTAGCACTGTGGGACATATTTTATGGCTCTAGTATTTGTGCCAAACATTACCTTGTTGTATATTGAATTTATATGGCAGTTGAATATGGTTAGGCCCAGATGATAAAGAATTTGCTGCGCTTAATTAAATTAAATTAAATGCAAATATATTTTCCTTATAAAGAATATTCTGCCCTTTGCAAGACATAGGAAGCCTGAAATTAGCTCTGGTATTCTCAGTGAGTTTCAAAAAGAGGTCGTTGAAATAAGGCAGTAAAATACTGTGGTGAGAGTGCAGTTCTGAAAGGAGTTGTTAGGAATATCCTTCCTTCTTTGTTCACTGTCGGTATTGACTATTGAGAGGTGATGGCAAATTCTATCAAGGGCAGCTTCCAAAAAAAAAAAAAGTGTTAGGAATATGGGAAAGCCCACCTATTCCTTTTAATACACCACCCACAGGGCCACGTTCACCCTGCAAGCACACTTTGCTATAGGAACGTGAAGTCCTGGCAACTGTAATGAATTATATGGGTGCCCCATGCAGAACCCCATCACCAGCTGGTGCACTCCTCCACTCCCGCACTGGGTTCTGTAAGTGCTGCGGCTAAGGCTTGCTGCCCCTGCTTCTGGAGAGGAGCTCTCGATCCAACCGGAGCCATATCCTAAAAGGTGATAGCCCCAGCCCCAGGGAGCAGTCCTCAGCCAATGATAGACTGAAATAGGTATTCTTACAGCCAGTCCCCATGCCTGAGGGTGGAATACCTCTGTGAACTGCCCAGATGCTAGTGCTCCCTGTGGAGTCTCGCTGAAGCTAGACTGCCACTGAGAACTCGTCCTTGTGTGGAAGTGAAGAGGAGCCACTGGAGAGCAGGGGGGCAATGTTAGGGACTTCACGTAGAAGGGGATGGTTCTTCAACAATTATGGCAATGCTTTTCTGAGCAAAAGTGAAAGGAAGCTCCCTGTCCGTTCTGCTTCTACCTTAGCCTTCCTAAGTCTGACACAGTGAACCAGTTTTCAAGTTGATCCTCTTAGATCCCACCTCATGAGCAATGTTTGTTCTGCACTCAGAATTGCTAAAGTTGCTCCTTGTACCATTAGAATCTTTAAAAAAATGTTTTTTAAGTTTATTTATTTATTTTGGGAGAGACAGAGACAGCATGAGCAGGGGAGGGGTAGAGAGAGAGGGAGAGAATCCCAAGCAGGCAAGCAGGCTCAGCACTGACAGTGCAGAGCCTGACGCAGGACCCACACTCACAAAACTGTGAGATGGTGACCTGAGCCTAAATCAAGAATCAGACTCTTAACCGACTGAGCCACCCAGGTGCCCCATACCATTAGAATCTCGATGATATGTCCTGCTCATACATGACTCAGGGTCAATGACAGAGCTAAAATACCAGGTTTTCTCCTTCATCTAAAATTCAACTACAGGAATTGAAAGAAGGGGCTACCAGCTGCATTAGGCAGGTAGGAACACCTGTTTTCTACCTATTCCCTCTTCTTTTAGGGTCCTCACTTTCCTATTTACAGACTGGGTTTGCAAGTTTTAGTCTAGTGCTATTTTTATGCTTTTTTTTAAAGCAGTAACTTCCACAACAGTGGTAAGAAGGTAAAGGGAAATGGGGTTTAAGTGACTTGGTGAAGTTAGCATAATCTGGCATAGCTTTAGGAACAGCCTATTTCCTGACTCTTCAAATGTGCAGTCAACTCTAGACCCTAAAAGAGGGTGGATCAATATTTTTGGCATTTACTAAAACCTTGGAAAACAGAAAAAAAGGCCTTCAATATGACATAACAGAGTGATCTATCAGCTGAGAATGAATAGAGAGTCATATGATCACATGTTAAAGAAACTCAGCTCACCTTCTTAAGCCTTATAATTTTGAAGAGAAGAAAACTTGCTTATAATTGCATAGCTGTGTAGGGACATGCTAAGTTAGAGTGCAAATCTGTTGATAATGTATTTTGCTTCCCCGGGAGCACTGCAGACTAGATGTCCTGAAAACCTCTCCACACAGAAAATTCAGGAGTATCTTTAAAAATATAATTGCTGAGTTAATAGAAGAAAACCATTTGCATGGCATGTGGGTGGCTCAGATGGTTAAATGTTAGACTCTTGGTTTTGGCTGAGGTCACAGTCTCACAGTTCATGGGTTCAAGCCCCGTGTCGGGCTTTGTGCTGACAGTGGGGAGCCTGCTTGGGATTCTCTCTCTCTCCCTCTCGCTCTGCCCCTCCCCTACTCTCTCTCTCTCTCTCTCTCTCAAAATAAATAAATAAATAAACAAACTTAAAAAGGAAAATCATTCGCATAACTGTAAACCAACAATGTATAGTTATAAAACAATTAGTTTAGTGGCCAGGTGGTTGTCTTAATTTTCAGTTCAATGGAATTATTGTTTTGTCTACTGGTGGGATCATTTCTTCCTTTGGACCTAAGACCTCCAAGCCAGCAGAACATAAAGTGTGGGGGATAGGAAGCAAAGCTCTTGCTATTGGGTCACTATGGGTAATAGTGAATGATGCCCCTCACATTTCTACCCCCTGATTGCTGGAACCATGAATCCTGGTTATGAGAGAAACAGAAGCATATATTGGACATTGATTCAGAGCATTTATAGTCACCTGGAGAACCTTACCCCAGCCATGAAAGGGATTTTCACCTACTTGGTATTGTAACTGAGTCTTCAAAAGGCGCTTCTACCATTCTTTCAAGGCAGCTGCTGCAGGATGGTGGGGAACATGGTAAGTCTAGTGAATTCCATGAGGTTGGGCCTATTGCTATATTTCATTTACTGTGAAATGGGTGCCTTGATCAGAAGCAATGGTATGTGGAATACCATGTCAGTGGATAAGGCATTTCTTAAGTTCAGGGCTGTCAGTTTTGGCAAAAATATTGTATGCAAGGAAGGCAAATCCATACCTATAATGTCTATTCCAGTAAGAACAAAATACTGTCCCTTCCGTGATGGAAGTTGCCCACTATAATGAATCTGTCACCAGATAGTTAGCTGGCTGATCACCCCAAGAAATGTTAGTGTTGATTTCATACCATGTTCATTTCTGCTGCTGGCTGGTTGGGTACTCAGCAGTGACTGTAGTCATGTCTGCTTTAGTGAGTAGAAATCCACGTTGCTGAGCCCATGTGTAATGTTCATTCCTGCCACCATGGACAGTTTGCTAATGAACATATGGGCTCCCGTTGGGTGATGACTGGGGTGGCTGGTAAAAGAGGCTGACTGGTATCCATAGAACAGATTATCCTATTCAAGTAAGTGTTAAAACCTTCTTTGTTAAGGTCATCTTCCAACATGGGACATGAATATATTCCCCTTTTTGCCCATTCTTGGAGGTCTATTCACATACCTCTTTCCCAGACTTCCTTGTCACCAGTTTTCCAGTCCCGTTCCTTCCAAGTCTCTGACTGCTCAGCCAAACCATTGGCCACAGCCCATGAATGGTAAATAAACACACGTCTGGCCCTTTCACCTTGTAAGCAAAATGACCAGCCAGGTACACTGCTTGAAGTTTTGCCCATTGGGAGGATTTTCTTTCACTACTATCCTTCAGGGATGTCCTAGAGAGGGGCTGTGGTGCTGTGACTCTCCACTTACAGGTGATGCCTGCATATTGTAGAGAACTATCTGCAAAGCAGGCCTAAGTCTTTTCTTCCTCTGTCAGCTATTTGTAGGGAACTCCCCTTGAGGCCATAGGTGAAGCCTGGGTGAGACAAGGTAGTATAGCTGGAGTAGGGATCATGGGTGTTTGGTCCACTTCATATAATTTATTTGTGCCTTCTGGAACTGTTTGGGCTTGATCTCATATACCCCACTTCCATTTGACAAGGGAGTGCTACTGTGCACACTCAACTTTATGAGTTGGTGAGTCAGATTATACTCAGTTCATGATGGACAGTTCAGGTTGCATGGTAACTTGGTGGCCCATAGTTAAATGTTCAGTCTCTACTAAGGCCTAGTAGCAAGCCAAGAGCTGTTTCTTAAAAGGAGAGTAGATCTCTCAAAGGATGGCGGGTCTTTCCTCTAAATTTCTAAGGATCTGTAATGAGATTCTCTCATAGGGACCTGCCACAGGCTCCATCCAGCACCCCTATCTACCATTGACACTGCTCTCTGGATCTGGGGGATCATATGGTCCAGTAGCAGAGCAACTTGCACAGCAGCCCAGATCTGTTGCCAAGCCTATTGTTGTTTTGGGCCTTGCTCAAAACTCACAACTTTTGGGTAACTTAGTAATGGGCCAAAGTAGCACAGCCAAATGAAGAATTTATTTCTTCCAAAATCCAAAGAGACCCACTAAACATTATACTCCCCGCCTCCTTCCCTTCTGCCTTCTCTCTCTCTTTTTGATTACAGGGAGAGCCAGATTCAACAACTTACCTTTCACCTTAGAAGGGATATCTGAATATGTTCTATAGCATTGGACTCCTAGAAATTTTACTGAGATATAGGACCCATGAATTTTTATCAGATTTATTTTCTACCCTCTGACATGCAAATGTCTTACCAATAAGTCTAGAGTAGTTGCTACTCTTTGCTCACTAGGTGCAGTCGGCATAATGTCATCAATGTAATGGATCAGTGTGATACTCATGGAAGGGAAATGCAGTCAAGATTTCTGTCAACTAAATTATGACATAGGGCTGGAGACTTGGTTATACCTCTGAAGTAGGGTAGTGAAGGTATATTGTTGGTCTTGTCAGCTGAAAGCAAACTGCTTCTGGTAGTCTTTATTAACAGGAATTGGGAAAAAAAAAGCATTTGTCATTTTAGCTGCATAACAAGGATGTGTTAATTTGCTCACGCAATGAAACCACACCTGGTACTGTGGCTGATATTGGAATCATTACCTTGTTAGGCTTACAATTACTCACTGTCATTCTCCAAAATCCATCTTTTCTCTGTGTGGTCCAAAAAACTGAGTCAAAAGGAGATGTGATGGGAATCACCACTCCTGCATATTTCAAGTCTTTGATGGTGGCACTAATCTCTGCAATCCCTCTAGAAACATGGTATTGCTTTCAATTTACTATTTTCCTAGGTAAATCCAGTTTTAGTGGCTTTTACTTGGCTTTTACCACTAGAATTGCTCTTGGTTTATCGGTCAGGGAACCAATGTGGGAATTTTGCCAGTTGCTGAATATGTCAGTTCCAATCATGCATTCTAGAACTGGGGAAAAAAAAAAAACACATGATGTGTTCAAGGACCCACTTGGCCTACTGTGAGATGGGACTTGAGTTAAAACTCCACTGGTCACCTGACCTTCATAAACTCCTCTTCTGACAAATGAACCACAGTCATGTTTTGGGTCTCTTAGAATTAGTGTAGTTCAGAGCCAATATCCAATAGTCCCCAAAGGTCTTACTATTGCCTTTTTGCCAGTGTACAGTCACCCTGGTAAAAGACCATAGGTCTTGTTGGGAAAGATTGTAAGAAGGATTAACAGTATAAATTTGGGGCAGTGTACCAGGATCCTTCCTTTAGGGACCCACCTCTTCATGGAAACTGTTTAGTCTGTCAATTAGTGAAAGTCCTGGTTGGACCTTAGGAAGCATAGGGCATCTGGCAGGGCTATATTGAGGCCCAGGTAATAGGGATAATCAGAGGGAGTAGCATATTTTGTATTTTCTGTCTTAAAATTCACATCCCTTATCTTGACTGCTCAACAGTAAAGAAAAGCAGAATAATTCCATGAGGTAAATGGCTATCCTCTAATGACCCAAATAGCTGGGCATGGAGAAGAGGGAGGAATTTCATTAGACTATGGTCAAGTCATGCCAAATAGAATTAGGAAATGAAGCCAAGCTCATCCAAGCATTCTTTCAGGGTGAAAAGATAGTATGATGGCAGTAGGTATCTGCTTTTTGAATCCTTCTGTTCCAATACAGACTGGTGTATTTACCTCTGTTTTTGCACAGCTGTCATTTTGAGGTCATTATTGTCTGTCCTTTTTTGGTTCTCATTACTTTTCCCTTTTTCCATTTCCTGTTCCCAATCCTTGTATCTCATTAGTATTAGTCTCTTGGGACTGCTGTAACAAGTTACCACTGCCTTGGTGGTTTAAAACAAAAGAAATTTATTCTCTTACTGTTCTGCAAGTCAGAGGCTAAATTGAGTTTAATTGACCTGAAATCAAGATGTTGACAGGGCCATGTTCTCTGTGGAGACTCTAGGGCAGAATCTGTCTCTTGCCTTTGTACCTTTTGCTGGCTGCTAGCATTCCTTGGCTTGTGGCCACATTACTCTAGTCTTCAAGGCTAGCATCTTTAAATCTCTCCCTCTTCCCTACCACATTGCTTTCTCTTCTCTGTGTGTTAAATCTGCTTCCCTTTTATAAGGAAACATGTTATTGTATTGATTGTATATAAAGTTCACCTGGGTAATTCAGGATCAACGCCTCAGTATCCTTAATCACATCGGCAAGGATGCTTTTTCATCTAAGTCAATATTTACAGGTTCCAGACGTTAGGAAGTGAGTATCCTTTTGGGGGGAAGGGCATTTTTTCATTCTACTGTAACATGTCTTCCTCTTTCTTGACTCTCTCTGTCTCTGTCTCTCCCACCACCTTATTCTCTCTTTCATTTAGAACACATCCTCTAATAGTTTCAGAGAATGAATACATATAAAATTATTTGAGATCCTATAATTTTGATTCTGCCCTCATATTTGATTATGACTTTGTATATAGAATGTTGGGATGGAAAACATTGTTATTCAGAAAACTTGAGTGTGGCCACACATGTCTCTTCCTTGCTGCTCTTCATCAATTCAATTCCAGAAGTTTCTGAACATTTGAGGTATTTGTAAATGTTCTGCATCCTAAATATTCTGCAACTGTCTGAATTTTGGGGGAAGTAAGTCCTTTAACTTCTACTTGCATTCATTCAAAGCCTGTGGAAAAATTTTAATCAGGTCATTCAATGAATAGAGCACAAAAACTTAGCTTTGGAATTGTTTAGTCAATTGCAACTAATTAAAATAAAACTTGAAAATAGGAAGGCAGTCAGTGATATTTATTCCACAAAAGCAAGTGAGGTATTGAACAAAATAAATGATGAGAGTTCAAATGCTGTTTTTAAGTGTTAAAATCTATAATTTTGATTTGTGTTATGTTGATTTAAGGAAAGAATCTTTTGATGGAGTCCCTAATTTTAATTGGGTAATTTATTTTCTGTACTGGAAATGGGATAGAGAGAGAAGAGTTTCCATTTTCCAGCATTTAAATTTCAGTTAGTCATGGAGAGAACTTAATTGATGAATTTTATCTTGTAAAAATATTTGTTGGGGTGCCTGGGTGGCTCAGTTGGTTAAGCATCTGACTCTTGGTTTCGGCTCAGGTCTTGACCTCATGGTTTGTGAGTTCAAGTCCCCCATCAGGCTCTATGCTGATAGTGCCTGGGATTCTCTCTCCCTCACACACTCTCTGCCCCTTCTCTGCTTGTTCTTTCTCTCTCTCTAAAAAAAAAAATTGTCAAGTGAGTACTCTGAATGAAAGAAAATATATGGGCTGAGATGATAATATGATGCAATAGGAAAAAATTGCAATGGCTTTGAAGTTACCAGATATTTCATCATTTGTAGGGAAAGTAGTTTTTCAATTAAAAATATGGCCTATAGAGAAAAGCCAACAAAAGATGTCAACATTTTTGCATTTATTAACTATTAAATTAGAAGATTAAAGTCAACATGAAAATAATTAGAATCACATGATTATAATAAAAAGAGACATTTTTTTTTGAAAAATACAAATGGCATATTATTAGAGACAAAGGTGGCTAAGAAAATGGTTAATTTTAAGTGACTAAGTACCAAAAATAATCATTCTGTGTATTATTCAATGCTCAGAAAATCATACAAAGAATTTTTTTTGCTGTAATGTAACAAACATATGTTATTTTTCTTAGAAGCAACTTTATTTTTGAGACTAGCTTTTGAAAAGAACTGTTTAATACTGTCAAGAAATAAGCCAATTTGACAGTCAAGAAATTTTTGAAAATTACCTAACTTTATTTTATTTTTTTTTAAGATTTTTTTTTTATTTTTAAGTAATCTCTACATCCAGTGTGGGTCTCAAACTTACAACCCGGAGATAAAGAGTCACATGTTCCACTGACTAAGCCAGCCAGGTGCCCCTAAAATTATCTAATTTTAAGTTGTCCTAGTTAGGATGATAGATTATATGGTCACTTTATTTACACTATATGTGGCCTTTTTTTTCTTTAGATGTTTGTAGAACTTTTTATTTGTTTTCCTGTGTTCTGAATTGTCTCAGTGATGTATGTTTGTGAGACTCGTGGGTCTCTTTCAATCTGGAAATATATCCTTTATTTGGGAGCAATATTTTTCAAATGGATTAGGTTAAAGATTCCATCCCTTCAATTTTCATGTTTTCTCTCTTTTTGTATTTTCTATTTTTTAATCTTAGAGCTTATGGGATGCTCTTCTAGTTTTCTTACCTTTTTCTTATTATTTTAATTTCTTTTTGTTTTCTTTTCGGGAAGATTTCCTTTACTTTTATCTTCCAACTCTTCTATTGAGTGTCTCATTTTCAATATAATTTAAAAGAAATTTCCAAAATTCCTTTTTCTGTTATCTGAATGTCCATTTTATTTTCATAGCATCTATTTTTTCGTGGACTCAAAAATATTTTCTCTCTGGAAATATTAATCATGGTTTTATTGATTCGTTCATTTTTAAATTTAAAGTTTTCTTCTCCTTTTATAGTGTTGGCTTATTCCAAGATGATTTGTGTGTAGCTCTGTCTCTTGATTGATTAATCATAATTAAGAGCTGGGGACTTCAAAGCTGATTGGAAGACCTGAGTGCATGTGTGAGGCTTTGAACATCACTGTAGAGTGAACAGTATCTCTAGGTTTTTGCCTCATGGGTGTGTTGGAGACTCAGGAGAAGTCTGTTATAGTATTCTACTGGAGAGTAAAGGTCTGACTGCATTCTGGGTGCTAGACCATTCAGCATTAAGTCACTAAACTGTTCTCTTCTTGGTATACCTCCCATAAAGACCCACATTTACTGGTCCATACCATCTTTGTTTACCTCTCCAGGAAAACAAAAAACAAAAACCACACCCTCCAAACTTCTGGGGCAGGAATAATTGTTCCAAAGAATGGTCTGGGAAAGGTAAGAACTGGGAATCTGGACTAGAAGAAATCAAACTGATCCTGAAACTCCCTTTCATGCACAGTTCTAGAGCTACTAGTATTGCCTGTTCCAGAATCTTTTAGGATTCTGTAGTAGCGTGGACTTAGTTTTTCTGACAGCTAATTTTGTATTCATCTTTCTTGGGTCTTCTAAGTCATTTATACTTGTTCTGCTTTCTGGCATTCAAAATTCGATCACTGTTGACTCCCCTGCTGCTGTCTCCATCTTTGTGGATTAAAAAGTTTTTTTTTTCCCTGTGTGTGGCAAGAGTGAATAAAACTATGTGAATGTGTTCAATCTGCCACCATAGCTTATATAGATGTTCTATGACATTTTTTTCAAATCTGTCTACTATTTTTGTAGTGATTTCATTATGGTTCCTATTCCTTTTTATTTTCTTCATTTAAAAAATACTGATTTTGTAATTTTTTTTATGTTGTTGAGTCCTCCACTTGCTGGAGTGAGACTTGCTCTGTCAAGGTGAAACTATTTCTTTGTAGTCTGTAATTTTTTGTGAGATTTTCTCATCATCCAACACACCCCCTCCTGCCTCCACTCCGGTGGGAGTTGTCTCTTTTATTCCTGGAAGAAATGTTGCTGTAGTTTTGCATTTCCGTCTGTATCTCACCTGCTCCAGACTAGTTATTATGTTAATTCCTTAGCTTGAAGCTTCTTGCATCTCATAAATCATGTAAATTCTGATTCCCCGGGTGCATGTTTTGGAGGTCTCATTTTTTTGTGGTGGTCTTCTTTTTATTATTTCCATTCAGAGATCTTCCTTATGGTTTGTCTAAGCTGATGGTGCTTCTTGCACTGAGAAGGCTCCCGGCTTTAGATAGGATATCCTGTTCCAGTTACTACCTTGTAAGAACTCAGTACCTTGTGTTTTAGGTTGACTTTCCCATAAGCACACTCTGAGATGAGGATTCGTGTGAAAGTAATTATTGGTGAGTGATCCCAGGAAAAATAGGGGTTTAGAGAAATGGGACTCAAAAAGCAATTTGGCCAAACAAGGGTATGGTATCAAGCAAAATCTCACCTAGGAAGCTTTGGCTTAGGTATGAAGTGAAGATTTGAAGGTCACACCTTAGAGCCCTCCTTACCAGAGTGAAGGGAGCCATGGTAGTTATATACCATCATTAGTTAAAGTCTTCTCCAGGAGAGATGGAAACTCCCAGGAGGCTCTTGCTTTTCCTGAGCTCTCAAGGGGTTCTAGCAGTCTGAGGCCAGCTCCCTGATAAAGAAATGAAGGAGATGCTAACTGAAAAGTATACAGGGTGGTTGGGTGCACAAGTTGGTAAAGAATCCAAAGGAACATGGGTGGAACATTGCTGCTGCAATGTCCATGCCTCGGGCTACACAATAGCCTCAGCTTATATCTGAATCTATTCCCCAGTCTTACCTCACTAACACTGTACCACCATGGTAGGAGGAGAGTTTACGCTCTATCTTTAGTTCCTCCTTCGTTTTCTGAGAATTGGACATTTCCTTTCATTTTTATATTAAACCATTAGAAGAAGGGTTGTGATTTCTTGAAATTTTATGTTTGAAGTGGAAAGTCGTGTCCATTTTAGTGCATTCTATCTGAAGTCTAATATGTGTGCATCATTTAAATAGAAAAAATGATCACATTTCACTTTGGGTAAAGCCAACCACATGGCTGAAAAGACATAATTTGGATTCTCTTAGAAATTACGTGCCGAAAGTCCTAGAAAGAATTATGGAATATGGTGATTTGGCCTTTATGTGATATGTTTATTTTCTAGTTTAGCATACTTCAAGACTGATTTGAAATTTGGTGCTAGTCTTGTGAAATTGTGAACTGGGATTTTTTTGCAGAAAGTGTCTCTTGGAACTTTATATTTCATTTTATTAGTAATATTTTGAGGATGTTTTACCAAATATAGTTTATTGTAAAGAGTATGGTAAAACTTGGTAAGAGTAAGAAGACCATATCTTAGATGAAGCAGGTTTATGTTCCCCCCTATTATCTGTTCCTTTACTTCCTAAAATGTCATAGCAATAGGAGAGACAGGGGTTGTTAGATAAGTCAAATAATGCACAAATGAAATCCAGAGTCTTATTGCAGCATGACTGTACTCTTACAGGGTTTGATCTGATTTGTTAGGATGTGCAGGAAGAAATGCTTTGTGTTCATGTGCATGTGTGTGTGTGCGTGTGCTTTAAACAGATTTGAATGAATCATGGTCCCTGGTAAATTCATCTCTGGAGGCTTAGGGCTTAAACCAAGGATGGTTTTCTTTTTAGAAGCCTCTCTCGATAGAATAACAAAATGAAAAATGAAAGAAATAAAATGAATGGAAAAGCATGTAACGTACATAAACTCTTGAGTCAGACCTGTTTCTTTCTCTGCTGTTCTAGTTCTGTCACCTTCCTCAAATCCCACTACTCTCTATAAGCTGCGGGTTCCTCATCTATACAGTGTGTATTATAATCATACCCACTTTTAGGAGTGTGGTAAGGACCAAATGATATAATTGTGCCTACCACAATGCCCAACCCCTAACTAGAGATTAAAGAATGGTAGTGACTATGAGTATTATTGCATCATTGGTATCTAAAAATAAGGTCCTACAGAGTACATATTTCTGTTGGACAGCTGCTTTAAAATCAGTAATATTACACACATGTGGTATTATAATAGTAAATTTGAATAATGTATTCATCTTTCCTTCATCCTTCTCTTTGTTCCTTCCTCTCTCTCCTCCACCATCCCTCCCTCCCTCTTCTCTTCCTCCCTTCCTTCCTTCCTCCCTTCCTTTTCTAGAATTGTGTATTAGATTTAGATTCAGGGTAGTATTAAAATACTGCCCTCCCCATCTTAATCATATGTATTATTAAATCAGGAAATATAATCTTTCTAAAATCCCAATGAAACTACATAGAAATTCACAGAAGCCTCTCTTTGTTAAACATCAGTTTCAGCTTGCCTTCTTTGAGAAAACACTGCACCTGCATCTTAAAACTACTTCCTCTCTTTCAAGAATAGCAAAGGCAAATAATTTCCTAATTCCAGACACAATGGCGCTCTATGAATTTAGCCTATTAATTCACTATTGACCTTAGCTAAATCACATACTTAGATTGTCATTATAAAATGAATCATAGATTTAAAGCAAACAAGGCAACAACATACAAGCAAGTACAACCAGAGGATTTGTATTACCAAATAAAATGGATGATTTTCTGATATGAACAGGCTAACAACATGTTCATGTCTCAGATCATGGATAAATGCTGCATAGGTTGGATTAATAATCCTAGTTGATTTTATTATGTAAAGGTTAGCAATAGACAAGCGAATGCTGGCCTGTCAATTTACTACATGTTTAAAAAAATTTTTTTAATGTTTTTATTTATTTTTGAGGCAGAGAGAGACAGAGCGTGAGCAGGGGAGGGGCAGAGAGAGAGGGAGACACTGAATCCAAAGCAGGCTCCAGGCTCTGAGCTGTCAGTACAGAGCCTGACACGGGGCTCGAACCCACGGACTGTGAGATCATGATCTGAGCTGAAGTCGGACGCTTAACCGACTGAGCCACCCAGGCGCCCCAATTTACTACATGTTTTAAAATCATGTTCCTAAAGAATACTTGAAAGCCAGATAGTCACTGGACATTTTTCCTTGCAAATGGATATTTGTTGATGATTTTATTATGAAAAATAGATACTAGAGACATCTTGCCAAGACTAAAATTTGTCTTGTGATACTATTTTCCTAAATAAGTCGTGGTATTAATATTTATCTTTCCTAAATCCCTCAGAAAGTGACTCTTTGTAAGAAATAATATAAAACTAATAAAGAAGGTCAGACTACTCTTTGGATCAGTGTTGACCAAGAATTGGACATTATCTTATACTACTTGAAAGAGCCATGCCAGTGATATCTGCAGGGTTCAAACACTTCTGCAGTATTATTGGAAAAATACCCAAACCCTCAGTTTATTAGAAATCATTAATTTGGGCACTTGTTGAGTAGGGGATCTTTCCCAGCTCTACTTCTTGCGTAATGTGGAGACATTGATCTCAGGTGCTTTTGTGAGACTTAAATAAAATGATATATTTGGAGTTCCTACACATTGCTTGCAATTGAATAGGTACACAATAGGGGGATCCCCTTTCTTTTGACACTGAGTCTAAGACCAAGGCAATGTTGGCAATTTCAACAAAATAACATATGATTATGCATAATACAAGATAGACATTGCCTAAGTATCTAATACCTGGTGCAGACAGTAAAAGCAAGGGAATCCTGATAGGGCAGAGATCACTGGCAATGCTAGAGTCAATGTATAATGAGACATGACCTGGCATTTTGGTGAAGCCAATATGGATGGAAGGGTATTTACTATAGCTTTAATGTTCAGTATATGTTACAGGGTTTTCCATCTTTGAAAAATGGTAATTTGTAAATAATGAATATACCAAATATTGTGGAACCAGAATAGTTGGCATTTTAGTGTACTTTGGGTGCATTGTGTTGCTAACTTGGCCAAATGACATAGTTTATTTGTCATATCCATAGGCATATTCTAAATTCCTTTCTTAGAAATTTCTGGTTAAGACTGATTTATCTTTAGGGTGTATAGAATTTAGCAGATTGAATATGACATAGTAAATGTGAATTGGTAGCTTTACTAAAGATGATCTCTAGTTTTTAGACAAGCTAGTCCTGAATCTTTTACAAATCGATGCTGCACTTTTGATAAGATTTTAAGTGAACACAGTTTATCAAATTATAGTAAAATGTTTCACTATAAGTACTATTAGAAGGCTTTGGCAGAAAAACCACATTCTCAGGTATACACTTGTTTTTTTTTTTTTTCCTTTAGTGTAAATTACCTACTTCATCTCCCGTAGCCGCATTTGAAGCTTTTCATGAGTAGAAGTTAGTGATATAAGACAAAATCCAGGTGGGAATCATGAGAAGGGCATAGTCAAACTTTGAATTAGCCTGGAGAGTTATTTGATCTGTACATTTCATTAGAAATGTACTGAATTTAGGAAGCATTGTGGCAGAGCAGAAAAGGCATTAATTCAGGAGTTGAGGACAGATGGATCCAAACACTGGTCCACCAGTGAGGACTATTAATCTTGTGCAAATTACTGAAATCATTAAGCCTTAGATTCATCATCAGTAAGAAACCAAAGATCTAATAGCAACAACAGAAAACCAACTAAACTCATTTCCTACGGTTTTTATAAAGATACATTCATTTTTCTTGCGGGTGGTTTTTGAAGACCTCCTACGTTCAGGCACTATGCTGAGCACTAGCCACATGATAGAAGAAAATCAGGCGAGATTTGTGCTCTCATAAAGCTTGAGAGACAGACACACTATCAGATACACACACGAAACACATAGAATCATTGTGGGGAGAGGTTCTACAAGGGAGAAAATTATGGTTCTGTGGCTAGGTTAACTTGTTAAGTTTGGTAATGCTTCATTGAGGAGATGGCTTTCAAGTTTCTATTTACAGGCTGAGTAGAGAGTGAAACATGAAGAGAGGTTCCCGCAGAGGGGCCAGTATTGTGCAGCAGACAGAGGGAGATATGACTGAAAGAAGGCCTGTGAGGATACAGCGGAAAGAGTGAGAGCAACCTGTTGTCCACTGAGACTTAAAACACAAAAATGGCTTTGAGTGCCATATTAAGGATTTGGGTCTCTCTTCAAACAGTAGATAGTCACTGAAGGGTTTTAAGCTGTGGGATGACAAAATTAGATTTCATGACTACAGGGTGCAAGAACCGCTCATAAAAGGGCAAGAAAACAGCAAGGAGGCTGTTATGTATTGCAGGTAAGTGAATGATTGCTTTGACTAGGGTGTTGTGTGGTTGTGGAGAGAAATGAAATAATTTGAGAGATACTTATTATGGATTGAGTGTAGGAGTGGCTGACAGGAAGGCATCCAGCCTGACTCCTCTGCTACTGAGTTGTCTGAATGATTGGATGGTGCTCTCTTTTGAGAAAGAAAACCCCTGCGGGGGAGGAAGCATAACTCATTTTTTGATATATTACATTTGAAATATTTTTGAGATGTCCAAACACAGATATCAAGAAGAATTTGGATTTTAGAGAGGGTAAATCTTGTCATTTTATTATTTCTTCTTCTATTGTATTTTCAGCTCGCTTTCTTTTGGCTCTTTCCTTATCAGCCTTTTAAACATTCCCAAGACTGTCTTCATTTACAAACAAAAAAAACCCTGAAAAAACTTCTTCCACATCATATTTCTCTAGCCATTGCCCAACCTCACTGACAGATTTCCAGAAGTCCTTGTATTCACTGTTTCCATTGTCCTATCTTAGTCATGCTTACACTTACCAGTGTTTTCTGATCTCACCTCTAAACAACAACTTTGCCAAATGGCACAGTTCTCATCTCATTTGACGTGAAATCCAAATTTGTAAGACTGTTTATGTAACTTGATGTGTTAAAGGCATTTCAAACTCAATTCATCTAAATCCAAACTCTTGATCTTTTGCCTCCAAACTTAAAGGGTCTTCAGCGAACGGCTGACAGTTCACTCAGTTGCACAAGCTAGAAAACTGGGACTTACTCTTGATATTTTTCATTCATTTTATCACCCTCATCCTGTATCCAGTGATTGTAGGTTTGTCACTTCTGCTTCCTAAAATATGTTTACTCTTCATTTTTATTGCCATCACTTTAGTCCAAGGTTCTCAGTTTTGTCACTGTTGGCATTTAAGGACTGGGTAATTCTTGGTTGAGATGTGCCATCCTAGCATTTTAGGGCACTGAACAGTATCCAGTACAAGCTAGTAGTACCACTGTCCCTACTTGTGACAACCAAAATGTCTCCAGATATTGCCAAGTGTGCTCATGGAGGTGGGAGGTATAAAATTGCACTCAGTTGAGAACTGTGCTTCTGTCAAAGTCACCATCATTTCTCCCTTGAACTTTTTTAGGATAACTAATATCCTAGCCTCCATATCTGATTCCTTTGAACCCTTTTCTCATCTATGGCTACAGTGATTACACACACACACACACACACACACACACACACACACACACACACACCTATTTATGTCATTCTGCTGGTCCCAAAAGTGTCTTTGTGTTGCTCTCAGGACAAAAGCAAAAATCCTAATATGACCTGTAAGACATGACTGAATCTGCCTCTACCCACCTATCAACCTCGTATCTCCTTCTATCCTCATCCTGTGTCCACTCCGGCAACAATGACCATCTTTCAGTTTACTGTCTCTACTTCAGATTATTTGCCCATGCTGTTCCCTTGTTTGAAATATCCTTTGTTCCCCTTTCTCTATCTTCTCATTCCCAATTTGACTTTGCTAGTAGTGTTTATTTGTCCTCTATATTTCAGCACATGTGCTTTTTCCCCCCAGAGGAGCCTTTCAAAAATGTCTCTGTTAAGTGCTGTTAACACCCAGAGGTCTTATTCACACCATGTATGTATGACCCAATTGTGTAATTGAGCGTTTAATGTCTTTATTTACCTTTGTGAGATTCGGAATCAGTTTTTTTTTTTTTTTTTTGGTTCTGCAGTTTGTCCCTGGTGCTTAGTAGTGCGTTTTACTCAGAGTCACCACTCAATAAATGGTGGTTGAATGAATGAATTAGTAAATAATCAAATATGAATGTGAGGTATATAGTTGTTATATCAAATTGCTTTGATAGGGATATTTTATTCTTGTGATTGAATTTAGAAAATTGGAGGCACTATGCTAGTTTCTGATCTACTCAAAGTAAATTTCTGTCTACTTTATGCTGTGAAAAATAAAATCTCCTTGAATATGCTTTGGGTTTTTAAGTTTAGGTGTGCTATATAATATTTCATCCTCTTTTTTTTATTCTTTTGTCTGTCAGCCTGTAGGGGAAACTCTAGCCTGGCTGTGGAGGGATATATAAACTTGGCTCATGAAATAAAAAGTTGGTACAGTGAACTATGAAATAGTTGCAGAGGCTTGCCCACAAATATCTGCAAATTCCATGTATTGCTATTCATATACTGCAATATAATTACCTCCCCTCTGGGAGTTGGCTGAGAAGAATTTAGTGTTTAGTGAGAAGTTGGCTCGATAAGTCATATTTTCCAAATCGGAAAATAAAACTTTAAGAGGAAGAGACTTGGACAACTATTCCATGAGTTTGTAGACATTAGGACTTGGCTTGAAGCTACTTTTAATTACATAAGCCTATTGGGAGTATGGTTAGTGAAAAGGGATGGGATATGGAACTTGAATAATTTTATGTATTACAGTGTTTCCAGTTATTAATATAGTGATCAACACCTACCTATCTACTAAACTATTTAGGCAGAGTCTAAACATGTTATTTTCCCTCTTCCATGAAAATAGAAAGAAAGCCATAGATAAAGAGAAAGCAGATGTTTAATTTTTGTAACAAACAGCAATAATCTGGGGCTGGTTATCTTCATGACTATTCATCTTAAGGAAACATATTTTCCAGTAAAGCTGTCAATGCTCTTGGAATTGTTTTGGGAACTCTAAATGGTATTTTTTCATAACCCTATAATGTCTGGTTGCTACAGGCTTCTGTCTTCACTCACAATCTGGGTGACATTGGACTAATCATGCCATCCATACAGACACACAGTTGAGTGTAGAAGCAATGTTTTTAATTTTATTTTTCTGTAGTATAGGAAACAGAATCCTCTTTTTAAATGTTTATTTATTTATTTGAGAGGAAGGGATGGTAGAGAGAGAGGAAGACAAAAGATCCGAAGTGGGCTCTGAGCTGACAGCAGAGAGCCCAACATGGAGCTCAAACTCATGAACTGTGAGATCATGACCTGAGCTGAAGTCCGATGCTTAACCGGACTCCGCAGGCTCCGCAGAAACAGAATACTTTGAAATGATGCCTCAATAAGTAAATGCTCATGAGTGGTAATATTCCTTTATTTGTTTCCATTGTAAAAATAATGTCACAACATTAAAGAAAGGTTGCTTTGCAAATAGTACCTATGGTCTCACTATTCTAATAAAACGATTTCCTGTTTATAGTTTAAAATCCGCTCCATATTTACATATGTAATTACACACTATTTTATAATGGTTACCTTCTATTTCATGGAATCATTGTGTAATAATTTAATTAACTCAGGTTATCTTGAATTTGTATGTTTATATCTTTTTGGAAGTTTTCATCTGTTATCTCTTCAAATATTTTTCTGCATCAAACTCTTTCTGGGACTCTGATGACATGAATGTTAGCTTTTTTTAGTATTGTGCCACAGATCCTTGAGATTCTGTTCATTAATTTTTATTTTAATTCTCTTTTGTTTAGATAATTTTTTTTTTGCTCCATCTTCAAATTTACTGATTTTTTCTTTTACTGGTAAATTCAGTCAAATAACATACAAACATGTAAAATAATACATTTATTATTAATTTAAAACATTAAAAGATCAGGGAAATGTAATGATGATTTTTTACTGAAATAACCATTTAGAATAAAGTGGTGTACCTCCCCTATAAGAAAAATGCCAATGAAACAATTATCAGTTAGGATTATCTTGTTAGGAAAAAATATTAAAAATAATACCCAAAATAATAATTCCCAAATCCCCAAGGCTTTGGAAAATAGAGATTCTCATTTACAAATGGTGGGAGTATACACAGGGACACATTTTCCAAAGGACTAGTTTGGGAATAAGTATGAGAAATATTTTATTCAAGTTTTTTTTACCAGTTCTTCTTTTTTTTTTTTAATATCAAACATTGTCAAATTGGTTTCCATACAACACCCAGTGCTCATCCCAAAAGGTGCCCTCCTCAATACCCATCACCCACCCTCCCCTCCCTCCCACCCCCCCATCTACCCTCAGTTTGTTCTCAGCAAATTTACTGGTTTATTGTCTGTCATTGTCATTCTCTGTTGAGTTTTTATTTTAGTTGTTGTATATTTCATTTCATTTTATTTATTATTTTTAAGTGTTTATTTATTTTGAGAGAGAGAGAACATGCAAGCAGGAGGAGGGGCAGAAAAAGAGGGAGAGGGAGAATCCCAAGCAGCACTGACAGCCCAATGGGGGTGGAGGTTTGGGGGGCTTAATCTCATGAATCAGGAAATCTGAGCTTAAATCAAGAGTCAGCTACTCAACCAACTGAGCCGCCCAGGCACCCCACTTGTATATTTTAGTTCTAAACTTTCTATGTTTTTTCCAATAGCTTACCTTTAATATTTTTGTAAACTAAAGTGTAATAAATGAATTATACACTCAAACGTATTCAAATTCTGCTCTGTTTTGTCCATAAAATTTATGGATTTAAATATTGGCTCTAATAAATCATTGTTGGATGTAGAAGTTAATTTTGTATCTAATACAAAAGATTTTACTTATAATGTGATATACTGGAAATGTAAGTAGGATTCCTGAAAGTTAGCACTGAGAAATGATCAGAGGAGGTACTGGGATTTTATTTTTAAGTAGCCCCTAGAGAGGTCTCTTTAGGCTCCCTTGGCAATGAAAACAAAATGAGGACAAAATAAAAGACGAAAATTTGCCAACATTTTATGGACAGCAGTAGATGGACTATATCTTCTAAAATATGATGGTTATGACTTGTTAATCTTTATCCCTGAGAGAATTTTTTAAATAATAGACTTTAAGTTTAAATACCACATTGGTGAGAATATTTTTGGAAAAGTAATCTTTCTTATCATTCACTTAAGGCACATTACAATGTTCATAATGAAAAAGGGTAGTGCTAATTCTATGTCTATTAAAACTGCTAAGTTGATTTTTAACAATAAAGCCAACACAATAATGTGCAATAGTATGTGCCAGACACTATTCTAAGGACTCCATCTCTTTATATGTATTAACTAGATAGAGGATTAAATTAGATAATTAAACATGTTAATTGAATGAAGCAGATCCTCTCATGATCCCCATTTAAAAATCAGGACATTGAGGTACAGAGAACTTATTCGGTTGCCTCAGTCATCTAATGGCAACTGGAGAAGCCAGGATTCAATTCGGTTATTTTGATTCTAGATCCTTCTTTCCTTCTCTTCCTTTTACCAATATTATTGAGGATATATGCCACCCACAGGAATACCTAGATTGAAAAAAACCCAATGCCTTTCTAAAAGTCTACATGGGAAGCAGACACACAGACTGAATACAGTGTAATCATTATTACAGTGCAAGAATAGAAATAGTGAAAGTTGTAGAAATATGTGCTGTGGGGGGAATGACAAGAAAGTGCAAAATGGACTTGAGGAAGTTGGATCAAGCTTGGCAAAGGAGGTAGCAAATAGCTGTGTCTCAAATGTTGCAAGGGTTAAGTGCATTTTCACCAAACCACAGATGCTTGGTGTACAGTATGTTTAGAGAATCTGCCCGTAATTCTTCATAAAAGCAGAGCAATTGTGTCTGCACATATGTGCACCATGACTATTATATTGGTCCAGGTTCACTTGCAGAAAACAGAAACCACCTGAGCTACTTTAAATAGAAAGACTTAACACAGAGAAATGGGTGGTTTTAGAATCATTAGAAGAGCTGGAGTGCGGTCCTGGGCCAAGCTTCCAGGAATGAGTATCACAAAAACATCGTAGAACTGGCCTGCCGAAGGAATGACGTCCTTTGTGACGACCTGTAAGTGGGGGACATTTCCTTCAGCTTGGGAATCAGGAAGCTGCCACCTGCCTCTTGGTGCCTCGGCAGCAATCCTTGGATCAGAGTCACCACCACAACCACTGGTTCTAAAATCACACCACCTCTCATCCATGCCCACAGAATGGATTCGTACTCTCTTAGCCATGCAGCAAGGGACCAGTCACTGCACCTTCTCCTACAGTAGTTGTAGAAATCCAAATGCCTCCACCACCAGGCTGGCCAGCAGGAATGCCTGAAGTGGTGAAGAGTGGCCTCTATCTCACTGCTCCTCAAGTCTGAATCACATTTGGATCTGAATCATATTTGGAAATTTAGCTGCAGCGGAGTCTGAGTATCACCATTTTTGTCCTGGTTTTGCATTATAGGAAGTTACACCGAAAAGGGTTAAACAGTTATTGAGGGAATTACTCTGCAGTATCTACCTCATGGCAGTTTCTATCCAGGTAGCAGAAAGATAAATGGAAATACATGCCTAGAATTCTTCATCTTGTGAGTACTGATCTCTTCAGTGTAATCATCTTCACATGTTATGGACTGCTTTTGTTTTTTATTTTTTGTTTTGATGATGATGATTTGTTTTGATGTCTCTTTTTCTTAACACTTGTTTAGACTCCTATCTTGGATTTGTTTTCAGAGCTCACATTTTCATTATTGAATAGCATTGATTATGATGAATAGCTGTCCAATGAAAGTGAATTTGAGTACTGGAGATAGTACTAAGTAATGGCGAATAAGGTAGATTTTCTTACTGAATAATACTATTTACATCGACCACGTTACCAAGAACGTAACACTTTCAGCCAGAGCATTGTCAGAGTGAAGAGAACGGTCCTTGTGTGACAGTTCAGGCCAAGTGCCTCCTTTCTGACTACCTGCAATGTCTCAATCATTAACTCAAGTATTTACTGGACATTTAACAGGTGCAGTGCCTGTGCAATATGTTACAACATTTAGAACTTATATTTATGTGTTGCTTTATAGCTCTTTTACAGAGTGTGTATATTATCTTATTTAATATGCATGACCGGTTTGTTTTTCAGAAAGAAACTGACACCCAGAGACTTTAAGAATGCCAACCAAATGAATGACTACACTGGATATTTAATTTTGTATAATTAATTCCATCTGACCAATGGCATTCATATTCCAAGATTGCACCAATTTTGTTTTTCACTTGTGTTTTTTGACATGTACAGTTTCTGGGTTGTGTTAGAAATTAGAGAATTCAGACTGAAGATCTTGTTACTTTCCCGTGAACCATATAGAAAATGCCATATTTTATCACTAATGGCTATCATCTTTAAATGTTAAAAAGCTTCCTTGGAAAAATTTTTATAGAAGGGATGCCTTACATTTCACTTTCCTCACAATTCATTGAACAATATATTTCTCTCATTCAACAATGAGTCTACTTTATAAACTTTACAAACCACACATGAAACCTTTATTTTACAGGTGCACTCATACATTTAATTATGGCAGAGCTGCCACTGCATATATAATTTAATTGCTATAGGTGCTGAAGATTTTATATTCTATTAAATTCATCTATATTCTTTTGTCTTGTTGCACTCCTTTGACTCATTATTATTATTTATTTATTCTACTAGAAGGGACAAAACCATGGATGAGTTTTTTTCTTATATTTTGATAAATCCTAACTTTTACTAAGCAAATATTTTAAAAATTGAATTTGCATACCAACTGCCTCATTTCTGATCTTTTCTAACTGACTTTTCCACTGTTAATTTTTTAAACTTAAAAGTTAATATAATTCTAGTTAGACAATTTCTGAGTCTTTTTTTGGTATAAAGTACCCCTGTACTCAGAAAAAACAAAGATAAATCTCTCTGTTTTAAATCTTTTGATTCATCCATCATCCAACCATCCATCTCATTTAACTACAACCCAGTTTTCCTTATTTACTCTTGTAGTGATTTGCAGTACTCTAGTTTTATTAAAGGACAAATGGCTGTAAAATATAGAAATCTAGTATCTATAAAATAGACTATAGAAGTTCCAACTAAATGGAAACCAGTACAAACAAAACAAGAAAACCAAGGGCCTTATGCAAGTGGTATACCCTGTATAAAGGAAAATACAAACTTGCCTCTGTTAATAAATGTCAAGATAAGTACAAAATTAGTGGAGATGAAGAAATGACACTATGTACTTTTTCTCACTTGGTCGATACAGACAATGACCAGAGTCCATCTAGTGTTTTGAAGAAGTGAATTTGCTTTCTTAGGTACAGACAACCAGAAAGTGGTGATATGATGGAACAGTTAACATTTTCCTGTTCTACTCTCACTTATGAATTGAAATCTGGGCTGTAGTCAGTGTGGGATAGTTTTCTGGTGGTATATGTAATGACTTGCTCGGATGCCTGCCCAGGGTCCCCGTAATTCCACACATCTGGGGGCACACAGTCTAATCCTAGAGTTTGTGATCAACTCAGTCCCCAGTGAGGAGGGATTAAACAGTTTAGCACCTTAGCTCAGCATTATAATACCAGCAAACACTTGTATGTTTCCTATGTGCTGATGCTGTGCTAAACTAGTACATACATACTCCTGTAATCCTCACAAAAAACCGATGAAGTTGGTACTATTATCTTTATTTTCTACATGTGCAAACTGAAGCATAGATAGTGTAACATGCCCACAGTCACATATCTACTAAGTCACAGTGCCAGGATTCAAACCCAGGCAGGCAGGCTGGGGGCACCTGGGTGGCTCAATGGGTTAAGCATTTGGCTTCAGCTCAGGTCATGATCTCAGGGTTCATGAGTTTGGGCTCCACCTCTGGCTCTGTGCTGACAGCTCAGAGCCTGGAGCCCGCTTCGGATTCTGTGCCTCCCTCCCTCTCTGCCCCTGGCCTGCTTGCACTATGTCTCTCTCTCTCTCTCTCTCTCAAAAATGAATAATGGTTAAAAACCAACCAACAAAAAACCAAAAACAAACCCAAGCAGGCTGTTTTTCAGGTCTAGGCCATTAACTGCTATGTCATATGCCTCCTCTGTATTGTACTGCTTTTTCATTAAGTCTATCTTTTTGGTCTTGCTCTTAACGTTTTTTTCTTTTTGCCCTCTGTATGGTAGCTGTGCTCTTTCCTGATTATTACTACTAGTGTTGATAACAATTTCCACTGTTTTATTATAAAAAAATAAGATATTTGCACATGAAAGAGACTTTATAATCTAAATACATAGATCAGCTGATCCTCATAATAATAATATGGAGAAGTCAAGGTGAGTATTGTTACCTGATTTTACACAGATGAGAAAGAGACTTAGAGGCATTGTGCTTTGTTCAAAATCATGTAGGCAACAACCCGTAAAGTTAAGACTTGAACTCAGATGTTCTCATTGCAAGTGCAAGGCTCATTGACCACACTATCTCTTCTCCCTATGGCATAACTTTCTCAGTGTAGGGTTTCTCTCTGAGGTCCCTCCTCTTCCTTTAGTCAGCTGACACAGAGACTGCTCACTCCTTCAAGGGGTATCTCTCTTCACCCAGTCGTGTCTCAAATCACCAATCAGAATCCGGTGCAACATTCATGCGAGAGATATGCCCAGACAGCAGCAACGGGTCATTTTGTTTCACCTTCTACTGTTCATCCTTGCAATCTCAGCCACCTGATCCTCTCCTGCTTATTCCCAGCTTGTTTTAGCCTTCCGAAGGTTTGCGAGGGTTTGACTGATTGATAGACTCCAGGAAAGAGAGGCCTGTAATAATACCATTCAAGGCCTGCCAGGTTGTTACTGAGCTTCCTGACCCATTAGCCTTTCTTGAGAAGGCTTTTCGTCATCATGAGTTTGTTCCTAATAAATTGGATTTACTTTGTTGTCTTTAAGAATGCGACTTTTAGCAGTTAATGTTTACTTCAGAGCAAAAACGTTTACTTCAGATTTAAAAGAGAGATTTAACCTCTCCAACATGACAATTATTTTCTAGTTGATGACGTTTCTCATGTCTCCATAAAATCACCCACTGCTTATGCTGACTAAACAATTTGGTGGCAGTGCAAGAGAGGATAAATGGCTATTAAATGTTGTATAAAACAAAGAAGCCAAACAAAGAATAATAAGCACAAAGGTGTGGCTGGTCGGCGTCTGCAAAAGAAGCTGGGTTGAAACTCTGGCAAGTATTCTGGCTCTGAAGACCTGAGTGTGCCCTCTTAAACACATAACATGCATGAGCTTTGGCAGCCAATTTTGTGAGTCAGTTCTCTTCACAAACAGATTGAATTTTGTTTATCATCTCTTTGCAGTAATTCTGGTCAGACTACACATGACAAGTTGTGACAATTTATCAACAGCTCAGAAAGAGCCACAATCACTCAGGGAGCACTGAGAAAAGAGAAAACTGAACATTGAATAAAAATAATTTCTAGAGGTCACAGAGGTATGAGTTGATAACCATGACTATAGATCTGATGGTACCCTGTCGGCACTAAACCCTCTTCATATTGCTTCAGAGCACTTGTCCTGATATCTAAGCTTGTTTAAAAGATTGTAATCTTTGCTTGCATGACATTCTCCGGATGTGACAAGAAAACACCATGCCTTTCACCTGGGGTGTCCTACTCCATCAGAAGATACTGTGAAAACATACCTAATAACATATTGTTTATGACCATGGGGCATAGAAGTCAGGACATAGATTTGTAGGCAGACATCCACTTCATCCCATCTATTGTAATTCTTCATATATACGCTCACATTTTGCATAAGTGGAGTCTGTTTTTTCCTTTTTTATAGCATATACTTATGTTCCATTGTGTATGTAACATGTTATTTCCTTCCATCACTTGCAAATCCAGTCTTTTGACTGACTTGTCTCTTTGTCCTCAAGTTGGTTTTCTACTTATTTATAAAGCTCTTCTTCCATCTTTAGTTCTTATTGAAGGCCTTTCTGTTTTCTTCTGTTTCTCAGATTCCTTCCTATTTTTCTTTAGCTTTTCTCTGCATCAGTTAGTACCGAACTAAAATTCAATAAATGTCCCCAAATTAATTTGTGATATTGTTACATATATTTAATTTTCTGGTAGTTAATTCAGTAGCCAATTCTTTATTTCCATATGACTATCTCAGACAAACTCCTTGTTTTCTTTTTATTTTTTAAATTTTTTTTATTTTTTAATATATGAAATTTATTGTCAAATTGGTTTCCATACAACACCCAGTGCTCATCCCAAAAGATGCCCTCTTCAATGCCCATCACCTACCCTCCCCTCCCTTCCACCCCCCATCAACCCTCAGTTTGTTCTCAGTTTTTAAGAGTCTCTTATGCTTTGGCTCTCTCCCACTCTAACCCCCCCTTTTTTTTCCTTCCTCTCCCCCATGGGTTTCTGTTAAGTTTCTCAGGATCCACCTAAGAGTGAAAACATTTGGTATCTGTCTTTCTCTGTATGGCTTATTTCACTTAGCCACACTCTCCAGTTTCATCCACGTTGCTACAAAGGGCCATATTTCATTCTTTCTCATTGCCACGTGGTACTCCATTGTGTATATAAACCACAATTTCTTTATCCATTCATCACAAACTCCTTGTTTTTAATTTCCCTCATTGACAATAAATATCTCTTCACACAATATCCTGTAGGAAGATTGTCCCCTCTTTTCCGGTTGCTGATTTCATGCTTGAGATTACCTGTGATACTGTTTACTAACACTGAGTAGGAAACTAGTGATTTTTATTACTTAATATAACTATAATTCTTCAAGGACTTCAATTTATCTCAATTTACCTCATGTGAAATTTGAAAATCACTCCACTTTACCTCATGAAAGGTTTCATAACTGTTGTGGAGCAGGCCCCAAACTGTGAGTTCACCAATTCTTAATAAAGATGGAGTCTCTGTATTTCATGCCTTTAGATACTCAGTTGCTAAGATACCCTGTCAAACAATCCAGCAACTCAATAGGGAATAAAGAGCCTTGTTTTTGCCAAGTCATTCCAGTCAAAACAGGTAAACTGTAATAAAAATATGGAAGATGATCAATGAACTCTTAAACCCTACAATAATGTGGAAAATTGTGATCTGTGCATATATACATTTTCTGGGAGAAGATTGATTACTATTGTTAGATTCCTGTTGCCTTGCACAGTGCTTAGCACATTTTTGAGTCTGAGGATATACTAGATGAGTGAATTAGGAATAAAATAAGGATTCCAAAAACATTCTCCTCATTATTAAAAAAAAATTAGGAATATTGAGAGCCATATTTCTTTTTCTCTTTGAATTTTACCTGTATAAAAACCTTTTTAGTCTCTTTTTCTTGGTATTTCTAGGAGGTAGATATTGGAAGTACTGAATTTATCTTTCATGTTTCTTGTCTTTCATACTTTTTAAAAAATTTTTTAAATGTTTTTATTTAGTTTTGAGAGAGAGAGATGGAGTGTGAGCAGGGGAGGGGCAGGGAGAGAGGGAGACACAGAATCCGAAGCTGCTCCAGACTCTGAGCTGTCAGCACAGAGCCTGACGCGGGGCTCGAACCCACAAACTTTGAGATCATGACCTAAGTTGAAGTCGGGTGCTTAACTGACTGAGCCACCCAGGCGCCCCTTCTTTCATACTTTTAAATTATGTATCCCATTATGATACGTTCTGGAAAGTTCATCAGCTCAGTCTTCCAGCTCACCAGTTCAACTTCCACTGTGTCTTTTCTACTATTTATTTATTTAAAGACTTTAATTTTCGTTTCAACACAATTTTTCCATGACATTTATTATTTTTCTCATTAGCCTGACTTTATTCTTTAGACTTAATGGCCTCTTTTTGCTTATCCCTCTCCAGAGATTTTCATGGTCTCTGGTTCACTGAGGTTCCTTTTTCTTGATTTTTAATGTATTTATGAATTTAAAAGATGATTTTCTATAGTTTTAGAAACCCAAAATGATAAGAGCTGATGGAGGTAAGACACTTTGTGTGTCTACCATGTTCAGGTAGAAGTTCTTCCATTTTTTCCTAAGTGTCATATGAAGTCAGTGATCACTCATTCAAAAGAATAGTGTTTCTCCTTATATTGCCAAGATTATATAACAATGTTTTTAGGTCAAAAATAAAGAAAAAAATCTAATGAATAAAAGCTAAATTACCTGTAATTCTAATATTAAAAATTACTACTATTAGTGTTTCGAATAAATACTTTCATTTATCAAAACTTCCCTATGTTGTTTTTCTTGAACTTTGGGGATGGAGGGTAAGAAGTGTGGTGAGTATCCAGGAACTGTGGAAAACACTCTTAAGGTTAAATTAATGGAGGAGACACTCTAATGTGACTTACAAGGAGACATTCTCTTCAGCAAAGTAAGACCTAAAATGTATACTTTTAGAGTTGGGAGTGGGACAAGGAGGATGCATAAAATTGAAGAGAGCTATCAGAAGGAAATTAACTTTGTCAGTGCAAGATGTCTTTGATTATTATTATTGTTGCTACTGTTATTATCATTTTGGTTTTCAGTCAACCAAACAAAAGAGTATCAGAAACCTTGCACAAGATAACCCCAACATCATGTCTTCTCTTATCTATGGGAAACTTCCCCTTCCACTATCCCATACCACAATGAGGGAAAGAATCTCTGTAGAAGGATAGTTATGTGAAAAGTTTCATGTAACTAGCACAGTAAGCTAGGAAAATTTCTAAGTTACAGGAAAACTTGGAACTTGCTTACCACTTGGTAAATAAACACAGCTCTGTTTGAAGGAGGGGACGTAGGGGGATTTGGGACTAGAAGAAGACACTAAAAGGAATGAGGTATTGGTGGAAGAGGATAGCAGGATATGAGGTGGGGATGTATAGACCATTCTCTACTAACTTAGACGACATCCATGTGGGGATCCCTAGAGATTCTGAGTATACCGTGCTTGTATATGGTGCTTTGGGAGGAACTAGATAAACTAAAGGTGAAAAGTCCTTGGTTTCATCTTTCCAAACTCACTACAGTTGGAGTCAGCTACTGTGAACCTAGAATAAAGAGTTGATTGAGACTCATTAGGGTATGTGTTCACATGGCAGAGGGATGTGAACAGACTACATCTCTCACCTCCCCCTGGTCAATGACCGACAGGTGTTCAATGATGAGGGTGGGGCCAGCAGGGAAGCTGGTTTTTGTTATTATGAGACTAGAAAAGCAGTAAGACCTATTTCTTATGCCTGTAGCACTTTTATGCCCCATTGTTTGCTTAGCTAATTCCCACCCTTACTTCTTGTCCCCACTGAGGTGCTTCTTCTGGGAAGGTTTCTTTCAGATCAGATAATGCTCCTTCTCTTCTCTCCCTTTTCCTTGCCTGCAGTTAGGGTGGACTACCTCTGTCTCAGCAGACTTTACATTGCAATTGCCTGTTTATTGTTTGTATTCCCAGACTGAAACATATGAGGACAAGAACTTTTCTACTATGTGCACGATCACACTCGGGACATCCAACTCCGTGCTAGGAATATAGCAGATGCTCAGGTTGCTTTGCTGGCAGTATCTGTTATTAAAGAACTGAATAATAACGATAGGTAACACTTGTAGAGGGACTACCACGTGCTAGGCTGGATTCTAGAAACTTCACATATATTAACTCATTTAATCCACACAATAGATAGGTAATACTTTTTATATATAATAGAAAAAGCTGTACTACATAAGTAGGTACTATTAGAAAGGATTTAAGCTTTATTTATGAGTAGACTAAGGTACAGAAAAGTTAAGTAACTTGCCAAAGGTCACACAGCTAGGAAATGGTAATTCAGGATTTTAATTCAGTTGATCTAGTACCTGAATGTGTGTTCTTAGCTACAATATTATACTGCTTCTAAACTCAGGTATTCTCTACCCCCAATAATTTGAAATAATTTTTTTCACTTAAAAGAGACGTATTATCCTTGACAACTCTGACGTAAACATAAATATCCTCCCAAGAATGACTTCAGAGGTCAGGAAAGAGCCAGTTTAGGACAACTATATTTGCATGCCGGAGGACAATTATTTTCCTGTAATGAAGTTAAAGGAAATCACTTACCAAATAAGATGAAAGATGTGAAACAGGCTTGGGTTTTTTATTACGTTTCTTTATTTTTGAGAGGCAGAGAGAGACAGAGCATGAGTGGGGGAGGGGCAGAGAGAGAGGCAGACACAGAATCCGAAGCAGGCTTCAGGTTCTGAGCTGTCAGCACAGAGCCTGACGCGGGGCTCGAACCCACAAACCATGAGATCGTGACCTGAGCCAAGTCAGACACTCAACCTACTGAGCCATCCAGGCACCCCTGGGCTTGGGTTTTTTAATATTGTTCTTGACAAAGAGATTGGATATTGTGCACCTGGAAGTATGAATATTGCTAGGTTTAATCTGGGTGTGGATAATGTCTTATAGCAGAAGTTGAGGGATTGGCTTACAGTCTTAGTTTGCCTTTCAAGTAAAATGGTGAACTTGGCCAGATTAATTAATTTCATTGTGTCCAATGTAGCTCCTCTAAACAGAGCCCTCCATGACCAAACTAGAGCCTGATCTTTGACCTCAAAGACCTGATTTTTGACATCAGTTCTGCTCCTTCTTTCAATTGCCCAGCAAGAAAGTCAGAGTTCCTATCTTAAGTTATTTTTAGTGGCAGCCCTGTGAGTAACCCAATCTCAGAAACACTGAGGACCAAATGGTTGTCCGTGTTCAAGTAGTAGAACTGAGGATAAATCCTTCCAAGTGATTTCTGGAGGTTGGCTGCTTCAGAAGTGGATAGAGGGTGTTGAGGTATCAGGATGCTTTGGGTTAAAGTAATGGGAAATTAATGCAACCTTGCTTATACTGTATAAGTACTTTTTAAAAGTTTCACATAACCTCCATGGGTAAGGTAGGCATTAGGCTTGTTATACAAGGCCTCAAACTTTATTTCTCTGAGATTCTATTACCTTTATTCTATTCTCTTTCGTGTGTTTTATCTTCTGGTTGCTTGAAGGATGGTGGCAGTAGTTCAGATATCTCATTTAAATGTGAACTTGTATGGAGGAAGAGGAGTCTATTTCTCTTGTCTTTCTCCCTGGTAATGAGGAGACTATTCCCAGAAGTGCCCCAGCTGACTCTCCTCATGTCTTTTTGGCTGGAATTGTATTAAATGTCTATTCCTAAGCCAATCACTGACAAGGAAATTGGATTACCATGATTGGCTTAGAGTCTGACAGTTTTGCCAGTTTATTAGTTGCTTTTGTGAAGAGGCAGAGCTCTGATGTTCCCTACTTTACCATTTTTGGCGATGTCACCCTAGCTTTCTGATTGGCTTAGATTAATCAACATTTACCCTTGGAGCTGGGGATGCATGGAGTTATTTTTAGAAGAGAGAGAATCCAGACGAATCAGGCTTAGCAAGGAGAAGTGGGCAACATGATTATGATAAAAGAGTGGCATCATGAAGGAAGGAAGTTGATTATAGAGGCGGAGAGTATCTCTGGACAAGGAAGGTCTTGGGCCAGAACAGTGAAAGGAACAATCCACCAGTGGAAAAGGCAGCAGTGTCTTTGGAAGAGGACAGACTCAGGTTCCAAGTCTGCCTTATCTCCCTCCAGATACACTAACGTGGGGAAGTCCGTTAACTTTGTTGTATACCAGTCTCATAATCACAATGGGGGGGGGGGATAATAATTTCCCCATTTTTGAATGGATGTTAAAGTGATATAAGAAATGTAAGATGTCAAAGGGAGCTTGGTGCATCATAGATGGTTATCTTTATGCTGATGATGTGACTGGCCCTCCTGGAACAGAGAGACTAGCAGAGCAAACTAAGTAGGGAGTTACTGGAAATTGAATGACTGTGGTGAAATCACAGTACTCAGCCTTAATTGAGTGCTTTTCACATGCCAGGGATCATTTACTGATTCTACTAACAAGTTGTTACTGAGTGCCTACAGTGTGTCAGGCCCTGTTGCTGGCCCTGGAGATACAGCACTAAAATACAAGAGACAAACACCTTGGCTCTCAGGAGTTTACAGCCTAGTGAGGGGAAAACAGACACAAGTGAATGTAGAAAGCTTTTTGAATGTGAGAGTGCTGAGTGCTGAGAGGAAGTATAAGGCAGAGAAGGAGGATCGAGAGTGCAGAAAGATAGGGCAGGAGAGGGGGAGGAAAGTTTAAACAGGGTGTCCACAAATGTCTTCCAGAGGAAGATGATGTGTGAGCAAACAGTTGGAGGATGTGAGGGAGTAAGCCATGTGGTCTGAAGGAGAAGGTCTCCAAGCAGAGGGAGCAGTAAGTGGAGTGTGCTTGGAAAGTTCAGAGATGATCAATGAAGAAACTATGGCTGGAAAACAGAGAGCAAAGCAAAGATAGGAGATGAGGTCAGAAAGGTGGCAGGTGAGATCAGGTGGGGGAGTTTGTGAAGCTTTGAATGTGATTTTATAGATTTTGGACTTCATTCTGAGTAACACAGAAAGTTGTGAAGGGTTTTCAGCAGAGGAATCGTTATTTTCTTTCACTCTTCTTTTGAGTCTCTTCTGTTTGCATTCTTTTTATTGTAAATTATTTTTTACAATTAATTTTTCTGTCAGTCCCTCCTTAGTTCCTAGTCTTTCAGTGAATATTAATATTTCCTGTACATGTAACAGCTGTTTTCTCCAGATTCCTAGACATCCTTCCTCTGCCCTGAGACTACTGTGGAGTGGTTTTGCGGTATGTCAGTAGTCTCATTTCATTTACCAACAAGGTGCAGACATAATCTCTGCCTGCTTTTGCCCGAGAGGACCTTTAACATGTGCTAAAGGAGGTTAGTCCTCGGTTTCTGGAAATCCTTAGGAGACTGGTACTTGTTAAAACCTGCCTCCCAGCCCTTGAGCTGCCTGCCAGGCTAGAGCCTGTGTTGGGGTTGGCGGGTGCTCCCTGTCCTGGTCTTCTCCATGTAACGTGCTGCCCGCCTGATGGCACTCACCAACTGCCTCACTCCAGGCGCCCCTCTTTTGTATTATTAGCTGCCTTTCTTTTTTCTTTTTTTAAATGTTTATTTATTTTGAGAGAGAGCACACACAGGCTTGCGAGCAGGGGAGGCGCAGAGAGAGAGGGAGAGACAGAATCCCAAGCAGGCTTTGAGTTGTCATTGCAGAGCCCCATGCAGGGCTCGAACACATGAACCATGAGATCATGACTTGAACCAAAATTAAGCATTGTACGCTTAACTGAGCCACCCAGGCACCCTGTTAGCTGCCTTTCTTAACAGATTTCTTCCTGGGGTGTGCAGGATTGGTTTTTGAGTGAGATGATTTTATCTTTCCTTTTTTCTTTTGTGCTCACCACCTCCTTGGCTAGTGGTTTTCTCAATTGTCTCCATCCAGGTCTTGGGCCCTCCAGTCTAGAATCAGGTTTTAATGGATTGGGGCTCCTGCTTTGTTGTGAAATTTGATATAGTACAGATCCAGTTTGGGAGCCAGTTCTGAGCATGGGGTCATGCTTTGTCAATCAGCTTTCCTGAGTCCACAGTTCATAAAGCCTTGGGCTCTGGATGAAAGCAGTTTTATCAACCTCTTCCTATGAGGAATGAGGAGGGGAGGATGGGCAGGAGGGAGTACTTCCATGCCAGGACCTAGCTTTAAGCAGTGAATCTGGATCCTGTCCCTTGTCTGCTGTGCACTTCTAGTACATAACAATGTTTATTTTGTTTTGAAACCTGGTTATATATTTTGGATTTTCTCTTTTTACATTTTTCAATTATTCTTTGGAGGCAAAGTATGAAGTTAATTCACCATCTTGACTGAAGTTTTCAAGTAGATTTTTAGTTAGAAATTTAGAATGCTAGGGCCACCTAGGTGGCTCAGTTGGTTAAGCATCTGACTCTTGATTTCAGCTCAGGTTATGATCTCATGGTTGTGGGAGTCATGAAGCCTGCTTAAGATCCCCCCTCTCTCTCTTGCTGTCTCTCCCTCTGCCCCTCTCCAGCCCATGCTCACATTCATCCTCTCTCTCAAAAAAAATAAAAAAATAAATAAATTTACAATGCTAATTGTGTCAGCAAGTTGTATAACCACTCCAACCATAATTTTCTTACATGGATGTCTCAATCTACTTGGGTTGCTACAACAAAACACTATAGACCAGGTGGCTTAAACAACAGACATTTATTTCTCACAACTCCAGGGGCTGGGAAGTCCAAGGTCAAGGTGCCAGCAGATTCAGTTCTTGGGAGAGTCCTCTTTCAGGCTTGTAGATGGCCACCATCTGTCTGTGTGCTCCCATGACCTCTTCTTTGTGTGAGGGCAGAGGAGAGAGAGAGCATCTTATCAGGGCACAAATCCCATCAGGAGAGTACTACCTTCATGACCTCACCCCAACCTAATTACCTCCCAGAGGGGTTAGGACTTCAACATATGACTTTTGGAGGGACACATTCACTTTATAACATTGGAACATCACTACATTACTGTTTCTAAGTTTGCTTCAGATCCATTGTTCAAGTAAATTCAATAGGTACATTGATAACAAAGAGTACACTGCTAAAACAGTTTTGGTAAATTCTGTATTAAACAAAATCAAACATATTTTTCCCTTGAAGTACTTTATGGAGACTCAAACATGTATATGTGCATTGTGTGTTACTTATAAGGAGATTAAATATGCATAGTCTTCCAAACTCATTTCACCATGACATTTTTTCATGCCATGCTTATTAATATATCCCAGAAGAGTATTCCATGGGATACAATGTGGAAACTTAATATTGACCAGACAAAAATATGTTTATATATTTTTATATATGTATGAATATGAATTTGAAAGTAAATATACATGTATGTATGAATTTACATGTATATTCTGAGTATCTAGAAAAAGAATTGTGTGCTACTGGCACAAAAACAGACACTCAGATCAATCAATGGAACAGAATAGAGAACCCAGAAGTGGACCCACAAACATATGGCCAACTAATCTTTGACAAAGCAGGAAAGAATATCCAATGGAATAAAGACAGTCTCTTCAGCAGGTGGTGCTGGGAAAACTGGACAGTGACATGCAGAAGAATGAACCTGGACCACTTTCTGACACCATACACAAAAACAAACTCAAAATGGATGGAAGCCCTAAATGTAAGACAGGAAGCCATCAAAATCCTCGAGGAGAAAGCAGGTAAAACCCACTTCGACCTTGGCTGCAGCAACTTCTTACTCAACACATCTCCAGAGGCAAGGGAAACAAAAGCAAAATTGAACTATTGGGACCTCATCAAAATAAAAATCTTCTGCACAGTGAAGAAAACAATCAGCAAAACTAAAAGGCAATCAAGAGAATGGGAGAAGATATTTGCAAATGACATATCAGGTAAAGGGTTAATATCCAAAATCTATAAAGAACTTATCAAACTCAACACCGAAAAATCCAGTGAAGAATTGGGCAAAAGACATGAATGGACACTTCTCCAAAGAAGACATCCAGTGAAGAAATGGGCAAAAGTCATGAATAGACACTTCTCCAAAGAAGACATCACGTGTCCAGCCGACACGTGAAAAAATGCTCAACATCATTCATCATCGGGGAAATACAAATCAAAACCACAGTGAGATACCACCTCATACCTGTCAGAATGGCTAACATTAACAACTCAAGCAACAACAGATGTTGGCGAGGATGCAGAGAAAGAGGATCTCTTCTGCACTGCTGGTGAGAATGCAAACTGGTACAGCCACTCTGGAAAACAGTATGGAGGTTCCTCAAAAAACTAAAAATAGAACTACCTTACAACCCAGCAATTGCACTACTAGGTATTTATCCAAGGGATATAGGTATGCTGTTATAAAGAAGATATGGTGTGTGTGTATACACACACGCGCGCACGCGCGCACACACACACACACACACACACACACACACACACTGGAGTATTACTCAGGAATCAAAAAGAATAAAATCTTGCCATTTGCAACTATGTGGATGGAACTAGAGGGTATTATGCTAAGAGAAATTAGTCAGAGAAAGACAAATATCATATGACTTCACTCATATGAGGACTTTAAGGTACAAAACAGATGAATAAGGGAAGGGAAGCAAAAATAATATAAAAACAGGGAACGGGACAAAACAAAAGAGACTCTTAAATATGGAGAAAAAACCAGAGTGTTACTGGGGGGGGGGGTTATGGGAGGGGGAATGGGCTAAATGGGTAAGGGGCATTAAGGAATCTACTCCTGAAATCATTGTTGCACTATATGCTAACTTGGATGTAAATTAAAAAAAAAATACACATAAGTTAAAAAACGAAAAAGAATTGTGTTATGTATATGCATGTGTTATGTATTATTTCATCATGTTATTAACATTAATAAATAGCAAAACATATGAATAATAAGTCATTGTACAGTGTTTTGCTCTTAATGGAATATAGAATATAGGAATTATAGAGCAATAGAATGTCAAAATTAAGAGTATATTGATATAGAATTGAATGCCTTTCAAATTTTTTAATCTTTTAAAGCTTAAATTAAATTTTATATGGAAACTGTCTATCTCATATATATGCATATATAAATATATAACAGAGTTGCACTGTTTGAAGTGGAGTTGGAAAAATGAGAGTCCTCACCCTTCCTTTTCAGGGTCAATCCTGAGTACCTCTGAGTGACTCTCTCACCTTCTGAGGGCCTGGCTTGAATTCTACCATCTGATGCCTCAATTTAATAGCAGGGGAGTCAGGGTCTAAAATGGTGAAGTTACTTCTTTCTTCTTAATTTTTTAAATGTTTATTTATCTTAGAGAGAGAGAAAGAGAGAGAGGGAGAGAATGAGTAGGGGAGCGGCAGAGAGAGAGGGAGACACAGAATCTGAAGCAGGCTCTGGGCTCTGAGCTGTCAGCACAGAGCCCAACGTGGGCTTGAACTCATGAATCATAAGGTCATGACCTGAGCCAAAGTCGGAGGCTTAACCGGAACCATCCAGGTGCCTCTTTCTTTCTTTCTTTCTTTCTTTCTTTCTTTCTTTCTTTCTTTCTTTCTTTCTTTCTTTCTTTCTCTTTCTTTCTTTCTTTCTTTCTTTCTCTTTCTTTCTTTCTTTCTTTCATCTTTTATGTTCATTTATTTATTTTGAAAGAGAGAGAGAGAACCTGAGTTGAGGAGAGGGGCAAAAAAGAGAGATAATCTTAAGCAGGCTTCACGCTCAGTACCAAGCCCAACTTGGCACTCAATCTCACGATAGTGAGATCATGACCTGAGCTGAAATCAAGAGTCGGACACTTAACTGACTGAGCCACCTAGGTGCCCCAAAAGGTGAAGTTATTTCTCAAAGTCTACTAGCTAATTAGGGGCAGAAGCAGGACCAGAATGAAGATACCCCAATTCCTAGTTCAGTGCTCATTCTCCCACACCAGTTTTTCATCTTTTTAGAGCATTTGAATTGTTTTTTTCAAATGAAACATGATGCAGAAATTCAATATATAAAACACAAATGGCTTAGTTGGTTGAGTGTCCACCTCTTGATTTTGGTTCAGGTTATGATCCCAGGGTGGTGGGATTGAGCCCCGTGTAGGACTCCTTGCTGAGCATGGAGCATGCTTAAGATTCTCTCTCTGCTCCTCTCTCCCACTAGAACTCTCTCTCTCTAAAAACAAAACAAACAACAACAACAACAACAAAACCCAAAACAGAAATGAAGCCTAGCTTCCCTGGTTGAAGGACAAGGGATGGGTCATATGTCTGGTAGGAGAGCTGAGGGTCCTGTGGCCTTGTGTATTACCCTCTAGTCCTCCTGCACTGGCCCTTGGTGGCTCAGGGCAGCAGTGTTTAAAAATTATACATGAAACTGGGCAGAATCAATGTACACAGTTCTTCAAACCCAGAAGGATACCATTTATATACATGAGAGGGACTCTTCTGATACCCATTGGGTCTTACCCCTTACAAGAGATTGTGGCTCATAGCTAAATGAGAAAAAGAAATATTTATAAAAGGGGTTGTTCTTTGTCAAAGAACAAAATGGTAAAGTTCATTTTTTAATTTAAAGGAAGAGACTAAAGAGTTCCTGCAAACCTTACTATTTGAACTGGCAACACAGTTATCACATCCAAAGCAGAAAGAGTCCAGCCTCTGGGCCCCAGGGCACAAGCTTCTAGAACTTTGGTCATTTTGTGAGTGATTCAGTTTGGTGAATCAGCTCCTTTCTGTGATTTCAAATAATGATAACAAGCACCGGGAGGAAGGCAGCAGCATTGTTCAAAGCAATCAGTCTCTCATTTGGGTGCTCAACTGCCTGAGGAGAAAACACATGTAACTATTCCTCATTAATAGCAAAATTATGCCTTTGTGCCAAATTATTCACGCAGAGTTGAAAAATGAGTCACACGTAACATTCTGTGGGTTTTCTGCCTTTCGTTCTTACTATTTAAGAGAATGAAGATGAGTTTAGAAATCTGATTACTCTGTTGCCAAGTGAGATGAGAGAGGTAATTGGAGTAAGGACAATTTCCTATAAACTCGGCCCCAAGGTAGACTATGGGAATCAAACTCCTATTGGAGGATTGTCTGTGCTGGGATGTGAGGGGTTTCGTGGCTATTTTTCTGAATCTTCTCTCCTCAGAAAGAGGCAAGGAATCCTATTACCGGGTATTTTTTTTTTAATTTTTTTAATGTTTGTTTATTTTTGAGAGAGAGAGAGCACGAGTGGGGAGGGGCAGAAAGTTTGGGAAACAGAATCCTAGGCAGGCTCCAGGCTGAGCTGTCAGCACAGAACCCCAGGCAGGGCTCAAGCCCATAAACGGTTAGACCATGACCTGAGCCAAAGTTGGACACTTAACCAACTAAGCAACCCAGGCGTCCCACCAGGTATTCCTTAGCTGAGAACACAAAACAGTAAACATCAAGTTTTGCCTAGGAGAAGCTACACTCAGGAATAATATATATATATATATATATATATATATATATATATATATATATATTATATAATAATATAGGCTAAAACCTATATTAGGTTTTACCTAGGCTTAAACCAAAGAAATACCTATTTTCCTGTTGGAGTCTGCAGTATTTTGTTTTACTTTTCTCTAGAAACTTATTTTTAATTAGAATACCTGTATCTAAACCTGTTTCATTTCTAGTTTGTGTATGCAGGGATTCTATGGAATCTGGGGACACTTTTTCATACTATTCAAAAAACAGTCCATACTAGACTAATCTCCATTCTTTCCACTATTTAGAAGATGTGGGCAAATAGGTGTGGTCTTCATTCAGTCATTTATTGATTGATTGATTATTTATTTTGAAAAATATATTGAGCACATGCTATGTGTTAGACATCATAGTAGTATCTGAGGAAGAGAAATGAACAAGACAGTCCGTGCTTTCAGTGAGCTTTAGTCTAGTTATAATTATATATATTCTATTAATCCACATTTATGAAGTACATATTGCTTTTATCCTTTTAGTATTATGAAACAAGAATACTTTGTTCCAAAAGTACTTAAAACCTTCAAGGTGCAAGACATGTAGTTGTAATTAGTTGCATTGGATGCTTTAGGAGTTGAGTAATAATGAGGGGATCAGTTACAGCATGAGACTATGGCATTCAAAAGGGACACTCAATAATCAGAAACTCACTTGCATTGAACTCTGGAATGCATAGGACACTTTTTTTTAAGGCAGCAGCTTGTTCTCATTAGAGACATATACCTTGATTTACTGGTTATTTTGATTAGGCTATATGTATTCATTCTAGAAGTCCATGTTGAGTACCAGGGAGATCTGCCTAAAACTCAGATGATTTTTTTTTTTTAGAAGGAGCAAGGTGGTAGAAATCTGTCACTTTCTTATCTCATAGATGTATTATAGAGCTGAATATTCACTTCACCAGTCTTGGTGCCATGCCTTAGTCCTTCCCAAGTGAAACTCCTTTACTCATACAGCTCATATGGCAGGTCTAGGAGTACTGTGTGACCTCATAGACTTCCCTACCAAAATCCAGACACTGGCCCATGACCTGTATTTGGCCTGGTGTGAAAAGATGTATAGGCCAAACAGATTCTTGCTTGCTTGGCCTATACACTTCAAATTAGGAAATACAGAGGGAAGTGGGAGATATATCCAAGGACATACAAAGATAATTAAGCTATATGGTTGAGGTCATAAGTCAGGGTCAAGCTGGAGTTTGAAGAAAGCAAGAAGTATTAAGGAGAAACATAAGAAAATGTATGAAGGTGAAAAGAAAAAATGAAGTTGGTGATAGGATAGAAAAAGGCAAGCAGAGATATTAGTAACGTATCAGTGCAGGGTAGCCATAAAGTCCGAAAACAGTATTATTCCATCATGCATTGTAATGCAATACCAATAAACCATGTCTTAACATGTTTGGCTATATTTGAAGACTTGATGTCCAGGCTGTAGGTAGAAATTCTGTAGCCTGGCTCTGCTGTGGATCCTACTCTAGATGTTTGACTTTTCCTGGATTCCTGTGCATTTTTATTCATACAGCACACCTCCTCACCATCCCCAGCATTACTTCATTACTTGGGATAACTAGAGTGAGTCGTCTTTTCCTTGCAACCAGAAAATGCTAACTGAACCAGACTCTTTGAGGGTGGAGCACATTTCCTAACATGGATTGGTATACTTACTTTGAGTTTTCTTTGTTCTTACTTTTCTTGTGATCTGTGAAATATTTTAGCTTCTAGAATTTGTAAAACTTACATTTTCTTAATGTTGCACATCGATTAGTACTTTTTTCCATGTAAATATTTCTACCACATTATAAACTGCAGTGTTGATTTAAACCATAGATTTGTATTTACAGCACGGAAAACAAACTGTTCAGTTTACTTCTGACCATCTAATAATAACTATAATATCATGCTTGCCAAAACCTCCATTAAAGACATATGTCTTGACTCATTGATTCCAATAATAGGAAAAAGCACCATTTCCCAGCAACGGGAGATTTGATGTTGCTTTTGAGGAGGAAAAAAAAAAGGATCCAACCAAAATATTTATCTAGCATGGGAACTCTAGGAAGCCCTCAGTAGCAGGTAAAATTCTAGGAATCCCCAGTAGAATAGGTATCAAGAGTTTTCGAAGGGGTATAAATTGTCTGATAGTGAGAACAAGGTACAGACAGATGAGACCAGTAACAGAATAAAAGTCAAACTTACAGTTATATAAACTTGAAGAATGGGGGCATGAAGAAGAGAGGCAAAAATAAAACAAATTTCAGACTAAGAATAGTAATAATTAAACCCAAATTTTATACTCAGATTCTCAGTAACCCAGGCAAGACAGAAACTAGATGATGACATGGTTCTCATTGTTTGACAATAGAATATACCATATATTCGCTTATTAAAAGAATAAGCTTTATCCTGTTCCTTTTATCTCAGGAAAATGTATCATGAGATTCTTATATAGACAGCATTGAATTTCAAAATTATGAATCTCAACATATGGGCTGGACACCAAGTCTATAAATATATTAAAACACAAAATTATGCACTAAATAGCATTTTTAAGATGAAAAATCCACATGAATTACACATCTAGTGGTTTTTCACATTGGCCTTGGTGAAAGTCAAACTCTAAAGATAAATTTATGGAGGTTTGGGGTAGACATTGAGTGATATGCTCAAGATACATTGCTGTTATGTGCTTTCTTTGGGTACAGAGTAAGACTTATCCCCCTTAATATCCATGAGCTGAATATAAGGCTCAGTTGAAATATAGGGGACTAAAAAGCATCCTTGGCTTCCGATTGAGAGAAGATTGACAGGATTTGATGGTATGCGTAATAAAGAGAGCATAAAATTGAGGATTTAAGGATCCTATGAAACACATTGCCCTCTGATCCCCCTTCAGTCTTTTTTCTCTCTTCTTCCTGTCCTATCAAAGCTCCTCCTCACTGAGGCTAGTTTTAATCAGGTGCTTATCATATTAAAAATTAAGAACAAATTGGGAATGATCATCATCTTCTCCAGAGTCTGCTCATCTTCCTGTATTTTCTCACTTAATCCAGAAATGTCTCATTATTTTTCTCCTTATTTCTAATTGTACACAATCCATTATATGCCAAGACATTCATTCTGCCACATTAATAATTTTCAGTTCCATCTTATTCTATCTCTTTGCTGCTGTATTACTTTATGACTATCGTTTCTCAACTAGATTATTATAAGTATTCTAAATCATTTCCAAATAAGTTTTTGTATGATTCTACAGTGATCTTTCTAAAATGTCAATTTTGGCTTCTGCTTATAACCATTCAACACCTCCCTCAAGTATTAAACATGAAGCATGGCAGACAATGCCCTAAATCACCCAGGTTTTGCTTATAGCCCTAGATATATTTTGGCATTCTAATATAAACTCCTGTTAACAAGGGACATCATGCTAGGTACCAGTGGGAGCCAGGACATCCTGAGGATGTTTATCTCCAGAGTTACATTTCATAAGGAAATGTAAGCCACACATTTCTTATGCCAACATCCACCATTTTGGGGGAAATATATAGATATAGATATAGATATAGATATAGATATAGATAAAAATAGATATAGATAAAATATACATATATATATAATTGGATTTAATTAAGCATTAAATTAAGTCAGACATTTTGTCTTTTTTTCTGCTAACTAATGACTTGGATCCAAGGGAAAGTCATTTATTTAATGAAAAATTTAGAAATTAAAATGTGGTAGCACGTTAGCATGATTTAAATTTTGTGAACTTGCTGCATGCACAGTAAGAAAAAGAAGTATTCAGAAAAGCACACTTTAGTTATAGGGGCTATTTACCAGAATGTGTGCAGAAAAATTCCATAAACTAGGTCTCTATGTTACAGGAAAGCTTTCAACAAGTACTTTTTCTTCCCATGGCCTCATATTCATTTTTTTCCCCTTCACCTCTGCATGCTGTTGTTTTTGTGACACTATTAGATTTTGCTTTTTCACAAAGATAGCAGACAGCATAAGTTATTTCTGGAAACTAACATTTTACTTTTGTCCTCCTGCTTTACATCCTGCTGGTCTTTGCCAGAAGTCCCTGGTTGCCTGGTATAAGAAAACATCATAATTATCTCATTAATATTTGGTCCTGGCCTCCCTGCTAATCAGGTTAGTATTGCTGAGAATTCAAAGGAAGAGAACAGAAATCTACTAAGAAGGAATAAATTGGTCTTCAGACATAATTCTAATAAGCTGCCCAGGAACCAAAGTTTGTCTGCTTGGTGAAATAGGAGATCATGTAGAATGTAGATTTATGTGGAGAGTATAGCTCCTTCAATTTAACTAGTCTATACTCAAGGCTTCTGGAGGGCAGAGGATATGCTCTTAGCCCTGCCTTCAGTACCTCTGTTGTGGGCTCTCACGTTTGGTGATTGTTCCAAAGATAAGCAAATTCTGAAGTGAATTTTATTTTCCCTCTCCATCCTCTCTGAATTCACTTACCACTTCTCAGAATGTTTCCTGAGTAGAAAGCAGTCTGCACTACATATGCTCAAATGGGCTGTTGTAACTGTGGAGGTAAATTTTTGACCTCCTATCTATCATTCAGAGGGTATTATTGTTATTATTACTGTTACTGTTATTAGTACTACTACTATTATTACTATTTAAAGTCCTTGGTCTTTTAAAGTATAATAGACATGTTTGCTGAATGCTGGAGTATGGTATTTGACACTCAGTTACTCTGGGTTATATATGTGACTATAATGGATAAAACTAATTCAGGTAATAAAGCTACTTGTGGCTGAGGTAAATGAGACACTAGAGCAATAATTGTTGCAACATTTAAATCAAAGCAAGTATTGCTGGTCACTATGGCTTTGAAATATATTCTAGAACAACTGACTTTTGCAATAACTCCATAAAAGACAAGCTAGTTCAAAAAGGATTTTTCTTTTCCACTAGGCATAGTATTATTAGACAGATGGCATTATGTAGATATTCATATTAAATATAAATTCCCTAAATTTCTTGGTGAATATTGACAGAGCATGTTCTTTGTTTGTTTTATTCTCAAGTTAGCTAAACACAGCATAGTCTTGGCTTCAGGAGTAGAGTCCAGTGATTCATCACTTACATACAATACCCAGTGCTCATCCCAACAAATGCCCTCCTCAATGCCCATTCATCCATTTTCCTCAGCTCTCCATTCTCCCCCACCCCCATCAACCCTCAGTTTGTTCTTTCTATTTATGAGTCTCTTATGGTTTGCCTGCTTCTCTGTTTTTATCTTATTTTTCCTTCCCTTCCCTTTCCCTATGTTCATCTGTTGAATTTCTCAAATTCCACATATGAGTGAAATCATAGGATACCTGTCTTTCTCTGACTTATTTCACTTAGCATAATATCCTCCGGTTCCATCCACATTGTTGCAAATGGCAAGATTTCATTCTTTTTTTTTTTTTTTTCACCAAGTAGTATTCCATTGTATATGTGTACCACATCTTCTGTATCCATTCATCAGCCAATGAACATTTGGGCTCTTTCCATAATTTGGCTCTTGTTGATGGCACTGCTATCAACATTGGGGTGCATGTGCCCCTTCAAATCACATTTTTGTATCGTTGGATAAACACCTAGTAGTGTCATTGATGGGCTGTTGAGTAGCTCTATTTTTAATTTTTTTGAGGAACCTCCATACTTTGCCAGAGTGACTGCACCAGTTTGCATTCCCACCAATAGTGCAAAAGGTTTCCTCTTTCTCCACATCCTCGCCAACAACTGTTGTTTCCTGAGTTGTTAATTTTAGCCACTCTGACTGGTGTGAGGTGGTATCTAACTGTGGTTTTGATTTGTATTTCCCCAGTGATGACCAATGTCGAGCATCTTTTCATGTGTCTGTTTGCCATCTGGATGTGACAGAGCATGTCCTTTATGTCCATACTCACTGTGTTTGTTGATGTGGTCTCTCTAATGAGTGAATGGGAACCTACCTATTGCTTACATTCTTTCTGGAATTTTCATACACAAAGATACAAATTCCAAAGATACAAAATTCTAGTCAATAGAATAGTCCAAAGAGGTCTTATCTTGCAACTAAGTTCTTTAATTACTCCTGGGAAATAGATGGCTGAGCAACTCCTTTGAACTCTGATTTAGCACTTTCAATCTGGTAAGATAATTGGAACCACTTTAGTTTTGCTATTGTTATATACACTATTTGTAAAATTATAAGATCTGTTATTTATTTGTTGAAAATGCCACAATTAACCCAAATGTTTGTTTGTTTATCTATTTATTTATTTTTAAGTAAACTCTGTGCCCAACGTAGGGCTTGAACTGATGACCCTGAGATCAAGAGCCACATGCTCTACTGACCCAACAAGCCAGGTGTCCCCAACTGTCATTTTTTAGTCTAATTAAAATGTGTTCTGATACTCAGACTTGACTATTTTGTTTACCATCTGGAAGCAAGCAGTGTGAAGAATCATGGGGGTTTTGTTTGTTTTGATTTGTTGTTGTTGTTGTTGTTGTTGTTCCTGATCACCAGACCAACCCCAATATGCTGTGGTTACAGAAGCCATGGTCACTTGATAGAGAAGCAGTCCTTGGAGTTGAATTTCTCAGGAATCTCTATGAACAGTTATTTATTTTCCTGAAGAAAAAGTAGGTAGTACCATAAGCAAAATGTGTAATTTTTGGTTTCCCACTGAATCTGAAAATGGCAGAGCTCATGGAGAGTAGTGAGGGATAAAAATACAATGCATTGAATTGGATATGAAACATGCAGCAGGAGGGATAAAAATACAATGCATTGAATTGGATATGAAACATGCAGCAGGCCGCTTCTTTTTGCTATTATTCCAGTCATAATAAAATAGCATGTACTCAAAGTCATTTTGTTTTCTGCAGCAAATTCTTTGATGCACAAAGGAACCTAAGGTTGATGTAGCATTGTACGAGGCTTGTTAGAAAGTTCTTTAAGCCATTTCCTTCTTCCATCAATGTGTTGTTTCATCACAGTGTTTTTTTTAGATAAAATAAGGACCAAGAAAGGTATTCTCTGATACAATAATTAGGAAAGAACATTGACTTCCTGATTTTCAACTTGTAAAAATGTTGCTAAGCCAAAGTAGATAATTTCTAGAGGACTCAATAAGTACTTTGACTTTTCATGGTGAAATTGCCTCCCGGACATTTTAAGGTCTAACCACCTGCTGGAAATGAAGAAGTTACCCTTTAAGGTCCTTCTAGCCAGACTAAGAATCAAATTGACACAAGACAGATTAACAGCAGAAAATAAAATATAGTAGTGTATGTACAGGGAATCCACACAGACATGGAAATTCCAAAGGTAGTCAGGCAACATGATGCTTACATGAGCTAAGGAGAAGAGTAGGGGTCTGAGGATATAAGGAGAAAGACCATTAGCAGGAAGATGAAAGATGTTTGGAAAAGAGAGATTGTACTGTTATGTAGATAAGTTTCTCAGGTAAAGAGGAATCTCTGTTAATAGCTTCCTATGTGGTACAAGCAGGCAGTTGAGGGTGAGGTAAAGAGCTTTTCTTGAATCTACTGGGTTTTAATTGCTTTTAATTAAAAATAATGTTCATACCAAAGAGGCCAATCTTGGGGTGGCCTGCCCTTGGCCCCTATGCATGTAAAGAATAGATATATTTTAAAGCAACCAATAAATAGGAATGAATCAGATCTCTTGTCTTATTTTATGCCAAACTTTCCTGACCTTTTTCTAATTCTCTAATCAACCCACTGTATATTTTTTACCTTTCCCTCTGAATCTTTTTGGTGTTCTCTCAAGTTCTCTTTTTTAGCCTTTTTCTCACTCTGTATTTTCTCCCCAGGCAATCTCAACAACTCTTACCACTTCAACTATCCTGAATGATTTGAAAACTACAACTAATCTCAACAACATTTACTTGTGGTCCAGACCTCCAAAATGATAACAGTAACAACAAAAAGGCAATATTCATTGTGTGCTTACTATGTACAAGATACTGTATTAATAAGTGTACATTCATGATTTCATTTAACCCTTTAACAATCACCAACAGTGAGATAGATGCTATTATCATCTCCATTTACAGTGGAGAAAACAAAAGTTTGGCCATATCACACAATTTGCCTAGGGTTACTTAGATAAGCCAATGACCAAGCTAGGTTTTAGATTCTGACAGTTTGATTCTAAAGTGAGTGCTTTTCAACCACAGAGTGGTTGTCAGAGACCTGTCTATCAACCACATGCTAAGCATTTTCCTTTGAATCTCCTACAGGTCTCTTACAGCCAATATGTAAGTCTAATTCCCCTTTGGCAATTAATTCATGCATTCAACCAATAAGAAATTTATCAAGCATCTCTGAGAGCTAGAGTGAAGCCTATGCATTGAGGATGAACTGTTGAATAAAATAGTGGTCCCTGTATTTATAGAGTTTATTATTTAGAGAGGGAAAACTCTCATTAATCACATCATTATGCAAATAGACAATTAATTCCAAGCTAGCATAAGTGCTAAGAGGATCAACTGCAATATGTTGTGAAGAGAACTGCCTTCTTTGAGGGAAGTAGGAAGAGCGACTGGAAGAAACTCTCCCCTGACAGATTGCCTAAGCTAAAATTAAAAGAATGAGTAATAGCTACCTAGGCAGAAGATGACATCCAGGCAGAAATTACAACATCTACAAAGGCCCTGAGGCCAGAGGAGTGGGGGAAGCCAGCATACTAGAGGGACTGGGATGAAGATTGGTATATCTGAGGGAATGGCAAAAGTTGCGGTGTAGACTAGGTGAGAAGGACAAGACCATGTAGGGCCCTCTAAGATGTATTATGTATTTTCCTTTTCTTAAGGCCAGTTTTCACAGGTTATTAGGGGGGCTCAATCATTGTAGTGAAAGAATGAAATTTATACTTTGAAAATATCACTGTGGCTGCTGTTGAGAGAGTGAATTGGAGGAAAAAAGAGTAGATTCAGGGGAACCAATGAGCAGATATTTCAGTGGACTAGGTAGTAGTATTTTGGTAGTATTTTTCTCTCATTACTGTTGTGTAGAGAAGGATGGCAGCCTTAGAGATGAAGATAAAAAACACCCAAATCTACCTGACCATTTAAGCAATAATCTTGGGGTCATCTCAACTTCATTTTTTCCCCCTATTTCTATCATCCAGTTATTCTTCTGATTTTGCTTCAACATCTTTTGTATCTTTTCCCACATCTCCATTTGCTTTTGACATTTTTGGAAGATATATTTTAAGACTGTCCATCCTTATTCCTTCACTTTTTTGTTTTCCTTCTGAATGCAATTTTAGCCATTTCCACCCCCAAGCCTGGCCCAGGCTGGTCCCTGTTACTAGCACATCCATATGATCCCCTGGTTCTCTGCAGTGTACCTTCAGGACAGCAGTCTCTTTAAGGAGTGCCCGTGCTTTAACCTAGTTTCTATTTATATTACTTGAATGTAGGCCAGAAGGAGGGGAGAGGATTGTAGCACCACTCCATGTTGGCCTATGATGGAAGTGATGGTGCTATTGACTCTAAGAGGGGTGATCAGATTTTTGAGGAACTTGATAAATTCAGTCTTCAAATGATGTCGAATCTGAAATATTTGTAGAATACATAGAAGACAATAGAAAATATGGGTTTGGAGCTTATAGAAAAGTCTAGGCTAGTTATGACAGTTAAAAACAAGAGTGACTGTTGAAACCATGAGTTTAGATAAGTTTCCTTGAGAGAAGTGAACATATTGAGGAGAGGGCTAAGGATAAAGCTCAATGGAACACTCACTTGTGAAAGGGCAGTGGAAGAATAGAATCCCCGAAGCATATTGGGGAACAGCTGCCAGAAAGGTAGGGGAAAACGGGGGGAGGGTAGCCGTGCAGAAATGATGGAAGGGGAGAGTTTCAAGAAAAACAGAGTGGTCACCATGTAAATGATACCAGTTGTATTATCTGGTCAACAAAGTTCTCTCTACTTGGGAACCACCTCTTCACTATCCCATGCAGTCCAAATGGTACTCCCAGTCCCAGTGTTCTGCCTGCATGCTGACACAAGATAAATATAAAACTCAGACCAGATTTCCCTCTTTACAGCGATTGGTTCAAATAAGTAGAAATATGGTAGAAGCAGAGGCTGAATTCTTCCATGTGAAAGTGGTTTCCCAAACCATGTCGATACTGTTTTGTTTCGTTTTTATTATTATTTTTTATTTTTATTTTTAAAATCACAAAAAGCTCCTATGGGCATATAAGCCAGCTGTCAGTCTTTTAAGTGGATTAAGGGATCCAGATCCTAGAATCTACCATTTGATAATTAACCTTAATTTTCCTGGTTAGATTTTGATATGAAATTAACTGATGAGTTAGTAAAAAAAAGCTTTTGAATATATTCTTAAATATGAAATACTTGAATAATACTGACTTGAGTGATTCTTTTATCTGGGACACTATTTGCAAGAGACATATGTTACAGTAATAGTGACACTTTGAAGTGACACTATTATAATAGGAAAAAGAAATGATGGTTCATTTATAAACCTTTTCTTTAGATCTAATGAAAATCCAGGGTTGGTCATCATTTCAAATTACAATATTCAATTCACAGGACTGTCTCTCAACCTCAGACTATCTCATTAATCATCTTCAGTCATGAAAGAAAATGTTTTCATTCTTGATGGATGATCATAAGGATAATACCAGGACACATCCTGAATATTTCACACATGGGACTTCTACAATTTGTTTCCCTAAGGTCATTCTTATGAAGTCTTAACTATACTTTCTCTCTACCTACTAACTAATCTGAAAGGTGAAGAGAATCATAGATTTTTAGATTAGGATTCTTTAGAGATTATCTAAAATCTGAATCCTCTTCTGTTACAGATGAAGAAAATGAGGCTGAATTGCCCAAGTTCACTCACTGGGAGGCAGGAATTGTACTAATTCTCAGTCCAGTGTCACCTTGCCATGCTGGTGACATGCATGTCCCTTAATCATCGAAGCCTCTGACTTAAAATGACTAGGATGGCTTCATTATTAAATGTTTTGAGCTGTAAGGTTAAGTAGGGGTTCACATAAATAATATGGTTAATACTTTTTTGTGACCATGTGCTTTCTCTCTTCAGAATTGGGATATGCACGTTATTCACAGCAGCTAGGGAGACCCTGTTCTTTATAAAGGCTATGCAGCAGCTGCATGGTATCACTCTGGCTCTTAAAAGTTTATGAAGTAAAGCAAACTACTGAAATAGCATTAACTTTATTTTGTTTATGAGAATTATTTTTGACTAATTGTATATTTTGAACAAGATTAGTAACATTTCAGATTTCTGACCTGAGTCTGCTATTTTTACAATCACTATTATGAACGGTGGTGCCCTGTCCTATTTGTGGGCTATTAATAATGGGATTGTGGAGAATGGTCTGATATGTCCAGTTTAATTCAGTGTACTCCTGCAGACTTCCTCAAGGATGCCCCAGGAGGCCTGGAGGGTATATTAAAAACGTGCTTTTTGAGGACTGCTAGTTTCTAGTTCAGTAGACTTCATGAAATGGTCCACAGATAGGTACTTCAGGAGCTTTAGCACATTTAATTCTATCATGCAGATAACATGGCCAGCATTGGCAGTGATCCCATAGTATCATGACCTGATGAACTTGAAAAGGGTTACCAAATTTACACAGCCTGATCGATCCCTCTTTAACAAAGGGCTTGTTGAGAGTGCAGTCAGCAGACGTCCTTCAGTTGTCAACCTCTTCAGAGATTACCTATTATACACAGCCATCTTGCCCAAGGTTATACCCTTTCCCAGATAACCCATGTTCAATGGTTGATGGAGAATGAATTTCTGATTATCTTGGTCCAGCTCAGGACAACTCTGAATGCTCTTTCTAGCTTCAGAGTTCTCTGTTGCATCAGCCAAAGCTCTTTCTGGGTAGTTACTGTGGTTTTGACTTTTCTTTTTGCCTATTTATGCTTCTGCTCCTTCCCTTACCCAAAAACTGATCCTAAGGACATGCAAAACTAGCGCAGAGGCTGCTTCCCAGGGAATTCAACCTGGGATGTAAATATTTGCTTTTTTCCTATCAGCTAAAATGTATTGTCCAAAATCATCATCTATTTGCATGTTGGACAATTCCGTGCCTAGGAAAATATATTTTTAAAAGTAAACCTATTTTTCAGGATGATGGAAAGTAGTGCAGAAGCAGGAAGGATGAAGAAAACAGATAGCATGCCTCTGTATTTTATTAAAGCATGTGTCCCCACATACTAGATGCGGGGAGGGGTGTCTTGACCAGGCTGCAGCAGGTTACAGGCAAAGGACTCTAAATAGGTATGGACAGAAGTAATTTCTACAGTTTTGTTCCAGCTTGTTATTGGGGAAGTCATATGGCTGTAGGTGCTACAAGTGGGAAAGGGAACTGCTGGTCAGATTCTAACTGGTGCTGCCACTTGGCTGCTTTGATCAGTGGTTCTAGATGAAGGATTGAAATTTGCACTTCCTAACCTACCAGTTCACTTGCCCATTTATTGTTTTTAGTAAGTGGGAATATTTATCACTGGCACTTTTGTTGGCATATAATGCTAGGTGTTTAGGGAAGGCAAGAGGTAAGGCAGAGGCAGTGGTTTCCAAAGGATACAAGACACTATGGAAAGTCTTTCACTTGGAATTAGCCAATAAATGCATTGCTTAGTGTGACTACAGAAAACAATTTGACAAATTAAAGTTGTTTTGTGAGCAATTTTAGATCTGAAAAGAGACTTTAATCTAAAGCCTCAACTCATCAATAGTTTTTCAGGTTATGTCACTTTTAGAAAGAAATAGGAAATGGTAGTAAAATAAAATATTAAGAAATTTGTTCAATAAAAAATACCAACTTCTCATTTTATTTTGGAACTAGTCTATATTCATTTAAATTTTTTGAAGAATTTGCATCTACATGGTCAATGCTAAAAAATTACTGAGTTTACAGTCACCCTGACTCCTAGGAGATAAAATTTCTGTATTAAAATGATAGCCCTGACTCAGGTAAGAACTTTAAATAGTAATGACTGACTCAATTATTTTTATAAGAGAGATATCAATTTACCATAAACACGAATGAATGAAACAAAATGGTTTCTGATTTATCTCCTTGTTAACTGGAAAATTCAGTTAACAAGAAAATTCTGTACACCGAGGGGTCTTGTTGAAACTTTCATTAATCATATCTATTCTTATAAGGGTAAAGGAGTCTTTGAAAGTACTCTTCCCTCGGGATCAAATTCAGATCTAACAAAAGTGCTGAAGAAATACCCTTCTTAAAGAAAAAAATCTTTCTTGTTTGGATGAATGACCTAAGGATAGGTTGGAAATAAGAATGGTAAAATATCACCTAAAAGCAGAGAACATTGAACATCACCTAGAAGACAAAGAAACATTGCCAAGTGCATTATTTATGAGATGAACATGTAAAAACCATTGAGTGGAGCGTGAGGAAAGACATTTGGCTTTGGAACTAAAAGGTCTAAAAATTTAGTACTGGGAACTATGTATGTAGGTATGCATGTATGGTCTCTCTAAACAGAGAAATCTCAAGTATGTTTTCATTAAAAGTACTTATGTAGAGGGACACCTGGGTAGCTCATATGGTTAAGCATCTGACTCATGATTTTGGGTCAGGTCATGATCTCATGGTTTGTGAGTTCGAGCACTGTGTAGGGCTCTGTGCTGATGGCATGGAGCCTGCTTGGGATTCTCTCGCTCTGCCCCTCCCATGCTTGTGCTCTCTCTCGCTCTCTTAAAATAAATAGACATTAAAAAATGTACTTAGGTAGAAGAGATAATATAATAGGAATAATTGCTACAATTATTTATTCAATACATCTTTTGATTTTTATCTTGTTTTTTATAATTTTATGATTTTTAAATATATGTATAAATTTTATTTAACTCTACAATTTCCTATTATTTTAGAATTATTACTCTATTTTACACATGAGAAAAGTAGAGGACCAAAACGCTAACATTTATCCAAACTCACATTTTTTAATTGGTAAAGGAGTCATGGAATTTAAACCTCCTCCTGGCCTCAAAGCCTCTTCCAGCCACCATGCTTACAAGTGTTAATTGTTCTGGTAATTTGCAGCAAACCTGTAGAGTAGACAGCTAATCCACATTGTGGTTACTATTCTTTCCCTTCTACAGATGTGGGATTGAGGAAGATGAATTCCTGGAATTGCTTCAGCTCACAAAGTAGGTCAGCAAAACACGTGGAGTGGAACAAACTGTCCTTGCCTTCTCACTTCCTCCTTTCAGAAGGGCAGGGGATCTCTTATAAACTTTCAGATCTCTTTCTGACTGGGAATGCCAAAAGCTGGTAAATTACTCTGCCTCTTCCAGTTGTGAAATGTATCGACAGCTACTTGCTGGTAATGATCTTTCTGAGAATTTCTTTCATGCTCTGGAATTTCAGCCCCCAGCAGTTCACATCTTGTTTACTTTCTTGAGTTTATCTTAGCACAGCCCCACAAATTAAGCTCCTAAAGAACAGGAAACTCAAGGAAATGACAATACAGATTAAAGGTATTTCCCAGAATTTCATATGCTAGTGGGCAAAGAGACTCAAGATTTTTTTCTTTTAATGTTTATTTTTGGGAAAGAGAGGGAGACACAGAACCTGAAGCAGGCTCCAGGTTCTGAGGTGTGAACACAGAGCCTGATGCTGGGCCTGAACTCACAGGGCGCGAGGTCAAGATTCTTTAATTATAGTATCTAGGAAGAGAATATCGCAGGGAACTAATTTTCCAGCTTCCACATTTATGAGAACCATTTAGCAGCAGCTTCACTGTGATTCCTACCCTCCAACACATCCTGGATCCCTCTGAATGCAGTCATTGTACTGGAACATTCTGCTAGGCAATGCATTTTGATTAGTGACAAAGGTCTGTGAATAGTTTACTTGAAATTCAAATGCTGCTTTTGAAATAGTCTTTGCAGAAATGTAGATTTAATACATCAGTATCTTCAAATGTTTGTACACAGACACCTGGCACCTAACTAATCAAAACCTGCACTGATAATTCCTTGCTCTCATACACCTGGCAGGTAGGTGGTTCTTCTCTGTTCTTCTAGTCAGGAGGCTAAAAACATATTGTTTACAAATTTTCCTTATCTCTCTGCCTTTCTAGGTAATCAATGACATACTCTGTTTTGTTGTTTCTGCCTTCCCAGTATTTCTCTAATGCTGTATTTCCCAAATTGGATGCAGAGAATACTAGTATTCTGTCATGTTTATGGGCTTTTCATGGGATCAAATGAATTTGGAAGCAGTGAAACATGTTTCTTTATGGCAATACTTCTTAGGTCTTTTAGCTATGTGGGTGCATTTCATATGTTCAACAGGGGAACATAATACATGACATTTCTAAAGTTTGTTAGATCAAAAACAATCTTCTTAATTCACCAATTATACAAATGTTAGTAATAACACTGATACTAATGAATAGTCAAAGATGTTCATTCATAAATACCAGTGTTCTAGTTAGGGGTATACTGTTTGAATCCACCTTCTTGATTTCCTTGACATTCTTCTATTCAGATCCAATCATCTTGCTCAAGATTCCTATAGTGGAAGGGTATGGGTCACCTGGATGGCTCAGTAGGTTAAGCATCCTACTTTTGATTTCGGCTCAGGTCATGATCCCACCCTCATGAGACTGAGCCCTGTGAGAAGCCCTGCGTTGGGCTCCTTGCTGAGCATGGAACCTACTTGGGACTCTCTCTCTCTCCCTCCCTCCCTCCCTCCTTTCCTCTCTCTTTCTCACAAAACAAATAAATAAACATTTAAAAAAGATTCCTATAGTGGACGATAATTTAACAGCTATCTTTCCAATCTCTCATTTCTAAATGTTGTTTTTTCACCATTAACACTGGTCTATTTCCAATTCATAGGTAAGATTATGCTACTTTCCTCCTGAAAACCATTTATTTTTTCCTAATATCTCCAGAATAAATTGCCTGTGTAATAAACTCTTTGGTATGGTGTTCAGAATCATTGATGATCAAGTCACAATATGCTTTCTATTTAATCTCCACAAATCTGTATTCTTTCCTGATGGTATTCTATTGCCTGGAACAAACTTCTGTTCATTTTAACATCCATTTCAAGCATTTGAAAACCTAAGTATTAGCTGGGACTAACCTGTTCCAATGTGACTTGACTTCTCCACCTGTAAGCATAGAAGATGACATTAATTTTGAGAATTCTGTCTTACTAGGTATATATTATAAAAAGAATACCAAAATCAAGTACAAGAAAATAAAATACATAATCCTACCACCTCAAAATGACAAGTCAAAACTTGTCATATAACTTTATAATAAATGTCAATGTCTATGTCTATGATTATTTCTATTTATATCTACACACACACACACACATACACAGAGATCATGCTATACTGTTTTTTTCCACTTAGTTGATAAATACTTTCTTTTTAAAAAATCTTTTTAAATCAAGGGATAATTGACATATACCCTTATATTGGTTTCAGGTGTACAACATGATTCTATATTTGTTCACACTGCAAAATGTTCATCATAATAAGTCTAGTTAACATCTATTTTCATAAATAGTTACAATATTTTTTCCTTTTTTTTTCTTGTGAAAACTTTTGGGATCTACTCTCTTAGCAGTTTTTAAATAAGCAATATAGCATTATTCACTATAGTCAACATGATGCATATTACATCCCCATGACTTGTTTATTTTATAGCTGGGAGTTTGTACCTTTTGACGCTTTCACCCATTTTGCCCTCCCCCACATCCCCATCCTTCCTCAGTCACCAGTCTGTTCTCTGAATCTATGATCTTGGTTTTGCTTATTTGTTTTGTTTTTTGATTTCACATATAAGAGAGATCATAGAGTGTTTATCTTTCTCTGTCTGACTTATTTCACTTAACATGATGCTCTCAGGATCCACCTATGTTGTCACAAATGGCAAGTATTTATTTTTATGGCCGAATAGTATTCCAATGTTATTTACATATACCACATATTTATTCTTTTCTTCATCATTGGACACCGATGAATGCCAAAAATAGAATCCCAAAGTGAGATTGGAATATTGTGTTGAATTTAACAAAATGCATTTAAAAATTAAAAAAAAATTTTTTTTAATTTACATAGAATCCTTAATGCCCCTTACCCATTTAGCCCTTTCCCCCCTCCCACAACCCCTCCAGTAACCCTCTGTTCTCCATATTTAAGAGTCTCTTATGTTTTGTCCCCCTCTCATTTTTATATTATTTTTGTTTCACTTCCCTTATGTTCATCTGTTTTGTACAAAACAGTACAAAATGAGTACTTTAAAGTCCTCATATAAATGAAGTCATGTGATATTTGTCTTCTCTGAGTGACTAATTTTGCTTAGAATGATACCCTCTAGTTCCACACACATAGTTGCAAATGGCAAGATTTCTTTCTTTTTGATTGCCTAGTAATACTCCATTTTGTGTGTGTGTGTGTGTGTGTGTGTGTGTGTGTGTGTGTGTGTACACCACATCTTATTTATCCATTTATCTGTTGATGGACACATGGGCTCTTTCCATACTTTGACTCTTGTTGATAGTGCTGCTATAAACATTGGGGTGCATGTCCCCCTTCCAAACAGCATGCCTGTATCCCTTGGATAATACCTAGTAGTGCAGTTGCTGGGTCATAGGGTAGCTCTATTTTTAATTTTTTGAGGAACTTCCATACTGTTTCCAGAGTGGCTGCACCAGTTTGCATTCCCACCAGCAATGCAAAAGAGATCCTCTTTTTCCGCATCCTCGCCAACATTTGTTGTTGCCTTAGTTGTTCATGTTAGCCATTCTGACAGGTGTGAGGTGGTATCTCATTGTGGTTTGATTTTTATTTCCCTGATGATGAGTGATGTTGAGCATTTTTTCATGTGTCTGTTGGCCATCTGGATGTCTTCTTTGGGGAAGTGTCTATTCATGTCTTTTGCCCATTTCTTCACTGGATTATTTGTTTTTTTGGGCATTGAGTTTGAGGAGTTCTTTATAGATTTTGGATATTAACCCTTTACCTGATATGTCATTTGCAAATATCTTCTCCCATTTTGTTGGTTTCCTTTTAGTTTTGCTGATTGTTTTCTTCACTGTGCAGAAAAGCTTTCTATTTTGATGAGGTCCCAGTAGTTCATTTTTGCTTTTGTTTCCCTTGCCTCCGGAGACGTGTTGAGTAAGAAGTTGCTGTGGCCAAGGTCAAAAGAGGTTTTTGCCTGCTTTCTCCTCGAGGATTTTGATGGCTTCCTGTCTTACATTGAGATCTTTCATCCATTTTGAGTTTATTTTTGTGTATGGTGTCAGAAAGTGGTCCAGGTTCATTCTTCTGCATGTCACTGTTCAGTTTTCCCAGCACCACCTGCTGAAGAAACTGTCTTTATTTCATTGTATATTCTTTCCTGCTTTGTCAAAGACGAGTTGGCCATATGCTTGTGGGTCCATTTCTGGGTTCTCTTTTCTGTTCCATTAATTGATCTGAGTGTCTGTTCTTGTGCCAGTACCATACTGTCTTGATGATTGTACTTTGGAATACAGCTTGAAGTCCGGGATTGTGATGCCTCCTGCCGTGGTTTTCTTTTTCAAGATTGATTTGGCTATACAGGGTCTTTTCTGGTTCCATACAAATTTTAGGATTGTTTGCTCTAGCTCTGTGAAGCATGCTGGTGTTATTTTGATAGGGATTGCATTGAATATGTAGATTGCTTTTGGGTAGTATTGACATTTTAACAATATTTGTTCTTCCTATCCAGGAGCATGGAATCTTTTTCCATTTGTTTGTGTCTTCTTGAATTTCTTTCATAAGTTTCTGTAGTTTTCAGTGTATAGATTTTTCACCTCTTTTGGTTAGATTTATTCCCAGATATTTTATGGTTTTCGATGCAATTATAAATGGGATAGATTCCTTGATTTCTCTTTCTATCGATTCATTGTTGGTGAATAGGAATGCAACTGATTTCTGTGCATTGATTTTATATCCTGCAATTTTGCTGAATTCATGAATCAATTCTAGCAGTTTTTTGTGGAATCTTTTGGGTTTTCCATATAGAGTATTATGTCATCTATGAAGAGTGGACGTTTGACCTTCTCCTGACCGATTTGGATGCCTTTTATTTCTTTGTGTTGTCTGATTGCAGAAGCTAAGACTTCCAATACTATACTATGTCGAATAACAGTGGTGAGAGTGGACATCCCTGTCTTGTTCCTGATTTTAGGGGGAAAGCTCTCAGTTTTTCCCCATTGAGGATGATATTAGCATTGGGTCTTTCATATACTGCTTTTATGATCTCGAGGTATGCTCCTTCTATCCCTACTTTCTTGAGGGTTTTTATCAAGAAAGGATGCTGTATTTTGTCAAGTGTTTTCTCTGCATCTATTGAGAGGACCATGTGGTTCTCGTCCTTTATTTTATTGATGTGATGAATCACATTGATTGTTTTGTGGATATTGAACCAACCCTGCATCCCATATATAAATCCCGGTTGGTCATGGTGAATAATTTTTTTAATGTATTGTTGGATCTGGTTGGCTAATACCTTGTTGAGGATTTTTGCATCCATGTTCCTCAGGGAAATTGGTCTATAGTTCTCCTTTTTAGTGGGGGTCTTTGTCTGGTTTTGGAATCAAGGTAATGCTGGTTTCATAGAAAGAGTTTGGAAGTGTTCCTTCCATTTCTTTTTTTCTTCTTTTTTTTTTTTAATTTTTTTTCAACGTTTTTATTTATTTTTTTTGGGACAGAGAGAGACAGAGCATGAACGGGGGAGGGCAGAGAGAGAGGGAGACACAGAATCGGAAACAGGCTCCAGGCTCTGAGCCATCAGCCCAGAGCCTGACTCGGGGCTTGAACTCACGGACCGCGAGATCGTGACCTGGCTGAAGTCCGACGCTTAACCGACTGCGCCACCCAGGCGCCCCCCCCATTTCTAATTTTTGGAGAAGTTTCAAGAGAATAGGTGTCAACACTTCCTTAAATGTTTGATAGAATTCCCCTGGAAAGCTGTCTGGCCCTGGACTCCTGTTTGTTGGCAGATTTTTGATTTCTAATTCGATTTCCTTACCGGTATGGGTCTGTGCAAATTTTCTTCTTCCTGTTTCAGTTTTGGTAGTGTATATGTTTCTAGGAATTTGTCCATTTTTCCAGATTGCCCATTGTATTGGTGCATAATTGCTCATAATATTCTTATTATTGTTTTTATTTCTGCTGTGTTGGTTGTGATCTCTCCTCTTTCATTCTTGATTTATTTGGGTCCTTTCCTTTTTGTTTTTGATCACACTGGCTAGTGGTTCATCATTTTTGTTAATTCTTTCAAAAAACCAGCTTCTGGTTTCATTGATCTATAGTACTGTGTTTTTTTGGTTTCGATAGCATTGATTTCTGCTCTAGTCTTTATTATTTCCTGTCTTCTGCTGGTTTTTGGCTTTATTTGCTGTTCTTTTTCCAGGTCTTTAAGGTGTAAGGTTAGTTTGTGTATCTGAGACCTTTCTTCCTTCTTCAGGAAGGCCTGGATTGCTATACATTTCTTTCTTATGACTGCCTTTGCTGAGGCCCAGAGGTATTGGGCTGTGGTGTTATCGTTTTCATTGGCTTATGTGTATTTTTTTATTTCCTCTTTAACTCCTTGGTTAGCCCATTCATTCTTTAGTATGATGTTCTTTACTCTCCAAATATTTGTTATCTTTCCAAATTTTTTCTTATGGTTGATTTTGAGTTTCATAGCATTGTGGTCTGAAAATGTGCATGGTATGATCTCAATCTTTTTGTACTTGCTGATGGATGATTTATGTCCCGGTATGATCTATTCTGGAGAACATTCCATGTGCACTGGAGAAGAATGTATATTCCGCTGCTTTAGGATAAAGTGTTCTGAATATATCTGTTAGGTCCATCTGGCCCAGTGTGTCATTCAAAGCCATTGTTTCCTTCTTGATTTTCTGTTTAGATGATCTGTACATTGCTGTAAGTGGGGTGTTGAAGTCCCCTACTATTATGGTATTATTATTAATGAGATTCCTTAGGTTTGTGATTAATTGATTTATATATTTGGGTGGTTCCACATTTGAAGTATAAATGTTTACAGTTGTTAGGTCTTCTTGGTGGATAGACCCCTTAATTATGATATAATGCCCTTCTTCTTCTCTTGGTACAGTCTTTATTTTCAAGTCTAGATTGTCTGATATAAGTATGGCTACTCTGGCTTTTTTTTTATGACCATTAGCATTATAGATGGTTCCCCATCCCCTTACTTTCAATCTGAAGGTGTCTTTAAGTCTAAAGTGGGTCTCATGTAAGCAGCATATAGATGAATCTTGTTTTCTTATCCATTCTGTTACTCTGTGTCTTTTGATTGGAGCATTTAGTCCATTGACGTTTAGAGTGCGTACTGAAAGATGAGTTTATTACCATTATCAGGCTTGTAGAGTTGGAGTTTCTGGTGGTGTTCTCTGGTTCTTTCTAGTCTTTGTTGCTTTTGGTCTTTTTTTATCATCTTTTCTCCCCTCAGAGAGTCCTCCTTAAAATTTCTTGCAGGGCTCGTTTAGTGATCACAAACTCCTTTAATTTTTGTTGTCTGGGAAAATTTTCTCTCTCCTATTTTGAATGGCAGCCTTGCAGGATAAAGAATTCTTGGCTGCATATTTTTCTGATTCAGCACATTGAATGTATCCTGCCACTCCTTTCTGGCCTGCCAAGTTTCTGTGGATAGGTCTGCTGCAAACCTGATCTGTCTTCCCTTGTAGGTTAAGAACTTTCCCCCCCTTGCTGCTTTCATGATTCTCTCCTTGCCTGAGTATTTTGTGAATTTGACTGTGATATGCCTTGTTGATGGTTGGTTTTTGTTGAATGGAATGGGGGTCCTCTGTGCTTCCTGGATTTTGATGTCTGTGTCTTTCCCCAGGTTAGGAAAGTTTTCCGCTATGATTTGCTCACATAACTCTTCTACCCCTTTTTCTCTCTCTTCATCTTCTGGGACCCCTATGATTCTGATGTTGTTCCTTTTTAATGAGTCACTGGCATCTCTAAGTCTTAAATCGTGCTCTTTTGCCTTAGTCTCCCTCTTTTTTTCTGCTTCATTATTCTCCATAAGTTTGTCCTCTATATCGTTGACTTGCTGCTCTGCCTCATCCATTCTTGCTGCCATGGCATCCATTAGAGATTGCAGCGCAGTTATAGCATTTTTTATTTCATCCTGACTAGCTTTTACTTTTCTTTATCTCCACAGAAAGGGATTCTAATCTATTTTAGACCCCACTTAGTATTCTTATTATTGTGATTCTAAATTCTGGTTCAGACATCTTGCATGTTTTTGTGTTGATAAAGTCCCTGGGTGTCGTTTTTCCCTGCTCTTTCTTTTGGGGTGAATTCCTTCATTTTGCCATTTGAAGGAAGAAAAGGAATTAATAAGGTAAAAAAAAAATTAATTAAAAAATTGAAAATAACATACACACACAAAATCAAATAAATGTTGTTAGATACTAGGTGTATTTTGGTCTGGGTGTTGAAATGAGCTTGATAGATTAGGAAAATAAGGGAAAAAAGAAAAAGCAAAGGAAAACGTTGGAAAATTTGGAAAAAAAATGAATACCCTGAAATAGAATAAAATGAAATGATGGAAGTTAAATAGAATTTGAAAAATTTACAAAAAAGTAAAAAATATAGTAGAAAAAGGTAAAGAAAAATATTTTAATAAGTATTGTAAATAAAAATAAATTTTTTCTATTCCTTTATTCAAGAAAAAGAAAAGAAACAAAAAGAAAAAAAAAAGAAATTGAATAGATGGACCAGCAAACAGACTGAAATACGATTGAAATTACATCGTTTTCCCTTAGAAGTCAAACTATGAAGCAGTTTATAGTCCATAAACTAAGCAGGCGGTGAGACTTGTGTTTCTGATGAGCGAGGTTGTCCCAGTTGGGTGGGACTTAGTGTGACGTCCCCATTCTCCAGTAGATGGCGCTGCTTAGCTTAGTGGGGTGGATTGTTGTGGCGTCTGTAGGTGTCTATGCACCTGGATGTGAGGGGTGAAAATGGCGTTACCCAGCTACCCAGTGTCTAGTATTGGAACTCTGTTCTCCCCGATCAGCAATCACCCACCTGTCCTTTGTCTCTGACTTCCATCCACTCCCTGCTTTTACACTGTCTGTGACCAAGTTGTCAGGTTAGTAGATGGCACATCCCTCCTGAGTTTTATCTCAGATGCAGTTGTGTTTCCCGACCCCTCACTTCTGAGGGACTGGGACTTTGACTTGCTCAGGCCCTCTGGGGGAGGGTCTCACCGAGCAATGGCCAGGTGCCAGCTGTACCCAGGAACATTCGCAGGATTGTGCTGCTGCTGATGCCCAGAGACTTTGGCTGGGTGCCAGCCCTCCCCAGAAAAAGTTCATGCGATCCTGTAGCAGCAGTGTTTCAGGGATTATGGAAAATCACAACACACATTTGGCACCAGGCTTCACCCTTAACGACCTTGTTCCAGCACCAGTGAATGTGGTTGTTCTCTGGGGTCTGCTGGCACTGGGTGACCACACAGCTTCTACTAAATGTCCTTCCAGCAGGAGAACTGCCCCTCCCCATGTGACCTAAGAACCTCTCAGACCCCACTCTGCTCCTGGGGATTTGCACTTCCCATCAGAGCACTGCCAGGTATTGAGCTGCAGAGTTTCAGACTCTGCACTCCCTCTGTTTATAGAGTCTTAATGGAGTTTAAACCCTCTCCTTTCTCCTTTCTCCCTTTTTAGTTCAGTCCCTGCAGCTGTTTCCATTTTTCCACTTTCTCTCCAGCTGGTTTTGGAGGAGGTGCATTTCCCATACTCTCCCCCCATCTCTGTCCTCTCTCTGCAAGCAAAAACAGCTCTCTGACCTCCGTGGCTTATCTCTCCCTCAGTTCACCTCTCCATGCTGCCATGTACCTGCTGAGTTCTGTGGTTCAGGTTGTGCAGATTGTCGTATTAATCCTCAAATCAGTTTTCTAGGTGTGTAGAATGGTTTAGTGTTGATCTGGCTGTATTTCATTGACACAAGATGCAAAGAAAACTTCCATGCTGTACCATCATCTTGGCTTGTCCCCCAAAATGCATTTGGAAATCAATAAATATAAATTTCTGCCATGAGTTAACATGCACAGAGGAGTGGTGGCTTTGTAACAATATGTATAGAAAAGACTTAAAGATTTCAGTTCCTAGGAAGCCGTGTATGTTTAAAAATATAGTCTTAAGTGACTATCCAACAGTTAATAGGATTTTATCATTACTGAAAATAAAGTATCTAATAAATAGAAATGTTTGCCTCATTCTAGTTTGCTTTGTCAAAACATACATTCAGGGATGTTTCAATTCTGGACCCCAGCACTTTAAGAGATATGAACCAAATTAGACTGTGTTCACAGGAAGGCAATGATTGGTGGAGAAACAACAGGGAAAAGAAGACTCAGGGGAACATGAAAGTGCCTTCTTGTTTTAAGGGGCTGTCATGCAAAAGAGATGTTAGGCTTGCTTTGGGCCTTCTCAAAAATTAGAAATTAAATATGTGAAAAATGCAGGAACTCAGCCTTTTGGTCTAAGATACAAAATGTACCATTAAAATGTAACCATGCAGTTTATATTAATATGATGAATCTTATGTTTTGCTTTCTGTCAAATACCAAAACCAAATGACACATTTCTTCCCCTAAAATCTTGAAGGTGTAATATTACAAAATATTTTCTGCATTTATTGATTTTTAAAAATTTATATCTGAAACTTATATACAATTTTTCAAAATGATTTTACCAATTTACACTCCCATCTGCTGTGTAAGCACATTCTTTTAGCTCCATATCATTGCCCAAATTTGATATTGATAGTCTTTGTTTTTAGCCATTCAGGAAGGTATGCATTGGTATCTAAAAGTGGCTATAATTTGCATTTTTTTGAGTTTCTTTTTGTGTGTTTATTGCCTATTTGGATTTTCTAATTTTTGAAGGGCCCACTGAAATCTTTTCCTCATTTTTCTTAATGGTGATGTTTTTCTTATTAACTTGAAGTAGTTCTTTATATATTCTGGAGACGAGCTCTTTGTCAGTTATTAAATTGAAATACCATTTCCGATTCTGCGACTTTCCTTTTTACTCTCTTTATGCCATCTTTCCAGGAATAGCAGTTCTAAAATTTAGTGTTATAGTACCAATCATCTCCTTTAAGAACAGAGTTATCTATTTAAGAAATATTTGCCTATTCCAAAGTCACAAATATATTTCATACAAAAATTTTTAGAGCCTCTATTGTTTTATCTTTCACATTTAGAACTTTCCATATTTATTCCACCTGGAACTGATTTTTGTGTATGATATTAGAAAGGGATCAAATTTATTTTTTTTCCATATGGGTATCCAATTCACCCAATAGTCATTGAAAAGATGATCTTTTCTCCAATACTCTGCAAGTGTGTTCATTACAAATCAAGTGTTAAATAATGTGTGACTCCTATTTCTGGGCATTGTATTATGTTTCCTAATACTATTGCCTGTCTTCGGCTAATAACACACAGTCTTAATTACTGTGGCTTTATCATTACATCAATATTTGGTAGAGCAAGCTGCCCATCTTTTTCTTCTTCAAGATTATTCTGGGCTATTGCATTTCCATATACATTTTAGAATCAGCTTGTTAAATTTTTCAGGAAAAAACTGTTGGAAACTTGATTAACATTGCAACGAATCTATAAATCCAATGAAAACAACTGGTATCTTTCAATTTTAAGTTATTTCATCCATGAAAATAATGTATCGGTTTATTTGCTATTAATGTCTCATTATTTTATAGTTTTCTGCCTAGAAATCTGGGAGGGAAGGACTTAAAGCAGTGACCTATGATTTATTTATTTCCCTCCGATTACTGACCTGCCTGTTCTATTCTCCTTATAAACATAATAAGTACACCTCCAGGCAAATAGAATAACATCAGTTGCTAAGAGTCCTTATCTGTGGAATGATTTGAGGGGGATGTCCCTAGTTTAGGATTGCCTATTGTAAACAAAACTGCAATTTATGGTTTTATGAGATGTAGCTCCTTGGAGAATGTCACATAAGCTATAAAACTCTCTGGGTTATAAAATGAGATGTTTCATAACTTAAAATTTCCCCAGTGTATGAAGTGACTTACATGTCTCATTAGAGACCTCATCTATTATTCAGGACCAGAGAGTTCCTGTCTGAGGCAGGAAGGAAGGACTAAGGGCTACATAGGATGTTTCAGATCTTTTTCCAGCTTTGCTGGTGCCTCTTGATTGCCTGTAAGGTTGGCAGCATTAGTAAAGCTTTCTAAAGAGCTAGAGTTCTGATTTGTCTGATTTTGATTTGACACTCACATACTTTGTATTATGTCATGATTGTATACATATTTTGTTAGTTTATTCCTAGGTACATGGTATTTTCATACTATTTTACAGGAAATTTTTAAATTCTTATTTTCTGTTTGTTGTTGGTACATAGAATTATAGTTGATTTAATTTGTATCCACCAACCATCAAAGTTTTAATTTTTAATTATAATGATTTACTGTATACTCTTTGGATTTTCTACATATACAGCCGTGTTATTTTTAGATTTTGACAGTTTTATTTCTTACTTTCCATTATTTATATTCCTTTTAATTTATCTTTTTTATGTTTTTTTGCACTAATTATGAACATTTGGAGGTTTTTGCACATTGTTATGAGCTCCCCAATTTTAGAAGAAAAGCATTAAATATTTTACCATTAATTAGGATGTTAGCTGCAGGTTCTTTTACAATATTCTGTATCAAATTAATAAAGGTCTCCTCTATTTTTAGTTTGCTAGTAGTTCAGTTCCTAAAATCATAAATATGTCCAAAATTTTATCAAACTCTTTTTATAACTAATGAAATGATTTTTTCCCTTATTCTATTATTGATATTTTGGATATTGATAATGAAAATTAGATTTTTTCTTAAAAAAACTTTTCAATGACACTATAATTTCAACCAGAAAAGTATAGCATTACAAGAATCAGAAGACCAGTAGAGTTCCAGAACTGTGATGATGATGATGATGATGATGATGATGATGATGGTGATGATGGTGATGATGGTGATGATGGTGATGATGTTTATTATCACCACTATAACTGTCTTAGTAAAACAGACCCTTGTAAATTTTGGAGGAAAACTAGGAAAGAAGTAGAGGTAGCAGAATAGAACCTTCTTGTTAGGTTCTGCTGATTCTATCTCCTGTAGTCTCTGGCTGACTATAATGAGCAAGATTTCTTGTTTTTAGTCTGAAACTTCTAAGGTAGAAGTAACCCTTTAGTCATAGGAACTTAACGAATCTTTCAAATAACGAGGTGGGAAAGTTTTAAAACAAGTTCTATATTAAATAGCCCCTAAGAATCAAAGATTCCACAGGGAAGTTAAATACTTTACAGGAGAGTAGGTGGGAGGGGGAACCACTAAATTCTGTGCTAATGTCACTTCATTTGGGGAGATTTTTATGTTTGCATTAAAGGCACGGCATCTCCAGAACCAAGATGATTATTAAATGCCCTCAATTATGGATGTGGAAATGAAAGCTTGGAAAGGTTAAGTGACTGGCAGCAGCCACACACACCGTCAGTGTGCAGATCATCATTGGATCTCATGACTCTGATCCACTGTATGCTGTGCCAGAGCGTAACCGAAAATAGGAAGCCTTGAAGTCCTCAACAAGATAGGGGATTTCCTACTAGATGTCTTCCTATAAAAGTCACTTAGATTAGCATAATGAAAACAAATATTCTATAAAAACCCTGGGAGAAGGGCAAGATTTTTTTTTAAGGGTCTAATATTCCCATTGCCTTTAGTATCACATTAATCAAGCTCCAACCAGTAAGTAGTGTCAGATGCTTTGCTTGTTCCCCATTGTATTTAGGCCATCACATTATCATGGTCTTGACAAGTTCCTTCAGTTTATTTGCAAACTGAGATTAATTAAGTTTCTTTCATTTTGTTTGCTTCTCTGGTTTGGGAATAAGGACACTACCAGAGATACTGAGATTGTCAGCCGTCAATAAACCATTAGGTCCTTCCACAGAGGGCCTCTTATATTAGAAGAAAATCTTAGGAAACTTCTGAGATTGGTTCTCTGCCCTTGTCTCTGTGGTTATCCATGGTCACTCCTGGTAGTTGTGATTCTGCCTACTGAGTCAGTATGGTGTCCTGTAGGGATTGCTGAAGAGAGTTTATGCCATCATTGTTCATGCCACGTGAGGGCCTGGCACCCTGGCTGTGCCTTATCTCAGAGAATCTTGTTATTCTAGTCAAGATTCTGGGTATAATGGGGAGAAGAGCTGGGGCTGTATAGTGCAGCAAAACTGGTATTCCCCTACGTTTCAGTATGAATTGTGTCCTTCCCCAATTTGTATGTTGAAGCCCTAACACCCAATACTTCAGAATATGACTGTATTTGGAGATAGGGTCTTTATAGAGATAATTAAGTTAAAATGAGACTGAAGTGTGTGCTTTAATCCACTATGCCTGGTTCACTTATAAGAAGTGGAAATGTAGACACACAGAGACACTAGGGACATGCATACACACAGGAAAGACCATGTGAGGACACAGCAAGAAGTGAAGCCAAGGAGAGAGGCCTCAGAAGAAACCAAGCCCATGACACCTCGATTTTGAACTTCTAGCCTTCAGAATTATGAGAAAATAAATTTCTGTTATTTAAGCCACCCAGTCTATTTTGTTGTGGCAGCCTTAGCAGACTAATACACCCTCTGACTTCATTCCCTGTGTATTTTACTCCATTACTTTGTCATTTCTCCCTCTTTCTTTCTAACTCTTTCCTTCCCTCCATTCCTTCCAGGAATGTTTGGAGAGCATGCACTTTTTGCATGCACTATCCAAGGAATTAAAGGAGTGCCTGTTCATTCTTGATGCCTGCTGCACTGCTAGGAGCTACATTATTACCATGTCCCAATATGTGCTAAGGCCAGACCCACTCTGGGCAGTATTACTACTGGCTGTTGGTTCTTCCTCATGTGAAATATCTGGTCTTGTCTCTCACTTGTTGGAGATGTGACGTTGGGTTCTGGTACCCACTATACCAGAGGACAAAATTCTCCCCAAATATCACAGTGGAAGAAGAGTATTTAGAATGAAGACTCAATATCACACCATTTCTCTTTCCCAGTGTGGGGATTTTACCTCCACCTTCTTTCTCAAAGATGGAACTGGAAACATCCAGCCCCACATCTATTCGGGTCCAAAGCAATCAACTATAGCCACCTATTTTTCAGCTTCTGACAGACATGGATGAGGGTGGGAGGTGGAAATGACCATCACCCTCCTGTCACTGCTTGGTGGCCGATTTCCAGTACCTACACACAACCTCCAAGTCAGCTGATTTCTGGCCGCCTGAAAAGTATCACATTCCTTTGACCCTTACCAGCAATACAGGCCGCTCTCTTCATCTTGCAGGGACCATTGAATCATGAAATCCTGTAGCTCTTTTGGAATCCTAGTACAGAAGAGGAACTGCCAAGCCCTTGATTGGTTCTGGGCTGATAGATTTCACATTTTGCAAATGCTGTTACAAAATATTATCTAAATGCTTACTTAATCTCTGTTTTTTTCCCCCAATCAAGATTTTAATTTGACATTGGGGGTTCTTAGCATTTCATAATTTAAAACTTCAGGAGTCCATCGCCCTTAGAATTATGTTGTGCAATTGTGCTGCATATATCCCTTTTTCTTTTCCGGGAAAATATTCAGATTCTCAAAGGGGCTCAGAACTACCCCCAACACTATGAATTCTTGATTTTTAATACTTACATACATTTGACTTAAGCAGAAAATTCTCTACCTATTTCTGTCCTTTTTGCTACTGTCATGCATGATCCAGACTCTGTTTTCACAAAACTAACCTTGAGAAAAACAAATGTGGCAGTACCACATTTGAGTCTGGTATTTTGGTATTACCACATATATTTTAAATCATTAATATAACAAAGACTATAAATAATTCTTTTGGTATTTATTTTTAAATAATCCCATGGATTGCCAAATGATCCTTTGATGGATTTTAGTTTCACTGAAAAAAAAAAAAAAGATAGTGTTTTCTTACCAGTGTCCCTTGATATGACTCCAGGTCTGTTACTGGATGAAGAGTTTGTCTGAAAGACTCATTCTGGGAGAGGCTGAGTCATTTTTTATAAGGATTTTTAGGGTATTTTCCACTTATCGAGTTTCTGTTTGTTTTTTTCGATCATTCTCTGCTCATATAACAATGGACTCTGATTAGATTTTATAGGGATTTAGATGTGTATTTGGTGTGTGTGTGTGTGTGTGTGTGTGTGTGTGTGTGTGTGTGTGTATCAACTATAGACTGCAAATTATTTTAAAACCAAACCAAACACTGACTGCACAGCCCTGTAAATAATTTTATTTTCCAATAATGTTTCTAAGCACATGCAGCTTAAATAAAACTAGTAGTAGTAATTTAGATGTAGCAAAGGACCCTGAGAAAATTTCAGACGACTGTTAGGACTTTGGGTAGCTTTCATCCAAAAAGATTCCTCAAACTGTGTTGGGGGAAAACTTCAAATGGAATACCAGGTTATTTAACCAAACTTTGGATCAAAATTATTGGCATCATTTATGAATATATGGAAACTTTTTTTAAATTTGATTTCAATGTTTCAAAAAAACAATGATTACATTAATATGGTTATAATAAATTATGTGATGAATATAGAAGATTGGAATATAATGTAAACCTCCATCATCCCTCAAATTCAGTCTTTTTAAAGAAATAAGTCTTTCCCTTTACTTATCTAAAGGAGAAAGAAATGGGGATGGATAAAGTAGAGATGGGAATTAAGTGTAGTTGGGCGTTCAGTGGGTTTTCTTAGTAAGTCCTTATTCTTTCCCAATCAGTAACAATCCATTAGTTTAGGAATTGAGCAACTTTTTAGGGGAAGGAACACATGGGGAATTGTAAAAGGGATAATTTTCTGCCTCCCCGATCTGGAATTCTCCAGAGAGTATGTTAAAATTAGCAACTCCAGAAATTATGCTTGAATAGTCAGATGGTCTTTGTTGAGTCCTGTAAGAAGGGAGAAAGTGTTAGATTAAGTGGAGTCTCTTCCTTACCCAACTGTGACCATGGATAAGAAGTAGACAAGGGAGAGAGGCCAAGGGAGAGACTATAGAGAAAAGGCCCTTCTAGGTTCTTCTAGCCTGACAAAAAGCGGGAGAGCTAGGAGTTTCAAGCATGTGGCCTGGGTCCTTCAGTCTGGCCAACCACACCCTCTTCATTTATTCATTTATTTATCTTCTTTGTTTAATGTTATTTATTATTTTTTTTGAGAGAGAGAGAGAGAGAGAAAGAGAGAGCGAGCAGGGAAGAGGCAGACAGAGGGAGAGAGAGAATCCCAAGCAGGCTGTGTGCTGTCAGTGCTGTTGTGGGCTTGATCCCATGAATCATGAGATCATGACGTGAACTGAAATCAAGAGTTGGACACTTACCAACTAAGTCACCCATGCGCCCCTCATCTTTCTTTTTTAAATCGAAGTATAGTTGACAAATAATGTTACATTAGTTTTAAGTGTACAACGTAGTGATTGGACAAGTCTATACGTTATTCCTTGCTCACCATTTGTGTACAGTGTATCTCCCATCTGTCACTGTACGTCTCTATAATAATACCATTGACTATATTGCTGTGCTATACCTTTTTACCCCCATGACCTATTCATTCCATAACTGGAAGCCTATATCTCTCACTTCCCTTCACCCATCTCCCCAGCCACCCTCTTCTCTGGCATCCATCAATTTGTTTTCTGTATTTATGAGTCTGTTTCTGTTTTTGTTTGTTCATTTATTTTTGCTTTTTAGATTCAACATGTAAGTGAAATCATATGATACTTGTTTTCTCTGTATGACTTATTTCACTTAGCATAATACCCTCTAGGTCTATCCATATTGTTGTGAATGGCAAGATCTCTCTCTCTCTCTCTCTCTCTGTCCCTCTTAAGTTTATTTATTTATTTTTGAGAGAGAGAGAGAGAGAGAGAGAGAGAGAGAGAGAGAGAGAGAGACAGGAGACAGAGAATCCCAAACAGGCTTCATGGTGTCAGTGCAGAGACCAATGTGGGGCTTGAACTCAACAAACCGTGAGGTCATGACCTGAGCAGAAATCAAGCTCAGGGCGCCTGGGTGGCTCAGTCAATGAAGCATCCAACTTCGGCTCTGGTCATGATCTCACGGTTCCTGGGTTCAAGCCCCATATCGGGTTTTGTGCTGACAGTGCAGAGCCTGGAGCCTGCTTTGGATTCTGTTTCTCCCTCTCTCTTGGCCCGTCCCCCCACTCACACTCTGTATTTCTCCCTCTCTCTCTCAAAAAATAAATAAACATTAAAAAAATTTAAAAAGAGTTGAATGTTCAACCAACTGAGCCACGCAGACACCCCACAAGATCTCCTTTTTATGGCTGAGTAATATTCCACTATATATGTACACCATGTATTCTTTATCTGTTCAGCACCCTTCTTTTAAGAATAACCTTAGGCCTCCCTTTTTCTTCACTTAAATAGCAGAATTGAGGTATGTTCACACTGTGTCTTTGTTTTTCTCTACTACCTTCCTAGCCTTCACCTCCATTCTTCTAAAGTTTTCTTTTCTGACCTTAAATTCTATTTCCAAATTCTTACCAATTTCCTGTCCCTACTGTCCTGGGCTTTCCCTTTTTGCAGTATTCATCACATGCTGGGAAAGTCTTATAAAAGATATTGAAGAGACATTGGGAGTTGGGCAGCAAGAATCCTAACAGACGTGGATTATGTCTCCCAGCTATGTGATGACAGATGAAAACCACCCCACTAACTGCAGCATTAACACAGACCAAACAGAACAAAGTGCCATACAGCTGAGCTAGCTGTATGAGCAGAGCCTGAGCTGGACTAGCTTAATTGGCTTTTAAAATGACTTGATCTAGGTTCATAAAGCCTTCTATCTTAACAAAAGAAAGCACAGAGATTACAAGTTTTCATCTTTTGCTTAGAAAATCTTTCTAAGCAAAACATTTTTATTAATAAGTAAGTGTTGAAATAGGACTCCTTGAAGGTTCCAATGGAATGATTATATTGTCTGGATGCCTGTTTGATGCTTGGTACTATGAAAAAAAGTTGAAGGAGTCAATTTTAAATAACATATTAGAATACTTATCAAAAGTGACAGATCTAAGGTGGGAATAAATAGCTGCTGACTTGGCATAATTTTGGAGAAATTAGAAAAATTGTTTGTATTCATCAAAAGTCACTGAATAGGAGACCTCAATTGCATTCTGGTTTGTTTGGGGTAAATTTCTCCACTCTTAGCTTTAATTTCCTAACTATAAACAAGGGCTGCACCGAGAGGTAAAAGCACTGCTTTCTAAGGTTTGAGCTCTAAAATCCCATTCTAAACAATTTTGTCTAAATTACCTCCTTCATTGGCCTGCCCAAATAACTGAAATTCCACATTTAGAGACTGTTTGCAAAACTTAAGTTGAAAACATTTTTCTCTGAGGAGCGACAATAAATGATGGGCTGTTAACTACTTAGAAGAAGAATAATTTACCAGGTAGCTAGCTAAGAATGTAGCAATGTACAGGAAAGGCTTGTGAAAGAATAAGAGCTTATACAGAATGTTAGCAGAGGATAATTCCTTCATAATAACTTGGGCCCAAAGGTTCTGGGTGCTAGAAGGCTGGGCAATGTGATGGTCCCATGGCCAAACCTGCTTTATAGTTTTTAAAAAAGCTGACTGATGCTGGAAGAAAATGGCTTTCTCTGAAGGGCCTGACATGAGGGTATGGCTTAGATGACTCACTTCAAAGATAGAATGATCAGTTTCCATAGAGTTTATTTTACTTTTGGAAGGGTGATATTTTTGTGTAAGAAAGTAGATGAAGATTTTGAGATGTGCACTATAGACCCAAAAAAGGAAGAAAGCAAAGGTGCTATGTTTTTGCAATACAGTCTGTAGGTTACACAGATTTGAAATATGAACCCATATCAAAGGGGCTGAAATAAATTAACCATGCCAGATGAGTGTATCATGCAGCACCTGAGCCAGCAGCCCCAGAAAATGAGGAATAATTCAAAGTGATATTTTGGCAGGGGAAGAAATCGCTTCAATGAGAGTCAAAGAGAAGAGTGTAGGCCTGATGTTTGACCAGGAGTGAACCCTGGCTCTCTCTCTTCTAACTGTGTGCATTTGGGGAGGTTGCTTAACCTCTATGAGTCTCAGTTTCATTCTCTGTAAAATTGCGGGCACCATCTATCTCTTAGACTTGGGGAATTAAGTGAAACAACCTGTAAAAAATGACATATCACTTGCTTCAGTAAACAGTTGTTATTAGTATCATTAGCAGTAAATAACACTGTCCTTAGGTGAACACATCAAATTTAAAAAAATAATAAAAAATTATGCCCTTGGGGCACCTGGGTGCCTCAGTCGGTTAAGCGTCCGACTTCGGCTCAGGTCACGATCTCACGGTTTGTGGGTTTGAGCCCCGCGTTGGGCTCTGTGCTGACAGCTCAGAGCCCGGAGCCCGCTTCTGATTATGTGTTTCCTTTTCTGCTTTTCCCCCACTCACATTCTGTCTCTCTCCATCTCTCAAAAAATGAATAAATGTTAAAATAATAATAATAAAAATTCTTCCCAAGTATACTAGGCTAATAAGACACTAATTGCCCACAATTGGCTTTGCTAGCTGTGTCTAGTTTGCTGTCCTTGCCCTCTTGCCAATGAAAGAGGTGAGCCTTAAACAGGATTTGCCAGTGTCTAGTGTTTAAGCACAGAGTTCCCAGTAAGGATTCAGGGCCTGGATGTTTCCAGAAAGGTCTGGAAGATGTTGGTTGGATGCTCAACCAGGATCCTTGGGCACAGGATTCTCTCTCTCTTTATATGCATTAACAAAGTCCAAAATATGATCTAATGCCCAATACATAGGAAATTCTGTCTTGTGATTTATTTAATTAGAAGCAGAAGAATTCTGAGGAACCATGTTTTAGGCTGTGCACTGATGACTATGAGTGAGTCACATGTGACATGCAATGATACCATGTGATTTTCTATTTGTATCCTATACTGACTTCCTTGCATTGGCAAGGTTTTTGGAACCAGAATATTAAAGTGACACTTTCTACATTTTTTGTATCTTCTTTTTAAAGTTTATGTATTTATTTTGAGAGAGGAGAGCAAGAGAATGAGAGTGGGGGAAGGGCAGAGAAAAAGGGAGAGAGAGAATCCTAGGCAGGCTCTTCCAGATCCCAAGCAGAACTGTGAGATCATGACCTGAGCTGAAATCAAGAGTTCGACACTTCACAGACTGAGCCACCCAGGCGCCCCTAAATTCTTTGTATCTTAGATATAAATTTTATTGTGGATCTTTATACTTCTGAAGCACTTTTACCCTACTCAAAAATAATTTATGACAAGTGTTACTGACTCATTGCAAATAGGACATATGATTTGCACAATGAGATTTTACTGTTTGGCTCACATGATTTTAGTATGCTTTAGTGTGGAGTAAGTGTTCCAAGATGAGAGGATTTGGCAAGTATAAGAGGCTGAAGTTTTCGTATTAGGTACCCTCTTTCCCAAGTCTCTCCAAGGATGAGGGTAATAGCTGGCACACAGTCAGCTGTTTTATTACTATAGGGACATCACATTTCCAGAACTCTTCTTACGCAGGCTAATCACATGGCACCTGACTACTTGTACTTACCGTTTCAGGTTGTAATTTCCCTTTGACCAAATCATTACTGGCTTCAGGAGGAGTTGAGCTTACTCAGTTTTATATGAAACACAGAAGCATGTCAACAGAGAGGCAGGGCATAGAGATATCCTTTCTACTAATTTAAATCTCGATCTCTGTTGGCACCAGATCTTATCTGCAATCCAAGACTCACCCACCTTCCTGGATAAATGTGCTTATGGCAAGGAAGTTACTGTTTTCTGTCTGTATTCCCTTCTCACTTCCTTTGCTTTTTTGTTTCTATAGTGGGCTAAAAGAACAGCTCCCACAAAAAATACATGCATGTCCAAATCCCCAGAACTTGTGAATGTGACCTTATTTGAAAAAGGGTTTTTGCAGATGTAATTAAGTTAAGGATCTTGAGAGAAGGAGGGGCTTATCTTGCACTCAAAATGCAATCACAAGTATTCCTAGAAGAGAGAGACAATGAGGAAAAGATGCACAGAGAGGAGGAGGAAGCAATGTGACCACGAGGCAGAGACTGGAGCCTTGCAGCCACAAAGCAGCAATTGCCATCAGCCAACAGAAGTTTGCAAAGACAAGGGAGGATTTTTCCACAACCTTTGGAAGGACTCTGGTTCTATGACATCTTGATTTTGGTCTTCTAGCTTTCAGAACTGTGAGAGAATACTTTCTGTTGTTTATAGCCTCTCAGTTTGTGGGAATTTGTTACAGTGGCCACTGGAAACTATTATAGCTTCCTGTCACTTGTCTCTTTTACACCATTTCAGTTCTTGTATACTTTAGTGCACTTGCCTGTTTATGCCCTCCCTCAAAATATTCTTTCCCTCCCTCTGTGTCTCATTGTTATGTCATTGCCAAGGGAAAGCATATACCAGTAATTAATGTACATGGTCATGATTGGACTTTTGCAAAGTTGATTTGACAGTTAAGGCAAACTAACCATGTTTTAAACTTTAATGGACATATAAATCACTTGGAGATTTTGGTGAAAGTGCAGATTCCTGACCTCCACCCTAAGACATTTCTGATTTTATTGATCTGGAGTAGGACCTGAGAACCTTCTTTTTATAAAAGACCCTGAGGCATTCTTATATACATGGTCATCAAACCAGTTTGGAGAACATTAAAGTAAGGCATGACTCCCTTAATTTATCAAAAACTGATATGGACTTGTGGTATGGGTGTGTTAGTGCAAAGGCCCATTACAATGTAGTAAGTTGTGTGTATAGAAATCCCAGTCACCTGTCTGTGAAAATATAGGTAGCATCAAACGGATTTAATTAGAGTCTCTTTTAACAATGCACAGTGGGGAGTTCAAGGAAACGTGAGTGTTACTTTAACACTGAGTTGAAAGCCAGGAGGGGCTGGCATGCCATTTTCTGGTACATTCCTTATTGCCACTGCCTAGAAAGAAGACTGGACAGGGCTGGCCGGGCCATGTTCTCACACCCTGGGCCAATTTTTGTTTCGACCTCATGGGTGCAACACTCAGGGTAGAAAATGCCTTAGTCAGTTTTGCCCCACAGTAGGCCCTTTTCCCCATCTGTTTAGCAGCTCCAAACAGAGTCCAAAGGAAGAGTGACTGTAGAATTCTAAGAGGATTCCAACTGGAAGTAGCCCCAGCTCACTTTCTTCAGTCTTCCTACAGTCCTCCTCAGACTTGGGAATTTTCTGGAGCCACTGGGTTTTACAGGCTGTTGCCTGAGGGCACCTACCCAGGAAGGGTAATCAGCTTTCATTCCTTGACTGACTGTAAACTTTACTACACTGGGGAATTGGAAAGTAGAGGCTGAAGAGGGTTATCAGTTTGTGCCCAGAGTAGGGCATTGTATGGATGTGATGGGGCATAGAGTCATCTTTTCTTTCCTTTGCTTCTTTCTTTTTTTTGGGATGGTGGGTTGTTTGTTTGTTTTTGGATACATGGAGTAAGCATTCTCTTATGAATTAGAATTACTGGTTTATTAGGGAAGTCTCCTATAAGGACCCCATCACATCCTATCTTTACTCTTTCTAGCTGCATCTAGATCATACTCCCTCCTGCCTCTTCACAGCGCTCCTCTGGCATTTGGTTTGGTTCCTTGATGGCACCCTGTTCTTTAATTGTTTTGTCTGCATTGCTGAAACTGCCCCTTTAGGCCAGAATTTATGTCTTCCACATCAACAAAGTAATAAGCACAGCAAATTCTTTACAGATTGATTTAAAATCTTGATCTTTCTTGTTTCTACCTATCTTGAGCAGCCATCCTCAAACCTTAGCTGAAGGGTTTGTTGCAACAAAGATCGCTAGATCCTACCCTAGAGTTTCCACTTCTGCTTCTGTTAGAATGTTCATTTTTAACAAGTTCCCAGTTAGTGCTGCTGACCCAAGGACGACTGTTAAAGAAGCTCTGCTGTAGAGAATGTACACTTTTTCCTTTGATGGTTTCCTATTATGTGATACAAAAGTCTGCACTTTATATGTTTGAAGAGATTAAATGGTGTCTTTGTAACTCAAGTACCAGACTTCGAATTAGTAAGTAAGCCAAATAAATGTGATAACACTTTTATAAGTGTTATGATGCTTTAAAAACAGTCAACCATGATGGAATGCTCAGTTGTAAACTGTGGTTCATTTGAAACTTGGTAGGCTGCCTCGTGTGTCATGCTCAGCTTTCCAACTCATGCTTTTTGAACCGTGCTTTTACAACCGGTTCCCTACAGGCAGCCTCAATCCCAAGTTAGATGTCTTGATCATGTTTCTTCTTATTTCACTCTCATTCTCAGAGGGTCATCTTCATGCCCTCATGCCCAAGATATCTCATGGTTTGGGGAAAAATTAAAAATGGCCTCCCTTCCACCCACTACCTATTTGAAAGCACATGAGTATAATGAATGTTGTAATGGGTATCATGCATTTTTGTTTTAGCTCCATGGCCTTTGAGACTCTTCAGGTTAACAGTATATATGTATTCCTAACCTCAAGAGTACAAAGAGGTAGATTGCAGGACTTCTGACATTTGAAAGCCTTTGCTCTTTGAGAGAGAAAAAGTATTCTAAACTGGGAAAATGCACTTTCATTTGAATAAAGGATAAAAGGAGCAGAATTGGAAGAGATCAAAAGTTTTGGTAAGTCTTTTCTATAGCAGGAGCTTCTTACAGCTTTCAAAGCTTCAAGACTAATATTTTGATGTCTTTTTGAGATATGTTTTAGAGAGAGAGAGAGGGACTGTAGGAGAGGGGCAGAGAGAGAGAGAAAGAGAGAGAGAGAGAGGGAGAGAGAATGAATCCTAAGCAGGCTCCACTCGCTCAGTGCAGAGCCCAGCGTGGGGCTCAATCCCACAACCCTGGGATCGTGACCTGAACTGAAATCAAGAATTGGACACTCAACCACCTGAGCCACCCAGGCACCCCTTCAAGTTTTGTTTTTACTTGGCTTTATAGGGCAAGCTTGATTCCTAGGGTGAGCCTGTCCCCAGGACTTTAACAATATCTTCATAATAGATCAGATATTCTGTGGTTTATTCTTTTACCTAAGCTTCTGTTAAACCTAATACCCTTGCCACTTATTGTTCAATGTCTTAATATACTTTCTTCACGTGTGCGAGGCTTGCTGGTCCAGCTGTTTGCATGTAGTAAGCTCCATAAGGATAAGTTGCACATTTGTAGTTGTCTTCCCCTTGCCCATCAAGAGACTAAAATAATGAAATCATGAGAGTAAAACAAATCAAAGAAAATAAGCAAAACAGATAGTATAAAAGACTAATACTACAATTAGCAAGCAGAAAAGAAGGAAAACTCTTAAAAAGACAACATGTGTGGAATAGATTGTAGAAATGGACACTTCAAACACTGCCACCCATATACTCAGAACCATTTCTCAGCTGTTTTTCATTGAATAGATGAAAGAAAGAGATTGCAAAAGGAAAAACAAAATACAAGACTGTTCAAGTCACTACTATAGGACAAAGCTCCTGCCTTCTAAGCTCTTCAAAAGAAATGTATCATAGAAATGTTATAAACAGCCAGAGTCTCCTTTCCTTGTCCTCACTCAAATTCTTTACACTGCAGGATATGCTAATATAAATTTCAAAGTTGTAGTACAGGTCTTTTTGTCTTGTTTTGTTTTAAATAATTTGTAATTAGGGAGATTTCTTTGTTTAGTACAGTCTGTCCAGCCTGTAACTTACATGTGCCAAGACTAGCATGGCGTCCTTGGGTCTTGTATTTGGGAGCAGTAATTAGAACTGGATGAATCCCATTTAACATAGTGGTCTGATGTCAGGCCCACACCCTTGTTCTTCAAATTCAGAGAAAAGTTAAATTGATAGAAAAATAAATTATCTTGAAACATTGCTCCCTGGACCTGACATTTTGGTATTTTGGCTCTTTTGATCTTTAGCGTTGAATACTGAGGATTAAATAACAATGGGAGCCTTTCTGAGAATACCACATGAAGGTGGTAATTTATAAAGTAGAAGTTGTCAGCCATCCAGTAGTCTCCATTTTAGACTCTTGGAGTGCAATTCCAATATCCATGACCCTGGTCTGTTTTCTGAGGATCTGAAAGTACATCCTGTCAAATGTGAAAGTGTCTTCACATTTAGCAGTGGTTGAAAAGTTCATTAACAGTGACATTTAAACTTTAAGCTTTGTGTATATGTGTGTATCTGTAATTTTGTGGAGTTTAAAAGTATCAATTACAAATGACAATGTGCTTGAGAACTTTAGAGTAAAATACCCATAAAAAGGGTAAAATACCAGAGCCGAAGATAGCCTTAGAGTTCTTTTTTTGCCCCAGTCACTCATTATAGCTTAAAAAAAAAATGTCAAGAAAGGGGAATTGATTTGTTTAAGACCCCACAGCTTTCTGCCACTTCCTTTTTAGATCCACAGTGGGATCTCAATGACTTTCATTTACTGTGCTATTGCCAAGACTTTTTAAAAATGAGAGTGGAGGGCTAAGGATCAGGCAGAGTACAGATGAAGAAAATTAGTTGCTGCAAAAAGAACTCCATTTATCAGTAGAAATCCACATGATAATGTCAAGAATGTTTTTTAGGTGGATGCCCCCTCTGCTCCCACCCTACCCTACCCAGCTGACCTACAGAAGTGATTGCTGATAGAGAGTAGTCTCTACTGTGTCCAGGGAAGCAGAACTGTTTGATCCCATCCTCGTGCTTCTTTCCATTGACCAAGGTATCTAAAGCTTTTTTTTTTTTCTCCTGTGGGTCAGAAATGTTCACTTCCATTTAAGATAATTTTTTTTTTGAGGTTGGCAACTGCATGTCTGAGACTAGATAACAAAAATGCTTTTAGGGGCGCCTGGGTGGCTCAGTGGGTTAAGCATCTGACTTCGGCTCAGGTCATGATTTCACGGTTTCTGAGTTTGAGCCCCGCGTCGGGCTCAGAGCCTGGAGCCTGCTTTGAATTCTGTGTCTCCCTCTCTCTGCCCTCCCCGCTCATTCTTTCTCTCTCTCTGTAATAAATAAAACACTAAAAAAATGCTTTCATAAGGGTCAAAATACAAAAAGGTAAATCTATCTCATGATACAAGGAGAGATTTTGACTGCTTTTCCAAAGACAGTGAACCTAGAGTGAAGTGGAGAGAGAAGGCATGAAAACCAAGTGCATGAAAAAATAAAGACCATCAGAAAAACTATCTGAACCTAGGACTTCATTCAGTACTTTTCTTAGTCTTTGGGGCCTTTGACATTTTTTTTTCCTTGCCAAATGTAAGAATAAAAGGATAGTTTTCTAGAACAGAGAACAAAATATCTTTTCCAAAACATTAGATTATTCAGTCTGACTGGGGATCAAAGCAGTTCATAATGGGGCACTGGATTGATGATAAACCTCCCTAGTGATTTGGGGATTACTGACTTCTTTTTGGCTCCAAAAAATCTAACTGAATCTCTCCTTGCAGTTAACACAAGGTCAAGATAACCCAGCATCATTCTGGAATTGAGTGAATTTACTTCCTCAATCAGCTTTTGCTTGAAAAGCTTTGAATAATTTAATAAGAGCAGATAGCATTATAATTAGCAAATAGATATTTTAGGAATCCTAAAAGATTTGGGGAACATGAAGTTTCTTGGAAGAGGAAATTTAGGAAATTAATGGAACTAAGTGCCTTTACTTGTAAAGAACTGTAATACTCTTCAGTGTGAGGAAGATAAGAATCATGCGGGAGAAACACTCTAAAATTTGGAAAATTTTTGTATGATGGCAAAAATTTGGAAAATTTTAGTATGATGGAAAAAGATGAATTAAATGAATCTTGACAAAGGAAATGAGAGACAGTGCAATAAAAGAGAATACATTATTTTTCTAGGATTACGGTGCACAAAATACAACAAATATCTGGGAATATCTTCCAGTAAGAGTTCATGGCAAGTATGTATGCAAAGCAATTGCAGTTATAGTGGAAACTCTCATTTACTTGGTACTTGCTATTGACTAGACTCTGAGTGAAGATTTTGCAAGTGATACCTAATTTAATCCTTGAGATAATCCAGTGAGTTAGGTGTTTTTACATCTATATTACAGATAAAGAAAACAGAGGTTTAGAAAAGTTGAATAACATGTCAAGTCTTAGAGCTAATTGGTGAGGGAAGTAGAATTTTTAGCTCATCTCTGTTTGCTCTAAGCCTTTACTCTAACAACTGAATTGCTCTTTCTGTATCCGTTGTTTCCTTTAATTGTCCCTTTAGGAAGTTCAGTCCAAATGCCTGTCAGAAATCTCTATAAATGATGGAAATTAAACCAATTCTCCTATTTAATTTGTGTGCGCATAGTCTAAAGCTACTAATCAAAACACTGTAATCCTGAAATCAGACTGAGATTTAAAAACTTGAATTAGGTGAAACTTTCCATTATTATATGGGAAAATACGCATAGCTTACTTACATTTTAAAAAATGTCGTTCATCTAAATTTTAACATTTTCTAGTATGCGCATATTTATATGAGAATACTATTTTTAAAAATGTGCTTTTATATCTAGATTTAGTGTTTGCTAGCATAGACATATTTATATTATATTAGTATTCCACTGGGTTCAAATATTTGCTTTTTGTTTCAGTGAACACCTGTTAGTCACATTAGATTTCTTGTTTTTGACATTCTCTATTTAACAAGTCCATTATTTGGCACCCATTCTTTTAAAAGTGACCAGTTCAAGAACTGACTGTGACTTGGGTGTTCTCAACAAATGAGGTTGCTAAATTCCCTGTAACTGGCTCAAAATGAAGCTTATATTTTATTTACAAGGTGGCAGTTGCCACCAGTTGTTTGATAAATGTCAGTCTGATGCGAAAATTGCTGCCAAACTCCAAGGAAAGCACTGCTTTTTATATGTCCTGTGAGGATTCAGCTTGAACTACAAGGCTGCCATTTGGATCTGATGATGAGGTTCATGGTTCACTTTTAAAACTCTGAGAAGGTCCAGACCCACTGCCCGTTCTTTATGAAGTCTTTTACAAGTCTGAAAACGCATTGCTTACTCAAGTACATTGCTAAGTAGACAGTCACACAAATGTATCATAGTGGAGTCAATATTAGAAAAATGGGCAGTGGTTTTCAGGGTTCAGAGCAAAGGATGACTGCCTTCCAGCAGGTATTGGGAAAAGAACACAAAGGAGGAGCTATTTGCTCTGGGTTTGGCAAAACACATCAGACCAAGGCTGCCGTGCATCAGAAGAATTTGCTATTAAAAATTTTGAATTGATAACTACATTTTAAAAAAAGTTTTCTGGCGGAAATTAACCTTCATTTGTCCTTTACACAGGGAACATTTTCATCTGCTTTTTTCTTCACTTACTCCTATTGAGTGTATGTTGGGCATACCCAGTCCTCTGTCATTAGGTAGATATCCCAAGCCCCTGGGAATCAAATGAGGATGAGAAAGTGTGAACAGTGTGTGCCAGGATAAACATCTCCTCTTTGCATGTGCTCATTTCAGAAGAAAAAAGGGATATGCTGGAAGATGGGACTGAGAAGTCAGCCTAATTCAAATGAAAAAAGAATTAGATCAATTAGAAACAGTTTAGCTCTCTACTAGCCAGTTGCTAGCTTCCTTAAACCATTTCTTATCCCAAGCTAGGCCACCTACCTAGATTGTAATCAAGTTGTCCAAATTTTGCAATTTATCTCCTTAGTCTTATGGGTCGTAACAGGTTTTCAGCGACCATAGCAAAAAAAAGTAGAAAGTGGGCACTAGATTACCACATTTGCTTGGCTTCTCAGCAAAGCCAAGAGATAACTATATGCTTCTACCCCACTGCCATTGTCTAGGGAGATTTTGTGGGCACACACCATACTTATGTCCTAGGTTAGCAGGGCACACTAAATTCTGGGCTGTGATTTTAAAGGAAGATCACTATTACTGCATTAGCCATGAACTTCATTTTTTGAGGAATTAAAAGGAGAATTCTATAACTCGGAGAAACATTTGACAGTTATTGGTAGCCTATGTAATAAACTTAAATTTGGCATTTTTAAAGATAGAGGTAGAAACATTTTAATGTTGGGCCAACTTTTCCTAGTGAAACTACACTAAGAAATTTTGGAAGCAATCTAGATTTGCCTCATAATGGTGGTTTGTCACCGTTTTTCTGTTGTGATATATATGGTTACATGTGAAACACTCTCATGGCTAAATGCAGATTTGGAAGTTGAATTGCTGTTTAGATAAAATAGATTTTGAATCATGCACAAATCATGTGCTCTAGTCTCTACTCTTTTTTCAAAATTCATTTGCCACACACCTTTGTATCTCAAGATCCCAGTTAAGGAGAACTGAATATAGAACAGTAAAGATTTTGTTCTTTACTTCCCATCCCCCTAAGTATTTCTGGTCTAGATTAACACAGGCAAATTTAAAGATCTAGAACAGATGTCTAATGGTGTTAGTGGAGAGGATGGAGTGGGGAGTGAGTCGGAGGACACAATAGTCAGTATGTGTTTTCTACCAGTCATAAATGTTCTTCAGAGACTAAAATGTGAGATGGTAAATATGCTGTGCTATGCCTCTTGTTAGGTGTACCCATGGAGGCATTCTTGCACATATTTACATATGAAGTATAGCAGAATAGGAAAAAAAAAAGATGGAAACTCACTGTTAAATGGGCTATCTTTAAAAAGATCATGGGCTCAATTAAGAATGTGATGATGTATTGGCCTAGACCTCTTTTCTGACCATCATTCATACATTTATCTGTGCCCAAAATCTAGGGATCAGCCTGTCACCTCCCCCAACTCCCAACAAAAATCCAATTCATCACCTAGTTCATTTACAAATAGATATTAATTCTATAATATTTCTCTGCCCAGGTCTAGTTATATCATCAGAACCTTAGTTCAAGTTGACATTTTTCCTTGCTTGGACCATTATAATTATTGCCTTACTATTATCACTAAATACGTATTTAGCAGGATGTACAATGGGACTTTTCTAACAGTTTTGGAATTTTTGCCAAAACCCCAGCTGAGAAAAATAGATGAAAAGTGCTACTGAATTTGAATGCACTACCATTTATTTCTGTAATTTGCTAGACAGTCAACTCCATGATAACACCCAGCTTACGTAAGATAATTCTCCAACTTAATAAGGAAATACAGAAATGAAGACAGTGTTTCCAGGACTCAGATGCCACAGCATGAGGATATTTCCTTAGTTTTCGGAGTTCATAAATTCTTAGTTTATTCAATCCGACGGTGATGATACAGATTATTAAACATCATGATTGTTTTAGAGCTAATTTTATTTGCTACCTCTTTCCTGAGACTGTTGCCCTTACCTCTGAGGATATCTGCCATTTGGAGTGGAGCTTTTCCTGCTTTCACAGCTTCTGAATTATTGGCTATTTATTTACAGAGATTAACATACCTTTATAGCAGAATTTTGCAGCCTTACTTCACCTTGCAGTTCCCACACCTTCCAAAAATGATGTCAGGTATTCACCTTCTAACCATAATAGGCATGTGATGTCATGAAAGCAGCCAGTGGGGGAAAAATTCCTTTTGAGATTTCATTTACTCATCCCTGAGGTATCTTAGGCACTTTGACCATAGGAAATGCTGGCTCGGCTTGTTTCTCAGTAAACTTTAATTTCGCACAATTATCCAACAAGTATACATTTTTAAAAGTCATGTAGAAATACATTTCTTCTGTGTTTATTTGTTCTTGTTGTGGTAACTATTTGTCATCATCAACACATTTTTCTGTCTTCCATCTTCCCAGCATGGTTTCCATAGTGAAACTATGTTCTCTGTTCCATAAAATTCACTTAGATAAAAGGGAAAGATGAGATACGCTAAGCACAGGAAGATAGAAATTTTATGTTGATTCTTCCAGATTGCATGTTCTTTTTGATTTTCTCTACTAAGCCGAATGGCATTAGGTATCTGAATTTTTCAAAAAGGCAGATATCAGAGATATCTGCAGATATGGGAAGCTGTGAAATGACTGTACATTTAATTTTTTCCAACAGTAAGTGGTTCATAAATTATAATAAAATATATCATGGAATGTATTTTCCTGGAACATGTCAGGCTTATGAAAGTTGGTCGGATGAATTGGACCATGTAGAGTGCATTGCAAGAGACAATGGAGAGTAAATTACAAGTGCCATTGTGTTTATATAAAAACTTTGTTGCAAACACACAAAAATTAAAACTCTGAAATAATTATTTCTGTTTTTCATAAAATTCATCATATGATGGCTTTAAGTCTCAGAAAAGGGCAGGAAGGTAAATAAGAGAAGGTACTGGTAAATTTCACAGCAACAAGTGTTGCCTGAATAACATGCATCAAATCACAGGTACTTAATTTAAAGTAAATCAGAAATAAGTCAATATTTAAATGTAACATATTTATAATTTCAACAAATGACTTATTTTGAGGTCTCTCATTACTTAAAAGTGCCAGTTGAAATCAGAATGTTGGCTTTTTAGGACAAAGAAAATCATTCTATCAGTTAGGTTTTGTTTTTATTAAAGAAAGAACTACTCGACTCTTGAACAATGTGGGGATTAGGAGCATGACATCCCATGCAGTCAGAATTCTGTGAATAACATTTGACTCCCCTAAAACTTAACTACCAATAGCCTACTATTAGCTAGAAGGCTTACTGATAACATAAACAGCCAACACGTATTTTGTATGTCTTATGTATTATATATTGTGTTGTTACAATAAGTTGAGCTAGAAAAAAGAAAATGTTATCAAGTAAATCATAAGGAAGAGAAAATACATTTATAGTACTGTACTGTATTTATCAAAAATATTTCCCTGTAGGGGTGCCTGGGTGGCTCAGTTGACTGAGCATCCAACTTTAGCTCAGGTCATGATCTCATGGTTTGCGGGTTTGGGTCCCACATTGGACTCTCTGCTGTTAGCACGGAGCCTGCTTTGGATCTTCTGTTTCCCTCTCTCTGCCCCTGCCCTGCTTTTGCTCTCAATCTCTCAAAAATAAATATAACATTAGAAAAAAAACAAAACTTAAAAAAATGTGCCTATAGGTAGACCCATTCAGTTCAAATCTATGTTGTTCAAAGGTCAACTCTATATAGATGATTTCTACTAATATTTTAAAGCAGCCTTTATGTTTTTTGTTTTTCATAAATCCAAAGAGATTATACTTCAGATACAATCTCTATAAACTATGTAGCTCATGCCAGATGCACAGTTAGCTATTAACTAGAGGAGATTTCAGCATGATCAATCACATCAATAATTCACATCTAGAAGGGAAAGTAAAAATCCTTTTTATCAATAGTCAAAGAAATTTAGGGTGGGGCAATAGGATTTTAACCTGAATTATCTGGATAATTGGGCAATGTAAAGTGTATTTGTAGGATTTTAGTGAAAATGACAAGATTGAAGACTTTTAAAAATTGTCTCCTTCATAAAAGCAATGAGAAAACTGGCAAAAATGATCAGAAACAGAATTTTCAGAACTCTGGAAATTAATAAAATTCTGGTAACAATCTTGAATCCATTTACCTGAGAAAAGTGCTGAATCTCAGTAAGACTGTTACGGAAACAGGCTGGAACGTTGGCAGAAAAACCAAGCAGCACTCAGAGATCTTGGTGGATTGGAGATTTATTTAACACCGGCAGGCTCAGAGGAGACCATTTCTCCAAAGATCTGAGCTCCGAATGAAGGGGGAAAGGGTAATTTATAGTTGTCAGCTTCCATATCTGTGGTGGGTTTTCTCGCGCCCAGCAAACAGGGCAAGAAGAACCTGGAAGAGGGGTCTCTAAGCTAGAGACCAGAGCTTGTTTTAGTCCCATCGGCCATCTTATGGTGTAAAACTTTATTCATTTTCCCAACAAAGAGAGCTTTGTGATGTTTAATAATTAAAAAAATTTTTTAAATTTATTTTTGAGAGAGAAGGGGGGACAGAGAGAGAGAGGGGGAGAATCCCATGGAAGCTCTGCACTGTCAGTACAGACCAGATGTAGGGCTTGAACTCATGAACCATGAGATCACGACCTGAGCCAAAACCAAGAGTCAAACACTTAACCCACTGAGCCACCCAGGTGCCCCAGTGACATTTAAATTTATCTTATTGCCCCATCCTCTGGTCTCCAGCTCTGTGCTAGACTTGAAAACCAATTTCCTCCAGTCACAGTGAAACCCAGCAGCCTGGAAGCAACTAGAAGGAATAGAAGGGGGTTGAACCTCCTTTGAAGACTTGTTTCCAGAGCACTGTCACTATTTGTCCTGTTTGGTAGTCCACTGGAAGATCCCAGTTGCAAGACTTTGTTTATTTGAACTCAGTCTGAGATCACCAGTGCAGAAAACCTCTTCTCTGAGGAGGTTTGTCAAAAACCATTACAGGAAATTGCTCACCTTCACAGCTTCCTCAAGCAGTGGATAACTATTGTGAAGACTAACCATAAAACAAGAAGGAAAACTGGGGTAATAAGATTTCCACAGGGGCTTTGAAAGTGCTGATATATTCCTGGAAGTCTGTAAGGCCACGAAGATGCATAGGGATATGAACTTGTTCAGAAAAGACCCAAGAAGGCCATAACTTTTCATCTCTGGTTGTTTTTTTGAGGCTCTGTTTAAGCAGAAAATGAAATCTAAGGCAGAGACATCAACTGTTTGGTTAAAAGTTGGAAAGCATTCCTGGAGTTTCGTGAGGACTGGAGCCACAAAGAAAGGGTCATCCAGAGGGAGCTTTAGCCTCCCATTAGCCAAACCTAATAATGTTGGTAAAGGAATCCAGGATTAGTCCAAATCTAAGACAAAAGAACCCAGGGAGATAGGTTTAGGTCTTCCCGCTGGACATTTTTCAGTTAAGAGGAAATGGTGGGAAAGCTTCTTTTGGAAGACTGTTGGAGCCACAGGGAAAATAATCAAAACCCACAAATGAAATGATCAATGGTTGTCAGAGACTGGAGAGGAGGGAAGGGATTGCCTAAAATGGATACAAGGAACTTTTTGGGATAAGGAAAATATTTCAACCCTTGATTGTGGTGTTTGTTAAATAATTGTATATTTGACAAAACTCATTCAATTGTACATTTAAAATGAGTGAATTTTATTATATGTAAATATATCTTAATAATATAGACTTAAAAAACAAATACTTCCTAAATAATAAAACAAAGATAAACACCCCAACTAAAAAAGAGCAAAGAAAATAAAAAGGCAATTTAAGGAAGAGGGAACTTTTATGTCCTTCCCTCACCCACCAAAAATAAGAAGATGCTCACACTTTAGAATAATTAGTAAAATAAAACTTTATACAACAATGAGATAACATTTCACATTCTATTGACAAATTTTTAAATGTACATACATTGTGTGAAATGTTGGGAAATTTAGACCTCAGAGTAGGAATGTAATTTGGAAAAACCACTTAGAAAACAATATAAGAAGATCTTGAAAATGATGCATACATTCCATATGATCCAACAATTCCATTGCTAGCCATTTACTATGACAAATTCTGTGTCTGTATAGTAGGAAGCATGAATAAGGAGCTTATACCACCCTTAAAGTTTTTGTTCCTGCACTTTCCTGAATTTGCAAAAGGCCTTGGATATCCAAAAAAAAAAAAAATGGATATTATTAAAGATAACTAGAAACTAAATGCACTGGTAAAAAACAGTGCTAAGTGAAAAAAAATCAACTTATCAAAATGTATATTTAGTATTGAACTATTAATGTAGATTAAAAAACATCTTCGGGGCACCTGGGTGGCTCAGTTGGTTAAGCGTCTGACTTAAGCTCTGGTCATGATCTCATGGTTCGTGAGTTTGAGCCCCAAGTCGGGCTGTGTGCAGAGAGCTCACAGCCTGGACCCTGCTTCAGCTTCTATGTCTCCCTCTCCCCCTCTCTCACTCACACTCTGTGTGTGTGTGTCTCTCTCTCTCAAAAATAAATAAAGCATTAAAAAAGAAAATCTAGACACTGCTACTCAAAGTGTGAGGATCAGTGTAGATTTGTAAACTGTTTATTATGGTCTATTATGAGAAAATGGCAATGTGTTTAGAAACTTTATAGAAATTGAGTAGTGCCACAGTATCTAAGTATGGAATCAGTGGATTTGTTTCAATAAACAATGAAATATAGACTAGTATAGGTGTGACTGAATTCACTAGTGAGTTGAATGTAGTTGTATGTATCAGACAAATAAAATACATGATACATGGTCTGCAACAGATTGTGGAAAACACAAAATTAAAAACCAAAACATCTGGCCCTTCACTACAGATAGACCAAGAAACATGGCTTCAGACAATATTTCATATAATTAAAACTTACAAAAAGATATGAACATTAATTGGAAAAATACAAACTAAGTTCATGGCAGCAATTGTGGGTGTGTATACAATGGGTAAAAGAATGGGATTAGGGATTGGTAATGAATGAGGGTTTATGTTTATCTAGCATGCTTTAATCTATTTATTGAAAGAAAATAAGGCAAGTGTGACAAGCAGTTATGAGTTCTGGGTGTAGGCGATATGGGTTTTTATGTTATTTATACTTTTATGCATTTTTCTTAAAATAAAACCTAATAAAAAAAAGAAAGGAATTCTTCCAAATTAGAACAGGAAGTCAGTTGGCTCCAAGAAGAATGTCTTCAACAAGAGGAATGGAATGGATCCTAGCAACAGAAAAATCAACTGAAAAGCTGGAAGGCATTAATGACATGGTGAAATAGCATCTGCTTCTTATCTCATAAGGGGGAGAAATAGCCAGTTAGTTTCATGGGGTGGGAGGTGATGCTCCAGGAAAATACATGGTTCAGAATTAAATAAAATGGTGATTTGATTTTAAAAATCTAATGCAATATAAAGAAAGAGTGCTGGTTTTACCAGTAAGTTAGGAACATTTATACATGGGACAAAGATTATGATGTTTTGCACAATGACAAGAAAAAGTTGTCCCAGGATATCTCTGGGTTCTGTAGTTAATATTTACATAGTCATGACAATGGAAATACCGCTTATTGGTTTTTAATGTTTAGAGTCACCTATAAAACAAATACAGAAGATTTAAATATGGTGACAAAATAGAATGTGAATATTATTAACCTCGGCGATATAAAAGTAGAGATATAACTTGTCCTTTGTATAATTTAGTGTTACAAATGGATAATCTGATAATTCTGTGAAAGAATTGGAGAATTAAATTAGATGTCATTTAAATATCTGTACAAGTTGTGGTCCTACCAAATAGAAATACTTTGAAAATAATTCAGTATAAAATTAGACCAAAAGTAGATTAGTTAAATCCATTGAGTGATAAAGCAACCTGACAGGAGGGTTAAAGATTAAAATAAGGTCTGTATTAAGTTACAGATTGAATCCATAGTAAATGGGCTCTAAAGCCATCCCAACTGGAGGCCATGGACTGAGAATTCTCATTGACATAAGGACTATATAGTTAGGCTTGATTGCTCCTTCTCAGAAAAATCAACCTGTGTGTCTGAGTTCTGTATCTAATGTCCTGTTAAAAATCTCTTTTTAATGACCAACTTGTAGCCAGCTAAGACCATTTTTCTACATTTATGCAGGAAGACAAAGAAAGCCAAATTGCTTAAGATCTTTTTTTTTTTTTTAAGCGGCTAGCAAATTTAATGCTGGAAAGAGTTAACATTGAGGATGGGGATAATAAAATAAATCAAACCGTTTTATTATTTTTGTGCAAATTTGAAAATACTCTATTGATTAGTTATATCAGTTTCTATTTATGTTCTAAGAGAATTAAGAATTTGGGAAAGTGTTTGATACCTCCTCACTGATAGTCCTTAAAAAATAAAATTGGATATTTTACATTGATTTAAAATTTTTGGGGGAGAATTTAGTTAACTGAATGACAACAACCTTCTTCAAAAATTGTTAAAATTGCTAGCTTTTTTTATTTTTTATTTTATTTTTGAGAGAGAGAGAGGGAGAGAGAAAGAGAAAGTGAGTGTAGGGGAGGGGCAGAGAGAGAGGGAAAGAAAGAATCTGAGGTAGGCTTCACACCTGCTAGCACAGAGCCCCAGGCAGGGCTTGATCTCAGGACCACAAGGTCATGACCTGAGTAGAAATCAAGAGTTGGATGCTTAACTGACTGAGCCACCTAGGTGCCCTAAAATTGCTAGGTTTATACATGTAATAATGTAATCTTTATATTGGGTTAAAAAAATCCATTAAGAACAGGGAGTCTTAATTTTTATTTTTTTATAAATCAAGTATCATTTATTTTAAAAGTGTAGTAGTCTTGTACAATAGCAATCATCAGATATATAAAACAATGCCTTTTACCAAAGCTGATGTTGGATGAGAGGTAGAAAGAAAAGTAGGAGATTGGAAAAGAAAGAAGCATTAATTGTGCATTTACTGTCATCTAATATATTGAAGCATTAAAAATATTGCATGAAATGTTTGGGGACAAATACCTTTTTGGGTTTTGGAATGATGGGGGTTCTGAGCTGATGGCCAAGAAAGAATTCTTGAGATGTCTTTGGTGTGGAAAAAGGTGATTTTATTCAAGCCTGGGGACAGGACCTGTGGATAGGAAGAGCTGCACTGGGGTTGTGAGGAGTGACTGGTTATGTACTATGGAATTGGGTGGGGGTAAAGTCAAGAGGAAGATTCCAAAGGGATTTTCATACACTAAAGAAGATTCACTGGCTGCTGGAAGCCTAGCTATTGTCAAGCTAAGGTTTTTTTTTTTTTTTTTTTTTTTTTTTCCTCTAGTAAGCATTAACATTAGGACAATAGGAGGTTCCTAGAGAAATGTTCCACTCTGTACTTGCCTCACGTATTTGTCAACGGGCTACAGGTTATAAGGAAATTTAACTTAACCTGCCATTTCCTTCTTGCCTTTGTTCCCCATATCACCATGGAGGGGAGGGTAATGTTGGCACTGGAAGAAACTGCGTTTATAGGTTTCTGGAGATTAGGCTATTGATTAGATTGCCCTTTTCTTATAATTTACTAAGATATTTGTAACCTGATGGAGACTCCTGTCCTGCATGACTGTTATCTCTATCAGTTAACCATTTATGTTTCCCTTTCCTTTGTTCTTGGGCAGCCAGGAGTGCCTGAGGAATATCATACATATCCCACCTTGGGTGGGGGGGTGGGTATCCGAGGTATGTCAGCTTGCCTTATGCTCCTTTATCAAATACTACATAAAGTTAAGAGAATTAGAAATAAACGTTTAAGTATGTTATATAAGGCAAAAAGACACAAATATTTCTGATTCTGGTAATGGCAGACTAGGTAATTTTGAACCATCTTCCCACTGAAGATAATGGGAAAATCTGGTCAAAACACACTTATAGGTCTATTGGAAGTAACTGAAATGCTAACAAGAAAGGAGAATTACCAGTCCAGTATTTGGGAGAGTTTAGAGGCCATGCATGTGGGGATATTTTTCTCCTAGGGATGGTTGCTGATTTTGTGGTGGGCAAACATGAAACTCTGCAGCACTTTTGACATTGAGGTTAATAAGAGACACTTGGGGTTTCGGTTTGCAAAGGGGGAGTGCACCCTAATGGGTTTACTTACACTGGGGTTGAGATCCCAAATATTGTTGCATCAAAGGAGTGAGGAGGACCAAGAGAGTCTTGCAAAGACAGATAAATAGACCACTGGAATACAATAGAGAGCTCAGAGGCAGACCAGTGTGCAAAAGGACACTTGATTTGTGGCAACAGCGGAAGGGATATCAAGTGTTACTTGGGAAAATTGGTTATTTATGTGGAAAAAAGCCCGGATCGATCTGATCCTTACCTCACACCAAAAATGAATTTTAGATGGATTTTAAATCTAAAGTTTATTTATTTATTTTGAGAGAGAGACAGAGAGAGTGAGGTAGGGGCAGAGAGAGGAGAGAGAGAGAGACTCCCAAGCAGGTTTCACACTGTCAGCCCAGAGCCCAGTGCAGGGCTTAAACACACGAACCATGAGATCATGACCTGAGCCCAAATCAAGAGTTCAACGCTAAACCGACTGAGCCACCCAGGTGCCCTGGATTTTAAATCTAAACATGAAAGGTACACCAATAAAATTCTAGAATATAGTATGAGACATTATTTTCATGAACTTGCAGTAGAAAAATAAGTAAAATATAAAGTACTATCCTTTGTGGACAAGATTGATATATTTGTCCACATTAAAAACCAGAACTTCAATCAAGTAAAATCAGTGAAAAAACAGTAAGTGAAAAAAATCAAATACAGAATTGTAGATGATATTTGTAACACATAAAACAGACAAAGCATCATATCCCATATGTGTGTGTGTGTGTGTGTGTGTGTGTGTGCATGTATACATACACGCAGACACACACACACATTTTTTGTGTGTGTTTGGGTTACTCTGAAGTGGACCCCAAGAAAAGGAGTTAAGCATAATTATTTGTGTTCTAAGAAGCACTTGTAAGGGTCTGAGGACATCAGGGAAGGGAAGAAAGGCAATTCAGGGCACACTGATATGCAGATTACTGTAGTTTTGCTCCATTATCATCCCCATACTTCCATTTGAGTCCTTAGAGCTTACAAAGTAAGAAGACTGAGCACGGTTACAGAGTCAGCAACTCCTATATTTTAGAATTCTGCCAGTCCATCCACATATAAAGCGGTCACAAATAAAATATATGATATAAAGATCAGGAAGGAAGAAAAAAGAGGAAAGCAAATATTTTAGTTTTGAAAATCAATAGTAGTGGGTGAAATACCTTACAATTACTAGGAATAACTACTCTTGGGCATTGAACAATTTTAATGTCTGTCTCCAGAATTTGGTGAAAAAAATTTCTCCTAGATAATACCATTATCATGAAATATTTTGCTGTTAATGTTACAGCACATTATAACATTGAATAGATGTACACGCAAATCCAAGAGCTTCAGTTGGGAACATGTTTACTGCCACCTGAGATTCATATTTTCTGCCACCTCAGAAGTTCTTAACAAGGGTTTTCATTATAAGCAGTCAAATGTCATGAAAATAATAGGTATTAAATATTAGGTAGTTAAAATACGGTGCGTTGGAGAGTCATAAACCAGCAGATAGGAACAAACAGAGTAAACATAAATAGGGAGATTTTCTTTCTAATGCACTATTACAAACATGCAGTCAAATCGCATGGGAGGCTACTGAGTGTATTCATTTCTCTTTGTAGCAATGACAGTCTTCCATCCTTGTGGCGCAAGGGACACAGGGCTGATGCAGAGAATGGTGATGTGGATGTCTCTTGCTCTGCCCTGTGACTCAAGTCCAGAGTCTCATGTAAATTTAGCTAACAACTTAACTTCCATTAACATTTGCAAAAGAGATTGTCTCCTGAATTATGCAGTGATTGCCAACCTGTTGAAAGAACTTTGTAAAAGAAATTCTTAGGAAAGTATCATTTTGATCTGCCATTGTTTAAATACCCTAAGGAACTAAATGCTCTGCAAACATCAATGCTATAAAAAAGTGTTGTGAATGACTTTTAAGTGAGTCATATGTGTGTATCATTAGTCAATTAGCAGAAACTACTTCTTGTGTGCCTGGGCACAGTGAATTTTAGTTAAAGGACAATGAGTCTACTGCAAAGATTAGCTGTTCCAAAATAAATTTCCCAAGGGGCCTGTGAGCCCCAGCTGGAGCAGCATGACAGTCTCACTTTATTGTGAAATAATACCCTATTAATTAAGAACTGAAGCAGAAATCAGTGTACCATCATCCAACCATCTCCAAACTAAACATGTTGAATAAATCAGTAGCCTGGCTTGTCCAAAATGCAATACTTGTTTTTAAAATATTTTACTTTAAAAAAGTTGTCAGGAAGTCAAGGCACGATTTATGAGCAAATGCAGTGGGACAAACGTCAGAAGGTCTGATTCTCAGAGTTAAGTCTGGCCACAAGCTGACAGCGTGGCTGGCAAGTTTATCCCTGATAAGCTTTAGCTTCCTGCAGTTTGGTTGTACCATGTAATTTTTCCCTAATACTGTTTTTTTTCAACTGTGAATTGTAGCAAAACATGATCAACTTTATTATGCAGACAGGCATCCCTCTACATGTTTAAAGAATTTAAGTGTGTTAAATAGAAGACCTCTTTAGAAAGGAGATATTCAAGAATGATTAAAACCTCAGGGTGCCTGGGTGGCTCAGTGGGTTACATGTCCAGGTAAGCGGGCTCACATCATGATCTCAGGCTCTGTGGTATCAGCCCCGCATCAGAGTGGACCCTGCTTGGAATTCTCTCTCTCTCTGCCCCTGCCCCTCTCTTTCTCTCAAAAATAAATAAATAAGCTTAAAAAAAAAGAATGAGTGAAATCTTCCAATTTTGACTTTGTAACTTTCCAGGAGCAATGGTTAAAATGATTCTAGTTCATTACAAGATATATGAAGGTGCCTTAAAAGTGGCTGTTCTGTTTTCCCAGTAACATTTCTCACATAACAGTATGTTAAAGTTACAAACACTGATGTACACAAATAGCTAATTTCTAAAAAAATATGTAAAGTACTGTAGCAAAACAGAAAGCTCCAATACCAACTTTTAACCTGGGAGTTGGCAGAAAAAGGTAGTGGTATCATGATGGTTAATATTGAATTATTGCACCATATAATTTTTAAGAACCCACCCAACTCTCAAATTCTATTAAAGTGCGTGATATGAAGTTGCAATATTTGACTGATCTTGCCTTCATAAATGGCTATATGATGTGGTTTGCCTACATTGTTTCAATCTTGAGAGGATTTATGAATGCCTGTAAAAATGTTAAGTGAAAGTTTTTGACATGGAAGGTTGAATATCCTAGTTTATGATTATAAGTAACTTCAAAATATCTGACTGAGGCTTTGGTATATTTGCTCCATAAGGTTATTTTTAAGGGGAAGAAAAGCAATCAACTAAACATATTATTTAGTTGCTTTCATTATGCTATTGGATCAAAAGCCATTCTGTACTCATAGACTATGCAGTAACAGTACAAAATATCTGATCCATATTAGGTACTAAAATTAAATATAGGCTAAGGCTCATATTAAACAGATTATTTATCCATTTATTACATTGTGTCAGAAGTTTTGTGTCTTATTGTTATGCTTAAAAATTCAAAGAAATATTTTTAAGTGCATGTATTATTTTTTCTGACTGGACTAAATATCAGTATGTATAAATGGAATTCTTTTTACCGATTTGTTGCAAGTGGCTATCCTCAGGGATGCCTCAGGAGCAGCAGTGATTTGAATGGAGTCCATATTTCCTATCCATTTACAATCATCCTACTTCAGATTAACTATTAAGCTACTTCCTGTACACTTGTTTTTAAAATGTATATTTTTGAGGGTTGAGGAAAGGTAATCCATTTAGTTCCTAAATCTTTGGTTTGGTTTAGTTGTGGAAAATGGGATCTAGAGGAAATTACTGTGAACCAGCCTTCACCCTGAGAATCAAAAATCATTTATCCCCATGCTGCTTGAACAACAAGGACTAAAACTAATCCCGCCCTCCGCCGCCAAAATAAAAACCCTTAGTCTCTACATTACTATTCTTTGAATCCCTTGTGTTAAAAATCCTCATCTGGTTGTTTCCATCAGTCCAGAAAAGTTGTCCAATTCTTACCTAATCCTGATTAAGTTCTTCTCTTCACCACTTCTCCACCAAAAGGCAAACCTTACACAAAATTTCCAATTCTTAATAAATTCCAATCTTGTCTTATCCCCAAGACACCACCCAAACTCTGGAGACTCCATTATGGCAATAAGCCACAAACTCAACTTTGTTTTATCACTAAGATATATTGGTGGTCTTTGGAGAGGCGACACTCAACAGCCAACTTCCCATATTTTCCAGCACAATTAGAATTATGCACTGAACTTTCTTGAACTTAATTTGAAATGCCATGAAAATCAATCAGAAGTTGAAATCATTTATATTTATTTTGTAGGATAATTAAGAAAAATTAAGGTGATTTAGGAAGACTTTATATTCATTTATTCAACCAACAGGGAGTATTTGATTTGAGGCAAACGCTTTTCCTGATTTGGGGCATTTAATGGTGAATGAAGAGGTATTGTAGAAGGATTCTTGCAAAGAGAAACTGGACACCAAGGCTTTTCTGTCCAGGAAGCAACTTTATTTGTCATGCCAGCGTGGGCTCAGTGGGTTTGTACCTGAAAAACTGAGCCCTGAGCACACTGGGGTGTAGCCTTTTGTATAAATTTTGCTCCTTTGTCTCCCATATATGGTAACATACAGTCTGAATGGGCGGTCTGTGTTACAGAATCATGAGGAATCTTGCACATGCACACAAAGCCAGGTTGCTTTCCTTTGACTTGAGGCTTTCACAATGTTCCTTAGGAAGAAGCTCTACCACAGTATGTTTCTAGTCCTCATGCTGCTTACATGCTAGGGGATGGAGTTAGATGATTTATCATGTGAACATCTGAATAAGCAAGACCATTACAGTCTTTATAAGTATAGGACAGAAATGAAAAGTGAGGACCTAGCAAAGTCCATTTAAGATCAGACAGATAAGGCAAAAGAGGTTTCATTAAAGAGCAGACATTAAAGCTGGGTCCTGACAGAGTGTGATCAGTCAAGCATTGAGTGGCTGAAGGCCATCCTTTCAAGTAGAGAGAACTATGGGAAGGAGAGAGCTTGGATCATTCAAGGAATAAAAGAATTCAGCACAGCTGGAGTGCTAAGAGTAAGGAATAGAGAGAAATGTGCATTGGGATATGTTTTCGAGGCAAGACTGGTAGTGCTAGGTGAGAGTTACCCCTGATGGGAGCTGCCTATCACCAAGTAGAAGTATGGAGGGAATGGACAGTCATTAGTACATGAATCCAGTACTTTGCCACCAGATTCTCTTTCCACTTATCTCTTCCTGACTTACCCTTGTTTTCTCCATGTTTGGTTGCAATATTTTCTTCCTTGGGTCAAGTAGAAATAAATAATTTTATTTTTTCTCTATTGACCTTCTCTGAGAAAAAGCTTAGCTTATAAAACTGGAGATGTAAGTACCATTTAAAAACAAGCCTGTTTTCCTTAGATACTGCTGCAAAAATTCTTCTCTACCTATACTAGCAAAAAATCCAGGCTATCATAGCCAAGAAGGCACTTGGGTAACTTTATCCAAAGCTCATTCCTTTATGTTTACCCACTACAACTCTTCGTTGCACTAAGGGCCTGGCTCCTTTGACTTCATACTAGTAGACATTCAGATCATACAACTAGAATTCTCCAGTTCCATCCTTACCAAGCCATCTTCAGAGTATTATTTGGTCTTTCATTTAGAATAGCTTCTGGAAAAATAATGTTTTGGCTAGAGGATTATAACGCCTTGTCCTCTGGGTCGTTTTGTACATACAGAAATATACGGGCTTTCTGAATTTAGTGATCTGTCTTGGGCTGGTTAATGAGAGTCTATCCTTGAGAGATAGACCTGTTTCCTGTGTAGATACAAAACATTGCTGACTCTAGGAGGCTAACAGCAAAAATGACAATGTCCCAACAGTAATGAGGATATTTAGAAAACAACCAAACAACATCACCATTTACAATGCATGAATTTTCCTATTTAGTATTCTGTTAAGTTGCAAGGAGGGTATATATGTGTACATATACATATACAAAGTTGACCTTCTTCACAGAATCTGTATTTGGAAATGTACCTATTCACTAAAATTTATTTGTAACCCCAAATCAAATTTGTGGCACTTTTGCAACCTTTCACCGAAGGGTGCAAAGTGGCAACAAATTTGAATTGCTTAATGCACACATTGCCATTTGAAGTTGAACAAGACAATGCTCCACTTTCTTGTTTCAGCTTATACTGTAAACAACTCCCGCGATCCATTTAGTGTTCATGGTTTTGTGGTTGTATGCTTTTTGTTGGTGGTTGTGTTGTTTAAATTGCCCCCAAATGAAGTGCTAAAGTGCTGCTTAGTGTCCCAGAACATAGGAAGGGTGTGATGTGTCTTAGAGAGAAAATATGTGTGTTGGATAGGCTTCATACAGGCATGAATTATAATGCTTTTGGTCATGAGCTCAGTGTTAATGAGTCAACAGTACACGTTTCAAGAGGTGTCCTTAAACAGAAACATACAAAAAATAAGGTTATATGTTGATTGGCTGATGAAAATGTGATCAGAGACTTGTTGGAACCTAACATTGTATTTTCCTTAGGAGCAGTGGTTCAGTATTTTCTAACTCAGTGTTTGCAGCCACTTTATCATACAGTAAAACCTTGGTTTGCGAGCATAATTCATTCTGGAAACATATTTATATATCAAACTTGTATATCAAAGCAAATTTCTCCATAAGAAATAATGGAAACTCAGATGATTTGTTCTAAACCTAAAAATATTCATATAAACATAATTATAGTACTGTAATATAATACAAAATAATAAAGAAAACACAAAATGCAAAGAAAGGTAGACAAATTAATGTGTACTTACCTTTGGAAAGCTTCGTGGCTGGTGTGAGGGTGATGAGAGAGGAGGGTTATTGTGTAGGAAGACTTTCACTAACTATCACTAATGGAATCACTGCTGTCTATTGAGTCAATGGAATCTTTTTCTTTTTGGGCAACTTTAACAAGGAACCTATCCAATGACACTTGCTTTTGCCTCCTTATGAGGATTTCGTGGAAATGTGACATTGCTTGTGGTTAAACAGATTCATCACTCACACTGCTACAGCCTTATTTGGGTGGAGCTTTTCTACAAAATATTGCAGTTTCCCACATTTTGAACATCTCCCTAATCTCATTTGAAGTGAGGGATCTTCTGCCTTTTCCTCCTCCTCCTCTGCAGATGAGATCTCCTCCATAGCCTCTTGCTGTTGCTCACAACGCAGGTCCATCAGTTCATTGGTGGTCAGCTCCTGGCCATGTTCTTCTACCAGCTCTTGAATGTTGTCCTCATTCACCTCCTATCCCATGGTCTTCCTCAAGGACACAATTTCATTGACAACTGGTGGCTCCTGTTCATGACCAAGCCCCTCTATGTCATGTCCAAGAACACTATCAGGCCACAGTTTTCTCCAAGCAGATGAGAGTTCTTTTGGTGACCCCATCCCAGGTTTTAGCAATGATCTTGAGGCAGCTCATGATGTGGAAATGATTTTTCCAAAACTCTCAGAGGGTGAGGTTTGTTCTTTTGGTCACCTCAAAGCATCACTGAAATAATGCTTTAGTGTAAAGCTTTTTAAAGTTCAAAATGACCTGTTGATCCATGGGCTGGAGAATTGGAGTGGTGCTGGGAGGAAGGAACTTGACCTTAATGAACTCTAATTCCTCCAGCAAGTTGATCTCAAAGCCTGGAGGATGAGCATTATAACCAGCAAGGCTCTGAGGGGCAAATTTTTTTCTAAAAGGTATTTTTTCACTGCAGGACTGAAGACTTCATTGATCCACTCAATGAACAAGATATGAGTGACCCAAGCCTTACTATTGGACCTCAACATAACCTTTAACTGACTCTTCTGCATCTTACATTTCTTGAAGGCTCATGGATTCTTGGAATGACACACACACATGAACAGGGGCTTGACTTTGAAATCCCTACTTGCATTAGCACAAAACGAGAGGGTGAGGTGATCTTCTTCTTAGTGGGTATTGCATTCTCTTCTGTAATGTAGGTTCTCTTTGGTATCTTCTTCCAAAAGAAAGCTCCATCTTGGCACAGTTAAAAATTTCCTCTGGCAAGTAATACTCAGAAACCATGAGCTTCTGGAACTCAGTAGAAAAATGCTTCAGGTGCCTTAGCATCTGAAGTTGCATCCTCTCTGTGCCTCACAACACTATGGATGCCACCTCTTTTAAAGTTATCAAGCCATCTCCTGCTTGCCTTGAAGACTTTGTTTTCTGTTGATGTAGCTGTCAGTTTACTATGAGGTCAGTGTACAAGGCCTTTGCCTTCTCAAAGATAAAGTTCTCAGTCACAATATCACCTGCTAGTTGCTTCTCGTTTTTCCAAACCAGAAAGCAACTTTTCTACATCTTTCAGAACACATGGCCATTGCTTTGATATCCTTTGACTCCTTTTGCTGCATCTAGCCCCCTTCTTTCTTCTTTCTTCTTTGATATTTTGCAAATGATTGATGTAGAGTTTTTATAAAATCTTGCAGTTTTGGCCACTCTAATAATTTTGTTCATACTTCTCGATGATTTCCTTCTTAACTTCCACCGTAATCATCTTGTTCTTCTTACTGCCTTTCTTTTCAACCTTTTCCTGCATGGGGGCCATTGTATATGCTTGCAGGGATGTCAACTACAGTACAGTATTAATAAACTCTTGTTGTATACTGTATTTACGGTAACTGGCAATAAGGCAGCAAAGAGTCTGTGTCTCCAGTCAGCCTGACCTAGAATGAAGCAAAGCATTCCTAAGCTTATTCTTGTATGGAAAAGCAATGGACTGTCCATAGGTGCTTTGAAGTGACAAAAAATACACTGATGCCAGGTGTGGGCACCTTCCAGCGTTCTAAAAAATCACTGATTTCTGCCAAACACTGAGGCCTGAGACTGAGCATCCAAGCATGGGAGATGATCACCCACATCCCACAGAGAGAGGGAGAGAGAGAGAGAGTGAGAGAGAAAGAGGAGAAGAACCATTGACTCAGTTGTAATCATGTGATATTCACCATCATGTACTACTCATATTGCAAGACATCACTCGTTTATCAAGTTAAAATTTATTAGAAGTGTTTGCTTGTCTTGTGTAGTACTCACCGAACAAGTTACTGACAATCTAAGGTTTTACTGTAGTTACTATGAAAAATGAGAATCAACTATAGATATATATGAATATAACAACATAGATTATATCCAGAGATATATAGTAATTGTGTAAGTGGAAAAGAGGGCATTGATAGACTATCAGGAGTGAGATGCTCCCCATTAATGGAAGCTAAGCACCTATTTCCACAAAATCAAAAGGCACTGAGAGACATAAGCACTGGAATAGACCTAGCAGCAGTCTTAGCCAGGACCCCATGTTCTTGTTCCTGTGTTATTTTTATTTTTTAGGTGCTTACATCGATTGGCCTTCTGCTTCTTTCTCTCATCCATTTCTCCCCACACCTGATCTCCTAACCAAATGTGTCTCATGGCATGCTGCTGCCTCATATGCCATAGGGTTTTTTTGGCCTTTGTGTTTGGATCATTTGATTCCCTTTACTTGAAATGCTTTGCTCCCTTAACATGCACAAACCTGAACTATTTTTCCTGAAGCCTTCTCTAATTCCTGCTTCCCCACATCCAGACAGCTATAATCCCTTACTTCTTTAAATACTTACTGCAATCTGTTCTCTTGCAGCACTAACATATCATACATTTGATTTTGATGATTTCAGTACATATCTCACTCATTTTGTGTTTCCTGCTTTGCCTAACATAATATTCTGAACATGTTTAATACACATTTATATGTTAAAAGTATTTAGTCCAGTGGTTCTCAGTAATTTTAGGTCACAAGCCCTCTGTAAAAATTTGATTAAACCTGTTTAGAAAAAACCCACAACTTAAGGGGCGCCTGGGTGGCTCATTTGGTTGGGTGCACGAATTTGGCTCAGGTCATGATCTCATGATTCATGGGTTTGAGCCCATCAGGCTTTGTGCTGATGGCTCAGAGCCTGGATCCTGCTTCTGATTCTATATCTCCCTCTCTCTGCCCCTCCCCTGCTCCTACTCTATCTCTCTCTTTCAAAAATAAATAAACATTAAAAAAAAAAAACAACACAACTTAAAAGTTCTACAACATTCCTAGGTGTTTGCTGCTCTCTTCCCCGTAACTACCACCTCCTCAAATCCATGAACTATTAGTTCAAAATGTCTGATTTGCTCCAATTTCCTCAGAATTACAATGAAAATTTGAAATTCCTAGAAGTCAAGAAACTTGCTCCAGCCTAGTGGAAAAGCTAGGACTGGAGTTAAAGTTTTGTGATTTTCAGGCTTGAGGTCTTCCTATGTGGATGCCTTAATCTGGATTATAAGAACACACTGTCTTCAAATGGGCAGACAGTTGCCTCAAGGAAACTTCATTCACTCTTAGCACAGACTAGTATGCTGGTGGATATCAATGATATCAGCAGGAGAGTAACTACCTTGTAGTGTCAGAACAGAAAGCAGTGGACTGAGAAGAAAACTGGCTAGAATTCCAAACATGCCAGTTATTGGGTCTCTCAGGCTCAGCCAAAAGTTCTGGGAAATCAAGAGGCTAGTGACCTCAGAGAACTTACATGTGTTCTTTAAAGGATGCCCAGGATCAAACACTAGTCTAGCTGGCTTTATTGTAGGGCAAGAAGTCAGGTACAGTCATGAGTCCTAACATCTTGGGGTGCAGTCTTGAATGTTTTTTGTGTCTCAAGTGCTGACTCATTTTTATTTCCTTTAGAGGAAACTTAAACTCTGCACATCTGGTTTTTCTATAGAAATATGATAAGATCAATTCTCTGGAAAGAATCATATTGCAAGATGCCCTAAAACTTCCAGGTGAACAAACCTTGTATAATATACTTAAAGATAAATGTTCCTAATCCTTGTCTTAAAGGTTGTAGAGAGCTGGGCTGTGCTTTGTTGTTGTTAAAGTGATAGCAAGACTGAATTCATTATTCTTACTTAACCTAGCATATAAGCTGATCCTTGATTCCTGCCATCACCAATTCTTTCTATGAGACAATTCTCAAGTGCCTCCCTTTCCAGGCTTTGCTCTGAAAACAAGACATCTTTCCTCTACATACACCCTCCAAGTAGAATTCCAAAAACATACCAATCTCAGATTTTATGGGAGGATGTGTTTTGAAAGAGCTTTTATCTTGGCTTTAATGGTGTATATTTTTAATTAAAATATTGACTTAAATTCATTTATTCATTTATGTTAGTACTAGCTGGGGACTTTGAGCAGATTAGGCAAATTTTCTCCAATTAGTTAGGGGGACTGGAATTTCCAGAAGTCTTCAGCTTCTATATCCCCCCCCCCTTTTTTTTTAACTAGAAGAACTTTTTGGCCAAACATGTAGGTTGTCTAGTCCTCTGTGTTATAAAAATTCAAATATTTGGGTGATCTGGCTGACTCAACTTTGTGATAAAATAAGCCTTGAGTATAGTTTATTGCCTTTTTTCTTATTATCCATTGACTTTTATTTTAACTTTGTCATACAAAATATCTTCTTGTGGCTCAGAATATGGAAAACTATAGTTTTTATTAGATTGAGGAAAAAATAGATTTATTTCTTCTGCCCTTTATTTATATATAGCTATAGATAAGGACTAGTTTCTCTTCTAAAATTGTGATAAAATCAGCCCATCTAAGGAAAACACTAATATTTGACACTTAATAATTAAAAAACTGAGAAGTAACAGAAGTCACTTATTAATAACAAAGGAAATCTGTAATATCAACATTTATATGGTCTATAAGACTTGCCATATTGGATCCTACAAACTATTTCATCTTGGCAAAATAATAATGTTAAGAGGTCAACATTAAAACGTTTGGAATTTATGTTTGTTTGCTTATATATTCATTTATTCCTATTTCAAGTTCCCAAAAGGAATTGAGGAGGCTTAAAGAAATATATTCCTACAGAATGATGAAAAATAAAGTGGGAAGGAAGGAAAAGTATGGGATGGTAAAATGAATCTAAGTGTAGCTTAAGCAGTGTTTAGAAATGCATACTATAAGCTCATCTCTATGTTGTAGACATAGGCTGCAAATTTGGGCCTGAATTTCTTCAGCTGCCAAAGTGTCACAAAAGTCACCATAAAATATATCAGTTGCTCAGGAATGGTACTAAAGACTGAGACAGAACTTCTCCTCAAGTGTCTCGTAAAGAAGTCTTGGCGTCTGACAGCAGCAAATGATCCTCAGCTCTTTTTAGGCTTTGCTCTGAAGACATGGCACCTTTTCATCTCAATGAGAGAATGAAATCTTGCCATTGGTGACAACATGAATGGACCTAGAGGGCATTATGCTGAGTGCGATAAGTCAGAGAAAGACAAATACCAGATTATCTTATATGTGGCTTCTGAAAAAAACCCTGAAAAACCAAAACCAAGTTCATAGGTAGAAGAGATTGGTGGTTAACAGAAGTGAGGAGTGCGGGGTGGGCGAAATAGTGAAAGGATTCAAAAGCTACAAACTTTTAGCTATAAAATAACTAAGTCATGGGGGTGTAATGTATAGCATCATGACTATAGTTAAAAATACTGTATTACATACTTAAAAGCTGCTAAGAGAGTAATCTTAAAAGTTCTCATCACAAGAAAAAAAGTTCTATATTTATGGTGACACTTATTAACTAGACTTATTGTGGTGATTGTTTTACAATATATACAAATATCTGATCATTTTTTATATTTAATTTTTTCAAGTTTTATTTATTTATTTTGAGAGAGACAGAGACAGTGCAAGTGGGGGAGGGGCAGAGAGAGAGGAAGAGAGTGAGAATCCCAAGCAGGCTCTGCACTGTCAGCAGAGAGCCTAATGCAGGGCTCAAACTCATGAAACTGTGAGATCATGACCTGAACTGAAACCAAGAGTCAGACCTTTAACTGAGTGAGCCACCCAGATGCCCCTTAAATTTTTTAATAAAGTAAATTACATAATTCTACTTTAAAAAACATATATTTCTTAGATGCTTCCCTATCAGCTTGAGGAAAAAAAAAGTAAATTCAAACTATTTGGCATAAGAGGACTTCTGTGATTTGTCTCTATTTCATTCTTTCATTTCCAAATTTCTCTCCTTACCCTAATTCTAAAGACATGCCAAACTACTCACCATTTTCCGGAACACTGCTCCCTCTGTCTTCATCTATGACCTCTACCCTTCTGTCTAACTTCCTTTTAGGAAGTTATTGTTTGAGGAGCCAGTTGGGATCTATCTCTGCCAGGGAGTTTCCCTGAACTTCACAGTCTGTTTCTATAACACTCAACATCCTGTAGTGGAGTTGTCTTCTTCATTACCTCTCTGCCCCACTAGACGGTGAGTTCCCTGAAGGTCTGAGCAATGTTATTAATCTCTATATTTTTGCATGCAGTTCAATGCCTGGCATCAGGTTCAGTAAATTTCATTGAAAAAAGAGCTGCAGTCTTTTTATAACCTGATCTTGGAGGTGACATACCATAACTTCTCCCAAGTGCTATTGGATACAGAAACTGACCCAGATACAGTGTCGGAAGAGACTAAACAAGGGTGCAAAGGGCAGGAGGTAGGCATTCTTGGAGACATCTTGGAGGCTGACTACCATAGGCACGTAGATCAAGATCCAAAGAGTAAGGGGAAGTGTTTGTTTTTCCTCTTCTGTCACATCTTAAAGACCCATGGTCTCTGCAAGAAGAGGCTTTGCCAGTTTTATTTTAAATTTAAAAAGACCACCCTTCTTAGAAGGTACATGGGCTCTTAAGATAAAGTACCCACTGGCTGCACAAATTCTGTGTCACCTGATTCATGGCTATAGGTTAACTGAAGTTTACGTGTGCCCAATGCAAACACTATTCTAAACAAATCATAGACCTGCGGATGCCCAATTGTCTTCTCTTTCGGAAAAGAAAATGTAATAAAACCTGTAACAGTATTCCAAAAGTATTATAGAAGATATTTTATGATCATGCAGAGAAAACAAGGTGGGTTGAAATGATGCTTTTTCACTCAGAACAAAAGCACCAGGCTATGAAAGATAGAAAAGTTGAAGAAAATAGTGTATGTATGTCATTAATATTTAGGTTTGGAAGAGACATTAAAAGTCGTTCAGCCTTGTATTACTTGAAAAATTCATTTAACTTTTTGGGGTGCCCGGGCAGCTCAATTGGTTAAACATCTGTCTGGCTCTTGGTTTTGGCTCAGGTTGTGATCTCAGTTTCATGAGATTGAGCCCCTTATGGGGCCCTGCCCTGGGCATGGAGCCTGCTTGGGATTCTCTCTCTTCCTCTCGCTCTCTGCCCCTCCCCCACAATATGCTCTTTCTTTCTCTCTCTCAAAATTCATTAATTTTTCAGTGATCTTTTAATTGTTAATATAAACGTTTTTAATATTTACTTTCAGAGAAAGAGGGTGTGTGTATGTGAGAGCGGGGGAGGGGCAGAGAGAGAGTGAGAGAGAGAATCCTAAGTAGGCTCTGGACTGTCAGCATAGAGCCCCACTTAGGGCTCAAACTCATGAACCGTGAGATCATGCCCTGAGCTGAAATCGAGAGTCTGACACTTAACTGATTGAGCCTCCCAGGCACTCCTTAATTGTTAATTTATACACAATAAAATTCTCTTTGTGGTATATATTTCTGTGGATTTGACAATTACATAGAGTCATGTATCCACCACCATGGGTGTGATACAGAACAGTTTCATCACTCTCAAAATTCTGTCATGCTGCCTCTTTAGAGTTAACCCTCTCCCACCCTCGAACACTTGGCAAACATTTCTCTGTTCTCCATCCCTGTACTTTTTGCCTTTTTCAGAACATCACATAAATGAAATACAATATGCAGTATATTGTGACTGGTTTCTACCTTGCAAAACACATTTGGAACTCTTCCATTTGTTGATAAATCAATTGTTTGTTTCTTTTTGTTACTGAATAGTGTCTCATTTTATAGACGTACAATAAGGGACATCTGGTTGAATGACACCTGAGATGTTTGAGGTTTTTGATGATTTTTAATAACATAGCTATAAATATTTGTGTATAGGTGTTTGTGTGAATATAATTTTTTATGGAATAGTTTGGCCAAGTTATAAGCTAAGTGTATGTTTAACTTTATAACTAGCTGCCAAACTGTTTTTCCAAGTGGTTGAATCATTTTTCATTCCTAACAACAATGCATGAGTTCTAGTTGCTCCTTATCCTCATCAGCATTTGTTATCAAGGTTTTTTTTTTTTTTTAATTTTAGCCATTCTAATAGGTATGGTATCCTACTGTGGTTTTAACTTGCATTTTACTAGTGACTAATGATGCTGAGCAACTTCCACGTGCTTATTGGCCATCTCTATATCTGTTGAGATCTTTTGCCTACTTTTATATTGGGTTGTTTGTTTTCTTATCGGTGAATTTGAGAGTTCCTTATGTATTCTGGATTTAAGAGCTTTGTCAGAACTTTGATTTGCAAATATTTTTTTCCTAGTGCATGGCTTTTTTTCATTCCCTTAACATTATCTTTTGTAGAGCAAAAGTTCTTCTTTTAAATTTTTTTTAAAGTTTATTTTTGAGAGAGAGAGACAGAGCACAAGTGGGCAAGGGACAGAGAGAGAGGGAGGCACAGAATCCCAAACAGGCTCCAGGCTCTGAGCTATTAGCATAGAGCCCGACATGAGGTTTGAACTCACAAGCTATGAGATCATGACTGAGTGGAAGTTGGATGCTCAATTGACTGAGCCACCAGGCACCCCTAGAGCAAAAGTTTTTATTTTAGTAAAGTTCAATTTGTTATTTTTAACAGATTTTGTTATCATGAAAAAAATATTTCCCTAAATAAAGGTCGTAAAGATTCCCTCATATGTTTTCTTCTAGAAGTTATATGATTTTATGGCTTTAGGTTTACACTTGTGGTACATTTAGAGTTTATTTTTGTAAAAGTTGTGAGGTATGTGGCAAAGTCTAGCCTCACTTTATTCATGAAAAAACTAAGGAATGAGCTTCAAAAAACTGTACTGATTTGCTGAGATTATAAGACTAATGGTGATTATCCTGGGCTAGAACTCCATTCCTGGTGTTTGGACCACCACTGCATCTCACTGTCACCTAAGTAGTTTTCAGTTTGACTTTTTCCCCTAATTTTGTTCCTGGTCTCTTTCTGGGTTAAAACATTTTGGCTTTGGGAGGCCTATGTTTTTAGTAGCTGTACTAAAGCCCAAGATAGATATTTCCTGCCCTAGAAATTAGAGGCATATCTATTGTTTCAATATTGTTGGTCAGGTATTGCCACAGTAATGTTTCATAACAAACCAATTTTTAAAAAGTGGTTGTTTTAACATTGAGTATTGCAGTTGCTGCTGTGTACAGAGGTTACTGCAATAAAGGAAGTAGATTCATTAAAACTAAAACTAAAAGAAAATAACAACAACAGTGGCTTACAACAATAGTATTTTGTTTTTTTGTTTTTTTTTGTTTGTTTGTTTTAGATTTTATTCAGCCAGGCGGCTCTGCTTAAGGGTGCAGGTTGGATGAGTTTATGCCAGACTGGGGCTTGGGTTCAGTTCTGTTCCTCATATGTTTTCTTACGGAGACCAGGCTGCAAGCAATGCTATCTAGGACATACACTCCCCGTCGCTGGCCCATGGGGTTGAAAAGTCAAGCCAACTCGTACACATGTATGTGAGGACTCTGCTTATGTCATGCCTCCTAAAATTCCATTGGCCTAAGCAGGTCTTATGGCCAAACCTAACATCACAAGGGCAAAGAAATTTACTCTAACCACTATGAAAAGAAGAGGTAGAATGAATTTTTTTTTTGAAAAGTAAGTCAAACTACTATATGTATTCAACAGTTTACCCAATTGAATTGATATAAGACTGAAGTTAAAATTCTTTAACTGAAGATGAAACTGGTCTGTTTCCAGATAGAATATTGATTCAATAGGTCACAACATCAATCTTCATCAGGGAAATACAAATTGAAACCACACTGAGATACCACCTTACACTGGTCAGTGTGGCTAAAATGAACAACTCAGGAAACAACAGATGTTGGCGAGGATGTGGAGAAACGAGAACCCTCTTACACTGTTGGTGGGAATGCAGACTGGTACAGCCAATCTGAAAAATGGTGTGGAGTTTCCTCAAAAAATTAAAAATAGAATTACCCTACAACCCAGCAATAGCACTACTAGGAATTTATCCAAAGGATGCAGGAGTATTGATGCATAGGGGCACATGTACCCCAACGTTTATAGCAGCGCTATCAACAATAGCCAAATTATGGAAAGAGCCCAAAGGTCCATCAACTGATGAATGGATAAAGAAGATGTGGTTTATATATACAATGGAATACTACTTGGTGATGAGAAAGAATAAAATCTTGCCATTTGCAACAGTGTGGATGGAACTGGAGGGTATTATGCTAACTGAATTGAGTCAGTCAGAGAGAGACAGATATCATATGGTTTCATTCATATGTGGAATTTGAGAAACTTAACAGAAGACCATGGGGGAAGGGAAGGGGAAAAAGTAGTTTCAAACAGAGAGGGAGGCAAACCATAAGAGACTCATAAATGCAGAGAACAAATTGAGAACTGATGGGGGGATGGAGGAGAGGGGAAAATGGGTGATGGGCACTGAGGAGGGCTCTTGTTGGGATGAGCACTGGCTACTGTATGTAAGCGATGAATCATGGGAATCTACCCCCAAAATCAAGAGCATACTGTATACACTGTATGTTAGCTAACTTGACAGTAAATTATATTTAGAAAAATAAATAAATAATAGGTCACAAAGCAACTTCATGACTAAAGACTGAAACATTACTCAATTATTCCAAGTTTTTATTTGACCCATTGGCTACCACCTCACCTCAAAACAGTGAGTCTAAGCAGACATCGCAAGTCAGTATAAATAAGGGTTCAGTCCTGAAACGAGTGGTGTCTAAGAACTATCATTATACACATACTGGACTTCCATAGGCTGCCTGACACCAGCTTAGGTGCTGCAGTGTTTATATAATTTAGTTTGGGAGTCATTACTTCAGAGCAGATGAAGATGCTGTTTAATCATACAGATTAAATATAAGTAGAAAATAATAGAATGTCGAGCTAGGAGATTGGAAGTATGAGGTACAGAAGTATTAGTAAGCTCCTGTAGGACAGAAGAAGTTGGTGAAAGATTTAAGTTTAGGATCCAGAATTTTTCATACTCATGGTCAAAAGCCGAAAAGAGCACTCACAGTTATGGGAACTTATTGCAAAGGAGGGAGTTCCACAGTTTTAGTTGTTTTACCTAGTAGAAAAAAAACTTTACAGCAGCTAACGCAGAAGATTTCAGGTAGTGTGAAGGTGAAAAGAATGTGTCTGGAAATTGAGACACATTAGAATAACTCATAGGTCCATTCACTGAATGGGGATATCATTAATCTGTAGCCATATTTTTGATCTGAAGGCTAGGCTTGGTTCCTAAGGTAGAGCTTGAAGAGAGATCACCTTTTATCACAGCAATGACAGAGAAATTGAGATTTGTAGTATTTTATTAAAGGAATCAGATGTACCTCCTGGTCATGAGGCATACTTGGCTTATAGGATGTTTATGATGAGGCTGCGGTGATATTATTCTCATTATAATATTGTCAACACCTGTGTCCTTCTTTATCCCCTGCTTCCACTAAGTGTGGGCCCCATGTGAAGGAACTAGGAAAAAATCCAGAGTAATTTCACTCTAATAAAGACCAAGTGGAGAGACTGCTGAACTACTTTTCTTCTGTTGGGTTGAACTTCATTCTGGATAATTCCAATCCAGTAAGAAGATTACAAATAAAATAAGCACTGATGTCCACAGAGTAGAAAATCAAAAGCAATAAATATACTCCACATACTTTGGGTGGTTCTATAGTATTGGCCATTTGTCATGGTAAGCAACTGGTTCAGTCTTGCAGTTGACCATTCACAATCTACTTTTTAAAAAGCACCAGTCCTTTGGATCATAATTTCATTGCTCCGTTTTTCAAAAGAGAAAACTGTAGGAATTCACAAATGTGTATGTAAATTGGTCTTTTTAAAAATTTTTTTGGCATTTTCCCTGATGACCTTCATAAACCAGAATTCTCCAATTTAGTTCTCTCCTTCACCCATCTGAGGGAAAACTCTTAAATTTATGTATTGGAATCAGAAGTTGTGTATTAGGTTAAAGTGATCTTAAGAAGCACTTAATGCTCAGACATGTCTTGTTGCTTTTGTTGTTTATATTCTGTATGGGTGACTTGGCTTATAATTGAAATTGTTAGATATTTTACATTTAAATATTATATGATCATTATCTAATGATGCCCTGATAAGTTTTGTGATAGATATGTTTGTATGGAATACAGAAACAGATGCATGTACCAAACTCAGTGAGTGGTCTCTCAGCTGCACAGAAATTGCTTTGGCAAAATGAATTAAGGATTTGATCAAAGTCTGATCTGGTAAATCAAAAGAAACTTCCAAAAGGATGTGAATTTTAAGTGATTTCCCAGAGGGGAAGACCGGAACGGGATAGAATTGTAAGAATGGAAAGAAACAATATGATAGCCCTCAATTAAAGAGGACACACACACACACACACACACACACACACACACACACTCATTTAGTCTCACACTAGAAACAAAACCAAACACAAGGAAATAAAGTGTTATAGCTTCTAACAAAAGAATTATTTGACTTAACAAGAATAAAATTCCTATTTTCAAATGCTGCCTTTATCTTAATAGTAGCAAGTAAATGTTGGTTAAGGTGAAATAAACACAAAGTTGTTTGGGAACACGTGAGGACAAACCACGGGATGATTCATTTATATTTACATATGGGGCTTCACTCACCACAACATGGCTGCAGGGTTTACCAGGAATGTTGTGGATATTTTATAGTTTTTGGCTATTCTAACTAAAAAAAAAAAGGATTTGTTTTCAGCAAGGGTAGACAGTTTCTTCATGCCACTTCAAAATAATACTGACTTGATCGTCATTTCTACTTTACCCAACTAAAGGAAACATGTCTTGGCCTCTAATACATAAGCACTATGTGGTTTTGCAGAATTTGAACACTGGGAGGAAAGTGGTGTAGTCAACTTAGCATTTCCTGTCTTGAAACAGTTAATTTAGTACTCTAAAAGTTAAACTGGAGGTCACTTTAATTTAAATATCTTAACACAAAACTCAACCTAAAGGCAATATGTACCCAAAGAAACCTAGGGAAATTATTGAACTGTCGTTTTTAAACTGTAAGATTAGTAAATGAAATTCCAAAGTTCACGCAGTTTAGCATGACATTTACTGCTAGAATGAACACCACCAGAGAACGTCAGAATCACAGAGAAAAATGCATCAGAGAGTCTGTTCAGAGCTAATAACATTATTTGTAAGCTCTTTACAGCTAATATCTATCAATCAGCTTCCCTGTATCTGTCACAGAATATAAATAGGGAGGATCGTCGTAGGGACTTAGCGCTCAGTTTTCTGAAAGCACTGAAGGGAATTTACCAGAAGTGATACTATTCTGCAGACAGGGGTGAAGAGGAGAAATCACCTTCTGTGAGTATCCAGGGCTGTAGACCTCACCTTTGCCTGATTCTCTGCTTTCTGAGTCAGATCCTCAGGGAGGCTGCTAAGCAGGGCTGGGTTGTTCAGGCTCAGTGGCCACCATTAGATAAAAGCGATTTGTTTGGGGTTGTGGGGGAGTACCAATACCCAGACCTACCTCAGAATTGCATAGTCCACTCTGTAGAAGCTCACTTTGTGTGTGTGTGTGTGTGTGTGTGTGTGTGTGTGTGTACACACAAATTCTATGGTAGTACTATCCAATACAACTTTTTGCCATGATAGGAGAAATATTCCATAATCTGTGCTGTCTGGTAGGGTAGCCACTAGTCACATGTGGCTATTGAAAACTTGAAATGTGTGGCTGAGGAACTGAACTTTTTTTATATTTAATTTTAATTAATTTAAAATTTAAATGTCCATATTTGGCTAATGTTATCATGTTGAAGCACACAGAATTTTGTAACATCTTGACATCTGTACAACCCTGACTGAAACTATTTAATATCATATAGGCTGAAACGTTATGCTTTATATTAAACATACTAGTGAGATGACAAGATTTATAAAGTGATTTGGACATTGATATGAAAATAATATTTTGGGGAGGGAGGAGAAGCAGCACCTATCAAATAAAGAAATCTCCAGGAACAAATCTCAAACATTAATTCATTAATTTAGTATTTATGAAGAGATCATTAAGTAAGATACAGTGGGCTGTGTGTTAGGAATACAAACATGAGATGCTTTTTGCTTTTTTTTTTTTTAAGTTTGTTTACTTAGAGAGAGAGAGAGAGAGAGAGGCAGAGAGAAAGAGAGACAGAGAATCCCAAGCAGACTCCATGCTGTCAGTGCAGAGCCCAGTGCAGGGCTTGAACTCACAAACTGTGAGATCATGACCTGAGCCAAAATCCAGCATCAGACACTTAGCTGACTGAGCCACCTAGGTGCTGCAAGATACTTTTTTGCTTTTAACAAGCTTATTAATCTGGTGGGAGGAAAGAGATAAATATTTAAAATGCACTGTGGTAAGTGCTTGGATGGAGGAATGAACTACACCTGAGACATCATAAGTCACTTTCAAGACACAGGGTGTTCAAGTCACCCTTCGTTTAATTATTTGCATTTTGGACATGGTGTTCTAATGTAGGGTGTTAGGTACTGAGGGTGGCAAAGATGAATGAGAAAATCTCTGCCTTCAAGAATTTTCACTGTAAACTTCTAAACTAACTGACCCATTTGTCTCTCCCTGAATTTAGATCTGTTTTGAAAATATCAGTGTAAGTTTCTTTCATTTCCTAGATCTAAGTAAAAGTAGGTGTCATTTTTTGGGGACCTTTGTGATTGAACATGCATTCTTAAAGAACAGCTTGTTGCTGCCTCATCTCCAAGTCTCCTTTGGCTTGTCATCTATTGAGTTGGCCCTGTATTAGGTCATATGTACTATTCACTCACCTGTGAGTGTGGTGCACAGCAGAGGGTGGGAGTGAGGATGTAGAGGGAAGAATGAATACTGTGTAGCTGGTGCTTTTGTGACTTTGCTTACCTCTGCATCTGTGATGGACCAACTATGCATGATGACAATCTAACCTCATGGGCCTGTGCCACTTTTCTGCCCCATGACCTTTTCTCAAGCTGTGGAGCACACACTCCACACATGTGAGCACTATGAAAGTCCCTTGGAGCCATTCTTTAAAACATTACAGACAGAAATCAGTGTCTAAATGCCCAAGTGCCAATCCTTCGGATGGACACTCGTGAGAAATACTGTGTTCACTTCTCCAAGGCTCTGGAAGGTTTTCTAAAACAAAGCCAACGCCAAAACAAAGAAAAACCCCTTAAAAAAAAACCCAAACCGAAACCCAGAGGAACAAAACAAAACAAACAAAAACACAAAGGGCTACCATTGCCTGTAGCAGGGACATCTTATTTTGTCCCCCCGACCCCATGTCTCATTCTCCATACTTCTTCAGTTCTGCTTTTTACTTTTTGAGATCACCTTGAAGATTAACTACCTGTATTCAAGTTCTTTTCTGTGAGTTGAGTAAGTTAGATGGTTTAATCTCTGTTTAACAGTTAAATTGTGAGTTTTATCTATGCTCAGAATGACTTGTCAACAATATATCCTTTGTGAATCTCAGAATATATCCTAAATTCTTTCCTTTCTCAGTGTTCTAGGATGTCCATTGTTTCTCCTCAAATCCATTTCATTTTTAAAAAGCAAAACCGCTCTCATTGGGTATGCCATCTGTCTGGGTTGACAGCATTCTTTTTTTTTTAAGTTTATTTATTTATTTTGAGAGACACAGAGACACACAAGTGGGGGAGGGGCAGAGAGAAAGGGGGAGAGAGAGAATCCCAAGCAGGTTCCGCCCCATCAGCACGGAGCCTGATGCGGGACTCAAACTCATGAAACCACGAGATCATGACCTGAGCTGAAACCGAGTCGGATGCTTAACCAACTGAGCCAGCCAGGCACCACTGAGTTGATAGCATTCTAAGCTTTATCAGGCTCCTTTCTTGTTGTTGGAAATCAGAGAAAAAGTCAGTCAAATGTGAATTCATCATGACCTCATTCATTCCAAGAGAAGAATTGACCAGAAAGGAAAACAGCAAAAACTCACCTGTGTGATGCTGTTATTCTTTTGTTAAACATTTTCTTGCTTTTATTTTGAAAGATATGACATTTTTCTCTCTTTCCTGCTTATTCTCTCTTTTTTTTTTTCGGTGTAGGGGGGTTGATTATCACTCCTGCTTTTTGTTGTTATTGTTGTTGCTTTCCAGCAATGATAATAATCTCTTTCCTTTAAAAATTTTCAGTGATTCCCACATCGATATATGACCATGTTTCCGTGTACTAACAGCAACCTGTTTGCCACGTTTCAGAGACTCTGGCATGAGCTTACCCTGTTCTTCTTCCATTAGTGTTCCTTTTGCTTTTGAACAGGGAAGGGTATTAGCCAAAGTTGATGAAGTGATTCTAGCCTTCAGAAGTTGATGACATGATCATCTAGTCTGCTTCTTGTATTTACCTATTTTGTTCAGTAGCTCAAGAATCTGTTTACTTCCAGTGAACCTAAAATTTGAATTTCAAAACAGAAGAAGTTTTTCTTGGGCAAGGTCAAGAATTATCACTGAGATAAAAACCCTGAGGATAGCAATAAGACCTCTGGACTAGCTTCATTCCAACAATCTACGAATGCATAAAATTCGTGTACCTTGCAAACAGCAAATGATCCACACACCTTTATTTCCTCTTCAAAAGCTGTAATGTACTAAAATGCTTCATAAAAGTCAAGTCATGAAATGCATTTTAGAAAATTCTTTTAATCCTACCCATGATTTTTCCCTATGAAAATAAAAGAATCCATTCTCTGACTTATTTTTATTTTTCCCATTATTTTATGCATTTTAATTTGCAGAAATCCTGGAGCTTTTAAAAAATGGGCATGGTGAAAACTTGCATCTGAGGAAGTGGCGTGCCAGTTTTTAACTTAGCTGATATGATCTAAGTATTCATTTTCAACCTTGATATTAATTTCAGGGAAAGAAAACAATGTGTAAAACTCAAACTAAATGGCAGTTCCCTGAACATGCAGCAATAGCCTCCTTTCGTAAAACTTGCTGAGATGGAATGAAAGGAGAGAATAAATATGCATTCCTTTATTGGAAACATTCCTTTTCAGATTATCCAGATATCATACTATAAATTAAAAAAAAAACAAACCCTGGAATCCCCTCAGTAGAGACAATAAGTTTCAAGTCTTTTATTTCATATACAAAATTAGGATTCTATTTAGTTGGGCATAAACTTTTTACATGCTGGTTTTTATCATACTTTCAAAAAAGATTACATTGTCTTTAAGAGACTGTTAAAAGCTGAGAACAAACTGAGGGTTGATGGGGGGTGGGAGGGAGGGGAGGGTGGGTGATGGGTATTGAGGAGGGCACCTTTTGGGATGAGCACTGGGTGTTGTATGGAAACCAATTTGACAATAAATTTCATATATTGAAAAAAAATAAAGTAATGATCTTTAATCTTTATTACATAGTCTTTAAAAACATTATTGTCAATGTCTGCATAATGCTTCATGGTACAGTTTTGTCATTTTTCATGGCATCACTCCCTGAATAGATGGGTAACTCTTTACTTCCATTTTTTTTTTTTTTTTACATAAATGTTTTCCATCTCAAATTATATCATTAGGAAAGATATCTATAAGTGGGCTTCAGGAATTAAAATGTTGAACTTTTTTTTTTTTAATTTTTTTAAAAGTTTATTTATCTATGTATTTATTTTTTGAGAGAGAGAATGAGCCGGGGAGGGGCAGAGAGAGAGGGAGACAGAGAATCTGAGCAGGCTCTGCACAGCGCTGACAGTGCAGAGCCTAACACAGGGCTTGAATTCACAAACCGCTAGGTCATGACCTGAGCTAAAACCAAGAGTCAGATGCTTAAACAGCCGAGCCACCCAGGCATCTGAAAGTGTGGAGCTCTACAGAAATTCCTTGTTACCAAACCCTGGTGGTGTGCTCGTATCCCTGCAGCTTCAGCAACACGGCGTTTTATTTTTTCTGTATCATTGCCAACTTGATTGGGAACCTCCTTAAGTGTTTCTCATTGGGTAGTTGTCATTTATTTGATTACAAATGAGGTTTTGATATTTTCCATATCTGTTATGTGTTCAAGTTTCTGTTTCTGTGAATTTTTGTTTCTGCTTTCAGTCCATTTATCTGTGAGACTCTTGATATACCTGTGACTAATTCAAAGCTCTATTACACCTCTATGGACACTGGTAAAAACATTGTGATCATGTGTCATGATTTTGTATTATGACTTTAGATTTTTTATTCCTCAGCACTAGGAGTGATATTTGATGAGACAGCCCTTTGAACACTTAGGGTGTTTTGATACTTCCTGGTCAAGAAGAAATCAGTAATTTATAGTGTGGTTACTGTTAGGGTCAGGCGTAAGGCAGGGTAAAGATAGGAGTCAGAGGCTAAAAAATTTTAGCAGTCAAAGGCTTTATTTGGGAACTAAGGTCTTGGGCGAGGTTCCGTGACTCAGGGAGAGAGAGAGAGGAGTCAGGGAAGTCGCACCCAGGTGTGGTGGGGTGGGGTGGGGTTTTTAAGCTGCTGCGGTTCCGGGTTTAGGTCTGGGTGGGCCTTTTTTGTGTCAGGTCATGCTATCGCTCGTGATTGGTTGACCTCCGATTCGTTCTGGCAGCTACTAGGGGCTTTTCCTTGGGTTGCGCTGGCAAGATGGCCATCCCTCTACTGTGGTTCCAGGGACATCCTAACAGTTACAAGAAGTACAACTGGCTAAGCTTCCTGACTGGAGGTATATTAAACAATATAGGCAAAGATACACAGCTAGTTTGGAGTGGAGTTCCAGCTAATACCCAAATCTTCTAAATCACCCTTGTTTATGTGTCAGTAGCAGATTCTAAGAAACTTCTTTTCATTCCTTTTTTTTTTTTTTTGAGAGTGCAAGCGAGGGAGAGGGGCAGAGAGAGAGAGAGACTCTTAAGCAGGATCCCTGCCCAGTGTAGAGCCTGACATGGGGCTTGATCCCATGACCCTGGGATCATGAACTGAGCCGAAATCAAGAGTTGGATGCTCATCTGACTGAGCCACTCAGGCGCCCCTCTAAGAAACTTCTAAAGCAGATTCCACAGTTGATGAAAGACAAGGATGTCAAGTATGAGTAGATCTAGTGAATACTACTTCAGAATGGAGATTAACTCATCAATTCCAAATGTGTGTCTTGTCTTTTTATATTAAGAAAGAATAATCATTAATTTTTTTCTTTTACTTAAATTATTTTAAATATTTTGGATACAAAGACTTTTAGGAACTCTCTATAAAGTGCTAGTTTTGAGGATTGAATTGAGTTGTGAGTATGTATCTGTCATATTAGGTTATTGATTGCTGTGTAAAACATTACTCCAAAACCTAGTGTTTAAAATGAAAAACATTTATTATCTCACAGTTTCTTTGGGTCAGGAATTTGAACATGGCATAGCTGGTTGCTTCAAGATTTCTCTGGAGGTTTCAATTAGCAGTTGGCCAGGCCTAGAGTCATTTTAAAGTTCAATCAAGGGAAGATCTTCTTCCAGAGTCACTTACATAGACCTTTCATGCTCAGGCTTCATGTGGCAGCTAGTTTCCTCCTGAGTGAGCCATCCAAGAGAGACAATGAGAAAGCACCTAAGATCAAAGCTGCAGACTTTTTGTAACCTAATCATGGTAATTCACATCAGGTGTGCTGTATTCTATTTATTGGTAGCTAGTCAGTCAGGGCAGCCAAACTCCGGGGCAAGTAAAGGACAAGGTGGAAGTGGAAATTATTGTAGAGAGGTCATCTGAGTGGTTGCTTGCCTTATCTTCTTTCACTTCACCCACAGATGGATTCACACACACATGCACACACGGAATGAAATGCACACCAATAATTATCTAAAATTCACATGATTTTTACTTGATGAGTATCTCATAAAATTTGAGAGACTGTTTTAACTGTTTAATAGTTTACATACATGGGAGCCAATCAGATATTTTCACTCTTCATCAAGTTGCATTTGGTCTTGCTAAGTGGAACACATTTCTTGAGACACTTGTAACTTTTCCGAGCAAACAAGGAAAAAATTCCAGATCTCTTAGACTCCAGATTTATTTCCTCATTTCCTATTGCATTAAAGAGTGCTAGTGTGATATGGTTCAGCATTTGCAATAAAATGATCTGTAGAAAGTCATGAGATTTTGTGACGCTTTTATTTGTGAAAATAATAGCCGCTTAGGCAAAGTCAATATGTATGTTATTTTACTAGCCTCTTAATTAAAAGCAAGTGTCAGGAGAGCCAGCTTGCAAAAAGGAGTGGCAAGATATATTCAACCTTCTGAATCAGAAAAATATGCAGCCAAGAATTATTTATTCAGCAAGACTGTCATTCAAAATAGAAGGAGAAGGGCACCTGGGTGGTTCAGTTGGTTAAGCATCCGACTTCGGCTTAGTTCATGATCTCATAGTTTGTGAGTTCGAGCCCTGTGCTTACGGCTCAGAGCCTGGAGCCTGCTTCAGATTCTGTGTCTCCCTCTCTCTTTCCCTCCCACACTTTCATTCTGTCTCTCAAAAATAAAAATAAACATTAAAAAAAAACACACACAACAAAATAGAAGGAGAGATAGTTTCCCAGACAAACAAAAACTAAAGGAGTTTGTGACCACTAAACCAGCACTGCAAGAAATTTTAAGGAGGACTCTTTGAGTGGAGAAAAAGCAAAACAAAACAAAAAAGACAACAGCAACAAAGAGTAGAAAGGACCAGTGAATATCATCAGACACACCAACTCTACAGGCAACACAATGGCACTAAATTCATATCTCAATAATTACTCTAAATGTAAATGACTAAACGGTCCAATCAAAAGCCATAGCATATAAGAATGGATAAGAAAACAAGACCCATCTATATGCTGCTTACAAGAGACCCATTTTAAACCTAAAGACACCTGAAAATTGAAAGTCAGGGGATGTAGAACCATCTATCATGGTAATGGATGTCAAAAAAAAAAAAAAAAAAAAAAAAACCAGAGTAGCCATACTTACATCAGAAGAAGTAGATTTTATTTTATTTTATTATTTAAAATTTTTTAATGTTTATTTACTTTTGAGAGAGAGTGAGCAGGGGAGAGGCAGAGAGAGATGGAGACACAAAATCCAAAGCAGGCTCCAGGCTCTGAAATGTCAGCACAGAGCCTGATGGGGGGCTTGAACTCAGGGACTGTGAGATCATGACCTTGGCTGAAGTTGGATGCTTAACCAACTGAGCCACCCAGGCACCCCAGACAAACTAGATTTTAAAACAAAGACTATAACAAGAGATAAAAAAGGGTATTACGTCATAATTAAGGGGTCTATCCACAAGAAGATCTAACAATTGTAAACATTTATGCCTCCAACTTGAAACACCCAAATATATATATCAATTAATCACAAAGATAAAGAAACTCATTGATAATAATACCATAATAGTAGAAGACTTCAAGAACCAACTTACAGCAATGGACAGATCATCAAAGCAGAAAATCAACAAGGAAACGATGGCTTTGAATGACACACTGCACTGGATGGACTTAACAGATATATTCAGAACATTTCATCCAAAGCAGCAGAATACACATTCTTCTCGCATCCACATGGAACATTCTCCAGAATAGATCACATACTGGGTGACAAATTAGCCTTCAACAAGTACAAAAAGATCGGTGTCATACCATGCATATTTCCAGACCACAACACTATGAAACTTGAAATCAACCACAAGAAAATATTTGGAAAGACCACAGATACTTGGAGATTAATCTTACTAAGGAATGAGTGGGTTAACCGAAAAATTAAAGAGGAAATTAAAAAGTGCATGGAGGCCAATGAAAATGAAAACTTGAGAGTCCAAAACCTCAGGGATGCAGCAAAGGCAGTCATAAGAGGGAAGTATACAGCAATACAGGCTTTCCTAAACAAGGAAGAAAGGTCTCAAATACACGACCTAACCTTATACTTAAAGGAGCTGGGAAAGAATAGCAAATAAAGCCCCAAATCAACAGAACAAGGGAAATAATAAAGATTAGAGCAGAAATCATTTATACCAAAAAAAAAAAAAAAAAAAAAAGAACAAATCAATGAAACCAGGAGCTGGTTCTTTGTTTTTTTTTGTTTAATTTTTTTTTCAACGTTTTTTATTTATTTTGGGACAGAGAGAGACAGAGCATGAACGGGGGAGGGGCAGAGAGAGAGGGAGACACAGAATCAGAAACAGGCTCCAGGTTCCGAGCCATCAGCCCAGAGCCTGACGCAGGGCTCGAACTCACGGACCGCAAGATCGTGACCTGGCTGAAGTCGGACACTTAACCGACTGCACCACCCAGGCGCCCCAGGAGCTGGTTCTTTGAAAGTGTTAACAAAATTGATACATCCCTAGCCAGATTGATCAAAAAGAAAAAGGAAAGGACCTAAATAAATAAAATCACGAATGAAAGCGGAGAGATCACAACCAACACTGCAGAAATACAAACAATAATAAAAGAATATTATAGGCAATTATATGCCAACAGATTGAGCCATCTGGAAAAATGGACAAATTCCTAGAAACATATAAACTACCAAAACTGACACAGGAAGATATGGAAAATTTGAACAGAGCCATAACCAGTAAAAAAAATCGAATCAGTAATCAAAAATATCCCAACAAACAAGAGTCCAGGGCCAGATGGCTTTCCAGGGGAATTCTACCAAACATTTAAGAAGAGTTTACACATATTCTTTTGAAGCTGTTCCAAAAAATAGAAATGGAAGGAGAACTTCCAAACTCATTCTATGAGGTCATTATTACCTTGATTCCAAAATCAAAGACCCCACTAAGGAGAACTACAGACTAATTTCCCTGATGAAAATGGATGCAAAAATTCTCAACAAGGTACTAGCAAGCCAGATCCAACAATACATTAAAGGTATTATTCACCATGATCAAGTGGGATTTCTACCTGGGATGCAGGGCTGGTTCAATATCTGCAAATCAATCAATGTGATACATCACATTAATAAAAGAAAGGATAAGAACCCCATGATCTTCTCAACAGATACAGAAAAAGCATTTGACAAAATATAGCATCCTTTCTTAATAAAAACCCTCAAGAAAGGGGTGGAAGGAATATACCTCCAGATCATAAAGGTCATATTCAAAAGACCTACAGCTAATATCATCCTCAATGGGGAAAAACTGAGAGCTTTCCCCCTAAGGTCAGGAATATGATAGGGAAGTTCGTTCTCACCGTTGTTATTTAAAACAGTGTTGGAAGTCTTAGCCTCAGCAAACAGACAACAAAAAGAAATAAAAGATCCATATCAGCAAGGAGGGAGTCAAACTTTCATTCTTTGCAGATGACATGATACTGCATGTGGACAACATGAAAAACCACCAAGAAACTGCTAGAACTGATCCATGAATTCAGCAAAGTCACAGGATATAAAATGAATGTACAGAAATCAGTTACATTTCTATACACCAATAATGAAGCAGTAGAAAGAGAAATCAAGGAATCTAACCCATTTACAATTCCACCAAAACCCATAAAATATCTAGGAATAAACCTAACCAAAGAGGTAAAATATCTATACACTGAAAACTATGGAAAACTTATGAAAGAAATTGAAGAAGACACAAATAAATGGAAAAACATTCCATGCTCATGGACTGGAAGAATAAATATTTTTAAAATGTCGATACTACCCGAAGTAATCTCCATATTCAATGCAATCCTTATCAAAATAACACCAGCATTCTTCACAGAGCTAGAACAAACAATTCTAAAATTTGTGTCAAACCCAGAAAGACCCCAAGTAGCCAAAGTAATGTTAAAAAAGAAAACCAACGCTGAAGGCATCACAATTCTGGACTTCAAACTATATTACAAAGCTGTAATCATCAAGACAGTATGGTACAAAAGCAGGCACATAGATCAATGGAACAAAATAGAAAGCTTAGAAACGGACCCACAAATGTATGATGTACTCATAATCTTTGACAAAGCAGAAAAGAATATCCAATGGAAAAAGGAGTCTCTTCAGGAAATGGTGTTGGGAAAACTGGACAGTGCCATGCAGAAGAATGAACCTGGACCACTTTCGTATACCATACACACATAGTAAACTCAAAATGGATGAAAAATCTAAACGTAAGACAGGAAACCATCAAAATCCTAGAGGAGAAAACAGGCAACAACTTCTTTGACCTTGGCCGCAGCAATTTCTTATTTGACATGTCTCTGGAGACAAGGAAAACAAAAGCAAAAATGAACTCTTGGGACCTCATCAAGATAAAAACCTTCTGCACAGCAAAGGAAACAATCAGCAAAACTAAAAGGCAACCAAAAGAATGGGAGAAGATATTTGCAAATGACATATTAGATAAAAGGTTAGTATCCAAAATCTATAAAGAACGTTTCAAACTCAACACAAAAAACAAATAATCCAGTGAAGAAATGGGCAAAAGACATGAATAGACACTTTTCCAAAGAAGACATCCAGATGATTAACAGACACATGAAAAGATGTTCAACATCACTCATAATCAGGGAAATACAAATCAAAACCACAAATTGATTCCACCTCAAACTTGTCCGAATGGCTAAAATTAACAACTCAGGAAACAACAGATGTTGGTGAGGATGCAGAGAAAGGGGAACCCTTTTGCACTGCTGGTGGGAATGCAACCCGGAGCAGCCGCTCTGGAAAACAGTACGGAGGTTCCTTAAAAAATTTAAAAAGAGAACTACCCTATGACCCAGCAATTGCACTTCTAGGAATTTACCCAAGGGATACAAAATACTGATTCAAAGGGGCACGTGCACTCTAATGTTTATTGCAGAACTATCAACAATAGCCAAATTATGGAAAGAGCCCAAATGTCCATCAACTGGTGATAAAGAAGATGTGGTATATATATGTATATGTATATGTATGTGTATATATATATATATATATATATATACATATATATATATATATGTATTTACACACACACACAAACACACACACACACTGAAATATTACTTGGTGATCGAAAAGAATGAAATCTTGTCATTTACAACAACCTGTATAGAACTAGAGGGTATTATGCTAAGTGAAAGAAGTCAGAGAAAAGCGAAAGAAGTCAGTCAGAGAAAGACAAATATGTGATTTCATTCACATGTGCAATTTAAGAGTTTAAGAAACAAAACAGATGAACATAAGGGAAGGAAGCAAAAAATAAGGTGAGAACAGAGAGGGAGGCAAACCGTAAGAGACTCTTAAATACATCAAACAAACTGAGGGCTGCTGGAGGATATGCTGTATGGGGCAATGTGCTAAATGTGTCCATGGACCTTAGGGAGGCCAAATTAAAAAAAAAAAGCAAAATGATAATATATAAAGAAAAAAAATCACTTAAAAAAAGAGAAATGAACCTAATGTCCACTAAGGTGAAAAAAAAAAACACCTAAAAAAAAAAAAAAGCTGGCTTTGTGACTGGGCCAGTAAGACGTGGTGGGGAGAATTGCTAACCTAACTTGTGTAGCTGATGTGCTACTAGGGTGTCGAGGGTCTTATAGGAACACAAGGAAACAAAGTAAATTGTGAGCACTTTGGGGGATGGCTAATGGTTTTAATACCTAGATTAATTAGGGTTTAATTGGCAGAATGCCAGGAGTTCACAAAATTCCTAGACTCAGGAATCTAGGCAGTTTGAGAAACTCCACGTGGGAAATATATGGAGTCTTCAAACTGAGCATTAGGGGTAGTGTGTGGTGGGCTGACTAATGGTCCACCAAATGTCCATGTGAACCTGAAAATATGTCATAGGGATTTTACTTACCTAATGAAAGTCACAGACCTTAAAAAAGGGACATCATCTTGGATTATTTAGGTGAGCCCAGTCTAAGATCCTTAAAAGCATACATCTTTCTCCTGCAGAGGCAAGAAAGAGATGTGATGGAATGGGAAGTCATAAAAATTCCAAGCATGTTGCTGGTTCTGAGATGCAAGGGCCCACATGCAAGGCCTGGGAAGAAGCCTCCAGAAGTTGAGGATGGCTCCCAGTTAGTAGCCAGCAAATAAATAGGACTCAGTCCCACTTCTGAAAAAAGCTGGATTCTGCCAACCTCCATGAGTTTGGAAGCAGATTCTCCAGAGTTCCCAGTAAGGGACAAAGCCCTGGTGACACCATGAATTTTAGTCTATGAGGCCTTTGATGGACTTCTAACCTACAGAACTAAGAGATGATAAATGGGTATTGTTTTAAGGTGCTAAGTTTGTGGTAGTTTGTTATGGAAACAATAGAAAACTAATACAGAGTATGAGATGCATATCTCTTGAGAGCATGAGTGGATGCAGGAGCAGAGCAAGGATGCTGGTTAAGGGTGGTAGGTGGAATCCCTTTTAGGATACCAATATTTGAGGGGTGTGGAGAGTCCAAGGTGTGTACAAGGTTCTAGCTACCTAAGGATTTTAGTGCATAGAGAAAAGAGCACGACAGATCTCTATAGAAGGAACTCATCAACCATGCAGTGTAAGACTAATTTTCTGAAATAAGACTGAGCTGAGCAGACTGCTCAGCTGAACCTAGTTAATAGTGGCCCCCGCCTTCTCATTGACTTGGGTTCTTTCTTCCCAGCCCAGCCCTCAGGCCCCTACAAGGATATTGAGAGCAGCTGGTAAATTGATGGGATGAAGAAAGGGCTCACATTTACATAATAAAAGATGGTAAGGCTAGAAGACAATAAATAGAACAAGAATACACTTCATCAATTAGCACCCACAAAAGCAGGGTTACAGCATGAAAATAGACTCATCACAGGGGTACAAATCCTGAGACAGAAAGCATTAAATGAAGTAAAGTAGAAACAAAAGCAAACCATCCTCTATTAAAGTAGCAAGTGCTTCAAATTAATAGTGTAACAAGCATATTCCTTAGCAAGATAAGCATTGTCCATTAACATGTCTGCATTAAAAAAACATTTTTTTTAACGTTTATTTATTTTTGAGAGAGCATGAGGAGGAGGGGGAGACCCAGGCTCCAGGCTCCGAGGCGTCAGCACAGAGCCTGACGCAAGGCTTGGGGCTCGAGCTCACAAATTGTGAGATCATGATCTGAAGTCTGATGCTCAACCTGCTGAGCCACCCATGCACCTTAACATGCCTGCATTTAATGGTACATCAGCAAAGAGGTTCTGTCCGCAAGATTCAGATTAGGCTGGAATTTGTCTTTGTGGCAGGGGAGCTTGGAAGTTTCTATTGCAATAGTTCTACAGTATGTACAGTGATGAAGACAAATGTCCCAACAATGCTTATATCTGAAATGTTTCTCCTGAAAATTTGGTTGGTTTTTATCTCATGGACATTGTGAATCTGGTAACAATCATGTGCCTCAGTGGGTCACTAAGATGCTCAGAGCCAAAGTATCACCTGTGAGTTTGCATTTCTTTCCCTAGTGTTATTTTGTTTTCCTACTACCATTTTGATCTGCTGATTTATTTATCTGTTTATTTCTATTCTGTTTTATTTTGTGTATTTGGCCATCAAATTCCTTTTTAGAATGAGACTAAGAAGGAAAGAGTGAAGGAGAAATAAAAAAAAGAAAAAAACCTCTCATTTATTTCCCTAAACAAATGGCTGGGAACAGCCTAATCTATATATATGTCTGTTGCTTTAGATAGAACAGGAAAAAGTTTCAGTGAACTAATTCCTGCATGTACAGTCATTTGTAAATGTTAAACATCTTTGACTGGTTTGAAAATTTCAGCAATGGTATTTATGTTCCTTTGGGTGACTGGATTCTTACTTGTGCATCTGGTGGAAAGTCTTGCCTGATACCGCAACTGCTCATATTGGCTTCCTTCCCATGTTCTTCTGTGTTTTGAAAGTGTTCTAAGCTCTAGAATAAATCAGGCACATCAGACACTCCACAAATCTTCATGTGTTGAGATGGAGTCCTTTCTTTTTTGAAATCAACCGAATTAACATATGGTAACACTCGTGGTCATGAACAGCAATAAAACTTTCCTTTTATGGCATTTTATAGCCTATGGCATACTTTCCTCAAAACCCAAGGATGAGACAGAACTCTTAATTTGAGAGGGAAAAGCAGGGAAAAAGCAAGACATTTCAAGTAGATGTCCTATTGAACCCTAGCAACACTTACTAGAAAACTCTGCTTTTAGAAGTTTAGGGCACTTGTCTAGTGAGTTATGAGGTAGAATAGCATTTTGAGATATTAATTGATATTTCCTTCCCATAATTCCTTGTATCTTGTGACTCCTCTCCATAATCAGGAAACTGGCACTCCACACTTATGCCTCAGGAAATATATTACACAGCAGAATACAGAGAACATAAAAAGGGTTTAAATATGGCTTAAAAATAAAACAAGAACCCCCAAGTTTATAATGTAAGACAAAAGAGAAATGGAAATTAAAATCGGAGAGTAAGCTGGATAATGTTGGGTCACTGAAAGTAGATCCTATGGACTTTTCTGCCTTGTGGTGGATCTAAGATTGAGCAAAATGGATATGAAAGACACAAAACAAAATCTCACTAGATTCAGGATGATTTGTTTGAAAGCTATATTCTGCTTCCTGAGTGAAATCAGAGAGGTGGTAGACTTGTAGAAGCTTACATACTCAGAATGACATGGAAACACTTGATTAAACATAGTTTTGCAGAATGTCTAGGCATACAAACCCAAGGAAACTGCATAGAGTTTATCTATGTCCTGTTGGCTCAAAAGAATAACCAAATGTTTTCAGTGGGACTGAGAGAGTTCCAACATCAACAAGATAGAATCAGACCTGGGGAAGCCTAAGGGTGTGGTGAGGAAGATGCTACTGATTGTATAGACCAGTGACCAAAGGGCCAATGCTAATTTGGGGAACTGGTAATGACTGAGGATCATATTTCCATCTCTGCTCCCATCTTCTGTGAAATCAGCCTTTATCCCTGCAATTTGTATGCAACTCCAGGGAAGGGACTGGACTCCAAGACTTGAATGAAATGATCTAGAATTGATAAGATTGTTTCTAACACAGAGTGGGAAAAAAAAAAGACATTACATTTCTGTGTCCTGATCTGTAGGTTCAATGTCAAAACCATCTCATGTACTGAGAAAAAGCCATTTAAAGCTTTGGTACCATAACTTTTCAGTAAAGTTGGCTAAATGAGTATATGAATTTCTCTCTCCACTCTCCTAAAGAGAAGAAGAAAATATTCCCGTTGCAGCTTTGGAGTCTGAGCATGTGGTTTCCACACTTACCTCATTATCATGGTCTCCTCCCTTGTGGACTTCAGAGTTTACGGAGTTGTTCAAACTCACAGAGTGAAAAGCTGCACTGTGAGTCAGCCCTGTTGCTGCCTTGGTATGTGGTGTGTTGGAAGGTCATTTAACTAAGTTTTGAGGTATAGGGAGGTGACATCTAGGAAGTATCATCTTATCTGGAAACGAGTAAGACTGATCTAGGTAAAACTGAAGGTGTGGGGAGTGAGATGGCATCCCTGAGAGAAAGCATAGTTTATGCAAAGACCTTGTGAGTAGGAGTGTGTGTGTAATTCAGTCTAACTGGAGATTAGCTTGCAAGGCAGTAGGTGGTGGTCAAGAGACAAGGCTAGGAAAGTAAGCAGGAGCAAAGCAAGAAAGCCCTTGTAATTCCATGGCTTTATCCTGAGGGCAATGAGGAGCCATTTAAGCATTTTAAGCTGGGGAATGTCCCAGTGTATAAAGTGGATGGTGGATAAGAGGGATCAAGTCTGGGAGTTAGGAACATCATTTAGGGGACATTGCAGTAATCTGGGAAAGCCATGTTGATAGCTTGAGTTAAGAAATTAATGATAGGGATGAAGAGAAATTGGCGGATATATAAGATACTCAGATCCCTTGATATTATAAATCATCTTGGTGAAATTAATAATCAGAATTAATAATCATGATGTCTTCTACATCGTGTCTTCGTCCTATAGGCCTTTTCTTCTTCTGCTCTTAGAGCTTTACTCTCTCCATGAAGTTCTTTGGGGTTTCTATTCACAACCTATTCTTGCTGCCTCTGGTCTCAAAGTGATTCAGTAGCAAAAGGTCTTCATGGTTCCCAAACCTAAGGTCACACAGATTCACAGATTCACAACTTTAAATCCAGATCTCCTAACCTGACTATAGTTTTTTTCTGTTAGACTAAAATAGAATATAATAGAAGTGAATACACACACACATACATACATACATACATACATACATACATACATATATGCATAAAAAGCTAAGGAGTCTTTCAGAGTTTTGCTAGATTATATGGCTTAGAATCTAAGTATTCTTATAAATATTCCTGGAAACAGATAACACTAAAACTCCACATGCTTGGAAATACAGTAACTACAGTTTACTCATCCTATCCTGGTGTCCTTAGAAAGAGAGGAGAAACTAGAGAGGAGTGAGCCTCTTGGGATGGGAGGGAGAATTTAGTTGCTCAGCAACATGACTCAGAAGTAGGGTTAAGCTTTCCAAAATGCACCTGTGACTTAACTGTGAGCCTGACACAGGGACTCTGGGGAGAGAAAAGGAAGCAGTAAATTAAATCTCTGGTCAAATACTTAATAAAATGGAATTTTCAAAAGAAGACATAATAAAATTCATTGAAGATCTCAAAGCATAAACCAGAGAAGTCAAAATTACCCAAATCATGTAGCTCAGGTATAAATAAATGTGTAGGGGTGATATTCCTCCTATTTAGTGAAAAGGATGTGTAGTGGATGAATAATGTGTGTTTATGCCTGATTGAGGGGCACTTCTTATAAAGATTTCAGGGAAATGACCATGCAAGTGAATTATGGGGCATGTGCTGGCACTGTTTTCCCTCAGCTGCTTAAAACCGCATTAAGTTAATGTGAGTGAGGTGGTGTGAGTCACCCAGCTCTATAGTTGATAATCAGAAGACCTCATGCAACAGAAGCCATGGAAGACTGAGGTTGTTTCAAAGTCAGTGGTCCAAATGGGATTGGATGCTCCAACTACAGCATGGTAAAATGCTCCGCGAGCTGTGTTCATTAAAGCCTCAACCAGGATGTCTAGGAAGTAGGGCAAGAAGTCGTTAATTTATATTTTGTGGTCTGATGTGGCTAATGTGGAAAACCCCTTTATGCTTCAAAACTGTTAACCAAAGTCTTTCTGAATTGCGTGAAATCACTGTCTTGCCTCTGAAGCCTGCAGATTTGACTAACGCAGCAATATAATGCAGAAACTCGGGAGACTGGACTGAATGTTTTTGTCACCAGATTTATGCTGCAAACTACTTTGTGTATTAATCTTGTAACATAGTGTGGTTTTCTCACTTTTTCATTCTGTTCCCCCTGTTGTAAAAAGTAGGATACTAAAAATACTGCTAATAGTTGAAGGATCCAGCAGTTTTTAGCTAAAGTGGATTGAGGTTTAGGATTTAGCTTTAGTGGATTAAGGTGGATTATCTCAGTGTATCTTTTGAGGTGCAATTATTTTATAGCTCTCACTGGTAGGATTGCTTTTTAAATTTTTATTATTTTATTTTATTATTTTAAGCTCTCTGACTTGCAGTTATTTTAAAACCTTCATCAGTTTTCTACTAATAACTTGGCTATCTTATCTTAGATTCACCAACCAGATTTCACAAAGATGATCAAATGCATGTTAAAAGCAGTGTGTGTGTCCATGTGGTTACACTTCAAAAAAATAATGTTACAATGCTTTATGAAAATACCTAAGTATAGGCATATAGGCTGGGTGGCTCATTTGGTTAAGTGTCCAGCTTCGGCTCAGGTCATGATCTCACGGTCTGTGAGTTCAAGCCCCACATCGAGCTCTGCACTGACAGCTCAGAGCCTGGAGCCTGCTTCAGATTCTGTGTCTCCCTCTCTTTCTGCCCCTCCCTTGTGCTCTCTCTCACTCTCTTTCAAAAATAAATAAATAAACATTAAAAATATATTAAAAATACCTAAGTATAAATATCAAAAGAGGCTATAAATTGAGAGCAAGATTTGAGGAAGTGATGCCAATTGGTAACTCGCTAAATGTCAACTTTCAAAAATGTTTCTTGATCTAAACCTCTTTTCTCCTCAGCCTTAAGCAGAAACAGCATATTTTAATGTGTATCCTGGCAGCGAAGATGGGAGGGAGAGAAGATATTTAAATCAATTGTGAAAAATGCTCATGTATGGGGTGTTTTTGGCTTCCAAACCCCTAATAATTCAATTATTATATATTTGTGATTCCAACTTGTTTTTCTATTGCATATTTAATATTAAGCAGAGAATATCCATCCAGAAATGTCCTGCCCAGATGGTGCTTTTTTGTTCAAATTCTTTTAAACACTTACTACCTGACAATATCTGACTTGAGTTCTATTTTCATAAGACAAATTCTTTGCTAGTTGTAGCTAATTATAACACAAACACAAAAACAAAACTGGGAGACATCCAAGTTAGAATAGTAAGAGGCTGATGTACCAAGGTTTTACCAGGGTCTGGTATGATTCACTTTAGCAACAAACTTTTTGGGCAACTCCAAAGTAGTAATATTGAATTAAGGAATCAAAAGCTAGGCTGGGACACAGAAGAAGTTTGAAGGCAGTGAATCCTCGCAGTGTCCATTATTCCATATCTTTGTATGTTGTGGATTCTCCCATACTTTCCTCATGGTCATTTCCATGAGAGAATTATTGGGAAAAATGTTTAGCCAGAAAGCAAATCTCTTCCCATGTGATTACAAAACCAGTCTTTATACTTAGGAGGATAAGATTAAAAAAAAAATGGCTTAATAGTTTTGGTGGGTACAGGAGGCTTATATGAGACCAAAGTAAAGGAGTTGGAAAAAGCTTACTGGGGCTAGAGAACTTTGCTTCAGGAATGTCTCTCCTGAGGAAGAAAATAGAAGGCAGGTTTCTATAAAAAGAAAGAAGAAGAAGAAAGAGGCTTCTGGAGATTTCCCAAGTAAGAGCCACAGCCAGTTTATGTCATCCCTTTGCAATTTCCACACCACCATCAAAGACAAGTGATTCACCATGAGATAGTAACATTTCTGGCATCCATACTTCCATGTAATACCTGAGGAATTAGGCACAGGAGTCCTTGGGAGCGAGAATTTCCCAGGGAAGTGGTTAAACAGAGCAATGGGGTAAGTGTTGAGAAGGGCTGGATGCCTCTGCCCCTCCTTGTCACTTGAATAACTCCCTCAGGTCTCTAGGTCCTCTAAGAGGCCTTCCTGACCCTGAGCACTACAATAGATGCTTGGTTCAGGTGCTCCCATGGCATGCTGGGCTTACATCTACTCTTTACTGTTTACTCTGTGTGTAATTTTTTTCTTCCACCAACAGGCAGTGTGTTTCCTGATGATATAGGATATGCTCTTTTTTCACCATTTACCTCCAGCAAAGATCACAGTGCCTGCCACACAGTAGATGCTTAATAAATGCTTGTTAAACAAACAATTCAAGCAGAATGAAATCACTCTAACCCAGTGATGGCATACAGACTTTGTATCACATGTCAACCCTGAATCACAGTGGCTGCCCAAAGGGATGGCTTGAGAAGGACTGTGAGGCTTCAATAGAGCTCAGTGGTAAATGGACCCTGCATCAAATAGAGATGTCTGATCTGTTTCCTTGCTTAAAACCTATCTTTGATTTTGTTTTTATTGAATAGAGTGGTATCTTGAAGAAACATTAGCCTTAGAGTCCATGGTATAATTGTTTACAGTGAACATAAAGCCTGAACTGGAAGCCACATTCAGAAAACTGAAAAACAAAACAACAAAAAGCAACGATAATGACAACAACAAATAAAACTAAAATTCAAAGAGGACAAGGAGACTTCTAGGTAGCATGGTGGCAGCACAGTTGTACATAATTCTCTCAACTTCCAACTAAAGATGTGTGAATTCACACACACGTGTGCACATGCACACACACACACACTCATGCCAAAGCTGATGAAAATATTAAAAACTATAGTCCCAACTCGTAGGAATTTGGGGACTATAGTTTTGATTGGTTTGACAGAGTAACCAAATTAAAAAAAAAAAATAGAGGGCTGAAAGATAACATGAAGTGGCTTTGGCTAAAGTCCAGTCTTTGACCCTTAACGGAAACTCAGGCAGCTGACTTCTGAGCTGGCTAGAGTCCTATCCTGTTCTTTCCTCCCATCCCACCCTTTTCTCTATTTATGCCTGATTGGAGACTTCATTTCTGAGTAGGTAGCATGGTTGAGAGGGAAAGATGTAGTGCCCACCTCTCCTGGGATTTGTCAAGGAGACAGAAAGTGCCTGGAAAGCCAGGTATGTGGGGATGTAGTATTTTCTATATGTGCACACAAAAAAGTTCCCTATTCTACATCTGGCTTGCTTAGATAGTGGTGATCTTGACAGATCAGAAGATGTCATTCCATGCTAATGTGGAGATACGTGGAGAAACTGTCGTATGTTCATAAACTCTGTTTCCTTTTCATCCTTAGCACATAGCTAGAATGCTTGTTTTGTTTTACCTCCTACAGTTAGGAGCAGCAGATGACTACATTCTAGACTCCAACTAAATTCTCAACTTCAACTTTTAATGGAAGGTGGGCAAAAGTCATGTAAGCCATCTTAACCCCTCACCACAAAACCTTCTGCCATATCTTCTGTTTTCTTTCTGTTCCCTTGTTTACTGGCCAAATACAGATTTCCAGTGAAGGATTCAGAGACCTTAGGAAATGGGAGAGCCACCATGTGGAAGGAGCCTGGTGTGCCTTTAGACTGTGTGTAGCAGAGACCCTTTTCAGAACTTTACTAGACTGTAATATGAGGGAAAAATAACCTTTATTGTGTTAGGTCAGTGAGATTTAGGGTTTTGTTATACTAGTTAGCCTACTGTGATTAGTATACCATACTAGATAATTTCTGTTAGCCATCAGAGATTAAACAGACATTAAAGATGTTTTAAAGATCTCCTTAACAATCCAGTATGTTGAGAAGTGTAAAACGTGGTGTCTAGTCGTCTGTTGTTTAATCCAGTTCATCTATGCTGTATTACCCCAAATATTAGTGGTTTATAACCACAACCGTATTTATTATATCATGGTGTTGTATGTCAGGAATTCAAGTAGTAATTGGTTAAGTGATTCTTTATGTAGCATAAATAGGAGACACTCAGTGATATTTAGATGGTAATTGGTTTGGTCCTGAGTCAAGATAGCTTAACTCTTATACCTGGCACTTAGAAAGGGACACTTGGACTGAGCCAAAGGGACACCTTGGGCTCAGGTGACACAATTTGAATGGCTGGCATCTAGAACATCTATGAATGACAGGGTATTTTTCATCATGGTTTCTCCAAAAGGCTAGCTTGGGCGGCCTCACAGAATGTGGATCTCAGTAGTATCTAATTTCTTACATGCTGGCTCAGGACTCCAAAAGACAAAGGACACTGGCCTCCTCCTAAAGCCAATGCTTGGAATGGCAATGCATCACTTGGTCAGTGCAACCACTGTCTAGCCCAGATTCAAGGGGAAGGAAAACAGACCCAACCTCTTGATGGGAAAAATGTCAAAGATCTTGTGGTCATTTTTAATCTACCACATCTAGATAGATAGCTCTGTGTTTAAGGATGAGTAAGCAGGAAAAAAAAATATGTGTAGTATAGGGAAAAGAAAAAGTCCCATGAAGAGTACAACAGAGTAAATTATGAAAATTTAAGAGAAGTTTGTTTCTCAATAAAAATTCAAGAAAACAGTCTCTATGGGGCTTAAGTGAAGAGTAATAAAAGGTATCTAACTGGAAAAAAAAAGTAGTTGACTGAAATGTTTAAAGAAGTCCCCTCTCAAAAGAAGAAGGAATAGAAGACCCTGAAATGCAATAGCATGTTTAATACCCATGTTATTCACAATGAATATTAAAAGTGTCAATAGGAAATAGGTAATAACTTTAGAGTATATAGATGAATAGAATCTATCATCTGCTTTTTAAAAATGTTTTTTGGAGAAAGAGAGAGAGAGAGAGAGAGAGTGAGCATGAGTTGGGGAGGGAGAGACAGAGGGAGAGAGAGAATCCTAAGCAGGCTCTACACTGTTGGCACAGAGCCTGAGGCTGGGCTCGATCTCATGACAGAGAAATCATGGCTTGAGATGAAATCAAGAGTTGGAAGCTTAACCGGCTGAGCCACTCGAGTGCCCCAATCATCTGCTTTTAAGACAGACTTACATTTCTGAGAACTCCAGGGCAAATTATCTCTTATTTGCAAGTTCTCGTAAGATCAGTTGAGTTATCCTTCCTCCCTCTGCTTAACCCCTCCCCCATTTCTCTTCTCTTGCCTTCTCCCACACTTCAAAATACCATAATCTTGCTTAATCTACCATGTGTTCATTTGTAGGCTATAAAACTCAGATGTTGCTAATAACTTGAATATCTGGTCTTTTATGTGGTGACATAGTATTCTTTGTCCCTATGAACACTTTTTGATGAATGATGATAAAATGATTTTTGTTACTGTTATGGAAAGAAGTTTATCTGAAAATAATAATATCTGGAAGCAATAAAAAGAAAATCAAGGCATACTCGAAACACTCTCATTACCCACCCATGGGGGAAAAATGACCAAGTTACCCGAATTAAGACTTTTCTGTCATGTAACCATTCTAATGAAATTAATTTGGCTATGAAATTACTTCCTTTGTAATGAAAATTCAGAATGAATATACATAAGAGTTTTCTAGCTGTGGATATTCACTCTATAGATTGCTCATGTTCCTGGCTGATTCTCCTATTTGATTTTTCTTCGAAGCACTACAGTTAAAGTATAGCGATGCTATTTGTGTCTTGGGTTCTACTAAAAAATACTTGAAGGAATGTTTCATTCCATCTAGTATTTGAGTACATACACTTTTGTAGTTTTTTCTAATGGGTTCTAATGTTTTCATTTTGTTTTTCCAAGTACATTTTTGAAAGGCAAGGATTTTGTGAATTCTCAACATCTGTCGTGGTTATGGGACTCAATAACATTGCTAAATAATTGAGATTTGAAATAGTAACTTTCTAGCTGCAGGACTTGTAAACAGTTACTTGGAGTGTTGGACATTTTTTGTTAAAATAGTGTTTGGGTCCATTCATGTATTTCAATTTCCATGCTATTTTTATTTTCAAAGAGGTAGTATGGTCTAAAGGTTAAAGATTGGGTCTTTGAGCCTATGTAAGTTTCTATATCAGTGCCGACATTTCCCAGAAATGCAACATCTGTACCTCACCTTTTCTCATCTTTAAAATGGGAATAATAATAGTAACCGCCTTACTACTTAATCTGCTGTTGTGCAGACTAGCTGAATTAATACATGAGAAGAGCTTAGAAGTGCCCAGCGCATAAAAAGCACTTGTAATAGGCAGAATAATAGCAAACAAAGATGTCTATGTCCTGATTCCAGGAATCTATAAACATTTTACCTTAAATGGCAAAAGGGTCTTTGGAGATGTGATTAAATTAAGCATATTCATTCAGAGAGGGAAATTATCCTGAATTATCCACATGGGCCCAGTGTAACCACAAGGGTTCTTATAAGTGAAAGAGGAAGACAGGAGAGTTAGAACCAGAGAAGGAGATGTGACCAGGGGAGCAGAGGTTACAGTGCTATGGGGTCATGACTTCAAGAATGCAGGCAGCATCTAGAAGCTGGAAAAGGCAAGGAAATGGATTCTCCCTTAGAGCCATCAGAAGGAGGCTCACTAGGCTAAAATCTAGGATTTTAAATTCTAGCCCAATGAGATCCTTTGTGGACTTCTGACCTCCAGAACTGTAAGATAATAAATTTGTGTTGCTTTTAAGCCATTAAATTTGTAGTAATCTGTTAGAACAGCAAGAGGAAACAAATGCATTACTCAATAAATGTAACTATTGTTCTTCACACAAATGACATACCTGATAAAGGGCTAGTATCCAAAACCTGTAAAGAACTCACCAAACTCCACACCCAAAAAACAAATAATCCAGTGAAGAAATGGGCAGAAGACATGAACAGACACTTTTCCAAAGAAGACATCCAGATGGCCAACAGACGCATGAAACAATGTTCAACATCACTCCTCATCAGGGAAATACAAATCAAAACCACACTCAGATACCACCTCATGATGGTCAGAGTGGCTAAAATGAACAAATCAGGAACTACAGATGTGGGCGAGGATGTGGAGAAACAGGAACCCTCTTGCACTGTTGATGGGAATGCAAACTGGTGCAGGCACTCTGGAAAACAGTATGGAGGTTCCTCAAAAAATTAAAAATAGAACTACCCTATGACCCAGCAATAGCACTGCTAGGAATTTACCCAAGGGATATAGGAGTGCTGATGTGCAGGGGCACTTGTACCCCAGGGTTTTTAGCAGCAATTTCAATAATAGCCAAATTATGGAAAGAGCCTAAATGTCCATCAACTGACAAATGGATAAAGAAGATGTGGTTTATATATACAGTGGAATACTACTTGGCAATGAGAAAGAATGAAATCCTGCCATTTGCAGCAACGTGGATGGAAATGGAGGGTGTTATGCTAAGTGAAATAAGTCTGTCAGAGAAAGACAGATACCATATGTTTTCACTCATATGTGGATCTTGAGAAACTTAACAGAAAACCATGGGGGAGAGGAACATGAAAAAAAATGTTACAGAGAGGGAGGGAGGCAGGCAAACCATAAGAGACCCTTGGATACTGAGAACAAACTGAGGGTTGATGGGGAGTGGGGGAGAGGAGAAAGTGGGTGATGGGCATTGAGGAGGGCACCTGTTGGGATGAGCACTGAGTGTTGTATGGAAACCAATTTGACAATAAGTAATATGAAAAAAAAAAAAACCAAATATACAAAACCAAATCAGAACAGATTACAAAGTACATAGTTTTAATTACATTTTTCTCTAAACACTGCAGCCTCTTGTATCATGGCAGAAACGGTGACCAGAATTCTAATAAATATTCCAGTTTCCCTACTTTACTTTTGAAAAGATATATTTTCATATTTTTGAAAAAATACACAAAACATGTAAAATTCCCTCAATTTCCACTTTTAAGCGGAGAAAAGCCATTAGTGAGCTTGTGGTAATGTTGTTTGAATATTTTCCCCTTTTTGCTAAGAACCTTCTTGTTCCCACGAGAACCCAGAGGTACCCAAGTCACATGGTGTTCTTCCTGTAATATTTTGTCCTGTACAAACAATAGGATGCCAATTATCCAGCCTTAACATGACAAACAATAAGTTACTATGACAATTTTATTTTTGGTGAACTGACCCTGTGAAATTAGAAGTTTGGAAAGAACCACATGCCTAAAATTCATCCTGTTTATCTCCTTTCCAAGAAGGTTTGTCTCCACACTGTTGTAGGCACCCAAGAAATAATTTGTTCTCTCTAAAAGACAATGATATAATCTCCTTCAGAAAATTCTGTTTTCCCTCTACTCCCCCTACCATTCTGTACTCACTTAAGTTATTTTTTTACATAGACTAGTCCTAACCTGCATGATGCCAGGGGCTTAAATATAGTTACTTTGTCACATCTTAAAACAGTTTCCTCTTTCTTAGTTCTCAAAGAAGAAATAACATTGTCATCTTCTCTCCTTGTTTTATTGTAGTTACCCACACTATGCTACAAAATATATGGCAGTTAGGGGAAATGGCAGGCAACCGATGGAAATTTTTGCTTTACTGCCTGGTACATAAGTAGAGGGATTTAAGCCACTCTTTAATTTTAGGTTTTTCTTCATTTGTTTTCAGTTGGGAACTGTGACTCACCTGGATGATGCATACATATATGAGGATACACCACATCTGTATATACACATAAACATATATGCATACATATATGAGGATATTTATGTGTTCTAAAAATGCTTCTGTTTCCTTGAAAATGGTTCAGACTAAAAATCTGTGGCTTGAAAGCTATCAGTGACAACAAAGATGATTTCAAAAGTGTTCAGGAGCCAATTACATAGGGTTCCATTAATTGGAGCTTCAGAATGGGTTATAAATAAAATAGGCTAGACACATCAAATGCTTTTAAATCCATTAATTCGTAATGATACTTAAAATTTAAATGTTGAATGATGCTAGTGAACCAACTTAGTATTTTGGAAACTTGTAAATAAAGGAAAGGAATCATTCATTTATCCTGTCTTTTCTCAAGGTAGCCTTATAGGGATGACAGGAATCCTCTCTTTATAGAGATATTCTAGTTAATAAATGGTGACTAAATGACAAAATTAGAATATCACCATTTCACAACCTCTAATGAAATTATGGATCTAGGCAATGACCACTTATGACTGCTAACATCGTAAAGTGAAAGATAATTCATCGTTATACACTTCCTGTGGAAGTACATATCACCACCCATGAAATATGAAACAGCCTTGCTAAAGAAACTGGGCCTGAATCTCATGAAACATCCAGATCTAACTAGCAGGACACAGCAATTCAGAGGACAGAGGAAGGAACATAATACACCATGGGAAAACAAATAGCAAAATCCCAACTGAAGAAAATGAAGGACAAAGAACCTGGCTTTATTAAGAAAATCTGTAAAGGGAAGAAAAAAAGATGAAAAGGAAACCTACATATTAAAACCTATAGTTTAAAGCCTATAGTTTATAAGATACTTAAGAGATATATCAACCAAGCAAACTATATGGAATTAATTTGAATACCATTTAAAACAAACTTTTTAAATTAATTTATTATTATTATTATTTTAATGTTTATTTTTTCTTGGGAGACAGAAAGAGTACAAGCAGGGGAGGGACAGAGAGAGAGAGAGGGAGACACAGAATCTGAAGGAGGATCCAGGCTCTGAGCTGTCAGGACAGAGCCCGATGCAGGGCTTGAACCCATGAAGCACAAGATCATGACCTGGGCCGAAGTTGGACGCCCAACTGACTGAGCCACCCGGGTGCCCCTTAAACCAAACTATTTTTAAAAGACCCACAAAACAGTTATAAGACAAAGACATCTGAATACAACTGGATATTATTTTTAGTTACTATCTTTTGCAGTTCTAGAATATATGTTTTCTAAGGAAACAGAATTCTAGGCCTCTATTAAATTGTCTATTTTGTTGTATATTTTTGTGAATATATTAATCACAGTTATTTTTAAAGACTGTTTCTAGTAATTCCAATATTTGAGATACCTGTGAGCATTTTCTTTTCTTTTTAGTTTTGGCCATGTTTCTTGACATACCTGGTAATTCTGATCGACTGCCCAATGTCCTATATGAAAAATTGTTGCTGCATTTTCTTTAGAGAGGAGACACTTTATCTTCTTGCTAAATATGGACAAATAATTCATGACTCATATCAATCAGTTTGCTTCTGGTTTACCCCATGCTAGGGTGTAGCCCTCTGGAGTTCAGATTGAGAGCCTGGGGAGTTTGTCATGGTCTGGTAAGGCCCTGGATACCACCCCCCCCTTTTTTTTTTCTTTTTGTCGCCCTTGCATTGTAAGAATGCTGAAAACTCTGCTTGGCTTTTCACCAGTGTTTTACTTGGGCGTTTGGCTTCTTGCCCTGCACATCTAGAGATGTGGCAACTGCCTCAAGGAGGAACCAGCCAAGGGTGTTGGGCTCATTTTCTTTGCTCAAGGGTCTTAGTTTCTCAAGTCCTTGTTTTCTTTCCAGATCCAGACTCCAGCTTTTCTCTTTCCATTGCTATGAGATGCCAATCTCTGCTGGCTTTTCTGCCTCTTCACAGGGGCCCTCTGTCTTGCTTCTAAGTCTCTCACTTTTAGAGCTGAAGAACTGGCAGAAGCTGCAAAAGATATGGCAGCATGAAGAACATCAGATGGATATCCAAGGGGGAGTAGGTAAGGGATATAGATGAAGCAAGATGTGCCCCGAGTTCCTAATTGTTGAAGCTGCCTGATGGGGACATGGAAATGAGTTATAGTATTTTTTTCCATTTTTGTTTATGCTTAAAACTTTCTATAATACAAAGTATAGTAAATACATAATATGTGGTCTTTGTACTCTATTTTCTTGCAACAGGTGTGAAATTATCCTTTGAGAAGCAGACTAAGTAAAGCAATATCTGCAAAAAAGCCACAGCCATATATTGAAAATAAAGAAAGGTACTTTTAAAAGAAGTGTTTATTTGTTTATTTTTGAGAAAGAGAGAGAGAGTGAGAGAGGGGCAGAGAGAGAGGGAGACGGAGAATCCAAAGCAGGCTCTGTGCTGTCAGCGTTGAGCCTGACATGGGGCTGGAACTCACAAACTGTGAGATCATGACCTGAGTGGAAATCAGGAGTCTAATGCTTAACTGACTGAACCACCCAGGTGCCCCAAAATATACCTTCTTAATATGGAGGCACAACCACTAATAGACTGACTACATTCTTGTTAGCTGAACTCCAGAGAACAACACTTGAAGACATGAGGGACAAAGTACACTCGGGCTTCAGGGAGAACACAAATTTCTGAAATCAGGAGGCAGCCCATGTTGAGTAGGGAAAGCACTGCAAGTCCCCATAGTCAGGTCAGGAAAAAAGATAGCAAGGAGCCTATTTCCTGACCTAGATTAACTGAATGTTTAGTTACAGCACAAGATTATACTTCATTTATGACACTACAATTAGAAAAATGATGGTATTGCTTTGATTTCTCAACAGTGAACTGTGTACTTTTTGGCACTTTCCTATGGGATCTCACAGATTCAAAAATACCAAAGAGAGGGGCGCCTGGGAGGCACAGTTGGTTAAGCTCCCAGCAATTCATGGGATAGAGCCCTGCCTTGAGCTGCGCTGACAGCAGGGAGCCTGCTTGGGATTCTATCGCTCTATCCCGCTCTGCCCTTCCTCCCACTTGCTTGCCTGTGCTTTTGCACATGGGTGTGCTCTCTTTCTGTCTCTCAAAATAAATAAATAAATAAACTTAAAAAAAATGCCAAGGAGGGGCGCCCAGGTGGCTCAGTCAGTTAAGCGACCGGCTCCAGCTCAGGTCATGATCTCACGGTTTGTGGGTTCAAGCCCCACCTCAGGCTCTGTGCTGACTGACAGCTCAGAGCCTGGAGACTGCTTTGGATTCTGGGTCTCCCTCTCTCTCTGCCCCTCTCCCATACTCTCTCTCTCTCAAAAATAAATAAAACATTAAAAAAAATTAAAATTAAAAAAAATGCCATGCAGAGATGTGGAACTCAGTGCAAATCAGGTTGTTTTTTTCTCCTCCAAGTCTCCATCACATGGTATCCAAATAAAATTGGATTAAAATAAACATTAAGGAATTTCCATGAGGCAGCATGAGCTGATTGAGTAAGTGCTTTCCCCACTGTTTGCTTTCTTCAGTCTCTGCTCATCTACTCCGCAGTATGAGCAGGCAGGAGGTCCCGAGAGGACTGTGGTGGGGCAATTGTCCTGGGTCACAGTATTCTAGGGATGGATATCCTGCCATCTTCCTGTCTCACAGGGAAAGTCGTTATTTGAGTAGAAATGCTTAGAGGTTATATAGACTCTTTTGGCCAGACAGAAATTATTCAAGTCTGGGAAACTATTGAGGCTATTTACATGTTACTCTTTTGTTGTTGTTGTTTTTTGTTCTATTTAATTTTATTATTTTTGTATAAGAATGGTACTGAAAATATTAACTTGAAAAACAGTAGATTGCAGGGTAAGTGCAAAGCCACCTATTTTTGTAGTCACATTTCAGATGGGGATTATCATGATTTAAAACTTAAGTGAATCTAAGTGGATTTAGCTAGTATCTCAAATTTTAAAACAAAATGAAGTTACATCCACTAATTGGAAATACATAATGAGCTATTGTTTACATTTCTCAAGGCATCTCTACCTCAAGTATGTGGCAACTGATAACTCTAGTAAAACATAAGCTTTTAATCTTCCCATATGTGCATTTATAACATATATACATATGTACACATAATACGTAGTAGTTGGAACATTCTTTTACATTCTAATGAGCAAGTGCACAAAAAGTCCACCTACTGATAAGGCAGGGTATGTGCTAGTAATTTTTATGACTTAGAAGATCTTGTACATCTTTGGAAATAATTGGTGATATCCGGAAGGCAGCACACTTAGATGTCAAGGGCCCCAGATTCTACTGTAAACTCTGCCAGGAACAAGTGGTATGATCTTAATCAAGTGGGTGCATTCACTGTGTGTCAATTTCCTTATCTGCAAAATATGCTAGTGATTAAATCTCCCCCGAAGTTTTTTAAAAATAAAAACAATTTGATTTTATAATGTGTCATCAGTGATTTTAATGGAATAACTCTATGTTTCCCTGTAAGTATAAAATAGCCCCTGAGAATAGTGTAGATTTTGGCAGAAGAATTAAGGTAAATTGAACGCTAATACCAGTTATTTGTAGTGTTCAGCAATAATAATTATGATGGAAAATATCTAATCTTTACTGTATGATTACCATATGTTAGACACTGGGCTATATGCTTTATATGTTTATTTAACTTACATCCCTTTGGGATGGATGATAGTATTATTATTCCCCTTTCACAAATAAGAATACTGAGAAAAGGGAGGATATATAATTTAACTATAGTCACTCAGCCAGTATGTGGCAGAGCTAGGATTTGAGCCTAGGGTAGATTGTCTCCAGATCGCATGCTCATTAAACACAGCCCTTCATTGCCATCCTATGGTATTTTGCTATGTATGGCTTCTTATTATTTTCTTATGTATATTAGGAATCTTTAACCTATGGTTATATCTAAAATATAGAATGAAAGGGTATTTTATATTTTAAATGTACTTTAAGACTTATAAAATATTATTATACTCTGTCTCATCATATAGTCAAAGCAATCCTGGAGGTGAGAGTGGGTATTATTATCATTATTTTTTATAAGAGAAAACAGAGACAGAAAGTAGGCATTTGCTAAGGTTTTATGAATAGATTTCAGAGCTGGGTTTCCACCTTTAGGACTCTGTCTGCTCATTGCTTTCTCTATTTTACGACTTCTAATATAAACACAATATTTTCCATAGTAAGATAAAAAAATGTAAACATAAAATCTGTAAAGGAATCATATAATTGCATTTCTCAGATATTAGTATATTTGAGCTAAAGGACAGTTTCTAATCAAGTTGAAAGAAATGAGATTCTATCTCCTGATTTTGGGAGATCAAATCACCTGTATCAATTATTTTCAGAGACATTGAAATGTATGCAACAGATGATGATAATGCATTTACACTTATGTGCTTCATTTTTTCATTATTTATGTAAAATGGCAGGCTGATAAATGAGAAGGATATTGAATGATCTTCTAGTTGTCCATTCAAACAAGTATGTCGTAGGCAGTTGCTGTATGTTCCCAAATGACAAGTCAATTAAATGAGTAGAGTTGCCCGTTGTTGGGACTGAACGGGTAGCTGAGACAAAGTTCCAGATCTGGGACCCCCTATTGAAGCAGACCCGTTCCTACAGACTGGAGATAATAAAAGCTCTCTCCGTGGTCAGTTGACTGGAACATTGGAGGAAGTAGCTCAGTTACACAGCCTCTTCTCCATCTGCTTTCCTCTTGCAGTAGGGTCATCATTTATTTAGTAATTTACTGAAGACTCAATATGTAAGTCACCATGCCAGCAGTAAGGGCTTCAAAGACGTTTAAAAAAAAGTACAGTCTTTGACCTTGAGAATCATTTAGTCAAAATAGAAAGAAACCAGTCAAGATAGAAGTCATGCGTTCAGGAGAGGTTTCTTCAAAATTGTAAAATTGATAGGACAATTAATGTGCTTAAATGTATGGAGAGCACATTCAAACACATTAGGGGGACCTTGGGTCTAAATTATAAAAACATATGAAACATGAAAACAAGGGAAATCAAGACAGTTATCCTGCTCAATTTTGATGTGAACTTAAAGCTGTAAAAAGAAAAGAATTTATTCTTATAAATTAAGACAATTATTTTTATAAATTAAGACAATTAAGACAATTCCCCCCTCTCCAGAGGGGGGAAATATGCGAGAAAACAAAGGTAATCACAAGGTTCTATATAGCATAGCTGTGAGTAGCATTTCCATGTCCATAAAAATGTAGAAAGTGAGTACTTATCTATCCAAAATTGTAAAATAAACACAATAGGAAGATAGACAGGATGTATCTGTATAAACACACATTGTACCATGTATAATGAAATTTGTAAAAGCATCCTTAGCATGCATCCCCTTCTACATGTGTTCTACTGCTTACTTTATTTGCATTCTGTTGACATACTGTCAGTAACTAGAATCGTAATATGTTTTAAATGTGAACATATACTGGGGAGTGTTGGTAAAATACTGGGCCAATTAAATGTTTTAAGGTTTTTGCCCAGTTCAGTATTGTTGAAAAATATGAAAAGACATAATGATATTTTGAAAAGACTATCATAAAAGCAAATATCAAAGTATTAATATTACTATTTTTGAAGATGCTTTTGAATTAAAAGAACCACTTTCCCATATTAAATAAAAAATTTGGGCCTGTGTGCAAATAATGCTGATACTAACAATGATGGGATATGTGCTGTACGAGGAGCTCTCACAGAGTGCTGACAACCAGAAGGGAGAGAACCGCCCCATCCCCAGGGGCATGTAGATGATCAGGGAAGATTGAGTGCAGTATTTGAAATCTGCATAGACTTTGCACCCACACCATGACTATAGAAAGCTTCATATTTTGCCATACCTTTGTGACATTGCCAGCTTTTGGTAACCTTTTTTCTCTTTGTAGCTGCTTTAAATATATTTTATTTTGGATGGTTTACTATTTCACGTTAACGTATCTAACTACAGCTCCCTTTTATTCTGCCGCTTGTCCTTCCTGAACTTACCATCTACGTTCTTCATCAACTCTAAAATATTTAGTCATCACCATCTCAGACATAGCTTCTCTCCTGTTGCCATGTGGAACTCTGGGGGATAATGTGAACCCTTTCATTCTTACCTTCCATGCTTTTAGTTTCATCGTTTCACTTCGTCTCTCTTGGCTTCATTCTAGGAATTTTTTTTCAGTTCGCTAACTGTGGCAGCTTGTTACCACTGCATAATAAACCACCCCCAAACTCAGTGGCTTATAACAATTAGCATGCATTATTGGTCATGAACCAGGTCAGCAGATTGATCTTTCTGTCTCCACTGGGCTTGCTTTTGTGTCTGTAGGAGCTCTGTGTTGGCTATGCGGCTTTGCTGATTTGGGCTGGTTTCCACCAAAGTGTCTGGGGCTCAGCCGGGATGACTCAGCTCTGTTCCAGGTTGTCTCTTCTCCTCTAACAAGTTAGCCTATCAATATTCTCATGGTGGTGACAGGGTTAAAATAGAACAAGTAGAAGCACACTGGGCCTACCGAGGCCTAGCGTCTTTGTCTTTGCGGGCCTTGCTCCATAAAAAAGTATTAAAAATTATATTTTACAACTGCCTTGGCATAAATATGAACATAATCCAGACTGGATTCATTACTGTACATTTGTTATAGTCATCTTTATTCTGCCTTTAAAAAGATTCAGATTAAGACATTTTTGTGGGCCCTAGGCAGTGTGAGCCCCCATGCCTAATGGGGGAGTTGGCTCTGCAAACCTTTACCTCTGCCGCATCCTATTGGCCAAAGCCAATCAAAAAACCAGTCTCAGGCTGGAAGACTGGGGAAATAGACCTCACCATTTGATGGGAAGATCTGCAAAGTCACACAGCAGAAGGTATGATTATACGGAGGGTTGAAGAATGGAGTCTACTCTATAATCAATTTCTCACCTCAATTTTCTTTTCCTGTAAATTTTATCTATGTAGTTCATCTGCTGTTTTTATTTTCTTCTTTTTTCCCCCAAACATTTAACACATACTAATTATGTATTTTGATTCTAAGAATTTTAATTTCTAAAGTGCTTACAAATCTAATTGTGCTGTTTTTGTTTCTGCTAGCTCCTGCTTTTAGGGGCTTTCTTTTTTTTCTTTTCTTTCTTTTTTTTTTTTTTTTGGTATAACTTGGCAGCTTAGATCTGATGGTGTGTTCTGTTTGCTTTTGCTTGTGCCAGATGCCCAGGATATTAAACTCAGAACTATGTGAGGTTTGTTTCTCAGTTTAGAGATTTTTGGTCACCATTGACTAAGTAGGTAATGTGCATTCAACTGCCAGACCACAAGGATCCGGATCCTCAGGGGAGATGTTTTCCCTCAGCTGGAGCTGAGGCAGCAACTGTCTCTTTGCTATCTCTTTGTTTCAGAAACTGGTAGTTTTTCCTTTGATTTACCCAAAGTGCTCAAGGCCTTTTTCGCCCTCTTTTTTTCTGGAAGATCCTATAAAACAAAGCACTAAGTTTCTGCTACTGACAAATGCCTCTAGGTAAATCCAGTTCTCCTGAGGTTGCCCACCACTATAAGACTAGTATTTTTTTCTTTCTTTTCTTTTCTTTTCTTTTCCTTTCCTTTCCTTTCCTTTCCTTTCCTTTCCTTTCCTTTCCTTTCCCTTCCTTTCCTTCCTTCCTTCCTAACTTCCTTCTCTTCCTCCCTTCCCTTCCTTCCCTTCCCTTCCCTTCCCTTCCCTTCCCTTCCCTTCCCTTCCCTTCCCTTCCCTTCTTTTAGTTTCTCATGAGCTTGACTTCTCATTTAAAAAAAAAAAAAAGTGGAGCTCCTGGCTGGCTCAGTTGGTTAAGCGCTGGACTTTGGCTCAGGTCATGATCTCACAGTTCGTGAGTTTGAGCCCTGCCTCAGGCTCTGCATTGGTGGTGTGGAGCCTGCTTTGGATTCTCTCTCTCTCTCTCTCTCTCTCTCTCTGTCCCTCCCCCCCATACACACACTCTCTCTCTCAAAATAAGTAAATTAACTTGAAAAAATAAAATAAATTTTAAAAAAGGTTATTATATGGGTTGCCTGGGTGGCTCAGTCAGTTAAACCTCTGACTCTTGATTTGGCTCAGGTCATGATCTCGTGATTTGTAGGTTCAAGCCCCACATCAGGCTCTGTGCTAACAGCACAGAGCCTGCTTGCAATTCTCTCTATACCTCTCTCTCTCAAAATAAATAAACATTAAAAAAAGGTTTGTTATATTGTACCTACCACAATACTTCTAAGTATTGTATACTTGGATGGCTTTAAAAATATATAGTCTACCACAGTGCTGCAAATGGGAGTCAGCTTTACCTGCTTTAAGACACACAAACAGATAGCAATCAGTAAGCAAACAAATTCTGCAGCTGCAGGATGGACTGCCAAGAATAGGAAGTGTACTGAACACCCAAACAAGCTGTTGCTAGGAACTCGGGTTGAAACTCTCCTTGTCCTCTTGGCAGTGTTTAATATCTGTCTTCTCTTGCTCTGTTTTAATCTTTCCACACATACTGGGATTTCTTCCATATACCTTTTTCTGTTCTAGCCAGGTCTGCTTCCCCTGTGCATGGTGTTTTTGGGAAATATTATGCCCCATCAAATCTTATCTGACTTATTTCCCCAGGATTTTCTTTTACCGTATCCTGATAAGGAATTAAAAGTAAAAATCAGTAAGCAAATTTCTGTTTATTGCTTGTGGTTGAAGAGGGATTAATGTGTTTCTACAGGAAAAAGATGTGGGTTAGGTCTTTTTTTCTGACATTTAATTACATGTGACTTTGAGGTTATCTTCTCTAAGTTTTAGCTTTCTTGTTGGAACCGTAAAATCTTTCCTATCTGTCACAACCATCATATTATATAATGTCTATAAAAGTGCTTTGTGAATTCTGATGTGCCAAGTAACAAGATAGCATTACTGTTTACTACCACCCGTTTCAGTTCAGCAGAGCTACAAATATGAAACAATGACAAAAACAACAATATGGCCCTTATTTTCAAAGTGTTCTTTCTGCCCTGGAGAAGCCAAGATGTAAACCCACAAATGGCCAGTCATGGGGCAGGTATACAGCAGAGGTAAAGAATGAAGTCTGGTGCTGCCACGGAGCACAGCATAGTCTCACTACCTCAGCTGGCAGGGGATGGGAACTTTCACTAAGTGGTTATACTACAGCACAGTTTTTTTTTGGGGGGGTGGGGGAAGGATGGTTTCCTAGGCAGGCATGATTTGAGAAAGGCATAATATGTTTAACAGGGTTTTGAAAAAATAGTGCCTTACAACTAGTGTCAAAAAATAAAACAAAGACTTCTAGAACAAAATTAACAACAACAACAAAGCAAGTCTAAACCATTAACTTGCCAGGCAAGAGAACACATGTCAGTGAAGAAATTTGATTCACTGAATCATTTGCTGGAGGAGAAAAATCGGGATTTTATATGCTAGAGAGGAGGCGTTCACAATTACACTGAGCATAGAATACTAGCACTCTGAGGGGGGCAGGATGAGTCCGCAGGTCTGTGTACATTTAGTTAAATAGTCTCATTTTTTTTGTTTGTCAGGAAAAGTGTCTTCCGTTAGGTCCAGGAAGGATCTGGCATCCAGGTCACTCAAAGTTCAGGGAAACTTCAGTTGTTTAGAGCCAGCTGTGATACAACACAACATTCAGTTTTAATATCTCCTAGGCAAGCCACTGCTGGAAGTGGAAAATTTTTATTCTCATTGGTTTGAAGCGGATGTTATACGTAAAGGGATGTAAACCATGCCCTCGACTCTGCCTTCTGGATGAAAATGTGGTCTGTGGACCAGAGCACAGGCATTACTTGGGCACTTGCTAGAGGTGCAGATTCTCACAGCCCAGTCCAGTTCTACTGAATCAGAGTCTGCATTTCAGAAAGGTCTTCAGGTTTTTCATGCACACATTAAAAAAACACAATTTATAAATACAGTTCAAGAATAGTGGTCCACCATCCAACTCTGGTATGTAACATAATCCACCGGAGATCTAGAGTCCCAGTTTCACTGAAGCACAGCCTGGACCTTTGTATTTTTATGAAGTTCCCAGGAGATTGCGATACGAACCCACACTAGAGAACTGCTGTTAAAGAACATACGTCTCCTGTTCAGGATCCACAAACTCAAAATCTGCACACATTAAAGGGGTACATTCTCTTGAAAGCTCTGATTTTATTGTATAATCAAGCCACATGTGCTGCTGTAACAAGAATTCACCCATGACAATGACAAGGTCACTAGGATTTGTGACACCTAGAATCTTGGCCACCTGAAAACATACCTAGCGTATGTAAGATCTTTTTTTTTTTTCTTTTCACAAGAAAACTGTGAAAAAACAAAATAAAACAAAAATCCCCACTTCATCCGTAAGAACATTCCAGTGAGGATAATCTAAGAAACAATGAAACTCCCAAGTTTTTGGACAGGGAGGAAATAACCACGATAACTGTTCAGTGAAGCAGACAAAGAGCTAAAGTTCAGCTTATATTAAATGAATTTCTCCACATATTATGGACCAAATTACTGTATTTCTCTGTGTTTAACAAATTAGCAACTTCCTTTCTCAGTTAACAAAAACTGGCTTTTGTTCTCAGGGTTTCTTTGACAAAAAGGTAAATTTTGTTGTGTCATACTGAAAACCCTAACCAAAAAATGACCAGCTTCCTCCCACCACTTCTCTCCAGGGCACCCTGATGTCAGCATCAGGAAGAGTGAGGTCATGTGCTTTTAATAAACCTAAATGCCATCAAATATAGGAAATTATTTGGTTATTTCCTTTACTGGATACAAAACCTTATATTTACTAGTCATTTAATTATGAGTTCAGAAATGAATTTGTGATGTGGAAGAACAATATTCATTAATAATTAGGGAAATGAGCAATGCACAAAATTTGCTAATAGGTCCAACCCTTCTTTTTCCTGCATGGTTAACATTTGAAAAGGAAATATGCTTTAATAAGATAAGAGATTTCAGTAGAGGCATATTTGTAACTTCTCCCTGAATAGATTCAACATGAGACTGCCAACTGTTTTAAGAGATATATTTAATCCTAGCTCGTTATTGTAACATACTGCTTACAACATGAAATCCTCAGCTTGCTTTTCAAAGCATTGCATAATGGGACCCTCTATAACTAAGACCCTCATTTTGCACTGGAGGAAAGGATGAAGCCAGAAAACCAGAGAAACCTAGCTGCTTGCAGATCTGAGCATCAAAAATAGTTTTCCTTGGGAATGCAAGCTGGTGCAGCCACTCTGGAAAACAGTATGGAGGTTCCTCAAAAAACTAAAAATAGAACTACCCTACGACCCAGCAATTGCACTACTAGGCATTTATCCACAGCATACAGGTGTGCTGTTTCGAAGGGACACATGCACCCCCATGTTTATAGCAGCACTATCAACAAGAGCCAAATTATGGAAAGAGCCCAAATGGCCATCGATGGATGAATGGATAAAAAAGATGTGGTGTGTGTGTGTGTGTGTGTGTGTATATATATATATATATATATATATATATATATATATATATATATATATATAAAGGAGGATTACTTGCCAACCAAAAAGAATGAAATCTTGCCATTTGCAACTATGTGGATGAACTGGAGGGTATTATGCTAAGTGAAATTAGTCAGAGAAAGACAAAAAGCATATGACTTCACTCATATGAGGACTTTAAGAGACAAAACAGATGAACATAAGGGAAGGGAAACAAAAAGAATATGAAAACAGGGAGGGGGACAAAACAGAAGAGACTCATAAATATGGAGAACAAACTGAGGGTTACTGGAGGGGTTGTGGGAGGGGGGATGGGCTAAATGGGTAAGGGGCACTAAGGAATCTACTCCTGCAATCATTGTTGCACTATATACTAACTAATTTGGAAGTAAATTAAAAAAAAAATTTAAAATAAAATTTAAAAAAAAGTAGAAAAAAAAATAGTTTTCTTGACTTCCAACGCAAAGATCTTTTCACTAAACCTTTTAGCATTGGTTGGGTATCTGAACAACAAATTTGTACAAAGCAACTGGGATGCTGTGAAGAATGAAAGCTTTAAACAGGTGCATACTTTTGCATTCAGTAATTCCATATCAAGGCCTTTATCCTAAGGAAATACTCAATAATATGTATCAAGAAGTGTATATATGAATGTTTATTGCAGTGCTGTGAAACATGAAAAAAATTTTATCTGTAACTCCAACTTCAGCATAAGAAAGGTAGATCATGTTAACTGGGGAAAATTTAGAGGGAAATTGAAACCATTTCTATATAAGTTTATATACAAACATATCCATAAAGCTTTATCGGTCATTAATGATTTAGGGTCCTGAAGAACAAGAAAAGGTAACAGGAAAAGGTAAAATTTTAATCTGAGGAAAAGCTACATACCTAGGGACAGCATGGGAAAATAGATGCCACCTTAAAACTATAAGTCCCTGATTATTTCATGAAATCTTGGCTCTTTCAGGTCATGGAAATAGTGTCTTTAAGAAAACCAGTCTAGGGGCGCCTGGGTGGCGCAGTCGGTTAAGCGTCCGACTTCAGCCAGGTCACGATCTCGCGGTCCGTGAGTTCGAGCCCCGCGTCAGGCTCGGCGATGACTCAGAGCCTGGAGCCTGTTTCCGATTCTGTGTCTCCCTCTCTCTCTGCCCCTCCCCCGTTCATGCTCGGTCTCTCTCTGTCCCAAAAATAAATAAAAAACGTTGAAAAAAAATTTTTAAAAAGAAAACCAGTCTAGGGACACCTGGGTACCTCAGTCAGTTAAGCATCTGCCTCTTGATTTTGGCTTGGGACATGATCTCATGGTTTGTGGGTTTGAGCCCCATGTCAGGCTCTGTGCTGTGCAGAGTCTGCTTGGGATTTTCTTTTTCCCTCTCTCTCTGCCCCTCCCCCGCTCACACACACACACGCACACACACACACACACTCTCTCTCTCTCTCTCTCTCTCTCTCTCTCTCTCTGTCTCTCTCTCTCTCTCAAAATAAATAAATAAACTTAAAAAAGAAAGCCAGTATAAATCTCAGAGGATAAGAGTTCCCATTAATTATCTGGTTTATGTGACTATTAGTAAAATATTCAGAGCAACCTAAATACTCAAAGGTAGGGCATTAAACTGTTGTAGAACTATTCAGTGGAATAGTATTAGCCATTACAATTCTTCTAGAAGAATGTTTAAAAACATGAGAAGATAATCAAAATGAAACATCAGGCTTGAAATACAGATGTTAAAAATAGTACATTCAGCATAATTTTAAATTCATACCAATATATATATACATACAAAAAAGGATAAAAAGATATACACTTACATGTTTACAGTGATTATCTTTTATTTGTGTATTGGGAGGTAGAATAGTATGTTAATGCTCTATTGCTGGTATAATAAATTACCACACATTTAGCAGGTTAAAACAACACAAAATTTTTCCTCCAGTTTATTAAGAAATAATTGACTTAAATAAATATTTAAGAAATAAATAAGCATACATCACTGTGTATGCTTAAGGCACACAGCGTGGTGGTTTGTTATACATTGATTGTGAAATGATTACCACAACTGGGTCAGCTAATATCCATCTTCTCATATGGAAACAATAAAAGAAAGAAGAAAAGAAGAAAGGAAAAAAAATTTCTCCTTGCGATAAGAACTGCTGGAATTTAATTTCTTGACAACTTTCCTATATAACAACACAAATGTATCATCTCACAGTTCCATGGGTAGAAGTGCAGTAGGCCCAGCTGATTTCTCTGCTCTGGGTCCTATGGGGCCTAAATCAAGCTACTGGCCAGCTGGGGCTCAAACCTGAAGGCTCTGGAGAAAAATGCACTTTCAGGCTCTTTCTGACTTGTTAAAAAAATTCAGATCTGTGTGGTTGGTCATAGGACTGAAGCTCCATTTTCTTGCTGGCTGTTGCCGGTGGTTGTTCCAGCTTCTAGAGACTGTCAGCATTTTTCTGGCTCATGGCCACCTTCATCCTGAAAGTCAGCAATCAAGCCATGCTTTACATCTCTTCCTCTGCCTTTGTATTTTATGACATCCCTCTGACTGAATCCAGCTGGAGAAATTTCTCTGCTTTTAAAGCCTTGAGGGATTAGATTGAATCCACATGGATAATAGAGGATTTTCTAAAATTCCACTGATTACCAACCTTAATTTCATCTTTAAAGTTCCTTCCATCCTTTAAAGTTAATATAACATATGACAGGATCCATGGATTAAGGTGTAGACATCTTCAGGGGGCAGTTCTCTGAACTGGGACAAATAGTATAATGGTTAATAGGGTGAGATTTGGAGATAGATGACAGCTGTACACACCTTTGTATTCCAAAAGCTGCCCCTCAGTATATGTAGGTTTTGGGGAAGATAATCCATTCGTATTCCAGTTGTCTTACGTACAAAATGGGGATGATAATTATACCTATCTCATTGGATAGTTATGAAGATTAAATGAGATACTAGATTAAAAGCATATGGTAGAATTCTCATTAAAGATTAACCATGATATTATCATTGTTACTCTTGACACATTTCTGCTTTTCTACAATGAACATATATTAATGACAATAAGAAAAACAATAGGGGCACCTGGGTGGCTCAGTCTGTTGAATGTCCGAATTTTAATTTTGGCTCAGGTCAGGTCATAATCTCACAGTTCATAGGATCAAGTCCCTTGTCGGGCTCTGCACAGACAGTGTGGAGACTACTTGGGATTCTCTCTCTCTCTCTCTCTCTCTCTCTCTCTCCCCCTCTCTGCCCCTCCCCTGCTTGCGCTCTCCCTTTATTTTTAAGTTGAAATTAATGAAAATTTAATTTTCCCTTGTTTAAAATGTTCTTCCATGTTGGTATATGTAAAATGTAATTGTTCTTATAAACCCTCTCATTTGGAGGCAAGAGAGGTGAAGTTACACAATAATGATGTGATCACGTTGCTATCTCTTAACCTGTAGAGCCTGGCTTTGATTTCAATTATGAAAAACTGTTATATATCCAAGCCAGTGAGATTTATTTACTGTAATTGATAAGTAACCTTGGTTCTTGGTATGTGTTATGGGACAGAGAATTATGTTTTCAATATATGATACAAATCTGTCCAAAAACTTTTTAGCCTACCTTCTGACTTAAATGACCCTATCTGCTTTATTATTCCTGCAATTCCATAGTTATATTTCTTGTAGAGTATTAGTGTTTTAATAGTGGATAATTTAGTGTGAAGGAGTCTTACAAAGAAGTGCTAGAGGGATACAGGGGAGAAATGGTATAGAGGGGAGCTATATGTAGGAGGTGGGGGGCCTCCATTAAGCAGAGGAGAAAGCGATGAGAATAGGATTGAAAGACTGTGGACACTGAAACACTCAATTCACCTTCTGCTTCTGTAGTGACTCTAGTCTTAAGATACCTGTGAGTTAGAACTTGGAAATCTTAGCACATACACAATCCCACTCTGACAAACAAGCCCAGAGCCCAATAAGGGATAGGTAGTAAGACTTTGGGTTTTGTTGGGATTAAGGGGTTGTGTGGGAATGCAAATGCCCTCTGTTAAGATTTGGCTCTTACAGTGGGGAGCGCCCCTGGCATAGCTGCAGATTGTATTCCATGTGGCAGGTGACTATGGGAAATATGTGACTAATGCACACTTACTGAGCCAAATCACATTTAGTAGCTAACAGCCTGGCTAATGTGTCTGCCCTGCATGTGTCTGATAGCATGAGATAAGGATATTGTATTATTTAGGCTTTGACTCAACTGTTTCCAGGCCATTCAGTCAAAAGAATCATGAAAATGAAATAGTCAATGAATACATCATTATGGTTCAATGCAACAGAAGGCATGAAAATCCATAATTACAGTACAAAAAGGAAAATTCTAAGAGTTTTGTTAAAAAGTTTGATACATGGACAAAGAAACTTGTTTTTCAATGAATAACATGAAACTGAGCCCTATCATGTCCACTGTAACAGTGTTTTCAAACTTCATATATTCCACTGGTAAATTGTGAAATAAATGTAGAGATTCCATCCAGAATTTTATTTATTTTTATTTTTATTTTTTAAAGTTTGTTTATTTATTTTGAGAGAGACAGAGACAGTGCAAGTGGGGGAGGCACAGGTAGAGAGGGAGACAGAGAATCCCAAGTAGGCTCCACACTGTCAATGTGGAGCCCTATGCTGGGCTCAAACCCACAAAACCGAGAGATCATGACCTGAGCTGAAACCAGGAGTTGGGCACTTAACCAACTGCGCCACCCAGGTGCCCCTCCATCCAGAATTTTTAAAAATTAAATAGATTAGAACAAAAAACAGACTGCATTACATATGAGAAGGAGACCTTTAAACTATGTTTGTTTGTTTTTTCCTTTTTTGTGATGTCAGAGGTATCTCATACTGTAGACCATGATCACAAATATTTCAAATTGCTCCAGAAGACCAGGCAGGCGTCCTGAACCTGAGGCTACAGAATATAGGGTCACAAACTGGAATGGGGAAAAAAATGAAATCTTTATTTTCACTAAAATTGAACTAAAATTTAGCATAGCCTTCAATTATGATTGTAAGCAACAGACAACAGTAGCAGTACCTGTGACTTTGTAACCAACAAATATGGTATTTTTTCATCATAATGTGGGGCATTATTGTTGTAGAATCTCAATATATTATTTAACAGTACTCCAATTGTGTAGTTATTCTAATTGCCCGTAGACCATGTTATTTAATGTGATTACTAAGAAGCACATATGCTATTATATCAGAGTTTTTAACACTTTGATAACTACTCCAATACATTAGATTCTTTTGTTATATCATTTGCTTTATTTTTATAAATATAAAAATGAAATTTTGAGATAATCATAGGTTTACCAGACTGCCCATAGGCCCTGGGCACTAAAAAAGAAAAAAAAAGATAAAAGAAAAAAATCCTTGAAATGGGCTATGAAATGCTGAAGGCAATAGCTGTAACTTATTCTTTGTGTCTCCAGAATTTAATCTACTGCCCAGATTGTTCTAAAGAATCATTGTTGGATGACTTTCACCTGTGAAAGAATAAGCCTAAAGCAATAAACTGTGACTTAGTGGAAATATTCACCAGTGAGATAATGTTTGAATGGACTTTTGTAAAATGAGTAGGAGGAGGACATAGCAAATAGTATGTGCATGCTGATCAGTAGAGAACATGAGTACAGTAAAAAAAAAATCAGTTGTATGTGGATGAAGGATATATGTGAACAGCAGAACATAACATGTTTATGGGATAACAGGATAATGTTTTCATGGATTTGGTTAGTGAAGGATTTCTTAAACAAGACACAAAAAGTACTAATAACAGAGGAAAAGTTTGAGATATTTGGTTATATTAAATCTGATAACTTATTTCCATCAAAAGTATAAAAGGGTAAAAAATAAGCCATAATGTGGAGGACATTATTGTCAACACATATCACTAAGGAGTCAGTAATCAGGATATGTAATAAAAACCCTAAAAATCAGTAAGTCAACAAAAAAAGATAATCCATTTTCCCAAAGGTAAAATGAGAATGAGCCTTGAGCATGAACTTCACATAAAGACAAATTCACGTGACCAAGAAATGAAAAGATGATAAAGCTTATTAATAATCAGGGAAGTAAAAATTAAGATCAAAATGAGATGCCAATTTATAAAACAAGGTGACAAAAATTTAGAAAAGCCTGACAGTGCAAGCATTGGTGAGAATAAGGAACATGGGGAACTGTCATTCACTGCTGGTGAAAGTATAAATTAGTATAACCACTTTGGAAAGTAGTTTGGCGTTTTCTTTCTTTTTTAAAAAAATTTTTGTTTGTTTGTTTAGAGAGGAAGAGAGAGAGGGAGAGAGGATCTCATGCAGGCTCCTTGCTGTCAGCTCATAGCCTGATGCAGGGCTCGATCTCAGGAGCAGTGAAATCATGACCTGAGCCCAAATCAATAGTCTGATGCTTAACCAACTAAGCTATCCAGGTGCCCCAGTTTGGCATTTTCTATTAACATTTCTGGGCGATAGGAGACTTGAAATATTCCATTATTTGATCTGGGAAAAGTCAGGCAAAAATAGGGAATACGAGTGAAAATTACTAAGGTAGAATTCACTTACCATGTAAAAAGCTGCAAAGAATATAACTCACCACTTTATGACATGAAAAAGCCAGATAATCTACAAAATCATAACCTTCCATAGGAGCTATGGTCATAGGGCATTCAACTAGCCTGAAATTTAAGGCAAGACAGACCTCTCCAAGGAGAAAGGGAATATCAGCAGTTGCTTGCCTAAAGCATAGCATAGGACAAAGAGACCCCTGACACCATACAAACACATTAGATAATTCAGCTAAAATTTTTATGAACTGTTAAAAGTTGAATGTGAGCTAATGTGAGAGAGTAGAACCCCTGGGGCTGCAGACTCAAGGGGATTCTCTATGGATGCGCACTGAATGATCTCAAGACAGATTTGATAGAGGGATGGGGAGTGCAGGAAAATCCTCCCTTGTGGTGTCGGCCTTAGGGGTGTGGCTCAGCAACCACTATGGGAAAAGCATGAGGTCTCTATCTTTCTCCCCACCCCCTCTATAAAACAAAAGCTTTAAACTACTAATTGAAAGGATAATAGCAAAGAATTTTATAAAAATAATTAAAGCATCAGAAGTGGATCCAAGAAAATAAGACATTTAAAGGAATCCACCTTTCCCTTGCTCTATTATTATTTGTGACAAGGGCTGGAAAAGAAATTCCAAGAAAATGAAAATATCAAGGAGGATTCAAAGACAAAGAGTCATGTTCCAGTAATTCAGTGAATGGGTTATGAAAACTACAAGAGCTGGGATCAGATCTTGAAATCTATGAGAAGAGCAGCTGGTTGAGAATAACAAGGAGCAAATAGAATTCACTTCATTGTTTTCTCTGATAGTCACTTATGGACCAGCTGTAGCCTGTCACTTGTATAGGGTGAACAAAGGCAAAAGGCCAAAGACAGTAGGAAAGCAACCCAGTAATAAGTATTCATGCAGATGGAGCTCTACTTTGAGAAACTGAAATCCGATGATAACAGGAGTAATCATTCCTGTATTTGTTGCATATGTATAGTTGACAAATCTTTTACAAATAGGTTAATTCAGCTAATGCCCATAAAAAGATGAGGCAGAGACCAATCTCTTCTTTTCCTAAATTTGAGATGAGGCTCATAGAAGTTAAGTGATTTTTCCAAGCTCACGTAACTAATATGAGTTGGGATTTGAATTAAAAAATGGCTTCTAAATAAAGTCTCTTTCATTCTTTGTTTTCCCCATTAAAATGTGTGTGCCATATAATACTGAAAATTTCACTTAAAAATCATTTTTGTCCAGATTTCTCAATACACCATCATGAATCCTGGGCAAGGCTGAAAACTCACCTTACAAAATGTCTTTGTCATGGTGTTCCATCACCTACCAGCACCCAACCCACTTGCTTAGCCTCTGGCACCAAACCCTGTTCCTTTTGGAGTGCCATTTCACGTGTACTGTTCCTTTCGTTCTCAGTTATAGACTTCCTCCTGAACACCTTTCACGGTTCCCTTATTTTCATACTCTGTAGTCTGAAGACCTGGCTGGCTCCCACCTCAGTGTCTGGTGTTGGCCCAAGGACCCAAGCTCTCGTGTGCAATACAGAGAATGCTTTCAAAGTATGCAACAAATGCATCTTCCCCCAAAGCTCATTACAAATAATCCTAAAATGTCTTATCAGGGATTCTTTTTTCTTCTGGCCCCATTTCATAAAATGTTCTTGAGTAACATCCTTGCAGGAAGGAGAAGACATTGATCTATTTACATGGTCCATCAGTTCAGTCAAATCAGTAAAGTTAGAATTGATTACTTGTTTGCATTACTTACTTTGATGTTTAAGGTGACTGAGATGACTAGGTGGATTCTGATTCATAGGTTTAGGAGAAACCTACAAACTGAGTAACTGACATCTGAATAATTGAATCAGGAAATCTAGAGACTTATGACTGAATTTTAGTACTGAAAGAGATCTCAGTGGTAATTTAGGTAAATCTCATCATTGTATAGGTGAAGAAATTGAGTTTCAACGTCACAAACCTACATATTAAGCTCAGGTCAATGATTCTGTGACAAAGGTTCATCAGTGTCCTAAATATTCACGGTTTTCCCCAACTACTGTATCATAACTGACACTAACTATTCAAGGCTCTTTGTACTGATGACTGTGTTAAATTTTGCTTTTGTTTCCAAGCCAAGGCTATGGGTGGGCCTAAATCTCAGAAGCAGGGCTGGAATTCTGGAGCAGAAGAGTGTAGTCTGGGCTGAGAACAAAGAACTGGAATGCAGGAAGAGAATGATTTGTCCACACAAGCTTGGTATCCAGGAGGAGAATTTAATCTGAAAATGGGCTAGTAATTGAGAGCCTAGGGATGCCTAGAACAAAGCAGAGATGAATTTTTCAATTGTGAACCTTCACCAAAAGCAAAGGCACTTAGAGGCAGTGCAGCACAGTGGTTAAGAGTTTGGTTTAGGAGCCAGAAGCCCTGAGTTTGAATTCTGGCTCCATTACTTAATATTTATGTGAGAAAATTGCTTTTTCTGTGACTCCTTTTTTTCTTCCTTCTAATTCCAAACAGAAGATAAGAAGATAATAATAATACTGAATTCAAACACTTGTTATGATTGTGTAAGTTAAGTACTTATAACAGTGAAATAGCAGGAAAGTACTTACAACAGGAAAATGGTGAACACTATATAAATGATTGCCAAAAAGTACTGTGCTGACGTATATGTACAAAGATGTTCATAGTAGTGTATTTAGAGAATTAAAGAATTGGAAGCAATAAAAATATTCTTTATGAGGAGTTGGCTAAATAGATTACATTTTAGCCATACAAAGGAACAGTATATTGCTATTCAAGAATATGAAGTGGCTTCATAGGTACCACCTATGATATATGGTTAAGTAAATACTTTAAGAAATACAACAGGATGATATATTTTTTATTGAAATATTTAAAAATGTATGTTATATGTATGTATGTCCCAAAGGTTGTGGTGTTTTTACAGTAGTCTGTTGGGTGGCTTCCCCTGAGGACAGGCGTTGTGGCAGGGGTGGGTGGTGGCAGGGAGGAGCCATGGAAAGAACTTACTAATTTCCTTTATTCACTTCTGTAATGTTTTGATGATTTTTTCAACCAGCAAAAATATTTAAACTAAAGGTAGTATAAATCTAGTCAAATGTGGATAAACAGAAGGCCTAGTATATAGGGTGAGGTTATGAGGAGTTAGAGGCAAGCCTCTGAGGACTGCAGGGGCTCTTAGATAATGGAGAGAGGACTTTAAAATTAACTATTATGGGGTGCCTGGGGGGCTCAGTCAGTTAAGCATCCGACTTGGTTTCAGCTCAGGACCTGTTTTAACAGCTGGTGAGTTCAAGCCCCGCATCGGGCTCTATGCTGACAGCGTGGAGACTGCTTGGAATTCTCTCTCCCTCTCTCTTTGCCCCTTCCCCACTCATGCTCTCTCTCTCTCTCAAAAATAAATATATAAACATTTAAAAAAAATAAATAAAAATAAAATTAAATGTTACCCAGAATATCTTCAAACTGATCTTGGAAGCCCACACACTCTCAACCTACGGAATAAATGGACTTGCCTTTCAGGTCACAAGAGTATTGAAGTGACATTAAATAACCTACAAGAGTAATGCTTCTCTTTATGTACTAGGAAATGCATTATGTAAATGTGCGTATGTAAAATGGCATTCTCCACACACTCTGAAGTAATGGCACAGCTAGACCATTTACTAAGCCCTGGATATATTTCTCGAGGGCACTACCACACAATTGGATCCGACATTAAGGTGATTTATTGATAAGTTCATTACTGCTGTGCTCTCTTTCAAATTAGTGATGCATAACGTATGAGGAGCAGAAAAGCTTTAGCTGTGAGATACGAATGTGATTCAGTAAGAACCTGTGATTTGCGTAGGAAAGGAATCTGGTGGCAAACTGGTCGGGTGATTGCAGGGCTTTGAAAACTGTAGCATAACTGACTCCTCAGACATTATAGGCTAAGTAAACAATTCATTTGTTTATAATTATTTATAACCCATCTAACCTCAGCTGTCCTCTTTGGTAATGCTTTCCGGGTCAGTTTGAAGCACATCTTGTGATGAATTAAAGAAGTATGTCTGATAATATAAACCAGAAGCATGGTGCTATAGACTCATCTCTGCCCTGAATTCACCTTTTCTCCTAAATATTAATGATATAAACAAAAGACTAAGGAGAAAATGAGAAGAGGCAGAGAAGGAAAGTAAAATTTTAGTCTTCCTCCTTTATATTGATTCATGTCTTGATTATATTTATGGAATTTTATTGAATAAACAAATATAATGCTTACTTATCTTTGTATTTGTCATCATAGGGAAGTTATGGTTTTCAAAATGTAGATGCTTATACAAATTATGAGCAAATGACACACCTATTCTCAAGGTTAGGTTAATTGCCGTGCTCAGTATAAATGATTCCATAATCTTACCTCTAAGAATGTGGACGAGTTTAAAATTCTGTATACCTTCCTTGCCTGATTAGTAACCTTGATCATCTCTTTCCTGCCCAGCTTATGTATGCCCGTATTGACTCCATTTCTTGCCTTTATCTTATTACTCTTCCATTATTAAGTTCACACACACAAAAATGATACATAGGATTATAAGAAGTTAGAAAGCTAAGGAACCTTATCAAAATTTGAATGTGGGACAGAGGCACATATATAATAATTTGTTTAAACGTAGCATAGTATGATATATATATTGTTTATTTTATAAAATGATTTTCATCAGCCTATAGGTACTTTTGAAAAGTACCTATAGTTAGAGTTAGAAAGTCTCAATAATAGGTCAATTTATCCAATATGGGATTGGGACTCAATATTTATTACCTATAGTTCATGTAAAAAGTAAGCATAACCTCAAATATTTTATTACTCTTAACACAGTATAAATGTTGTCTTGGTGTACGTCCCATCATTGTATTTTATTTTTGACATTCCTGATTTTGTTCTGCAGAGCTGAGAAGACAGTCTAATTTGGAATGAACTTGGGTCCTGAATGAGCACTCCAGTTTTCCCTTACCCCTATACCATCTTACATATTTGTGTTTAACATAGTCATTGATAAATACTTTGAGAAAGATTTATTTAGGTACTTCTTCCTTCTCTTTTTTAAAACATGTTTTTCCAAATCAAATTGTCAGAAAAACATGAGGGAGGTTTGTAGAAGAGTTTAGAAACTACTAATGTGCTATATCAACTCCTTTTAAATAGATAACAATAAAGCAAGAAGACATCTTGTGATCACATAGAACATGGGAAATGTGAATGCTTGTGTGTAGAAACGTGGCATCTCCATTTTATACTCAGTATTGGCTATTCTATTGTTTCGTATTCTCTAAAAAGTGCAACAAAGTTTATTTATTTTAAATATTAAAAAAAATTTTTTTAAGTTGTCTCTACACCCAACCTGGGGCTTGAATCTTCAACCCTGAGATCAAGAGCTTCACACTGTACCAACTGAGCCAGCTGGGTGGCCCTGCAGTGAATTATTTTATTTTATTTTATTTTATTTTATTTTATTTTATTTTATTTATGTATTTATTATTTACTTATTTTTATTTAAATTTTAGTTATTTGACATACAGTACAGTATTGGTTTCAGGAGTAGAATTCAGTGATTCATCACTTGCATTCAACACTCAGTGCTCATCACAAGTGCCTTCCTTAATACCCATCACTCATCTAGCCTATCTCCCACCCACCTCCCTCCATCAACCCTCAGTTTGTTCTCTACCATTAAGAATCTCTTATGGTTCCTTTCCTACTCTCCTCTTTTTCCCCCCTTCCCATATGTTTATCTGTTTTGTTTCTTAAATTCCACATATGAGTGAAATTATAGGGTATTTGTCTTTCTCTGATTGACTTATTTTGCTTAGCATAATACAGTCTAGTTCCATCCATGTCAACACAAATGGCAAGATTGCATTCTTTTTGATGGTTGAATAATATTCCATTGCATTTATACACCACATCTTCTTTATCCATTCATCAGTTGATGGACATTTAGGCTCTGCTGTCTCCATAGTTTGGTTGTTGTTGATAATGCTGCTATAAACATTGGGGTACATGTACCTCTTCAAATCTGTATTTTTGTATCCTTTGGGTAAATCCCTAATAGTGCAATTGCTGGGTTATAGGGTAGTTCTATTTTTACTTTCTTGAGGAACCTCCATACTGTTCTCCAGGGCGGCTGCACTAGTTTGCATTCCCACCAACAGTGCAAGAGGGTTTCCCCTTCTCCAAGTCCTTGTCAGCACCTGTTGTTTCTTGTGTTGTTAATTTTGACCATTCTGACAGGTGTGAGATGGTATCTCATCATGGTTTGGATTTGCATTTCCCTGATGATGAGTGATGTTGAGCATCTTCTCACGTGTCTGTTGGCCATCTGCATGTCTTCTTTGGAAAAGTGTCTATTCAACCCTGAAATGAATTTTAAGTCCCAATACACAGAATCAGGATTTTGTTTTTAATTAAAGTTTAAAGTTTAACAATACTAAAATAATCTTTGTATTTAAGAAGTAGCCTTTTCAGACTTATATGAAACTTCATGGCCCAAACAAATGGAAAAAGTTTATTTCTGAGAGTCATAAATCCAAGATTATGACCCCCAAACTAGCGTTTGATAGATGAAATTATAATATGCACTTATGATAGATTACTGTAGTATCTAAAATAATATGATATTGGGGTGCCTGGGTGGCTTAGTGGTTAAGTGTCTGACTCTTGATTTCAGCTCAGTTCATGATCTCACATTTCATGGATTCGAATTCCACATTGGGCCCAGTGCTGACAGCGCAGAGACTGCTGGGGATTATTTTTCTCTTTGCCTCTTCTCTGCTCTGTCTCTCTCTTTCTTGAAATAAATAAACTTTTCAAAAAATAAAAATAAATAAAATAGAATAACATATGAAATAAAGCATATAATAATAACAAGATGAAAAATGTACACAATACATTAGGGTTGGCAAGCCTTTTTTTAATGAAGGGTCAGATAGTAAATATTTTAGGCTTTGTGGGCCATATGGTCTCTGATGCAACTACTGAACTCTGCCATTGTAGCAGGAAAATAGCCATAGACAATGCATAAATGAGTGAGCATGACTGTGTTCCAATTAAACTTTATTCATAAACAGGCAGCAGGCCCAGTTTGCCAGGGGGCTGCAGGTTGTCCATTGAAATACATTGTTATATTAAAAATCTCATTATACATTGGTATATGTAATATAATGTTATTACAAAAAAACTGTATGACTAAAGAGATACACAGAGAATTGTTAAAATGTGAACACTGGTTATTTTTGGTGAAATTATCTTTTGTGCTATTGTGCATATATGTATATCAAGGTACAAAGAAAACGATTTAAAAATAAAAAACTATTAGGAAACATTTTAAAAACTAAAAATTGTGTTAAGTACATTTAGATGAATAAAACAATGTTGAAATCATTTTTTCCTACATGATAGTTATATAAGATGTATATCATTTATTTTATGTCATTTTTATCACTGTCATCATGTCAGTTTTGGTGTTTTTGTTTTTTATTATTTGTTTGTTTTGTTTGTTTCTTTGTTTTTGTGTTTTTAATGATGGCTGTGTTCTTTATGTTACCAGTCATACGAGAATCTGTTCACCCCTGGTTTTCTTAATTATTTTGGGCTCTGTTTTTAAACTGATTCTTTTAAAATACAGATTATATTATTATTTAGGTATGGCAAGGTTAGCAGTTCAGGAGATGACAGCTGTTGGATAGTTTGTTATCCTCGTAGATACAAAGAGAAGGGGGCATGTCTTGACAAGGTGACTACAGAGGGAAGCAACAGGGTCATGGATTGGTGTGGAGCAAGAGTGAGGGGGAGCTGGAGGGTGTGTGTGGGATGGTGTGCCTTGGCAAGAACCTGTATTGTGTTTTCCAAAGAAAGGAACAGGTGAGACAGGATAAGCAGGTTTAGGTTAGATGCTTTGTATAATTTCATTGGGCTCTGGGGCATAAAGAGTGTCCCTGGTTGTCCAGTGTTTGGCCCTGGGGCGATTGGGAAGGGAAGGGAAGGGATGGTGGCCTAGAGTGTGAGAGGCTGACTGAGGAAGTGACAGGGTAGATGGGTTCTGGATTGGTTGATTTGCATATGAAAGGCATGCTCCAGGAAATTAGTTTGCTATCTTTAGGAATTAGCTGACCTTGGCAAGGGCAGTTCCTTCGGGATCAGCAAGGCCCCAAGATGTCAACATGTCAAATTAAAAGGCATAGTCAATACAATGGTATACTAGGGATTTGGATAAACACATCGATCACAAATGTGTTAATAAAGTTTGGCCCATTTGAAGAGCATATTGTCAACTTTTTACTATTCGTTTAAGTAACCTTTATGAAATATACTGAGAACCAAGTTTTTGATTTTCTCTTTAGAGTGGTCTAGACTCCTCACACATTATCTTAAGTACTATCTCAACTGATAATATATTCAGGCTCTGTAATATGGTAGCTCATGGCATAAATGTACTGAATGTACCAGGAATCCTCAGATTGCCAGTTCTGCCATACACATTGTAGAATTTCTTATCACAATGCCTTGACTTTGAAATTTGTGAATTGAGAAATTTGTGTATAGTTTCCCTGGTTGCTTAATGGGGTTATTGTGAGAATCGAATCAAGTAAGCACTTGGAAAACTATAATGCACTACAAAAAACTGAGCACCATTGTGATTGGCTTTAATCATCTCATTTATTTTATCTGGATGCCTCTTGGATATCCCCCTAAGCACCTATGAGCGAAGTTACCGAAGTTAAGTCTAACACTTCTTTTTTCACCTTACAAAGGAGTGTGTTTGGGGGGGGGCGGTGGTGGTGATGAATTTTACTCATTCTCTTACGCATTGTCAATTCTTCTACCTACTTAGACCAGACACTTGGGCAGAATCTTTATATTTTCATCTCTCTCTGAGCCTCTGTAGGTCAAAATCAGTTTGTCTAGTCATTTGACTGCCTGTTACTGGTATCTTTGCACCTCCGGATGCTGTCCCTCTCTACCATCTCTACCCAAGGTCACATCATCACAACTCCTAGCTAGCCTGTGGGAACCACCTCCCAACCTAGTCTTTTACCTCCAATTTTTCACCCTCTCTTTTGAGCTTAAATGCTTCTCAAACTGGGAGACTTTTCTGATTTACTGAATCAAGATGTGCTATTTCCTTGCCCCTGGGCTCCTTAATGCTTACCTTTCATTTTCCCAATTTTTTTCCTCCATACAGGAAGTGCTTGGGAAAACTCAGGAAAAACCCTGGATAAAGGTAAATTTTAGCTATTGTTCTATGTAAAGTAAGGCAGCCATACAGAGGGATGCTATGAATAATGTATGCAAATACTTTCCTTGAATTCATGCTTCTTTAATTTATTTAGGGAAAAGTTGCTCCCTTTGTTCAAAGTCTGATGGGATTTCTCTGGGCAAAGACTGGGAATTTCCCAGGGCAGTTTCTTCTGAGATTAGCCTTAGGGGAGATTGTGCTCAGATTTCATTTGTGGACACTCTTGGCAAAGGCAACCTTCTGTAACTAGGTCAGAACTCTCTTCTCCCTTGCTGGGATGGTAGATGGGTCAGATCTTCCATGTTTTCTATAGGTTGCAGGCACCATCATCACCATGCCCCCACTCTTCATTATCTTTGATCCATAGTCATGGAAGTGAGCAATGCCACACTGGGGCTCCTGGACCCTTCTAAAAAGTGACATCATCACCTTCAGGCTGAGGGCTGAAAGCAATGTGAATAATAGGATAATTTTAAGGAGTAAATGGAAGTTGAAACACTTTGTTTTCTGTCACTCAGTGTCCTGTAATTTCTATCTTATTGTTTTTATAATATAGTGAGGTAACTGAGAAAGCATTATTAAATTTGGAAGGCCCTTAATTTTAGATAGATATAAATGAATATATATATTAATTTTTATCAAGTTCCTTAATCTCTGTGTGATTCAGTTTTCCCATCTATAAACTAGAGAGTAGTGAGGAACATATGAGGTCGTTGGATAGGAAAAATGTTTCTATACCCTTTAAGATTCTTTTAGTTTGTTTAAGCATCAAATTCACATAAGACAGATTAACAGGGGAAGAACAAATGCTTAATAACATGTGTACCTCCTGTATACATGGGAGAGACTCAAGAAAACTGAACAATTTACCAAAATGGCCAGAGCCATCACCTTGAATACCATCTTCAGCTAAAGACAAAAAAAAGATGGGGTGGCAAGCCAGTTATGGGAGATACCCAGCAAAACACAGTAAACAAGGGTAAGATTGTTATGCAGTCTTATATTATGTAAGTCCATGCCTTCTCCATTGAAGCAGTTTCTAGAGATTGAGTCATCCTCCCCTGAAATTACAATATTTCAATTTCTCTCCCTTACAAATGGAGAGATTTCCAATTTAAATGTAAATGTCTCTTACAAAAGGGTCACTTGAACTTGGTTTTTAGAGTTTTTCCAGTGTTTGAAGTGGTTATTTCTTAAAAATAACCAGCTTAAAATAAATAATATACCAAACAGGTATATTTTGAGGCAGCAATTGCTTCTCTACAAGTTCATACACATAAAATACTTGAACAGTACAGTTAAATCATAGGCAGCCAATAAATCTTTAATATTAAATACAAAAAGAAGAAAGAGGAGGAGGAAGAAGAGGAAAAAAGGGGGAAGAGAGGAAGAAATGATCTTTATGGGAGGGCCATGGAAATACTGAAGAGCAGAGATTACGTCTTACACACATTTAGATCCTTTGCAGGATTTAGTTAATAACAGGTACCCAGTAATTGGTACCCAGTTTAAGCATATGGGTGAATAAATAAGTGAATATAGAGAACCACAAAATAATACTCAGCCATAGCTGACTGATGCTTTGCTTTCATTGGACGAGCATTGCAGTGGATTCATTAGTTAGTTTTGGTGTTAATGAAAACCTAACCACAGATGTAAAAATGTGACCTCTCCAACTTTGGGGCACATGAAACATTTGGCAGTCATTATAGAGAATCTGGAGTTGAGAAGACCATTACCGTCCTCGTGATAGATTTCCTCTAGTTTCCTGCACACTGCACATATTTCTAACCTAAATAAAATCAGTATCAAATCCTTTAGACCTATAGACCCAGCCCTCCCTCCTCCTCCCTAAATCTAGAATCTGTATCCTTTCTGGGGCTTTGTGAGGAATGTGTGTAATGATTCTGGAGTAGATATTAAGTTTGAGTCTGGAGTGATCGCAATAGACATTTTCATGATCTCTCAACAAAGAAGTTATCTGATAAATTTATTGTTAGCTATTAGGGAATAATGTGTAATCTTTTGGAAAAACATTTGTATTTTAGAGAATCAAAGAGTACTAAGGGTTTGCTAATATTTCATTCATCCATTTGTTCATCAAACTATGTGCCAGTATTGAGAATTCAAAGGTAAATGAAAATGGTCCTTGGCTTTGAGGAACCTACAGAAACAGATGACCAGTTGTTACATTTTTGATATGAATAGCATAGATAATTTGTTAAGTTATTTCTTGGCAACCCTCAGGTCACATCTTGTGACTACTGACCAACACACAACTATCCTGCAACAGTATTCTAGGACCTAAGTCAGCTCTGGAAGATGAAATGTAAAGAAATAATTATCTGCCTAGAGGTTCATCCCACAGTGTCACACACAAGGCTCCCTAAATCTTTTTATTTTTATGCTCTTAAATAGAGCTATTCATATGGATTTTGCTCAGCTCTTACCTAAATCTACAAGGTACTGACTTCATATGCTTATGATTGCTCAAAGTCAGAAGGAAGCAGATCATCTCATGGGTAGCCTAAAGATATATGACAGCTATGTTTTTTTTCAAATGAAATATTGACTGTATAAAATATTGTTATTTTGCCTATTAAAAATTAATATTCTCATTGTCAGAAACAGATGACTCAGGGAAATAGTAATCTGTCATTGTTCAGAAAAACAAATTGTTAATATTTGGACTTATTTCAGTATAGCATTTTGTATAGTTATGAGAATGAATTCATGTATGAATATTAGTAAATGAATACATAGCTATTTTATTATTATATTTTCTTCTTTTGGCTTAATATTTATTGTATTACAAAATATCTAGTTTTTCTATGAGACTTACTAATAGTTGTCTAATATTCCATCAAAACCTTACCATAACTTGTTTCAATATACCCTTATATAATACATTTCAGACTATTCCATTCCTTTTGCAATTATATTTAATACTGTGAAGAACATCCTGAAAGTGAAATTACTGGATCTTATGGTTTTGCAGTTTAACTGTGTGTACTGATTCAAAGGTTATGAAAGTGTTCTGTGCTTTTCTCTGCAAAGCTTTTGTTTTAGTGTTCACATTTGAACCTACATGGAAGTGTATGGTGTGAGTTAGTGGAAACAGTTTATTTTTGCCATGTGCCTATCTAACTGATAACAGCAACATTTATTTACAAGACTATTTATTGTAAGTGGTCTCACTTCAATTCACTGTTACATTTTTTCTAAATTTTATTAATTTTTCATAAATATACATTTGCATTTGTTTTTAGTTTAGAATTATTTTAGGACTCTACTCTTCCATTAGTCACCTTGTTCCAACTTTGACACAAACAATAGTGTCATATTTCTTATATTACTTATTACTTATTTATTCTAGCTTATCAGAGGTCTTGATATATGCTCAATAAGACTTTTAGCTTTGTTCTTCTGAAATGCTGTGGCTATTCTTGGTCCTTTGCTCTTCCATTTGAATTTTTGAATCAGCTCATCAATGTAAAAAACGAAAAAAAACCCACCCAACCAAGAAACAATTGTGATATTTACTAGGATTGCATTGAAAGTATTGATTAATTTGGGAGGAATTGTCATTTTTAATTTTGTTATTATTTATTATTATTTGAGTCTTCTAACCAATGAAATGATATATCCCTTATTTAGTTTGGTTTTCTTTCATTTTTCCCTTTATTATTATATAGTTCATGATTTTCCATGTAGAGATTAATTTTTTTATTTTTTAAATTTATTTTTTTAATTTTATTTTTTATTTTTTAAAATTTACATCCAAATTAGTTAGCATATAGTTCAACAATGATTTCAGGAGTAGATTCCTTAAAGTCCCTTACGCATTTAGCCCATCCCCCTCCCACAACCTCTCCAGCAACCCTAAGCTTGTTTTCCATATTTATGAGTCTCTTCTGTTTTGTCCCCCTCCCTGTTTTTATATTCTTTTTGTTTCCCTTCCCTTATGTTCATCTGTTTTGTCTCCTAAAGTCCTCATTTGAGTGAAATCATATGCTTTTTGTCTTTCTCTGACTAATTTCACTTAGCATAATACCCTCCAGTTCCATCCACGTAGTTGCAAATGGCAAGATTTCATCTTTTTGATTGCCAAGTAATCCTCCATTGTGTATATATACCACATCTTCTTTATCCATTCATCCATCGATGGCCTTTTTGGGCTTTTTCCATAATTTGGCTCTTGTCGATAGTGCTGCTATAAACATGGGGGTGTATGTGTCCCTTCAAAACAGCACACCTATATCCCGTGGATAAATGCCTAGTAGTGCAATTGCTGGATCGTAAGGTAGTTCTATTTTTAGTTTTTTGCGGAACCTCCATACTATTTTCCAGAGTGGCTGCACCAGCTTGCATTGCTGCCAACAATGCAAAAGAGATCCTCTTTCTCAACATCCTTGCCAACATCTATTGTTGCCTGAGTTGTTAATGTTAGCCATTCTGACAGGTGTAAGGTGGTATCTCATTGTGGTTTTGATTTGTATTTCCCTGATGATGAGTGATGTGGAGCATTTTTTCATGTGTCGGTTGGCCATCTGGATGTCTTCTTTGGAGAAGTGTCTATTCATGTCTTTCGCCCGTTTCTTCACTGAATTATTTGTTTTTTGGGTGTTGAGTTTGATAAGTTCTTTATAGATTTTGGATACTAACCCTTTATCTGATATGTCATTTGCAAATATCATCTCCCATTCTGTCGGTTGCCTTTTAGTTTTGCTGATGGTTTCCTTCACTGTGCAGAAGCTTTTTGTTTTGATGAGGTCCCAGTAGTTCATTTTTGCTTTTGTTTCCCTTGCCTTCGGAGACGTATTGAGTAAGAAGTTGCTGCGGGCCAGATCAAAGAGGTTATTTCCTGCTTTCTCCTCGAGGATTTTCATGGCTGCCTGTCTTACATTGAGGTCTTTCATCCATTTTGAGTTTATTTCTGTGTATGGTGTAAGAAAGTGGTCCAGATTCATTCTTCCACATGTCGCTGTCCAGTTTTCCCAGCACCACATGCTGAAGAGACTGTCTTTATTCCATTGGATATTCTTTCCTGCTTTGTCAAAGATGAGTTGGCCATACGTTTGTGGGTCCATTTCTGGGTTCTCTGTTCTGTTCCATTGATCTAAGTGTCTGTTCTTGTGCCAGTACTGTACTGTCTTGATGATTACAGCTTTGTAGTATAGCTTGAAGTCTGGGATTGTGATGCCTCCTGCTTTGATTTTCTTTTTCAAGACCGCTTTGTCTATTCAGGGTCTTTTCTAGTTCCATACAGATTTTAGGATTATTTGTTCTAGCTCTGTGAAGAATGCCAGTGTTATTTTCATAGGGATTGCATTGAATATGTAGATTACTTTGGGTAGTATCGACAGTTTAACAATATTTGTTCTTCCTATCCAGGAGCATGGAATATTTTTCCATTTCTTTGTGTCTTCTTCAATTTCTTTCATCAACTTTCTTTAGTTTTCAGTGTATAGATTTTTCAGTTGTTTAGTTAGATTTATTCCTAGGTATTTTATGGTTTTTTGTGGAACTGTAAATGTAAATGATTCCTTGATTTCTCTTTCTGTTGCTTCATTGTTGGTGTATAGGGATGCAACTGATTTCTGTGCATTGATTTTATATCCTGCAACTTTGCTGAATTCATGAGTCAATTCTAGCAGTTTTTTGGTGGAATCTTTTGGGTTTTCCATATAGAGTATCATGTCATCTACAAAGAGTGAAAGTTTGACCTCCTCCTGACCAATTTGGATGCCTTTTATTTCTTTGTGTTGTCTGATTGTAGAGGCTAAGACTTCCAATACTATGTTGAATAACAGTGGCGAGAGTGGACATCCCTGTCTTGTTCCCGACTTTAGGGGGACAGCTCTCAGTTTTTCCCCATTGAGGATGATATTAGCGTTGGGTCTTTCATATATGGCTTTTATGATCTCAAGGTATGCTCCTTCTATCCCTACTATCTTGAGGGTTTTTATCAAGAAAGGATGCTGTATTTTGTCAAATGGTTTCTCTGCATCTACTGAGAGGATCATATGGTCCTTGTCCTTTCTTTTATTGATGTGATGAATCATATTAATTTTTTTTGCGGATATTGAACCAGCCCTGCATCACAGGTATAAATCCCACTTGGTTGTGGTGAATAATTTTTTTAATGTATTGTTGGATCCGGTTGGCTAATATCTTGTTGAGGATTTTTGTATCCATTTTCATCAGGGAAATTGGTCTATAGTTCTCCCTTTTAGTGGGTCTCGGTCTGGTTTTGGAATCAAGGTAATGCTGGCTTCATAGAAAGAGTTTGGAAGTTTTCCTTCCATTTCTATTTTTTGGAACAGTTTCAAGAGAATAGGTGTTAACTCTTCCTTAAATGTTTGGTAGAATTCCCCTGGAAATCCATCCGGCCCTGGACTCTTGTGTTTTGGCAGATTTTTGATTACTAATTTGATTTCCTTACTGGTTATGGGTCTGTTCAAATTTTCTATTTCTTCCTGTTTCAGCTTGGTAGTGTATATGTTTCTAGGAATTTGTCCATTTTTTCCAGATTACCCATTTTATTGGCATATAATTGCTCATAATATTCTCTTATTTTTTGTACTTCTGTTGTGTTGGTTGTGATCTCTCCTCTTTCATTCTTGATTTTATTTATTAGGTCCTTTCCTTTTTCTTTTTGATCAAACTGGCTAGTGGTTTATCAATTTTGTTAATTCTTTCAAAGAACCAGTTTCTGGTTTTATTCATCTGTTCTACTGTTGTTGTTTTTTTTGTTTGTTTGTTTTGATAGCATTAATTTCTGCTCTAATCTTTATTATTTCCTGTCTTCTGCTGGTTTGGCATTTTATTTGCTGTTCTTTTTCCAGCTCCTTAAGGCGTAAAGTTAGGTTGTGTATCTGAGATCTTCCTTCCTTCTTTAGGAAGGCCTGGATTGCTATATACTTTCCCCTTATGACCACCAGAGGTTTTGGGTTGTGGTGTTATCATTTTCATTGACTTCCATATACTTTTTAATTTACTCTTTAACTTCTTGGTTAGCCCATTCATTCTTTAGTAGGATGTTCTTCAGTCTGCAAGTATTTGTTACCTTTCCAAATTTTTTCTTGTGGTTGATTACGAGTTTCATAGTGTTGTGGTCTGAAAATATGCATGATATGATCTTGATCTTTTTGTACTTACTTAGGGCTGATTTGTGTCCCAGTATATGGTCTATTTTGGAGAACGTTCCATGTGCACTGGAGAAGAATGTATATTCTGCTGCTTTAGGATGAAATGTTCTGAATGTATCTGTAAGTCCATCTGGTCCAGTGTGTCATTCAAAGCCATTGTTTCCTTGTTGATTTTTTGATTAGATGATCTGTCCATTGCTGTGAGTGGGGTGTTGAAGTCTCCTACTATTATGGTATTACTATCAATGAGTTTATTTATGTTTGTGATTAATTGATTTATATATTTGGGTGCTGCCACATTTGGCGCATAAATGTTTACAATTGTTAGGTCTTCTTGGTCTATAGATGCCTTGATCATGATATAATGCCCTTCTTCATCTCTTGATACAGTCTTTAAAGTCTAGATTGTCTGATATAAATATGGCTACTCCAGCTTTCTTTTGTTCACCATTAGCATGATAGCTGGTTCTCCATCCCCTTACTTTAAATCTGAATGTATCTTTAGTTCTAAAGTGGGTCTCTTGTAAACAGCATATTGATGGATCTTGTTTTCTTATCCATTCTGTTACCCTATGTCTTTTGATTGGAGCATTTAGTCCATCAACATTTAGAGTGAGTAGTGAAAGATATGAATTTATTGCCATTATGATGCTTGTAGAGTTACAGTTTCTGGTGGTGGTCTCTGGTCCTTTCTAATCTTTATTGCTTTATATATGTGTGTATATATATATATATATATATATATATATATATATATATATATGTATTTATTTATTTTCATCTTTTCTCCCCTCAGAGAGTCCCCCTTAAAATTTCTTGCAGGGCTCGTTTAGTGGTCACATACTTCTTTAAGTTTTGTTTGTCTGGGAAACTTTCTATCTCTCCTATTTTGAATGACAGCCTTGCTGGATAAAGAATTCTTGGCTGTATATTTTTGTGACTCAGCACACTGCATATATCCTGCCACCCCTTTCTGGCCTGCCAAGTTTCTGTGGCTAGGTCTGCTGCAAACCTGATCTGTTTTCCCTTGTAGGTTAGGGACTTTTTTCCCTTGCTGCTTCCATGATTTTTCTCCTTGCTTGAGTATTTTGTGAATTTGACTATGATATGCCTTGTTTATGGTCGGTTTTTGTTGAATATAATGGGGGTCCTCTGTGCTTCCTGGATTTTGATGTCTGTGTCTTTCCCCAGGTTAGGAAAGTTTTCTGCTATGATTTGCTCACATAACCCTTCTACCCCTATTTCTCTCTCTTCCTCCTCTGGGACCCCTATGATTCTGATGTTGTTCCTTTTTAATGAGTCACTGATTTCTCTAATTCTTAAATCGTGCTCTTTTGCCTTAATCTCCCTCTTTTTTTCTGCTTCATTATTATTCTAAGTTTTTCCTCTATATCGCGGATTCTCTGTTCTACCTCATCCATCCTTGCCACTGCTGCATCCATCCGTGATTGCAGCTCAGTTATAGCATTTTTTATTTCATTCTGGCTATTTTTTACTTCTTTTATTTCTGCAGAAAGGGATTCTAATCTATTTTCAACTGCAGCTAGTATTCTTATCATTGTGATTCTAAATTCTGGTTAGGACATCTTGCTTGTATCTGTGTTGGTTAAATCCCTGTCTCTCGTTTCTTCGTGCTCTTTCTTTTGGGGTCAATTTCGTCGTTTTGTCATTTTGAAGGGAGAAACGGAATTAATGAGGTAGAAAATTGAAATAAAAAATTAAAATTGAAGAAAAAATTAAATTTAAAAATTAAAAACACACACACAGAAAAATCGAATAGATGATGCTAGATCCTAGATGTATATTGGTCTGGGTGTTGAAAGTGGTTTGACAGATTAGAGAAACAAATGAACAAAAAAAAAAGGGGGGAGAAAAAAAAAGGGAAATAGTTTGGGAATTTGAAAAAATGAATACACTGAAGTACACTAAAATGAGATGATGGGAGTAAAATAGAATGTGAAGAAATATACATGAAAGTAAAGAATATAGTAGAAAAAAAATTAAAGAAAAATATTTTTAATAAAAATTTAAAATAAATATGAATTTTTTCGTTTTCTGTATTTAAGAAAAAAGAAATGAAAAAGAAAAAAGATTTAAAAAAAGAAAAGAAAAAATAAATCGTTTGAAAATTTGAAAAAGTGAATATATTGTAGTAGACTAAAATAAAATGATGGAAGTAAGATAGAATTTGAAAAACTTTACATAAAAGCAAAACATATAGTAATAAAAATTGAATAAAAATATTTTTTTAAAGAAATTGAAAGCAAAAATGAAGTTTTTCTCTTTCTGTATTCAAGAAAAAGTATTGTACAAGAGAAAAAGAAAAAAGAAAAAAATTGAATAGATGAAACTGCTAACAGATTGAAGTAGGACTGAAATTGTTTTGTTTTCCCCTAGAAGTGTCTATGTAGCTCTTTATAGTCCATAAATTAATCTGGCAGTGAGGATTGTGTTCTTGAAGAGCAAAGTTGGCCCGGTTGGGTGGGGCTCAGTGTAACAGCTCTGCTCTCCACTAGATGGCACTGCTAGCCTACTGGGGTGGATTGTTGTGACCTCATAGGTGTGTATGCACGTGCGTGAGAGCGGTGAAAATGGCGCCACCCAACTACCCAGTCTGTTTTCCCGGATCAGCAATTGCGTACTTGTCCTCTGTCTTCAGCTCTCGTCCACTCCCCGCTTTTTCACTCTCTGTGACCAGGCCCCAGGCAGTACCTCTCTCCCAAGTTTTGTCTCAGATGCGGCTGTTTTCCCCGGCCCCTTACTTCTGAAGTACTGCGGCTTTGACCCGTTCCACCCGTGGGAGGGTCTCACTGAGCAATGGCCAAATATCGGCTGCACCCAGGAATGCCCGCTGGACTGAGACTGTGGCCAGGTGCCAGCCCACCCCAGCTTACCCAAAGTTCGTGAGACAGTGTAGCAGCAGCATTTCAGGGATTATGGAAAATCACAACACACATCTGGCACCAGGCTTCACCCTTAATGACCTAGTTCCAGCACCAGTGAATGTGGCTGCCTTCTGGGGTCTGCTGGACGAGGTGGCTTCAACAGTCTCTACCAAATGTCCTTCCAGCAGTGGAACCGGTTTTCCCCGTGTGGCCCGAGAACCTCCTGGACCCCACTCTATTCCTGGAGATTCGCCCTTCACAACAGAGCCCTGCCGGGTATTGAGCTACAGAGTTGCAGCCTTTGTGCTCCCCTTGTTTACAGTCTTAATGGAATTAAAACCCTCTCCTTTCTCCTTTCTCCCTTTTTAGTTTAGTCCCTGCGGCTGTTTTCAATTTTCCACTTTCTCTCCAGCTGCTTTTGGGGAGGGGTGCTTTTCCCATATTCTCCCCCGCCTCCCATCTCTGTCCTTTCTCCACCTGCAAACGTGGTTCCCTACCTTTCATGGCTTCTCGCTCCCCAAGTTCAGCTCTCCGCACCGTGTACCTGCTGAATTCTGTTGTGCAGGTTGTGTTAATCCTCCAGTCAGTTTTCTAGGTGTGTAGGATGATTTAGTGTTGGTCTGGCTGTATTTCATGGACGCAAGACATACAAAAAGCCTCCATGCTGTTCCGCCATCTTGGCTCCTCTTCCTGTACATTTTTATTTAAATATATTCCCATGGGGACGCCTGGGTGGCTCAGTCAGTTGAGCGTCCGACTTCGGCTCAGGTCACGATCTCACGATCCGAGAGTTCGAGCCCCGCGTCGGGCTCTGGGCTGATGGCTCAGAGCCTGGAGCCTGTTTCCGATTCTGTGTCTCCCTCTCTCTCTGCCCCTCCCCCGTTCATGCTCTGTCTCTGTCTCAAAAATAAATAAACGTTAAAAAAAAATTAAAAAAAAAATATTCCCATGTATTTGACATTTTAATGGTATTGCTAATGGCATCATTAGTATTATACATAGTTGTGACTAATATATGGAAATCAATGAGTTTTTGGTATCTTGATTGATCATGTAGTCAGTAACCTTACTAAATTTACTATTTCAAAATATTTGTTTGGAAAAAACAGGGAATTAGAATAAGTACAAAGAATACTGCAAAGTACTCCTAAATATCCACAAATTGTTAATATTTTTCCACGTTTGTTTTATCATTTTTTCTGCATATAAAAGTGCCTCTTAATATTTAACATCAATTATTCTTGTTGCTGTTGTTGAGTTACTTAAGAATAAACTATAGACATCAGGAAAATGACTAAATAGTCCTGTCTTTATCTCTTAAAAATGAGGACATTTTCTTAAATAAAAAAAGTAAAAAAATAAAGCTCACTAAATTTAATTTTCATACAGTACTATTACCTAATGTTCAGTGTATTATCAAATTTCATGAATTATGCCTGTAATGTCCTTTTTAACAATTTTATTTTTCCTGATCCCGGATCCAGTCAAGGATCACACATTGTGTCTAGATATAATGTCTCCTTAGTATTCTCTGACCTGTAACAGTCCCTCACCCTTTGTTTGTCTTTCATGACAATGGAATTTTTGAGGAATACAGACCTGTCATTTTGTGGAATCGTCCATAACTTTTGTTTGAATATTTCCCATGATTACATTCAAATTATTCATTTTTCGTAGAAACCACATGAATGATGTAATCTTGTCCATGAATCACAATAGGAAAAATATAATGCTAATTTGTCTCATTATTGATTATATGAATTACATGTTGATATATAATATTTTGGAGGTGTGGAGCCTTGATGGCTCAGTCAGTTAAGTGTCCTACTCTTGATTTTGTCTCAAGTCATGATCTCATGGTTTGTGAGTTAGAGCCCCGCATTGGGCTCTGTGCTGACAGTGTGGACTCTGCTTGGGATTCTCTCTCCCTTTCTCTTTGCCTCACCCCTGCTCATGTTCTCTTTCTCTCTCAAAAAAAAAATTAAGCATTAAAAAAATAACATTTTGGATGTATTGAATTATAAATATATTGCTAATGTCAACTTTACCTGTCTCCTTTTTAAAAAATTTTAGTATGGTTTCTAGATAATTTAAATTATACACATGGCTTGCATTATATGTCTATTGGACAGGGGTACCTTACAGCATCCACTAAAAATATAAAACAAAGAGTTATACATAATAAACAGCTAATAAAACAAAAACTATATCTACAAGTAGGTAGGAAAAGAGGAAAAAGGAAGACAAAAGTATGGGAAAATAGAAAACAAATAACAAGATGATAGATTCAAACTCAACTGTACTGATAATTACTCAAATGTAATGTTCCAAATAATCCAATGAAAATTTAGAGAATGTCAATTTGGTGAAAAAAGCATGATCCACCTAAATGTATTTTATAAGAAATCCTCTTTAAATATAAAGACATCCATATGTATAAAGGCAAAATGATGAAAAAGGAAATACTTTGCAACTGTTAATCATAGGAGAACTGGAATAGCAATGCTAATATCAAACAAGACATTGGGACAAAGAATACTATAAGACATAAAGACATAAGGATGAAGAATCAATTCCTTAGGAAGATATAATGATTCTGAAGGTATATTTTTTTCCTTTTTTCTTTTATTTAAATTTTAGTTATTTAACATACAGTGCAATATTGGTTTCAGGAGTAGAATTTAGTGATTCATCACTTACATACAACACACAGTGCTCATCCCAACAAATGCCCTCCTTAATACCCATCACTAATCAAACCCACTCCCCCTCCATCAACCCATGGTTTGTTCTCTATCATTAAGAGTCTTTTGTGGTTTGTTTCCCTCTCTTCACCACCCCCCCCCATATATTCCTCTGTTTTGTTTCTTAAATTCCACATGAATGAAATCATATGGTGTTTGTCTTTCTCTGATTGACTTATTTCGCTTAGCATAATACAGTCTAGTTCCATCCATGTCAACACAAATGGTAAGATTGCATTCTTTTTGATGGTTGAATAATATTCCATTGCATTTATACACCACATCTTCTTTATCCATTCATCAGTTGATGGACATTTAGGCTCTGCTGTCTCCATAGTTTGGTTGTTGTTGATAATGCTGCTATAAACATTGGGGTACATGTACCTCTTCAAATCTGTATTTTTGTATCCTTTGGGTAAATCCCTAATAGTGCAATTGCTGGGTTTTAGGGTAGTTCTATTTTTACTTTCTTGAGGAACCTCCATACTGTTCTCCAGGGCGGCTGCACTAGTTTGCATTCCCACCAACAGTGCAAGAGGGTTTCCCCTTCTCCAAGTCCTTGTCAGCACCTGTTGTTTCTTGTGTTGTTAATTTTGACCATTCTGACAGGTGTGAGATGGTATCTCATCATGGTTTGGATTTGCATTTCCCTGATGATGAGTGATGCTGAGCATCTTCTCACGTGTCTGTTGGCCATCTGTATGGCTTCTTTGGAAAATTTCTATTCATGTCTTCTGACCATTTCTTAACTGGGCTATTCATTTTTTGGGTGTTGAATTTGATAAGGTCTTTATAGATTTTGGATACCAACCCTTTATCAGATATGTCATTTGCAAATATCTTCTCCCATTCTATAGGCTGCCTTTTAGTTTTGTTGATTGTTTCCCTTACTGTTCAGAAGCCTTTTATCTCAATGAAGTCCCAATAGTTCATGTTTGTTTTTGTTTCCCTTGCCTTTGGCAACTTATCTAGTAAGAAGTTACTGTGGCCAAGGTCAAAGATGTTGCTGCCTGTGTTCTCCTCTAGGATTTTTATGGTTTCCTGCCTCACATTTAGGTCTTTCATCCATTTAAATTTATTTTTTTCCATGGTGTAAGAAAGTAGTCCAGCTTCATTCTTCTGCATGTTGCTGTCCAGTTTTCCCAATACCATTTGTTGAAGAGACTATTTTGTAATTGGATATTCTTTCCTGCTTTGTTGTAGATGAGATGACCATATACTTGTGGGTCCATTTATGGGTTTTCTATTTGTTCCATTGATCTATGTGTCTGTTTTTGTGCCAGTACCATACTGTCTTAATGACTACAATTTACAATATAGTTTGAAATCCAGAATCCTGATGCCTCCAGTTTTGTTTTTCTTTTTCAGGATTGCTTTGACTATTCAGGGTCTTTTGTGATTCCATACAGATTTTAGGACTGTTTGTTCTAGCTCTGTGAAAAATGCTCATGGTATTTTAATAGGGATTTCATTAAATGTGTAGATTGCTTTGGGTAGTATAAACATTTTAATAATGTTTCTTCTTCCAATCCATGAGCATGGAATGCTTTTCCATTTCTTTGTGTCCTCTTCAGTTTCTTTCATAAGTGTTCAACAGTTTTCAGAGCATAGACCTTTTACCTCTTTAGTTAGGTTTATTCCTAGGTATCTTTTTTTAAGTTTTTATTTATTTTGAGACAGAGAGAGGGGGGCAGGGAATGAGGGAGGGAGAGAGAGAAAATCCCAAGCAGACTCCACACTGTCATCACTGAGCCCAACATAGGGCTTGAACTCAGGAACCATGAGATCATGACCCGAGCCAAAACCAGGATTTGGTTGCTTAATTGACTACGCCACCCAGTCACCCTTATTCATAGATATCTTAGTGTTTTTGTTGCGGTTGCAAATGGGATTGATTTCTTGATTTCTTTTTCTGATGGCTCATTATTGGTGCACAGAAATTCAATAGATTTCTGCACGTTGATTTTGTATCCGGTGACTTTGCTGAATTCATGTATTAGTTCTAGCAGGTTTTTAGTGGAGTCTTTCAGGTTTTCTACATAGAGTATTATGTTGTCTGGAAATAGTGAAAGTTTGACTTCTACCTTGCAGATTTGGATGCCTTTTATTTCTTTTTGTTGTCTGATTGCTGAAGCTAAGACTTCCAGTACTATGTTAAGTAGTAATGGTGAGCAATTGTTTTGTTCCTGGCCATAGGGGAAAGGCTTTCAGTTTTTCCCCACTGAGGATGATATTTTCTGTGGGTCTTTCATATATGTCCTTTATGATGTTGAGGTATGTTACATGCATCCCTACTTTGTTGAGGGTTTTCATCAAGAATGGATTCTGTATTTTGTCAAAAGCACTGTCAAATGCTTTTTCTGTATCTATTGACAGGATCATATTGTTCTTATCCTTTGTTTTATTAATGTGTATCACATTGATTGATTTGCAAATATTGAACCAGACTTGTAGATCAGGAATAAATCCCACTTGATTATGGTGAATAGTTCTTTTAATGTACTGTTCAATTTGACTTGCTAGTATCTAGTTGAGAATTTTTGCATCCAGTTTCATCAGGGATATTGCCCTGTAATTTTCCTTCTTATTGGGGTCTTTGTTTTTGGAATCAAGGTAATGCTGTCTTCATAGCTTAGAAGTTTTCCTTCTATTTCTATTTTTTGGAAAAGTTTGAGAAGAATAAGTATTAACTCTTCTTTAAATGGCTGGTAGAATTTCCCTGGGAAGCCATCTGGTCCAGGACTCTTGTTTGTTGGGAGATTTTTTATTGCAGATTCAATTTCTTTGCTGGTTATGGGTCTGTTCAAATTTTCTATTTATTCCTATTTCAGTTCTGGTAGTTTGTGAGTTTCTAGGAATTTGTCCATTTGTTTCAGATTGCGCAGATTGTAGGCATGTAAATTTTCATAGTACGCTCTTATAATTACTTATACTTCTGTGGTGTTGGTTGTGATCACTCCTCTTTTATTCGTTATTTTATCTATTCAGGTCCTTTCTCTTTTCTTTTTTATAAATCTGGCTAGGAGTTTATCAGTTTTGTTAACTCTTTCAAAGAACCAGCTCTTAGTTTCATTGATCAGTTCTACTGTTCTTTGTTTCTTTGTTTCTATATCATGTGTTTCTGCTCTAATCTTTATCATTTTCCTTCTTCTGCTGGCTCTAGGCTTTATTTACTATTCTTTTTATAGCTCCTTTAGGTATAAGGTTGGGTTGTGTATTTGGGACCTTTCTTGCTTCTTGATATAGGCCTGAATTGCCATATACATCTCTCTTAGGACTGCCTTTGCTGCATCCCAGAGGTTTTGGACTGTCATGTTTTCATTTCCATTTGCTTACATGTATTTTTTCGTTTCTTCTTTAATTTCCTGGTTGACCCTTTTATTCTTTAGTAGGATGTCCTTTAACCTCCATGTATTTGAGGACTTCCCAAATTTTTTCTTGTGGTTGATTTCAAGTTTCATGGTGGTGTGATCTGAAAATATGCATGGTATGATCTCAGTCTTTTTGTACTTGTTGAAGGCGATTTGTGACCAGTATGTGGTCTATTCTGGGTAATTTTCCATATGCACTCAAAAAGAATATGTGTTCTGCTTCTTTAGGATGAAATATTCTAGATATATCTGTTAAGTTTATCTAGTCCAGTGTGTCATTCAAAGCCATTGTTTCCTGGTTGATTTTCTGCCTAGATGATCTATCCATTGTAGTAAGTAGGGTAACATCTTTTATTATTATTGTATTATTATCAATGAGTTTCTTTATGTTTGTTATTAACTGATTTATTTATTTTGGTGTCCAAGTTGGGGGCATAAATATTTACAGCTGTTAGATCTTCTTGATGGATAGACCCCTTAATTAGAATATAATGCCCTTTTACATTTCTTGTTACAGTCTTTGTTTTAAAGTCTAGTTTATCTGATATAAATGTGGCTACCCCAGCTTTCTTTTGACATCCATTAGCATGATAGATGTTTCTCCATCCCCTCACTTTCAACCTGCAGGTGTGTTTAGGTCTGAAATGAATCTCGTGTAGGCAGCATATAAATTCTTGTTTTTTTAAATGCATTCTGATACCCTCTGTCTTTCGATTGGAGCATTTAGTCCATTTACATTTGGAGTGATTATTGAAAGATAAGAATTTAGTGCCATTGTGTTACCTGTAGAGTTCATGTTCCTAGTGATGCTATCTGGTCCTTTCTAGTTTTTATTGCTTTCAGTCAATTTTTTTTCCCCACCAGTCAAAAAGTCCCCCTTAAAATTTCTTGTAGGGCTGGTTTAGTGGTCACAAACTCCTTTAGTTTTTGTTTTTCTGGGAAACTCTTTATCTCCCCTTCAATTATGAATGACAGCTTTGCTGGATAGTGAATTCTCAGCTGCATAGTTTTTCCATTCAGCATGTTGAACATATCTTGCCACTCCTTTCTGGCCTTCCAAGTTTCTGTGGACAAATATGCTACAAACCTGATCTGTCTTCCCTTATAGGCTAAGGACTTTTTTTCCTTGCTGCTTTCATGATTCTTTCCTTGTCTGTCTATTTTCTGAATTTACTGATATGTCTTAGTGATGGCTGGCTTTTGTTGAATTTAATGAGAGTTCTCTGTGCTCCTTGGACTTTGATGTCTGTGTCCTACCCCAGATTATGGAAGTTTTCAGCTATAATTTGCTCACATAAACCTTCTGACCCCGTTTCTCTCTCTTCATCTTCCGGGACTCCTATGATGTGAATGTTATTATGTTTTAATAAATCATTGAGTTCTTAAAGTCTGCTTTCATGATCACTGAGCTTTGTTTCCCTTTTCTTTTCAGCTTCATTATTTTTCATAATTTTATCTTCTACATTGCTAATTCACTCCTCTGCCTCATCCATTCTCATTTTTGTGGCCTTCATTCGGATTTGCATCTCATTTTTAATTTTGGCCTGACTAGATTTTACTTCTTTTATCTCTGCAGAAATGGATTCTCTGGTGTCTTCTATGCTTTTTTCAAGCCCAGATAGTATCCTTATAATCCTTGTTTTAAATTCTAGTTCAGACATCTTACTTATGTCTGCATTGATTAAATCCCTGGCCACCATTTCTTCCTGTTCTTTCTTTTGAGGTGAATTCCTCCATCTTGTCATTTTGGAGGAAGAAATAACAATAATAAAATTAAGTAAAGATTAAAAAATTTTAAAAATAAAATAAAGGAAGCTAGATACTAAGTGTGTTTTGGTCTGCTTGTTAAGAGATGCTTGATAGAAAAAAGAGAAAAGAGAGAAGAAGAGAGAAAAAAATTAAAAATAAAAAAAATAAAACAATAATACAATACAATAAAAATTTTGCTCTTTCTGTATCCAAGTAACAAAAAAAAAGCAACAACAACAAAAACAAAAACAGTAGCATCAACAACAAAGAAAACAAACAAAAGAATGAGCAAAAAACCCCAAATGTAGCTAGATTCCCCCAGGAGCTGAAACTTTGCAGCAGTATGGTCATTAGTGTAAGCTCATGGAAGGGATTTGTGGTGGTCCTTATGGAGGGTCCTGCTGCTCTAATTCTCAGGCCAACTTGTCCTAATGGAGATGTGCCTGGAAGATGCAGGTGGGTGGGGCTTAGTGTAACAGCTCCATTCTCTTCTTGGTGGTGTTGTTTCACTCACTTCCGTTGATCAGTGTTGGTGGGCTAATGGTGAAAATGGCTTTACCTCACTCTATAGTCTCCAGACTGGGAAATTAGTGCCCTCACAGATGCATGATCAATCACGCCTCCTGTGTTCCCTGCTTCCATCAGTTCCCCACCTTCCCCCTGCCTGTGTCCAAGATGTCTACCTACCAGGCTGCGCCTCTCTCCAGAGTTTTATCTCAGGCTCAGCTGTGTTTCAAAGCCTCACATTTCAGAGACCCATGTGGTTCGGACCCACAGTGATCTTCTGGGGGAGGATCTCACCACACTGTGGCCAGGGCCAGCTTGTCCCAGTAAATAGTCACACCACTGTGTGGTGGCAGCAGCTCAAAGATTGTGCTAAATCACAACACACAGCTGCTGCCAGGTTTTGCTGCCCTCAGCTGGCATCTTTATTTCTATATAGGTGAACATGGTGGCTTGATGGAGCCCTCGGTGTGTTTTGCTCATGGAGAGTCCAAATCACCTCTACAAAGGCACTCTAAGCAGGGAACTGCTTCTCCCCGTGTGACCCCGGGGATCCCCAGACCACACTGCCCTCACCTGGTGCTCTGCCCTGCTTCCTTGCCAGAGCAACACTGGGAGCTGGCCTCTGAAACTTCAGATTCTGTGCTCTGCTATTTATAAAAAACTGGTGATATTGAAACCGTCTCCTTATTCTCTTGTCAATGCTTTTGGGGAACAGTTTTCTTGTATTTGATTCAAATAACCAAATCTGGCATTATATATATATATATACACACACACACACATATATATATATATATATATACACATATATATATACACACACACACACACACATATGTATTAACATATACATTAATGATATATATTCACATATTTATGGTGTTCACAATATATACTCACATAATTATAGATGTACATATATTACATATATTCATATATATATGAATAGACCTATGTTTTTAAAAAACTTAACCATAAATTGAAAAATACAATAGAAACTACTCTAAGTCTATATAGCTTTATTGGTAAAATATATCAAATACTTAAGGAAGAAACAATAATAATCCTACACAAAGTATTTCAAAATGTATAGGAGAAGGGATACTTTGCATTTTATTTCATAAGACCAGATTATTCTAAAACAAAAACCAGACAAAAACATTACAAGAAAAGAAAACTACAGACCAGTGTCCCTCATGAACACATGAACACAGACACAGGCACAGTCCTCCCATTAAAGAAATAATAAATCAAATTCAACAATATATGAAAAGCATAATATATCATCACTTAATGAGATTTATCTCAGGAATGTAAGAATGATTTAACATTTGACAAATTAAAGTTTATTTCAGGAATATAAGTTTCATTTAATATTGAATAATCAGTCAGGGCACTTGGCTGGCTCAGTTGGAGGAGCATGCAACTTTTGATCTCGGCGTCGTGGGTTCGAGTCCCATGTTAGGTGTAGAGATTTGAAAAAAATCCTAAAAAAAAAAAAAAGAAAAATCAATGTTATTTACCATATTAATAGACTCCCGACAAACCCAGGTGATTACATCAATAGATGGAGAAAAGTTTTCTCATGATATTCAACATTCATTCATAATAAATAACTTCTCAAATTAAGAGTAGAAGAGAATTTCTTTAACTTAATAAAATATGTCTATTACAGACATATACCTAACATCAGACTTATTTTTTGAAATATTGAATGCTTTGTTTCTAAGGTGGGGAGCAAGGCAAAGATGTACTGATATACTGTCATCACTTCTATTTGACACTGCATTGCAGGGCCTACTCAGTGCAATTGAATAAGAAAAATAAAACATGAATGTAAGGGAGGAAACCATCAAAACCCTAGAGGAGAAAGCACGCAATAACCTCTTTGACCTCAGCCACAGCAATTTCTTACTTGACACATCTCCAAAGGCAAGGGAATTAAAAACAAAACTGAACTCTTGGGACCTCATCAAGATAAAAAGCTTCTGCACTGCAAAGGAAACACTCAACAAAATTAAAAGGCAACTTAGAGATTGGGAGAAGACATTTGCAAATGACATATCAGATAAAGGGTTAGTATCCAAAATCTATAAACAACTTATCAAACTCAACACCCAAAAACCAAATAATCCAGTGAAGAAATGGGCAGAAGACGTGAATAGACACTTCTCCAAAGAAGACAAGACATCCAGATGGCCAACAGACACATGAAAAGATGCCCCATGTCACTCCTCATCAGGGAACTACAAATCAAAACCACACTGAGATACCACCTCACACCAGTCAGAGTGGCTAAAATTAACAATTCAGGAAACAACAGATGTTGGCAAGAATGTGGAGAAACGGGAGCCCTCTTGCACTGTTGGTGGGAATGCAAACTGGTGCAGCTGATCTGGAAAACAGCATCGAGGTTCCTCAAAAGATTAAAAATAGAACTACCCTATGACCCAGCAATACCACTACTAGGGATTTATCCAAAGGATACAGGAGTCCTGATTCATAGGGGCACATGTACTCCAATGTTTATAGCTGTGCTTTCAATAATAGCCAAATTATGGAAAGAGCTTAAATGACCATCAACTGATGAATGGATAAAGAAGATGTGGTTTATATATACAATGGAATACTACTTGGCAATGAGAAGGAATGAAATCATGCCATTTGCAGTAATGTGGATGAAACTGGAAGGTATTATGCTAAGTGAAATAAGTCAGTCAGAGAGACACATATCATATATTTTCACTCATGTGGATATTGAGAAACTTAACAGAAGACCATGGGGGAGGGGAAGGGGAAAAAAGTAGTTACAGAGAGGGAGGGAGGCAGACCATAAGAGGCTCTTAAATACAGAGAAAAAACTGAGGGTTGATGGGGGAGTGGAGGAGATGGGAAAATAGGTGATGGACACTGAGAAGGACACTTGTTGGTATGAGCACTGGGTGTTGTATGTAAGCGATGAACCACAGGAATCTACCCCAAAAACCAAGAGCATACTTTACACACTGTATGGTAACCAATTTGACAATAAATTATATTAAAAAAGAAAACAAAAGGAACAGAACATTGCTATTATTATTATTTTAAATGCTTATTTATTTATTTTGAGGCAGAGACAGCACAAGTGGTGGAGGGGCAGAGAGAGAGAGAGAGAGAGAGAGAGAGAGAGAGAGAGAGAGAGAGTTCCACGCAGGCTCCACTTTCAGCACAGAGCCCAATGTGGGGCTCAGTCTCGTGAACTGTGAGATCATGATCTGAGCTGAAATCAAGAGTTGTGTGTTTGGCTGGCTGAGCCACCCAGGTGCCTCAGAACGTCACTATTATTCAAGCATGAGCCAAAGGCCATCGGTCCCAATTGACAATCAGCTCTTTATTGTGAAGATTGTTTGTGTCACTGGGATGGGAGCCATGCTGGAAACAGGTGCAGAACTTTGAGACACCTGCCCCTGCTCATCTCATTAGGTGGCAAGACTTTTCTCCTCTCACCAATACTCATTTAGGTGGGTTGGAACTGCAAACTTTTCATGCCTTTTGCTTTTTCTGCTTTGTTATAGTTTGCCTGTAGCTTTGCTTGGAAAAGGAGAATCTACTGAGTCAATGTGTTTATCTTCTTTATTTCTGGTTAGTTTCTCTTTTTACTTAAAACATACAGAAAATTTTAAGCTCATAGTACATCAGGGGGTGTTTAGATCTAAAATAAACTCTTTCATCAAAAGAAAAACAAAAACAAAAATGAAAGAAAAATAAGACATGAATTGGAAAACAAGTAGAAAAACTGTCTTTATAGATGACATAATAATATATGTAGAAAATCTCAAGTAATCTAATAGATTAAAAAACTAATAGATCCAGTAAATGAATTTAGCAAAATTTCAAAATACAAGTTCAATGTATAAGAATCAATTATATTTCTAAATTATAGCACCAAATAATTGGATAATGAAATTACTTTACTAATCCATATGTGAAGATACACCTTTCTAGAGTTGGAGATTGTCAACAGAAAGTGTATGTGGATGGTTCATCCCACTTACTGGATATTTTGTTGGGTATATTACTTTTATATACAGTTGACCATGACTGCCTTTTCCCATTTTATCATAAGTATTAAGTTAGGAGAGTTAGGAGAGGCTGTTATATAGGATGCTAGTAGCTAAATGTCAATTAAGTCTTCTGACTTTTTAAAAGTAAAATAGTTATTCTTAACATAATCTTGATGAATACGTTTTTAACAACTTATTTAAGATAAACTTTGCTTGGTGTCATTTACTTGACTAATTGATATAAACTAGTCTTTGTAATTTAGAAACTGATAGAGAAGGCTGAGGTTTAAGGGTATTGCTCTCTAAATGCTTAGATTGGGACAATAAAAGAAGAGAATTAAAATAACTTCTTAAAGGCATAGCTACTTTGAATTGCACACTATTTATAATTATATAAAATCAGTAATTTCTCCTCTGACCGATAATGTTGGGATTAGTGGCTATTTTAAGCAGATGGAGCCATTACCCAATTGCTCTAGAGGAAAAAGAAAATGACAATTTATTTCTCCATTTAAATATAAATTCCCTAAAGTAATTATTCTCAGATTAATTCTCCTATGCCTTCATCGCAGTTGCCACCAGATGATAATCATGGTTCAATTCGCCTTCCGTGGGGGGAAAGGGAAACTTGTGCAACACACACATACATGTACTAACCAAACCAAGGTTGAAGTGTAGGTCTAGAAATTCATTCCCTGGGTGAATGTGCACCATGACTGAAACTGTATCTGTGCTGAAGGCAAAATCTGCTACAAAAACAACCAGCTCATCAGCTTGAACTCAGGCATTAATATCTTTTGTCTTTTGACTTGAAAAAGATAGTATCTTCCAGGAATATTAGGAGGATAAAACACTGCATCCGAGTAGGAAATTTCCTTTTGTAGAAGACAGTTATTGAGATGAGCATTCTTCATTATTTAGTGTCTAATTTATTAGATAAATAATGAATTACATTTATGGAAATGGTTTTCTAACATAAACTTAAGAGCTTGACACAAACTAAAATTAATTATATAGTTGACAAACAGCAGAAGTCAGAGATCTAGAAGACCGTGACAAAAAACAAACCAAAGTAATTCAAACAAAACAAAATAAAATCTCTGTAACTTCTGCAACTCATCACCATGACCAATGCTTGAGGTTATTCCCCATTTATGAAGTGAGGAATTACATCAACTCATACTGATTTTTGCTGTGTGTGTGTGTACACATAACAATTGTTGAGTTGCCAAGGACCTTCAGTTTCAGGGAATAACAAGACCGTGAAAAGAAGTCGGTTTTATTCTAAGAATGAAGGAATGAATACATCACCAGGGTTAACCAGACAGAATGACTAGAATACCTCAGTGCTGACTTAAGTGAGGGAGTCATTGAATGAAACCTGATAGCTTAACAGAGCAGCTGAAGGAAAGTCAGATAAAACAAATGGTATTGAGGGATTATAAAGGACTGGATATGGTGATAGTGAGGTAAAAGTTACCAGGTACAAAGCCTATGGACCAAGGAGTATATAGGTGACTCTTCTTTTTTTTTTTTCCTTTTTTAAATATGTCCTTATTTATTTCTGAGAGAGAGAGAGAGAGAGAGTGCAAGAGGGGAAAGGAGACAGAATGGAAGCAGGCTCTAGGCTCTGAGCTGTCAGCACATAGCCTTATGTAGGTTCAAACTCATGAACCATGAGATCATGACTTGAGCTGAAGTCAGAAGCTTACTGACTGAGCCACACAGGCGCCCTTCGGTGATTCTTAAAAGATGATCAGATGTCAGGCAATGGTTGAATCTTTACTGATAGGTATGTTGAAGTTGACTGTAGGGCATCCTTTGGAGATAAGTCTTTTGTTCTATATGTGGTAACTGTTTTGAGTCTGCTTTTTTCTTTTACAAGCCATGGTCAGATGTAGTGGAATATTAGTTTCTGTCTATGAAAAAAATCTTGAATGTCTTGAATGAAGTTTTTAATATCAGGACTACTTAATGGTCCCAGACTGTGCTAGCAAATGAGTAGCCTCAGATCTGAGATGCTAGAGAGGACATTGATTGGACACCAAGGCTAGCTTCACCACATACACACACACACACACACACACACACACACACACACACGCACATACACACACACATGCACACACACACACATACATGCATGTCATGTTTTAGGTTATATACAGTCTTGGGAAGGTGAATATGGTTGAGGAGATGAATTGGAGGAAAACGGACAGATTTGGAGCTCTGGTTCAACAACAGGCAAGAGACAAGTGAACAAAAACTGACAGAGAATCAAGACAAGATGATGTCCTATTAAGGTTCTATGTCATATTAAGGGAAAAAAATAGTATAGGGCATAATTATAAATCAGAACACTTAAAGATATGCTTATCTACTAGAATATTGAAGAGACTGGTGAGAAATGAGGAGGGAAAAAATCCTATATTGTCAAAGTTGGTTGATACTTTCAACATTGAGGCATTCAGAGGAAAGTATTTATAATTCTGAGTTTACAACCTGATATGAATAATGCATATAATAAGATATTCATGTGGGACACATATTACTGAACATAAATCTGTTATTTAACAGAATTTTTGTGTTTAGATTAATTGTGGTTCATTAAGGCTTAAGAGAGAAGTATCACTTGCACTCAGGGCTTACTCATGCTCTGGGAACACTACCAAAAAAGCAGGAAAAAATCATTTTAGGAAGTCTTTAAGAAGTAATAAATAGTAAGAGCTGCTTCACTTCTGGAGACCGGGACAGAAATACAGGATACCCCTCTGCAGTAGGATTTTAATTCAACATCATTAATATTTTTCACACCCAACACTTTTTCCCCCCTATCATAACTATCTGGACTTTTGCTGTATCTCCTAAGAGGTTTTCCGTTTATGGCTGGCGCCACTCTAATATAGAATGAGCTTTCTAAAAACATTTCCTGTTTAACATCCTTCAATTGTTCCTGAAAGCCCTCCTCTAAACTGGTGTGGCATAAAGGGCTCTCAAGTTATAGCCCTTCATTAATTCCACTGTCCAGTCATGAACTGAGTGAAGTAAGTCTCCTCAGTGTTACGCTTTCTTTACACATTTTGAGTATCTTCTTCGTTTATCCAGAGCACATTCCTCATATGCACTTTTTTCCTTCTGTCTCCCAAAATTTGGCTCCTATGGTGCGTAGCAAGCCTTCCTTGACTCTCCCTTTGTCCTCAGTTTGAGAAAATCATAGCACTCGTTTCATTGTGCTGTCATTGTGTTTCTTATCTGGTTCCTTAACTTGAATCAAGGTTCCTTGAGGATAAGAACTCAGTCTTATTCATCTTTGTATTTCCATTACTTGGCATAGTAACTGGCACTATAGGCCACCCAATAAACGTTTATTGAATAAACAAATGGACTACAACCTGGCAAGAACCAAATTTTAACCAACAGGCAGGGCCTTCTGGAGTCTACATGTGTTTTGTGTTAGGACAGTCTTTAACCACCTTCCCCATTTCCTTATTCAGATTAAGCCTCTATTGGAGGGTGGGCAAAGAGCTAGCAGTTGAAGATCACACTTCCTGCCTCTGCCTCAAAAGTTCCTCAGCCCAAGCCCACAATGCAATCTCTCTACTCTAAACTATTTTAAAAAGATACTTGAGTGGTTTTACTTAGGGAGGTGATAGGTGGTAATGAGTCATCCCAGTTCTATCTCAGTCACATTTGTAACCAGTAGTAATTTACCTCCTGACATGGAACTCCACTCTGACAAGTACTTGGGTGAAGATTATATCTACAAAATGTATGGGCAGATTAGGTATTGATCTTGGGACTTTAGAATTAAATTTTTCTACGGAGTTAATGAAACTATGTAAATTTCATACCTATAATTAAAGCTTTATTGGCAGTTTTGTTAATTTATGTTCTTTAGTCCAGACCAATATATGTCAAATAGAAACCACAAAAGTGTGAAGAAAAATCACAGTGGCAAAAAATTCTGTTATAAGGAATCTTAATTATTCCATCTCATTTAACATCTTGAAGATGCTGAAACTGAGGACCAATCTATATTTACCATAATTGTGATGTTTGTTATCTCATTTTATTTTTTTAAATGCTTATTTATTTTTAAGAGAGATTGAGAGAGAGAGAGAGAGGGAGATTGTGAGTAGGGGCAGATTGTGGGTAGGGGCAGAGAGAGAGGAAGACAGAATCCCAAGTAGGCTCTGCACTGAGTTCTCAAACTCAGGAACCATGAGATCAGGAGCTGAGCTGAAATCAAGAGTCAGACACTTAACTGTTGAGCCACTCAGGTGCCCCATTATCTCATTTTCTGATGTGTTTGCTACCTCATTTTTTTGAAATTCATTTTACATAATACTTATGGACTATTACCCCCCCCCCCATTTTTCAGAATACATTTACAGCAGATGGGAAAATAATTGCAGTAAATGAAATAATGTATTTTTTTCAGGTTATTTACAAAAATTATTCACTGAAGTGTATTTCCTAGAAGAAAAAAAAATAGAACAATAAGTATAACCAACAAAGTTGTTTTTTTTTTTAAGTTCAGGTAATATTGCACTATTTTCTTCTAGTCCAACAGTCTGCATTAGTAAGTCAAGGGGTTTAGTCATGAGGTGATGAGACTTAGCTTTATTACATCCTGTTAGAATCATTAGCCACCATTGTCTGAGTCCCTTGCATCCTCTGATGAGCCTCACAAAGATCATTCAAGTGATGGTAGTAAGGAATTGGTACTTTCAATCATTTTTTTGTCATTTTTACAAGGACATCTAGTGAGTGAGTTTAGATTTTATAGCATATCATAAAAAGGGCAAGTAAAAGATAAAGCTGTTTTTCTATAAAGATAATTTTCTGAGAGAACTGTAACTTGTAAGGTCCCTTAAGTGTTACTTTGCGGCAAGGTTCTGAAGGTAAGGTGGGAAAGACAAGGATCCATTTTGATTATTCTACGATAATGTGTAGAAATGAAGTCTGGAAATAAGGTTTGATGATTAAAATTAGACTTTACTGTTAAAAATAAGTGCTAAATGGAACTAGTAATATTGCAAAATAATAGGATCAACACAGCACTACAATTATGAATTTCAAACTGAATTCAGTTGTTCATTAATTGTAGTCAAGGTAGCAAAAATAATCAGCACATTGTCTGACCCTTTTTGCATTCAGTATATAATAATTCCATTTCTTTGGTCTGAGGTTGTATGTTTCATCTTCACCTACAAACAGATCTGTTTTTTCTTGTATTCTCATCCAATTTAATAAAAGAAGAACTGATAGAAATTTTCCATTTTCCCTAAAGATCTGTGTTTACAGCTTATGGCAAGTGATTGTTTTCCCCCTCCCTGGTCCAAGGTATAGGTCTTTGAAAATAAAATCTGAATGTGTGGATTTCAACTTGCATTGTGTCAAGATTTTCAGCTGACCCCATGAGACTCCTGGAAATCTAACCTGAGATGGGTAAATACATTTTTCAAAATTTCTCTTGTCTTATGTAATTAGAATATTAAATGAATTGATAAGTTATGAATTCTTTCTAATGAATAATAAACACATATGAGAGTTAGAAGATGGGATATTTTAATAAAGATTTTAAATATGAATATAATTTATATATTACTGACTTAAGGAATTTTATATTTTATGTAAGAACACACTCAGAAAATTACCAATCAAGTAAACATGAGTTAATCAATTTTAATTGTTCAGACAGTGCTTTGGTCCTCTTACTGGTTTTTTTTGATAATGCCAAGAATCTTATTTTTCCTTGTATAGTAAACATGGAAAAACACCCAATACAATAGATTTCCAGCTGAAAGAATTCCAGATAAAGTTTTATTGTACTTCTACACAAACACACACACCCTACATATGCATATTTATCTAAGCAGACTAGAAAAAACAGTTTTTTTATATCTGGCCTCCTCATCTCTAAAGACATCTTACTAATATGTATTAAGTAATTTATCTCATAATAAATCCATCAACCAATAAGTCTAATTACTTTAAACAGTCATTATCATAGACAGTCCATCATCCATCCATAAAATCAAGATTTCTTAAACCATTTAATCCCCAGAACATTAATGTCCTTATTTTCTAATCATCTAGTAATGTTTACGCCTGGCTTTTGCTTTAGTAGCTTTCTATAATAGCACTCTGGGGCATGAGATTTCATTTAACAAGAAGATAGGATGTTTGATTCATATTTTTAAAGAGCCTACTATAGTATCTTTTCCCTAAAAGATGAATACATAAGTATTTTGGTGAACAAAGAAGAAAATCAAATGACATTTTCTTGTGAAAAAGCAGCAGCTGTTTGCTTATCTCGTGAGAGCTATGAGCGCTTCAGTACTCTGTGCTGAGAAATATCTTCTCCTTCTTGTAGTCATAAAATATACGCTGCCTCTAGAAGCAATCTTTGTGGTTAATTTTTTTTTAATGGATGAACAGATTTCTAAAAAAAAATTGGTTTTAGCTTTCAATGTTTGATGTCAGTTTAATTTTTCCTAAAATTGAAAAAAAAAACTTTTTTTGAGCAATGTGAGGATGGAAATAAGCATTTTAATTAAATTATCAGGATGTGGTTTTTGTTTCTGTATGACTGGCCAAGCCAACTGATTCTAAGTATGTCTGGTTGTATTTCCTAAACCAGAACCAGTTTTGCTATCTTGGAAATTAAGTCATGGTTCTTAAAATTATTTTATGTTAAATCATTAGGACCTGCACTTTTTCTCCAAAGTATTAATTCTGATGCTTTGAAAGACAGAAGTCTTCCTATGCCATTACAGCACTTACCTAAAATGTGAAAATATTTATAAATCACATGTACTTATTGAGAGACAGCATGTGTAATTATTGAGAGATTGCTAGGAAAAAAACCCATAGTATTGGTTAAATAGTTGATAAAACTTATTTTAATAAAAAAGTATATATTCTATTAATATTGAAATAATAGAACATACTACTGAATTGGATAATTCTTGATGCATCAGGAATAATTACTTGTCCTACCTCAGCATCCTTGCTTATAGTAACATTGTATCTCCCTAGATCTCTGTCCTTCATCATTAGCTCCTCCTCTGCATAGTCATTTGGAGTACTGGATCTTCTTTTCTACTTTCTACCTCCCTCCCTGCCTGTGCTGTTGGTTTACTCCACTTGACTGAACTTTGCATTGACTTCTGCTCTTAAGTTCTGGTTTTCCCTGTTCAGTAGTTTTTGTCTATACCAAGAACCACCCGTAAAACCTAGTTCTATAGCCAGGCACTCCACTACTCCACCTTGTTTGTGTTGGTTTTCCTTCTTAACAATACAGTCCTGGTAGCTGGGATCCTGAACACCATGGCAGTCTTGCTATAATGTTTATCTAAACTTCAAGACCTGAATCCTCTATCTTGGTACCTTGTTTATCCAGTTAAAAATCTAGGTGCCAAGTATTGCTTGAATTGTGGCATGAATTCTGTGGTAAGCAAGAATATCCCTTTTAAGGAAGGGTGCCCAGATGCAGGAAGTGTGGTGGACAGCCACCTCCAGCTGCCGTCTCCTTCAAGGTCAGGCTCGGCTGTGCAAAGGTACTTCCTCTGAAGGGATGGCCTTCCTGAATTTGCCTGCATGCAGTGAGGTAGGGACGTACCATCTGACCATTTTTGGCCTGATACAGGATAACTCAGATGAACAAAATGTGCTTCAGAACTCGCCGTCTAGTTGGTTGAAGACTGTTGGGTCTGTATCACAATTAAGCTTCTCATTCTGGCCAGTCTTGCTTCTTCCTCCTTCCTCTAATAGGCCCTGATCATCAGTAAATATTTTATACCTCGATCATCTCAGTATCTGTTACCACAGAACTTGACCTTCTGTGCCCTTCAAAATATTCAGCTGTTTCAGTGTTCCTTTCCCTACATTCCTACAGGCTCACTGTGAAGCCTCATTTCAGTCTTATTATCTGACAGCTGTTAATCCTGAGGAGTGTAGCATTGAGTGAAGAAGACGTAAGCATACCAGAGGCCCATGGAAGTGTCAAGCCCAGTGAATCATTCTCACTGAAAAAGTTAAGCCTATGGTAAGAACACTGTATCACAGGCTCCTAGGTGATGGTAACAGGGCTTCTGAATCAGAGGACCTAGAAATGGGCTCCTGCAGTGTCAGAAATCAGATGGGATAAGAGGCACTTATAGTCTTAGTGAAGGACTCATCTTGAGAAAAGATGGAGCATAGCTTGAAAAGAGAAACCCAGATGACATGAGTGTGGTAGGGTTGTATGTGGAGTAGTAAAGGGTATGTATTTTGACCCCAGAACTCCCTCCACACACATATTATACACTCGGGCCTGGAAACATGATACTGGAAACTCTACAAGGGAGAATCATAGAGGCATACAGAAGAGAAACTTCCGATGTCTTGGGTTTTAACCACAAAAATATTGATCCAGGTGTAACGAAGGAAAGATTAGAGGAATATTTGATCATGTAGAGTCAACCATCCATATATTCCCTCTCTATATCCTCTTACATGGAAATCTATGAGCTTGGAAGGGCGATAAAAAGAACCTGAGTGGCGTTGGGTGAATGGTATCCATCTCTACTCAGGCCTGTTTTCTAGTGGGGGCTGGAGGCCAAATATGAACCTTTAAATATGGCAGCTTATGAGTGGAGGAGATACATATAATACTCTGAGAATAGTTTGGGAAGAGGCATAGCAACTGTCTGTAGCACAACCACATAGAAGCCTTAGATAGAACAAGAATGGAGAAGGCTCAGTGACAACCTCAAGGCTTCCCCAGAAGCTGGCAGAAGGTAATACTTACCATCTCCTAGTGATTTTTTTGCTCTGATAGTTGAAGTCTTGAGACCCACAGAAAGGTTTCCTGCAATAACTATCTCAAAATCTGAATCCTGATACTGGTATGTGGTTTCCCTAACTAGAAACATAGTTGCCCCATGTTGCTTGGACTATGACTGGATCACCCAAGCCCTTCACACACTGTGACTGGCCTGTTCTCTCATCTTGGATGGTAGTTTTGCAAACATTATGAATGAATGTACCATCAGATAACACCTGGAGGGATGGCTTCACTCTAGAACTGTGCTTTCTCATATTTTAACCACTAACACATCTGAAATGTGGCTAGTCTGCATTGAGATTAGGCCATACAGTGTATGTAGAATATATACCATATTTTAAAAGCTTAGTATCTTTTCTCGTGTGTCTCCTAGAAAATTTAAAATGGCAGCTGTGGCTTGTATGATGTTCCTACTAAATAGCACTGGTCTAGACATGCCATCAAGCAAAGTCCATGACAAAATCGTTCTATATGTTAGCAGCCCTGGCATGCAATGTATAGAGACCATAAAGTGGACAGTTCCGGGGTGCCTGGGTGGCTCAGTTAATTAAGTGCCCAACTGCTGATTTGGGGTCAGGTCATGATCTCTCATGGTTCGTGAGATCAAGCCCTGCACGGTGTTCTGTGCTGATTGCCAAGCTTGGGATTCTCTGTCTCCCTCTCTCTCTGCCCCTCCCCCCTGCTCGTGTGTGTGTGTGTGTGTGTGTGTGTGTGTGTGTGTGTGTGCGCGCGCGCACACACACACAAGCATGCTCTCTCTCCCTCTCTCTCAAAATAAATAAATAAAAATTAAAAAAAAAAAGTGGACAGCCCTATCCCTGCTTCAGTCTTGTAAAAGCCTCAGAGCTCCAGGCTCTAATATAGAGATATGGGGGTCACTAAGGAAATACTAATTTTTGACTGAATTTAAACTTGAAAAGCCTAAAAAATATCTTAAGTTTCTGAGTTTACCTGGACAATTCTAGACAAATCTTTTTGTGCTTAGGTAGAAATGAATTTCCAAGATAGAAAAGAAGAATAAGGAAAGTCACAATTTCTGCTGGTCTGAGTTTATGACTCATGACAAATATATCCTATAACTAGTATTTGCATAAATCATGCAAAAGCTGGGCCATTAAATGGAGCAGAGGCAGAGTCCAATGGGTTCAGTGTAAAATAGACAGTGACAGAGACATAAGAATTTGTTTTTAAAACCAACCAGGGTCAAGTGCAAGTGCATGTCCAGGGTTCAGGGCCCAGCAAGCAGAGTGGTCCTAGCCAATTTCATTGGAAGCATCAGCTAACCCTGCCATATTTAGAGCAGTAGCCAGCTACAGCCCATTCATGTTTAAAGGGCCTGTATTGAGGCCTACCACAAAGCAAATTAAAATCTATTATAGTATAAATTCTACAACTCTACATGGGCCTGAGAGGTCCAAAGTGAGAGGTGATTGGTGGAGACTGAGGCTGCTGGTGATGAGGGTGTATCTGATTTACACTGGTAATACTTCAGATTAAGAAACCCAACAAAACCACCCCCAGGCTGTCAGCTCACAGAGTCACGAAGGTTGGCTTACTCTCCACAGGCTTTATTAAGTACCTAATCAAATTAAATCAGGGAGAACCAAGCCAGGCATAAAGTCCTATTGAATCTTATTTAGGTCAATCAATCATGGCAGTTGAGACCTGGAGGGCATAACTTGAATATCATGTATGCAAGCAAGATGAATGTGCAGGTGTGTCAGGGGAAAAGCGACCTGAAGACTTGGTTAGGAGCTGGTTTCAGAGAAACTATATGGGTTTATCAGTAGAATTCACATGTCTTAGCAGAGTAAGGTTGGTAGTATCTCAAGCCCCAGTCTCGTGCCTTAAATAAGATATATAGGAGCTTTCAAACTCATTAAAGGGTAAGGAGATAGAAGCTAAATGGAGTTGAGCTGGCTGAGCCAATACTGAGACAGCATTATTTTAGTTTCCAATAGTGGGATTTACTTACTGATAGAGTTTAAAATGGTTATGGTGTCAGAGTTTCCTAGGAATGGTTAGTTTCTATGCTTTTAGATTTCTCTGTGACATTTTTATTCCCATCTAGGCCTAGGTCTGCATTTAGATCACTAACATTTGCACTAGTTCAGGCCAGAGCTCTACACTGAACCATGTGATAAGTAATATCTCATTAACATACCTTAAAAACATTCTGCTCTGAAGATTGAAATGAATGTTTTCTTGGAAATAAATGCATGTGCTTATGGTAAATCCATTAGCGAGATGGGTAATTGGACCACAGGTATTGCATGCTGTAAATATTAATATTCTGTTTTGGCTATTAGATTTTAAAAAAGGGTAAAATGTTGAGATGAGAAAATCACACATTGATCATAGGGGAATTTGGTCAAAGATGGATTCTTTGGGACTTCTGTGGGCTGGAAAGTCAGGGAAGAGGCAGAAATGATATCTGTGTCATAAGAGTCAGTAATTTAATGGCCATACAGTAATTTAATTTGCCAGCAGGCAAATAAAGTCATGTTTCTGTCATTTGAAATTGACTTGGAAGAGGCCTTTCTGATGATTTTATCCAACTCTTATCTTATGGGCCCAAATAGTGAGAGCTTAGTTCAGTGTCCTCATGAGCAGATTAGAACCAGATTCCCCTGTTTAGCCTGATGTTCTTTCTACTGTAATGCAGGCTTTCCTTGATTTTATTATTTTCCTTTGTTTTTGAGAGATTAATTTTTCAAATAATAAACCTATAGCCACCATTTACAGAAAACTTAGAGCCTTCTGGGGACTGAAATTGTTAAGAGTATTCTTGTGTCTATTGTGCTGACAAGGAAATGAGCACTGAGATGTTCAATTACCTTCCCAAGGTCACACAGACAGAAAGTGGCACACAACCAGGGATTCAGTGCATTGGTGTCAGTCTGGCTCCAGAGAGTAAATGTCCAGTGTTACATAAATGTGCAAAGTGTAATCAAATCCAGCAAAAGGAGGGATGTGAAATGATCCATAGCTTTAAACATACTTTTTTTTAAATGAAAAAAAAAAAAAAAAACCCAACAGATCTCATTACAGCCATGGAGTTGTTAGCCTTTTATTAGGAGTATGTTACCACATTGTTTAGAGTCTCGCCCTTTGTTTAAATCACACTGGTGATGGTAAAAACATCCCCATCTTTTGGGTAGGGAAGTATTGATGAACTCTTTTAAAGGACAGACTGTACTGAAATTAAGAGGAGCTCTGACTTTTATACTTCAGAACTAAATAGATTGAGAGAGTAGCCAAGCAAAATTTTGAAACCTGGTTTAAGAGTGTATGAAGAGCAGCTTATACAGAAGGAAGAAAATACCACAAAGGAATAAATGTACATCATTTTTAGCTTTATTATATAATGTGGCATATAAGAAAGTATACCTGTTTTTGAATTTACAAATGTCACAATAATTTTTAATGTTAATAGTATTTTTCTTCATCCTCACATCTTTTTTGGGGGAAGAAGATACATGGAAAAATTTTGTGCGTAAATGGGGAATGTGAGAAATGATTTTCTAAAGTTCAAGCTTGTCTGTGTCATTAGAGACAGGAAATGTGCTCAGAATATCCAAGTAATGTAGGACACCTAACGGGCCAAAACATCTAGGTTCCTTAATTCTTTATGATGACTTAAAAGCTGAAAGACCACAGTCTCATGTTGAGCATGGAGCCATTAACCATATAGCAGACAGCAGCCTTTCCCAGCTAATACGAAATTAGAATTACAAACTGCCTGGTTTTATGGTTATGGTCACAGTGCTGGGTTTTTGTTTGCTTGTTTGCTTGCGTGTTACTTTTATTTTGTTCGTTTGTTTATTTTGCAGTTCTTACTTGTACATTTCCAGAGCGTTCTTTTCTAAAATTTAGAATCTGATGTAGCTAAAAGGAAAAACAAAAGAGCACATTTTTACAATTTCATAAATCACGGAAGCATCATCACCTATACCTCTTATTGCCTCTGAGCACCTATTTTCTCTCTATTCATGATACCAGCTTGAAGCCCGAGTGGCATTGAAGTTCTCAAAATTTATGATAATGCAAGAGCAGCAGTAAGGATTCTAAGAGCCTAAGGTAGATGAATGGATGTGTGTGGTGGGGTGGATAAATATGTGGTCATCGAAAGAGAGGAAGAAAACAGGGCACTCTGAGCTCCGTATCAGTGAGGGCAGAGTTAAGGAAATAGAAAGGGAGCTAGGAATTTCAAAAGAGGGTGATCTTTGTATAGGAACTTTGTAACAAACTTCTGGAAGGGCTAGAGGAATAAAAGAGAAAAAAGGAGAATTGAAGGAACAAAAAGGAGGAAAGGTTGATACCCTGAGATGCAGAAACAACTAACACCCCTAGGCTGGAGCTCATGGGGCTGTCCCCGCATCCTGCGCTGCTGGAATCGCTGGACCTGCAGAGGTGGCTGCCACTGCAGGGCTCCAGTATCTTCAGTCTCCCGAGGCCAGAGCTGCTGCAGCAGCCTTCTTGTTGGTGTCTGAAACCTCTCTTCCTCCTGCCTTCTCTTCTGGCGATGCCTCCCATTAGCAGGCCTTAATCAGGAAGCAGACAGAAAAAGGAGTTTGTGAAATGGAGTTTCAGCCTTTTGACCCCAGCTGTCCAAGGCAGAGTATGAAAGGGTAGGTGAGTGGCTGCACTTGAACTTGCAATAAACTACAAAATCACCATCAACTTGAATCCAAAATCTTCAGCATGCCAAGAGTTCTGAGAAACACTAGCACAGGCATCACTTTTACATTTCGTTTATGTGTTTGGCTAAGGACATTTCAATCTACAGTCTATTGCAGGGCATGGTAATCTTTTGTAAAGGTCCAGATAGTATTTCAGGCTTACGGGCTATACAGTCTGTAGAAACTACAAGCTCTGTTACCGTGGCATGAAAGCAGCCGTGGACAATATGAACATGAGCATAATTGTGTTACAATAAAACTTCAGGTACAGAGACAGGTGGCTGGCCAGCAGGTCATAGTTTGTGGATGCCTGACTTATTGAATGACAGAGACCCAGTGCCTAAAAGACTGTACAATGATGTGAAAAATATGAACCTATTGTGAGCATAATTTAATGCTGTATTAACTTTGATTTAATTTGCCAATCTTTCTTTGAAGAATGCATGTATTGTGAATACAAAAAAAATCTACGTAAGTCCCATTTTATGTTGTTGATGATTTCAAAATACTTAGAAGGTATAATCCTCTTAATTTATTTGCAAGTGGACAGTTGAGTGAAAGAATTTGGACCAGAAGAGGTTTTGTCTCAGAATCCCTTTGTAAAAGTATCTCAGATCCCATCATAGAAAAAAGAGACCCGTGAACAAAATCCAAAATATATCTGTCTGGATGACAGAAAATACAGCTTAGCATTGTGCCAGGCCATGGAGGCCATCAGTGTCTATATGAGAAGCCCAAAAGTAGTCAGAAGGTAATTAGCATTTGAGTAATAAGTTAAGTTTATGAAAACCTGGCTCAAACCTGTCAGAAACTAGAAAAAGAGCTCTGGCATGGTTACAACACTCCCCTTGATTGTTTGTTTCTACAACATAACCTGGAATATCTAGACTGATATGTTCAGTGACTAAATTAATGTCTTTGTGGGCATTTTCTTAAATTTGTCATATATAATTAAAATTCTGTTAATGTAAGCAAAAGCTGACCTAATATTCAACTCTTTAAATAAAGTGTCTAATAGGGACCTCTTTAATTGTTGGCAGATTCTGGGGTTAGAAGTAGAATAGCTTTTATTTAAAGAAATTTGTTTCCAAGTCAATATTGGGTGTTTTCCCTTATTTATTGATCCTTCTGTTCTGAAGCATATAAGCCAAACTAATCATTATTCAAATTCTGAGTTTATTGGAGGTAGGTATTTATGATACAGACTTAATACCTTGGAAGAAGAATAAGACTTCATAATCTTGCAACCTGAAACACCTTTATTTTAGCAAACACAGTATGTTAGATGATGTCTAATTCATCCATTTTTAGGATTTGCATTTGATATTTTAATTTGAATACTTAGTAAAACATTAAATAGAACCACCAAATGATTCAGCAGTCCCACTTGTATGTATCTGAAAGAATTAAAATCGGGATCTTGGAGAGATATCTTTATGTTCATTGAAGCATTATTCACAATAGTCAAGATATGGAAACAAGTTAAGTGTCTATTGGTGGATGAATGAATACAGAAAATGTGGTATATACATGCAATGGGATTCAGCCTTAAAAAACAAGAAAACAAAAATCCTGCCATATGTGACAACATGGGTGAACCTGGAGGACATTATGCTAAGTGAAATAAGCCAGTCACAGAGAGACAAATACTTTATGATTCCACTTATAGAGGTATTGAAAATAGTCAAGCTTACAGAAGCAAAGAATAGAATGGTAGTTGCCAGGGGTTAGGGAAGAAGAAAATGGAGAGTTGTATGTAGTTCAATAGGCATAAAGTTTTAGTTATGCAAGATGAAATTCTAGAGATGTGCTATACAACATTGTGCCTACAGTTAACAATACTGCATTGTGACTTAAACATTTATTAAGAGGGTTAATCTTATGTTAAGTCTCCTTACCTCAATAAAAAAATTAAATAATGTATGTTCAAGGGCTACTAAATTTGCATAATGATTTTCTCAGACAATTTGAGTGGCCAATCTCCTAGTGAATCCTTAAGAGTACAGAATAATAGGGTAGCTTTTGTTTATATAATCAGAATAGGGAAGATTTAAGTCACATGAAATTGTCAGGCTATGACAGGCTACATTACAGTAATAAATAATCACCAGGGACATTCTGAATGTGCCTGAACCTCCATTCCTAGAAATAAAACATTTTCTTCTTATTCAAGTGTATGGGTGGGTACTCAAGTTTACCCTCTTGACACCTTATTTTCGGTTGCAGGATTTTTCTTTCCAGAATTTCCACTCTTAGAAAAACTATGTCTCATAAAGCTCTTACTATCTGTCCCAATGAGGATATCCTTAGAGAACACACAGAACACACATTATTAGAGAACACACAGAATTTCCAAAATTCTGAGTCTTTGTAACTTATCACCAGCCTATCACTATCTGGCTGTGTCTTTTTTCATAAATTTCACAGTTTTCCTCCCAAAGATGAGAAGGTAATATCTGTCTTTCCTATTACTGATTCAATCTCAACTTATTTCATTTAAACAATTACTCAAGGGGTGCCTGGGTGGCTCAATTGATTGAGCATCTGACTTCAGCTCAGGTCATGATCTCATGGTTGGTGAGGTTGAGCCCCACATCCAGCTCTGATTCTGTGTCTCCCTCTCTCTCTGCCCCTCCCCTGCTCATGCTTTGTCTCTCTCTCTCTCTCTCTCTCTCTCTCTCTCAAAAATAAACATTGAAAAACAAAAAAACAAAAAACCACAATTACTCAAGAAAAGAACACACACAATTCCACAAGAGCAGGCATTCTGAATTTACACAAAGCCCGGGAACATGTCTGACCATTTTTCCAATGCTCACAGCCTTCCTTCTATCTATATAACAAATAAATAAACAAATAAAATCCTTAATAGTTAGAAAGGTAGAATGCCTGCAAGGCAAGAATTTTGTTTCAACTATCTGCTACAATTCACATTAGCACATAAAACACTTTGCATGCTGAAACTTTTGCATTCAAGTTGATGGTGATTTTGCATCTTATACAAAGTACAGGGAAGAGTTGTTTCTTTATGCTTGTGTAGTTGAAGGCCCACATCCAAGAGCTTTCCGAGACAAAAGAACAAGACTTTCTACAGAGACTATTAAAACCTTACCATTTGGGGTGTAGAAAACTGCTTGCAATACTTAAATCACAAAGCTTTTAGTTCTGCCCTTCAAGGTATTTAAAATCATAGGCTAAAATTTCTAGTCTGTCCTCTCAAAACACATACATATATGCCTTGGAACATAGAATCATCCTATTGTATGTATGTATGTATGTATGTATTCATATTTTATTTTATTTTATTTTATTTTATTTTATTTTATTTTATTTTATTTTATTTTATTTTTTTAATGCTTTTATTTATTTTTGAGACAGAGAGAGACAGAGCATGAACAGGGGAGGAGCAGAGAGAGAGGGAGGCACAGAATCCAAAGCAGGCTCCAGGCTCCATGCTGTCAGCACAGAGCCTGATGCGGGGCTCGAACTCACGGACCGTGAGATCATGACCTGAGCCGAAGCTTGGACACCCAGGCGCCCCTATATTCATATTTTAGAGAAAGAGAGCACATGATCAAAGGAGAAGGGCAGAATGATAGAGACAGAGACTCTTAAGCAGGCTTCATGCTCAGCAGCGGGCCCCATGTGGGGCTCAATCCCAGAACCCTGGGATCATGACCTGAGCTGAAATCAAGAGTCAGAAGCTTAACCAACTGAGCCACCCAGGTACCCCAGAATCATCCCAGTTTAGTTATTCTTTCTGAAAGCAAAGCATTGCTGGAAGTTATAGAATTCACTAGGTGAATTCATACTTCCAGTGACAATTCAGTTCAACTGTGCTTTTAGGAAAGAGTACATTAGAGCCAGTTTTTACAAAGTCCTGGTGTACCACCTATGAACACCAAGTGATACAAACCAGGAAGGGGGTAACCTTATGACCTTCTAGAGTTGACTTAGATTCTCCATGTTAATTTTTTAAAAACATTCCATTTGCACCTATTTTCATGTATTAAAAGGAACATTCCTTTTGTAAAACCCACTTGAAGTGCTTAGAAAAACTAAGCACACAATGCCATCTTCAGAAACTATAACAGAAAATTGTAATACTAACAAACTAAATAAAATACAAAGATGCTAAAAAGTTATAATGCTAAACAAAAGACTCCCTTCCTTATATACAATTAGGCAAGGCTACATAGTGTTTGCAGCTTTAGTTCTTATGAGTTGCTATCCATTTTCCATATAGACACATACACAAGTATATGCATACACATGTATATACGTACACACACATATTCTTTAATATGTAATTTTTCATGAGCACGGTAAAGAAAATATAGCATTGTGGGGTGCCTGGGTGGCTCAGTCAGTTGAGCGTCTGACTTTGGCCCAGATCATGATCTCACAGTTCATGAGTTCAAGCCCCGCGTTGGGCTCTGTGCTGACAGCTCAGCCTGGAGCCTGCTTCAGATTCTGTGTCTCCCTCTCTCTCTGCCCTATCCCCACTCATGCTCTGTCTCTCTCTGTCTTAAAAATAAATAAAACTTAAAAAAAATAGAAAAATAAAAAAAAAGAAAATATAGCATTGCTTCTTCAGGATGCTAGAAAAATTCAAGTAATTTGAAACTAAGGAAGGGAAATAGATTTATTGTTGTAATATTGAGTATTTGTCCTTTTCTTACTCCTTAGAAGTGATTAATTGAATGAAATATTTTAACCAAGGGAAAACTGCTGGAGGCTGGAGACCAGTAACAGAGGAAAGACTGCATGAATGTCTTGTAATAATGTGAATTTCATTGTAAGAATCAATGAGCCCCAGAGCAGTAGTTCCTGTTTAATTCATATGGTCAAGATAAATCCCAGGTAGATGAAAAAACTTTTACTCTTTATGCATTGAAACCTATAAAGATAAAATAATACATTTTTAAAAATACATTTTTAATGATAATACAATGGGCTGGTTCTACTTGGTTCTAGTCTACTGAATAGAGACTATTCCATAGTGACAAGATCTCTGTGGATAGATCTTTAGACTAGGTTATAATTCCTGTAAAACCAAATATGATTGGAGGGTAGAAAATCAGTTTCCCAAAAGGGAGGGGAATTATGCTTTCTGGGTGGTTGGTAGGACTATGATCCAGAGAACATATTGGCTGGTTAGCCTGATATTTCTCCAGTGTAGACCATATGCTGACATGGGAAAAGTGAAGGCAATTCTGTGTTTATTATGGTCACTGTCACACTGACGTAGCTGAATCCGTGGCCTTGTCTTTGCCTTGTGATCATTAGTGATTCTTCCTCACAATTTCATGAAAGCCCAGCGGACAGGAAAAAAACTAAGCTAAGCAATTAAACCTGGGCTTGCTGAAAATGTTACTGGAGGAATTATTGAGTTAAATTATCTGTGCCCATATTAAGGGGTTGAGTTTAGCATACATTCTGCTAAAATCTCTGATGATTTTATATTGCTAAATGCTGGTCCACAAACCAGAGGGTTATAAAATTCCTGGTAAGATACTAATTTATATTACTTTTTGCTCCTGAACAATGTGAACATGAAAAGATTCTCATTAAATATGATTTAAAGTTATTCTTTGTAATGTCCAAGGAAAGATCAAGGTTTTGTAATTATTTCCATGGAATATTATTGTGTATGAGTCTTCTATTACCTTCTTCCTGTATTGACTATATTCTATAAACTTATAAAATTTACTTTGAAGCATTTCCTTAAGACTTCCAAGTTTGTTTATTTTATTTAAGATTGCCAGTAATATCAATAAAAATAAGTAAGTGGAGTAGCTAAGCTTTGGAGTCCATTACGCTAAGGAACAGTTGTGACACAGTCATAAGCAATGATTAATGTGGACAATTAACTGACTTAGGTATCTCTGAACCTTAGTCAATCTCGAAAATATAGCTAATAACACCTGCCTTTGACAAATATTATGAAGCAGCAAAACATGCACATAATATTCCTAGCTCATGATATATATTCAGTAAATGACAACCCTTATTCAAGCACCATATTTTCCCATTATAAATTTTGTTCCTTTAAATGTCAAAGATATGACTTATCAAATGAATTTGCTTTTTATTGTTCATGATAGAAAGCTTTCATTTAGCTTTTATGCAAATCCAACAAACTTTTTGTGTCATCAGAGTCTTCAACAGACCAGTTGTTCATAGACATTGATAGATACTGCATCTGCTTGTTAAAAAAGCCTACTTTATTTTATTTTTTAATTTTAATGTTTATTTATTTTTGAGACAGAGAGAGAGAGAGCGAGAGCGAGCAGGGGAGGGGCAGAAAGAAAGGGAGACACAGAATCTGAAGCAGGCCCCAGTCTCTGAGCTGTTAGCACAGAGCCCTGTGTGGGGCTTGAACTCATGAACTGTGAAATCACGACCTGAGCCCAAGTCAGACACTTAACCGACTGAACCACACAGGCGCACCTTTAAAAAAGCCTGTTTTACTTTAAAGAGATAATGTAGGCATCCAATCCTTAAAAAGATGGGTGGGGTGGGAGTGGGTATGGGGCAAGCCTCTAAAGGGTGAGACTCAATGTCTTGGTGGAAAATGTGTCCTTGTTTTTGTCAAAAGTTGAATTCATTATCTGTAGTTTAGGTCCCATCTGCTGCCTCTCAAGGAATTTTACTGAATTACTCTTTTCTTCTCCTATATCTTGATATCTGTTCATGTCTCTTTTGTATTAAAATTGAATATAAACAGGGGCGCCTGGGTGGCCCAGTGGGTTGAGCATCTGACTTCGACTCAGGTCATGATCTCACGGTTCAAGCCCCGCATTGTGCTCTGTGCTGACAGCTCAGAGCCTGGGGCCTGCTTAGGAGGATGAGTCTCCCTCCTCCACTCATGCTCTGTCTCTCTCTCAAAAATAAATAAACATTAAAAAAAAAGAAAATGTTTAAAATTGAATATAAATAATACATCTTAACATCTGCAGTTCCCTCAACATGCACCCAACTGAGGAAATTCCATAGATGCCAATGTACAGACTGAAGTTTAGCCTTTAACAATATCAGAATCCCCTGGAGGCCTTAACCCAGAGTTTCTGATTCAGAAGTTCTTAGGTAATGGTGATGCTGCTAATCAAAGAGTCACCATGGAATAAGGCACACTAAGATGTCATTAGAAATTAAAAAAATGATTTTCACCAGATCTCCTTTCAAGGACAGCACTGTATGTATGTTAGATAGGACTTCTCTTGCATTTCCTTTTCTCTAACATAAATTATAATCGTCAGTGTGCAGGTAATTTGTCCAAAAATAAAATGGCCTGTTTTGAAGCATTTGCTGATTTCCATGGGGTGACTATTCTCACCATTGCGTATTTCAGACTACAAATGTGACATCAGTGACCTAGAATTGGGAAGAGATACATATATTTGTGTCCCTTGAAAACAGATTGGAGACAGATTCAGCACATCACTGATCAATGTAAATATAGACATCTCTTATGGACAGAGAGGTGGTAATGGACACAGGTAAAACCCAGGTAGTTTCATCCTACTGTGGAACTTCCCTTCCTTATCTACTGGCTATCATTATTCTTCTCCTCCCTGCATTGGTCTTTGTTCTACTAAACCCTGATGTGAGTTTGTGTCCAATGCCAGAAATTATGTATATATGTATAGATTGTTACTTGAGGCAGGGGCGGGGAGGGGAAGGGTAGCTAACACCCCATTGTTTATGCAAGCTTCCTAAACCATAATCTACAAAAAGAAGGGTTTTGTAGAAAAAAATTGGAGTTGAGAATGGGGGGCAGACATCACTACCTTGTGAAGTTTTCAGGATCTTCTATTGCACTCCCATATTTGTTTGAGTAAGCCCAGAAATTATATGACTACTGACATTCTCATTACCAATACTTCCAATTCATAAACCTTCCAGATGTGTTTATATATTTTTTTCATCTAAAAGTTCTCTTTAAGTCCCCAAAGAGACAGGGAAATAAGGAAAACTAAAGTCAGCGAGAATTGGCAATGGTAACTATTTCCTTCTCAACTGTGTGTCCATGATCAGGGAAACAAAGGGCAAATGTGTGCCAAAGGAGGGGCAGCTTGGTAAATGCTTTCAGGCCTGCTTGCTGTCCCATTGTTCCAACCACAGGCAGATCAAAGAGCTAAGCCCAAAGAGCGCTGGAATCCTATCCCACTCCCAAATTCCATGTTCTCAGTACTAGTCAATGGGCTCTAATTGTTTCCTGAGGTGAAACACCAGAACAACTTTAATTTATTTTAAAGTACAGTTTATCAGGAGTGAAAACAAAAAAGAAAACAATTTTGTGTAGAAAGTTTACAGTTGTTTTAATTCAAAGAACTTCAATTTTGTTTCACATTTATTTTATACAAAGTAGAAGATGGCTCTAAGTGGCAAAACATGAGCTTCTGTTCGGAAAAGCAGAGGCCTGGGCACTGGTTTGGAATTTCCCCTTGATTCTACCCTTGATAATGGGTTGTCTTCATGGAAAGTTTTGAAGATGGTGGGCTAGTGGTACAAAGTTGAGAAGTAATTGCTGGGGGGTTTACCGAGATCACTTGAAGATCTGGGCAGGACTGACTCTCAATCTTAAAAAACAATGTGGCCAAGCCCAGTCATATTCTGATGAAGATAAGGCTACTTGTGACTAATAAAGCTCTTATGTTTTGTAACTTCCTCAAGGTATATTGTGTGAACTGATCTTTTCCCTGGTAGCTATTTGAAGTAAAAAAAAAAAAAAAAAAATTCTTAGCAAATGCAAATAGGATTTATTGGTTCATCACAGGATAAGAACTTGAGAAAAGTCATGTTTCAGTACCTCATTCCTTCAAGAACATGGAGTCCCAGGGAAGAGAGTTTTGTAGTAGTAAAAGAGGAATAGGAAGCTAATTTGAGGAGATTCTAGAAGAAAATAATAAGTGGGAATTGACTTTCAGGAAATGGTAATGAGATCATGTGTCCCGGTCAGAGTCCATTGACTTTTCCCCAGCTTGTTGCATCCATGACTCTTCTCCTTCTCCAGGTATACTGTCCCCAAGTTATTAAACATTTACTAAACCTCATTTTCTTTGCAGGGCTGTTCCTTGAGGATCTTGTTCTCTCTGTGGTGTGAATGACTGAAAAAAAGCCCGCTCTTGGGGAAAGATCCCATTTGACAGGAACTCTTTCAGAGATTCTGTTAAGGTAGATGACTACAGTGATAATAATGGAATTTCCAGATCAATGGCAGGCAGATAGGGGATTATCTTTGGGGCAAGATTTTTGCAAATCTCAATTTATATTACCTTATTCTAATGCTAGCCTTGATTTGGATGTATAAACATCAATATAAATGCTCTGATCAAATTCAATTTGATATAAAGAAAAGAAGAGGAAGCCTCTAAAAGTGCAACTGAAAATTCGCTTCTTTTTCATTTACAAAATGTAATTCTATGTTCAACATTTTGAGTGATTTTTTACTACATAGACTTCATTTATTTCCTCCAAATAATGTATATATATTTTAAAATGTATCTCATATCTCAAATAAGCTTTTCATAATTCTCCATGCAAAATTCAGATGATGATAGAATTGTGTCATTTCAATTCCTCTCCCAGGTGCTGGGCCTGTGGTTCCTTATCATGGAACCTCACTGCCACCAGCATTTCCTGTTTCTAGAAGCAGAAATAATAACTGCTAATCATTGCTGTTTTTTGGATCTACTTATAGTGCTGGCACCAAGGCTGAGAGAACAGCTGAGTCACAAGGTCATTGGGAAAACTTTTCTTTGGACATTTCACCAACTTCCCTCTTTTGGTTTTCTTTATCCCAAATGAACTCTTGCTTCCTAAGCCATATGTTAGATAAATTTAGTTCTCCTACTAATTTTTAGGTGTCTTGGCCTTTTCCTTCCTTATTCTTTTCCATCTTTGAAAATTAAATTCTTGGAATTCATTCTTTGAGAGGTATCCACTCATCAGGTCAAGTTATGCATGAGAAACAGTAATAACTTTGACATCAGTGGGACTAGAAAGGCTGATAGTAATTTCCCAGAGATCTTCTGGTTCTTCCTCCTCTTTTCATTTTTAACCTGAAGAAAAATACATGCTCATCAATTACTTACATACAAGGACTAGATGCCTCCCTAAGTATCTTTGACTACAGAGTATTTTCAGCCTTTAAGTGGCCTAGACTAGTTAGATACTCAAGAAAATTCTTTTGATCCCAATAAAATACTTAATGTATTTTCCAGTCTAGCATTGATCCTGTAACAGGATGATATACAAAACTGGACAGATCGTCTTTAGCCCTGCCACTCCTACCCCGGGAAGGTCCTCTTTCTCTGCTTCCTTATGCCACATGACCGAACCACCTTTATCTCAACCAAAGCATGCTTAGAATCTTGAGGAATATTTGGCTCCTTCATCTGTTTTGCTCATCCCATTCAAAACATCACCAGTCCAGCTGAGGACCTCTCCACACAGGAGCCCTCTTATATCTGTTTTGTTTTTCACAGTCCCTGTCATCAGCATAATTTAGACTTTTACCTTCTCTTGCCAGAAATACTGTGAACTCACCTCCATGCCTGCTCCCATCTCTTCTTCCTTCAAGATATCCTGTATGGCACTGCTATTACAGTAACTGTCCAAAAATGTCACTATGAGTATGTAATTCTTCTAGCATTAAAAATAACAACTTAGCCTGAAAAAGTATAATTTAGCCAGAGCTTAGCTTTCTGATCTCTTCTCTTCCCATTGACACAGTGAAATGAACTCATGGCTTTTCCCAGAACATGCCTTGGTGATGATGCTCTTTCATTATCCTTCTGACACTTTCCACAGGCCTGTGTCAAATCACATTTTATTTATGATGTCTCTGTGGTCACCACCTCTGCATCTGTACCCCTGTCACCCTGTTAAATATCCCTTGGAGAGACTTTACAGTTTTAGGGTCAGACAGACCTAAATTCAAACCCTAATTCTTCCTATTACTAATGTCATGACTTGGAACATATTGCATATTTCCCTGAGCCTTGTATTTTCTTTTTAATCTGTAAAATGTAGATAAAATTTTCTTTTAATATGAAGATTAAATGAAATCACCTGCATAGAATACATATATAGGCTTAGAATATATTAAAGATTTTATATGCATTGCTCTTTTCTAGTAACTCTTCTTTGGTATTAATTACCCTCTTGCTGGCATTCTGGCCACTTGAGGTCTTGGTCCATACTCTACTTAATTATATATCCTGTGAGGGCATTACTTATTTTTGGATCCATCAAAACAACAGCAAAATATCTAAATCAGGAGATTACGAAGAACACTGAAACTGACTTTTTTTAGGATGGATTAGAACTTCCAAATGGATTTTACATTTGTGAACAAATGGCAACATATGGCCTGGCCACTCCATATCTCCTAGGGCCAACCAGTTTGTATTAACCACAACTAAAAGTGGCTACCTGCACTGATACTCTCTATGAACTCATTTCATCAAATATATAAGAAGAACCTGAGAACACAAAAATATAGGACAACGATTAGAGAAATGAGAGACGACTACGGGGTTGGACAATTGTCCCTACGTGTTGCCCTATCCATACACATTCAGGATGAGTCCTAATAGGGGAAATAGCTTTAATATAACTTATTTTTTTAAGAATGGAAGTTCAAGCAGCATTATTCACATTCTTAAACAAAACCGTTTATATGATAGTTTTCTGGAAGATACGGTTTCTGTATCTCATTTCACACTCATATGGTCAGTTGTCATGGAATCATCACATTTATTTACTTTTAATCTTTTTGTCACTAGTAGCTCTCTAGCTCTCTTTTTATTATTGCCTGGAAGAAAATATGGCCATTTCTTCCCATGAATGAATTAAATTCCTTTTTATTCCTCATATGAATTGAAATACTTCTTTATTCATCTTGTGTTTTATTCCTCTTTGTATATTTTCTTGTTGCATCGTATTGTATTTTGAGGTCCTATCACTAAATAATTTCAGACATGGCTTAAGGTGGAATAAGGAAAAGAACTGTGTCCTTGGAGACCACCCGAGTGGCTCAGTTAGTTAAGCATCCAACTCTTGATTTCTGCTCAAGTCAGGATCTCATGGTTCTTGAGATCGAGCCCCATGTCAGGCTCTGAGCCTCTCTCTCTCTGTCTCTCCCCAGCCCCCACTCTGTCAAAATGAATAAATAAACTTAAAAAAAATAACTGTGTCCTTGGAGATACTACTTTGATTTCTTGGCTTTGTTATTTTCCCATCTTAAAATGGGATTATAATTATTTCTGTCCATCTAAGTAAGGACACAATGAAAACCATAGGTGTTACCATGTGTTTAAATTTTTTTTAAATACCCCAAAACTTCATAATACTCTCTTTCAGTGGCCTGAAGGCCAAAGTGAAAATTTTGCTTTAGACATACACGCTTAACTCTTCCTGCCTAACTCAACCCATGATCACTAGAATACAAATCTTGTTTCAAATCAGGTGTAGAGTGGTAGGAAGAACTAGAAGAATCTGGACGTGGCCCTGTGTGTGAGGGCTGGGCTCTTCTAATGTATCCCAGGGCATTTCTTTAGTCTCTGTCTGGTTTTATCAACCTCATCATGATGAACATTTCATATCAAATAATGCCTTATTATGGGGGGGCTCTCCTGTGCATTGTAGAATATTTATAGAATATTTGTCGGCAGTTCTGAACTCCATCCACTATTTTTCAGTAGCATCCTCTGCCACCCCAATAGAGATTATCAAAGATGACTCCAGACATCGCCTAAGGTCCCCTAGAGGACAGAATCTCTCTGATTGAGAACCCCTGCTTTAGGATGACTTCACTGCAATAAAAAATTATACATACCTTTTGCTTTCCAGCTGGGTGTATGATTGATAAACAGAATATAAGACAATTAAAGCTGGTTGCTATTCATTAATCATTAGATATAATTGATGATATATACTTTGGGGATGATCACAGTATCTCAGTAGAGTATTTTTACTAAGCCTACAGTATACAGATGAGCCTTGTGAAAACATGTTTACACTATAATAAGAATTTTCTTTCCTAAACTATTCCTGTTCTGACCTCTCATGAGTGGCTAAGAAGTCAAAAATGAGAAAAGATAAAAGAGTCTGATAGCTAGAACTTTAGCCAGGATTTTTACCTTCACTATTCTGATTAAAATATAATCTGCCTTCTTTTTGAAGAATTTCTTTGACTTTTCTGATTCACCGACTATCTTTTACCATCATTACCATCTGGGCCTTGGGCATTAAGTACATATTGCTTTATGTTGTTTTCTGATAGCTACAATAAACTTTAACATTGGCTTCCCAGTGAGATTACAATCATTCTGAGGGCAGCATACTTTTTTTTTTTTTTTTTATCTCTCATGACATTGGATACAGTCTCACATTCATTAACACAGAGCCTACTCAGGGTTCTATCACCCAAAAAGTGGATAAATTTGTACAACCACTCAGTCTGTCTATGTAGAGTAACCTCTATAAGGCACATGTTTGACTGATATGACTAATTTCTGTGCATTCAAAGCAACCCTCTGTCTAGAACTTAGGTTTCCATCTAATTTTCCAATCTGACTGGAGAGAAAGAATATGCTAGCCATGCTGGCCTGGTTGTCTGGATCCATGATTGCTTTAATACAGTGGATTAACATTTAAGCACCCTAATTTTGTACATTCATCTCTTGTGAGCCTGATTCATCTAAGACGGTTTAATAGATAAACCTTTCTTATTATACTGACAAAATCAGATTTCTGAACCATGTAGCCAAGGACTTTGGAATGTGGGAAATTACAAAGCAAGTATCACATTATGAGGCGATTTAGAAGCCCTTCCTGGAAACCACCAATCTCCTGTCAGGACCTCTTCAAATTTCAAGTCAGTTGGTAAACTCAATCTTGAAGAATTACAAGAATGAATATAGCAGAGGGTTTACCCTATAGGAGTTCACCTTCGAGCAGTTTTTAGGTTACATACCTAATAATTTTAATGTTTTTTGAGACACAAAAGTAATTGTAATTTAAAATGGTGCAATAGGGGCGCCTGGGTGGCTCAGTCGGTTAAGCGTCCGACTTCAGCTCAGGTCACGATCTCGCAGTCTGTGAGTTCGAGCCCGGCGTCGGGCTCTGGGCTGATGGCTCAGAGCCTGGAGCCTGCTTCCGATTCTGTGTCTCCCTCTCTCTCTGCCCCTCCCCCGTTCATGTTCTGTCTCTCTCTGTCCCAAAAGTAAATTTAAAAAAAACGTTAAAAAAATTTAAAATGGTGCAATAAATGCTTATAGCTTTATTGATTTAAATAACAAGAGAATGGAAGTAACATTGTATATACAGAATGATTTCATATAGCTTGACTTCAAAGCTTTAGACTTTAGTAAGCAAGACAAAAAGTTTCTGTGTATAGCTTTCTTAGCTTTATAGTCTATTTTTAATCTACAGAGCAAATTGGAAGGATTTTGTGAGATGCAGTTATGAAGTTCTGTTGCTCTGTATTTCAAAAGATATTTAATATTTAATAAAAGTTGAAAATAATAATCCAAATAACTATCTGAATCTAGTATAATAAGGATATTTTAAAGAAGGGACATTAGCAGAATTACATATTGGCAAAGGAAGTCCTTATTTGACTTTTGTTGTTCTTTGCTATTTTAATAAAAGTCTTACCTTATTTTGGAGCCACAATTAACCAAACTTGAGTTCAGTGAGTAACTTTTTCTAGCTCCTTCAATGCCATGGGAGAGTAAAGGCCACTGTGATATTTCCCATACCAGCACAGCATATTTTCATTAGTAATAGCACCAAGGGAAAGAATAAGTTTTTGAGCTCTTACTATGTGTCAAGTCCTACTCTAAACTCTCATTAATCATCTCTTTGAATTTTCAAAGCAACTATATGAGGCAGATACTGTCTGTGCAAATGGAAACCCTGAAACCCAGGAATGTTAAGAAACCTACACAATGGCACATAGTAAGGGATAGCACCCTAAAGCAGGGTTTTACTCTTCAAGTTCATTGAGCCATCTCTCACCACGCCCAGCTCTTTAGACTTTTAAGTCACAAGAAAACGTACCAGTGCAGTAGTGTGCGAGCTGCAGCTTGTAGGAGGTAATACAGCTTAAAACATGGTATATTAGAGACCTTTGCCTAAAGCTTGCCTTTACAGTAAGCGTATTTTCTCTTCCTGTCCAATTAATACTATCTTTACTTTAGAAGAAGACATTTAAAATTCCAAGCCAGGATTTCCAAACTATGTTCCTGTGTCCTCCAGGGACTTCATGAAAGTGTCTCGGTGGCCACTGAGTTAAAGGGAGGAGAGGAAGGAAAGTCAGGGCATCAGTTCACTTTTGCCCAAAATTTCCTTAAACAGCTTCACGTCTCTCCATTTCCAATAGTGCAATAGCACTGCACTTTCTATATATTTCATTTGGGGTTTGGGCGGGGCCGGGGGAGAACTGTTAGCTATTTGTGGAGAAAGTTTCGAAATCGCTTATCTAGTTGACCTGTTTTCTTACAGAGGAAGCTGAGGGCTGAAGAGTTGAAGCGATTGGCCCCAAATCAAACATCTTATCAGAGGGAGAACCCAGTTCCCCTACCTCCCAGTCCAGCCTGCTTCCCGCCATCCCATATTGCTGACCTACAGGCATACAGTACACGTGTGAGACCCCAGATTGTCACTCTGCAGGCTCATTCTGGTGCTGCTGCTGATTCACTTAACCCTCATCTTTAACGGCACAGCAGAGGCTCCTGGAATTTGTTCTTAGACCTAACGTCTACTTGTAAGGGCCTGACACGCTTTGCTCTGCATTCTTTCAAGGCCTTCTTACATTTCAATACTGAACCTACATGTTGTGTAAGAGCAAGAGTAACTCAAATATTTTATAGTAACAATTGAAGTTCAAAATACAAGTAGGCAACCTGCTTCATTCAAGGAATATTTTTTGGTGCCTACCAACGTGCCAAAATTATTCTGAGCACTGAAGATACCCTCGTAAGCAAAACAGACAAAAATCTCCAAAGATAAAAATCTGATGTCACTGTACTTACAGACCATAAAGGTCAAAGAGATGAATCAGAGAAGAGAGAATGGGAAATATCGGGAAGGTGTATTGCTGTTTTACATAGGGTAATCAGGACACCAATAAGACAATATTTGGGCCAAGATCTGGGGAAGGTGAAGGATCAAGGTACGCAGATATCCAGGTGGGGGGAAACTGGCTCAGGGGGAGGGAACAGCAAGTACAGCGGCACCAAGGTAACAGAGTGCTTAGTGTCTTTGAAGAGCAACCAAACTAATGGGCATGGAGTGAATGAGCAGAGTGAGTGAGGAGAACAATAGGATGTGACAGCAGAGAGGTGAGGAAGTAAGTGTGGGAGCCATGGTGTCAGATCCCTGCTTTGTAAAGACTTTGTCTTTTATCAGCTTGATGATTAAGCAAAGTATTTGTGCCTACTTTTAGTAGGTATGTTTGTCTTTAATGAGGGCAATGGATAGCATAGCTTATCCTTCATTTTGAGACATATCTACAGGTGAATTACTGATATTATGATAAAGGTTTAGGAGATGCTATAATTTCTTAACTTCTAAAAATACATAGCTAATTGTGTTTTTTAAAGTCTGAAGATGTTGTATAGGTATAGAATGAATAAAAACTTACCAGGCTGTTTTGTGATTAATCCTTATTATGTTATTTATATTAATAAAAAGCATAATTTCACATTGTAAAATGCCTTCTCTTGTTATGATTTTTGTTTGTCTCTAAAACACTGGGATCTTCTTCAGAATTCTTGGTCCTTGACCACTTTTCATCTTGGTCTTCTTCATCTATCTTTACGATTTTCAACAAATTACAAAATAGACACTCCCCCAGAGAACAAAATTCCCAATGGCACAGATTGCATATAAATTTAGTACCCATATATTTCCTTCTTTTTTAGAATTTACTTGATAATCAAGAGAAAATTCTGTATCAGGCAAGGCTTCTATGGTTAGATTTGAAATCATATTTTTTCCTCAGAGTGATTTGAAAGATTCAATGAAAGAGGAGGTATACAACTTTGCTACAGTTGACTATGGTCATCTTCTCACAGGGTACATGCACCATGATGGTCTTTATCCTGGGCACCAGTGAAGGAGAATGGGCCTTATAAACTGAGGAAAAGGGAAGTGAGTGGTGGCTGGAAGAAGAGGGAAGGAAGTGGCAAATAGCAGCTAACCAAATCTTCTACCCTGGCAGTGCAGCTCAACACTTTTCACTACATCATCAGGGGTGTTTGTTACTTAGATTTTATAGTTTGTAGAGGAGCATCCATCTGGAGTTTGAACCGTGTACCTCTCCAACATCGTCACATCAGCTAACACAAGTTTAGATGAAGTTAAAGGGAGATGATTCTGAGAAAAGAGAGATTTACAGGGAAAGTGAAGCTCAGGGAAATTCCTAAAGATGTATTCATGTTACTGCCTGCTAGGCTAACGATGTTTTCCTCTCTGATTATGGAAATGGATATTTTCAAATCCCCAAATGGTTTTGGGAATTGCTGTTATTAACAAAGAATGCTTGTGTGTGTGTGCGTGAGAGAGAGAGAGAGAGAGAGAGAGAGAGAGAACTTCTTGAGTTTTAATCCTTTCTTGATTGCACTATTGTTACAAAAGACTTTTATGATTCATGCTAAAAGATTAAAAGATCAACTAGTTCCAAATGGTGATTCATTTTGTAAACAAGATGAGTTCGTTTGTCTCAAGTAGCCAGTTATGCTCAAAAGCCACTGTCTCATTTTGAGATGGTCTTGCTGGGTCTTCAGAAGGCAACAGAACTGGACACTAATTGTGTGTCCTGTGGAGTCTGATTACTAACCTAACTTGCATTCTGGGTAATTCCGTGACCTGAGTTCTTTGGACAGGCTGGTCTTGGACACTAATATTAATATCCTCAGCCTGGATAGGTGCTTTCAGAGCACATCTAATTGTCATCCAGTGACTGCCATATTTTACCACTAGCCTCTTGGGTGGATAACTAGACTTCTATTTCTTTAGCTTATAACAAGATAAAGAACTTAGACTGGCTGAGTGCTTAGTCTGTATTAGATGTTTTATACTCACAATTCTTTAATAAAGGAGATTTAATAATCTTATTTTATGGAGAAGAAATCAAGGTTTAGATATCTTAGCAATATCCCAATATCCCATGGCTATCAAGTGGACAGGCCAGGATCTGAACCCAGTTTTCTATCTGATTTCAATGCGCAAGCTCATAGTTATGGAGCAAGATTACTGTGCACCAAGCAGGTGCTTAGTTAATGAAAAATTTTCTCAAGATACTTATTAAATTGTTCAATTCATTGCCAGAGATGAATAGTAAGAATACATTTTGTTATCAGTTTGTTTAATATCGACAAAGACAAAAAGTCTCAATGGCATATCCATTGATTTGAAATAGAACATGGCAATAGACAAAAACACTTTTTCACTCACATTTGTATTCATGAATAAATGGAAAGTGAAGTTATTCAGTTGGTCATAGATAGGAGGCTTTGTAATAAATTAGGGGCACTTCTATTTTTGTTACTTAGCCATAAAAGATTTCTTATATTCTCTGGTAAGAAAGAAAGTTATAGAGGACTAAAAGGGGAATTAGTGAGACACACAGCTTTGTTTGAGATGACTAATGACTAATAGAGTATTTTGTACCTGAACCTGGTTTTCATGTAAAAGCAGATAACATGTCACTGAAATTTCATGAATACAGTCTCAAGAGCACTTAATTTTAGAGTTTACTTTCTATAGGTAAGGATAAGTGAAATTAATTATTTTTTAACAGTCAGAGGAAGGGCCCCTATTCTTTTGCCCAACCTCCTGCCTCTGGAACCACAAAGGTCTAAGTCCCATTCCCTGCACCCCATCCCCCCGCCACAAAAAAAAATCTCTACTAGTGATTCCATTAAGCGGTAAGAGGCAGTCTAAGAAAATCAGTTCCAGATTTCTTATTCATGTCTCTGTAAAATCCTAAGATAAAAAAATTTTCAATTCCTTAAGAACTCATTGTGTTTTTCATGTTTCCTTAATTTACAAGCTCTGCATGTAGACCATGGACAAGTGTCCATACTGCTTTCCCTAGAGTTGAACAAGATAAGGATGAATGATAGTCTTTATTTTCTAGCACCTGTCAGCTCTTAGCCAGCATTTCAGTAACATTCAAGTCCTACAGAATCCATTTTATCCATATATCAGCTATAGAGTAAGTATTTTTAAAACCATTTCTATAATCACAAGCCCAGGGACTTTGGTGTGTGTGTGTGTGTGTGTGTGTGTGTGTGTGTGTGTGTGTGTGTGTATACCATCTTGGTGGTTTAAAACAACAAAAATCTATTGTCTCATAGTTCTGGAAGCCAAAAGGCAGAAATTAAGGTGTTGTCAGAGCCATACTCCATACAGAGTCTCTGGAGAAGAACCCAGTCCTGACTTTTCTGGCTTATGATGGATGCTCACCATTTCCTGGCTTATGGTTGTATCACTCCAATCCCTTCATCTTTATGTTGCCTTCTTCTCTGGTGTGTTTAATCCACCTCTGTGCCTCTCTTTAGAGGATACTTGTGTTGGAATTTAGGGCCCACCTGAACAATCCAGGATAAATCACTTATCTCAAGATCCTTAATTTAATCGCATCTCTTGCCATATAAAATAATATTTACTATTTTGTCACATAATATTCATAGATTCTAGGGCTTAAGAAGTAAATATATCTTTGAGAAGCTATTTTTTTTTTTCAGCTTACCATAGTCACTCTTGGGATCAAATGGACCACCTAGAGAGTTTGAGTGACTATGTTTCTCTCCAAATTTCTGTGTAAGTGAAATTAACTATATTTCATAAAAGATAAAAACCTGGATTCATCCCACGACATTAATTAATATGGAAAAATAAAATATGTTTGGTTTCTTTATATTTTAGCTGATTTCATTGTCTTTGTCACCTATATTGCATATAATTGTAGAAATACATAATTCATTCATTTAAAAAAACTATGCACCAACTATGCTCTATAGACATGATGCTTGGCCCTGGAATGCAGAAATAAATATAAGGCATGGTTCCTTTCACTGATTAGCCTATAATCTAGATAAGAAGATAGTTGTATCATCAGTTCATTCAACTTCTACATGCTACTATATAGTTAGGTCATGGATTCTGTCTTTTAATCCATACTACCACTCTTTTAGTTTCATATTTTTTATTCCCATTTTAGAGAGAAGAGAACCAAAAAAGTTATTAGCTGAAGACTATACACACAGTAGGAGATAGAGCTTGGGTTTAAACTCAAGCATTCTAGTTTTCGAGCTCAAGCTATCAAACACTGCCTATACTACACTGATTATTGATAGACTTACTCTTTAATGGTGTTTTTGAGTGAGCATTTTCCTTTTCTAAGTGTGATATAATTATTTCTTCTAGCTACGCTCAGACTTTTCTATGTGGCTTGAACTTTTCTGATGTTTGTCTCTTGGGTGTTAACGTTTATGAAAGTTCTGTTGTGACTTGGATTGTATGAGTTTGCCTTCATCCAGGAACTAAGATAAACAAGAGTTTGGAGGCATTGCATCCTACTAGAGATACCTTTCTGTATTTCCCTTTAACTTAGATGTGGAAACTGGTAACATATATGGTGAGAAATTGTACTCTTGTAATGTAGCCTACAGATGCACCAGTCATAAGGAAACTCCTGCATATTTGGTACTGACATATGGATTCACACATGGGTTGTTCTTCAGGTTCTGAGGGAACATTTAAGATGGTGCTCTCTTTGGGGTCTGAGAGGCCGACCCTTCAATTCTCATTTTCACAATCTTAATCCATCTGCCTAAATGACAGTTAAATTTTCTTTAGATAACTGATAACATGAGGGGTCTTTTCTTTGACAGTACTTGTTATAATAGAGAATATTTCTTATAACTCTTTCTATCCACCAAATTATATTGACTGTTTATCAAATAGTTTTAGCAAGTATCAGATGACAAAAGAAAAGATGACAGATGTGGTGTAAAGGAATTTCCCAATATGCCTCTAAATGGATCAGTAATGTCACTAAGAGGTAGATTGTGAACAACAGTCAAGAAAATGGTTCAGTGGTGCTAGCAGCAACTTTTAACTCAAGCTGTGGTTTTACTCAAGCCTGGGCCAAGTATGCATTTTAGGAAGGCCACAGTTTAGTGGTGGCCCCCTCTGTCCCCAAACCATTCCAGCCTCTAGTGTGACAGTTTGCACGTTGGAAGCATCAGCTTGGGTGAAGCTATGGTGGTAACTTTTTGTTTTCTCAGCTGGCTCTGCTTGAAGTTATCATATCCAGAGTAACAATATTTTTCAAATCTCCTCATAAAAATGTCAGAGAACTAACAGCTATGCAATGTGGCTAATCATCACAGACCACAGGGTGTTGCTTTTACCTCACTAAGTATTTTAGTTGTAATTGGAAGTAGTAAACGACTCAGTTACTACCCCCTTCTTCAAATTATGTTTTCAGATTTCCAGTCTCTCCTTCTCTCAAAGAGCTTTCAACACCTTTGATATGGTCTGAAAGGGAGGACTGGCTGGAATTCTTATTTTTTGTCTTTGTGAAAACAATTCCCTTTTAGCCACATAAATGAAAGAAAATGTGATCTGGTGTCATCAGCATATGTTACTGCAATATAAATAACTGTTCTGCAAGTGCTACCACTAAATTCTCACTGAATATTTTTCTAGAACAATGCCTTCCCTCTTTCAAGAATAAAGTGGTCTGGATATTGGAACTTTTACTTTGGAAAATCATATTCCCTGATGTCTACAAGAAAACTTTCTCTCCAATCCCATGAGGATTTATACTGGGTAAAATTGTAGTCTCCCTCTCCATCCTTGTCATTCACTCAAGAATGGAAAACTTTTTCTCCCTTTCTTATCATCTCTAGCTTCCTGTCTATTTTTATTGTTATCTCTTCCTCTCACCCCTTTTTCCTCTCCCTGCCCCAGACCCCTCTCTCCACTACCAAAGCAGCATACTCTCAAGCAGAATGTGCTATTTTTGCCTATTTCCAATTATCTAACAGGAAACCACATTTGGAGAAGGCCTAACCTATTGGAACCCTTCTTTCTGGAAGGCCTAAGGTTAACTCAAACTTCTATGGCTGCCGCTGGGGAATAAGTTGAATGTGAGTTGGGAGATAGAGCTTATTTTCTACTTCAGCTTTATAAGAAAACATGGTTGTTGTTACACTTTGATTTCTCATTTAAACTCTTGGGTGTACCTTTTAGTAGTTGGAACTCCAGGAGATAAAGGGTGAAAAATTAGGTATCTCTAACTTCCAGTCTCCAGAAGCAATACAGTTGGAAGTGGTTGCCTGAAGAATGATTCAGGAGCTGTGTATTTTTTTTTAATTTTTTTTTTTAACATTCATTTATTTTTGAGACAGAGAGAGACAGAGCATGAATGGGGGGAGGGCCAGAGAGAGAGGGAGACACAGAATCTGAAGCAGGCTCCAGGCTCTGAGCTGTCAGCACAGAGCCCGATGCGGGGCTCGAACTCACGGACCGTGAGATCATGACCTGAGCGAAGTCGGACACTCAACCGACTGAGCCACCCAGGCGCCCCAGGAGCTGTGTATTAATCTGCCCTCGAGGTAGAGGGTTTAGATGCTTTGTAAACAAAAATCAATCAATCAATCAAAAGAATATCCGTCACTATATCATCCATACACTTGTTCTAAGATAAGCACTTCTTTCTCAGTATAAAGCTTCATAGACTTGAGGAGAGATTTCCCCTTGGTTATTTTAATGTGAAAATATGTAGTCTCCTGTTGATCAAAATGTATGCCACCTTCTATGGTCAGCTACAACTGTAGCAATTCAACCAAGTGGTTAATATACTTCTAAAACCTCCACGTCTCCCTTATTTTTCATTCTTGCTTTCTCTGTGCATGTCTGTGTTTGCCTTTGAAATGTAAATAAGAAAATTTCTTTCCCCAAAGTGGTTCGCTTCAAACCTTAGTCTATTTAATTATCTCTATGATTCAGTTAGGTGTGGCTATCAATTGTCAATGATCTTAACAATCTTACCTAGTTTATTCTGACATTATCTCCATATCTTTTCAAGAGGAAAGAAGTGACTAGAAGCTATAAATCCAGACATATCAATAGGTTATTAGTTTGGTCTATTTGATACAAAGCCTCTCATTTCATGGTTAAATTCTTTTGCACACAATCAAACCTCTTGTGAACAAATTTGGAAAAGACAACAATGATAATTTAGGGGCAGAAACTATGGTTGGTGGTCATCCAATGATTGGGACTGAAAATCTGTGGTAGTAAAGTTTTGGTTAGAGTTTGTTTGCCAAGTGGAAATGGACATGATTATCCTGCATTAATTGTGTCTGCAAAGTCTCTCATCCATGTTACTTCTACATAGTGTGCTTTAAATTATCTACTAGGATTTGATAGGGATATTTTATATTTTTTCTCTATTTCAGAATCTTCTGTTTTCTGTTTAGGGTAGCATTTAACCATGTCCCTCCCCCCCCCCTTATTTACAGTAATGGTTGTAATCACAGCAGTATATATTATTGTGAGCACCTCTGGTAGTTTTGTTGTTCAAAATACTTGCTTCTCTTCCCTAGAAGGATTATATTTTAAGGTTCTTTTTTGCCAGAGGGTTTTACTTTTCTGTCCTCTCGAATTCATGCTTGCTCTGGACAGTATATTGTGAGTAGAATTGATGTGGGATATTTTTGACCAGAAGTTTTATGAATCAGCTCATAGCTGTCATGATCTTTTCTCCCTACCAAATCCAAGATAGAGGCTATCCTCAGTCTATGTGAGCAAGAGATAAACTGTTAGAAGCCACTGACATCCTTCAAGTTGTTTGTTACTCTAGAAACCTGTAGACTAAGCTGACTAATAAACCCTTTTGACTTAGCAATTATACCTCTGGGAATTTATTCTTAGCAACAACTTTACAAGTAGATAAACATGCAGGATTAGAGACGTTCATCATATTGTTGTAAAAATATCAAAAAATTAGAACAAAACATATTAACAGTGATTTCATTAAATAATGACATATCCACACAATGGAAAACTATGCAGTCATTAAAGCTTGATGACATATATGGGGCGCCTGGGTGGCTCAGTAGGTTGGACATCTGACTTCGGCTCAGGTCAGTTTGTGAGTTCGAGCCCCGAGTCAGGCTCTGTGCTGACAGCTCAGAGCCTGGAGCCTGCTTCAGATTATGTGTGTCCCTCTCTCTCTGCCCCTCTCCTGCTAACACTCTGTCTCTCTCTCTCAAAAATAAATAAGCGTTAAAAAATTAAAAAAAAAAACTTGATGACATATATTTGCATATACATATATACGTTTTTATATCTATATACATATTTATACCTATATCTGTATAATATTATCATGGAAGGATATCTAAAATATATTGCTAAGTGACAAATGAGGCTATAAAATTATATATTGTGAATGATTCTATATTAGCACAATGGTATTCATCAAAAGCATGTATACAGAGCAGTAAAAACTATTTATAGAAGTAGAACCAATATAATAAAATCAAAGACAGGCCAAAAAGAGAAAAGAAGTCATAAAATTATGTGGGTAAAACTTATGGGCATATGTAGAATAAGTTATGTGCTCTGCTGTTAACTCTACCTTTTAAATACCATACCGAAGTACAGAAGGGCGTGCTGTTAGTTGTTAATGCTCTTTCTTCCTCCCCTACTTACTGCTTTTGTGAAGACAAGCTATAGCTGCAATTTAGATGCAATACATCTTTAAACATGAGCCTAAAGATCAATAAGTTGAATGATGAAGCTAAAATCAACTCTAGGGTAATTGATGATTTAAATCAGAGTGTAACACAATAAATATCCCTCGAGGCTCTACTATCCACAAAACAGCAAAATTCTCTGTCTTATTTCCTCTTTATTGTTTCCTTGTTTTCTATTTATTCTTTACTTATTACTGTATCCCCAAATTTTATCAAAATCACAAAGTTACTCAATAAAACACTTGCTGGTTGCATTACTGATCTGACTTTTTCTAAAACTTCTATCTCTTTCTTTATACTTATCCAAATCTTCTCAAACACATCTTCTGAATTCGATGGCTTAATTTTTGATCACACACACCATGGCATGGAACCATATGGTCAGTTGACTGTAGTGCTTGCTGCCATGGCCTGTGCTTATCCTGGGCCTGTTTGCCCTCAGATCCTTCCTTCTCTGGTTCTCTTGTGTATTGAGGGAAAGCTGAACCCTATGAGCTGCAATTCCCAGGCCCCCAGAACAGCTGGCTTCTCACTGGGATTGGCCAAGAGGAGACCCATAGAATACTTGAGAATGAACCAAAGAAAAAGCCAGGATACTCCTTTCCCTTCTGTTCTACCTGAGCAGCATTTTGCTGTGTAGCTCTGTGACTCCAGCTTCTCTTGATCAGGCCCACTGGGTTCCAGATTCCGCTGAGTGACTCTGGCTCTAGAGTTCAAAAAACATTGTCTTCTCATGTGAAGCCTCCAGCCTAGGGATTTTGGTGACTTCCTTCTGTTAATCTCTGGGTAGCCTCAGTCTTTCATTACCTGTGCAGCTAATCCCCTGTGCTATCTTCCAGTATGAGTAATTAGTGTCTTTTTCTTATTTGCAACTCAACATTAAAAGTTATCAGTTATTTTGTTTGAAATACGATTTGCTGTTATAATGAGGGAGAAATGAGATTTGATTTATTATATTTTTTAACAAAAATTTACACTAGAAATCAAACTTTAAAGGAATACTCTTTCAGGGACTCAGCATGGTCATAGTGATACTTACATGATTCTGAATAAGTAGAACTGCTTTGTGGAAGCAAAACCATAGTTTTTTTTCTAAAGGTGCCATTGGTGCTGTGGACATGATTTGTTACATATGAGGCGGAGATGACACTTTCCAGTGGTATGAAAGGCAGCACTGTCTAAAGAAAAGCCAATGGCAGCTGAGGCAAGACCTTCATTTCTCTGTATGTGTGGTCCTTGCAAATCTATGAAGGGTCTCAAATTCTCACTGATCACCATCGTCCTTGTCTTCGTCTCTCCTTTCCTCCACTTGGGAAGATGTGAATTCTACTTCCAGACCATAAACCCAGGGTCACATCTCTAGGTCTTTAGCCACACACCTGAGAGACTTTATTTCTGCATTTGATTCCTGCAGTCCTTGAACTTCAGAAGGTAATTAATATTTTCTCTGAAAAAGAAGTAAACATCAACAGGTATGAGATGTGCCCTATCTCTGTACACAGCACATACTTCATGTGATGATTTTACCCTCAAATTTGTAATGATGTGTCTCAGGAAAGAGTAATGAAGTAAAACACTACTTACACTTGGAAAGGCAGTGTTATATAATGGTTAAGAACTTGGGCATGTGGATTTGGATTCCTACTTTGCTCTTTAACTAGCTCTGAGAACTTGTACAAGTTGCTTCAAATCACTAAGTCTTCATTTTGTCATCTGTAAAGTAGAGATGAAAAGACTTACAATACCTAAGAGGTATCTTTAAGGATTAAATCAAATATTACATGAATAACTTAGAGTAGTACCTGCAATATTGGAACATAGTAAACACGCAAGGCATGTAAGTAATGATGATAATCTTCATTAACATGGTGGTGGTGATGGTGATGCCAGTATAACAGACTCTAATAAGACTGATTTAAAATAGGTAGGTATGGCCTGGTGTATTTTAAGTTCTTTGCTGAAACTGGCATATAATTGTCAGCATATTTCTATATATGAGTTTTTATGTATTTATCTTGTTTATAGAATGAATGTCCACAGAATACGTAGGACCCTTTCAGAAAAAAGGTTATAACCAAATAAGGTCCTGTTTTCTCTTGTTTGTCTTAAGTCAAATAGAATCTATTGAAGGACCTGGAAAACAATAGCAGAGCCAGTGCAGTGCTCCTGAAAATGTCAAACCAACCTCTCAAGGCAATAAAACACTCCCTTGTCTATTCACAGTGTTCTTCTAGGTATAATACATTGCAGAAAATCACATTCAGTCATGAGTAGCCTCTTCTTTATGTGGCCTTATAGTACAATATAAGAAAATGGGCAGTTTCTTTCCATTTAAAGATATGTTTCCCACCTTCTCCTTAAAGCTCCTCAAATTCTATCTGATTTGAAGAATAAAGCAGCCACCCAAAGATTGTACATATTCTGAGTTCAATCTGACTTAAATTCATATATTCTGATATCTTACCCAGTTGGCCTCTCTTTCCTCATTTCTTTTGCAATTTCATCTTCCTGAACTTTAAATAATGTGGTTTCCTAAGATTCTCTCCTAGGCTTTCTTCACTTACCACTCCATGTTTTCTTTCCCCAGCTGATCTAAGGTAGCCACACCATAGTCACCTCTGTACAGACGGCTCAAGCTTTTGTATTTTAACAAAACTTCTGAACTCTGGACCATCTATTCCACTAATAACATTTATATTAGTATACTTTCTATGTACTTCAAAATAAATAAGCCCACAAAAGTTTTTGTTATCTTCCCTAAATGTTTTTTTCATTATTTTTTATTTCACTGAATGGTAGCAAAATCCACAAGTTTTACAAGTCAGAAACCTCATTGTTTTATTCTCCTTACCCTCATATCTAAATAATCATGACGTCTTTTTGATATTATACTGATACTTCCCGATTATTTTATTAATTTATCTACTTCCTTCTCTACTGCCTTCTCTAACTCTACTCTGGTCAAAGTTAACCATCATCTTTCCTCAACAACCCACTTCTGGTCTCCCATCTGTTCTAACTTTCACATAGCAGCCACACATCTTTTTTTTTTTTTAACTTTAACTTCTTATATTGAAGTAATTATAGGTTCATAGGAGCTTATAAAGAAATGTACAGAGAAGTCCTATGCATCGTTCCCTTAGCCTCCACCAATACTAATGTCTTATACAGCCATAGCCTATCACAAACAAGAAATTGACATTGATATAATCCATAGAATGAATTCAGATTTCACCAGTTATTCATGCATTTTTATGCATGTATGTGCATGTGTGTGTGTGTGTGTGTGTGTGGCTCTGTTCACTTTTATCACCTATGTAAATTTATGTAACCACCACCACAATCAAAATACCAGACGATGCAATCACAAGACGACCTCATGTTACTCCTTTATGATCCTACCCATCCCCTCCTGTGTATCTAATTCCTAAGAACCACTAACGTGCTTCCACAGAACCTTGCCAGCACCTTGATCTTGGATTTCTAGCCTTCAGGACTGTGAGAAACAAACATCTGCTGTTTAAGCCACCTAGTCTATGGTATGTTGTTATAGCAACCTGATCAAACTGATACAGGCTCCCTACTCACTCCCTGCTGGTAATCACCTACAGGTATAGAGGGTACTTCTCTGGGCCACCTGCTGTCACTGGTCCAGGTTCTGCAAGGAGATAGAAGAGCAGAAGCCGCTGGCTGGACCCTCTTATGATGCTGGGTGCAGGGCGGGGAGATGCAGGCTTCTTGCCGATGCTGCCCCTGCCAAGGACAGAATTGCCACTGGAAACTGGGTGTACAGTGAGGACTGGGATGGTTGGGGCTTCCTACCAGTCCTGCTGCTAGTGGATCAGGAATCTGCTGCCAGGTCTAGATTGTAGAACGAGGATGGGGAGTCTTCCCCAGGTCTCTGTTGTGCCTTCCTTTGCAAGATGTTGGCCAGGAAGACAAACAAGCTTGTCTTTTTGTTTGTTTTGTTTGACCTATGTCTATTGGTGTTTCTGTGTCTTAGACCCCTCCTGTGTCCAATCTGGGAGCATACGAAAGATAAAAGGAAAACTCAGGAAATTTTACCATGTGGTTATTCCTCATGTCTTAAGGTTCCTAGCAGCTTGCCCTCTTCCTTCCCAGCCTCCCTTCCTAGTGCTATTGGCACTTGCAGCTTACTTTTGGAGTCCTTTTCTTATAGATGCTTTCCTGGGTATTTCATTGCATTTATAGAGGAGCACAGGAGAACTTATTCTACATTGTCTTTCTTCAAAACAGGAAACAGAATAATCTTTTAAGAAAGTATATCTCTTTTGATTGCTTTATCCCTTTGTTAACATCATTATAGGCCATTGATAGGCTTTTTTCATTCCAGTGACATGATCTTCTTTCAGATTCTTGAATACACTGTATTTCATTTCTACTTCGATACTTTCTACTGCTCTTCTGTCTGCTCAGGATAAGTTTTCTTCTCCATTAACAACCTTCCACCTTCTTCACTCAGGAACACTTTCACTCTCTGTTAATTCCCGTTCATCTTTTAGGACTCAGCTCAAACAGCATTTCATCAAGGTCTTCTCTGACTCATCTTACCAGATCAGATCCTCTTATTTTACGGTGTCAAAGCCACTCTGTTCTCCTCTGTGTTCATTCATTACAATTAGAATTGAATAAATGATTGTGTAATTGGTTGTTTAGTATCTCTATCCATTGCCGGAATGCAAATTCTTAGGACCAGGATCTATCTTGTTCATCACCGGTCCCCCAATGTTCACCAAATACCTGACTGCATAAAATTTTTTCATTACTTAAATTTTTAAAATTCCATACGTATCTGGAATTTTCCCTCTTCCAAAGCCTTTGCAGTCATTAATTAGATAATTATCAAAATGATCTTGAAAATTCAAGGAATCAAATATGGCACAGTACTCAGGATGCAGTTGTTCTCTTCTCAAAGCTCTGTCTGAGGAAATTCCTCCCTCCCAAAAGGGAGAGTTTGTAGCAAAAGTATCTGTTTTTCTTCTCATGGAAGGTCAATAATTTAGTTCTAAAGAGCAACATTCACTAATTTCTTCCACAGTTATTTATTCCAATTAACTAGGCATCGAGTAAGATGCTGGAGAGACAGTGAGTGGTGAGCAAGATGGAACACAGTTCTTTGATGTAACTTGGGGTTGGGAAATACAGAGATTATCTGCATGGAGAAACCATGAAGACCAACAGCTATGGGCTTTCTTACTTGAAAAATTGGTTTTAGGTTTAATGTTTCTAATTCTTATACAACTAAAAAAAAAAAAAAGAAAAATTATTTCTCCAATGAACAGCAGAGTTAAGAAAAAAAGCAGCATGTTAGAAGCATAATATTAAGATGTCCATAAGCCAGTAATTTTCCCCAAATCTGTAGGGGATTTGGTGCATTCTGTTTGGATTAGTTACTTCATAATACAGGAAGAGAATCTCAAGCAACAATGTGTTGCACAATGTTATTCAGGAACTCCCACGTAAAAAGTAATGCCACCACCAATGTAAAGTTGCTTTTATTTCCTTTGCAGAGTTTATAAACTGAATTTTTGTTCCAGTAAATACACTGCAACAGTAGTTATAAGTAGAGAGGAAGTGATAGTTCCCTAGCATTTCCTAACATTAAATAAAACAAAATTCCAAATCCTCAAAGATTGTTGCCATCTTTCCTTCAGTAATAAATAAGTTAACCTCGGTTCACTTGTTTGCTAGCATTCCAGTGAGAAGGATAGATTCTAGCATTTCACTCTTTTAATCTTGACATTCAAAACGTGGTTGAAAACGATGTTGATGCTCAGCATATTTTCTTACGTTGGTATTTCAGATGGTAGCCTTTCTATCTTTGCTAGAATTATGTTAACCATGGTAGATATTTCATACTGGTTGTTTTAAAAAGACACTGATCCCATTTAAGATCATTATATCAAACTTTTGATTCTGCTATAATCTTAAATAATCCATCGACTGAAAATGAATAATTTGATTCCATTTCTGCCACTGAATTTATAGATTGTGTGAATTTACAAATTAAATAAAATCAGTTAATAGTGTAAAAAAATTTGTATTGAAAACTTGGTTTATTGGACTTACGGATGCTATTCAGTCATATCTTCTTCCTTATTCTAAATTTGGAGTCAGAGTCATTCAAATGGAGGTCAAAGTGGCAACTAAACTATGTGGCTTAAATGTATGACCACAAGCAGAATTTCTCTTACCTTGATCTTAATCTAGACCTGAAGGTGGTCTATTCAAGTATGGTTGTTATAAAATTAGGTGCACAGATTCTTTGACATCCCTCCCTTCAGAAAGTGGAATCTAATTCTCCTCCCCTTGAGTATGGATTCAGTGACTTGCTTCTAAAAAGGAAAATATGACAGAAGTGATGATGCATTCTTTTGACAGTCATAAAAGGCATTGTCGCTTTCTCCTTGTTCTTTCTCTTAGACTGCTCACTTTGGGGAAGGCAGCTGTCCTGTCAGGAGGACCCTCAATTAATCTGTAATGAGATCCATATAGTAAGGAACTGGGGCTTCCTCCCAATAGCTATGTAAGGAAGTCAGCTTGGAAGCAGAAACTTTGAGGAATCTGACTCCTGGTTAAAAGCGTGTGTATGATTCATTTGGGCCTTATCATAGGCAATTGTGAAAGCTTTACATGGCAGGCCTCATGGGAGAAAGCTACCCTCTCCAGTCCAGACCTGCTGCATAGTCAGTGCCTTGCAGTCTCTAAACTCTAAGAGGAGTTGCAGCCAAGGACTTAGGCTCCCTGGACAGCCATGTTCTTCACATATTTGCATTCCTAGCCCTGGTGGGCACCTTCATTCCAAGGTCTCCTTATCTGAGGCCTTAGGCAGAGGTCCTCATTAGGTGCCTCTGGGGGTCCTCCTTATTAGTGGGCAGGGGGAGAGGAGGGGCAAACCTCAAAGACACTTTTCTCTACTCAGCTTAGTACTCAGTACTTTCCCAGTCCTAAATCCCTGCACCCCCCACCCCCCACCCCCATCCCCTGACCACAGGATTCATAAAAGTACCAGAGCCTTTTGTTTGGGGTTCACCCAACAGTGACATGACCCCAACTTCTACTCTGGTCCACCTGACCCTTGACTTATGTGCCATTCTGTGTGGAGAAATGGAACAAGTTTCCAGATGACTGCAGGCCTGACCAACAGCTTGACTACAATCTCATGGGAGACCTTGAAGGGAGGCTTCTCTAAGGAAGCAATAATTAAAATCAGATTTTAAAAGAATAAGAGCTAACTAAATGAAGTAGAAAAGGTGTTGATAGGTGAGAGGTGCCCCAGACTAAGGAAAAGCAAGCACGTAGCCAGAATCCCTGCTTCATAACTATGAAGCTTCTGTAAGACAGAAAAAAAGCACGAGCCAAAATGTCTATAGGACGATGAACTAGGCACTGACTCTATGTGTCTTCTTTTTGGAAGCAGAAAGTACACAGTGAATTCTGCTTTTTGGCAGTAAGTGTCCAAAGAGAGAGAAGAAAAGGCTGAATTGTTTATGGGCAGCTTCTTCTGTCAGTCTCATCCTCAGAAGAGTCCTACCTTTTCTTCAGAGGGAGCACATAAGGGGAAACCATTCCAAAAAGGGAACAAAATCAGGTCTTAGTGAAGTTACGTTTTTCCACATTACAATCATCAACATCTTGGGGAAAACTTACAGGTCAGAAAAGCAGCAAATGTTACTATGGTATTTGGGGCACCAGTGATTATGATGCTTAGCAGGGTAAAAAAATGAAGTGTTTGGTGATAAGATTATGGGCATGCTCCTTTGTCAGGAATAAAATGTTAAATTAAGTGCCGTCAGTTGATTTGTCTTCTATTTAATGATAGAGATTAGTAATGAACTTGAAGGAATAGAGAAAGATGTGAATTCCATAAAAGTACCTTTATCATTTCTTTACATTCTCTGGTCTTCATCTGTTACAAATACCACACTGAGCTTTTTATTCATTATATCCATTTAATAAACATATATTTGGGGACTACTATGTGTTGAGTCACATGCTAGACATGGTGGGCACAATGTTGAACAAAACAAAAAGATACTATTTTTGAAATTAAAAAGCTTATAATCTAGAAGGAAAGTTATCAATCAAATAATTACAAAAAGTAAATATAAAATTACATTTGAAATAATTGCTAAGGACAGATGCAGGTACTGTGGTGGCCACTAAGACAGGGAATTGACATAGGTGGGAGGTGAGGGAAACTTTTCTAAAGAAACAATATTTGAATCTGAAAGACAGAAATAGCTATAGTCTGAAGGGTAGAGATAGGGAATTAACCTGACACCTAACGGAATTAAGAACTTAACGTAATTAAGAACTTGAGGGTTGATCTGGCTTTTTCAAACATATTTCTCTGGACAGAACAAAAAATAGATGCTAGGGATGGAGATTTATTTGTTTATTTATTTAATTAGAGTAATGATAGCTATAAAAAAATCAAACTGAAAATTTCAATGGTTTAACATAATGGAACATAATTTCTCAGTCATGGAATGATCCATTGAGGGTGTTACTGTTTGGTTGTGGCCTTTCACATAGTGTCTCAGGGACTCGGGTTTCTTCCATCCTGAAACCCCACCATCCACTAGCACCCCAACAAGAGAAGGGAAAGAGAGTAGAGGCCTACCTGCATCTTTAAAAAAATCCAAGCCCGGGAGTAACACACATCATTTTACTAATATTTTATTGGTGTGAATTAGTCATATGACTATAGGTTTAAGCAAGGGACTGTGCTAGAAAATGTACCTCCTGCCTTGGAGAATGCCTTTGAGAAACACTACCATATTCTAGAAAGGGGAGAGGGACAGAAACACTTTTTTTTTTTTTTTTTATGGTCAAGCTAGTATCTTTGCACACTTACTGAAGGAATACAAACTGCTGACTGGTTATTTAAATATAATCCCAACCTTGAATTTTATCAATCTCTAGGCAATTATGTGAAATTTTAAAAAACAACATATTAATTTTTAATTGAAAAAATAAGCATATGCTATTGGCATTTTGGAATGAGGTATGCAGATCTTCAGGATCACAGATATTTTTATGACTTTTTATAAGAGGACAAAATATTCCCTGGCAGAAGGAGAGAAACTAGTTAGGTTCGCTTATCTTACTTAGAGACATGTTCTTTCCTGATTTCTCCCAAGACTGGAACAACTAATTACCTGGGTGGATCTTAAATCTAATGGAAGGGAGCACAGAGGGGATTCTTACATAAGCCTTCACAGTTTCTTTTCTAACCGTAAGCCTTTATTTCAGTTGCAACAGGAGATTAAACAATTGGAACGTATGAAAATTTCAGTTTGAGGTATTTTATTTTTATCATTCTGCTTTCTTATGGTAAGATTTATAATGTGAAAGTTTTTTATGGTCAAAATTTATAATGGGAAATACCACAGAAGTGTCTGTGTTCGGTAAGAGGAGTTTCAGATCAGATAAGAAGGTGGGAGAAATGCACATGCAGAAGAAATTACTGCCCATTGTGCCACCCTAGCACTGGAGCGGATGGCAAACGTGACTGTAGACCCAGAAACAGTGAGAGCAGGAATAATATCTGACTCATCCATTCAAGGGTGGAAAAATGACCGGAACTCTTACTTCAGCCTAAGTGCAATAAAGCACCAGGTGCTGGGATCCTGACCTGATATACATAAATTAAAAATAACTGCAAAATGTTATATCTGTGTGGTGCTTTGTGTCTTCCAAAACCCCATCTGGGGTTGGTATTTATCCTCACTGCAACACAGTAATAAAGATAGTCAAACAGTTATAAAGTTAAGCTATTCAAAGAAGTTAGGTATGCGCACATCCTTTGGTTAAATTGCCCTTCAGCGATTCAGAGTGTTACTAAAACTGGTAAACTTCCACTTGACTTTCTATCACTTCTTGTTCTCTTATTGATTGAATGCACTTTAAGTACAGCCTAATACACTAATACTCGTGAATAACATTTTTGACTGGGTGAGCTTGGTGATTAACTAATTGGACTACTTTTCACCACAGGAGGTTGAGGTAATCCGGAATCCTTGCATAGTTGGGTTTTTGTTTCTTTGTTTTTTAAGGGTTTTTTTTTTAAGTTTATTTATGTATTATCTTGAGAGAGAGAGAGAGAGAGAGAGAGAGAGAGAGAGAGAGAGAAAGTGGGGGAGGGGGAGAGAGAGAGGAAGAAAGAGTATCTATCCCAAGCAGGCTCTGCACTGTCATGGCAGAGTTCTATGCTCAGGAACCTGGAAATCATGACCTGAGCCGAAGTGGGACACTTAACTATCTGAGCCACCCAGGTGCTCTGGGTTCTAGGTTGTTTTTTTGGCACTTTACAAGTTTTATGATCTTGATCAAATTTCTTATCTCTTTGAGTCTGCTTCTTTATCTGTAAAATAGAGGTAAATTTCAGTATCCTGAAATGAACATAGGGTAATTTACAAACATTGAAACCAAGTCTTACAAATCTTAAATGTTATACAAATATAAAGCAATATTATTATTTGTCTTCCTCTTCCTGGTTGGTCTTTGTAATCCAGCCCAATCCAAAGATAAATCGATCTAAACTCATTGGGGCATCTGGGTGGCTCAGTTGGTTAAGCGCTCAGGTCATAATCTTGCGATTCATGAGTTCAGGCTTCGTATCAGGTTCTGCCTGTGCTGACAGCTCAGAGCCTGGAGACTCCTTCGAATTATGTGTCTCCCCCTCTCTTTCTGCCCCTCCCCCACCCACGCTCTGTCTCTCAAAATGAATAAACGTTGAAAAAAAAATTTTAAACTCCTCTAACCAATGGGTTTGAGCCTAAATGAAATTGGTTCTTGAGATAACAAACTTGCTTTGTGAATTCTTATCTTTGACTTAGGTTGATCAACTATTATAGTTTGTCTGGGATTCTCTGGCTGTTAGCACTGAAAGTCCGGTGTCCTGGCAAACTGCTCAGTTCTGGGCAAACCAAGATTTATGATCCTACCTTGACTTTCTGGTTGTAAGAATCCTAAACAGAAACTTTCAACCTTCTCTTATTTTTAATATGAGATCATTCTTTGGCAAGAGTATCTTTATCATATTAGTACGTTTGTTTTTCAGAATATGGATTACATCAGACTTTCAACAAAAACAGTTGGCTGAAGTATACAATACAGTTTATATGCCTGCATATTGACATAGGACTTGCACAGAAATACGTGCTCAGTTGCTTGTTCTGACAGTTAATAGGTATGATAACCTCCACTTGAATGCTCATTACATTCAACAGAAATTATGTTAACCATCTGTCTCCCTCCTCAGAAGATAGAAGCAGGAATCCACTCATGTTCATCTTTGATTCTGGAGCATCTAGCATGCTAATTGGCACATTGGAGACCCCTAGGGTATGTATGATAAACAAAATATAGAGCTTAGAACTTACATGGAGCACCCCTTATGACAGTCAGTTTTTTGATAAGCTATGAAATATACATAATAAAATCTTCATTTAAGCCTCATAGAGTTTAGTGAAGCTTAAGTGAAATAATATGAAAACGTGAATTACTTTTGTAAAGTATTAAGTACAGTAAAGTTTAAATTTGAGAAAGGATTTTTATTAATATTAATAGCCCTACCATTTCAATTTGTCTTTTAGTCTGCCATGCTTCCTAGATTCTTGATTTTTGTCTTTGAATATTCAATTTGTGCTTCTATCTAAGAGTTTACATCATGTATCCTGTACATAAGTGACTGCAAGGCAATGTGAAACAGACTGCTTGTCATGGATACAGCCACTTATAAATTAATATCATCATATCTAAATATAATAAGAAATATAGTCTTAAGTTCAGTCCAGTTTATTTCCTGGAAGACTTTGCTCAAGAGCCATCTACATTCATATTGTGCAATAGTTGGTAAGCCAATGAAACTGCAATAAATTATATATTTATTGCCAAAGGAATGAACTCTTCATTGCAACATGATTCATAGTTGTCTCTTCAACTGTATTTCTATTCAGAAAGCCTTGTTTGTTTGTTTGTTTATTTATTTATTTATTTATTTTAATATATGAAATTTATTGTCAGCTTGGTTTCCATACAACACCCAGTGCTCATCCCAAAAGATGCCCTCTTCAATACCCATCACCTACCCTCCCCTCCCTCCCACCCCCCATCAACCCTCAGTTTGTTCTCAGTTTTTAAGAGTCTCTTATGCTTTGGCTCTCTCCCATTCTAACCTCTTTTTTTTCCCCTTCCCCTCCCCCATGGGTTTCTGTTAAGTTTCTCAGGATCCACATAAGAGTAAAAACATATGGTATCTGTCTTTCTCTGTATCAGAAAGCCTTGTTTAAATGTTATCACAACCAAGACTTGATTTTGGTGGCCCATCACAAGTACTATATTCCTATGGCAGTTCCCATTTAGTTTCTTCTTGGTTCTGAAAATCCATCAAGAACTCAAAACAGCTTGATTAATGTGGAAGAATGTCTTTGGCTCTAGATATGAATTAATTTAGCTAAGTGATAATTTCTTGGATTATTTTGAAGATACAACAGGTGGATTTTCAGGGTTTTTTTTCTCCTGCAGGGCACAAATGTGTCAGGTCCCCAGTAACTGAATCCTTTCTTTTTTGCAGTGATCTAAAGTAGGGTTCCATACAAGGGTGAGTATTTTATAGCCGAACCTACCATTTGCCCTCTGGATATCATGCTACCTCCCTTCTGGGATACTTGGAGTGAGAACATATAGTGCATGGAGTCTTTATCATTAGAGCTGAATTGTACTACACTTTTGTATTGTGGACTCTCTGAAGAAGAAAAGGATACAAGTGACCTTGAGTAGACTGAGACTCCTCTCAAGATCAGCCTGAACTTGGAGTTGTTGCAGCTCCAGAGGAGGGTAGTAGGAATGGTGAAGGAAAGACCAATGTGGATATGGTCAGCAGAAGATAAGATGTGCTGGCTTTCTAGGCCCTGTTGTCAGGGAGGAGGGACTAGAGCATTTATTCTTTTATGTTTTCATTTTTTTATTCAAAAAATACAAATTTATTACCCGCTGTTTATACATTACTACCCAATGCAAACACTGGGTTACAGTGGTGACTGTGATAGGTCTCTGTTTTTATAGAATTTGCATGTTGCTTTTTTTTTTTTGTGGGGGAGCACTGACAGATAGATAATAAATAGATTTTAAAAAATCACCAGGCAACAAAAACAGCCAGTAATAATGTATGCAATGCAAACAATAAAAATAAGCAATGTGATAATGAGTGTCAGGATGTCTACAGTGATCAGCTGATTGGGAGAATCTTGCTGTGAAGGTGATGGTTACTTGACATTTAACTGACAAGCAAGAGCCAGCTGTGGAAAAACTGTGGACCTGACATTACCATCAGAGTGTGGCTAGAGCTAAGGCTCTCAGGGAGGAATGCACTTGGTGGTTTGGAGGAAACAAAGAAGGCCCAAGTGGCTGGAAGAGAGTGATGTGGCAAGAATAGGAGAGGAAGCTGAAGAAAGAAAAAAATGAGCCGGGTTACGCAGTGCTCTGTAGACTAGGATAAGGCACTTACGTGTATGTGTGTATATATAGGGAACCATTAGGAGTTAAGTAGGCAGTACATGAGTAAGTACTATGTTGTGCTGACAAAACCACATTGTGCTATTTTGTGTGTTGACTGAAATATAAGTTGAGTAAGGAGTGTGGCACTTGAGATATGGCTTGAGTTGTTGGTGTCTGACATGGGGTCTAAATAAGAAGAGGATTTGAATTTAAAGCTGGATTCCTCTTTTTTTTTTTTCTGATTGCAGAGATTAGCTTCCTTTGCCCCACCAGCAGTGAGACGTGTGATACTGACACAGCATGGAAGGTTGGTGTGGAACCTTCTCCTGGCTTCAGAAGAAGGAGCTTCAGTGTCTCATTACACAGGAGAGGTTAGACTCTGATGTGCACAGCAGGTAGGGTTCTGCAGTAAAGCTATGCATATCCCTCTACTTTGTTCTCCCCCAGACATTCTCATGGATATACAGCAACCTGGTCAGTCATGTCATAGATACAACACGAGTATCTGCTACCATCCAAATGCTTGAATATTTCTATGAGTGAGCACTTTAGAATTAAAATAACAAAGACTCAGTGATACTTTGAACTACTAGTGGCCTAATCCTTTTTTTAAACTTCAACAAAATACTGTCTTTGCTTATAGGATTAAAAATATTTAGAAAATGCTCTCAATTCAGTGATTATTATTCACCTAGTGAGTTAGTATCTATTGCTGCAGGCCTAGGGAGAGAACCCTTGCTGCCCATGGTGACAAAAGAAATTCTTGGCATAAAATATTGTTGGAAGTTTTCAGTTCAGTCTGTGTCTTTAAGAGCTTTGCAATCTATTTATATTTAATCCTTCATCATTCTTATTTTGTAATCATATGTAAATGCCAAGAATTGAAGATGTTGAAAATTAAGTTGTAGCAGATTATGTAGAAAATCTCAGGGGCAGTTATGTAAAGAATGCATAACCTCTGATATTCTGCTTCTCTCTTTTGCTAATTAATCCACAAAATTATTCAGGAAGAAGGAGATGGTAATTTGAATGTGCTTCTCCTTACCATCAGGACTCTCAAATATAGTTATGTACGTACTCTATATGTATTGGTACATATAATAGTTCTTTAAACTTCACTATATTAAATGTATACTGAACTTATTTAATAAGGTGGAAAGACAAATAAGAGAGTCTGTTCAAAAAAAGTCATAGTCCAAACATAGAGCGATCTACAGTAATGAGATTTTGAGCAATTTCTGTTGTATAAAGAAAAGTGAATGCATTTGATCTTGACAGTTCACAGTTCGCATTTGATCTTATTCACCTGTGAACAACATGCAAGGTCTGCTATCATATGATTGCTTTTATTTCTCTGTTGGATTAGCTATATTGCTTGATTCTTATTATATAAATGAAAATATATACTTAAGATATAAGTACTTTTTATTTGTAATTGATCTTAGGATCAACTTAGAGTAAACATAGAAGACTTAATTATGCTTAAAGAACAGAACGTAACTACCATAAACTTCATGAATATAAAATATATTTAAAAGTCTATAGAAATTATTGGAATCTATCTTTCTACCCCAGAGTGTAATAGCAAGGAGAGGAAGTGGAGAATAACTCACAGCCCCAAGTTTTCTTTTCTTTTCTTCTCTTCTTTTTTAAATTGAAGTATAGTTAACACACAGTATTACATTGGTGTCAGCTGTACAAATAGAGATTCCATAAGTTTATAGATTATGCTATGCTCACCACAAGTGTAGCTACCATCTGTCATCATACAGGGTCCAAGTTTTGTAATCTTTCATAATAGAAAGTTAAGAGATATTGTCTAAGGTTGATGGAATAATAAACAGGGATATAAGTATACTATTTGGAGTTTTTAAGGTAACCAATAGAACAAAATATCCTTACTAGAACTTGGAAGAATAGATGGGAAGTTTCTAAGGGACTAAAGTTCTCATCTTTCAAGTGGGAAGTCAATGTGCTGCAGGCCCCTCCCCCAATGTATGCAAACCCTGCCAAAACATCTCTTGACCCACATGTTGTGCAGGACCTCAGTTCTGGCAGTGTCTGGGGCAGGTCTTATTTGCAAGCAGCCTACCACACACCTTGTTAAAACATGCCCCACCCCCGCTGGGGATCAAACACCACCCACAATAGATAAAGAGAGCCTTTGCAGATAACTGGACTGAAGGAAAAAGAGGCTGAGACTCAACAGCAGAGCACACAAAACATACATAGGAGACACCCCTGAAGTGCCAGGCCCTGGGGAACAGGGGACACTGCACTGCAGGGCACTATAGGACCTCTACTTCATAAGGCTATTATTGTCAAGAGCAATAGAAGTACCTAACCTTCCTAACACAGAGAAACAGACACAGAAAGTTAGATAACATGAGGACACAGAAAAACATCTCCCAGATGAAAGAACAGGATCAAACCATAGCAAGAGACCAAAGCAAAATGGATGTAAGTAATATGCCCAATAGAGAATTTAAAGTAATAATCATAAAGGTACTCACTGGGTTTGAGAAAAAGGTGGAGGACATCAGTGAGACCCTTAACACACAGATAAAAAAGAACCAATCAGAGATCAAGAACAGAATAAATGAAATTCAATATACACTTGATGGAATAAAGAGCAAGTTAGATGAAGCAGAGGAATGAATTGATAACATGGAAGACACAGTAATGGAAAGTAACAAAGCTGAGAAAAGGAGAGCAGAAAGAAAACTATATGCAAATTAAGAATAGTCTTAGGGAACTCAGTGACTCCATCAAGCATAATAACATTCATATTATAGGGATCTCAGAAGAAGAAGAGAGATAAGGGGGCAGAAAGTTTATTTGAAGAAATACTAGCTGAAAAGCTCCCTAATCTGGGGAAGGAAACAGATAGCCAGATCCAAGAGGAGCAGAGACTCCCCCCAAAATTCAACCCAAGGAGGTCCTCACCAACACATATAGTAATTAAAATGACAAAAAGCAGCGATAAGGAAAAAATTTAAAAACAGCAAGAGAAAAGAAGACAGTTACATACAAGGGAAGCCCCATAAGGCTATGAGTGGATTTTTCAGTGAACCTTTGCAGGCTAGAAGGGAAGTAGCATGATGTATTCAAAGTGATGAAAGGGAAAACTCTGCAGCCAAGTATACTCTATCCAGCAAGGTTATCGTACAGAATAGAAAAAGAGATAAAGAATTTCTCAGATAAACAAAACTAAAGGAGTTCATGACCACTAAACCAGCCCCACAAGAAATATTAAAGGGGACTCACTGAGTGGAAAGGAAGGTCATAAATGAGAATATGAAAAAGAAAAACACAAAAGTAGTAAAAATAAATATTTCTGTAAAAATCAGTCAAGGGATTCATAAAATAAAAGGATTAAAATATGACATTATTTACCTAAAACGTATGAGGGAGAGGAGCCAAGAATGAGTTTAAACTTAAGCGACCATCAACTTAATATAGACTGCCATATGCAGAAGAGGTTATATACAAACCTAATGGTAACCACAACTCAAAAACCAGTAATAGATATGCAAGGAATAAAGAGAAAGGGATTCAAGTATATCAGTAAAGAAAGGCAACAAGCCATGAAAGATCAAGTGGGAAGCCAATGGATCTCTAAAGATCATAAATCAAGGAATGGAGATAAATCCTATTATTTGTATTATGATTATAACCATTATAAGAACTATATTCAGAAATGTTAGAGATTTTCTCTGAGGAGTGAGACTTGGCATAGGTGAGAGACTTAATTTAATAGCTCTTTTTAATATTTTTCAGACATGTGCATGCATGTTTATAGTAAAGCTGTGCAACTAGCTTAATTAATTCAGTGCTACAGTGAGTATCTATGAACATCTTTACACACATGTGCAAGTAGGATGAATTCCTGTTACTAATATTTTTGGTACTTATAGAAACTTCATAATTCTCTTAAAAATAAAAAAAGTATGAGTAATTTTGATATTTGACTTTTCTGCTTGATGAGAAATCTTATTTCATTGTTGTCTTAATATTTGTTAAAAATTCCCAGGGAGGCTGAATCTTTCCTCATGTGCTTATCAGCCATAAAACTCTATGGGTGATTTACTTGGCTGTTACACCTTTCCTGGTTTTCTATTGACTGATAGAATTAGATGAATTATGGTACTTCAGTATAGTGAAATAATATTATGTCAGCATTAAAGAGGATGGGGAAATTATATGAATAAAATAAAAACATGATTATTCCATGTTTACAATATGCCATATTGTTAAGTAAAAGTAACGCAGAATGGTATGTAAAAGTGATTTCATTTTTCATTTAGATAATAGGTAGACAAATAGTATAAAAATCAACTATTGAAATGGCATTTTTTTCTCCTAACTCCTATCTTTTAGAACTTGAACTTTCTTCTATATAATTTCTTCCTCTTTTATTGTTTCCTATTATTTATTCACATTTCATTTTCATCTAATTATATTTTTAATAACAACAATTATATCCAAAGCTCTAGTTGGGGAAAATCTATTTTTTATTTAAATCTTCCATGTATTGTCTTATAATGAAATCATTTTTTGTCACTTGCTACATCTTCGATAAGAAATAGATCTTACAAAACAATCTCTGTTGAAACAGATTTTAGTACTAATACGCAGCATTATTTAGAGTGGAATTTTCAAACCCAGATGTGACTCAACATCATCTAAAGAATTTGTAAAACATAAATTCCCAGTCCCATCTATAGAGATTCAATATAAGAAGTCTGAGGTGGGCTTCAAAATTTATATTTTTAAAAGTTCCCAATTGATTTAGATACATGATAAGTTTAGGAACAACTAATTTAGAACTCATCAGAAATAAATTTCTTTATAAATTTCTTTTAATATTTTCAATATATTTGAAGGTTTGGCTCAAAATGCTCTTTTTCTACTTCTTCAACATGGAACTTGTCATCATTTTTATTTTGGAAGTTGATCAACTCTTTAATATATTTGATATTTTTATACTGGCATTTACTGGAATTTAGAAAATAATCCAAATATTTAAAGTGTTCCAGTGTATACCTGTATCTATTTACCATAAAAATAAGCATTGATTTCCTAAGATAAAATAAAGTTAACTGGTACTCAACTGAAATTTAAGTTATGGGCTTAATGAGAGTCAAATCTAAAAAGAATTAGTTCCATTCTACCCGTTTTTCTAAATGCTCATTTCAAGGAAGTTGGGTTTATTGAAATTAGCTCATATTTGTCATCCGGAGGAGGAAGAATGAGATTTGCCTTCCCATGTTGGATTGCCAACTGCTCCAATGCTCACATCTTCAGCTGTAAGAAACAATTGTCCCACAGTTTCCATGGTTCAGACTCCTCCTTGTGTTTCTCTTCACAACAAATAACCTCTCTTCTCGATGTTGGTATCTAGCATGGTGCCTAGAAAGTAATGGGGCTCAGCAATGCTGCCTCACTCTGATTTCTTTGTTTTTGGTTACTTCTCTGGAATACTTCTTATTCCCTTAGGCCTGTCTGTAGCCAGTGTTCTATAGATACCTTGCTGAGATATGTGGTCTTGTGGTTCCACATATGAAAGCTCGTAGAAGACAGATATTTTCTACCATGTTTTTGTTTCCATCCTGTGTCATGTTGCCTAGTTCAGAGTAAGAATCAATGTTGGCTGAAATGAACTGAAATTCTACACTAGAGAACATGCTCTATAACTTTCTGATTTTTTAAAAAAAGATATAGTTAATAACGTGATGTAATGGCTGCAAAATGGATTTGGATTTAATAGATTCAGATGGAATATTTTTGAAGATTAAGTAGTTTTTAATAAAATCGACTTTATTATGACCTCCCAGATTACATTTTCCTTCAGAAATCACGAGAAAACTTTAATTTTCTGTTTACCCTTTTTGATAGTGATTTACACTTTCTCTTTATAGATGGAAACTAAAGGGTAACCTATAGCATATTCTTTAGATGTAAATGCCTATTGAGTACATCCAAATTATTAAATGTTATTTATAGGACATGAAAAAGAAAAATGCAATTTTGAAAACATATATTTAAAATATATTTGTTTTTCAAAATTATTTCTTCATATTCAAATGGCTGTATTTTAAAGTATGAAACAGCAATAAAAAGTAATACAATACTAATTATTTGAAATCAAAGTAAACATGTTGAACCAATAGATATTTCTTCATGTTATGAAAACCAGGAGCCACTGAAGAAAAGCTGTTGAAAGAATTTGTAGACCACAGGGAAGCCATTTAGCTTCTGGTTCCTTTAAGTTCCAGTTTGGAGACTCTTATTTAAGGACTATAACTAATCACATCTGTCATGAAGCACTTGAAAGTCAATACTGATCCAAAACAACAAATAAATGGAGAGAATTTCTGCTGAGGGGAAAACCAATCATGGTTTAGTGAAATCTGGAGCCATTCAAGTGGGAATGTATGACTAGCATTGGCCACCAAATCATCCAATGCATTAATTATTTTAATGGTGTGGTCAGTGTACAGTTTGACAATACCATTTGAAAAAATAAATTTAACTTATTTTATGTTAATTTTTTTAATGTTTATTTATTTTTGAGAGAGAAAGAGAGAGGCAGGGTGCGAGCAGGGGAGGGGCAGAGAGAAAAGGAGACACAGAATCCGAAGCAGGCTCCAGGCTCTGAGCTGTCAGCACAGATCCTGATGTGGGGCTTAAACTCATGAATCGTAAGACCATGACTTGAGTTGAAGTCAGACACTTAACCGAATGAGCCACCCAGGCGCCCCTAACTTATTTAAAATAGTTAGATAATCTTACAGTATCTAGTGTTTGCTTTTGAGTGAATATCCATGCAATTGTTAGCCTAAGTTCTAGACACCGCTGATGAAATAAAAACAAATCAATTAATCAATGAATCAATAAAAAACATTTCTAAATACAATTTTCCAATTTTCCCAAGTTAAATGTTTAGGTAGGTTCAAGTGTAAATAATCTTAGCTTGGAGTTATATCCTATGGAAGAGTAACTGGGCATTTGAAATAAATCTTTTTTTCCTCCATACAATATTTTGGGCGGGTATACCTCTTGATGAGGATTACATTTTATTGGATATTTTTCATTTACTTTAAGAACGAAGAACCTTATTTAGAAACAAAGGTATAATTTTTTTCATGTTGGCTAGCCAAAAACATTTAAGTTGGATTGTTCATCCGGATATGAAATTCAGTTTCCCCAAACTAAGGCAAACACTTTTTTAAAAATGTTTGTTTATTTATTTATTTATTTATTTATTTATTTATTTAGAGCAAGTGTGTGCAAGCAGGGAAGGGGCAGAGAGAGAGAGAGAGAGAGAGAGAGGCAGAGAGAGAATCCCAAGCAAGCTCCACGCCTCAGCACAGAGCCTGACCTGAGGCTCAGTCCCATGCACGGTGAGACCATGACCTGAGCTGAAATCAAGAGTTGGATGCTTAACTAACTGAGCCACCCAGGTGCCCCTTGGCAAACACTTTTTAAATATTTGTTTGAATCATTAAAGACTTAGATGTCAAATTCATTTTGCAAGGATAGTTTTGAGTTATTTAAGTAATTGGAATCACTTGAAAGTGGGAGGTAACCATTTCACAATGTATCTGCTTGATCCTAAAATCATGTAGAAGTTAATGGAAAGGAGATTTCATGGATTTTAGTCCTATTTCTCAGCCAGAATGCATCCACACTGTTTCAGTGTTTAATTGCCTCCTCTGTGGAAGTGGTTATTTGTTCACATGTGATTAATTTTCCCAGAATTTCTAATTTTGAAGTTGATTATAGTATCTGTCATTGATAATTCTGTAAGCCTAACAAAACTACCTCTTTGCCTTGGTCCTGCTTTAATACCTTCAGAAATGATGGTGATAGTGACCAAAGCTTCTTGGCTCTGACATGATGATTAGTTACAGTAACATAATAGACAGAATGTCAATATGGTACCAACAGCTTGTGTGGTTAAGTTGTAATAAGCCTGGCAGCTGGAAAGTAATAATTCAGAAGACTATTTGCCTACATTTTGTGGCATGTCATGGCAATTACTTGGCATTACATATGCTGACAACTTGAGATGATGACTTATTTTTATTATAAAAAGAGAAGAATTTTTGTCATTAAGGTTGGGGAAAAATGAATTATGGAGCACTCATTCCTCTCCCACTGGGCTTTAGCCTGGGAAGTTTCATTTCTAATTAGGCAAGAACTGGGAATATTTTAATACTTTTGCAACTTGGATGTATTTACTTGGAATATTTAAATTTAAAGTTGAGGCCTTAGTACCCATTTTTGCATTACTTTTAGTGGTTATTAATTTCTTCTAGTAAACCAATGTCTGAAGAAATTAACAAGGGAAATAGAAAGGTTTTTTTGTAAGATTATTCTGGGAATGTTCCTCTTATATAGTCTGAATTAATTCAGAAGTTATTTAAACCCATTTAAACCTTGGTAGCTCCAGGGAACTGTCTTCTGTTTACCTCAAGACAAGCCCCTTTATGAAAATGTTTTGCAGCATTTACCTTCATTCAGGACTGATTATGCCCTTCATGTTCTTAGAAATGGTATAAATATAGTTTAAATCTTATTAAATCCCAAATTGCTAGATTTAGATATACTGTATCTAAGATTCATATTAGATTCTTAGGAGCAGATGCGAGGTCTATTTTCCCAGAATTTCTACAAGGCCATACAAAATTAGGTCTTAATAATTTTTTAATTGACAGTGATTTGTATTTTTTATTTTCACTTCTTCTTTCAAGTTAGAAGATGCCCATACTATGCGCCAAGTAGATCTCATAAGCATATGGGAGAAGTTCATAGTTAAACTCTCTTTCTCATGCCCATCTTAGAAATAATGGACAATTTAAATTTAACCAGGCCTAACTCAAATGAGTTTTCTTTAAACTAATACATGTGTCAATTACATTTCATTAATTTAAATATTTTTCCTTTTCTGTAGCCTTGTTCTAAAATGATTTCAGACAGTTACCAAAATGCATACAAATAAGACCAAGAAAAACGGGGGTTGGAGGAGGGATTAAAAAGGAGACTAACAAATCTGGGAGAACCAAAGTGAGAAAAATAAGATGAAACTAAGAGTGTAATCAGTCAACTGAGCTGTGAGGATGATGAGTATTCTCTAGCAACAGGAAGCAAATGCCTCTTGAGTTTTCTGGCAGACCATTATAACATAGAATCATGAGTTGGTGAAATATCTGAGTGTCCATATAATAAGAGCAAAGCAGTTTATCAGAAGAGTTAAACAGTTCTCCATATTGAATCTAGAGAAATATTTTTGCAGTATGTTCTCAGAAAGAAATTAGGGTGCAATGTGATAAAAACTGTTTTCTAGAACATTCTCTTAGCAAATACAAAAGTATGTTTCAGGAAGCTGTTTCTTATAATGTCCCTCAAAGTGGATTAGAGGTATCAGATCGTAGAATAATTAAGGGGGAAAAAAGAAAAAGTAGAAAGACTACAGGATGGTAAAGCAACATGTGGTTTTCTCGGGAGTCTGGCTTGATTCATGGGGAGCATAGGGTAGAGAGAAATTTCTCCATATAGTCACCACCTGACCTCAAAATGTCCTATGGCATGTCATTAAATGCTGTCCAATTACATTGTATATCCATTCCTAACATCAAAACAAGTAGTGAGTATACTTTGTAATTATCTGTTTACTTTAAAGCATACTTGTTCTGGGGAGCTTGGGTGGCTCAGCTGGTTAAGCATCCGACTTCGGCTCAGGTCATGATCTCACAATTGATGGGTTCAAGCCCCATGTTGGGCTCTGTGCTGACAGCTTAGAGCCTGGAGCCTGCTTCAAATTCTGTGTCTCCCTCTCTTCTGTGCCCCTCCTGCACTCATGCTCTGTCTCTCTCTGTCTCTCAAAAAAATAAATAAAAATGTTAAAAAAAAGATTTAAAGCATACTTTTTCTGAAAAATTAAAAATAATACAGGCTTGTATTAAAATAAAAAGTTGTAATCTCTCCACTTGTATTCTCACTTTCCAGAGTTAACCCTCTTAACTATTTTGGGTCTATCAGAGCATTTTCTAAAAGTATAATCTATTTATCTCTATTTAATTTTTAATAAAGTGGAACAATAACATATCTTTATGTTTTATAGTTTCATAGTTTTTTTTAAAGCTGACTCTATATTCTGGACTTCTGTGCCTTCCTGGCTTTTCCATGCCTTTCCTAAAGTAGTACAGTTTACCAGCTGTGTGGCTTGGGCAAGTTATTTAATCATTATGAATTTCATTTTCTCATTTGAGAAGTAGGAATAATAAATAGTATTTAATTTGTAGGAGTGTTATAAGGATTAAATGAGGTACTATGTTTACGACATTTATAATAGTGGCTGGTACTATAGACCACTCAAAACCACATTATTATTATTATTATTATTATTATTATTATTATTATATAGTCTTGCTTTTACTGACTGCATTCTGTAAAGTATAATTTATACTTTATATAATCAATTTTATATTGTTGGATACTGAGATAGTGGAGCCTGTGTGTTTGTGTGTGGTAAAGTACTTAACATGAGTTATACTCTCTTAACAAATGTTTAAGTGCATAAATACAGTACTGTTAACTCTAGGCACAATGTTGCACAGCAGATCTCTAGAGCTTTGTCATGCATAACTGAAACTTTATGCCCATTGAACTTCAACTCCTCAGCCCCTGATAACTACCATTCTACCTTGTTTCTATGAGTTTGACTCTTTTAGATACCTCATATAAGTGGAATATGATACTTGTCTTTCTCTGTCTGGTTTATTTATGTAGTATAATATTCTCCAGGTTTATCCTCTGCTATCCCATACAATAGGATTTCCTTCTTTTTTTAAGTAATTCATTGAAAGCTGAAATAGTGGGACCTAGATTTTGAACTGGAATATACAATAAGATGGTTTTGCATGTTTAAAGAAGAGATAATGGCTGGTTTGAAAGAACTGGGGAGCAAAGTAGGAATTGGCTCAGGAGAGAGAATGCTAACAAGTTCAAGAGGAGGCATAAGGGACCTTGCTAAAGGGATTCTCCAGGCAGTTTCCTGTTTCTCAGTACAGTCACATTTAGCTTTCTAGAAAAAGGGTTGTCTTTTTTTCCCTTAAAATCCTGATGCAAGGTCTAAGAAATGCCACAATATTAATTTTAGCACTCAGAAAAATTTTATAAAAACAGAGAAGTAGCCACCCTGGGCTCCACAAAGACTGAGCAGAGAAAAGTATACAATTAAAACAAACAAAAAGCTCACAGCTTAATCTGAAGCACCAACAGACCCTCCCTTTACTAATGAACAATGGGCAATCCATTATTAGTGCACAGTGTGGCTTGGCACAAAATTTAATTCAAAGTACTAGACAGTTCTGCTAATTCCTTGCTTATATTTTAAAGGTACTAATGGGGCTTTTAAGAAACTAGATCAAACTGATTGATTTCAGGGTTGAATTTACTTGCCTTGAGCACTGAGCTTAAATTGTCAGAGGTTGGTGAAAAAGATACACGGACATAGTTGTGGTAAGTTGCTATGGGCCTTTTGCTACATGCTCAGCAATCTCTAACATTACTCAATGCTAACTATTCAGTTTAGTTAACTAAAAATTCCAAAAATGACTATTTATTGAGCAGTAAATATGTGCCACGCATTCATGCTAGGTGCTTTACAATTCTTCTCACTAATGTTTATACATTGAGTTGAATAGTGTCTCCACAAGAATGCATGTGAACTTCAGAATGTGACCTTAACTGGAAATAGAGTCTTTGAAGATATAAGATGTTAGTTAAAATGAGGTCATACTGGAGTAGGATGGGTCCTAATCCAATGACTCATGTCTTTATATGAAGAAAAAAGAGAGACACAGAGATACACAGACATCCACAGCAAGGATGTCATGTAATGACAGAGGCGGAGATTGGAGTGATGACATGTACAAGCCAAGGAACACCAACCATTGCCCATACCTACCAGAAGCTAAGAAAGATGCATGGGATAGTTTCTTCTTCAGAGCCTTCAGAAGGAACCAAGCCTGCTGACACCTAAATTTCAGACTTCTGGCCTCCAAAACTTTGAGAAAATAAATTTTAGTTTTTTTAAGCCACCAGTTTGTGCTACTTTGTTACATCTGCCCTAGGAAACTGATACAATTCACATTAACACTTCCAGGTAAGTGTCAATGTCTCTTTTGAATAAATTTTAAAATATGACCTGAATCCAAGTCTTATGCTCACTCCACTGTCTTTTAACCAAGCTCATTAAACAGTACGGAATAATAATTAGGTGATCCAATGAAAAATATTATCTAAAGAGTTTATGCTAATTGACCCATACACTGTTTCATTCCAATTCCAGGAGGAATTCCCCTCATCTTGAAGGTCAGTACTGCTTCAAGTTGATTATTACTACTTTGCTAAAACCTGTGGCCCAGGGAACAGCCGAAGAGAGATGGTTTTGGTGATTTCCAAACCACATTAAGTTTCCTATGCTTGGAGGAGGGAAAGTTAAGGATATTGGAAGATGCATGCAAGGCAAAGAATGTGCACATTCTGTGTCAGATTCCCAGAAGAATCTGCTACAGGATACCAGGGAATGAATGGGAATCCAGCATTGAGAACTCCTCTGCTGTCTGTGGATTACCATGAACAGGGTTGGGAAAAAAGATGGTAACCCTAAATGTCACAGCAAAAGGTTATAAACATGAGCACTGAGTCATGTGCAGTCATATATGCAGGATGGAACAGGAAGAACCAGGAATGGAGGTCTGAGTTGGCCCAAGGAACAAAATGGACCATATGGCACTCAGACAAGAAGTCACAAGAAGGAGTTGGTCTGGAAAGAAGTGTGTGAACACCATATATCCTGAAGGAAATGCCAAAATTTAGATTCATGCTGAACTGGAAGGTGAAATAGCCAGTAAATGGGGAAGATCAGGGTCAAGAGATTCAGGACAGAGGACAGATATAAATTGAAACAGACTAAATCTATGACAGGGGGTCAAATATCAGAAATTCAAGTTACATTCATAGAACAAATAAGGATGAACCATTTATCATGTCCTTGACAAGTTTGGGGCTTCTGACAGAACTAACCGTGTTTCATATGTTTAAGGGGTTTGTGCAGGTGACAGAAAGCTTGCTCCCGGTTTTTTTCTTATTATAGAAACTCTGTGCTGATTATATAATGCTTAACCTGTATACCCAGTTGGTATATGTCTTAACCTCTCTGCCTGAAGGTATGCCCCTGTGAGTATTAATGGATATCATTTTTGAGCACCTACCGTGTGCCAGGCACTTGCCAGTGCTTCACACACATTGTGATGTCATTCTTTGTTTTTAATACAAACAATCCTGAAGAGTTTAAATGTAGAGAGATAAGTAACAACTGTTTTTTGTTGTTATTATTGGTCTTGTTTCCATCCCACCCTTCATGCCTTATTCATTGCCATAAATATCTGGTCCTTGTAGCAATAGTGTGTTAGATGCGATGGGCATATTTTGTATACACACAGCAGTGTAGGTATGTGCTGCTTACTAGAGCAGGGTCTTTGTGGCTGGGGATTTTGGCAGTTGTGGAAGACTACGTCTTCTGGGGGAGATTATGGTAAAATGAGGTAGAAGACTGAGAAGGGAAGTCCAGAGTCATTCTATGTGATATGGTGCCTGAAGGTGTTTGCAGTGGATTTTATCATATTTCCCACAAAGGCAGGGATTAATGTCAGAGTGTGAATTGCCTCAAGTAGAGAGTGAGAAGCTATTCAGAGAGGGAGTGCCTCAGGGAGGGTGGAAGGGTATTTACAGAAATATCTTGACTCTTTCCTCATAAAACTGTAGGGGAGAGAGAACTTTCATTGTTTCCTCTGAGATTCTTCCAGCTGGTTTAGGAATTAAATTGACATGAGACAAATTAACAGAAGAAACAAAAATTATTATGTGTGCATGGAGGCCTGATAATGAAATTGAGACCCAAAGTAATGACCAAGGCAGTCTGTTTTTTGTTTGTTTGTTTGTTTTTTCAGTATATGAAATTTATTGTCAAAATGGTTTCCATACAACACCCAGTGCTCATCCCAAAAGGTGCCCTCCTCAATACCCATCACCCACCCTCCCCTCCCTCCCACCCCCCATCAACCCTCAGTTTGTTCTCAGTTTTTAAGAGTCTCTTATGCTTTGGCTCTCTCCCACTCTAACCTCTTTTTTTTTTTTCCCTACCCCTCCCCCATAGGTTTCTGTTAAGTTTCTCAGGATCCACCTAAGAGTGAAAACATATGGTATCTGTCTTTCTCTGTATGGCTTATTTCACTTAGCATCACACTCTCCAGTTCCATCCACGTTGCTACAAAGGGCCATATTTCGTTCTTTCTCATTGCCACGTAGTACTCCATTGTGTATATAAACCACAATTTCTTTATCCATTCATCAGTTGATGGACATTTAGGCTCTTTCCATAATTTGGCTATTGTTGAGAGTGCAAGGCAGGCTGTTTTTATACATTTTAGACAAAGCGGTAATTTGTGAGGAAATCTACAGGATGTAGAAAAAGAAGATGCTTGGTAGCTTTAAAATTTTTTTAACTTTGTTTTATTTATTATTGAGAGACAGAGAGAGACAGAGCACGAGCATGGGAGAGGTAAAGAGAGAGAGGGAGACACAGAATCTGAAGCAGGCTCCAGGCTCCGGGCTGGCAGCACAGAGCCTGATGCCGGGCTTGAATTCACAGACTGTGGGATCATGACCTGCACCGAAGTCGGACACCCAATGGACTGAGCCACCCAGGCACCCCTTGGTAGCTTTAATTAGTAAGGAATTGTAAGCAGAATTTGGGCTGAGGTAGTAGATTAGTAAAACAAACAAACAAACAAAAAATAAAGCAAGATTTGTTTCTATAGTTTTCTTAGCTTTAAAGTTCCTGTCTCGGGGTGCCTGGGTGGCTCAGTCAGTTAGGTGACCGACTTTGGTTGGGATCATGATCTTGTGGTCTGTGAGTTCGAGTCCCGCATCGGGCTCTGTGCTGACAGCTCAGAGCCTGGAACCTGCTTCGGGTTCTGTGTTTCCCTCTCTCTTTGCCCCTCCCCTGCTCTCTCTCTGTCTCCAACTTAAATAAGTAACCATTTTGGGGGCACCTGGGTGGCTCGGTTGGTTAAGCTTCCCACTTCTGCTCAGGTCATGATCTCAGGGTTTGTGAGTTCAAGCCCCCCACCCTGCTCTGTGCTGACAGCTCAGAGCCTGGAACCTGCTTCGGATTCTGTGTCTCCCTCTGTCTCTTTGCCCCTCCCCTGCTCATGCTCTTGTCTCTCTCTCTCTCTCTCTCTCTCTGTCAAAAAAAAAAAAAAGTTCTTATCTCTTATAAGGATGTCTTTTTATTTCGTGGTACACTGAGGGCAGTTTTCATATGGGAGATTTATTTCCTGCTTTCAGGGGGACAGAGGAGGGTCAGAGTGTCCTTGCACCAGCTGTTTCCCAAAGAGCTTGGGAATATGCCATTGTGGTACATTTTGGAGTAGCCTGCCCCAGGCCCTGACAAAATCTTACCAAGCTAACTCCCATTCCAAATAAAACATCTCAGGTACTTTCCTGTAGCTCTTCAAGATACATCGGTACTACCTTAAGAGTATAGTGTAGTTAGAAATTCAAACATGAGTTTAGCCATTTACCAGTCACATAAAGCTTGAAAAAGTTACTTCTCCTTTTTGAACCTCAGTTTCTTTATCTGTAAAATTAGATAATACCTACCTTGCAGGGTGTGTGAGACAGTTATGTTTTCAGGCTGGCAATGAAAAGTATTTAGTAAATTGTAGTTCTTCAATTATCCCAAACTATGCACATTTCTTTCTTTCTTTCTTTCTTTCTTTCTTTCTTTCTTTCTTTCTTTCTTTCTTTCTTTCTTTCTTTCTTTCTTTCCTTGTACTTTCCTTAACAAATGCCTTAGGAATATGAAAAGTAATTTTATAAAAAAAAAACAGTTAACTTTCTGTATACTAAGAATTATACTAGATTATAGAGATATGAAGATGATAAAATCAAGTGTCTATTTTTGATCAACACATAGTCTTATAGGGACAAAAACACATTTAAAAAAGTGAATATAACTAGTAGAGAAAATTCATGCGTAAGCTTCTGGAAGAAAGGAACACAAAACCTAATTGAAGCAGAATTTCTCAGTATTGAGGTCATACTGAATTAATCAACCAGGAAAATGAAAAAAAAAACCCTTATTGTTTGATATTTGAATTATTAAAACTTTTTTAATATGACTCATTAAATTAATTCTGAGAAGTAGTTTGCTAGAATTTATTTGGTACAAGTATTTTAGGTATTCTTAGCATATTAAAAGATATTTTAGCATTTATTTTGGGATATTTGGTAAGACTTCAGAGTGCTTTAAACATTTATTTTATTACTTGAAAAAAATTTTTAATGTTTATTTTTGAGAGAGGGTGGGGAGGGTCAGAGAGAGAGGGAGGCACAGAATCGGAAGCAGACTCCAGGGTCCATGCTGTCAGCACAGAGCTCAACATGGGGCTCAAACTCATGAACGTGAGATCATGACTTGAGCCGAAGTCGGACGCTCAATCGGCTGAGCCACGCAGGTGCCCCCAGAGTGCTTCAAACATTTAGAAAAATGTTCTATGTAGGGGCACCAGGGTGGCTCAGTCGGTTGAGCGTCCGACTTTGGCTCAGGTCGTGATCTCATGGTTCGTGAATTTGAGCCCCACATCAGGCTCTGGGCTGACAGCTCAGAGCCTGGAGCCCACTTCGGATTCTGTGTCTCCCTCTGTCTGTCCCTCCTCTGCTTGCACTCTGTCCCTCACATTGTCTCAAAAATAAATAAACGTTAAAAAAATTTTAGAAAAATATTCTATGTTGAGACTAGAATTTTTAAAAACATATAACCATAATGCAAATGGAAAAAATTTAAATATTTTCTAATTATCTGCATGTTCACATGTTTCTTATATGATTTAGATATTAGATGCCAATAGTGTGTATTTTTACTCCTGGATTCCTGGGGAAAATATCATGAAAAGGAAAAAATTATTATAGGGAGACAGAAATGAAGAGTGACAGATTGTTAGCCACCCCTCTCCCCCGCCACACACAAAATCTCTGGTTCCCATATATCTCAACACTTACATTTCAACTCTTACAACTGTTTTCTCTTTACTCCTCATCAGGAGGGGATAGTAAATGTTGAAAATCTGAACCTATTCTTCAATATCATCTCCCTCTGTTTGCAACCTTCACCCAAATCCTAATGATGAAATGATAGCTCTGAATGGTAGTTTTTTATTTAAAGTTTGTATTTTATTTTCAGATAAAGCCATGTAAAAAAAGGTAGTTTTTTATTTCAAATTTTTATTTTATTTTCTGATAAAGCCATGTAATCCTATCCTTATGTTACTTTTAAATATGTGTTCATCTATTTAAACCACTAATTCCTAATTCCTTTCAAAGTAGACCTTCCTGAAAGATTATATCAGATCATGATAGTTCTAATTTTAACATTGATGAACAAGATTTAGTAGTACCACATGAAATATGTTACATTCCAGAGGAAGGATTAGTTTGAGTCTTTTAATTTGCAATTTTATTTTCTTGAGCCACCACAACATGCTTTATAAACAGCAGCTTGCAAAAAATGTGGGTACAGGTTCTAATGAGAGAAAAACAAAATGGCTTCCTGGGAACATGAGTTGTGGCTTGACTCCCATCAGGGGCCAAAGCAAATATGAGCCCACAAAATGAAAAGGGCTGTGTCTGACTTTGAATTGTTGTTATAGTCATTGTAAAAAAACTCATTGTTCACTAAGCAAGATATAAACTATTCAAATTAACTGGATGTGTTACTTATTGGAACTAGGCAAAGAGCTTAAATTCAAGCTATTTCCTTGTGCCAAGGATTGACTGTACTGTTCATGTTCTGAGATAAACATCCTTAACATTGTTGGCAATTTGCAAAATGTGAAGGGTGTACTTTTGGACTTTCGGATACATAGCTGTGGTTTTGAATTCTCTTTCTGTTGTTTAGGTGTATATCCTTAGATTTTTAAATCCCTCTGAGTCCCAACTTCCTTATCTTTGAAATCACTAATTACCTTGTTAGCATCGTGAAGATTTAGTGAAATGACATAAATAAAATCTCCAGTAGACTGCATGGGAAGGAACAAAAGGAGAGCCAAAAAGAAGGGCCAGAGAAAATGGAAGAAGCCAGGAGACTGTAGTGCCTTTTTATATGCCTGAACACTATGCATGAACCTATTCTGAAACTTACCTACTGTCCTTTGATTTTTGGCTTATTTTTCTATGTCAACAAACAATGAACTTCTTAAAGGAAGGAACCTTTTTTTTTCCGACCCCAGAATCTGGTATGGGGACTGACTCCTAGTCTTGATAAAATTTGCTTGTTAACTGAATAATAGACTGGTCTCCCAGACACTATGATCTGAGAGAGACTTTGTCACTAGAGTTAGCTAGGCCTTGGGACAACTGATTCATGGTTAAAGCATAAGCTACTAATCTCAAATTCTCTTTTAGTGACCCTAGATTAATGTGAGAATTCTTTTTTTAAACTACAGATTTGAGGAACTATGGAATCTATGAATCTGTAGTTTTGACAGTTTCCAAGTTATTCTGATATGCAGTCTGATTTTCTCTTGGCAATTCTGAAGTTTTTGTCATTCTTACTCTGCAAAAGTTTAGCATCAAAGAGCCCAAGATGAACCAGCCAGGAACCAGCAAGTGGATAGAAAATAGTTCGGGCCATGAGGGAAGAGGATTCTGAGATATCTAGGAAGGCATGGATGCAATAATCATCTTGGATGGTGCTTGCCAAATTTACCTGATTATTTAAGTCAAGACAGATAATCAGAATAGAAATTGGAAAACAGTCTGGCAAGGTTGGAATCCTACCTCCACTTGGCAAGTAACTTAATTTTTCTTACCTCGGTTTCTACATCTGTAAAATAATCATACTTCTACTTTATAAGGTTCTGTTAAGACTAAATGAAATAATCTATACAAAGCATAGTTCTTGGCATAAGTATGTGCTCAATTCATACCTATATCACCATCATCATCATTTCATTATCTTTCCAGGACCAAACAAATGTTATCTCCACCACGAATTGTTACTTGACATTTCCAGTTCATAAATATTTACTTTGAAACAACTTATAAATTAGAATTTTGGAATTTAGCTCTATATTTCCTTGCATAATGCCATTTTTTCAGCAATGATTTAGTTGTCTTATTCTTAGAGCTTTATCTTGTGAAGAAAACATCTGCTTACTGACATTCTATAGGAAGTATATCTATGTTGAGCTGAATGTACAGTGGGTTTCACAAAGCACATTAGATGGACAATTCTATTCTACAAAACAATGTCAATTATAGCCAACTCCCATATTATAGAACATCAACAACAAAAACGGGGGTACTTCTTACCACTTTGTAGCATGTGCTTCCAAAATTAATTCCAACCACTGAAACAAATCAAGAGAAAATGCTTTGGTTTAAAAAGAAAAACATACACATGTTTTTGTGGTCAGAATTCTAAACACTGGTTAAATTTCTACATTTTCAAAAGAACTCTATGGCAACTCTGGATTGTGCAAGTATGAGGCAAACTAGAATTGAATTTGCTCATCCCCTTTTAACTCCAAACTTGCTGCCTGCTCCCCACCCCCCCACACAGCTGAAGAAAGTTTATTTTTCTTTGTGAATCATTTTGTATCAGAGTGAGTCTAAAGTAGATAGACTTAATATTAGTCATTGCCTTTAAAATAAGTTGAGGTTTCCCTAATTTATGCATACAAGGGTAGGCACACATGCACAAATACAAATATTTTAATAAAAAATAATTTTAATTCCATGAGTTAATTCTGTTTGCTTTACTTTGTTTAGTAGAAAATAGAGGAATTAGGGAATTACTTAATTATGTTTTTAAAAAATTTGCTTTGGTCAGAAACATTTTAAAAATCGATAAAATGATTATAAATTCTGATTATAAATTGCATATGGGTGGCTCAGTTGGTAGAGCATATGACTCTTGATTTCTGCTCAGGTCATGATCCCAGGATCATGGGATGGAGCCCCATGTCAGGCTTTACACTGTCCATGCTGAGCATGAAGACTGCTTGGGATTCTCTCTCTCTCTCTGACTCTCTCTCTCTCTCCCCCTCTGCCTCTCTCCCCTGCTCTCTCTCTCTGCTCTCTCTCTCTCTGAAATTAAAATTAAAAAAAAAATCCTGATTATGAAAGTATGTTATTTGTTAAAAAAAAAAAAAAGGAAAATGGAGAAAGAGGAAAAAAAATTTCACCCACAATCCATTTACAAAGAAAACAAAGGTAAATTTTTGAATATTTTCTATCAGTATTTTCCCATGCCTCCTCTCTCTCTCATTCTCTCTCTTTCTCTCTGTCTCTCTCTTTCTCTCTGTATTTATAGACACACACACATACACACACACATACACACACATACAAACATTTCACCAATTATGACCATATAATGTCTTACTCCTACTTTTTCATTTGATGTTATTGCCATTCTATGCCAGCATAGATTAAGGGCAATAATAAATATTGCTGAAATTCTGTGTAATGTTTAAACATGCATTCAGAAAGAAATTGGGTTGTAAAAGGCACGTGAGTTGTGGGGAGTTCTTTTACTTCATATCTATATTTAACCTATAGTCATAATTTACCTGATCCTTTTCCTAGACAATTTTTAGATTAAGTGATTTTTAGGCTCAGTGTTTTTAGTCAAAATTTTAATTTTAAAATGCATCAGTGAAGTTTAGCAAAAACTGAATTGGTCCTATGCCGTGCCTCTGATTCCTTACATTTTTTTCATAGTTCTTTTAGTAATTATCATAATATAGTATTTACTAAACATTGGCACTAAAATAGTGTGTGGGATAAAACCAAAAATTATTTTAGTTTCCAATCTCATCTGCCTATGAACATGAAAAGATTTCTATCACTCCTAGTGGAAATTATCTACTCTAATTTACTAGTCCTTTGAAATAACATATATGTATTTATATTTAGACTTCTCTTTGACCAATATGTGTTGTACTAATAAAAATAAACTCATTAATTTGTACATTATGCTGTTCTGAAGTGAGAGTGTGGCTGTAGTGACTTACTCGAACTGAAATACTCCCCACTATTGTTCCTGAAACTGACAGTAACTCTCTAACCAGGCTCTGCAGTGCTAAATATGCCAGATAACTTCATAGATTCTAAGTTAAACTTTTAAATTAACATATTCCTTTTTAGCAATGGCACCACATTGCGTAAAATAATCCTAGCCTGGTGGTTTTGAAGCCAAAAGCCTGAGTCCATTTCCTTATCAACAGAACTCAATATAATGAATGAAATGGGAAGAAGTACCTTCATAAAAGCCTCTCTCTATTCCCCTCTGCCTTGGATGACTCATCCCATAAGCCAGAGTTTTTCTTTCCTGCTATGGCAGAAATCTTATGTTAGATTGTCCTTACAATTTATTTAACAGCTGCTAAGTGCCAATGGTACTGACAAGAAATAAAAATTAGGATTTGCTTTTGTTTGCAGGGTATCATATCCAAATAGCTTTTCATTGGTAAAGTGAAGACTATGCTTGCTATATTTGGAGGGCTTATTAACTCACAAATAATTGGCTTTCACTTGGCAAATTTTAGCAAAACTATATAGAAACTAGCAAAGTAGATGATATTTAAGGCAAAGCAAACTACCTGGATTTTTGATGAAGCAATTACTGCTATTAAAATATATGCTTTTATTAGTTGTCAATTAAGGATGCCAGCAACTGAATAAATTATAAGTAAGTTAATTAAATAAATAAATCACTAAATAAATTATAATAAATAAACAAATAAAAAAGCAATTAAAATTCTTCAGGTGCAGGTAGCATAACCACCATTTAAAATGAACTTTTCTCCAAAGGATTTCATATAAATTATTTTGATAGATCTGAAATACACCAGGCAGACAAAATTAAATTGAATATGAATGTCTGATTTGAAGTTGCATGTGTTATTTGTACTTTTCCTCTTAACCTCTAAGGAGCTTAAAATACTTTTCATAGTTGTTTATGTCACCATCTCTTTTAGTGAGATAAAAACAGAGAGGGAGGCAAACCACAAGAGACTCTTAAATACAGAGAGCAAACTGAGGCTTGATGGGGGTGGGGGTGAGTTGAGGAAAATGGGTGATGGGTATTAAGGAGGGCACTTGTTGAGATGAGCACTGGGTGTTATACGTAAGTGATGAATCACTGGAATCCACTGCTGAAGCCACGACTGCACTGTACATTAGCTAACTTGGGAAAATAAATAAATAAATAAATAAATAAATAAATAAATAAATATCAGGCTGAAAATTTAAAAAAATAAAATAAAAATATATAAATGTGAGATTGATTAGATTCTAAATAAAACTAAATGAAATTGTGATATGAGTAGAAACTCATAAGCTTGTTACTTTATTAAAGGTGGAAATCACTGAGTAGCTTTATCTGTGGCTCTGATACGTGGAAGGCACCTCACTGCATTAACTACATCAATTCACTAAGATTTCTCTAGAATATGCACAACAGAACCAAACATTCTAACTGGTGATTTTAAATAAAAATTATGACTAAATAGAGTATGCTGAATCAAATCTAGAATTCAAACTCACAAAAAAAGGGGCAAAAGTATCTTAAAGGACAAGCTATTTAGTAAATATTTGTAACAAGGATACCTTTCGATACTATATGCGTGCATTCCTATGAGCAAAAATAAATGAATAATTGTTTCTTAGGGAAAGAATATGTCTTGAAGTGGGCCATGCACATGAAGCCAAAACAAATACCATTTGCTAAAAGGAAGTGGGCTGTGTGTAACTGGGAATGATTATAATGCTGTAAAATAGATCATTGTTTATCGAGTAAGACATGAATGATTTCAAATGATTGAGAATATTATTTACTTGACCTGGATACAGAGCTCAAGTTAAAGGTTATATATTCACTGATTTTTTAATACTAAGGACTTGCTATGGTGTTAATGCTTTCTGTGGTGCCCTTTACAGAGTTAGTGCTGCATAAAGTCTTTCTAAGTAGTTCATGCAATGAATACCTTTTGGGGACACACTGAAAAGTACTAGGAAATAGTTTAATTCCTTCACATATCAAAGAGAACTTACTGGAACTTCAGTTCTGCCTTCGCTTAACCGTCTGTCGTTGGCCGACTTATTCAACATTAATGAGCACCATTATTTCTAAAATGGAATTAATGGTACCTACTTCGTAAGAATATTGTTAAGATGAAATGAGAACACATATATGAAAACATAAAATAATATTTCAGAGTAATGTGACTCAAGGAAAAGTGCGTGAGTCTTATAATTAGATACACCTAATTTTACACTCAGCTGGTAAGAAATTGGGTTATTATTGGTTCCAACATTTTACTTCCAATGTGACATCTTTATACATCATGTCTTTTGCCATGTGGCTTGGCAATGTTCCCTGCTATGGCTGGAATAAATTTCCTTGCATGTTGGTGTTGGGCTTGGCCATAGGAATTTGCTTTGACCAATGGAGTATTAGTGGAAGTGTCAAGACTGTGAGAGGCAACGTGTGTTCTCTCTCTTGTGCTTTCCTCTTTGCATGAGGAGAATATCCTCAGGTTAGTCTGCCATTTCTTTTTTTTTTTTTAACGTTTTTTATTTATTTTTGAGACAGAGAGAGACAGAGCATGAACGGGGGAGGGGCAGAGGGAGAAGGAGACACAGAATCAGAAGCAAGCTCCAGGCTCTGAGCCATCAGCCCAGAGCCCGACGCGGGGCTCAAACTCACGGACCGCGAGATCATGACCTGAGCTGAAGTCGAACGCTTAACCGACTGAGCCACCCAGGCGCCCCTAGTCTGCCATTTCAACAAGATTGAGGAGGCATGTAGAGTGGACTGCAAATTGGAGCCATAACTTGTCTTTAGACCAGTAAGTGATGAATGAATGCTAGTTATTGTTGGACGTTGAGACCTTTAGAGTTGTTTGTTATCCTGCACAACATTAGCATCAGTTGACTGAATTGAATATGGCCCTATTCAATTACTTGGAGTGCAGAATTTGTTTCTTTCCAAAGCTGTTCAGATAGTTTTACATTTGCTCTCTTCACATGTCAGTAGTGTCTATAATCCTCTACATTTATGTAAATCTGTGGACTTAGGAAGCAAAATGTCTCTTAACATTAGGCTAGGTACCTAAGCATAACTGTTTTGATGTATGTTTCCCATATAGCTTGGTATATTTCACTATATTTATTTATAAGTATGGAATGCAAATTGACTGATATTATACATAGTTCGTTTCTGTGATAGTACTTATGAAATTACCTATGCCAGATATAATTGTGCTCTGAAGTCAAACCTGCTGACATAAGGAAAAAAAAGACTCAAATATTCTGGGCACTCCGAGTCCTCTGGGTCTCTCTTTATTGGTAGATATTCAGTGTATTGGTTTGGTCGTGTTGTTGAAATATGGGGATGGGGGTGATAGGGTGGGCTCTTACATGCCTACCCCTAAGTTGACAATGTCACCTTTTCTGTATATTAAAGGGCTGAAATAAGCTACAGTAAAAAAAAGACCCCAAAATAGAAGGTGTAAGATGCTTATTTCTCTTACGTAGTGGTTTTGAAGAGAGTGGTCTAGAATAATTCTAATCTTTGTGGTCACTGCTGTAGTCAAGTGCTTTCTGAGACATACTCTGCCCTCACCATCACTATTGAGAACTTAGTCACTTGGCCATATCTAACTGCAAAGGGGCTGGGACAGGTCGTCTCCAGCTAGGAAGCTAAGTTCTCAGTTTCAACTCTATTACTGTGAAATTCTGCAACACCTACAATGTATTGGAAGAAAAAGGATCTATTTAACCTCTTCCCCACCTAAATAGAATCCCCTTTCATTCTTGGGCCATTGCAACTTCTTTATTGTTTCTAAAGTTTGGGGATCATATGTACAGAGCTCCTACTTCAGTTCTCTGCTTTCTAGCCATGTGACTTTGAACAAATTACTCTGTAGTCTCAGCTGCCTTATCTTTAAAATGAGCATTAAATACTCATAATATAATAAAATATTTGTGGAAGCACTTAGAACAGTGGCTGATGTCCTATTGTAGCTGTAGTCATTGTATAAGCTTCATTGTAATGGCAGGGGACACTCACTGATTGGTAGGTACTACTAATGCTGTTGTTGGAGTCAACCTGACATCTAAATTCCCACATGAATGAGATCCTAAGAAGGGCTCTCACTTTATTGTTACCGCCCCCCCCCAACACACACCGGTTGCTCCTCAAACCATTCTCCAGCACTCTGGGTACATTTGGTGTGTGATACCTAGGATTTGGGCAGGATGAGCCTTTCTGGACCTTCACTTGTCCTAGGAGCCTGATTTCTGCAGTTTTGCTCCTTCCTGCTCTTCAACAGCTCCAGCCCAGAGTTCATTGCAAGCCATATAATTCTCTGCAGGTGTCACTTGAGCCTGCTTGTGACAGAGAGGATAGATCTCTTCTTGCAGAGTCCCAACAGCTTGACTTGGCAGCCCCTGACAACCCCCTAGGGGTCTATGCTCAGATACATTGCCAAGAGGGCCTACCCAGGCAACTTTACAATGGGCCTGGGCAGGGCCTCACAAACCCAATTTGGCTCCAAATGGGCTCCTTTCTTGCTATTCTCTAATGAGGTGGGGTGGATTTCATCTCGGTTGCTTAGGGAACTGGCACCCTCAGAGAAGGGGAGCCCAAATGAAAAGTTTCCTAGCCCGTATGATTTTGCAATTTCTGGTGGGTAGAAATTATCTTGTGCTTTTGCTCCCCAAGTTTAGTAAGCATATTACCACTACTTTCATCCAACACACTCACTAGAGCCACACTATCCAATATACGAGTCGCTAGCCACATGTGCTACTGGGCTCTTCAAATGTAACTAGTCTTACCTGAGATGTGTTGAAATTTTAAATACGCACTGAGTTTCAAAGACTTACATAATATGACTTTTAAAAAAATATATTATTAAATAGTATTTTATATAGATTATGTTGGAAGGGTATTTTAGAAATATTGAAATAAATAAAATATATTCTTAAAGCTAATTTCATTTGTTTTTCATTTTTGCTTTTAAAAAAATATAGCTACTAGGCAACTTAACATATGTGGCTCATATTTATTTCCATTGGACAGAACTGAAATAGGCACTATGGACCCAAGCCATGTAGAGATATAAATTTTAATTCTGTTTATTTCCCAGTAAAGTTGAAGACAGTTCCAAATAGGCAGGCGTTTTTATCAGAGCAAGCACATAGTAGAAATGTAATTTTCCAATGCAAGATAAATTGTGTAAAGACTCTAGGCTGATCCTAGGAGCTTTATTCTTGTTGATCAAAGTTATAAAGAAATATTTATGGTCAACATTACCTGGCACTGTGTAAATTGTAGTTGAATTCTGTAGATTTCAAATGACATCCATAAGAATAATTCAAACAAGAAATGATTTGGGTGACTCAGTAAACCTTAGTTTGCAAATTAGAAATGATGAGATATACAATTTCAATATTAACTGTCAGAACATGCATTTTTAAAATACTCTTGTCATATACTTTCATGTTTAATCAGAAGTAAAGTTAGTAGTGACAATAAGCCTTAGGAGGATTCTAATTAGCTGAGGATATTCCTTTCTAGTTACTCTCTCTTTGTATTCTGATTGACAAAATAATTTCATTGTCATATTAGAGGTAGGGAGACTTACATGTGTAGGGACCTGGTTCTGAACTGAAGTCTATTAGGCATAGGGAGGTATATATGATCAGGCTAATAGCTCTTAAAGGTTAAACAGCAACAGTATCATTCTGTCAACTTTTAGAAACTTGATTTTTTATTTTTATGTGTGTGTACATCAGGATACAATCAGAAAAGCAGAACCACTAGGAACTAGATTCACTCACTCATTCATTCATTCATTCATGTATTTATATTAAGGGCTTTGTTATGGGGGTTTGACAGTGGAAGCTGATTAGCAGGCATTATGAGGCCATTGTCCTTGTGTCTGATGCTAAAGATTGAAGTTTACATGAATAAGGGAAGATGGCATGAAGTGGAGAACAGAAACAAGCGGGAACCCCTAAGCATCAGTTCTTAATTGCCTTTTACTTTGATGGCAAAAGTTTCCAGCAGAAGCCAGGCCCTTCATCATGGAGCCACAAAAACACACACATGCACATGCACAGCATGTGAAAAAGTTGGAAAAGCAGAAGGAGAATTCAGTAGAAGGTAGAGCTGTTGTAGACCCTGCCCCTGACTCACACCAACGAGGTGAACCAGAGAATGAATGACAATTTGTATGACCTACACCAATGGCTGCTGCTTTATTTCCACCTCCAAATCAGAGTCTCTGTGGCTTATCATCCATGGAAAGATACATAGAAGGGAAGTCTGGGAATTGTAGTTCAACCTAGCTAAGTGGAAGCAATACAAAACCACTACTGTGTCTGTCTATGTGTGTCTTTTAAAAATGCTTTTCAGGGGCACCTGAGTGGCTCAGTCAGTTAGGCTTCGGACTTCGGCTCAGGTCATGATCTCATGGTTTGTGACTTCGAGCCCTGCGTTGGGCTCTGGACTGACAGCTCAGAGCCTGGAGCCCGCTTAAGATTCTGTGTCTCTCTTTGTCTGCCCCTCTGCTGCTTGCACTCTGTCTCTTGCATTGTCTCAAAAATAAATAAACATTGAAAAATATTTTTTTTAATGCTTTTCAATCTGTCCTCCATGCATCAGCATTATCAGGTATATACAAGAGCTTTTCTTTGTCTTTCTCTCTTCCTTGTGTACATGTTTTGAACATGTTTACATTGTCTTCTTGGTATATCTCTTTGTTTCTGTTTCTTTTGGGTCCATTTTTTTTTCTTGTTCTCTGACTTTTCTTTCCTGCATCTTGGCCTCTTGGCCTCTTGCCTGTTTGTCTCACTCTGTTCTTTTATGATCAAAAGACTAAATTGCTTTTCCAATTTTTTTAGTCCAATTAGTGAATATAGTTTTAGGATCTCTGTACTTAACATTCACAGGACAGCTTAGATTTATTTCTAGAAAAAAAATGACAAAAAAAGTTGAATGTCATTAGATTAATGGGGTTTTTTTGTGAGTAAATAGCCCTGGCAGAAATAGTCTGATCAATATTAAAAGTAATTGATCTCAAACTTTAATGGATGTTTCAGAGCAGCTCTCACAGCTGCCAGGCATCACCTCTTGCCACTGTAGCATTTGACAAATACTCTGGTTTTTAAAGGGTACTCACTACCTCATTTCACTGTTTCGCATTTTTTATGTTAGAGAATGCCTCAGGCAGTCAGAAGAGATAGCCACCTCTAAAATTAAGGAATCTCTAGAAAGTGTTATTTTCCAATTTTTTTTTCTAGAGATGTTTTGAAACTGTCATCTATTTGGAACAATTACCAAATTTTTAAGCATACATCTGCCCAAGTGGAATGTTGTTATTATTTTGTCACATTCCCATGTGGACCAGAGGAATGGGATATTTTTCTTCTGTTTCCTAAATGTGTGGGAGTTTGATTTTGAGAGAAGGGTCATTTGAAAGCAGCAAATGTTGCTTAATGTGGTGCTGGGGGCATTGGCCAAGAGGGAAGATTTGGACTTGCTGGAGAACAGCAGAGAGCAGTAGGGTGCTTGGGTGGAGAAAAATACATGTCAAGGGACAGGCAAGATGGGAGAGTGCAAACGAATTTTCTATGCATCTTAGCTTAGTTAGGACGGGCCCTCTACTGCCGTGTCTTCAAAAACTCACATCTGAAACCTGTCATGAGTTAGATGTATCTGGGTCTTGCCTGTGTGGGTTCAGGCCCTCTCTGGGCAGGTAGTGTAGACCTCAGTTCAGGATGGAGGATTGTTCACGACAGCTGGGTTTCTCTCTTATGTACACATAAATGGCACACACGTACCCACCCACAAAATCGTACTGGGAAAGGGTGAATTATAATTATCATACTGATAATTGCTACAGAATTGCAGAATTTATAGTGTTTTCTCATACATTATTTCAGAATGAAGAGAATAAGGAGTCAGTGACCACAGTTGAGAGGAAGTGTGGAGAGAGTAGATAGGAAAGAGTAAGGAGATAAATGGGGAAGAAATATCCACGTATGGGGGGTACCTAAAAAGTAAGAAACAGAGAATGCAGTTGACTGAGGGAACTTGTTACCTTATCACAAATCTAATCAACTGATGACTGATGTTTCCTGTAAATGCCTCTAGGCATCTTGAAAAGAGATGCAGCAGATTGGAGAGTATTGAGATTTCACAGTCTAGACTCCAAAATTAATTAAGAACATTTGGGGAAAAAAATAGTTCAAAGATTTCAGAAAAGGACAACAATGCAGGCTGCTTTTACTGAGCCCATGTGAATTGTGGTCTAAAAACAAACTTCAAGCTTTGCAGGGTTTGAAATACTGATGAAGGCCCAGATGTGTTCCAAATAGCTCTTTGGCCATGGAGAAGGAGAGCTGGACAATCAGTGGACTGTCACTTCATTCAGCATTCGAGGCCTTGGTGGGGGCAGGGGTTCATGAATTTAAGCAACCCAAGGGACCAGATGCCTGGCTATGCATGCAAAAAACAATAATAGTCCAACTGACCTCACTGACACAGCAGTCATATGACTCAGGTTGGACTGCCCTGTGAAGTATGAGTAAATAGCACTGTGGGTCCCCACCATGCTGCCCAGGCAAGCTGACATCAAAGGGAAGAAAAATAACCACCACCGGTCCTCTCAAAGGATTGACATCATCTACTTCCTTCAGAGTAGTTCTTGTGTACATTAATTGCCTTTCCCCCTTCTAGGTTGTGGTAGTTAGATCAAAATTAGAATAATGTAGATCTTAGCAATGAAGTTGTTCTCCCTTCTGTAGGGTTTTCATATTTATTACTATTCTCTTCAGTGTCTCTTTCCAGGCACCCTTGACAGGTAGAATTGGGGCATTCAGGACAATGGGCTTCATGAGACTCTTCTCAGATTTGGTCTGACCTTCTCAGTGTCTGTGGGTCTCCCTGATGCAAGAGAGAGGGAAATAAATAAAATACATGTTTTCAGTTCTTACTGAGCCCTTTAATGTAGATGTCATAACTGGGCTGTGCTTCCTCATCTTCCTCATGAGGTGATTAAGCTGCATTGTGTATAAATCTACTTGAGTTTTGATAACATGTGACAGAAACAATTTTAAAGCCTTCTGTAAGAACTCACAGAATTTCTTTTTGTAATCAGCACATGCTTCTTTAAAATTACTAGCAGATTCGTTCAACATTATGGAGACCTCCAAAACATGAAGATAAAGCTTTATTTAAGTAGGAAGAACTTTGAAGAGCGTTTGATGTGTCTTTTACAAGTCAATACTTTCATTAGAGAAAAAGGAGCCAGTGCACAGCTTATCAATAAGAGTAGGTGGATGGATGTTGGGAGGGCATGGGAAAGGTGGGGGTGTACAGAAGCTGTGACACATAGAATAGTTAGCAAAATGGCTTCTCTGTCATGGCTAGGAAGTGTCTGGGTCCAGGGGGTATGGTAGAGACACAGATGCTGCCTGTTGATTGTCTCTGCAGGAATGCATAAAAGTCAGGTCATGTGAAGCCTAGGGATCAGAAGACCCAGTTCAGGAGACAAACTGCCTTTTATCCTGGTGAGCTAGGGCCAGAAGGTTGGTGGGGCCAACAGGGTGGAGATGGTAATGATATCTTCTTCAATCATATCTTCTTCAGTTAAAGTCCCAGAAAGGAGCTCTTAGTGGAATTCAATCTTATACTAAATTGCTTAGGACAGACACCTAGGAGGTTTAAAATGAGTTTCGCATATAGTAAGAGGACAAGAGTTCCTTTGGTATCATACGTTACGTTGTGTCTTCATAAATGCTTGATTGGGTCAGATCTACAGGCAAAATTCTTTCCATTGAAATCTACAAGTGAGGGTAAAAAAAAAAGAGCAATATTATTTTTCCTTCACCTCTTTATATTCATGATACTAAGGAACAATATATAATTGACTTTAACCTGGTATGACTGTTTGGGGACTAATCATTATTTCAAGGATAGATCTTATTTGGATTTGGTTTATGTGTTCAATCTTGTACTGTTTCATTTAGGGAGGAGATACAGAAGTAAACTGAGTAGGCATATTCTTAACTTATTTTGCCATGTTATCCATGATCATATTTCTGTTGTTTTTTTTCCTTATAATTATACTCATTATAGAGATTCTGAAAATTACAGAATATAATTTAAAAATCATAATACCAATAGTTTCACCACAAGAGGCCATTGCTATTAATATCTGGAGACATTGTTTTATAGTTGTTTTCTTTGGTTCTGCAAATCATAGAACGTATTATTAACAAATTTTTTAAATTTTAAAATGGGCATAATCCTTATTTCCCCTTATTAAAGAGGACTGCAGTAAGCCAGTATTTATTCTTAGTGATTTTTTAAGCAGACCAAACTTGTCTCTGATGTCTCTAATCTTTTCAGCTTTATCTTCCTGACCCCCTACTCTAAGTGCCTTATATGGTGGTGCTTTTATCCACCCTTCCCATTATATCATATAAACTACTGTGCCTCTATTTGGTCTGTTGTTCCTTTGTAAATAAGCTTCCCCCACCAAATCCCATAGTCCAGCCCCAACCTTCAGAAACACATATTCACATAGGGGGTTTTTTGAATACCCAGAACCTCTTGACATCAAAACTTAAACATATGATTCACTGATGATTGAGATGGATTAAGAGGTCCCCAAATCCCACTATGTTGTATTTAAAGTCCTTAGCTTGGGGCGCCTGGGTTAAGGCGTCCTACTCTTGGTTTTAGCTCATGTCATGATCTCACGGTTTTACTCTTGGTTAAGCGTCCTACTCTTGGTTTTAGCTCATGTCATGATCTCACGGTTCTTGAGATCTATCCCCGCATTAGGCTCTACACTGACAGTGCAGAGGTTGCTTGAGATTCTCTCTCTCTCCCTCTCTCTCTCTCTCTCTGCCCCTCCCCTGCTCATGCTCACTCTCTCTGTGTGTCTCAAAATAAATAAATAAACATTAAAAAAAATGTAAAGTCCTTAGCTGAAACTTCATATGGGATGATTAGAAAGTGTTCACAACATTGGTGCTTCAGAGAGCCCCCGCCCCTTTCCCTTTTAGAGTTAACTAAGCCTTTAATTTAGAACTTACTTATGAAGATATTGTATTGCTATCTGGTATTGTGTATATTTTCTCTTGTTTCTCTTCTATAAACAACATCTTATCATCTAGCTGGCTCTCTATGTCCCAGTCTAGTGAAGGAGTTCAGCTGGTATCAGTTCAGCTAGTAAGACTGTTCTACAGGAACAAGGTTTAACCAACAAATAGGAGTCAACCTTGATTCCTCTCTCTCTCTCGCCTGCCCTCCTCACATGCTTGTACACACATGCCCTTCTTTTTTTTTAAATTTAATTTAATTTTTATTTTTTTAATTTTTAATTTAATTTTTTTAAAATTCATAGACAAATTAGTTAGCATATAGTGCAACAGTGATTTCAGGAGTAGATTCCTTAGTGCCACTTACCCATTTAGCCCATCTCCCCTCCCCCAGTCCCTCCAGTAACCCTCTGTTTATTCTCCATATTTATGAGTCTCTTATGTTTTGTCCCCCTCCTTGTTTTTATATTCTTTTTGTTTCCCTTCCCTTATGTTCGTATGTTTTGTCTCTTAAAGTCCTCATTTGAGTGAAGTCATATGATATTTGTCTTTCTCTGACTGACTAATTTCACTTAGCATAATACCCTTCAGTTCCATCCACGTAGTTGCAAATGGCAAGATTTCATTCTTTTTGATTGCTGAGTAATTCTCCATTGTATATATATACCACATCTTCTTTATCCATTCATCCATCGATGGACATTTGGGCTCTTTTCATACTTTGGCTATGTTGATAGTGCTTCTATAAACATTGGGGTGCATGTGTCCCTTTGAAACAGCATACCTGTATCCCTTTGGATAAATGCCTATTAGTGAAATTGCTGGGACATAGGGTAATTCTATTTTTAGTTTTTTTGAGGAACCTCCATGCTGTTTTCCAGAGTGGCTGCACCAGCTTGCATTCCCATACACACATGCCCTTCTAATCCATCAGCAAGTTCAGTCAGTTAAGACTTCAAAACACATCTATAATTCAGTACAGGTTTCTCTATCCACTAGCACTGTTCTTGTCCAAACTCCTGTCAGGAACAATTGGGAAACGCTTTGAAATGAGTAAAGAAAGATTACCAGATGTTTTGTCTAGCACATTTTTTCCTAGTTATCTGTGCCTTTTATATATAAGTTTTTGAGCTATTTTACAACTGTTTGAAGTTGTAGAAAACTGATAGTAATACATATGATTCTTATTAATACAAATGCAACTGGTTCTTGTCCTGTGGGTATTGGCCAGTTTTACATCTATCATATCTGAAATTCATGTCTGCATTGCAGATTGCTAATACATGTGTGTTCTTTGACTTCTCTTTTGAATTAGTTGTAACATTTTACTAATTTCTTCATTAATTAATGAATTTAAAAATACCATCTATGACACATGTTTATTTTATGTTTGTATAAGAGTCATGGTTTTATCTTAAACATTATTCTTGAACACCATTTTCAGTTCTTTCCTAGATTATATTAGCCTTCTAACTGGTTTGTTTTCTCTCTGTTATTATTCAAACATTTCTCCATAGAGCAACTTGAGTGATCTTTTCAAAAATTAAAATCAGACCATCTTGCTTTTCAGCTGAAAAATTTCCAAAGGCGTCTTATTGTTCTTATAATAAAATCTGAACCTCATAACATGGTTTACAAAACTCTAAAGGATGTGGTACTTATAATTTCTCCAACCTAATCTTACATCTTTCTCCTTATTTTTCACCATACTTCATCTATATTGGCTCCATTTCTGTCCCTGAAATTATCAAACCTTTTCCCACCTCAGGACCTTTGCACTTGCTTATCTCTGCCATATTTTATCTTAGACATTTTCCTGGTTGACTCCGTGTCATTTTTTTAAGTTTATTTACTTATTTTGAGAGAGAGTGAGCATGAGTGGAGAAGGGGCAGAGAGAGAGAGAGAGAAAGAGAATCCCAAGCAGGCTCTGTGCTGTCAGCATGGAGCCCGACACGAGGCTCGATTCCACGACTGTGAGATAATTACCTGAGCTGAAATTGTGAGTCGGACACTTGAGTCATTTGGAAAGCCCCCGGGTAGAAGGGAAGTGATGTGTTGTGCATGATCTGAGGTGAGACGCCATCAGGTTGTACTGGTGTGAAGGTCCGGGTGGCGACAATAAGAGATAGATGAGGTCAAGAGAACTTGAAGGGATGTAAATAAATGTTTAAAATACAGGGGAGCAGCAATATTAAAAAAGGGGAGGGGAGAGGCAGAAGACAGGGAACAAGACAGAGAACAATTAACCTGCTGAGTGAACTTTATAGACTGCAATCCACCTCTTACAACCTCAGACCTTTCAATTGTGAAAGGATGGAACTAATGACTGAACAGTGGAATGATGCAGAGGTCTTTAAAAACATTAATGCTTAAGTCTTGCCTGCAGATATTCTGAGTTAGTTTGTCTCTAGTGCAACCCAAGCATTGGGATTAAACTCCCCCCCGCCCCAACACACACACAAAACAAAACAAAACAAAACAAAACAAAACAAAAACCAAACAGCCTATGGGTGATTCTAATATGTAGGCAAGATTGAAAATCTTCATTTAGAGCCTCTAAGGGCTCCTTCAGTTCCAACATGTTATTATTCCATCTGCTATTTTTAAAACTTCTAAGGAAAAATATTCTCCAATCATCTTTAGCCAGAAGTGTTTTATAAGAACTTTCAAATTCAGTGAACTTCTACTTCCATTCCTCCTTTAACAGCCTTATCTCAGTTAAGCAGAGGATTGTGGATGCCTCAGTTTAGGCAAAGTGTAAGTTCAATGAATGGTTTCAACTGGCCTTTGGTTAATATATATATGTATATATTTTTTTCTCCAGAATAATTCTGTTGCAATTTCTGTTGGCTGCATAGTATAGTTCTGCAGAAAGCCTGCCTGGTGATCTTCCTCTTGCCAAGTTATTTTGGAGAAATTGCTAACTGGAAACTCTTTTTTGCAATTTTGCAATAATTGGACTGATTTTCAGTTACTTGTCTCTAAAAATATGAAATACCAAATAGATATAAAAGATTTAAAAATATAAAATATATGTGACGTATAAAGAAGGAAGATATAAAAAAATGTCCATGCGTCCACTACCCATTTTAGAAACAAAAAATTAAGCCAAAATCCCCTGTGGATATGCCCTTGTATCGTAATTTATTGTATTACTGTCACTCAAAGGTAGCCTCCAGTGTGAATGCTGTGTATGCATGTGATGGAGAGAGAGAGAGAGACAGAGAGAGAGAGAGAGAGAGGCAGAGAGAGAGAGGCAGCGAGAGAAACGGAGACTATGATGGAGAAGTCCGGGGGGTGGGGTGGAGAAGATCACTACACGAGGCATTTATGACCACTACTAAAATAGGTGTACACAAACTTTCCCACACTTTAGACAGAACTCAATTACGTAGTCTCACCTGTGTGGTCGTATGCCCAGTATGAAAATAAAGTGGTTTTCAAAACACATGATATAGTCTCTGCTATACCATAATACTTCGATGAACATTCGAATTGTTCTTTATTACGATTGAGCTGCTATAGACATTCTTTTATAAGTCTCTCAGTGTCCCTATGCAAGAATGTCTCCCAGACAGTAGCTTTTGAACATTTTTGTTTTACCATAACTCAGTGTAAGAAGTGTATTTTACGCTATTTCCCAGTATAAACATATACCCACATAAACACTTAAAACTGGAGGGAATTTTCACCAAGAAATAGTTATCCATTATTCTTTAAATAAGTTCACCAACTTAGAGTTCTCAATTTTTGTTTTCTTTAACCTGTCTAAACTTTTTTTTAATGTGTATTTATTTTTGAGAGACAGAGGGAGATAGAAAGCCTGCGTGAGCACAGTGGGGGAGGGGCAGAGAGAGAGAGAGAAAGAGAGGAACAGAAAATTTGAAGCAGGCTCTGCACGGAACAGCAGAGAGCCCTATGCGGGGCTCAAACTCACAAACCACGGGATTGTGACTTGAGCTGAAGTCAGACGCCTAACGGACTGAGCCACTCAGGCACCCTGTCCTGTCTAAACTTTAATACTATTCTCCTTGAGCAGAAACAGCTGAAGGCTAATCCTGAGATGTTTTTTTCTTTTAGATTCATCAGACTTTTCATTTATAGCTTTCCCATGAAAAACAACTCACTTAAATCAGAAAATTGGATTTTTTCCACATTTCTCTTTGTTACCAAGATTACCTGTACTTTTCCCTGAATCCAGGTGGGGCTGTGGATGAACCAATCTAAATGAAGGAGTTTACTCAGGTTTCACAGGACAACACTGATTTCATGATCACAGCCTATTTTATTATTAAGTTTTGAGGTTTTTTTTTTTTTTCTCAATTTTGTCACTGGGTGCAAGAAATACTGTATTGCTTTAATTTGAATTTTCTTGTGGAATGTATGAAATGAACTTTTTATTTTCCAAATGTTTGTTGACCAGTGAATGTAAATATGGATGTATTTATACGTATTTTTAATTAGAAATTTCTTTAAAAATTTTTTTTAATCTTTATTTATTTGTGTGAGAGAGAGAGAGAGAGCATGAGCAGGGGAGGGGCAGAGGGAGACGGAGACACAGAATCTGAAGCAGGCTCCAGGCTCTGCGCTGTCAGCGCAGAGCCTGACGCAGGGCTTGAACCCACAAGCTGTGAGATCATGACCTAAGCTGAAGTTGGACCCTCAACCAACTAAGCCATCCAGGCACCCCTAGAAATTTCTTTTAAAGTCCTTGGCTTCTTCCCGTTTTTGTTAAATGCTTACATTTTTTCATACATTATGAGCTTGTTGTATAAACCTGTTAATATTTATTTATTTATTTTATTTTTTTATATTTAAATTGTACAATACGATGACTTAATATATGTATACATTATGAAAAGATTCCCCACATGGAGTTAATTAACCTCACATATTTAACCTTTTTCTTTTTTTTTCAATATATGAAATTTATTGTCAAATTGGTTTCCAAACAACACCCAGTGCTCATCCCAAAAGGTGCCCTCCTCCATACCCATCACCCACCCTCCCCTCCCTCCCACCCCCCATCAACCCTCAGTTTGTTCTCAGTTTTTAAGAGTCTCTTATGCTTTGGCTCTCTCCCACTCTAACCTCTTTTTTTTTTCCTTCCCCTCCCCCATGGGTTTCTGTTAAGTTTCTCAGGATCCACATAAGAGTGAAAACATATGGTATCTGTCTTTCTCTGTATGGCTTATTTCACTTAACATCACACTCTCCAGTTCCATCCACGTCGCTACAAAGGGCCATATTTCATTCTTTCTCACTGCCAAGTAGTATTCCATTGTGTATATAAACCACAATTTCTTTATCCAGTCATCAGTTGATGGACATTTAGGCTCTTTCCATAATTTGGCTATTGTTGAGAGTGCTGCTATAAAACCTGTTAATATTTAAATGCAAAAAATAGACAGGTATATTTTATTTTACGTGCAATTTCATTGTATATATAATATATAACATACATGTGTGCATTTCTTCATTTTATAATGACCAGGACAGAACTATAATTCAAAATTATTAATGAGGAAGTAGTAAGAAAATTGGTTTAAAAAAAAAGTGAAAATGGGTGCTGAGACAAGTTAACAAGTTTTTGCATTAAACCTTTAGAAAAGGTAGTAAAATGTGAAATGTAGAAAAGAGGAAATATTAGAAGCTCCAACTGAGTTGTTTTCCAGAAATGTACAAGATTTGGCCGTTAACTCACTGCCCATAAGAGGAGATGTTACCAATGTTGGTTATAAGTTATTCTGTCTGTTGCCTGGGAGGAAGGTGCTGACAAAAAGAAAAAGGGGAGTTGGTATAAGGAGCAGTTTTAAGGCAGAAATGATCAGTTTGGGAGACTTGAAAAGTATAAAGCAGCAGAAAAACATTCCCATAACCCTAGAGGAAAACTGACATAAGATTTTAATGTATATCCTTTTAGGCTACTCAAAGTAATACCTTACAGAGCTGAGATATTGTTTTAAGTACATTTTTTAAAACCATTTTTATACTTAATAGGAGTATATGTTCATGTTAATAAACATTTTTTATAAATAGCTATTTAAATATGTGTAAGATAGTCTTATAGAAATGTACCATTTCCTCAATTTTGACAGTTTGATTAATTTCAGTTTGTCGTTATTGTTTAAAGAAATCAGCATAATCTGAAATATTTTAGTGTATAATTGTTGCTTAAATTTCTGATTAATACCTAGAATCTCAAAATTGTTATTATTACAACAATTATGTGTGTTTTAAGCTATTTGTTATATGGCTTCTACTCTCAGAAGAATTATGCCAACGTATACTCTCTCAAGCAGTGTGTCAGAATACCTGATTACTGTGCCTTCTTCTATACTGAATACTCACATTAAAACAGACAACAAAAAGAAAAGAAAACTGCTAATTTAGCATGGTGAAAACCAATATCAGCATCACATTATTGCTTTATTTTTTATTTATTTTTTCATTTATTCCAATACTCTGAACTTCTACATTGTACATGTGTGTGCATGTGTGTGTGTGCATGCATGTGTAAAAATTGTTTATTTTGGCTATTGAGAGTCAATATTTTAAAATACATTTTAAGTATTTTATATATATCAAGGATTTCTTTTTTCGCTTTAACATTTTTTTGCAAACACATTTTTCCATTTGTTGTTAAAGAGATTCATGTTTCAATATGCTAATTTTATGGAATTCTTTATTATGGTTAAAATATTTATTCAGAGAAGTAAAATAGTAGAAGCCTCAGGGAATCCTTGGATCAGCAGGTGGGCAATAGGCTTTTGAAGCCCCATAATAAGGGATGGGAACATTTAAAAAGGAAATGGAAGGATGCCAAGCATAAATGTTGTCTGTGGATTGCCTACAATATGGTAGGCACTTGATAAATATTTGTTGGTTGTTTGCTTCTAAATACTGTTTCAGATTTGTCTTACATCTGTCTTTCTTCCAGCCAAGATACAGTAATGGATTTCTAATGTTCAATGAGGGCAAAGCATTTCTGTAATTTACAATTGGGTACAAGTTAGAAATCTTTCTGCCTCCATGCTTTGAGCCCCAATGGTTGCCAGACCTAAATAAACTTTGGTGGATCATGTTCTTAGCCATAGCAAAAGCCTATGACTTTGTCGCTTTTCTTTGTAGCACTAAAACTTCCTGGTATAGTCTTGTGTATGTTACTAGAACATAGCAGCAAGACGGGGAGCCACTGGTTTTTGAGCCTGGGCAAATATTTTAATAATAGAACCTACTAAGTAGAAAAGGAAAAACGGGATGTCACCAAGAGACTTCTTGGTAAAGCCAGTAGCTTTGTTTTTTCTCCCACATTATACTGTATTTGAAAGAGATAAACAAGTTTGCCTCAGATGGTTTTCTCTCTTTATAAATAGGCTGCTCCAATATACTTGATGCAAAGTTTTGGTTAGTATGATGAATCCAGGCTTTTTGCTATTGAGCATTTGGTTTCGTTCTTAGATATGGACTAGAATGCATCTCCAGCATTCTAAGATTCTTCTGGTAAATGATTGCAAAAAAAACAAAACAAAACAAGGCAAAAAACAAAACAAAAAACACCTAATTGTGTGAGATAGCAGTGATTTTTCTGGTATGTTTTCCACCTTCACAATTGATTATGCATGAAGAAATGGCTGTAAATGGGCGCTAAGGGTTGTACCTGAAGGAGCATGTTCTCTTATTTCTTCAACCTAGAATTCCCTCGTTCTTTTTTTTTTTTTTTAATTTTTTTAATGTTTATTTATTTTTGAGAGACAGAGCGTGCACATGAGCAGGGGAGGGACAGAGGGAGGGAGACAGTTTCCAAGGCAGACTCCATGCTGACAGCAGAGAGCCCAGTGTGGGGCCCCAACTCATGGAACTGCAGGATTATGACCTGAGCCTAAGTCAGCCGCTTAACTGACTGAGCCACCCAGGCGCCCTTAGAGTTCCGTCATTCTTAAAATAACCTTAGGATGTGTTCCCTGCAGTATCAAAGCTCTAACATCCTGCAGCCTTGTTTTCTTCCCTGGGCCTCTGCAGATCCTTTCTTCTTCTCTGAGTCTCTGGGTCCCACAACCAGGGCACTTGGCAGTCTCCAGGTCGCCTGCATTCCTTGTACAGGCCTTGGAGGAAATGGAAGTGTTGCCATGTCCTTAAGGACCTAGTCATTTACCTCTTTCAGTGCTGGACTTATGGTACTGGCGACACTGTGTTATGTGAGACGCCAAGCTGTTTGGGGACCACTCCCTCACAATGCAGGCCCATTGTCTTCAGGTGCCCCTTTCTCTATCCAGGACTTTCCACGTGCTCCCAAATCCCTGCAGATTTCAAGAGGGGAAAAGTGACTGTGTTAGTATTTGTCCTCCGTGCTCTCACTCTTATTATCTTCCTGAATCTTTCCATGTTTTCCTTGCTTTCCCTCCACCCCATCTTTCCCATTTCTTCCCTATGCTTCTATAAATTTCCCCTACATCATAGCCTGAGATCTTCCTACCTGTGTCTTCAATCAGACCTGCATCCCAATAGTTAGTTATTGTAGATTAATCTATATAATCGGTTTATTTTCTTCAGTAATTCCAAGTCTTCAAACCTCTTCTTTGCTTTAAATTAAAAAATTATCTGATGAAAGTCAAATCTGAATATTAGCTCTTTGTCTTTGAATTCTTGCTATAACAACATCATCCTTAAAATAAATGAATGTCTCTGCCTGACTAAAAAAAGAATGATACAAAAAAGTCAAAAGAGAAAAACATATTGACATTATTTAGTAATTTTCTTCATTGCCCCCTTTAAAATTATTATTATAACTTGAATGTCTATTATTATTTATTAAGATATCAAATTTCAATTTTAAAACAAATTTGAAATGAAAATGGTAAAGTTTTACTTGTTATTAATTAATGCACACTGGCTTTTTGATAAACTTACTGTATCATATTTGATTGTAAATGTATCTGTGCATCTGAACATAATTCTTCTTTTTTGGATAATGACCTGCTTGAAGCTTTATCATCATCATTATATTAGCTTTATTGGCAGATAATTTATAGAATTTAAAATAAAGTTATTTTACTTGTACAATCCATTGACTTTGGAAAATATATATTGTTGTGGAACTACCACCACAAACATGATATAAAACATTTCCATCACCGAAAACATTCCCTCATGCTCCTTTGCAATCAACATTCAGACCCTAACCCCTAGCACAGGTATTGATATAGTTTGGCCTTTTCTAGAATTTCATATAAATGGAACTGTACTTTCTGAAGACTATTTTGCCTGGTTGATTTCAGATAGCATAATGCATTGGAAATCTATTCATGTGTTGCATGTATCAATTATTTCCTTTTTGATGCTGAGTAGTATTTCATTTAATGGCTGTATCATAATTTGATGAGTATTTGGATTGCTTCCAGCTGTGGCCATTGTAAATAAAGCTACTATGAATATTCAAATATAAATTTTTGTATGGAGAGATATTTTCATTCCTTTTGGGTATGGGAATAGGATTACTGAGTTTTATGGCAACTGGGTATTTAATTTTAAAAATTTTTTCTTAATGTTTATTTATTTTTGAGAGAATGAGACAGAGTGCGAGCAGGGGAGGGGCAGAGAGAGAGGGAGATACAGAATCCAAAGCAGGCTCCAGGCTCTGAGCTGTCAGCACGGAGCCTGATGCTGTGCTTGAACTCACAGACCAGGAGATCATGACCTAAGTCGAGGGTGGACGCTCAACCAACTGAGCCACCTAGGCGCCCCGAGGTATTTAATTTTTAAAGAAACTACCAAACTGTTTTTCAAGTGGCTGTTTTACTTTCAATTCCCACAAGTGATATATCAGAGTTCCAGTCACTTCATAGCTACACTAACACAACAGTTTCAGTCATTCTATTTTTCTTATTTAAAAAAAATTTTTTAATGTTTATTTTTGGGAGAGAGAGAGAGGTAGAATGTGAGCAGGGGAGGGACAGAGAGAGGGAGACACAGAATCTGAAGCAGACTCCAGGCTCTAAGCTGCCAGCACAGAACCTGACACTGGGCTCGAACTCACAAGACTAGGAGATCATGACCTGAGCTGAAATTGGACACTCAACCAATTGAGCCACCCAGACGCCCCTTTAGTCATTTTAATTTAAGCCATCGTAGAGCATACATAGTGTTCTCTCATTGTGACTAATGATTGATTATATCAAGCATCTTTTCAATGCTTATTTGCTCTTTGTAATATATTCTTTACAAAAAGTCTGTTCACATCTTCTTTTATTTATCTTCGAATTGCATTGTAAGCATTCTATACGTAGTCTAGGTGCAAGTATTTTGGTGGACATAGATCTTGCAAAATGTCTTCTCCCTGTCTGTGTCTTTCCTTTTCATTTTCTTAACATGTCTTACAAGAAGCAAAGGTTTTTTTTTTTTTATCGATGAGATCTAATTTTTCAATTTTTCTTCTTTATATGATTGATTTGTGTGTGTGGCCTAAGAAATCTTTAACAAATTCAGGATCACGAAAATATTCTTCAATTTTTATTCTAGTAGTTAGATAGGTTCAGCTCATACAGTTAGGTCTATAATCTATTCTGCATTAAATTTTGTATGTATAAAGTTAGGGTTGAGTTTTTGTTTGCTCTGTTTTGTTTTTTTCCACATGAATATCCAAATGTTTCTGTACCATAGGCTGAAAAGACTATCCTTTCACCACAAAATTACCTTGGTATCTTTGTTGGAAGTTAAATGTTTATATATGTGTTAGTCTATTTCTGGACTCCATTTTCTGATCTATTTATCAATATATGGTTATGATTACACCAATATCATACTTGACTACTATAGATTTATAATAAGTCTTAAAATCATGTTGTCTTTTACTATAAATCCTCTAGCTTTATTCTTTTCAAAAATCATTTTGGTAATTCTAGATCTTTTGTATTTCCATATAAACTTAGAATTAGCCTATCAATTTCTCCAAAAGACCTGCTGAGATGTCAATTAGGATTGTATTGTATCTTTAGATCAACTGGGTGGAAATTAACATATTAACACTATGGAATCATTCTATTCATAAATATGGCGTGTTAGCTCAGGCTGCCTTAACAGAACACCACAGACTGGGTGGCTTCAACAACAGAAATCTTGTTCCCAGTTTGGGAAGCTCAAAAAACCAACATCAAGGTACTGGCAGGTTTGGTTTTTGGTGATGCTTCACTTCTTGGCTTATAGCCAGTCACCTTCTTACTGTATCTTCACATGGCCTTTCCTTGTGCACATGTCTGGGGGAGGACAAGATGGGCAGAGAGAGAGAGAGAGAGAGAGAGAGATGTTGTCTCTTCCTTTTTTTTGTAAGACACCAGTCCTGTCGCATTAGGGCCCCAGCCTGCCAACCTGTCAGATTATTCAAACAGGCCAATCACATCTTCCAATAGGAAACAGAGGTCACCCCACCCTCTTGTTACTACAAAGTTTACCTCCCACAACTATTGCTTGTTAACTCAGTTCTCAAGCGCAGCCCGCATGTAGTTCTGCACGGTGTGCTTTGTCCTCCTCCTCTGTGCTGTGAGTGCATGCAGCTAACAAACTGTCGTCTAGCTCATCTTTCCAATGTTGGATGTTGAGTGTTTGGTGCACTCCTAACCGTAGGGTAGGAGCTCCTTCCTCACTAGTGGGATAAAGAAGAGGTGATCAAAATAAGAAACATAATTGGTAGTTGATTTTATTGTTTTCTTTGCTTGTGTGATAGATTAATATATAAGGTTTTGCATTTGTATTTGTCCTCTCTCCATTTTTCTCCCCTCTCCTCTGGTTTTTATTTCCTGGCCCCAGAAAATCCATAGAGTGGAAAACAGAAGTTGTTGGAAGCCAAACTATTTGCCTGTGTTTTGTGAAAGCCTGAGCCATATAGTTGAAGAGGGTGAAATACAGTACAGAACGATGGGATTGTTTGAGGACTGCAGGGGTTGAAAAAGAGAACCTATGGTTTTGACATTTACCCCAGGACTCCACAACTTAGTCCAGTTGCCAATCCTGGAAAATCTTCTATCCTATGCTCTCGTGGTGTGACACAGAAGCAGCAGTTATTGCTTTAGATAGGCGATGAAGATCAATATGGAAAAGAGACTAGAAAGTCTTTCTATAAAACTTCCACTGGCCTGATCTTAGAAATAAAGGTGAGATTTAAATTGATTTAAGAAAAGTAAAGAGATTTGAATTTCTTGAATATATGAGTTTATTTATGGCTTATATTTTCTAAAATTGCCAGGATTGTTTCACATGCTTGGACTGGCTAATGAATAAGTAGTCCCTGGCCGTTGAGTAAAAGTCTTACAGCTTTACAGAAATGATAAAACAGTCAAAGAAAACCTTGGTGCTACCAAAATGAAGGATTATATATCCATTTACCCCTTCTCAATGAATACAAGTGAGGGAAATAAGTGTGACCATCAACAACTATTCGCAGCAACAAGTAGACTAGGATGTTGCAAGGTGAAGCCCCAGGCCTCTATAAACTGGGATCCAGTTTTGGTGATGCATAGAGTATCCCTGTTACAACAGATATTGTTTTCTTTCTAAGTATGAAAACTTCTCTGGTCCAGGTGACAGGTGGTTGGAAATATTACCTTTGTTTTTGGCAAAGGCATGTAAGACCTAGACAGGAGAGAATGTTTCGTATATCCAGTTCAGAACCTATTCTCCACAGGAAACAAGCCTGTCAATCAACATCTACTGTTACTGTTGGTTATTACTTTGAGATGCTCTTTCCTTGGTTTTGAAAAATGTTATCAAACAGCAAAAAAAGTTAGCTAAATTATTACAGAATGCCCAAAAAGAAGCTCCGAACAGTGTTTTCCCTAGGGCTTCTACGTCCGATGGTTGGCTGCCTTTCTCCATCTGAGCAATTAAATGTTGTATTATAAAAAGAGAAAACTGTACTGGTATTTTAGATTTCAAAACAATTATGAAATTTACCACAGAATAAGGTCTGACTATTGACTATTAGCATTTCTTTTGTGCATTTCCTTTTATATTTCACCATAAACATCGTCTGCAATGTTGGTGAGTAGGAAAGACTGTTCTTGCTCTCCACTGCCTCACATAAAATAACTTTTTTTTATACTCCCTGAAGTTTTTCTAGACTTAGGTTCATCAAATTGTAATCTTTGATGATCTTCATACAAGTATGACTAAAATGTGACAATTAGGATAATCTAAGTGTCATATTTGGTAGGTTTTCCATTGATTTTTTAAGTTTAAAAAGAGTATATTTCTGGAAAATTCTGAATGCATAAAACTTACAAGTTATGTTTTACGGCTCCAAGATATTTTAGAGTCACAGCTGTAGTGAAATGAACACTGGATGATGAATCAGAAGTGCTGGATTTGTGTCCTGGTTCACCAATTCCTATCAATGTGATCTGTTAATTGTTTTTTTTTCTAAAAGAAAATTAGAAAATTTCTAATTGAAATATAGTTGAAGCGCAATGTTGCATTAGTTTCAGGTGTAGAACACAGTGGTTCAGCATCTCTGTATGTTATGCTCTGCTCACCACAGCAGCTACCATCTGTCACCATACAAAGCTATTACAATACCATTGACTATATTCCCTATGCTCTGCCTTTATCCCCGTGACTTATTCATTCCTTAACTGGAAGCCTATATCTCTGACTACCCTTCATCCATTTTGCCCATCCTTCCACCCCCTATTAATGCGATCTTAAGTATACTTTCTATGAACTTCATCTTCTGCATCTGTGCAATAGAAATTCAATCTTGCCTTTTTTTTAAAATTTACATCCAAATTAGTTAACATATAGTGAAACAATGATTTCAGGAGTAGATTCCTAGTGCCCCTTACCCTCCTAGCCCATCCACCCCCTTCCACAACCCTTCCAGTAACTCTCTGTTTGTTCTCCATACTTAAGAGTCTCTTATGTTTTGTCCCCTTTCCTGTTTTATATTATTTTTGCTTCCCTTCCCTTGTGTTCATCTGTTTTGTCTCTTAAAGTCCTCATATGAATGAAGTCGTATGAAATTTGCCTTTCTCTGACTAATTTTGCTTAGCATAATACTCCTCCAGTTCCATCCACATAGTTGCAAATGGAAAGACTTCATTCTTTTTGATTGCCAAGTAATACTCCATTGTATATATATACCACATTTTCTTTATCCATTCATCCATCGATGGACATTTGGGCTCTTTCCATACTTTGGCTATTGCTGATAGTGCTGCTATAAACATTGGGGTGCCATGTGTCCCTTTGAAACAGCACACCTGTATCCCATGGAAAATGCCTAGTAGTACAATTGCTGGGTTGTAGGATAGTTCTATTTTTAGTTTTTTGAGGAACCTCCATACTGTTTTCCAGAGTGGCTGCACCAGCTTGCATACCCACCAACAATTCAAAAGAGATCCTCTTTCTCCGCATCTTCGCCAACATCTATTGTTGCCCGAGTTGTTAATGTTAGCCATTCTGACAGGTGTAAGGTGGTATCTCATTGTAGTTTTGATTTGTATTTCCCTGATGATGAGTGATGTTGAACATTTTTTCATGTGTTGGTTGGCCTTCTGGATGTCTTCCTTGGAGAAGTGTCTATTCATGTCTTTTGCCCATTTCTTCACTAGATTAGTTGTTTTTTGGGTGTTGAGTTTGATAAGTTCTTTATAGATTTGTCAATCCTTGCCTTTCTAATCTCACACTTTGAGGATCCATGAAGATAACGGATGTAAAGATGTTCTGTAATTAGTGAAGTATTCTATAGAGTTGGGTTGTAATCTACTCCAAAGCTGTCCTTTTATAGATGAGGAAACCAAAGCCCTGGTTTCTTAGTTATCCAAGGTCAAATAAATAATTCTCAGAAAAAGACAGTTTTAATACAATATTTCAGAAGCACTCTGCTAAGGCATCTGGATATTCTTCACTTGAGATTGTATATTCTTGTCCTTATACCCAGATCTGTTCATGTAAAAAGTAAGTAAAACATCAGTCATTTTTACAGTAGTGAAGTATCTCTCTCATACCATGATTGTTTCTAGTTATCCACTTGAAGCTAAAAGAGGAATGAATTTTAAGGGACATATGTGATTTTTAGTTGCAAGTATAAACACACTAATTCCCTAGGCTCCCTGAATATAGCAAAGTCATGTCAGGTCTCCGTAAACTATGGGAGATGCCATTGCTATGACTTCATGTAATCTGTAAGAGGTTTCCTTTTGTTTACTTTGCTTAATAGAGAAGGATCTCTCTCAATACTTTCTACTGTTGAATCTACAATACTTATAACACTACCTAGCATATAATAGGATTCAATGGATATTTGTTGAAAAAATGCTTTTATTAGGAGAACTCAAACAAGTTACTAAACTAAAAGTCATTTATGTGTATTTGGAAAGAATGTGGTTGATAGATTAAGACATATTGTGTATCAACAATTTTAAAATGATACTGGGAGACAGTAGGAAAAAACCCTTTCTTAGGATTTCCTTTTTGATGTCCAGGCAGGTGGGAAATGAGTGGGGAGAGCATTGAGAGCAAAAAACAGTGAGAATTCAAGTTTTACAGAGAAAGAATAAAACTTGACTCTGTAACCTCAGGCAGCAAAGGATTTTGAAGGAGGTCGAACATATGGGGACATGTCAATATCATAATTGGCAATAGGCAAAATATAGGAGGTTTTTTCTGAGACAAGATGTTAAAACAAAGAAAACAGATGAAAGATATGAAGATGGACACATGCAGAATTCTAAAAAAACAGTTTCCCAAACTATATTATTTTACATAAATATATATGTATATATGTGTGTGTATCAAATATGTGTAGTATGTATATACCAAAGTTATTCTATTCTTTATATGAATTTCCACCAATATGAAAAGGCAAAGCAATATTAAGTTACTTTCTTGGTTTCATGTTTTTCAGGAAGGGACAGGGGCTCATCTGATAAAGACTATGTATGGCTCAGCTGGTTACCTAATCTCTTGGAAACTCAGTTGCCTTATCTCTAAAATGCAGATAGTAATAATGAGATTTGTTGAGATACTTAGATATGTAAGTACCCAGCCTAGTGTCTTAACATGTAACCTTCCCTTTTATTCCTCCTTCCTCCTTCCTTCTTCTTTCCTCTTTCTCTCCCTCTTTGAAGAAAAAGTAGCCCTTCTGTACTTAAAAGAACCATATATACTCCATGAATACTAAGGGACAATTTGATTTAACCAATATTTATTAAACATCAAGATTTCTAATATTCCATTGGGTATCCCTTGATGAGGAAGCAAAGGCAGTATGTGATGTGATCCCTTAACAATATTTTGGGGGAGTTGAGATTTATTCACATGACACAAAGAGCCGTAGATAAAGGGCACGTTGTTAAATTAAATATAGGAAACACCATATAGTACAAAGAAAAATTTCTGTGGCCAGATGTGGAAGGAGAACAAGTGACCCTACTTACCAGTTACAGTTGAAAAAACTGGGGCTAGTGGACTTAGGCAATCTTTCTGGGAAATTTGCTGCTTCTGCAGAAGAATGAGGGAGGCAACTTTCACACGACTCATTGACACTATCTCTATATTAGACTATCATCTCATCTGTGTACCACACTTATAAATAAAATAAGATAAATTATTATGTTAAGTAGATACTAGATACTTTGGAAGAGGATATATTTATTCCAAAAGAGTTGTTTTTTTTTTTTTTTTAATTCTCTGAGGTCTTAAGAATTTCTCAAATCTCAAATTGAATGTTACCCAGTTTGGGAACAGGATATTTACAAGATATCACAAAATTAAGATATCCCAGTAGAGAAGGGGGCAAATTAAATATAATCCTAGAGAAATAATTTCCCCAGTTTTAACCTTCATCTTGCTGTCTTTGTTCTAAACCCCATGCTATTGGTTACAACATATCAGATTAGAATTAAACGTCGTTTCACCCCTTGGGAAACTTCTGCTATGTTAAAAATGTAATTAAACGTGGAAAATACTACTTTTGTGTTTTGTTAGCTTTCTATCTCTGCTATAAAAATACTTGAAAATACCATCAGGCCAACCACACTAAGGAGGTACCATGCTGCTTCTTAGGGAAAATTACAGCTACTAGACAGTCCATGTTTAGGGGGATATTAAAATATATGAAAGTACTTACCAGTGTTGAAAACACCTTGTTAAGAGTTTGAGAGCTGTCAAAATATGCAGAGACTCAGAGCACTGAGATCCCATTATTGGAAAAAATTGACGTGCATGTATATGGCCCTTCTTTGCTAACCTAGGCTAGTTTTTGGAATAGTTGTTTTTATACTCCAAGCAGCAAAAATATATAAAGCGACAGTGGCAGGAAGAAAATATACAAAATTTCCACTCACATAACTTTTATTTTATGTCTTTTGTTTTAACAAGTGTAAAATTGTTTTGGAGCCCAAACAGTATATCTCGTGGGTCAGCTTTTCATAGGGCATTGTAACAGGATTTATGGACCTCACAAAAGCACAGGGGTGGGCTGTAGATCACACACACACACACACACACACACACACACACACACACACAGAGTTATTCAAAATGTCAGGTGATCCACAATGGTTTAGGGACCATTGTTCAACTTGCTGGTATCATAGCCCAGCAAGGTGGATCCATTGTACAATTTGGATTCATTGTAATCTGGATCCAAATGCAAATAGTGGAAGTGTCAACACTTTGTTAATATTCTGGTGGTAGATGAGTTGGCAGCCTGGGCATCTGGTTAGCTTGGAGAGAAGCTAGCAGCTATACTTCTCATTAAGTGGGTATGGCTTGACTTGCCACGGGGCTGGCAGGCATTTTTAAAGCTGAGTTACTTTCATAACAAATGCCAGATGCCAGCTAGATTTGTAAACACGAGCCAGGTTTCAAATAAATCTGGTTGAACTTGAAAATATTAATGTGCCCATTGGAAACTGCATTCTACCCACATAGCTTTCCAAAGCTTCACACATGCAGTTTAAAGAATGAATTCCTGGGGCTCTGGGGGGAGCTGGGGGCAGGGGTTGGAAGCGTGTGATTTAAAAGGAATGGACTTGGTTCCTGCAAGTCAAAGGGGCTGGAATGCAAAGAAGGAGCACTCCTGTTTCAAGAATAAACAAACAAAACAAAACTTTGTGATCCTAAAGGATCATTACAATGAAACCAGGAGAGTTTATCTCCTGTTTTCTCTCAATGTCAAGTAATAGTAGACTAGAACTGAGATGTGAGTTGTAGACTGTGCTCTTTCACAAATGATGTGAACACTCCATCTTTCTGGGCCTTAGTATTTGTTACCATGTACAAATGAGTAGAGTAATTTTTACTACCCTACATATAGTTGAAAAATTATAAAGGGTAAACTGAGATAAAACCATGAAGTTTTTATCACTCTGATAGTTCTCTGGGAAGCTTTAGGGACACCATCGTATTCCCTACAAATATCCATTTTCTTCCATTGTTATATATGTTTTAAAATGTGTTTTGGAATTTGTTTGATTTTAAATTGTTGCCAAAATGAGATAATGCATGAACTCATTATTGACTTTGACTACACACATCCTGTGCATGTTTTTCGTATATGAAAATAATTGAATAGATCTGAGAAGTGGAAATTTACTGCATAGGGAAAGAGGTCAGATACTTATAAATAAAATCTTTCATAAAATGGTACACTAAGTATTGCATATATGGGATAGTATATGAGGACATCAACTAAATCATGGTTAAGTTTTGATTTTGCATTTTGTGGTTAGGTGACCTTAAGAAAGTCATTTTGGTACTCTTAGCCTCAGTCTCCCACATCCATATAATGGGGCTATGTTTCAAGAGTAAGAAGACATATGCATGTCAACTATTTAATGTAGTTCCTGGCTCGTAGAAAGCCCAGTATTAATGTTAGCTATTAATACTAGTTATTATTTAGAAGACTGTTTTCCATTAAGCTTTCAAAAATTGGGCAAACTGAATAATACCAGTTCTACTGAATAAAACTAAATAAACACATAATCAGCATGATCATTTTAGCACAAAGTTGAAGTAAAGTAATAAATATTTAAATGGAACATTTATCAATTCTGTTTACCTGTCTGTTAACACTATGCTTCAGGATTACAAAGATGAGTAGGGCATAGTCATAGTACAAAGAAGTTCGTGTGCTTGGGGACACAGTATGACCAATGACTTTATAGTATAACTAGTGATCTGATGGACCTGGCATTGAATTTCAGAGAAGAGACCCCTGTGTCTGAGTCAGCAGCATCATGAGGCCAGGGTAGGAGTTCAGTGTCCAGAGAGACTTCTTAGATGAGAGGATGTTTAAGCTGAGTCTCAGTGGTAGCAAGGGGCAGGAGATGATTCCCAGGCAGAGAAACAGGATTAGCCAAGATGCAGAGGACTAGAAAAGTTTGGCAAGTTCATCAATATAAGTAGGTGTCAGAATGCCTTGTAGGAAATACTGCTTTGGGTATGTGGTAAGAGAATGGACTGTCCAGAAGAGGCACAGAAAAAGATGTGGGTTCTGTGTTGAAGGCAGACTTTTGGCAAGGTGATTCCGATCAGAAATGATTGGAGAGAGAGGAGGAGGATGGGCAGAAGAAAAACAACAAAACAGAACAAAGACCCTGTAAGGATATTATTGCACTCCAGGCGAAAACGATGATAACGTGAACTAAAGTGGTGGCAGATGAGGTGGAACAAGTGACAGAATGAAGAGAGGGATCAAGGTGGCAGACTCAACTGGCATGTGAGGAAGAACATAGAATGAAAGACGAGTTACAGATTTCTGGCTTGGGCAACTCAGGGCACAAATAACAACCTGTCCCTTAGCATCCTTCAGGCACATTTTTTTTTCTTTTGATTTCTTCTCATCTCCATAACTGTCTTGGTGCCTAAAGCTTTCAAAAGGTATTGTGTCTTAGAGCAATTTCCCAGAAAACAAGCATCACTGTATCAAATTCAGAAATCCGAGCAACAACCTTGCTTCGTTCATCCACTCCCGGGGACATTGGTGATCTTTCCTGCACATTAAAATTCAATTTGATAATTCTTTTTATGTAACATACACCTAAACCAAATGTGATGTTTGGGGTAAAAACACATTTTTGAAAAATACGAAGGCTGAATTGAAAGGATGTAGGTGAAAACCTTCAGATCAGTATAATGTAATACCCGACCTTAATCTTAGTTCACTTTTCTAGCCGTCAGTTTCCTCTTTTACAAAATAAGTGTACATTGGTCTAGAGTTTATTTCTTAACTATTGGGGCTTAAAGAATTCTTAGAGAATGTGCCTATATTTCTAGAAATATGAACAAACCTAGGTATAGAAAAATAATCATTCAATTTCCGAGGGGATCCTGGATCTTTCTTAAAGTCTGCAAATGAATCCTAAAATAAAAACCTCTGATCTAGATGACATGTGAGGCCCTTTCTAGCAATCTATGCTAAGCAGAATGCATTTAGGAAGACAGGAAGCCAAGGGATAGGAGATACAGAGAATATTTGAAGGAAACTATGGTCCTATTCTTTTCCTCCTCTTCCACCTCCTCCTTATCATGATTATGCAATCATATATTATTATACATTATTATTAATTATCATTTTAATTATTATTATTGCCTTGATTTAGTACATTGAATTTTAATGGGAAGTGAACTATCAGGTTAACCTACATCATCAATACATTAATGTGCTTCTTTCTTTAACTTATCTCTTGAGATAAAATCTATTTCAAGTGTCTAAATTAAGCCCTAACCAAAACAAACTGAATCAAATAATTCCTTCCTTTTCAAGATAAGATTCCTTTTCTCCACTTGGATATGCATGTTTTCTTAATAATATTTCTGTTTTTAAAAAGTTTATTTATTTATTTTGAGGGAGAGAGGGCACAAGTTGGGGAGGGACAGAAAGAGAGGGAGAGAGAATCTCATGCAGGCTTCTCACTATCAGCGCGAAGCCTGATGTGGGTCTCGAACTCCTGAACCATGAGATCATGACCTGAGCTGAAGATGGACGCTTAACTGACAGAGCCACCCAGGCGCACCTTAATAATATTTCTAACAAAAAAACATCTAGAAATATTTGTGGCACGTTGTACTGGTAGAGATGTACATTTGGGCTGGACCACGGTGTGTTGGATGTGTAAAGAAAGATAGTGAAAAGTGTTTTTCAATGTCATTTTCTAACTTGATTAACCTGTCCTTACAAATTACTATTTTAGTTACATATAAATAATTATAACTGTCAGGTTGGAGAGATGGTCAGCTCTTGACAGTGTAGCATCATACATCTTGACAATGTAACATCATAGTTGGTTTTTATGCAGAGGAGAAGGAGAAATGAAAAAGTACGCCTTACATGTATACTTGTGCTTTTATTATTGCTCAACAAAATAACAATGTGCATTTATTTTTCTCTCCAAGCATCTAGTTATGAATCATTTTCCAAGTTGGGAATTTTCAAAATTGAACCACTTTTAAACAACCCCTATCAAGTTCTTATTTGGTTATTTTTTTGGTAGACTGAAGTTTTCATCCTCTTTATAAATCTAAAGTTAGTTGCAACTTTGATTTGATATTTGACTCTTGAATAAGCATCATAAATGTGGTGACAGAATTATGTATGAATTTCAAAAGTTATATTTAGTACAAGATCTTCACCAACTTTTAAAAGTTTAACATATTGTGGTTTTTATTTAGTTTAAAATGGAAAATGCACTTAGATTCTCAGTATTCCCAGGATTTAAAACAGTCAGTGAATCACCGAAACAAACTAGGAAAATTCACAATGTTGATGAGGAATGCACAACAAATACAAGAATATGAAAATCACTAAGAAAAGGAAAACTATTTCTAAACAGTGCTTTATATTCAATTGCCTTAATTTTAGGTATGAAAATAAGCCATGTGATACATTAACTTTTTTAAAACTCTGAACATGTACGTGTTTGGCTATTCAGAATAGCGTAAGTTAAAGTTTGGCAAACAGCTGCATAATGTTTGCAAGATTGGAAGGACTGGAAGGAATAAACTTGGTGATTAAGAGCTGTGGAGTCAGGTAGAGATGGATTCAGACCCTGGCTTCATCTCTTACTGATCAAGTAAAAGTGGGAAAGTTTCTTAACTGTGAAATGGAGATATTGTCCATTTTTTATAAGATTGTTTGGAGTATTAAATAAGATGATGTGCATCACCTTGTTTTAATGGCTCTGTAGGACTTTAATGCTGTTGGAATGATCTGCGTCATTCCTTCTGTCCCTCCTAGAATGTGAACTCTCACGCACAGAGACTTTACCTGTCCTGTTGACCATTGCATTTCTTTCTTTTTTAAAAAAAATGTTTGTTGAAGTGTAGTTGACGCACAATGTTACATTAGTTTCAGGTGTACAACATAGGGATTCAGTAGGTTATATGTCATGTTGTGCTCACCACAAATGTCGCTGCCATCTGTCAACATACAATGCTATCTATATTCCCTATGCTATACGTTTTACTCTTGTGACTTATTCATTCCATACTGGAAACCTGAATCTCACCCTCCCTTTCATCCATTTTGCCCATTCCCCGAACTGCCACCCCCTGGCAACCATCCGTTTCTTCTCTACATTTATGGGTCTATTTCTGCTTTCTGTTTGTTTATTCATTTGTTTTGTGTTTTAGATTCCACATGTACGTGAAATCATATACTTTTTGCCTTCCTCTGTCTGGCTTATTCCACTTAGCATAATACCCTCTGGGTCCCTCTGGGACCCCAATGGGGTCCACCCCATTGTCCCAAATGGCAATATCTCCACCACGGCATTTCTTAGTATAGTACCTGCACATTGCAAATGTTTTATGGATAGTGAATCAATGGATCAATGTTTAATAACAAGCTAAAAGGATTTTGTATAATTTTTTGCAACAATGTGAGGAGGGGTAGGTGGTGGTAGCAGAATAAGATATCAAAGAATATAGATCTAACAATAGCATATTAACTACATGGTTGGGAGATGAGGTGGAGATCAACACTAGAGGGAGGGATCATTATTTAAATCTGCTGTCACACAACTTTGGAACAATAAAAAAAGTTTCAACAACCTCACTCTAAAATAAGTAGCTTTACATTAAAAGCCATGGCTTTTTGGTTTAATACTTCACAATGATCTCATCATTCTTAAAATATCACTCCAAGATCTAAGTCTCCAGACATTTCTTTTTAGAGAGTAAAGTGGTTGTATGAGAAAGGCATGACTTCTGCTGAGTAGAAGTTACCCACTGATTCATCGGTCTTCCTGCTTTTGAGGAATAGAGAAAATGCTGAAATGTCATTTCTATACGCATGTTGTAGTCTCTTTCGAAGTTTGCACATTCAGTCTGTTCCAAGCTGGCCCTTATTTTTTGTTTTTTTGGATTTATGCGATCAGAGGATTGAGGGGCCATTTCCCATCTGGCTCATGCATCTGAGCCAAGGCTGAAGTGCCCTTGAGATTTCAACAGGAGTGCTGAATTTTGCAAAGTTATGCCAAGTTCACAACAAGATGAAAAACGAGCCATGCTGAGTAACTGGCCTTATTTTCAGAGTGTCTCCGTGAAAGAGGAATATATGGAGAAGTGCTTAGATAAGAAGCTGAAGGTTTCAGTGACCACGGAGATTTACGCTGATGTAACAACAGATCTCTCTTATTCCTAGATTTGCCTGAATAGAGAACACACTTATATTTCCTTTCTCCCACCTACCTAGATCATTATTTTACTCTTCTTACTCTTTGTCTATTTCTAATGTCTCCTCTCTTCACATTCCCAGCTGATTAGCTCAGCTGATATCTCAGTCATTGTGACCTACCAGATGGGAACTACTATTCATCTCTCCATAAATCTATCATCTACTTGCATGCTTACTGCTTCTGCTCTCTCTCTCTTTCTTTCACATATGTCTTATATATGTTATACATAATTATATTTAAATATATACTTATATTTATGAATTTGTGTATGTAATAGATAGCATTCGTGGGGTGTGTGTGTGTGTGTGTGTGTGTGTGTGCATGTGTGTGTAATAGACAAAGGGTCCCTGCCTCCCACAGAGACTTCCCATCCTCCTGGGATCTAGATCCCATTCCTTCTCACCTACTTATTAACCTAGTTTCTCCAGCTGTCTCACTCCACCCCTGAGCTCTTGTATACACTCAGTCCCTCCTTCTCTTCTAAACTAGTTCTGTGGACAGACAACTCTTCATAATCTCTTCTTCCTTGTTGTCCTCCATCTTTAGCTAATAGCAATTTCCATGCAACTCTTAACAGAAAATTTCCTACAGGAGTTCTCTTCAGAAGCTTTTGCATTTTGCACCTTCCATTCTTCTTTTCATGGCTTTACTTTAAAAGTGAGATGACTGAGCCAAACTTATACAAATGTAAAACTTTAATAAATTTTGCAAATCTGCCTTCAATATACATTATACTAAGGTATATATTCACCAAGAAGGGTATTCCCACCATATTCCTGAGGTATTGAAAATGCTAATGAAAAACATTTTATCCCATAGTGTAGAAAAAGCTCTACAATCTTGAAAAAGTTTTTTTTAACAGAAATTAAACTAAAATTAGGAAGGACTCACATTAAAATGCCTTGATTTACTTCAAATGTTATTCTATTTGTGCTTGTAATATAATAACTTTGGGGAAAAACACGGTAAAGTAGGTTTACAGATTTGTCTTCATTTTTTTTACATGTTTCTGAAAATAATAAAACAAACCCAAGAAAGTCTCACATATGTTCAGGCTCATATCTGTCTGTATTATTCAGCATATCCCCTACATTTACAGATTTGGAAATTTGTAAATTATTTTCTTGCACAAGCGTTACTAATTTATTCTCTATCCAGTAGCACGGATGAAATGTGCATGTAAGTACTTTTCGATGTTATAATTTCTCAAGAAACTAAGTAAAAAATATAGTCAAAATTAGCTTGTTATGTTGATATTTTATTTCAGTGTGCTTCAATGCATAATTCATAAATATGTCTGTCAACTCACAGATTGCATGGGCCCTTTTAGTGTGTTAAATGAATTTTTCAATAAGTCTGGAAGGCATTAGCCCAAATACAGTGTTTCTCAGCAAATTGAAAGCTAGAAATAGCATTTGTGAAGTTTGTGATCCATTTTTTATGCTTAATGAATTTGACAGCTTACTTGCTTGGCCAAATAATTGGACATAACAGCTGAGAACAACCTTTTAAAACAAATTAAACATCACAATTCCATCATCTTTTATACATAAATACTTTCTTGTACAAAAATCTGGCCTTTGAAGATATTTAATAAATGATAAAATTTGTGTTTCAATCATTTATAATTTTGAAAGTTTCTTTTTGAGACATATTACAACTTCCATTTTCTATGCATTGATGTATCAGACTGCCAAAGCACTCTCAGCACGTATGTTCAAGTTGCCAATTAATGGCAATTAGCGACAGTATGGATTTTCACAAGGTTCCTATGGCCAAAACATTTGGTCATAAACCTATCGTGACAGATATTCTGATGAATGTTCAATTGTTCTGAAGACAACTCATACACAAACCACATTGGAAAAACCATTTTTTTAATTTTTTTTAATGTTTATTTTTAAGAGAGAGCACAAGCAGGGGAAGGGCAGAGAGAGAGAGAGGGGTACAGAGGATCCAAAGTGGGCTCTGTGCTGACAGCAGAGAGCCCAATGTGGGGCTATAACTCATGAACTGTGAGATCATGACCTGAGCCAAAGTCAGATGCTCAACTGACTGAGCCACCCAGGCGCCCCAGAAATAAACACTTTATAAGTGTGAAAAATTTAAGTTTTGATGAGAAGTTGAAGCAGCCAGAGGAACTTAAATTTGTTCATCCATTTTGAAAAACAATTTTTAATTATTAAACAAAGTTGAAGATGTGTATGTTATTCAGAAATTCTAAGGATACACTCACAATGGCTTATTTGCACTAGGTTATGATGAAAAAACAGTAGCACTGTTTGAATATGAAAAGAAATTGAAACAAATAACAAAGTCCATAAAGAGTTGAAAGAATAAATGAAACATGAGACTTTGATCTATAATAATTAATACAGAAATAGAAATATTACACAGCAATAGAAATCCATAGCTGCGTGCAAGATTAAAAATTAATGTCAAGGCATATTTTAGAGCAGAAAGGCTAATTTCACAAGATTATATAGAATAAAATATATTTACATGAATATTAAAAATATGCAAAATGAAGAAGTGTCTTGTTTAAGGATAGGAACATTCCTGGTAATACTCTAACAATGAGCAAGAGGAAGATGAATATAAAATTTACAACAGTAGAAGATGGCAGGGAAAGAGCAGAACAAAAAAAAAATAAAAGTAGTGGATATTCAGGTATTGATTGTATTTTTACTTTATACCTTTTTTATAATTTATAAATAGTACATGGTAGCTGTTTAGTATGTAACAAAAATAAATTTTCAGAAACTCTGTTGAACATTTTAGGAATTAGCAATTGGGAAACAATTTTGTTTTGTGTGTACATCTTGGCTCAGTAAGTTTGTTGCTTGGCAATAAGTTTGCTAACTTGGAAACCAATTCAGTTAACTCAAAAAAGAGGTGGGATAGAAGCAGATCTCCCTTTTGCTCTTCTTTTTTCTACCTCCTTCTCTTTCTCCTGCACATTCTCTCCTGTGTGAGCTCTTGGATTTGTCACTTCCCCTCCACGACCAACTTTCTCTGTTATCCACAGTTGTCTTTCTCAGTGCACTGATCCAGTCCACATCATTACATGTTAATTCTAAAGTGTGCTTACTTCAGCTGTCCACAACCCCTCTGTTTCTTGGTATAATCCAAAGGAAACAGAATGATGACCATTTTGACTGACTTGGAGCCAGTTGCTTACCATTCATCCAATTAGCTGTGGCCAAAATGAAGGTGATGGGACAAGACAATGTGCATCCCACACAGGCGGAGGCCTGGAGAGATACTCTGAGAAGGGAGGGTGGGATAGGGCAGCCACTTAAAATATACTCACATTTATAGTATGTTGAGTCTTAAGTTTCTCCATATGGGGCTCATGGTGCTTCCAGTCGTTCAATCTGAGGTAAATATTGTCAAGGATAAATAAACATTTCCCTAATGGATGTTGTGGTCTCCCACCCTCTGCATTTCTGTATTTTAAGCTGATGTTCTGCTACTTCAGGAATTTCAATTAGAGATCAGGAAAATGGGAATTGAAATGTCTTCCCCTGAGATGACTAGTTCCTGATGAGGTGTTGCAGATTTCAAAGAGCTGTCTAGCAACTCATGCTTTGTCCCTAATATTAACCCCTGCCTTATCTTTCTTTACACAAGTTGATAGTAAGGTAGAAGTGGTAAGCTTCAAAATCTCTTTCTCTCCTCTGTGGGTCATCTAGATAAGTCAGTTTGATGTGATAGAGTCCTCACTTAACCCATTGCTATTGGCTGCAGGAAACAAAAAAGGACCAGTTGAAAGGGTATGGGTGGATGACCAGGCAGCTACTTTTCTTTAAGTTTATTTATTTATTTTGAGACAGAGAGAGAGAGTGAGCGCGAGAGAGCATGAGCACGAGTGGGGGAGGGGCAGGGAGAGAGAGAGGGAGAGAGAAATCCAAGTAGGCGCCACTCTGTCAGCGCAGAGACCAACAAGGGACTTGAACTCATGAACCATGAGATCATGACCTGAGCAGAGATCAAGAGTTGATGCTTGGGGCGCCTGGGTGGCTCAGTCGGTTAAGCAGCTGACTTCGGCTTAGGTCATGATCTCGCAGTCCGTGAGTTCGAGCCCCGTGTTGGGCTCTGTGCTGACAGCTCAGAGCCTGGAGCCTGTTTTGGATTCTGTGTCTCCCTCTCTCTCTGGCCCTCCCCCGTTCATGCTCTGTCTCTCTCTGTCTCAAAAATAAATAAACGTTAAAAAAAATTAAAAAAAAAAAAGAGTTGATGCTTAACCAACTGAGCCACCCAGGCGCCTCTGAGCAGCTACTTTTAATATGGAAAAAAACCCCCACAACTCATTGTGGGCAGAATAGCATACTGCCTCATGTACTGGACATGCATGTGGATACTCTCAGATCCCATTATTTCTTCTGGACTCTGCTATGTCATTTTTGTGAAATGAGTCCACAGATTGCATTTACCAGCCTCTTTAGACAACTTGATTCCTGTTAGGTTCTACCAATAAGAGGCACTGGATGGGGAAGGTAGAAGTGAAACTTCCTGCTTCAGATTTCAATAGTGTGACAGTTGCATTGGGAGTGGGGTTACTCTTGGTTACAGGAACCTTGGCAGGGGTCCCACCTTTGGTAGGTTCCAGCTTTGATGGACGCAACACCTCTTCAACGATCTAGGAGTGACTGTGGCTGATGTCTCCAACAGCAGGCAGCAGGTGCAGGCTAATGACCCTCTCCAGCTCCTCCCCACCCTCTGTTTCAGCAGCTTTGCTTAAATGTCACTTCTTACTTTCTGCTTCTATAGTGCCCTCCACTCCATTGACTTCTTTTTGTTTGTCCTGCTCTTCCAGTTCCCTGTGTTAAAGTCATGTTCTAGAACCACTTGGGATGCTTTTGTTTTCCTTACTAAGCCCAGATTCATACACTGCCACTGTTATTTTCTGTTCAGGTCAGGTGGGGGCTTTTGCAGCTTTACTTTGCCCATCTGAGAGGTGAGGCCAGTATGCAACTGAGAAGAGGAATTTTGGAGCAAAACTAGAAACTAGAGAGAACTCTGTGGATGCGGCCTTCTCAGAGTCACCTTGCTCATATTTCTGGGAAATAAGAAACCCATGCACACTGTATGTACATTGGTTATGTTCATTGGTGTTAATCCTTATAGTATCAGGTTGAATTTTCAGAAATTCAAATGGAATGTCTTTCACAGAATTCTTATTTTCAATTCTATGAAAGTGAGGTTTTTTTAGTAGAATGATGACTAAAATGGCTAATAGTGTTTTAACTCTTCCTAAATTGGGTCTCTATGCTTGACAGAATTATTTTATCAAATTGAAGTTTGAGGGATTATATAAAAACTAGGCTTCAAAATTTGACCATAAAAAAATGTACCACCTCAAGACAAGAATCGATGATTTGTGAATCACTTCCCCCTAGAGGCACTGACAGTCAAGCATGAAATTTTATAAATGATTGTCCCTATTTTTGAATAATCCATCCAGTGGTCAACTTCAGACTATTTTTTGAAATCTAATTCCACTTAAGGTTATATGCACAAAATCCCTTCCAGTTTCGTATTGCAGAAGTCCTCTCCACTAAGGAAAGGCAAGTTCAAAAACTAGTCCTTGAATATGCTTTGTATTTCCTCTGCTATTTTCCAACCAAGAATTCTCATGCATCTTTTAATTTATGATGGACAAACGAAAATAAGAGCAATCATAACAAAATGCTGTTTGTGGGCAAGTGTTGGAAAAAGTGTTATAAACATGGGAATGACTAAAGCTGATGCCTACTTCTTCACTCTTCACACAGCCATCCAAAAATAGCATGCATGAGGGCATATCTCCAAAGGGAAGTATTTGTAAAGATGTTCTGGAATTCTATCCAAGTTCATGAGAATCTTTAAAGATGGGGAATCTCTGAATACAAATGCTTCTGAATTCTCAAGTGTTGTGCTTGGAAGAAAACTTTCAAGCCATAAAATTCAAAACTGTAAAAAATAATGACATGAAAGTGAGGACCACTAGATGAATGCTAGCCTAACTTGGATCAGCAGAAAGAAGCAGTGTCAGGATTTGTAAATACAACGAAACAAGTAGAATCTCATTGTATTCAACTTCACAGTAAATCGGTGGGGACAACGGCCATCATTAAAACCTTCTATAGTGCTTATATTGGTCCTGTAAACTTGAGCAAACCCAAACTCAGAAGCCAAAAAAATGAGAGACATCTTGGCCTATCACTTTAGTCTCTGAGAGCAGTAGCTATGCTATGAGTTTAGCTTTTGGACATGGACTCAGTAGTGTGAAAAGGAAAATACCACATATCTCCCATCCTCCCCTTCTGCCCCTAAGACTTCTCGTTCTGTGCTAACAGCGTTCATTATGCTTGCTGAGTATGACTGAGGAAGATTTTATGGAGGTGGTTATATTTGAACTTGGTCTTTAAAAACATATAAAGCTTGGAGAGTATGAAGAGAGGAAAAGGCAATCCAAGTGGAACACTTAAAGGAAAACATAAGTAGCATACTTTCATGAGAAGATAAAGTGCCTTTTTGAGAAACACATAAAGTACCTGCAAAAGGCACAGAAAGAGGATAGAAAATGCTTACCTCTTTATTTTGGGGTCAAGGCATGGGTTTATTCTTTGGAAAGCAATAAACATAACGCAATGCAACAGAATGAGCATGAAAAGTATAAGCAAAGGGCCAGAGAACTGAAATGGTATTTGACATCAAGTGACTTGCCCATCTATATCTGCTGGATTTTAGATTTATCAAAAGGTGTAAAAATGCTTTTAAAAGTGGGTATGCGGGGCACCCAGGGGGCTCAGTCGGTTAAGCGTCCGACTTTGGCTCAGGTCATGATCTCACGGTTTGTGAGTTCGAGCCCCGCGTCGGGCTCTGTGCTGACAGCTCAGAGCCTGGAACCTGCTTAGGTTCTGTGTGTCCCTCTCTCTCTCTGCCTCTCCACTTGTGCGCGCTCTCTCTCTCTCTCTCTCTCAAAAATAAGTAAAATGTAAAAAAATCCAAAATTTAAAAGTGGGCATGCAAGACCATCGGGATATTTAGGTCTAATCACCAAAACTCAGAGGGAAATTGCCTCTCAAATCAGACATTCTTACCTTTATGGTTATAATTCTCAAATGCATGTCTTGCTGCATATACTTTTTTGAAAATAGGAGCAATTTACAGTCACATTTTACTTTCCAAGTCAATAGTGGTTTTTCTGAATGGAAATGCAATTTACCTTTTGTGTCCAAAGAACTTCAAGGAGTTTAAAACATGTCTCAGACACACACACTTCTAAATTCTTATCTTTAATGCAGAATAAGAAAGTTCTCCATGGGTGAAACTTTTTTAAATCATATAATCTGAATGTCCTGGCAATTTTTAAATGCTTGTGTATCATGAAAACTGAACACTCCCTCAATACCCTTATCTGGTTTAGATTTTCATTGGTTTTTATTTGAATCAGGAGAAATTATCTTAGCAATCGAAGGAATTGCACTCCTCGCTCTTTGGATCAAGATGCAAACAAATAATTTCTTTTTTTCCATGGAAAAATCCAAGATAGGTTTTTCCCTGGTCAGTGAAACTGAAGGACTCTTTTTAGCTCTTTGGCTTTGTTTTCCTAAATCAAACATGCTGTTTGTCACTAAAATTAACCATTACTTATCATTGACTAAACCAATAAATCTGGCAGAAATCAAGTAGGCTACACAGCAAGTTGAGTAAAATCTAACAGAGCCATGCCATCTTTTTTTCCTGGGAAAAAGAAAAACTAAATCGTGGAAAGTCATTCAATTTGAGTTGTTTTTCTCTATTGAAAAGAAAACATTTTGTTTGTGTACAAATCCTCTCATTTCTAGCTTACTCTCTCTACATTAGAGATACTTATTTCACTCAACACACACATGTATAGTCTAATTTGTCTTTTATTTTCTTTTTTTTATGTTGTTAGAACATTTTTATTTATTCATTTATTTTTTAATATTAAATTTATTGTCAAATTGGTTTCCATACAACACCCAGTGCTCATCCCAACAGGTGCCTTCCTCAATGCCCATCACCCACTTTCCCCTCCCTCTCACCGCCCCCCCCCATCAACCCTCAGTTTATTCTCAGTTTTTAAGAGTCTCTTATGATTTGGCTCCTTCCCTCTCTGTAACTTTTTTCTCCCCTCTCTCCCCCCTGGTCTTCTGTTGAGTTTCTCAGGATCCACATTCTTTTATTTTCTTTTTCTTTTTTTTATTTTTTATTTTTAATTTTTTTTCAATGTTTATTTATTTTTGGGACAGAGAGAGACAGAGCATGAACGGGGGAGGGGCAGAGAGAGAGGGAGACACAGAATCAGAAACAGGCTCTAGGCTCTGAGCCATCAGCCCAGAGCCTGACGCGGCGCTCGAACTCACGGACCGCGAGATCGTGACCTGGCTGAAGTCGGACGCTTAACCGACTGCGCCACCCAGGCGCCCCTTTTATTTTCTTTTTAATGCTATACCCAAGTAGTGTTAAATCCTACTGTTTTCTCCTTCACTATGTTTTCCAAATACATTGAAATGCTTTTTAAAATGGTAATAAAAGGTTAGGCTTTAATTTTTGTGCATAGTTGGGCATATAGAATGTACAGATTCTTTGTAACTTTCTATTTCTCCTATTCAATGCAATTTGTCTAATCAACTAATTGTTTTAACCGTTTAATTTTAGAACTCATCTAATGATAAAGCTTTTCTCTAATACAAATAAATGTTCCCATATATACATAAAAATGAATGGAAAAACTAGTGTATTTATTTCTCTTTCTACCATTTTTAGGTAGTTACAAATGTATTCCAAGTTTCCAAGTGGTTGGAACCAAAGAAATTAAGCCAGATAATAGGTGTGCAGAGATTAGGGACCTGTCTCTTGGCCCCAACACTTGTATCTTATATCTGGCTGTTACAGGGAAGTGATGGACTGAGTTACTTTACATTCTGCCACCATCAAGACTTTACATCTTCTGTTGGTGGAAGCAGACCGCGAGCATCTCAGTTTCCATCTCATGTCATTCTGAAAATGACAGAATAGTCACTTCAGCAAGTACTTGGAAACTGTGAACATTAATGAAAGTTAATAAAATATTTCAGGAGCCTTCAATGAAAGGTATGACTGAAAAATAAAGTTCTATATGGTTCCATCAGGCAGGAGTTGTGACTTGTCATTTGATATATTTTTCCACCTATCCTTATTTGCTTTTAGGAACTACTACTAACACAATCTCTTTTGTTGTTACAAATCAAGCTAGAAAGATCATAGAAAACATCTTGATATCTCGATAGTGGTTATCTGAGCACATAGAATCTCTTTTGAGGCTAAAATTTAAATTAGACAGCAGAATATCTTCATGAAATGATACTCCCAGAGTTATAAATTTAAGCTTTGCTATTATGAAAAATGCAGAAAAATAATTTAAAGAATTATCTCATATATTCAAATTTTGAGGATATGAAAAACTACTGGTGAATTTTTGCAAGCCACTTACCTAAGCTCCCATCGTGTTACTACTTTACACATATAAAGCTTAAATAAGGGGCATTTGGGTGCCTCAGTCGGTTAAGCCTCCAACTCTTGATTTTAGCTCCAGTCATGATCTCATGGTTGGTGAGTTCAAGCCCCATGTTGGGCTCTGTGCTGACAGTGTGGAGCTTGCTTGAGATTTTCTGTCTCTCCTTCTGTCTCTGTCCCTCCCCTGCTCGCACTCTCTCTCTCTCTCTCAAAATAAATAAACATTAATAAAAATAAAAAAATAATATATTCATGAGAAATGACTACTAAAATTAATTATACATACTTATGATTAAAATGTACCTACAGAGAATATACAGTAGGCAGAAATGTAAATGACAGTTTCAGGGATGCTGCATTTATGCTGTGGTTATCCATTTTTCTACAGAATTGGAAAAGTTAATGTAGTAAGGTATTGAGCTTTTAATCTGCTTAAGAGTTATTTTGCATACAAATATATTAGCTTCCTTCTAACTTGAGAATAATTTAGATAAATTTATATGAAATATTGAACAAGTAGAAAGGAATATTTAGTGCTATACGAATTTAGGGTACTTTTTTGTTGTGCGAAGAGACTTGATAGTAACAAAGATGTCAATACCCTCATTTTGGAAAGGCTCAACCTCTCCTGACATGCATCACCATCTCTATGATGATGACTATCACCTTGGGATAGCCACTCCTTCCTGTTCTGCACCCTATATTCAACTCACTCTAGATATCTTCACTTGAATATACTTTTATCCTTTAGGCATAGCACTAGGAACTGAGAGCTTTTCCTGAGCTTTGGGAAACTTTGAGACTGGAAAAAAACATGTCACCAAGGTATGAAAAAGAAAACATCAATATCAAAACAATACATGGTATGATGTCAACTATTCTGATAGCCACGAGCCAGACATCACAATGTTTTAAGAAAATTGTATTTATGGGGCGCCTGGGTGGCGCAGTCGGTTAAGCGTCCGACTTCAGCCAGGTCACGATCTCGCGGTCCGTGAGTTCGAGCCCCGCATCGGGCTCTGGGCTGATGGCTCAGAGCCTGGAGCCTGTTTCCGATTCTGTGTCTCCCTCTCTCTCTGCCCCTCCCCCGTTCATGCTCTGTCTCTCTCTGTCCCAAAAATAAATAAACGTTTGAAAAAAAAATTAAAAAAAAAAAGAAAATTGTATTTAATGTGAAATGAGTACATTTTGGACTTTTTGTTACCATGTAGGATATGATTTCCAAAAGTAAGACTAACTAGTATTGATGAATGGCCTTTAATGACTTTTGCTCAAATCCAAAATAGTGAAACAATTCTCAACTTCCTCTTTAATAACGTTCTTACTCATTGCTCTCTCGTGACATACACACCAGTGTAGCACCCAGAAGTCTGGCCTCCAGAACTGGAAAACTAAAACCACACTCCCCTTGCATATATCTAAACATTCTCTCCCAGTCTCTCCAGAACACAATGCCTTTTTTCCATTCTGCCTGGCTCTTCTTTAGTTTAGGTCCTCATCTTTCCTAACTGTGAGGATGTGGGCTCTAGGTTTCTAGCACATGAGGTGCTTTATAAAAACAAGGATTTATAAGCTCCATTTACCAGTTAGACTGTGATTCAGTTCATTTTGGATGCTGCTTGGGAACCTGATGGCTTATTTGTCTTTTAAAAATCTCCCCAGGTGATTTTGACCCATACATTGAGAAACATTGCCAAATTCCTTGCCCAGGAAATAACGAACTTTTTTCCCCCAGAGCACCTATTTAATTTTTGCAGCTTACAATAATGCATTGCATTCAGAGTAAAGATCTGTCTTCTCAGAATGATGCTCAAGGCTCTCTGTGCTTTAACACTTGCCCGTATCTCATACTAGTTTTCCAATACAGGGAAACTGCTTCTTATTCTATTTCACATACTCTTTACCTGGCCTGAAACTTCTCTTTCTTCAAGGCCAAGTGACACTCTTGCCTGGTCTTTCCTGATTTGTCTAGTCTGGATTAGGAAAGATTAGGTACTTTCCTTCAATTGCACTCATGCACATTTCTACTGGTCTCAAAATATTTGGTCTGTTTAAGTCTCTGTCTTCTATACTAGTTTATGAGCTCCTGGGCAGTAGGGACTATTTATTGACTGTTTAAATAGAAGCATCTAGCATACAGCCTGGAAGCTACTCAGTGCTCAATAAATCAAATGAAAATTTTCAAAAATTAAAGTTAATTAATCTGGTCCTCTTACGTTATGTCCTTATATGCTTAGAGAATTACAGCAAAGGAACACTGGCCATGGTCTATAGGCTAGATTATGCCAAGGTAACTATTTAACTTCCAAATCTCAATAGCTTAACTCAGTAGAGGTTTAGTTTTTGTTCGTGTTACATATACAATGCAGGTTGGTTTAGGGTTTTTTGTTTTTTTGAGGTTTTTTGAGTTTTTGTTTTGTTTTGTTTTGTTTTTGTCTCATATAGCTACTCAAAAGTCCAAGCAGACAGGTGATGTGACATTTCAGCATAAGGCATCAAAGTTTACTTAGGAAGTTTCTTTTGACTATTTTAATATACATGATCCATGCCACTTTTTTTTTTCATAATCTATATGCTAGAACTTGTGACACCTACTCATTAATATTCAGTGAAGAGTAAATTTCTCTGCCACAAGACTTTATGTAAGGAATTTCAAACTTCCCTCTAACTGAGCCCACAATCTATTTGGAGCCATCTTTCTTGATGTTGGCTGTCTGTATTGTTTACATACATTGAAGACTTAGAAATCAATAAATCAGAACTGTCTCAATTTGAAACTCTTCTAAATTATTTCATTTATGAAAGATAATCAGGGAAGGAAAGAATAGTGTAATTATTAATTTCCTTTGGTTACATCTTTATTTAAAATAGATAGAATTAGTAAAACCTGCCAGTACTTTTTATTCAGTATTATATTTTTCATTTTTTATTCAAGTTAAGTTTACTGATCCTATTTTTTATGTTTAATTTGTATGCCTTTATGTGATGAAGTATAAAATTTATACCAAGCACATTCAGTCCCTCAATATAAGGATCTTGGGGGATGCCTGGGTGGCTCAGTAGGTTAAGCATCCAACTTCGGCTCAGGTCATAATCTCACGGTTCGTGAGTTCCAGCTCCATGTCGGGCTCTGTGCTGACAGCTCTGAGACCAGAGCCTACTTCGGGTTATGTGTCTCCCTCTCTCTCTGCCCCTCCTCCGCTCATTCTCTGTCTCTCTCCTTCAAAAACAAATAAACATTAAAAAAATGTTTTTAATATAAGGATCTTGGTGTTCTTTCAAATGTAGGTGGCCTGTGTTAATTCTTAGGCATAGCATTCTGGGAAAGACCAACACAAGTGGGTGTAATTTTCTGCAAATGTAGGACATATTTCCTCAAAATATACTGCTTGACTAATTGTCATCTCTGTTATAACTCACAATATATTCGATAGCTTAATTTTATAGATATTTGGAGGAGTTGGGTTTTTTTAGTTATCAAGACTAATTTTTAATAAAATAGATTTAACTGCTTGTCTGTTAAAGTGTAACAGTTCCTGGGAGCTGAGGCAGGTGCAGCCAGCCTGCTGGTTTCACCCACCTCTTACTGATTAATCTACTGGTCAATAACAGCACAAGATACCAAGTTTCAAGGAATGATGCAAACTGGTGCTAGCAGTTGTCAAAGATGTTGATAAATGTGTTTTTCTGTCACCTAACTCTCCACTGGTCTCTTCGATTCAAAGACATTTTGTCAGTTGGTAACAGCAGTGATTTAAAAATAAAAGAGAGAGTTGGGATGGCATTAACTTTAACTTATCAACTCAAAGTTGTGTCATCATTGTAAAGTCAACTGACCATTTTGAGCAGAAAACCAGACCAATTTTGTGGAAGTTAATGGTACTGATTGTCGTGTGTGTCCCATCATTGCTGAATGAAATAATTATTTATAATCCATTCCAAATTACAATGGAAACTGAGGGACAACCCAGTGAGAGGGCTTAATGTATATTGCCAGCAATCTACAATTGGAAGAGAAATATAGATTTGAACTGTTACTCTCCTAAAGACAAAATGGAGGTATTTGGGTGGCTTAGTCAGTTAAGTGTCCGACTTCAGCTCTTGTCATGATCTCACAATTCGTGAGTTTGCCCCAAGTCAGGCTCTGTGCTGACTGACAGCTCAGGGCCCAAAGTCTGCTTTAGATTCTGTGTCTCCCTGTCTCTGTGCCCCTGCCTTGGTCGCTCACTGTCTCTCTTTCTCTCTCTCTCTCTCTCTCTCTCTCTCTCTCTGTCTCAAAAATAAACATTAAAAAGAAAGAAAGAAAGAAAAAACAAAGTATATTTATATTGCCCATCTTAGTGATTATACTTGGACTGTTTTACTTATTTTTTTTTTTGAAAACCAAGTGGGAAAAATTTAAGATCCGGAGTTAATGTGAAGAGAAATCAGAATCTTTCTTTTGACAGCATGGCAAGTCAAAAAATGTGGGCCCTTCTTCTTAATTTACGGCTGCATTTAGGTCAGTGTTTTTAATTCCACTGTAGTATTTTCTGAAATGTAAGTTTTCCTAAAAGGGAAGCTCTGTGATCAAGTAAGTGTGAGTCACATTGCACATTCCATCTAGGGAGACTTAATATACATTTTCATATTCAAGAAATATTAAAGGACTTTTTTGGTAAAGAATTACATTTAATTTTACTTAACCCAACAAACACACAGCTTTTCTTTTTTGTTTCATTACATTTATTAACATTTTCCAGAGCACAGGTTTCAAACGGCACTCCGCTATGTGCAGTGAATTATGTGTGTGTAAATAGTGAAAGAGGAATTAGCAGAAGGTCCGTCCTTCACCGGCTTTGGTCCTCATAGGTGAGAGGAATGCAGTGATGGACCACCTGTTGTGGTGAGTGATTAGATGTGGAAGTGCAATCAACATGTTCTTGGTTTCCATCATCTTTCCATCACTTGTATGACTCCGTTTGTTTAAAAACTCATTTTATCACTGTTTTTTTGAACTGTCACATGGAAGAGGTCCAGCTCATGCCTGATGCTCATATAGCAGAGTAGGAATATTGCACAGGGGGGTTGTTTAACTTGGCATCACAGAGTAAGTGACTGTCTGAATTTGCACATTTATGGCACTTATTACTTAGGACACAGGTGGTTGTCCTCAATATGAATGAGAACGTGAGCTGCTTCTCATTTCTTCAAAATGAACTGATCATAATGTTCTTTTGCAAAACTTCTTTTTTTTATTCATAGGAAGTATCATTTGAATCAGCTCTTATGTTCAGTATAGTCGTTTCCAGGGAGATACACTAGGATTCAAATATTCATTAATGCAGCAGGGAGTATGTGTCTTTGGATGTATTCTTACTTTCTGACTGTGATTTTGATGTTGCTTTTAGGGAATAAAATTGAGTTACTCTTAATGTAGATGACTACATCCTGGGTATGAATATGGGTAAATCAGTTTGATTAAGTCAATCCGACTTCAATATAGTAAATCCAAGGGAATGATTAAAATATCCTACATGGAACGAAACATTATACTTATGTCTAACCCATCAGAAAACAAAAGTGAAAACAAAAACCTCAAAAAGACTGTCAAGTCATTTTGGACACAAATCATATTTAATAGAGCCCTTTTGCCCTGAAGGATTCAGTTATAGACTGAATGTTTATGTGTCCCTAAAATTCATATGTTGTTATCCTAATCCCAAATGTGATGTTATTAGGAGGTGGGTTTTTTGGAGATGATTAGGTTATAAGGGAAGAGGCTTCATGAAAAGGATTAGTGCCCTTATAAAATAGACCACAGGGAGCTCCCTTGCTCCTTCTGCCCATGAAGACACAGCTATGAACAAGAAAGCCGTTCCTCGCCAGACATGAGATCTACTGGCATCTTTGATCTTGACCTTTCCAGTCCCACAACGATGAGAAATGAATTTATGTTATTTATAAGCTTCCGCGTCTATGGTACTCTATTATAGCAGCCCAAACAGCTAAGAGAGGCTCTGAGTATTATTTGAGTATAAATAAGGAAAAGATGTTTCAGATTCTGTGTCTCCTTCTCTCTAACCCTCCCCCGTTAATGATCTGTCTCTCTCTGTCTCAAAAATAAATAAACGTTAAAAAAAATTAAAAAAAAAATAAGGAAAAGATCAGAGTGCTTTCACATTTCCACTAGTGACATCATAACAGATGCCATCCTTTTGCATGTGCAAGGGCATGCAATAATTATGATTATATTCATTAGTATGCTCACATCCTTGAGGGTAACCAACATGACTATTATTCTATACCCTGTAGATGTGCTTAGATATTAAAAAAAAAAATCTGCCAAAGGTGAACTTGGAATCAAGCATTTATAATTTAAGACCACCAGAAAAAGAGATTCTGTTTTGTTTTCTAAGAGAAAAGATGCAAAAAAAATTTCACCTGACTAGTCACCATAGGAAAGTTTTATCAGTTGCCTGGGTAATCTATTTCAAGGTTATCATATCAATCAAAATTTCATGGGTAAGGAAAAGAACAAGCAGTGAAAAGCTTGCTATTTTGGTACAGAAAAGAAGGATTTTTTTTTCTATTCTAAGAAGTGATTTATGGCCTGATAAATAGAGTATGGGAGCTTTATTGCTTCCATTTCCCATCTTCTGTGCATTTGGGGTAAACTTGCAAGTAATGCATACTGAAGAGCTTTTTACATTAGCTAATGTTCTGTTGACAACTATTGTACAAAATGGCTGAGTTGAACTGCTTAGCATGCTTCATAATAGCACATTTACTGCTCTCCAGCCATAACTTGGGGCTGCATCTTAAATTACTAAGAATCTGGACAAGCAGTAGACAGAAATCAATCAAACTTCCTTGCTTTGGAATTTTGTATGGCTAATTCTTTGTGTTTTTATTTCTTGTTTGCTTGTTTATTAACTTATTAATAACTTACTTATTCATATAGTCATCCAATAAATATTTATGAATGGATTGTTTTATACTGACATTGTGTGCTAGGTTTTAAGGATCCAATGAAGGTAGCATCCTTGATCTCTAATAGCTTCCACTTTAGTGAGGAGCAGAGAAATGTGTAGCTACCATGCCACATGGAAAGGGCTAGACTGCAGAAAGCACAGGGATTACACTGAGAAATTAACTCTGTTCAGACTAGGGGAATCAACAAAGGATTTTCAGAGGAGGTGAGGAAAACCCCAAGCAAGTTGGGAGAAAAGGTGGGGAAGGAGTGTGAGGTGAGAGAGAAGCAAATTGGAGGTGAGGAGAATAGTTAGGAGGCCGCTGTGGGAATCTAGGAGAGAAATGAGGAAGGCCTGAACTGGAGAAGGGAATGGAAAGGCAAAGCTCCATTTGTAAGTCCTTGGTGACTGGGACATGGGATGGGGACAGTAATGACCAGGTTAGAGAGTAGCAAGGTGCCTCTCAGGTTGCCATGCAGAATATGATTCCAAAATCCATTTAATTCATTCATTTGGGCCCCTGAAAATGGCTTCAAGGGTGTTAAGCTCTGTTATGGTTTCAAGTTTCTTACAGAGTCCTAACTAGAATGAATTAAACTAATTCAACTCTATAAGCTGATTCAGTTCCGTGCTTGCATTTATAAAAGTCCCAGGGAGATGGGTCACATACAGGACACAATGGTAGTGAAGGTAAGTAGATGGTGAAACAATTATTTTAAAAATTGTCTTCAGCTAATTATAGAAAGTCTAGTGGAAGAATGTCTTTCCTTGCTTTGAAGATCAGAATTTCTATTACAAAAAATAATATATGGATGATCTAATTATTTGTACAACATTAAAATCTTCATCAAAGTTCTTTTATTTGGGCTTCTAGAACTCCAGGTATAAAGAATACCATAGCATGTGGCCCCTCCACCAAGGAGGCTTCAGTTTTCACTGAGATAATAAAGGGTCAAAGAATTAGCAACAACTGACAGAACATCTAAGATCAGTACATCTCACTAGGGAATTTCTTGGTCTATTCTCAGGAGATTTTAATTCATGACTTGGTAAAATTCTTTCTTTTATCAAAGCAGAAGGGGAATGAAAGATCACTGAATTTATTTTTAAACCAGAGGAAGCCTCCCATATCTGTTATCTTGTTTGAGTTTGCTTTTGCCTCCAAAATGGACATTATTATTATATTCTCACAGAAAACTACAGAACACAATATTATAGCCAGAATGTAACAGAAGTATAATAGTTACACGGAAATCTAACTGAAGGAGTTGAAAACAGTCATAGGATGTATGTGATAATATGGTGAAATTGGCAAAAAATAACAGCAGCAGAGAATATTCAAATATATCTTTAAAATGTGCACTTATATTATGGCCTCTTTCTATTGGACAACTAATTAACAGCTGACTCCCACCCAACTGTCAATGAGGTGGTTTGCTTTCAGTAACTTATTTATTAAATCATAAAATAAGACCATGGTAATGATGAGAACAGATTGTTCTAAGTCCCACAACATTCTACCCATGAAACTATCATTAACATTGCTCTGAAAAGTGATATGTAAGAGTGTCATGTCACTAGCTATCCTGCATTGCTAGTTACTTTGTTACATATTCTCTCATCTTCTACATAAGTTTTATAACCAAAAAGACTTTATATTTTAGTATATCTATATTGATTTAATGCCATGTATTTTATCCTTAATATTTGTTTCTTGATAAGCCAAGAAGAAAAATATTTAAATAGGTAGTTTTGATAATCATAAACTCAATACATTTATTTTCACAAATGGGGAAACTGACACACAGAAAGATGTTCGATTCAAATTCATATTGCTAAAAGGGCTCTCTGCCATTAGATGATAGGACTCCTGGAATCCACACCCCTCACTTTTCCCATCACTCCTGTTCTTCCCCTTTATTTCATACACGAAGCCTATTTACTGTAGCTCTGATAAAACATTACTAAGCTATATGTTGCTTTGAAACTAAAGTTTTTGTTTTGTTTGGCCTTTGGCTGCAAAATGCTTAAGGCCAGATTGGCTTCATGGACATTTCTTTCTTATTAAATTGTTCATGCACCAATATTCCATTAAGAAAAGTGTAAATGTATATGTAACCCTGTGCTCTAGCAAAGTCCCACATGTTTCTCTGGTCTCTGTTTTCTTAATCAGTCTGCAATGTAGTGGTCCATCATCGCTACATTGCAATATGGTGGACTGTCATCAGAAGACTAAAGAGGAGGTGAAAGGTGAGCAAATCCAAAGGAGTCCATGTAAAAGGAAATGTGCACACATCTTATCTTGGAATTCTTTTTTTAAAATTTTTATGTTAATTTATTTTTTGAGAGAGAGAGAGCAAGCCGGGGAGGGTCAGAGAGAGACGGGGAGAGAGAAATCCCAAGCAGGCTCTGCACCATCCTGCAGAGCCCGATGTGGGGCCCAAACCCACAAACCATGAGATCATGACCTGAGCTGAAACTAAGAGCTAGATGCTCAACTGAGTGACCCACCAGGCAACCCATCTTGGAATTCTTAATAACCTATCCTTACTGGGCCTCTCCACGTTTACCTTATATTAGATATAAGGGACTCTTTGTTCCTTTTGGAACAAATATTTTCATCATTTTTTTCTGGTCAATTCATATCCACTTTTCAGTAGTCTGCTCCCCACCCCTTCTTCATCCAATATGGTTATAACCATGAATGTCCTTACTCCTTCCATTTCACACTCGAATCCAGCAATTTATATATGGTTTCACCTTGTCTACATGCTTCCCTGACTCATTCATCCACATTTATTTCTTCTAAATGTGAAATTCTTACCCACTTTTTTCCCCAGCACTGCATTCTGAGCCTTACAACATTTATACCTGATACTAATGCCTGTTAACAACTAGTTTCTAAGGTCTTTGAAAACAGCTTTGTGCTTGTGTGTCATTTGGTTTCTCTTTAGATAGGCCTGAGATGTTAGGACTATTCATACATGGTTCTTCCCCTTTTGAGCTCCTGGTAGGATTGTACTTCGCCAATCTGTTGAAAGTTAAGCACAACCTTATGACTTCCTTTGGAAAACAGAATGTGAGAGAAGCAATATATATCACTTCTTGGCATAGGTTTTAAGACCCAGGGTGTGGTTCACCTTATTTTCAACCCTTGCTATGATAACATGGCAGTGGATATGAAGATAGAATTTCCATCAGCTTGGACCCTTGAATGGCTACATTGGTAGAGTTTATTGTTGAAATTGGTGGATATGTACTCTGAGTGAGAAATAAATAGTCCTTTTGATATGCCACTAAGATCTGGGCATTCTTTCTTTCTGCAGCATAACTTATGACATCCTATCTGATTAAGCATCTTAGATAAGTGTTATGCCTATAGTGGATATCCAATAAATATTTGTGAAGTGAAGAATTAAGAGAATTAATTAGACACTGTAATGTAATTAATTTTGGAAAAGTCTCAGTGACCACCAACAAGCATAACCAGGGATACCAATGAGAAAGTAAAAACAGGCGAAAGATGATTTTTTGTGCTGACATACAAAATAAAGCTTAGCAAATTCCCTTAACTCTGATTGACCTCAGAAGTACTGAGAGAGGCCAGAACAGCCTGAAGTTGCAAATAATTGATGTCTCAATTCCTGGAATATTCATTTCTAAGGCCAGTTAAGAAATGGGGAGGAGGTAAGAAAGGAAAAGCTGGAAAGATGGATGTTTTATAGAGTTGGCTGATTGGGTCAGTGAACAAACTGAACAAGGATTAAAAAAATACTGGTTTTACTTTGAACCAGTGTGAAGTAGGCTTACCCATTATACTTCTATGTATTATGTGCATTTTAATGCACATGCGTATTATATGCAGAAACATGACAGAACGCAAAGGAGACAAGTCAGCATGTGTCTTATAAAAAGAACTGCTTTCAGAAAGATGACTGGACGAAAAAAGGTAAGATTTGGTTTTTCAGACAACTCATCCCAAATTCATATGTAGCACCATCATGACAAGTTTTGCCTTACTTTCAGCCATCTAAATTTGTATGTCTTTTTCAAATAAGCTCTGTGTGTTTGCATCAGGGCAAATCGTAGGGAAGTGCTAAAAATGACATAAGACACTGCAATATGTTTTCAGTTCTCTGCACGTTTATACAATATTATTCCAAAGCTATTGGTTGCCAACCTATTCAGTACCAAGTAGGGTTCTAAAGCAATTCTTAAAATTTAATGTGTGTAATAATTAGGAGGGATTCTTGCTAAAATGCGGATTCATAGCCAATGGGTGGAGACTAAGATTCTGCATCTCTAACAAACTCCAAAGTGATATCGATGAAACTGGTATGGACCACACTTTGAGAAACAAGGTTGTAAGCAGAGCCTCTCAGGTCACCATTGGTGGCCATTGGTTTGAGAGGTCAGAGCTCACTGGAGCCGGTAGCCACTACCTGAGTGCCCTCATCAGGAGAACGTCAGAGGGGTGGACCACGTGGTCATCTCATGCAGTTTGCATGCAGTTTGCCACATCCAGCACTCACAAAATTTCCCCAACTCACTGAGCCTAGCCAAAGAGAAAATCTATGAGAACAGTTAGCTAAGAGCTCTTCTCTACTCATCAAGAACGTGGGACCTATTGAACTGATGGATGCGTGTTCGTGATATCCATGGAGAAAAATGTGCAGCTTAGCTAGCAGCCCATCAGGGCAGAGGAAGCAAAGAAACCCGGTGAGGACGCTAAAGGAGTAGAGCACCAAGTGGCACCATTGTATATTGTCCTCGCATATGGTAGATGTTTATGTTCACTTGCAACAGACGTGCCCTTGCCACAGCAGCCTGGTCAGCTGAGGGATGACTGCTTCAGTGATGCACATATATTCTGCAAATTAAGCTGCTTTGTTATTCTGAAATACTGCATGTGAAAAAGTTTGAGCATTCCCATTATAACAAGATATCATATTATGTTTATTAATGAAAGTGAGAACAATCTGATAGCTACTATAAATGTATTTTGTTACAAGTTTTTATCGCCTTCTTTTTTTATCTTGTTTTGTAAAATAGTTTCTCATTAATGCTATTAAAAATGTGAAAATACCATCATTAAAAACTCATCCGGGGTGCCTGGGTGGCTCAGTTGGTTGACCGTCTGACTTCGGCTCAGGTCATGCTCTCACGGTTCCTGGGTTCGAGCCTCACATCTGGCTCTGTGCTGACAGCTCAGAGCCTGGAGCCTGCTTTGGATTCTCTGTCTCCCTCTCTCTCTATGCCCCTCCCCCGCTCATGCTCTGTCTCTTTCTCTGTCAAAAATAAATAAACATTAAAAAATTAAAAAAAAAAACCTCATCAGATGTTTTGCTTATTTTAAACACAAAGCTTAATATAAGGTAGTATGTTCGTGAACACCAGCTCATATTTCAAATAAATTTTTTTTAATTTTAACATTAAAAAATTTTTTTTGAGAGAAAGAGAGGCGCAAGTGGTGGAGAGGGGCAGAGGGAGAAAGAGAGACTCTTAAGCAAGTTTTATGCTCAGCATGGAGCCTGATGCAAGGCTTGATCCTATGATCCTGAGATCATGTTCTGACCAAAATCAAGTGTTGGATGCTCATCTGACTGAGCCACCCAGGTGCCCCTCATATTAAAATTTTGTAAAAGTTTTATTTGAAAATATTACACAAGTTTAATATTTAATGTGATCCTTAGTATTTGTATCCTATTTGTGTTGTTATAATTGTATGCTAAGTATAATACTTTTTTCATTAAGCCCATATCAAGGTACTAAATCCCTTTGCATTTTCCCAAAAGTGTCAATCAAATTTTATTATTTCTATGCATCCTAAAATGACAAAAGATTAGAAAGCAACATTATAGGGACTTTAGCAATGAATGAGACAAAATCCCTGTTTTCTTAAAGCTCTCATTCTCATGGAAAGAAAGAAAATAAATGTATAAACAAGAAAAATATCATAGAGTTTTAATTGTTACAAAGAAATATAAAATAGGTTGTTTTATTAGGCAGTAATGGTGTGGCTTATTTCAATTTGTGATCATAAAAATCTCTCTTAGGAGGTAACACTTAAAGTGGGATCTGAAGACCAGGGAGAAGACAACCGTATGATAATCAAAGGGATGGGTATTATGGAAGAGGGAATAGTCAGTTTTAAGACCTTGGGATAATATTTGGCTTGCCACAGGAAAAAAAAAAAAAAGGTCAGTGTGGTTCCAACATTGTAAACAAGAGGGAAGCAGAAGAGATGAACTTGGAAAGATCGGCAGGGTCACATTATGGGGGGCCACAGTAAGGAACTTATTCTGAGCATGACAGGAAACTATTGAGAGCTTTTCTTGGGGATGTGGCAACATAGAGTTAGTGTTAAATACATGGCCTCTGCAGTCAGCCTGCCTGGGTGCAGATCCCAGCTCTGCTATTTCCCAGCTATGTGATGTGGGTAAGTTATTTTACTACTCTGTATCTCAGTTTCCTTACTGTAAAATATAGGTGACAATCGCAATGAAGTATGTAGGTTTATTGTGAGAATTAAATGAGTTATTATTTGTAGAGATGATAATAGCATAATATATTAAGAATATTAAACTATGTTTAACCATGGTAGTCATTATTTTGAATTTTTATACAACATTCCCTAATCCAACCCATATTTGAGATTTTCTCGGAGCCGAGCCTGTATATTTTCAATGAAACCCTATAAACCTGTAACTGAATACAAATAAACTCTGATTCTATTTTGACTTGCAATTGACTCCTCTCTATATAAAATATCTTTGCAATAAATTTAATTTTAATAACTTTTTTAATGCAATGTGAATTGGGAAATAATTTATATTCTTTACTAAATTATATCCCTTTCTAAAAATATGTTAACTTTCTGGGATTTCACCGTCATTGGTAAACATGCAAAGATTTCTGCATGGACTTTCATTTTGGACGCAAATGAATATGGTAAATGTTAAATCATCACTTAACATTACTTTTTTTTCTGGATTAAAATAAGTTACTTTTGAAGAGGAAAATGCTGCTTGTGCAGTCATTTAAATGGAGTAGGGGTAAATTATGTACTTCCAAGGAATTAAACTGAGACTTTGTTAGAGATTCTGGCTGTATGTAGACAAGAATATGGGAAAAGAGGTAGAATGGACAGGATGAGAATTCAGGAGTCCTGTGTTCTATTCTTAGCTGTTTAAATAAAATACATTTCACAAAGAAAGTTTCAGAGTCATGGTTGGGCTCAGTTTTTCATCTGTAAATTGAGAAACTAAAATAACATGGCCATCCCTGTTTACAGATAAGGTATTTGAGGCAAGGTAAGTTTAAGTAATTTTCCCAATGTCACACAGCCAGTAGATATAGAAAGGGAGGGTCTTGCCTTCATTTTTGGAAGGATTCTGTTTGATAACCTGGAGCCATTGTCCATTATACATTTCTCATTCTTTTCTAGTATTATATAATTTTTCAGTGAGGAATTTTTCAGTAAGGCATTGCATTTATGAAAATAAATCTTTTTCACATGAAATACACCTATGAACTTGCCCTAGAAGTTTCTTGATTTAAACAAATGAAAACATTTAAAAAGTGATAAAATTATTCTCCTGTTGAAAGGACACAGCTTAAGAAAGCTATAGAAAGCCTTCTAAATTCTTCTAGAAGCAATAGAGTTCTGCAGAGGTGCAGTTTACATGATATAATATTGGAAACATGTAGATTAAATTTCCCTTTATGTGGGAACTTTGTATGATAGGAAGAAGCAGTTTCAGCAAAATGTAATTTGAGTTTTCAACCACAATTGATAGTAGAAACAAAGTACAAAGGAATCTACTTGTCTTCCTTGAATGTATAAGAAGTTCTAGCTCGAGGCTATATTTATATCAGAACAATTTATCTAAGCTTAGTGCATTGGTGTAAATTTAGTCTCCAGCTAAAGGTTAACTTCAGCTGTGATGGGAACAAACAAGCACAGATTTCTTTCTTTTCACTTGACTGAGTCTGGGTTGTACCTTATAGTGGTGGTGGTAGTAAGATGCCAGTGGGTGGGGATGGGAGTGGAAGGAGTTAGTCATTCAGGATGTAAACCTTCAGCTGTGCAGGTAGTGCCCTCTGCTGGTCATTAAACATGTGCATCAAGACTCTCCTATGGAAAAGGAAGTTGAAAAACACATTACCCTTATTGCTCTAAATAAGCATTCAACTCTAGGCTGAGTATTAAATTTATTTTTCTAAGTCTAAATGGTAGTACTAAGGGAATCAGGAGTATTTTATTTGTAATACCTAAGTCAGTTTATCACATGACTTCAACTATGGCTAACATATAATATTTTATAACATAATTTTCAAAATTTGTTATGTAGAAATATAACTTTCCAAAAAGTAAAATAATTAGTTGAATAGCAAAAAAATATAATGATGAGTTTCCTTTAAATATCCACTGCTCATAGGGACATTTAAAAATTTTTAATTGTTATTCTACTCATATTAAATGCTTAATTTGAACACGCAGTTTGGATATACCTCTACTGGGAAAAAATATATAGTTCTCCACAATATGTTACCATAACTCTTACATGGGAACAAAGCCAAGGCCAAGGAAACCAATCTGAGATTGGTTGAGGAAGGCGTATCGTAGCATGGAGAAGAACCTCTTCGATGTCTCCTGCCTCAGTCAGAACCACTTTGGATACTGGACCAGTATTGAGGTTGAGGATGAGTAACAAATAGCTCAAATATGAGATTCATGTAAAAGCTCTGATGAACCTGATATCTATACCTGAATCCATGCTTTCTGAATTTCTGTGATACCCTCTTAAGGAAGCTAGGGGCAAGGCTTTTGAACTCCAGTTTCTTACCAGGGACAGTTGATAAGCATGTTTTCCCTTTACTTATTAAAGGTACAAATCATGTGTAACTTAGACACCTTTCATTAAAGACTAGAAAGCAGAGCAACCCATTCGGGCCCCACACCTCTTGAGGAAAATACTAACTTTTACTGTCTTTAGAGTAATCCCAGAAGTTAACATTGATCATAAAGCATATATTGAAGCTTGGAAAGGAGAGAGCAAGGAGTAGTCACTCACAGTGGCTTATAAATGACAGATCTTAGTGAATATTGTCCATCTCTCCAGTGTGAATACATAAATAACTATTAAAGAGACTTCCAGTCACACACAGCGGGGAAAAGCCAGAGCAATGTCAAGTAGAATCATTAGAGAAAAACAGCACACTAGACTTCATTCTGACCACAAGTCCCTGGATATGGCTGCCATTGACGTGAGTGAAAGAGATTCATGCCAGTAGAAACAAAGTCAGGCTCAGAGAGATGCCTTAACACCAGTTAACAGAGTTGTAGGAGAGTCCGTCATTCATTCAGTCAACATTTTTCTTCACTTAGAGTCAAGTAGATAGTGCTGGGGTTTTTTTTTTTGTTTGTTTTTGTTTCTTTTTTAAATAAAGCAATGAACAAGGAGAAGCTGTGGTTTCCATCCCCCTGAAACTTGGGATAAGATAGGGGTATCTCTACATACTGTGGTACAGATGTATGTGTAAATGTATTTGGGAGTCTGGTGACAGACACCTACACGTGTGTAACAGAAACACATAAACTCATGAGCAATGTGTCCTTCAGAAAATCTTTGGTCCTCATTTTCTTTTTTGTAAAAAGAAGAGATTTAGGTTAGTTAAATGTAATGTTTCTTAGAGGTCTGAAATTCTGTGAGTCTGTATATTCAGTCAGTTTTACTTGTATATAAAAATGCTTTGGAAGAAAGACGGAGAGATTTTGGAATTGGCAGAATGATGAAAATCAGCCAAATCTGCCTCAAGGAAGTTTCATGAGGAAATGGATGTTGTTTGTGTAGATTCTTATCTAAACTTGGCACCTAATACGTGAGTTATCAGAAGCCAGATAACTGATAGAAATGTTTTCTTTGAATTCATTTTTTTCCCTGAATTGGCAAAGCCTTACATAGAGTTGAAAGAGAGTAGAAGCTGGGTTTGAGAGAATGGGGGTGGGTATGACTAGTAAGGGAAATCACATGGTTTAGAATTTTAGAGTTGGAAGGTCACTTGAGATTAATGAATGCAATTTTCAACCCAAGCACAAATCCTGTCCTGAAGAGTCTTGATAAGTTTTAGGGACAATGCATGCGCAAAGTAGGATAATGTCATAGGTACCAAGTATTTGAAAATGAGTCAGAGCCAGATGAATAAAAGTGAAAAAGAAACTCTAGAAAGAGAGAACACCGTGACCAAATGGGGATGGGGAGGTATTACAGGCATTTCCCTATCAGGAAAGCATTGACTGTGAGTTAGGGAATAGTGGCAAATGTGACTGGAAAAATGATATTCGTGTCATGTTCCGTGTTGAGCTAAGAATCTTGGGATTTATTCCATTACCAGTAAGCGTTTTAAGCAAACTAGTGGTACAGTTAGATTTACATTTTAAATAGAGCAACCCAGGTACAACATGGAGACTGTATTTGAAGGTGGTGGGACTAGAAGCAGGGTCTTTCAATAACCCGTAGAGATCATTAAGCTAGGATCTAGAGGAGAATAGAAGTAATAGGTGGGAAGGAGGAAATAAAGAATGGAAAATTTTGGAAAATCAAATCAACAGGACTTATTTAATTGCTTGTTTTTGAAAACTAGTAGAGAAGACCTACAGATTTTTAGTTTGGGTAACCATTAACATAGAGGAAACAGAGAGGTAGATGAAGGGGAATATGGTGAGTAAGCACGTGGCCTTGAATTTGGGTTGCATGTGAGATCTCTATACAAGTCTAATTAATGCCATGCTTAAGGGAGAGAGAGACAGAGACAGAAGAAATTGATAACTACCATCTAAGACTGAATAGTGCCTAAAGGGTTTGAATTAATTGATAGGATTGAGTTTTGATAAGTTCATGAAAAGATCAAATTATAGGTAAAACCTGTAACTTTTATTTTTCAGTACATCTGAATTTATGAGCAACTTAATTGCCCCCACTACTTAGTAAAAACATTTAGCACTTTGTAAATAGTCAAGCAATGGTGATTATGATTATTATTATTAGTTAGAATTTTACATCACCTTGGGATTTGAGGGAAAAAATTGGGATGTGAAAAATCTTGTTTCTTCCAAAATCAGAGTCCATAAAACTCCGTGTGTGAGTTGTGCAATTAAATCATATTCTCATGATTAAGTGTCTGGTAGAGTGAGAATGAGAAGAGTAGGCAGAGCTGGGTTAAGAAGGGAGGGCATTCCTGAAACAGATGGACTTGACTGGTTTTCAAAGTATGACACAGAAGCACGTGGAGGTTTGGAAAGGCAGGTGGGAATGGACTGAAAGAGGGCTCATGCAAAGCCAAGGAATATGGACTTGATCTTGTAGACAGTGATTGTTTAAACCTGAAGAGATTTGAATGGATATGAGTCTTTCTGATTTTGATTGTGGCATCTGTGTGAAGAGACACTGAAGCATGGAGAGTTTATAGTCATAGAGGAATAGTTGGGGACTAAAGCAATGGGAATGGAGCAGGAACACGATGAGGAAAAATCTAGAACTACTGTTGTCTGACTCAGTGTAGGGATGGTGGAAGACATATTTATATACAATACTCTGAAGTTTCTGCCTTGATGTAAAATGGTCTCTTCATGGTGAATGTTTGCTTCACATTCTTCATACTTACAGTGAAAAATTTCATCTATTTTTTTTCCTGCAAGATAGATGAATGACTGGCACTTTTAATCTTTGGGTTTCTCATTACTAGATAACTAAATGCAAATCATATCATTGTTCTCAATGATATGTGATTTTCACAGGGAATATTAATCCTGAACTAAATATTATTATTTTTGGTATAAGATATTTATTACTGCTTTTTCACCCTTGGTTCCATTAACATCACTAGTGATACTTTTGGTTGTGATGCTTTCATTTATTAGTATTTGTTTAATGAAGATATGTTCAGAAGTGGATCTAAGTTAAAGTTAGCAATATTGGAACAAAATGAATTTAAAAACAACCCCACACTTTATAACGTGGCTATTGTATGGAAATGCTACAAGGGTTTGTGATATTATCTTTTAATCATTAATTCTTTTTTTATGTTATAATCTAGATTTAGACCCAGATGCAGTTGACTTAGTTAAGCTTACATGGTAGTGTTTCTCATTGTTTTAAGCTCAAGTGGCTTTAAGATATATACCTTTCATACAAACATACATACACTTCACATTGTGAATTATGACCCAGTAGTTTCCTTCATCTTCCAGAATTCCCATGTTTAACAAGAGACATATATTCATTACTAAGGAAGCAATTTATCAAACTGGGGAGAAAAATACTTTCTATAGTTTTCAGATTGGTCCTATTTAAAACAAGTCTTCATTTCTTGTGTAGTCCTTTAGAAAACGTTATATTTCAAGCTGCATAGATCTTTGTAAAAGAAGTTCTGAAAGTCATTTACTATAGTTGTTTCCAGACTTTTGTATTTTGTGGACAATAAAATGCAATTTAATATCAAAGAAAGAAAAGATTTTATTTTATTGTCAACTCCTTATTTTGCCAAAGAGACATTAAAATCTAACAAACAAGAAGCAAACAAAAACCTGTTGCATATCACCACTATTAGTCATAATGTAAAGAACTTCTCAATACCAAAAATCCAAAAAGACAGTATTGAATGTATGGAAATTTTGATATATTATCTGTATTTCTCTCAGTCCTATGCAAACTTTAGTATGAACACCATTGCCAATGTGTATAAATCACTGATCTAAAGTTGTAAAGCACTAACACAGATGATGAAAATGCCTTGTATTTTGAAAGATCATTAGGGAAGGGTTTCTAAAAAAGGGAAATCTTTGATAAATAGAAAAGGGAGTCTAATTTTTTTATTTTTTTTTTCTTTTGTCTCCTGCCCTTCCATTCTTCCACTGAATGAAGGAAAAAGACAAAAATATGCTTCAATCATTCTTCTTTATAAATGCCTATTTTTATTTCTGGAATGTTCTTGTTCCTTTTGTGTCCTTGGCAAGCTTCCATGTATACACAGGTACTCAGCTTTTACATCACCTTCTTGGAACAGCCTTCTTTTCTCTTTTAATATTAGTTGTCTCTCTTCTCAGCCCATTGTGTATACCTACATACTAGCAATTATACTACTTTATCATAATCCATTTTTTTAATTTAAATTCAAGTTAGTTTGCATACAGTGTAGTCTTGGCTTCAGGAGTAGAACCCAGTGATTCATCTCTTACATATAACACCCAGCGCTCATCCCGACAAGTGTCCTCCTCAGTGCCCATCACCCATTAAACCCATTCCCCCATCCACCCCCCCTCCAGCAACCTTCAGTTTGTTCTCTGTATTTAAGAGTCTCATAATCTATTTTTTATTCCTATATGATAATTTCTGACATTAGTTATCAGATGCAGTCTATCTATATTTATTCTCATTTTTTTATATACTCAGTTTTATTTTTATATCTTATTTGGTGATTTCTGTTTACCTAGTTTTTCCCATGTTTTCATTTTTGTCCTTCTTTCCTGCCCTCTTTTAGAATGACTGAGTTTTAAAATTTTAATTTCTGCCTCTATTGGTTTGAATTTATAAACTATTATTGTTTTGTTGATTATCAAGATATTTAGCATAATTTTAAAAGTCTAAATTTAATTTATTTCTCCCCTCTTACTAATTATAAGCTTCCTGGAATATTTCCTTCATAAATGTTAAGAAGGGAGTACACTATATTATTTTTATCTTGTATTGTAGCATTCATGATTAATCTTTACTATTTATTGCTATTATTTTTTATAGTCGTTGCTCTGTATTTCCCATGATTTTAAAAATCATATTGCTTGTCTTTTCTTTTTGTATATTAGTCCTTCCTTTTTGTTTTCATTTCTTTTTTCTTTAAGGTTATTTTTTGTTTGGTTGAAATGTGTTTATCTATTTTAACCTTATTCCTTAAAAATATTTTCAAGGGATATGTGGTTCTAGTTAGTCAGCTATTTTCTGTCAGCTCTTAGAGATATTATTCTACCCTTTCCCAGCTTTCATTTTATACCAAGATGAGAAATATAAGTCTATTTTTTATTTTGTTTCTTTTTCTTTTGCTATTTTTAGAATTTTCATGTCCTTACTATTCTTCAGATTCACAGAAATATGGTTAAAAATAGCTTTTGTTATATGTACCATAGTTGGGGGTCATTATGCTTTAAGACTCTGAAGATTCTTACCTTGCAGCCCTTCTTGAACATTCTTAGTCATTAAGCCTTTTAACTTTGCACTTTTCTTATTCTCTCAATTTTCTCCCTTGCAGAATTATGCATTTATGAGGTCTTCTCTTACCTTCAATTTAATAGTTTCCATGTTTTTATATTATCAGGCTGTACTTTGGGTGATTTTTCTGTTCTCTCCTAACTTATTATTCTTCCTCTAGCTATGTTTTATCTGCCATTTAATGTATTTAGTACATTTTACATTAAAGTCATTATGCTATCATTTTAGAATTAGAACGCCTATTTTGTTTCTTTTCAAATCTGATCTTTTCTATAATAATATGCAAATGAAGCAGAGAAACCAGCATAGTGTTTACACCGTGAGACCCGTTGCCCACCCCAACTCAGAGCTGGTCGGTGTCTGAAAGAGCACTAGAGTCTGGTGGTGGTAGTGGTGGAGTGGTGGGCAGACGGGGACAGGTCAATGGTGGGCAATAAAAACATAGATCCTGGCTTCATGCATCACCAGAGAGGGGGATAAGAGCCAGGTAGCAAGATAATAGCAGTTGCCATGTGGTCTAATAAATTTTGTGCACAGCAAACTTGAAATATTTTCTAATGAATACCCAGAGGTGAACACGGAGGGCACACTGGCAGGGAAATGACGGTCTCAGAGCAGCAGGCAGAAGTAAAGGTCAGTGAGTGGGTTATTACTATTAATATGTGCTTATTTAGAACCCTACTTTTCATGGTCTGGGGAAACAGGTTATAAAACAATGGGTAAGAGAAGGTTGGAGAGTAACTCTGGGCAGTAGCATTAATACTACTTGTGAAATTACACCTCGTCTCAAATATGACCAACACTTTGTGAATTTGTTAAAATGGATATTTTGTCATTAACTTATTAATATAATTTCACTGATTTCATTGATGATGGACTCCGGGCTGAATCTTTAGCCTGCTGCCTGGAGATGTCATCTTCTTCTATTCTTTTCCTTCACCCTCATCATACAACACCAATAAAACATGATATACTCAATTGAAGGGCTATTCCTTGTATAGAAAACACTATAGAAGTGATTTGACATTACCTGAATCACTGGTGGTTTTTTCATAGATAAATTTATCATGGCATCAATATATACATATATATTACAACGTAGATCTGTATGTGGATTCTAGGGAAATTTTCTGTATATATTGCCTTTAGGTTACCCTGTCAAAAGAGAATTAGGTCAATAAAAAAAAGTATATTTAAAAAAAATAATATTCATAGAATAGCTATGCATTGAACGAACACATCTAAAAAAAATGTCTCTATCAGCCTGAAATCTAGGCAGGGTTTTGTGTCTGTAGGTAAAGATATAGAAGTTTTGAATTGGTTTCCCCAATATCTGTAGGCAAACATTTCTAGGACTTATTCTTTCCATGAAGAAAATTTAACAGTATTTAGCAATTCAACTAATATATAAGACTTTTTTCTGCTGGGTACCTCTAGTCTGCCCCTTCGTCACATAATCTCTGAAATAATTTACTCTTCACTGATTAATTCCCTGGAAAAAGTATCAATCTTCAATCTCTTGTTTTCCAAATCTATAGAATTCTTCACATTTTTATGAACTATCCTACATGTAATGCAGTTTTAAGTTATCCCTAATAAACAATAAAACTCAAGTATCAAATGTATAATCTCATATGCAGAACAATGTTTAACAAAATAGCTTTGTCTGAAGAACATATTAGGAGGCAGTGGAATCTTTGAAAACATTGGCAAAACTTTTAAGTTGAATAACAGTAAAAAGTCTGAATAAAATAACAGATGAGGGAAAGGACACTTAACACATTGAATAGTTTAACTTCTGGGGTCATATTGAATAAAGTAATGTTGTTTTTTATTCAGCATTTAAAATAGTATCTTGTGTATTTTTCTTTTTTTAAAAAAAATAAGTTATTAAATAAGTTACGTTTAGTGCTGGTGAACTTCTTTTGTCTAAGACACATACCATGTATTGGTTCATTTAAGATTGTCATACTCCAGTCAGATAGTTTTCCTCTTCCTCTTATCCCCAGCCATCTGTTATTCTTTCTGTGGTGTTTACCAATGTCATAAGAGGCAATTATTTAGAATTTCTCACCTATGTTTTGCTTCCTGGGGGAATTTATGGAAGATGGAAGATGGAAGGAAGCTAAGAAGTCAATAGGAAGGAAGTTTTCCGTTTCTCAGGAAACAGCAGATGGTGGCGAGGATCTGGAGAAAGGGGAACACTTTTGCAGTGTTGGTGGGAGTGCAAACTGGGGGAGTCACTCTGGAAAACAGTATGGAGTTTCCTCAAAAAATTAAAAATAGAACTACCCTAAAGGGGTGCTTGGGTGGCTCAGTAGGTTAAGCACCCGACTTCAGTTCAGGTCTTGAACTCATGACTTGTGAGTTTGAGTCCCATGTTGGGCTCTGTGCTGACAGCACAGAGCCTGCTTCAGATCCTCAGTCTTCCTCTCTATCTGCCCCTCCCCTGTGTGCACAGGCCCTCTCTTTCTCTCTCTCTCTCAAAAATAAATAAACGTTAAGAAAAAAAAAAGAACTACCCTACAACCCATCAATGGCACTTCTAGGTATTTATCCAAGATACAAATGCCGATTCTAAGGGGAACATGCACTCCAATGTTTATAGCAGCAGTATTGACAATAGCCAAATTATGTAAAGAACCCAAATGTCCATCAACTGATGAATAGATAAAGAAGATGTAGTACACACACACACACACACACACACACACACACACACACTGGAATACTACTCAGTGATGAAAAAGAATGAAATCTTGTCATTTGCAACAACATGGATGGAACTAGAGTGTATCATGCTAAGTGAAACAAGTCAGTCAGAGAAAGACAAATATCATATGATTTCACTCATATGTGGAATTTAAGAAATAAAACAGATGAACATAGGGGAAGGGAAGGAAAAATAAGATAAAAACAGAGAGGGAGGCACGCACATAAGACACTCTGAAATACGAGAACAAACTGAGGGCTGCTGGAGGTGTGTTGGGTGGGAGGATAGGCTAAGTGTGTGGTGGGAATTAAGGAGGGCACTTGTTGGGATGAGCACTGGGTGTCATATGTTAGTGATGAATCACTAAATTCTACTCCTGAAACCATTACTACACTATATGTTAACTAACTTAGATTTAAATTTTAAAAAGTAAAAGAAAAAATAAAACATGCAAATACTTAAAAAAAGTCTCAGTGAAGAGGAGGAATAAATTGTTTCAAGACTAAAGGCATGGATAAACCCATGTGTTATAATAAAATAAGACCTAAAATTATTCTGTGAGTATAAATTTCTCCTTGGGGAGAAAACACTGTTAATGAAATGCAAGTAACACTATTCAGTGTCAGGAATGTAGAAAGTTTAAAATTCATGCAGAACCTAACACAATATTACCCAATCAATAAACATTTAAAATATTATTTCTACCAGCATTATATGAGAGTTCCAGGTTTTTTTTAAACACTTGGTATGGTCAGTATCTTTAATTTAAGCCATTCTTATAGATGTATAATATTAGCTCATGGTTTTAATTTGCATTTCCCTAGTGATTAATGATATTGATTATCTTTTCACATGCATTTTTTACCATCTATATATCTTCTTTGGTGAAGTGTCTGAAGAGTTCACCCATTTTATTTTTTGGGTGATATTTCCTTATTATTGAATCTTGGGATTTCTTTACACATTCAATATATAGGTTATTTATGTGGTATGAAAATATTTTCTTCCGATCTGTGGATTATCTTTTTTATTTTCTTAATGTCTTTTGAAGAACAGAATTTTAAATTTTAATGAAATACAATTTATTATTTTTTAAAACTTTACAGATTATGGTTTTGGACTTGTATCTAAGAAATATTTGCCTAACATTTTAATGGTAATGTAAAATGGTACAATTACTTTGGAAAACCAATTTGACAATGTCTTTAAGACTTAAACACTGATCTACTATATGCTGTAGCCATTCCAATTCTAGGCTTTTACTTTAGAGAAATGAAAGCATATGTTTGCACAAAGACTTACATCTAAATGCTCATAACAATTTTATTTGTTTTTTAAATCTTTTTAAAATATTTCTGGTATTTATTTATTTATTTACTTACTTATTTATTATTTTTAAATTTATTCTCAAGTTAGCTAACATACAGTGTATACAGTGTGCTAGTGGTTTTGGGGGTAGATTCCTGTGATTCATAACAACTTTATTTGTAATAGGTGAAACTGGAAATAACCCAAATATCCGTCAACATTTGAATATTGAATAGATAAACAAATTTTGGCATATCCATACAATGGAATATTACCCACCAATAAAAACTACAGTTATTGGTGTATGTACCAAACGTACTTTAAAATAATTACATGGAGTGAAAGAAGCCAGACCAAAAAAAAAGGGGAAATATTGTATAATTTCGTTTATATAATTTATAAATTCTATACATTGCAGCCATCCGTAGTAACAGAAAAAAGATGAGAGATTTCTTGGGGGGGGAGGTGGTGAGGCCACATAGAGACGGGAAAGGGATGATTACAAAGAGGCATGAGGAAATTTGGGGGGATGACTGAATATGTTTATTATCTTGATTGTGGTGATGTTTTCATGGGTGTACTTCAGGTCAGAAATTGCACATGTGCACTTTATTATTTGTAAATTAAGCACCAAGAAAGTTGTGAATATTATTTCTACATTCTGACATCACAAATATACCAGCTCAACTAAAAAAAAAAAAAAAGCTGCTTGTTCTTGTGATTTGATCAGATAATTTGCTCAAACTCAAAACATCATCAGTTTCTTGGATAGGTTCAGTAGTTTTTCACTCAGAATGTGAGGACTTTGAGAGCTGATAATAAAGCCTTGGGAATGTGGTGACAAGTTGCAAAATGTGTACCCTTTTGCCTTAAACTCTCACTAAGTTGGAATCACTGCATTCAACGGAAAATACTTCTTCTAAGTAAACTTCCAGGAAATGGAAATACACTTTTTTGGGGGTCTTTTTCTTTGTAAAGACCTTTTTTTTCATGGATTTGGAAAATCGATTTTCTTTTTACAATGTTTTGTTTTCTAATAAAATTTTCCCAGAAACAGATGTCTTAGCAAAAGTATATATTGGAAACACTTGAAAAATGACTTCACATCTGCAACTTCTGAAACATGTTTTAATATTTCACAAGTCTTTCAAGTCCTTTGGTTTCTTGTATGTAGTGTTTTTAAAAGAAACTTCATCTCAATTTTCTTCATCTTTAACATTTGTTGTAAGCTTAGCACTTCTAACACCATTAACAAATTTGTTTGCAAGTTTTTTTTGATGTGGGACATACAATTTAAAAACATTCAATTAAAGTGTATTTCACACCATGCGCTTAAATTTATGTTATGTTTAGTGAAAAATAATCATTTATCTGATTGAAACCTTTTAGTAGTTTAGGATAAAGTAAACAATTCTCTCTCTGGTCCTAAGGGATTGTGATGAAAAGAAGGAAAAGAAAGATGGGGCACCTGGGTGGCTCGGTTAAGCATCTGACTTTTGATTTCTGCTCAGGTCACTATCTCGCAGTTTCATGAGTTTGGGTCCTGCTGGAATTTGTGCCAGGAAGCAGGCTGTAAAGATGGGACTCTAGAATTAGATCACTTGGTAGCTGGATGACAACGAGAGCCCAGTCACTGGTGGAAGGCAAAGAGTTGATAGTCTGTGACTCACTTTGGCCTTGCGTTTGCTGAAATGTTCACCTATGGTGAACTTAGATAAAATGCAGGCAGGCTGGCATAGATTAACTGGGCAATCAATGTCTATGATGTTTGAGAGGTATAGGGAAACTAGTAACGTTAATTAGTATTCTTTGAATTGAGTAGCTATTGCTAAACACCATTTGTGTGTGAAAAACCAAAGATAACAGGCTCAGATCTATTTATTATGAATTTAAAGCAAAGTGTGAAAGTTAAAAGTCCCACTTGGCAGTATTTAGAAACTCTCATTTCTTAAAGCCAGAGGATGGAGCTTAAAACCGGGCACAGGACTGGACTATAAAAGAGGCAAAGCTCATATCAGCCTAGGAAAGATTCCTACACCAGTCATGGCTTTGACAGAAAGAAAGTATGATTCTTGAAATGGGGGATATTTGGGTAGATGTACTTGAAATCCTTGAATCTCCTGATTTCCTGAACCCTCTAGGTCTGCAGAAGTGGCCTACTTCTTTGTTGAAAAGATAAGACCTAACTTAAAGACTATTCAGAGTCCTCCAGGGAGGTAAGCACCTCATAAGACAATCAGCATCTACCTTGATAGACCTTCATGACCAGGATCCATAACTAGGGCTAAATCTCAGGATGATCTGACTGGGGAAGTGCTAGGTCTGATAGGGAAGAGGAAGAATTACACACAAAAGAAATGATAAAATCTGGCTGACGTGGACTAGTAAGAAACTCAGTGGTTTACATAATTATATTCATAGTTGTGATTTTGCAAGTATAAACAGAGGCATGATAAATAAACCTGAGGGTACCTAAAGATTATGACTAGTTTGCACAATTTTTAATATAGTATTTTGTTTCACTTATAGCTACAGGTATTTTTACATTTCCCAATTATGGCTTAGATAAATTAAAAGTTCCAACTCAACTGTAAGATCTTATCAAGTTAATGGAAATTTAAACATAACAATCTCTTTGATAACATTCATTATACCTTTATCAATGTCTATTAAAATGAAAAGGAAATTATAGTTAAACGTTATTTGATTTCTGAGTATATTCTCTCAATATTCTATTATTTTAATAATCTGAAATGATTTTAATTATGTCAAATGATTTAATTATGTCAAATTATGTCAAATTTGAAAAAAAACCTCAGTTTTTCAAGAAGATCCTTGAAGCTAATGACTATATAACCAGATTTTCATAAACTCTGTCTACTTGATAGAGAAAATAATTTAATAGTTTTTAATTTGATTCAAAAAGTATTTCAGCTGAATGCCAAAAATATATCGTTTTGTGGATAAAGGAAAATATATTTCTTGATTTAAACAACCCCATTTGGCTTAGAAATTCTGACAGAAAAAAAGAACGAGCGGTTTGTATGTAGATTGATACATTAATGCAAACAGATAAAGAGAACCAGCATATAGGCCTGTTATTGTGAGCCTTTCCACTTGAAAGTTCAGTGTAAATACCTCTGGGAAGCTCTTCAGACTGCTTTAAAGTAGCAATTCCATCTATAATCTTTAGGTGTTAGGCCTTCTTCAGCAGAATGTCAGCTACATCATTTGCAAAGAGGACAAGAGGCAGGGCTCTAGACTTCCCATTCTATGTTCAGTGAGAGCAGCTTCATTTTTATCTACTAAATCCACTGAATTTCAAATAGGATTACATTTGACGAAAGAAATAATTAAACTTGAAAACTATTACCTTAGGCGATAGCTAGTCAAGAGGAAGATGATTACAGACTTTTGTCTCCATTGATTCTATCTGCTAAGCTGGGTCTTTTGCAAATTAACCAACTCTTCTTCACACCTTAATATCACTTGCAGAGATCCTCCTGTTGTGTCTGCCTGGGCCGTATCTCCTACTACTTTCCATTACAAGCCTTGTGCTCTTTGTCAAATAAGTGTCCTGACTATCCCTTGCTGAGCCTGTGTTTGCTGTCAACCCTGAAATTCTGTCTGCACTGATGTTCTCATCTCGAGCCATTTCCGGGTCACACAGATCTTCTTGACTGCCTGTTGTATATGTTGTCAATGTTACATTTATCCAGTCATCCACTGTTTTCATATTATTTCTTTTCTTAGTTTTGATTAAATAGCAGCCATGTCATGTAGACTGCTGGAACACACATGGAAACTAAACAAATAAATGTTGATTGATTGCTGTATTGCATTCTAAAACCCTTGCCTTGTAAATTATGTTAGTAGATTTTCTTTTTTTTTTAATTTATTAATTTTGAGAGAGAGAAAGAGAGATGGAGAGAGGAAGAAAGGGAAAATCCTAATCAGGCTCCATGCTGTCAGCTCAGAGAGTGACAAAGGGATTTAATTCACCAATTGAGATCATGACTGAGCCAAAATCAAGAGTTGGACACTGAAACAACTAAGCCACCCAAACACCCCAATTTTTTCTCTTTTTTAAAAAATAAGTTTGGGGCTCTTGGGTGGTTCAGCCAGTTGAGAATCCAACTCCTGATTTTGGCTCAGGTCATGACGGCAGGGTCGTAGGATCGAGCTCTGCTTTGGGCTCTGCACTGAGGGTGGAACCTGTTTTCGATTCTCTCTTTCTTCCCCTCTACCCCTCTCCCTGCTCGTACTTCTCTCTCTAAATTGAAAATAAATAAAACTAAAAATAAATTTTAATTGTGAAACAACATCAAGGTTATAAAAGAGCTGCAAGTACAATATAAGAGCTTTTTCCCTGAACCATTTGAGAAAAAGTTGCCAACCTGATATCCAATCACCTCCAAATATTCTAGTGTGTATTTCTTACAAAGACTTTCTCTTGAATAATTATAATCCAGCAAACATCAGGAAATTGACACTCATACATTTCTACTATTTAAGTGTTACACCCCGTTCCAATTTTTCCAATTGTCTCAATATTGTCCTTTATAGCAAAGATTTTGGTTCAGCATCATGTGCTGTATTCTGTTTTCACGTATCTTCAGTCTCTAGGATACTTCAAAGATCATAGTTCCATTACTTTGCAAACTATCAGTTCAGGTTTTTTTGATGTTTCATCATGATTTAATTCAAGTTATGCTTCTTTGGGAGCAATATCACAGAAGTGATACCATGTTCTACTTACTGCATTTTGTTATGTGTCAAATAATTTTTTTTTTGCTTTTATTTTTTAAAGTTTACATCCAAATTAGTTGGCATATTGTGCAACAATGACTTCAGGGGTAGATTCCTTAATGCCCCTTACCCATATAGTCCATCCCCCCTCCCACAATCCCTCCAGTAACCCTCTGTTTGTTCTCCATATTTAAGAGTCACTTATGTTTTGTTCCCCTCCCTGTTTTTATATTATTTTTGCTTCCCTTCCCTTATGTTCATCTGTTCTGTGTCTTAAAGTCCTCATATGAGTGAAGTCATATGATATTTGTCTTTCTCTGACTGACTAATTTCACTTAGCATAGTGCCGTCTGGTTCCATCCACGTAGTTGCAAATGGCAAGATTTCATTCTTTTTTTTTTAATATATGAAATTTATTGTCAAATTGGTTTCCATACAACACCCAGTGCTCATCCCAAAAGATGCCCTCTTCAATGCCCATCACCTACCCTCCCCTCCCTCCACCCCTCATCAACCCTCAGTTTGTTCTCAGTTTTTAAGAGTCTCTTATGCTTTAGCTCTCTCCCACTCTAACCTCTTTTTTTTCCATCTCCTCCCCCATGGGTTTCTGTTAAGTTTCTCAAGATCCACATAAGAGTGAAAACATATGGTATCTGTCTTTCTCTGTATGGCTTATTTCACTTAGCATCACACTCTCCAGTTCCATCCACATTGCTACAAATGGCCAGATTTCATTCTTTCTCATTGCTACGTAGTACTCCATTGTGTATATAAACCACAATATCTTTATCCACAATTTGGCTTTTTCCACAATTTGGCTATTGTTGAGAGTGCTGCTATAAACATTGGGGTGCCCCTATGCATCAGTACTCCTGTATCCCTTGGGTGAATTCCTAGCAGTGCTACTGCTGGGTCATAGGGTAGGTCGATTTTTAATTTTTTAATTTTTTGAGGAACTTCCACACTGTTTTCCAGAGTGGCTGCACCAGTTTGCATTCCCACCAACAGTGCAAGAGGGTTCCCGTTTCTCCACATCCTCGCCAGCATCTATAGTCTCCTGATTTGTTCATTGTGGCCACTGTGACTGGCGTGAGGTGATATCTGAGTGTGGTTTTGATTTGTATTTCCCTGATGAGGAGCGATGTTGAGCATCTTTTCATGTTCCTGTTGGCCATCTGGATGTCTTCTTTAGAGAAGTGTCTATTCATGTTTTCTGCCCATTTCTTCACTGGGTTATTTGTTTTTCAGGTGTGGAGTTTGGTGAGCTCTTTATAGATTTTGGATACTAGCCCTTTGTCCGATATGTCATTTGCAAATATCTTTTCCCATTCCGTTGGTTGCCTTTTAGTTTTGTTGATTGTTTCCTTTGCTGTGCAGAAGCTTTTTATCTTCATGAGGTCCAAGTAGTTCATTTTTGCTTTTAATTCCCTTGCCTTTGGGGATGTGTCAAGTAAGAAATTGTTGTGGCTGAGGTCAGAGAGGTCTTTTCCTGCTTTCTCCTCTAGTGTTTTGATGGTTTCCTGTCTCACATTCAGGTCCTTTATCCATTTTGAGTTTATTTTTGTGAATGGTGTAAGAAAGTGGTCTAGTGTCATTCTTCTGCATGTTGCTGTCCAGTTCTCCCAGCACCATTGTTAGAGAGACTGTCTTTTTTCCATTGGAAATTCTTTCCTGCTTTGTCAAAGATTAGTTGGCCATACTTGTGGGTCCAATTCTGGAGTCTCTATTCTATTCCCTTGGTCTATGTGTCTGTTTTTGTGCCAATACCATGCAGTCTTGATGATTATAGCTTTGTAGTAGAGGCTAAAGTCTGGGATTGTGACGCCTCCTGCTTTGGTCTTCTTCTTCAAAACTACTTTGTCTATTCAGGGCCTTTTGTGGTTCCATATGAATTTTAGGATTGCCTGTTCTAGTTTCGAGAAGAATGCTGGTGCAATTTTGATTGGGATTGCATTGAATGTAGATAGCTTTGGGTACTATTGACATTTTAACAATATTTATTCTTCCAACCCATGAGCACGGAATGTTTTTCCATTTCTTTATATTTCTTTATATCTTCTTCAATTTCCTTCATAAGCTTTCTATAGTTTTCAGCATACAGATCTTGTACATCTTTGGTTAGATTTATTCCTAGGTATTTTATGCTTCTTGGTGCAATTGTGAATGGGATCAGTTTCTTTATTTGTCTTTCTGTTGCTTCATTATTAGTGTATAAGAATGCAACTGATTTCTGTACATTAATTTTGTATCCTGCAACTTTGCTGAATTCATGTATCAGTTCTAGCAGACTTTTGGTGGAGTCTGTTGGATTTTCCATGTATAATATCATGTCATCTGCCAAAAGTGAAAGCTTGACTTAATCTTTGCCAATTTTGATGCCTTTGATTTCCTTTTGTTGTCTGATTGCTGATGCTAGAACTTCCAACACTATGTTAAACAACAGCGGTGAGAGTGGACATCCCTGTCGTGTTCCTGATCTCAGGGGGAAAGCTCTCAGTTTTTCCCCATTGAAGATGATATTAGCATTGGGTTTTTTTGTATATGGCTCTTATGACTTTAGGTATGATTCCTCTATCCCTACTTTCTTGAGGGTTTTTATCAAGAAAGATGCTGTATTTTGTCAAATGCTTTCTCAGCATCTATTAAGAAGATCATATGGTTCTTGTTTTTTTTTTTTTATTGATGTGATGAATCACATTAATTTTTTGCAGATATTGAGCCAGCCCTGAATCCCAGGTATAAATGCCACATGGTCGTGGTGAATAATTTTTTTAATGTATTGTTGGATCTGGTTTGCTAATATCTTGTTGAGGATTTTTGCATCCATGTTCATCAGGGAAATTGGTCTATAGTTCTCCTTTTTAGTGGGGTCTCTGTCTGGTTTTGGAATCAAGGTAATGCTGGCTTCATAGAAAGAGTTTGGAAGTTTTCCTTCCATTTATGTTTTTTAGAACAGCTTCAAGAGAATAGGTGTTAATTCTTGCTTAAATGTTTGGTAGAATTCCCCTGGAAAGCTATCTGGCCCTGGACTGTTGCTTTTTTGGGAGATTTTTGATTACTAATTCTACTTCTTTACTGGTTATGGGTCTGTTCAAATTTTCTATTTCTTCCTGTTTCAGTTTTGGTAGTGTATATGTTTCTAGGAATTTTTCCATTTCTTTCAGATTGCCCATTTTATTGACATATAATTGCTCATAATATTTTCTTATTATTGTTTCTATTTCTGCCCTGTTGGTTGTGATCTCTCCTCTTTCATTCTTGATTTTATTTATTTGGATACTTTCCTTTTTCTTTTTGATTAAACTGAATAGTGGTTTATCAGTTTTGTTAATTCTTTCAAAGAACCAGTTTCTGGCTTCTGGTTTTTGTTTTTTTTTTTTGGTTTTGATAGCTTTAATTTCTGCTCTAATCTTTATTATTTCCTGTTTTCTGCTGGTTTTGGGTTTTATTTGCTGTTCTTTTTCCAGCTCTTTAAGGCATAAGGCTAGGTTGTGTATCTGAAATATTTCTTCATTCTTTAGGAAGGCCTGGATTGCTATATATTTCCCTCTTATGACCACCTTTGCTGTGTCCCAGCGGTTTTGGGTTGTGGTGTTATCAATTTCATTGGCTTCCACGAACTTTTTAATTTATTCCTTAACTTCTTGGTTAGCCCATTCTTTCTTTAGTAGGGCCTTCTTTAGTCTCTAAGTATTTGTCACCTTTCCAAATTTTTTCTTGTGGTTGATTTCGAATTTTGTAGTGTTGTGGTATGAAAATATGCATGGTATGATCTTGATCTTTTTGTACCTGGTGAGGGGTGTTTTGTGCTCCAGTATATGGTCTATCCTGGAGAATGTTCCATGTGCACTGGGGAAGAATGTATATTCTGCTGCTTTAGTATATGAAATGTTCTGAATATATCTGTTAAGTCAATCTGTTCCAGTGTGTCATTCAAAGCAATTGTTTCCTTGTTGATTTTTTGATTACATGATCTGTCCATTGCTGTGAGTGGGGTGTTGAAGTCCCCTACTACTGTGGTATTAATATCAATGAGTTTCTTTGTATTTGTGATTAATTGATTCATATATTTGGGTGCTTCCACATTTGGCGCATAAATGTTTATAATTGTTAGTTCTTCTTGGTGGATAGAACCGTTAATTATGACATAATGCCCTTCTTCATCTCTTGATACAGTCTTTATTTTAAAGTCTAGATTGCCTGATATAAGTATGGCTACTCCAGCTTTCTTTTGGTGACCATTAGCATGATAGATGGTTTTCTATCCCCTTACTTTCAATCTGAAGGTGTCTTTAGGTCTAAAGTGGATCTCTTGTCCCCGAATAGCCAAAGTAATATTGAAGAAGAAAACCAAAACGGGAGGCATCACAACCCCAGACTTTAGCCTCTACTACAAAGCTATAATCATCAAGACTGCATGGTACTGGCACAAAAACAGACACATAGACCAGTGGAATAAAATAGAGACTCCAGAATTAGACCCGCAAATGTATGGCCAACTAATCTTTGGCAAAGCAGGAAAGAATTTCCAATGGAAAAAAGACAGTCTCTTTAACAAATGGTGCCGGGAGAACTGGACAGCAACATGCAGAAGGATGACACTAGACCACTTTCTTACACCATTCACAAAAATAAACTCAAAATGGATAAAGGACCTGAATGTGAGACAGGAAACCATCAAAACACTAGAGGAGAAAGCAGGAAAAGACCTCTCTGACCTCAGCCGCAACAATTTCTTACTTGACACATCCCCAAAGGCAAGGGAATTTAAAGCAAAAGTGAACTACTGGGACCTCATGAAGATGAAAACAATTTGCACTGCAAAGGAAACAGTCAACAAAACTAAAAGGCAACCGACAGAATGGGAAAAGATATTTGCAAATGACATATCGGACAAAGGGCTAGTATCCAAAATCTATAAAGAGCTCACCAAACTCCACACCTGAAAAATAATGCAGTGAAGAAATGGGCAGAAGACATGAAAAGACACTTCTTTAAAGAAGATATCCAGATGGCCAACAGGCAAATAAATATGCTCAACATCGCTCCTCATCAGGGAAATACAAATCAAAACCACAGAGATACCACCTCACACCAGTCAGAATGGCTAAAATGAACAAGTCAGGAGATTATAGATGTTGGCAAGGATGTGGAGAAATGGGAACCCTCTTGCACTGTTGGTGGGAATGCAAACTGGTGCAGCCACTCTGGAAAACAGTGTGGAGATTCCTCAAAAAATTAAAAATGATCTACCCTATGACCCAGCAATAGCACTACTAGGAATTTACCCAAGGGATACAGGAGTTCTGATGCATAGGGGCACTTGTACCCCAATGTTTATAGCAGCACTCTCAACAATAACCAAATTATGGAAAGAGCCTAAATGTCCATCAACTGACAAATGGATAAAGAAGATGTGGTTTATATACAATGGAATACTACTTGGCAATGAGAAAGAATGAAATCTGGCCATTTGTAGCAATGTGGATGGAACTGGAGAGTGTGATGCTAAGTGAAATAAGTCATACAGAGAAAGACAGATACCATATGTTTTCACTCATTTGTGGATCCTGAGAAACTCAACAGACGACCCGGGGTGGGGGGGAGGAAAAGGGGAAATAAAAGTTACAGGGAGGGAAGGAGGCAAGCCATAAGAGACTCTTAAATACTGAGAATAAACTGAGGGTTGATGGGGGCTAGGGGAGAGGGGAAAGTGGGTGATGGGCATTGAGGAGGGCACCTGTTGGAATGAGCACTGGGTGTTGTATGGAAACCAATTTGACAATAAATTACATATAAAGAAAAAGTGGGTCTTTTATAAACAGCATATAGATGGATCTTGTTTTCTTATCCATTCTGTTACCCTGTGTCTTTTGATTGGGGCATTTAGTCCATTGATGTTTAGAGTGAGTACTGAAAGATGAATTTATTGCCATTATGTTGCTTGTAGAGTTGGAGTTTCTGGTGTTGTTCTCTGGTCCTTTCTAGTCTTTGTTGCTTTGGTCATTATTATTTATTTATTTGTTTGTTTGTTTATTTTCCTCTTTTCTCCCCTCAGAGAGTCTCCCCTTAAAATTTCTTGCAGGGCTGGTTTAGTGGTCACAAACTCCTTTAAGTTTTGTTTGTCTGGGAAACTTTTTATTTCTCCTTCTATTTTGAATGACAACCTTGCTGGATAAAGAATTCTTGGCTGCATATTTTTCTCATTCAGCACACTAAATATATCCTGCCACTCCTTTCTGGCCAGCCAAGTTTCTGTGGATAGGTCTGCTGCAAACCTGATCTGTCTTCCCTTGTAGGTTAGGGACTTTTTTTCCCTTGCTGCTTTCATGATTCTCTTCTTGCCTGAGTGTTTTGTAAATTTGACTGTGATATGCCTTGCTGATGGTTGGTTTTTGTTGAATCTAATGGGAGTCCTCTGTGCTTCCTGGATTTTGATGTCTGTGTCTCTGCAGGTTAAGAAAGTTTTCCGCTATGATTTGCTCACATAACCCTTCTACCCTTATTTCTCTCTCTTCCTCTTCTGGAACCCCTATGATTCTGATGTTGTTCCTTTTTAATGAGTCACTGATATCTATAATTCTTAAATCATGCTCTTTTGCCTTAATCTCCCTCTTTTTTTTTTCTGCTTCCTTATTTTCCATAAGTTTGTTTTCTATATCGCCGATTCTCTGTTCTGCCTCATCCATCCTCGCCACCATGGCATCCATTCGAGAATCCAGCTCAGTTATAGCATTTTTTATTTCATCCTGACTAGCTTTTACTTCTTTTATCTCCACAGAAAGGGATTCTAATCTGTTTTTGACTCCAGCTAGTATTCTTATTATCGTGATTCTAAATTCTGGTTCAAACATCTTGCTTGTTTTTGTGTTGGTTAAGTCCCTGGCTGTCGTTTCTTCCTGCTCTTTCTTTTGGGGTGAATTCCTTTGTTTCATCATTTTGAAGGTAGAAAAGGAATTAATGAGGTAAAAAAAATTAAATTTAAATTAAAAAAATTAAAAACAAACAAATACAAAAAAATAAATTAAATGATGCTAGATCCTAGCATCTGTGTTTTGGTGTGGGTGTTGAAAGGGGATTGATAGATAAGAGAAAAAGGGGGAAAGAAAAAAAAAATAAATTGTTTGAAAATTTGAAAAAATAAATACACTGAAGTAGACCTAAATGAAATGATGGAAGTAAAATAGAATTTGAAACAATTTACACAAAAGTAAAAAATATAGTAGAAAAAAATTAAAGAAAAATATTTTTAATAAAAATTGAAAATAAAAATGAATTTTTTCTCTTTCTGTATTCAAGAAAAAGAAAAGAAACAAAAAGAGAAAAAAGAAAAAGTAAAAAAAAAAAAGAAAAAAGAAAATTGAATAGATGGATTGGTGAACAGACTGAAATCCGACTGAAATTACTTTGTTTTCCCCTAGAAGTCAAACTCTGAAGTGCTTTATAGTCCCTAAACTGAGCAGGGGGAGAGACTTGTGTTCCTGAGGAGCCAGGATGACTCAGTTGGGTGGGGCTTAGTGTAACTGCTCCCTTCTCCAGTAGATGGCGCTGCTTAGTTTACTGGGTGGATTCTTGTGGCATTTGTAGGTGTGTGTGTGTGCATGCACAGGAGCAGTGAAAATGGCGTCACCCAGCTACCCAGTGTCTGGTATCAGAACTCTGTTCTCCCTGACCAGCATTTGCACACCTGTCCTTTGTCTTCGGCTTCCATCCTCTCCCCGCGTCCACACGGTCCATGACCAAGCCTCAAGCAGCACCTGTCGCCTGTGTTTTGTCTCAGGTGTGGCTGTTTTTCCCGACCCCTTACTTCTGAGGGACTGCGGCTTTGACCCGTTCAGCCCCTCGGCAGAGGGTCTCACTGAGCAATGGCTGGGTGCTGGCTGCAGGACCGCACTGTTGCTGATACCCAGAGACTGCAGCTGGGTGCCAGCCTGCCCCAGAAAAAGTTCAAGGGATAGCATAGCAGCAGTGTTTCAGGGATTAGGGACAATTACAACACACATCTGGCACCATGCTTCACCCTTAATGATCTTGTTCTAGCACCAGCAAATGTGGTTGTTCTGCTGGGTCCACTGGGACCTTGCCTTTGGGAGACCCACACAGCCTCTACCAAGTGTCTTCCTAGCAGTTAACCGCCTCTCCCCGTGTGGCCTGAAGACCACAGACTTCACTCTGCTCCTGGGGATTCGCCTTTCCCACCAGAGCACCACCAGGTATGGAGCTGTGGAGTTTCAGACTCAGTCCTCCCCCTGTTTACAGTCTTAATGGAATTTAAAACCTCTCCTTTCTTCTTTCTTCCTTTTTAGTTCAGTCCCTGTGGCTGTTTCCACTTTTCCACTTTCTCTCCAGCTGCTTTTGGGGGGGAGGGTGCTTTTCCTGTATTCTCCTCCCCCACCCCCGTCTCTGTTCTCTCTCCACATGCAAAAGCGGTTCCCTGGCCTCTGTGGCTGCTCTCTCCCCAAGTTCACCTCTCTGCGCCACGTACCTGCTGAATTCTGTGGTTCAGGTTGTGCAGATTGCTGTGTTAATCCTCAGATCAGTTTTCTAGGTGTTCAGGATGGTTTAGTGTTGGTCTGGCTGTATTTCATGGACATGAGACACACAAAAAACTTACATGTTTTTCGCCATCTTGGCTCTTCCTCTGTTATGAGTCACATGATTTTATTGTTTCCCATTACACTTAGATCACTTGATTAAGGATGTTATCTGCCAGGCTTTTCCACTATAAAGTTACCTTTTCTCTCCTTAATTTGTAAGTGTATCATGGAGAGATATTTTTATCTATGTAAATATCCAATTCCTTATGATAGTTTTCATTTGTAACTTTAGGTGTATCAATATGAACTCATGGTCTCCTATGTTATTCAATGGGTCATAAGACATTACTATATTTATTTATTTACTTATTTATTTTAATGTTTTATTTATTTTTGACAGAGAGAAAGAGACAGAGCATGAGTGGGGAGGGGCAGAGAGAGAGGGAGACACAGAATCCAAAGCAGGCTCCAGGCTCTGAGCTGTCAGCACAGAGCCCAACACAGGGCTCAAACCCACAAACTGTGAGATCATGACCTGAGCCGAAGTCGGACGCTCAATCGACTGAGCCACCCAGGCACCCCTATCATTATTTATTTTAATTCTCAGTTTATCTTTGATTTGTCCACTGAAGACCCTTCTAGCTAGCTTCTGTGAACTCTTCAATGTCCCTGTCATTCTTCGAGTACTTATTTTCTGGCATATAATGATGTTTCAAGTTCACCTTCTATTCTCCTTGCCCAAGCCCTTGGCTCAATTCTCCAAGGAACCCTAGTTCCTGCAGGTGGAGAATGATACTTAGAAGCCAGATTTAAGTGGAAGGTATACTCTTATTATTGGGCTATTATTGCTTGCAGGCTATCCTGGAAGATAGAACTTAGAGTATATGTGTGTACATCCATACACATTTTATATCTATATCTGAATCTATTAATGTATATTGAAAACCACCCATTTCATACCACTGTCTTCAATTCCAACCCCAAACCATTCTACTTTTCTCTAATTTAGTACTTGTAACTCCCTTCTCTGGCAATACCAATCTGGTCTCCCTTGTCCTTAATATATTTAATCTGCTTGGTACCCCTGTATGTAACCAATTTTCCATTGATGCTTGCACCCCATTCCCCAGTCACACTGCTTTGGCTGATTTCTCACATGCCCCTCCCCCCCCACACACACACATATGCACTTTCTCTTCACTGGGCTCAGTCTGTGACTCCTCCCCACTCCAGGCTACCTCCATAGATGCCCCCCCTTTCACACTGTTTTATACTGCACTACTGCACCACTTACAGCTGGCTTCCTCTCCATATGGACACCTCCCTTCCTATTTGGGCTTTGTCAACCTACATCAAATTTTTCCCATGCATGGTTAGCCTCATCACTCCAACTGGGCTCTGATACCTAATGACAAACTGCCCCTTTTCAAAGATACCCTCCTCATCTTCCTCAGCCTCTAGAACCCCAAGCCAAGCCACGTCTTCACATGGATTATTTCCTTCTCATCTTGTTCAGACTCTGACTCCCCACTCCAGACTTTCCCTTTCTCCCCCTGTTGGGTTTTGATAGCCTACACTGCTCACTCATGACATGTAGCTACTTTCCCACCAGGCTCTGCCTCAGCCTAGATGCCTAACTTACTTGTCTGCATGACTTCAGAGCACTAAAAATGAATTATTCAGGAAGGAAATAGGAGGAGAGAGAAAAATGAAGAAGAGAGAAATTTGATTTTTTTTTTTTTGCTTACTTATAATCACCCACAATTTCTTTCTGTCATTTTTCTTTTTCTGTCCAAGGAGTTATTTCCAATTTATTTTGGTACTTTTATCCCAGTGAAGCTTTTGTCTTTCTAACAAATGATCTCAGCCCTAGCTTCTCTATTACATATTATTCTTATATGAAAGTCACTGCCACATGAAACTTGACATCCTGGTTGTTTAATATATACTATTTAATTTTAATTCATACCAGTGTAAGAAATTATTGGCTTAGCTCTGATTTGCATACTCTTATTTAGAAGTAGAACCCTGCAGGAATTGGTAATATGTGTCTTTATTTTATTCATTTTTTTTCTTCAGGATATTTTTACATTACACTGTAACAATACTTCAAAATGAGAAAAATCTATCCCAACAACCAGTATTATGATCTTAATGAACATATGATTTTCATCCCCACTGAATTGACTAAAGTCATCTATTATTTGGCATTATCTACATATATCATTTTAGCAGTGAAATGCTCAAATCGTTGTGAAAATTAAATTACAAATGCAATAAAAATGTAAATACAAGAGGTAGTTTTCTGAGGTAGACAATATTTCTAAAAATGCTTTTACTATGTTTATTCTCATATAATTACAGTGAGAAAAATATATATACATAAAACCATGAAGGTTTATAATATGGTTTTAATGGTGTTTAAGGAAGTATTTGGGATTCTGATAGAAACATATGTTCTAATTAGTCCAGTATTTATTCATGTCAGAAGTAACAAGAACACCACATTCTGGACAGTTTCCCATTGTTGGCACAATTAACCTGCAGATAAAGCAGAATTCTAACATGATAAATTAAGAAAATAAAGGATGTTTGAATAGATATGCTTATTGAAGTAGGAGTGATATGATTACCTAAATGCATATTATCTTCTTAATGGAAATACAACCTTCATTGGCTTCCTCTACTATGAGTGAACAGAATTTCTTTCTTACTTAGTCAAAAATAGTACAGTGACTGGCTGAGCTCCAATGGCTGAAATGAACCAAATATTCCAAGTTATTTGAATTGCATCTGGTAGCAAAAAATATGATTTTCTCCATAATTGCAGACATTGCATAGGAATGAGTGGAGAGGAAAGGAGCCAGTTTTGGGGTGCATTCTTTGTGTCAAGCACCATAACTATTTTGTATGTTACTTCATTTACTTCTCAGGCAACCCTCATAGTTATCTTTCATCTCAAAGAGAATTCAAATTCATAGAGAAATTAAGTTATTTGCTTGATCAGTGTATTTTTTTTTAATAGATACCATCTGGGACACACAAATAAAACAATGTAAGTGGCAGCTCCTGGAGGTTTGCATATGGTAGCCCCTCCTAAGCATCAAGTGCAACTTAGTCTCTTCCTTAACTTTTCAAGACAACAGTTTCTTTCCTAAGCAGGCTTCTTGTGACAATACAAGAGGTTTGTAGGGCTTCGTGAATGTTAACTTAAATCAGAATCCTATACTATTTTTCTAGTTGAGTTTGCATATAAGATTTATTCAATGGGGAAAATGGCTAAAAAAAAAGAAATGATATTATATGGAATGGCAACTATTCACCCAGAAGTTATTAAATTTTCTAATCTCACATTAATAAATCCCCTTTTCTCCTTGAACATTTTCAGCTGTAGAACACTGATGATTTTTCATTAAAGGTGGCAATAGTAAATATAAAATTGTTTGATTTTCTAGTCCTGTGTGGCTAAGAATTGTAAACGTCTTCATTTTTTCAATATGGTCTTTATATGTTTCATTATATTTGCCACTGTATATATATATATACACACACACACAAATATCCACACACACACATACCATATGTGCTTGGATCCTTGTTTACAACCCCCTGGTGTTAGCTGTCAAGCAGCCTTGGGCAGGTCACTTATACTTCCAGAATTTAATTTACCTCATTGAGCAACAGAAAAAGTGCATACTCTTTTTACTATGGGATTATAAGGATAAAATGAGTTAATATATAGAGATAGCAAAAACTTAAGCTATCGACACAGGACTTGTTGACTATCCTGTATATAACCTGACAATTGATTACATCAAATTTAGCAGTTTTATATTACAGTTTATAATTATTTAAATGTTTAATGTGTATTGATTTTGTCTATCTCATTACATATTATGTCCCTGAGGACACTTGAGGTCTAAGATTTACTCATGGGTGGGGGACACCTGGTGGCTCAGTCGGTTGAGCATCTGACTTCAGCTCAGGTCGGGATCTCATGGTTCATGGGTTGGAGCCCCGCGTCGGGCTCTGTGCTGACAAGTCAGAGCCTGGAGCCTGCTTCACATTCTGTGTCTCCCTCTCTGACCCTCCCTCACTAGCACTCTGTCTCTCTCTCTCTCTCTCTCAAAAATAAATAAACATTAAAAAAAAAAAGATTCACTCCTGGGAAGAATCATTGAGATATGGGGTTTTAGAACCAAGAAAGGGTTTTAATTTCTATACCACCATCACAGTGCTAGTTAAAAAAATATTCAAGTGAATCAAATATTTAGTTATGTGAACTAAAAATGTGTGGTTAAAAAAATTTTCAATTAGGGGCACCTGGGTGGCTCAGTTGGTTAAGCATCCGACTTCATTCAGGTCATGATCTCACGGTTTGGGAGTTCAAGCCCCCCGCATTGGCTCTCTGCTGACAGCTGAGAGCCTGGAGCCTGCTTCAGATTCTGTGTCACCCTCCCTCTCTGCCCCTCCCAAGCTCATTCATGCTCTGTCTCTCTCTCTCTCAAAAATAAATAAACATTAAAAAAAATTTTTTTAAATTTCAATTAATTCATATTTTGGTATTATAGGGATATAATTGGAGATATTTTGAAAGATTAAGACTTTGCTTGCTGCTGAGTTTGAACTTGATAGCACAGTTTAATAAAATCAGAATTTTCAAAATTAGGGTAAAGTTTGAGTTATGAACATTTATTTTAAGTGATGTAGCTACAAATAGAAATTGGTTCTGACTTCTCTAAACACTATTATTTACCAATTTTTAACCTTATTTGACCAATGACAGAAGATATACTCCTCAACTGAAAAGAAAGCTCTGTTTCAATTATTAAATTTATACTTCTAAAATTAAATTGTATTATTAAATTAAATTGTATTATTAAAATATTAAGTTTTATGATTACTTTTTTCCTATTTGGGAAGAAATATCATGTGATTCTGTAGCACAAAACAGTACATTTATTTAGTTATTTCTTAGATGCAAGTCTTTAAAATGAATCCCAGATGATGTATCTTAATAAACAGGAACTGTACTGTATAACTAAACAACTTCAAAGAGCACTTGTTGAATTGAATATCCTTTCAGACTCCCTATATTTGATGACAGCAAAGAAAATATTATTTTAGCTCTTCCTTGAAAATCATCAACACTCATGACATTAGAAAAAAAACCCATTGAAATGCAAGGTAAATAAGCATATATACTTATAAAATTAGTATAGCTCTGTAAATATGCATACACATATATGCACACAATTGATTCTGCTATAATAATTTATGGGTAGCAAATATTCCTGATGACAGGATCAGTGTTAACTGATTCTTCCTTTTGCCTTAGGCTTTATATGACTCGGCAGGTTATGATCACTGATTCTATCTTCATTAAACCTTCTGATATTTTGTTCATTATGGTTTGTTTTGCCTAACTTTTGGTTTCTAAACAATCTATTGCATTAAACTATTATTTGTATAGATTAGTGAAATGACTTTAGTTTACTTAATCTCCACCACTACTTATAATATAGATCCTCAGTACTGAGGCCTGTTACTATAGATCATCATTTTTGCATAGAAGCACTTGATCCTCTTTGTTATCGATAACTAACTTCCTGTTTCCCTGCAGGCACCTGAAGTTGTGATTCCTTCTTTGTTCATTAAATTTAGGAAAATTGCATATTCCACAACGCTATCAGTTACGTGGTGCTTATGATTAATCCCAAGGTTTCTTTGTGCTAAGTGCTTTCAATGGTATCTACCAAATTTACTAGGTAGGCAAAAAAATTTTTCAGAAAATTCTAAGTGTGTCTTCTTTTTTAATAAACGTTTATTTATTTAATATTAGAGACAGAGAGAGAGAGAGAGAGACAGAATGCATGAGCACAAGAAAGGGAGGAGAGAGAGGGAGAAGAAGAGAGAGAATCTCAAGCAGGCTTCACACTGTCAGCACAGAGCCCAGTGTGGGATTCTGTCTCATGAACTGTGAGATAATGACCTGAGCCAAAACCAAGAATTGGAAGCTCAACTGACTGGGCCACCCAGACACCCCCAAGTGTATCTTCTTAAGAAGAATTTACAGTGGGGGGACACCTGGGTGGCTCAGTCGGTTGAGCGTCTGACTTCAGCTCAGGTCATGGTCTCGCGGTTTGTGAGTTCGAGCCCGGCATCGGGCTCTGTGCTGACAGCTCAGAGCCTGGAGCCTGCTTCTGGATTCTGTGTCTCCCTGTCTCTCTGCCCCTCCCATGCTCATGCTCTGTCTCTCCTTTTCTCTTAATAATAAATTTTAAAAAACATTAAAAAAAAGAAGAATTTACAGTGGGACTTATATAGCATACATACCAACAAAACCTGATTATAAATTTCCAAGAAACTACAAATTTTCAAGGAATTATCTGTGTTACCTTTTCACGTGGACACTCAATTGTTGAAAATCATCCTTTCAGGAGACTAATGGTTTTGTTTCTTGGGGTTTCTCATGACTAATTTTTATGGAGAGTTTAGAAAACGTTATTGATTGTTCAATAAAGTGTGAAGTAGTAAAGAACCAGCATTTTCATAACTTTTTGTTGTATTGGTTACTTGTTCTTTGATATTTTTGTCTTGAAATGGACTTGTTTTTAGACAAATAACTTTTGGAACAATTGAAGTGGCCATAAGATGGTGTCAAAAATGTAGGTAGATGCATTTGATACCTTCCTATTTATGTTGCACCTGACGCCCTTGCTTTCATGCCTTTGTAACATTGATTATTGTCACCTGCCCCTACCGCACAGTCACTCTACAGAGGTGAGCAATGTGGTCCAAATGTGTCATTCTTCACAGAAATTCGGAACATACATGTTTAAATGTGGGATAATGTGAAAAGTGTTAGAAATTTTAACTCTAAATGGTTCTTTTCATCTGTATTTTATATAGAGAGGAACAATGTAGACTGTGGGCTTGTGAGAAGGGTTTAAATGGTGTGTAACCTTAGACACAGTTGAGGAAACCTAATTCCTGTTTAATAAAATGGTTTCAGGCATCATGGAAAGTCTTGCCAATAAAAAGAACTCCATATTCCTTTGGGATGTGCTGTGTCACTTACCAACCAACATGTGAAGCAGGAAGATTTCCGGTGATTACAAAACATAGTGTTGTATTTTAAGCCACTTGTGTGGAATACGTTACCTCCTTTAACAGTAAAAAAGTGGAGGGGCGCCTGGGTGGCTCAGTTGATTAGGCATCCAAATCTTGGTTTTAATTCAGGTCATGATCTCACAGTTTGTGAGTTTGAGCCCCACATCAGGGTTTGCACTGACAGCTAGGAGCCTGCTTGGGATTCTCTCTTCCCTCTCTCTTTGCCCCCCTCCCCCAAATAAACAAACAAAAAATTTTAAAAAACAATAAAAAAGTGGTAATTGTGCCTAGACATTAAATGTTACATTTAGAATATATACCGCAGCTTAACACTCTTTCTCTCATCTCTACTAATTATAAAACCCCCCAGACTTGCCGCTGACAAGGCACCCAGTTTGGTACCTAATTTATAGTGAGGTCTTTCTGAAGTTTAATTTGTAAAAATAGTAGACATTGTTGGTCACTTCTTCCTTCAATGAAGGCAATTTTTTATTGCCTCTGGTTGCTTCATACTGTGAGTTTTCCCTTGACTTCCTTGGTTAAACTTTGTTGTTTGTTTTATATGTGACAGCCCCTTAAATAACAGCATTACTCAGAATTTTGTTTTAGAATCTTCTCTCCTCCCCTTTCCTCTGCTTTACTCCCCGTCTCCCTCCCACTCCCCCACCCCCCGTGTACACTATCTCTTGGCAATCCTACTGTCATGGGCTATATGTTCATGATGACCTCATCCATATCTCTAGCTCAGAATCCACTCCCTAGATCCATCTATCTTCAACTAATGTAAAAATCTCTCATTGGATGTGTTGCAGATATCCACATTCAATCCCAACGTGTTCCGCCTCTGAGTTTGTCCAATGGTAAATGACACAATTCTTATGCCCACTTTCCCAAACCAATAGCCTGAAAGCTATTCTGAATTCTGATCCTGAATCATTCCATCAAGTTCTGTCCATTGTGTTCCTTCATAAGCCTTCAAATTGCTCTGCTTTTTTCAGTTACCACACCACCACCTTAATTTTGCCTTTATCGTTTTCTCAGATTGCTACAATAGTTACCTAGCTCCAGATTCCCTGCCTTGAGTCTTGTCACTCCCCAAACCCATTTTTACATGCCCAGAGTAATGCTTCTGAAAGGTCTTCATGGAGGCCTTCTTGAACTTGCCCCTTCTCACTTCTCAGCCCTTTCTCTTCTATCCACCCAGCATTTCCTTATCTCCTACCTGTCATTACAATTAAACCTGTTACATCCTATGACTTCCTCCAGGCCACTGACCATGCTGTTCTCTGGTTTATAAACACTCTCCATCTCTCTTCCTTGGGGTAACCTCCGCTTGTTCTGAAGGTTCAGCTTTGGGGGAGAAGCCTTGATCAGTAATCTGTAAATGCGATGGCTGGCCCTTTTCTCTGCATCCATAATACTTTGGGCTTCTCTTTGTTATTTTATTGTACCTACCAGATTCCCTGTCTACTTTCCCAACAGAAGACAACAAGAGTAGTAGAAGACCTTTGGGGAGCAATTCTAATCACATGTATAAACTCTTGCCAAATTGCTAATGGAAAGGATTTGGACAGAGGATTCTCAGAAAACAACTGGGATGGTCCTTAATCATAGTGGGGGCAAAAAGGATTGAGTTTGGGGTTGGGCTGGAAATGAGTGCTCACCAGTAGGTACAGCCAACACACATATTGTGTTACATCGTACAGCACATTTTTAAGCATTTTGTTACTTGGGGATTGTTTTGAAATATTTGTTTTGTTCTCCTTATTCATTTTAAGCTCCTTGTGGTGGAAGAATTTAATCTCTACCAGATAGAACATCAGAGGTCAGGCTCCAGAGTTGAAGAATTAGATTCCAGTCTCAGAAACTATAACAGTCCCATGTGAACATGTCAATAAAATGACCATAGGATGGAGATCAGTGAGTGTAAATGGATTGTAACTGAGCAGTATAGTTTGGGGGTAGAGATTAAAAATGTTTTAAGGAAAATTTTAGGAAAATGAATTAAAAATGTTAAAGAAAATAAATTGTATGTTTTTATATTGGAAAGCAACGCAAAAAGATATACTAATGTTAGTGTTAAGTTGCATCTTTGTTTTAATTCATGATTTTAAAACATTTTAAAATTTTTGTTTAATGTTTACTTTTGAGGGGGTGCAGAGAGAGAGGAAGATACGGAACCCCAAGCAGGCTCCAGGCTCTGAGCTGTCAACACAGAGCCTGACGCGGGGCTCGAACTCACAAACTGTGAGATCATGCCCTGAGCCAAAGTCAGACACTCAACCGACTGAGCCACCCAGGCGCCCCTCATGATTTTAAAAATAAACTATTTTTTCAGTGTTGTGATCATGTGGCCACTAATAGTATCATCCTGACCATCATTGGTATTTATTAACAATAATTATAGATTCTTTGACCTACATATTTATTTCTAAATCTATTCTCCATTTATAGGAAACAAGTATCTTTGGAGAGTAGCTGATTTATCTTAGGGTAGGAAAAAATGAATCTGAGTTTGAAAATCTTGTTTTTGCTGATAATCAAGAGTGCTTTCAGAAAATTTCAGAGAGTACAAAAGGTAATACGGTTAGTATAAAGTGCTCCCAGGTCAATTTGTGATGATCAAATCCCCCAAATAATACAGTAATAAGAATAATAATTATAGTTAAGTGGAAAGTTGAGGTTGTGATATGAATCATAATGATGCTCCAAAGAGAAACATTTATAGAGCATGTTGCAGGGTTCTTGTAATATAAAGGAAGAAGTAACTATAGCAGGTGTGTTTAATATAAAACTTATTTTTAGTGAGCAAAAGAGTTTTAACAAATAAAGCTGTTTTGTATCTTTTATTAAGTATATACCAATTTATAGCATGTAGCTTGAATCTCTAGCTGTGTAAATAGGGTTGTGAAAAGTTTTATTTGCCAGGTACTATATACAATGGCTGTAGAATTCCTGAGAATGCCTGGTATTTAAAGCTGTTTTGTTTCCCTCATTGGTACTTTAGTGAGTTTTTCCAAGTTCCATGGTGAGAACATTAAACTAGTGTGTGTGTGTGTGTGTGTGTGTGTGTGTGTGTGTGTGTGTATGTGTGTGGGGGGGAGGGGAGTGGTTATCCATCTTCCTTTAGCTGGCTACTTTCCTTATCCTTAGCTCTGCTTTTCTGGTGGCCCAATAAATAGAGGCTCTTTCCTCGGAGTCCCATTGTCACTATAGGTGCCCTCTTAGGCAGCATTTAAATTGGCTCCAGACTGGTTTATCCTCAGCTGGGTGGCTCCACATCTGGTTTATGGAAATTAGTCATGCATCCTTGCCTTACAAATATGGGGACTGTGGACTGCCCAGTGTAACTACCTCTCCTTTCCTTCTCCTGCTAGAGCTTCTAGCCACCATTGCTTCCTTGTGCTAACTTTTATGACAGGTTTAACAAAAGCTGCAACACCGCCTAACTGCAGGGGGCACATAGCAAGTTCCCTGAGAAATCTCATTGAAACCCTTCTCTCTTGCAGCCAAGGGGGAAGCACACTAAACTCCCCTCCTTTTCTGGTCAGAGCACAGCTGTCTTTCAAGAACTCCTTCTCACATAGCTCATCAATCTTTTTTCCGGCCTCAGTCTGAATAACTTTTATGTCCTCAGCTGGACAAGGTCTTTAAGTTGCTCTTCTCCACCCTTTATGGAAATGTCTGAATGCCAATCTGTCTCCCATCTCATTTCAACAATTGAAATCTATTGTTTTTGGGTCTCAGACACAATGTCATTTTAATATCCAGTTAGACGTGTTTCCCATAATGCTAGTGCATTGGAACAATATAAGGAAATAGCAAGAAAATGGGTTTTACAACACTGACCAAATAAAACTTTGAAAATGTGATTTCAAAGAGAGGTACTAGAGGGCAGACTCGTTATTAGCCACTCAAGGTTTGCATCATTGTGATCCCATGTGGTGACTTCCAGCTGATTGGTTGATAACACAAATCAAATACCCTTGGCAGGTTTGAGAAAATATAATTGTGTATGTGTTGGGGACTGGAGGAAGTCTTGTAACATTGTTATAATCCAGAACAGTATTAAAATACTATTGTAAGCAGCCTAAAAACGATAAGGATAGAAATATCCTTATGTTTTATATATCCTTATATAAAAGATAAGCCCACACGATTGATACCTTTAAAAAGTAATGCATTTCGGGGCACCTGGGTAGCTCATGGGTTAAGCAGCCAACTCTTGATCTCAGCTCACATCTTGATCTCGGGGTCATGAGTTCAAGCCCCGCACTGGGCTCTGCGCTGGATGTGAAGCCCACTTAAAAAAATTTTTTTAAGGTAATTCATCTAATTATTGTATTTATATATGTTTTGCCTGCTATTTTAAGTGTTCAAGAGAAATTAAATTTTCAGGTTTTTTAAAGGATGTTTTTAGTAGATACTGCCAGCTTTTTAAAGAGATTATACTCTGCCTCTCAATAAAGTAAGCAGCAAATAATTGGCAACCATTTTTAATCTACCACATTAACTACATGAACTTTCCCCCCAGAGATGCTTTCTAATGAATGTCTTAAAAGATTATTTTTCTACATGAAAACTATTTTATATAAAAAAGTTTAACAGATTGATCATTAATTGCATTGCAAACAATGGTTACTATACCTCTTGACAACATAAAAGTGCCAAAGACATTAAATAATTTTAGCATCAGTTAAAATGATTAACTCTACCTAGAAGAAAGTAAAATACAAAGACATAAAATTATATGAATGAAACACCAGGAAGCCACTGGAAGGGCCGTGTCACTATTAGGTAACCTTTTTAAGAATGATGTGTGAGACACTGTTCTAAGTGCTTTGTCCGGATTGACTCACTTGTTCTTCGTAACACCCAACGAGGTATGTTCTATTATTGTTTGGACAATGGCATAATTGTACAATTGTATATTTACAATTGTGAGGAAATGAAAACTTGGCCTAAATAAATTGCCCAAAGTCAAAAGATTAAAAATGGCTGACTTCAATCCAGCGTTCTGGGACCAAGCCACAAAGTGGAACCTGGATCCTTGCAGCTCTGTTTTGAACAAAGATTGTCTTGTATGCTCTCCTGTATGGCAGGAACATGATTAAGGAAGTTTCTGCTTTGTGTGTGTTTTTAAATATTGACTTTTCCTACCCGTATGTGGGTACTTTCTTCCAGTTCCTTCTTATGAGTAAGAGACACTGAAGTTTTTCGGTGCTTTCAATTATATCCTGTACTTTTTTAGCTTAAATTTATAAAATTTAGAAATCATTAAATAGAAAAAATAATCACCCATCATTTCACTTTCAAGAGTCAATTGTTATTAATATCCTCAACTGTTTATTGCCTGTACTCTACATATTTTCTATATTGTTTGCACTGCATTTACCATTTTGTGACCTGCTTTGTATTTTTGTTTACCATATAATAAACATGTTCTAATGCCATCAAAAATGTTTTAAACATCATATTAAAAATTTTATATTAAAAAAATTTCAAACATACACAAAATAGGATAGTAAAGTGAACTCCATGTATCCATTAAGCAGCATCAAAATAGCTAATAATTCTTCTGAAACTATTCCCACTTCCTTCTGCTCCAATGACTGTATCATTTCATCTAAACATTACTATTTTACTTTCTCTTTTTTTAATGTTTATTTATTTATTTTGAGGTGGGGAGAGCACGGGGGGAAAGAAAGAGAGAGAGAGAGAGAGAGACAGAGAGAGAGAGAGAGAGAAAATCCCAAGCAAGCGCCACACGGTCAGCACAGAGCCTGGTGCAGGGCTTGATTCCACAGACTGTGAGATCATGACCTGAGCCGAAATCAAGAATTGGAAACAACCGACTGAGCCACCCAGGTGCCCCTAACTATTACTTTCAATATTTGAATGTTATTCAATCTTGTCATGAGCCATATTCTGCTTATATAAGAAATTCTAGTTACAATTGAAATCTCATCACCATATTCCTGACTAGATTATCCACACTGTTCTATGATTACATTAAGAAGAAAAAAACCTATCTATGCTCTCAAATGAACATCTGTGCCATATAAACCTTTCTCTAATTAACTTCCATGCCACTGAATCCTCAACACAATTCTCTAATATATATGTGACACATTTACATAACAAAGACATCAGGTTAATGAAAAAGCATGGCTTTTTAATCACTTTTGAAGCCATAAAGTCACAACCAGTAACTGTGAATACACATGATAAATTGTAGAAAGACATAATTGAGGGTCCTGAGGCAAGCATTAAAAAGTGCACACACCTTTCATCTTAAAATATTAATGGCTCTGAGCTATAAAATCTTTCTTTTCATTATAGACTCCCATTTGTTTTAACACTTCCATTGGCCCTCTCCTTTGCCTCAAATACCATTTACAACCTGATTTATATTTTCTGTGCACATAATGAAGCTAGTGAAGAATGCTTGCCTCCAAGTACTGCCTCAGAGGCCTTGCTACAATTCTCTCTATAATCTTTACATCAGCAAAAATAACTCAGGGGGAGTAAAAAGTCTCTGTGACAAGAACTAAGGATTGTTTATGAGGTAAGAGAATGTCTTAGAGCCAAATGCAAGGACATCAGGTTATGTGACCACAGGCAAAACTCTGTCAATAATTCCATTTAAAAACACATTTCTAAAGGGTTTACAGCTCTGCTGATTCAGTTACCATGGGCCCCAATCAGACTTAAAAAATTGTGATCTTAAATTACATTTGCCAATCCATTTGGGTTGAGGACTTAAAAAGGACAAAAATAAAGTATTTTTCTCTGAAGCATATTTACTCTTTCTATATTAATTACTTTTTCTGCAAATATGTTCTCATTCTGCAGTTGAGATATAAATTAGGAACTATTTTTGTATTGTTGGCTCATTTTGCATTTTATTCTCATCTTTCTGTCTCTGTAGTCCACTGAGCACATGGATGTTATAACTGCACTCATGTCCCATGTATTCACCATGTTATTTGCTTCCTATGGCTTTTATTAATACAACATATTTGTTTCCATTTATTGAATGCTCACCATGTATCAGGCACTTTGCAAACTTTACCTCAAATCTTCACCCCGCAGCCATGCAAGTAGATGTTACTACTCCTTATGACAGGTAAGCTATCTGAACATCAGAAAGATGAAGAAACTTTCCTGTGGACACCCAGGTGCTTGGGTTGGGGAAGAACATAATTATCTTTGAATACAGAGTCCACCTATTCCTGAGTATTTTCTGAATCAGTGAGAGAAGTATCTTGCTCTAATAATGTTCATGTCTTTATCATCTTGACTATTGGTATAATAAAATGCTATTAATTTCAGTTATCATTGACCTCTTTGGCAAATTTATAATTCAACTAAAGTACATTAAACTGTCTTTATTTACAGATACATAAAAATTAAGTTTAGAAGCATCTTTAAAAACTAGTTTAGACCACTGCAGAAAACAAGTTTTCTTATTCTTTAAACATGTTGTTTCTAAGTCTAGAATATTCCATGTCTTTGTCCTCTGCCAGAAGACGTGGAACTTAGCAACTGCCATCTGAACTCTCCCAACCCATCTTCCATGTCTAGAAAATTAATTCTAATTTTACAGAAGCAAAAAGAATTTTAGCTTCATGCTAATTAACTATTGCTTTTAAAAAACTATTTCACTTGGGGCGCCTGGGTGGCTAAGTTGGTTGAGCGACCAACTTCTGCGCAGGTCATGATCTCACAGTTTGTGGATTTGAGCCCTGAGTGGGGCTGTATGCTGACAGCTCTGAGCCTGGAGCCTGCTTCGGGTTCTGTGTCTCCCTCTCTCTCTCTGCCCCTCCCCCACTCCTGCTCTGTCTCTGTCTCAGAAATAAATAAACATTAAAAAAAATTTAAAAAAAAACTATTTCACTTAACCTTTGCTTCATGCATTTTTCTCTGTTTGGGTTCATGGTTCTTGCCAAAGTACTTCCTCTAATGGTTCTTTTTCGTAGGGCTCTCTGGGCATCAAAATCCTTCAGTCTCTTTATGTCTGGAATTTCTTGATTTTTGTCATGAGAAGTTTGAACTAGTTGTAGGAATCTAGGCTGACAGCTGTTTTCCCTCAACATTTATTGTTGCTGTCTAAGTGCCCTTTCTTTATAGGTGAAAATTTCTTTGTTGGGAAATACTAGTCCAGGGGTAACTTTACTAGTTTTTTCTTTGATGTTCTGAAATGTCACTGTGTTTAGATGTAAGTTTATTCTGTTTATGCTTCTTGGCATTTGATACTCATATTCTACCTGAGGAAACATCATTTTAAAATTCCAAAAAACAGTAAATAAATGTTTCTTTTAATATTGCCTTCTTATCAACTATCCTTTTCTCAAAATCTAGAATTCCTCTTGGGCATTTGTGGCCACTTCTCATTCTGGCCTCCATGTCTGTCTCTTAACTCTGCTTTCAAATATTAAACAAGCATTTGTATCTCTCTGTATTATTTTTAGTAGTATCATTTGGCTTACTAATTATCTCTTTATCTCTCTAGCTTATTTTTTTTGTCCATTGACTTCTTTTATTTCAACATCAAAAATATTTTTTATTCCCAGGATTTCAAATTGGTTCTTCTTGTTGTTGTTGTTTTTGATCCATAGCCTCCTGCTTTTTTTGTTACAAATAAATATAGGACATTTTTAGGTCTCTGTTAATATACCACATATGTATAGTTTTTAGACTTCCATGGTATTTCTCATTTCTCAGGAATAAATTTTCTGTTTGTAAAATGTATAGCCTATCTTTCATGACCTTGATTTGCCTCAGGTAGTATGGGATTTTAGTTTGCAAGATTGTTCCAGGTCTTTCTTTTTAACCCTTTATTTCTGTACCTATTTCTCCACATCTACTGGCTTTTCAGTTGTTTCTACTCAGCCACCTTCAGGTGCAGGTGTTAGGTGGGTGATCTGACTGGGAATCTTTGTTTCCTCCCCCACCAGATCCTCTTTCTACCTCTTCTAACAATGGTCCACTGAGATAATGATTTTGGTTTTGAGTCTGATTATATCTTTTAACTATCTAAAAAAAATAAAGATATATTTAATACTTTTTAAAGATTTAACCTATTAGATCATCTTTTATAAATTGAAACAAAAACTCACAAACAATCTTGAACAGAAATTTTACAGTGACATTCATTGGAATCATAAGATCACAAGAAACCTATCATTTTATAAAAAAATAAAGTTCAAATTCAGAAAGGACAAGGAACTTACACAATGCCACACATTTGGTGAGTGGAATATAGAAAACTATGAATCAATTCTCTGGACTTCTCACTTCTCTACCCCACTTTCCTAATCCTCCTCGTACAAAATGCTCATTGACCTCTGCAAATAAAGGCTGATGTTATTTTCATTGGAAGAAACAGTTGTCTTAAAATACCTCCAATTATAGGTTAATGGTGGCCCATAAGGCCGATCTGGCCTGTACATATATTTGTTTGGTTCACATAGACTTAGTATTCTACATGGTTTCTACTACTAAAAGTGAGAGATAAGAATAAGAAAAAAAAATACAGACTGCAACACTTGGCTAGTGTAGGCCACAGTCTAGCCTGACAATAATTACACAGAGATGAGTAACTACTGAGTCCATCTGGATGAAGTACTGTTACTTCACCAGTCCCCATCCAGTTGCCTGGTTCTTTCATACTTCTCTCCTCCCTTGAGTTAGTGACCCCTGATGGGGGGTGGTGGGGAGTAGCAGTAGGCACAGGAGTTCTGCAGAGTTAGGGTTTGGGCACCTGGGAAGCAGATGCCAAAGAGTTTAAGGGCCAGACAAAGGGAGAACAGAGAATGCTGATGGTGTGTTTCACTTTTTTTCTAATGGCCCTGGGCACTCACCCTAAAGTCTTTGCTCTACCAGGAGGCAGCATGATGTCTCTGTCATCTCCCTGCTCCTTTCCCATGAAGGCACAAGTACTTGTGGGTCTCAGGGTCTCCCTAAAACTGGGTTCTGGGGCTAAGACAAACTACCTTGAGCCTGAAGGACCTCCTCATCTGCCATCTGTATCCCTTATTTCAATGGAGGTAAATTGAGTGATAAGTGTTAGAGGAATTATAATGCACATCAGGCAGCAGCCAGAAAAATACCATTCCTGGAGCAGCTGTTTAAAGAACTGCCCTGTTTGTTATAGAACTGATCAACAAAAATAATTCTAAGATGAGTATTTCATCTTCGAGCATGTGCAGCTTTTCTTAAGACCTTACAATTACTAATCTATTCTCTACATTTCCATTTGTGCAATCCTGGTCATACATTCAGATTCTGAATGCCGTTAGCCAAACTGAATAGTTACTTGAGTTTTCTGTTTCCTGGCTATATTTAGCTCATTATCTTGGAAATCACCAGTCTGAATTATAGTATATTTGTGTATTTGTACACATAAACACAGAGATAAAGTTCCACTGACATCCAGTAATATTCCTCAGAGAGTGCCCAGATAACATGGAGTATGTTGTAGAGGAAGTTTTCTTCATGGCCTTTGCACTGCACTGCAAAGTATGTTAAAGTCCCCTCCGTTTGCTCTTATGGTATCTTATGCTGACAACCATTGTGGTGCTCACCAAATGTATTACTTTCCTAGGGCTGCTGTGAAAAAAAAAATACCATACACGTGGTGCTTCAACAACAGTTCCAGAGATTGGCAGACCAAGACCAAGGTGTTGGGAGGTTTGGATTCCACCGAAGCCTTTGGCTTTGTAGATGGTCATCTTGCTGTGTCCTCACATAGCATCTTCTCTGTGTTCATGCATCCCTGGTGTCTCTCTGTGTGTCCAAGTTTTCTCCTTTTGTAATGATACAAATGAGGTTGTACTAGGGATCGCCTTAACCGTCTTTTAAATCACTTTTTAAAGACCCAGTTGGGTCTTAGGGGGTCAGGACTTCAACATATGAATTTGGGGCATGGCACACAACTCAGTCCATAACACCAAGCCTATTTTATTTGTCCACTTGATCTCTTTCCCACTGAAAATGAAGGCAGCAGTCGTGTCATACTTCTCTTTGTGTACCTTATATCTGTCACTTTTGATTTAAAAAAAATATCGAACTGAACAAGCTCAAAAATATGACTAGGATGTTTTGTGGATTTTAAAGAAGTTTTATCTGTTCTCACATATTTGTTTGGGAATGATAGGTGTCCGAGGGACTTACCTACAACTATATTACTCTTACAAAGAAATTCCAAATCTAGCCATATATTCAGAGATAGGTAAGGGGTATACTTTTCTATTTTAATGTTTATTTATTTTTGAGAGAGAGAGAGGGAGAGACAGACAGACAGAGGGCAAGCAGGGGAGGGGCAGAGAGAGAGGAAGATACAGAATCCAAAGTGGGCTCCAGGCTCTGAGCTGTCACCACAGAACTGGATGTGGGGCTCAAACTCACAAACAGTGAGATCATGACCTAAGCCGAAGTGGGATGCTCAACTGACTGAGCCACCCAGGTGTCCCATACATTTCTATTTTAAATGAATGGGGGGAAAATAACACAAGGAAAGAAATCAGGAGAGAACATGGTAGGATAAATATATATTGGGAGAGGTTGTCACCTAATATGTATTGGTTTCCATGTCAGATAAAATAAGCCATTGTCTATACCTTCAAAGGACTCATAACTAACTTAGGAACAAATATGTTCAAATGCCTGGGAATTTGTAGGGATAAAATGTGGACAAAATTGTATCAATGTGTAGGGGCTAGCAAGTGCTGCAGTGATTAACAAAGACCAAATTCCATTGTGGTCTAAAAAAACGCTTGTGGGATTTGGTGACCAAAAGTTGTGACTTCATTGAGGACACAAGGTTAGAGTTGGGTCTTTAAGGATAAAGGGGGAAAAGCAGCATAATTTCAGTGGTTGGTTCCAAAATTTGGAAATCAAGGATGGGGAAATTATCAGGAGGCAGTTGAAAAAGAAAAACCAGCATAGTTTTCATAGCCCAAATCTTGAAATTATTTTATTGACTAACATACTGCCTTTTAAAAAATGTTCTTTCGACTCTAAACAATGAACTGTCACAAACATTTCAATCCTAACATAATTTAAGTCTACCCAGCATAAGCCCAATGTTTTCAATGGATAAATAGCTAATTAGTCATAACAAAATGACTTATCCCTTTGTCTAGCTGGCATTGGAGTTAAAGTTCTGAGATTTGGGTCATGAATCATGAAATGATGGGTTCCTCCCCCAATAATAAGCAGGAAAGAAAAAGAAAATATAGAAAAACACTTAAGATGTTTTAATGTCAGTAATCTACTATTCTAAGCTCATAGGAAAATTCCTGTTAGTTTAAAACATGACAATTGGCAAAGTACTTTATGTCACTTTGTTCTATACACATTCCATGGCATTACTTAATTTTTTTTATCTTTTTAGCTCTAGGTGTTGTTTCCAATTTTTCATGGTCTAAATGACAGTTTATATTGTCTTCAACAGAAAAATCAGCCCACACTTTAGGGTAAACCTCTTGGAAAATACGTGTCTGTCCATTGATGTTGGCTGAGTTTCTTTCTTTTTCTTTTTTTCTGACTTGGCCTGATTTACGCTTCTCTCATGTTTATCTTAGGAGATATATGTCCTAGCACACAATGCAAACTAGGAGTACAGAGCATTTTAAAGTAGTATCCATTTGGCATTATTTTATAACAGATTATTTTGATTGCTTTGAATAGTGTATGAGGTATGCCGTGGAGCCAGGATTTACCTTGATTTATTACAGTTTTTTTTTTCAGCCTTTGATATAGATGATCGTAGTTAAGATTATTCTAAATGTTTGACTAAAAGTGTATTGCAAACCAATTAAGAGATAATTAGATTTTAGGTATTTACTATATGTTTTCATATAAGAAGTTGAAATCCCTTTCTTCTGAATGCTGCTCCTTGGCGTGTTTGAACTCAGAGCCATTCCTTATTTTACCTCTCCTCTGACTCCCCACCCCATGCTCTGCTTTTGTCTTTTAAGGGGGGTCCAAGATGATCTTCTTCATTCATGTGTTAGCATCTGGATGGGTTTGGCCAGCAGTAGGCACTATCAGGAGATTGGAGGTGAGAGAAAGAAGAGTCCAAAACTTGCCTTTTCTTCCTTCCATTCCTTCTTTCTTTTTTTTCTTTCTCCCTCCCTCCCTCCCTCCTTTCCTTTCTTTCCTTTCTTCATTCCTTCCTTCCTGTGTTTTTTATCAGTTTTAATTATTTTTGTGTGTGTATATGTTTTTACTTTTTGTTATTAAAGTATAGTTGGCATGCAATGTTACAGCCCAAGACATTTCTTCACCTCTCTGTTTGTGTCAAACAAATATCCATCCTTTCCTGTGTTCTCCCTGCCTCCAGCTCCACCAAACAGGTCCTCCTAGCTTCCTCCAGGTGAGCCAAACTCTTCTGGGATCCAGTAACTCATTTATTACCTCTGTCCCAGCCTGTGTGTAATGGTAGCTTCTGCTGTTTCTAATCTCAGGGTTACCACATTTTCCTCTCGCTTGGAGTCTCAACTCTATCTGTTAAATCAATGTCACTTCTGTTGCAGACTTTGAGTCTGGAGTTATCTCTTGTCCAGCAAGAGAGCATATGCAGAATTAAATGCGAGAGAGGCTAATGTCGAGGAGGAGACAAGAGCCTCAAGCAACGGTCCTTGTTCCATATTTATTAGGATCAGAAGGCTTACAGACATGATGGGCATGCAGAAAGGGACAATGAGACAGTGATCACTAACTTTCTTTCTGTGTGAGAGAAAGGGGATTTTGAAGATATGCAGTGTCAGGGGTTTGTGTGAATACAAAACAAAATCCTGACACTGAGCTGATGGCTGTTTATGGCAGGCACCAGGCACCATGTCTGTTTATCTTAACTTGCGTAGGGGATAATACACAGAGCATGCTACCTCACGGTCAACAAGGCACCTTTCTTTTGCTAATTAGCTCCAGGCAATTAGCAAATAGTCTGCTGTGGCAGTCTATCACTCTGTCTACCTGTTTACCTATTCTGGACACTTCTGTCCAGCAGAAGCAGCTTCCCACTCTTACGCTCTTGTTCTATACTGGGAAGGTTTTTGCCCTGTTTACCTATTCTGGATGCTTTCGTCCTAAGCCTTGTTAACCCATTGGTGCAAGTTCAGGGAATTCCTAAACTTATCCCCCACAATTTCTATTTTAAATACTTGGAATGATTATCTTTTTCTGGTTGATCTTGACTAGTACATTCCATTTCTACTTTCTTTACCAGATGATTGATAAAATCACACTGCCTTTTACTTATTACATAATTTCTGTTGTTATCACCATGGATAATGAAATATGTGTATTGCTCTCCTCATGGCACAGTGATCAGTGCTGTAGATGGAATGAGGGATAGGACTAGATTCAAGTGGTGAAAGGGTAAGATGGAAGGCAGTAATTTTGACACACATATTGGGTTCTGAGTTCATAGATGGCTCAAAATATGCACCTTGTTGAATGAAGATACTAGTGAGGAGTGTTGGGGATATAACTTCTTTATTCATTCACAGATAATTATAGGCTCTAACCAGGGTCTTTGCTAGGCACTAGGATGAGGTACTAGGAATGACTTGGAAAATACAAGATGCAGGGGGGAACTCCATTCCTTCTGTAGGCTCTAAGAGAGAATTCACTCTTTGCCTTTTTTAGCTTCTGGAAGCTGCCTGTATTCCTTGGCTTATAAGCCCCTTCCATCTTCAAATCCAGCAATCATATGTAAGACCTCTGCTTCTCTGACTGACTTTCCCCCTTTACCTCTTTTACTTATAAGAACACTTATGATTACATAGTCCCATCTGGATAATCCAGAATAATCTCCCTATCTCAGAATCCTTAACTTAATCACATCTGCAGTCTCTTTCTCTTTTTTTTTAAATAATTTTGTAGTTTTTATTAGCTAAGGAGGTATTTTGTTACTTTTAGAAAAAATGGAATTGACTAGGGTGTCTATAAAATAGATGATATACATAATCTATACATATCTTAACAATGGTACTTTTTAAAATAATAAAATAATATAGAATATTCTATTTATAATAGCAGTAAAAATATAAAACAAACTTTGATGAACATAAATATGGAAAGCTTTTATGAAGAAAACTTAAAACTATTATCAAGATGTTTATTATTTCTGTAATATATTAGCTTAGCATCATTCCATTAAAAATAACGAAAGCATCATTTATTTGATTTGAAAAAAAACCCTACAACATGCAAAAATACCAGAGCCACTATAAAAAATAAAATGAAAGTCTTTTTGCCATTTTTTTATTTTTAAAGAACCAGCATAAAACTACATGTATTAAAATATGATCTTAGGTAAGAATACCCAGACAGATAAATGCAATATATTATATTCTGAAATATTATTGTAATTATGTTTGGAATTTGTTATGTGTTAAAAATTGTAAGTATTTTAAATTACTAAGAAATTGATAGGTTATTTAACAAGATGTCTGTAATAACTGGTTAGCACTTGGAGAAAAATAAGAATGCCTCTACTTAATTTTTAAAACTCAAAATTCCATAGAGAAAATAATTAAAACATTAAAAATTAAATCATGTAATAAAGAATGGTGAATGAATCTTTTGTAAACTTGGAATGGGAAGACCTTTTAAAACAAAACCCATCAGGTTTCAAAACCAAGAAGCCATACAAGAAAATATTGGCTATTTGGACTATGCCCAAACTAGACTATCCCTTTAATATAAGATACCACAGATAGCAAAAGGAAGATGAAAATTCAGGGAAATATTTTCAACACATTTGAAAAAGGCTGATTTCCTTAATAAAGAGATATCACAGTATAGGAAAAAAAGGATTTATCAGAAATAGAATACCAATGACCAGTAACCATGAAAAAAAAAGTTAACCTCTCTTATAATTCAAGATATGTAAATAAAAATGATGATACAATTTTAATCATATTGGAACATTATAACATCTAAGTGACTATCAGAATGTTATAGCAAGTATCAGTTAAAGTTAAGAAGTCAGGGACTCCTGGAACTCATTAGGTTAAATGTCTGACTCTTTGTTTTGGCTCAGGCATGATCTCAGAGCTCGAGGGCCCGAGAAAGTACAGAGCCTGCTTGGAATTCCCTCCCTCCACTCACCTCTCTTTGCCCCTCCCTGCTTACTCTCTCTGTCTGTCAAAATAAATAAACTTTAAAAAATCAATATATACATTTAAGAAGCCAATACCCTCACATACTATTGGTTAACATGTAATTGTACTGTCATTTGGGAGAACATGTAATCAGTACTATCGTTGGGATTATCCATCAAAAAAATTTTTTTGTAATATAAATCACTTTACCTTTCAATTCTACTCCGTAAATACATGACACATAATTTTCCAAAGGTATGTTATAGGTTTTTCCTTGCAATTTTATTTGAAGTATGTCTTAAAAGTGGAATGATTTAAATGCCTATGAGTATGAAACTGGTTTAATAAAATTCATTAATGTTATACAATTCTCATATTACAGTGTAAAACGAGAAAAAAATATATGTTCTGAAATGGGGAGATTCCAAGATATATTGCAATTGAACACAAGAAAAGTAGCATAATTTTATCACAAGAAATTATGAAAAGACAAAAGTAAATTTTTTTTAATTAAAAAAATTTTTTTTAACGTTTATTCATTTTTGAGAGACAGAGAGACAGAGCACAAATGGGGGAGGGGCAGGAAAGAGGGAAACACAGAATCCAAAGCAGGCTCCAGGCTTCGAGCTATCAACACAGAGCCCGACATGGGGCTCGAACTGACAAACTGTGAGATCATGACCTGAGTCGAAATTGGATGCTCAACTGACTGAGACACCCGGGCGCCCCTTTAATTTTTTTTTAAAGTTTATTTATTTTTGAGAGAGAGAGAGAGAGAGAGTGTGAGTGGGGGAGAGGTAGAGAGAAGGAGACACAGAATCTAAAGCAGGCTCTAGGCTCTGACCTGTCAGCACAGAACCCAACGTGAGGCCCGAACCCACGAACTGCAAGATCGTGACCCAAGCCGAAGTTGGACACTTAACCAACTGAGCCACCCAGGTACCCCCCCAAAATAAATTCTTAATAATGGCTTCATATACAGACTAAAACACGGGGGTGAGGGTGGGAATATGCAATGAAAGTAGGGGGCTTATAATTTATGTTTACAATGAGCATATACTTTAAAAATCACCAGGCTTGAAAAAATGTTAAACAGAAAAACCAGAACAAATGTGTATTGTATATTACTGTCTTACTTCCCCATTTAACACTGCAGTTTCTCCCAAGCTGACTCCTGTAGCCCATTGGAACTCTCTCGTCTCTACCCTTTTCCTCTATATCACTCATTATCACTTTCTTACACACACATTGCTATAAAATTTGCTTATTTATTCAATTAGTTTCCTGAATCAGATAATTTTATTTCCAGTACCTAGAAAATACCTGCCATATACAAACATGCTACATAGATTTGGTACATAAATGATTCATGTCACTCACTCCACAGCTCTGAGCCATTTCACATTTTATAGCGTTGGCTGTGACATCTTGAATGAGCTGCTTCAGTTTCTATCTCCAAAATCCAATCTGAGATCATTGCTTTTATTTTAATTTTTTACAGTGTATCTTTTTTATTTTTTAAGTTTTACTTTTTTTAATTTTATTTTTTAAAAATTTACATCCAAATTAGTTAGCATATGGTGCAATGATGATTTCAGGAGTGGATTCCTTAATGCCCCTTACCCATGTAGGCCATCCCCCCTCCCACACCCCCTCCAGTACCCCTCTGTTTATTCTCCATATTTATGAGTCTCTTCTGTTTTGTCCCCCTCCCTGTTTTTATATTATTTTTGTTTCCCTTCCCTTATGTTCATCTGTTTGGTCTCTTAAAGTCCCCATATGAGTGAAGTCATAAGATATTTGTCTTTCTCTGACTAATTTCACTTAGCATCATACCCTCCAGTTCCATCCACGTAGTTGCAAATGGCAAGATTTCATTCTTTTTGATTGTCGAGTAATACTCCATTGTATATATACCACATCTTATTTATCCATTCATCCATTGATGGACATTTGGGCTCTTTCCATACTTTGGCTATTGTTGATAGTGCTGCTGTAAACATTGGGGTGCATGTGTGCCTTTGAAACAGCACACCTCTATCCTGTGGATAAATGCCTTGTAGTGCAATTGCTGGGTCATAGGGTAGTTCTATTTTAGTTTTTTGAGGAACCTCCTTACTGTTTTCCAGAGTGGCTGCACCAGCTTGCATTGCCATGCAATGTCTCTTTCTATGTTAGGTGCCATATCCACAGGTTTCAAGGATTAGGATGGGGCCATCTTTGGGGGACCATTATTCTGCCTACCACACTCTTGCCGTATCCTGAGTAAACCCTGGCTACATGCCTTTCTTTCCCTCCCCTTTCCCTGTCCTCTCCCATGCCCACCCTCTTGGCAGTTCTGCTCCCTGGCAGACTGCATTGAGTCCAGAGAAAGACTCCTCGGTCATCACGTCTTCTGTACAGGTCTCAGCCTTCCAGAGCCTGTTCCCTCTCCTGGGTCTTCAGCTTTTGGTAGCTGCCCTGCTGAGCTCTCTGGGAAATATTTCAGAGGAGCCAGTGGGCAGCTACCCAGATTTCCAGCCTGAACTGCATGGCACAGGCTCCAGACTCACCCCGGTCAGGTTCACCATGTGAGGGTGCGGCATTCAGTTCTAGGAGTTAACAAGTATACGCAAGCAGTTTTCTTGGAAGTCGATGTGCATCAATGTCAGGGAACAGCTGCAAATGCAATATATCAGCAACACCAACGTTTCTGTGTTTTCAAAACAAAGGGAGAATTGACCAATATCAAGGAGGTGATGCTGTGGGATTAGAAGAAAAAAAATCAAGCAGTACTTAGAAAAACAGGACACAGATCTTTCAAAAGGCTATATAGATTTAATGCCTTCTAATATGCTGCACATGCCTTAATGAAAGCAAAGAGTATGAGTTGGACAACTGTTTCTGAAAAGGCATGACCTTCTTGGAATCTGATTGTGAAGAACAGCTACTTATTACTGTAGCATTTAAGCAACTTGTTAAACTCTATTCAATGAAATTGCAAGGGGCATGTAATGGTCAGGGTCTTAAATATGCAAAAAAAATTTTTTAATTTTTAAAGTTTATTCATTTATTATTTCTGAGAGAGAGAGAGAGAGAGAGAGAGAGAGAGAGAGCACAAGTGGGGGAGAGGGAGAGAATGAGAGGGAGACACAGAATCCAAAGCAGGCTCCAGGCTCTGAGCTGTCAGCACAGAGCCCGACGCGGGGCTTGAACTCACAAACTGCTAGATCCGGACCTAAGCCAAAGATGGAAGCTTAACCAACTGAGCCACTCTGGTGCCCCAATATGTAAAAATTTTTTATCAATCTACTTCAATCTATGGATTTTGAAGAAGCAGAAAGAAGTGATCAACTCAAGCTCTGGAACTAACAGAGGATAATATTAAAGATAATAGCATTGTCCTACTGCATTATTATTAATCTTCACAATGTAGCTGTAGTTGTTCAGTACAATCAAGATAAAGAAACAGTCATTCCATATCTTACATTTATTGGTACTGGAATCCAGGCAACAAATATGAATGACTTTAAGCCAGTAGTTGGAAAAATAAAAGCCACAAAAGACACCCAAAGACCATATTGCTATCAGGTCTATAGCTCCTGGATAATTTCTTGATTGTCCTCAGAGACTGTCAATATTCCATTCATTGCAATTACCAACAAATCATTGTTTTTTTTTCAGATGGTATCACTAGTGTTTTTATTCTAATCTTGATAAATGCAATGGTAAATAAAAGTCACTACTTTTTCTAACCTTAAAAAAAAGCAATAGCTAGCCTCCCAAGTTTAAGATTTATTGGCTAATTTGCATTGTTTCCCAACACCCCTCTTTTTAGGAAAGAGTTTTCAAAATTGGAGAGATGGTGAGACCCTTAGCAGAACTGATGAAACCATCCAGTTTCTGGATGGTCAATAGAAAACTTTTATTGGAGAACAATTTTGCAGTATTTTTTTTTTGGAAGATTTCTCTGAAATTCCAGTTTAGGTGACTGATAACAAAGAAGTAGGCAGTGATGAGTGGTGGTAACAGTTTCTTCTAAGCAGCTGGAAATGGGTTGATGTTCTGTGTGAAATGAGGGCACAAGAATACACAGCTATGGTATCTTCCAGCAGTGGCTGGACCCACACATTCTGGGACATCGTGTCCACACTGATAACCATGAGTACTGCCCCTTCATACATTTGAGGGACAATGGAAAATGCATGAAAATCCCATGTGAAAGGATATTTCTGAACTATGGATTCATACATTCTAAGAGACTCTTCCCAGTTTTCCACTGAATATTCTGAGCAGAAAGGTGGAATTTGTAGGAGATAGAATGTAATCAAAAGAGTAAGGAATCAGACGAATGTTCTTCTTAATCAGAAACAGGATGCCCAAAAGAGCATCTACTCAGATCTCCTTCCAGGGGGTCCTATGATGTATGAAGTGAGCCCAAGGATTTCTATGGGGATACATCCTGGGGGAGCAGAAGCACTTCTTTGGGGAAGGACATGAATCTACAAGCTTGAGAGTACCCTACATTTCTCAGCTCAGTTTCAGTTTTATTTTTTTCTAAAATGTCTAGCCCCCTCCCCTCACTCCATATGAGATTTCAGGAATGACTCTAAATTGCACAACTGGGAAATTTGACTCAAATCAGTTATCTAAATGTGGGACTGACAAAGAACTATCTAAGTAGCACTGATAACTCATGACAAGGATTGTATTGCCTTCCCACCCATCCCCCAATCTGAGGTAACTTTTTAATTGTCAAGTGTGGTGATGACCTATTTCACAAGAACATTAAAGATTTCGCATGTAGTTCCCAATCCTAAATTTATGCACGCTGAGAGCAGAGATCGTTCTCTTTCATCCAAGAAACAAATTTCACAATAAACAATTTATTACTTTTTAAAGCATGGTGTAAGAAATAAGATAGAGCATAAAGTCGATATTTCTCAGCAGTTTACTTCACAGGACCTGGCTTATTTTGAAAGAAAAAACTCTGTTTTCTTTTGTTTTTTAGGCCCTCCTTTTCCCCAAATCTTTCATATCTGGGAATGGGGAGGTTTAGATCAGTAAAGGTAAGAGGGACGGGGGGTGGGGGGCAAAGTTGTAAGTGCTAACATGAGGAATGGATACAATAGGAAATGAATATTACACAAGAAATGCTTACCTCCATTCACTCTCATTTTCAAATTTACCATTTATCAATTGAAATAGATTTCTGTTCAGCATTTTCCAAGACCGTGTAAAGTAAGACCAATGATGTTGGCTACCATTCACCTACCATGTGGCAAGCATTTTTCTTGCATTATTTTTGATACTTTCAACAATCCAACTAGATAGTTGATACACTCATCATTTTATTATAAAGAAATTGAGAATCACAGTACATTTGTAGCAAATAACCAAGTTGGAATTTCAATCCAGGTTTGTCCTCGTTCTGTAAGGATTTCTTGTCTCTTTCAAAGGATATCATTGAAAATACTTTCCCCAAGAGAGGTGCAGTCATCAATGAATTATCCGGTGCTGTGACTGAGTTACATAGTTGATGCTCTAGAGCCCACCTTTTTTTTTTTTTCTTCTGGCTGCATCCCTTTGGTCTCTAACACTGGACTCCTTTCTCATACCATTTATCAGACTTCTTTAAACTATGCTCTCCTTCCAGGAAAAAACAGAACAATTAGAACTTATTCATCCAAAGTCATGAGTTTTCATAGATATACTTTTGCTGATAGAACAGAAGACAAAATGGGCACCTGGGTGGCTCAGTAAGTTAAGTGTCTGACTTCAGCTCAGGTCATGGTCCGTGGGTTCGAGCCCTGTGTTGGGCTCTGTGCTGACAGCTCAGTCTGGAGCCTGCTTCAGATTCTGTGTCTCCCTCTCTCTCTGCTTCTCTCCCACTCATACTCTGTTTCTCGAAAATGAATAAATGTTAAAAAAACAGAAGAGAAAAACATTCAGTTATTATTTTGCAATATTACTATCACCACATTTTTCTATTCATGGGAGTTTTTGAATATAATGTATACAAGTGACTATGCTGGGAATTGCGAATGTGTACACAGATGTGTACAACTTCAACTCGTAGATGCATAGCAGAATACAATAAATTTGTCATAGCATTCTCATTATTCTTAACCCATTGATTAGAAAGAATTATCCCTGGAATTAAATGTTCTTGCCATGTCTGATGTATGCAGTGGTCTTCTTACTAAAGCTCATTTATTTGCTAATATACTGGCTGGCTACACATTTGAGGAATGCAAAGGTAATTTCCATACCTAGAAGACATCAAGGAATGATCAAGGTTGAGAGGTTTCCAAACTGTGGTCATCAATAATCTCTTGGGAGCCTGAGAAGACAGTGAAGCAACCAGGCCTCACACCTGCAGTTCAGCTCAGACAAAGCAACTCTGCATCTATAGAAAATGAATATATATATGAAATTTAAAAAGATATATATTGTATGTTATCATACACATTTTATATATTTATAGAAATCCATGTAGGTTTTCTGGGGTATTAAAATGGTTTTACTGGGGTATCTGGGTGGCTTAGTTGGTTAGGATCCGACTCTTGGTTTTGGCTCAGGACATGATCTCAGAGTTCATGAGTTTGACCCCTATGTGGGGCTCTGTGCTGACAGTGTGGAGCCTGCCTGAGATTCTCCCTCTCTTCCTCTCTCTCTGCCCCTTACCCTCTCTCTCTCTCAAAATAAATAAAAATAAAAACTTTAAAAAAATGGTTTTATTGCTAGAAACATTCTTAAAATTGGTTATTTTGTCAGTCCCACTGAAAATATAGATGATCACTCTGATGTCCCAGGCATACAGCTACTAAGCCTAAACCAGAACACCCATTTTTTTTTTTATCCTGCTCTTTCCTTGATTAGCTGGTATTTATACATTATATATATATAAACCTCTTCTAGGAAAAATATATCTAATTAGAAATCTCCGAAAGGATGTGTGTGTGTGTGTGTGTGTGTGTGTGTGTGTGTGTATTTTTAAAGGTAACTTTGGGGGTGCCTGGGTGACTCAGTCAGTTGGGCATTTGACTTTTGATTTCAGCTTAGGTCATGATTTCACAGTTTGTGACATCAAGCCCCACATCAGGCTCTGTGCTGAAAACATGGAGCCTGCTTGGGATTCTCTCTCTCCCTGTCTCTCTGCCCCTCCCCATTCATGCTTTCTCTCTCTCTCTGTCTTTCAAAATAAATAAGTAAGCATAAAAAATAAGTAAAAAACAGGTTAGTCTTGCTGACTTGTCCTTTTATGCAGTTCAGATGTGGTAAGATAGAGTTTTCCCAACCTCAAACTAGAAGCTTAACATTTGTCAAGTATGCTTTTGCCCGTGAGTTGTAATAATTTTTACTTCCTTCAGGATGACATCTAGAAAAATCAATGATGTGCTCAAAGGGAAATTCTGTGTACATGTTTTCTTTTATTTTTTAGAACATGTAGCCTCTTCAAGTAAGTTTGCATATTCTTTCAAGTAAGCAAAGTGTTGAGATGAAATATTTGTTTGACTGAGGGAGTTTAAATAGGTGGCTCTGTTTTTAGAATGCTGTCCAGATATTACATTGATGTGTACTTTAAACAGCATTTATCCTGTGGAAGCACCCGGGACCTCCTGTTTACAACTAGAGCCTTCTGATGCCTGCTATTTCTTGCCAAAATATTATTGCCTATTCTTAGGCTTCAAACCAATTTTTGTGTTTCTCCCCAGAGATTCAAGGACAGAACAGGGGATGGAATATAGAAAAGAAAATTCATACTTGGTTTTAATATTTTCTCCATTCTTTCCCCTGGTTTCTTTCTATTAACATTGATAAACACATTGGGATATCAAAATGGGAAACCGCAGCAAATTAACAACAACAACAATAATAATAATAAAACCTGGTCAGAATTTGGGTTTGAATATCAATTTCACTGTTTATCAACTCTGTGGTTTAGGACAGATTACTACCTCCCTTTAAACCTTTTTCTACCCTCTTGTAAAATAGGGATTGTAATACATATATGATATGGGTATTAAAATTCTATGTCTAATACATAATGGGTATTCAGAAAACTTTTAACCAAATATGAATGTGATATTATAACTAACAAAAAATCCATTAATTCCAAAATATCCTTTTTTTGCCATTATGGGTAGAACTAGAATAAGGAATCTTTTTTTTTGTATTACATGAAAATTACAATATGCATTAAGTTATAATTGTCTACGGAATGAAGAAATAAACATGCAGAAGCAAACATACATTTTATAGGATAGCAAATTTACCCCATAAGATACCCCTGAAAAAATGGGCACTAGGACATGTAACTTTTGGCAGACAAGTGAAAGGTCAAGAACAATGTGACTTGGAACTGACAATATCTCAGTAGCCAGAGCCATACCTTCGTAACTAAATCTAAGAGCATTAGTAATTTGGACAGAGCTTACCAAAATGATGGACAGGGTCACTGAAAGGTAAAATTAACAAAAGCTTCAAGATAAATTATATTAGCTGGTTGATTCTTCCCAGGTTCTACCTATGTATTGACGTTTTGGAAAACCATGTAGTAGAGAAACAGAGCAGAAAGGGAACAGTGCTTACTGAATTATGTGGTCCAAAAATTGTGTTAAGTATGTTTTGCATGTAAAAATAAAATCATTCTGGAAATCATCTTCTGATTGGTAACAGAAAACAAAACAAAACAAAACAAACTCCCCCACTCCTCTCCAATAGCACAAGGATGCTATTAAAATTGGAAGCTGTTTCATTATATATGTATTTAAAATGCTAAGTAGCCTAAATTTATTTCTTTTCATCTCATATCCATGGATATAGAAATAAATGCAAGATCTTAGTGAATTAGAATCATATGTGAAGTGGTATTACTTGCTAAGGTTGCTATAACTAAACCTTGCTAAGGTTGCTAAAGCCACAGACTGGGTAGCTTTAACAACAGAAATTTATTTTCTCACAGTTCTGAAAGCTAGAAGTTCAAGATTAGGGTATCAGAGGGTTGGCTTCTTCTGAGGGTCATGAAAGGAGGATCTGTTCTAGGCCTCTTTATGTCCTTGTAGATGGATGTTTTCACATCGTCTTCCCTCTGTCTGTGTCTATGTTCAAATCTTCTATGTCCAAATCTCATAAGAACACCAGTCATATTGGATTAGAGCCCAATCTAGTGATCTCATTTTAACTTATTTACCTCCGCAAAGATCTTATTTCCAAACCATAATCATGTTCTGAGGTATTGGGGCTCAGTTAGGACCTTAATATATGAATTCTGGAGATGAAGGGCCAAATTCAGCCCATAACAACTACATTCCTCATTTCTCTTCTTCACAGAAAATTGAAATCTTCTTCACAGAAAATTCACAGAAATCTTCTTCACAGAAAATTCTCTTCTTCACAGAAAATTCTTCACAGGAATTGACTTGGTTGTAAGAGATGTTCCATAAATCCTCAATAATAATAATTCAAGAACTCTCTCCATCAAATACACAAAATAAAACTTTGTTTACCTAAAGATGCCATAAAGAAGAAGTTTTGTAAGTTAAGTCAAAACAGAAACCATTCACATTAGAATACTTTGGGCATTTGAACCAGAACAGACCACAACAGCTAATTTAGGTTTGAGGACTGGGTGGAATGATCACTCAGATACAGGGTCATTTCCTCTTTGGTTTACAACCAAACCAAAAACATATAATCAAAGATATATACCAGATCAAAGCTACAAATGAGTGGCCATGCTCTCTGTCATCTCCCCTTATTCCTACCAAAAACCTGCCCAAAGTTTAGTGGGCTCATCAGGTAGATTGAAAATCTGTCAGTTCAGAGGATTCCCAGCTGTAGTTTACGTACACTGCAGATGTAAACTTCAAGATGTACTTGAACCGAAGATGGTGGGGATGGATGTGGATGATGGAGGTGTGTAACTTCATTATGCAAGCATCCACCCTATTTCCAATAAGGAAATTCTTGCTAAGCCGTAGTTAAGTACCTGTAAGTTCTATTTCTTACTGTGTCATTGGGTCTCTTGAAGTTTCAGGGAATAGGTGTGCTCTATAGCAGTTTTCCAATGAAGCATAAATTTAAGTATGCATGAAAAGCACTTTGTAAAATGTAAAGTACTACATCAGTTCTCTAATCTGAATGTGGTAAATAAATAAATCAGTTACTATTTGTATTTACATTTATATTTATGTATGTGCACACACACATGCATACATTGGGTATGACTATGTTAACAGGTACTTGCTAGGGATTAAAGATTAAAGAAGTCAAAAAAGTAACGTTATCCCTTTCGCAAGGAAGTATAGCAGTTTTGACATAGTTCGCATAATGTTAGTCTTATCAAGACTACATACTTACTACCAAAAACAGTTGCAGAAAAGATTCAGTAAGCCTCCAGAATTTGGCCATATTTTAGGCAATAATTCCAGGATGCTAAATAAAAACATATTTAGTGGTGTTCTGTACTTATTTCTTCTTTATATTTGGAGTACACGCTCTCTCCAAGGTCAAAGAGAGAGAAGGTTTTCTTTGCCATTTTCTGCATTCTTTTCCATTGCTGTAGATTCTGACATTTTCCAGTCTCTTTTTCATAGAAATAGGCAATTTATAGGACAAGCCCTTTGAGAAGAATATAAATGTCCCTCGGTCTTGTCCTAAGCAGTGCCAACTAGAGAATGCCAGAGTAGGGACCTTGTGTCAGGCTGTACCTGGCATGCAAGAGTGGGGAATATTCAAATTCTCCATCCCTGCATACAGTCACATAAGTCCAGGTATATGCATAAACTTGCTACTCATGGATCAGAAAACTGGGGTTATTACTGTTATGGTTACAATTTTAAAGGGTTAGACAAATTTATCACAGTCTCTCAGAAAACTACAACTAAAGATTAAGGATGCATAATTTCATTAAGTATTTTAATCCAATCTCCAACCTATCTAATACTTAGACAACATCTCCTCCATGCTTTTGGCTAAGTGTTTTCACTGAGATATGATGAATTTTCTTTCTGTACATCTTCTGTCAGAACAAAATAGTTATAGCTGCAAATAATGTGCACCAATGTCATTAACCTTCCTGCCTTGCCAGCTAATTAAAGCTAAAGAACAAAGTCATAATTCTTCAGACACTGAAGGATGGGCTTTAAGTAGAATTGTGTGGGCTGTGAATTATCTTCAGCAGTAAATTATTGTGCAAATAGCCCATTAAGGTCCACTAAAATTGGAAAGGTTAGTACAATTCTCATCCGAGTCTTGAGTGTTTAGTGATAGCCCACTGCCCTGTGGTAGCCTGAAGTGTACATCATGTGCCTCATGAGAAAAGGAAAGCTCTTGTGGTTTTTCTCTTTCCCATTGCACTCTAGGGTGATCTGAGCATCAGTTAAAAATTCTTGTCAAAAATAAGTTTTGAGAGTTCAAGAGTTCATCATCTCTAAAGACTCAACAAAGAATAAGAGTTTTACTGCTCTTATTTGGGCATGTATTAGAGCTTTAGAGATTCTGTTATGTCTCTTGAGTCTTATGACTTCTGATAAGCACTGTCTGTAAAAAGAATAAATTTAGCCTACTCTATTCTAATATGCTACATTTGAATTAACACCTCTCTTCTCACATGGACCTCTATTAGAAGGAAGATATTATTTTGTCCCTGATAATCTAGATTACATTCAAATGGGTAAACAAGTGGTTACATTTGTTGTGTGATAAGTAGGTAAGAGAAGGAACTGGTTCAGTTGTGAATAATAGTGTTCATGCAACACAGTTTTCCTCAGAGTTTCCAAATATTGATTTATCACCAAGAATTTCCCAGAAAAATACCTACAGTTTCAGGCCCTTGTTCAGCTACTCAGCCACCCATCCTATCCCGCACCCCTTCCCATTTCCCTGTAGTGCCTACCTTGTCAGGACTGGTCCTTTCTGTGGACAATACCTCACTCACTTTGACCACGTTAAGAGCTTCCTAGCTGAGTCACAGCTGCGCCAATTTCAAGTTCCCCTTGTCACTCATGTCCCTATGGTTTCTATTTGGATTTTTTTCATTGTTTCTCCCTATCCTCTTGAGTATTCCTGAATTTTGAGTGTTTGCTTAATCTAAGGACCCTCTAGATTCCTAATTTTTGTCCTGTGAGTCTAGTTTCTTGGCCTATCTCCAGAGTCAATTGTCACATGCTGTTCTGACAAGTTAGCTATTTGAACTTGTACAAGTCTCTTACTCTCTTTGGTCTCCAATTTTTCACTAAAAAATAAGAAGCTCAGTGGTACTTGGAGCCCTTTCATTTTAATGTGTCAGTGGGGTTGAATTGCTAACACTTCACATAGAAATTCACCAGTCTGGGCCATGGTTATAGTGACTTTCAAATAAGTGAATATCGTGAATAACTGGGATTTAAAAGATCTTTTGGTTTTTTGTTTTGTTTTTTTGTTTTTTTCTAAGAAAGTTGGTTTAAAAAGTATTTCTGGAGTTGTATTGATAAAGAAAAAAATCTAATAGATAACTATTTCAGTAGCTTTTAAGTATTCTAAAGAATATATTTTGGCATTATTTATAACTTATATGAGACTTGATTCTACCTAACTATCCATTTCACACAGTATCAGATTTAAAAATATACATATAAATGCAAATTTATATATTTTTAAAAAACTAATATTGTTTTGATCTCTAAACACACACACACACACACACACACACACGCATACACATACACACCAAGGGGTACTCTATATTTCATATATTTCATATATTAGCTCATGTATTACTCAAACCTTATAAGGTGCATACTATTATTACCTCTATTTTACAGATGCACTGACTGAGGAAGCGAGGTTAAGTAACTTGCTCAAGTTTAGACAGAATAGGAGAACCAGGGTTTATACAAGACAATCTGGTTTCAGAGCCTGTGCTTTAAATATCACACCATTCTCCTGTTTGCAACTAATTCTAAGGAAGTCTGAATGGCAGTACGTTTCCAAAAGACAATAATGTTTATATTTATAATACAAATAATATTTCTAACACTCTCCTTCACTATCTTACTCTAAAAAAAAAAGTCACACAGAATAAAAGTTACATGTCAATCTGTTCATTCATATTCTTTTTCTCTCCCTAAACACAATCTGCATGGATTTTTAAAAATCTTCCCTACCTTGTTCTTTTCTCGTCCCTCCAAATGTATTTTATTCTTTCCCAGGGGCTGTCTCTCTTTCTCATAGGAGTTGTTTTAACTCCTCTGACTTATTCAATACAGCATCTCTACATGTTTCTTTTCTTTTTTTTAAGTTTATTTATTTATTTTTGAGAGAGAGACAGAGAGAGTGATTGGGAGAGGGGCAGAGAGAGAGAGAGGGAGAGAGAGAATCCCAAGCAGGCTCTGCACCATCAGCATGGAGCCCAATGTGGAGCTGGCTGCATGCTCAAACTGTGACATCATGACCTGAGTCAAAACCAAGAGTCGGATGCTTAACTGACTGAGCCAACCAGGTGCCCCAGAATCTCTACATGTTTCTAAACACAGGTGAGCATGAAGAAAGCCCAAGAAAGAGGCTGCAGAATTCTTGTTAGAGGCAGGTTAAAGAATCATATTACACCTCAACATTTAGTGTCCCTGTATACAGCCATATAACTTCAGGTGTGGATGTTCCACAGGGAACTTTAATTTTTATGGGTTTCTCGATGCTATGATCTCCATCATTAGTTTACTTCTTGCTCTAAAATTCCCTGGGTGATGAAAATGAAGGAATATTTGGGTCAGATATTTGGCCTGTGTCATGGAGGCAGATGAATCAACAAGTCAAAGAAGTAAAAATTCTGGCTTCCATCTAGTCATTGTTTTTCTGAAAACTCATGGTAACAATTTAAAGGATAAAGTCTGCTTTGAAAAAAAATGTAAGTTATTGTTTTATTACGCATGTATAAATTTCTGGCTCACAAGATAAACTGAATTTCTCACTCTCCTCCTGACTGTTTAAGGGGATAAGGAAACACAATCTAAGGAGGAAGAGATCACCTAAGACAACTTGTTTGTCTTAGAAGAAAAAGAAAATGAAGAGACCTAGACATTTTACGTTAGATTTTAGAGCTTAGAGCTTCAGCATTAAAGAAAGGCACAATTGAAATTTGCTTTCAGTAGATGACAAAACTTTCTCAAAAATGGTTTGAAGTTGAATGTTAGGTGGGCAATTAGCAAACGACTTATAAAACCGAGTTGCAATTCATCATCTCAAATTGACAAATTAGTAATTGATTTTATTCTTTCAAAACTTTAGAACATTACTTAATCAGCACCTGCTCATATGTGAGTGTGCGGGCTGAGGGAAGAGGGATAAGTCAGGCTGACTCACCATTGGTACAAGACATTTTCACTTCTGCCTGAGACAAGAATGAAACTCAGATGAGTTTACTTCTGAACACACTGCTGACTAATCACTATGATAGCATTTAAGTAGTCATCCTGCATCATGAATGTTTAAAACAAAGCTTTATTTTTTACAGACGGAACTCATAGATTTTTATTTTATTTTATTTTATTTTCATATATTCACCAAACTTATAGAGCTTATTAAGAGTTCAACTACTGGGAATAAACTATCAAAGATGCAAGAAAAAAACCCCTCCAGCTCTAGGGATCTAAACATAAATGGTAGATTAGAAAAATATACATAAAAATCAAATACAAGTAGAATACTCCAATTCAGTGATACTTTACAGTTCCTGGAAATTTTCTTATCTGGGTAGATAAAATTGCTTGTTTGCTAAGAACAAACAAGAAAAAAATAGCCAAATTAAATGCCAAATATTAAGCACTTAAACAGATATATTTTGTGTCTTGGATACCTTCTCAGATTTTCATTCAGAACCCAGTTATTCTTAGTTTACATACAATCTGAACAACTTTGGTCATATCTTATCCCAACCCTTCACAGATTAAAAGCAACTAATTAGAGAGTGGACGACCATCTACATGCAAGGACTTTAAGGATATCAAGGAATATAAGTAGACTACTTTACAATGAGGTAATAGGCAGAATAATTAAAGACTTAAATGCTCACAAGAATCATATGCAAAATTCCCCCTTAGCCTCCCAATGGTTATGCAAAGTCAATTTTTAGAACACAGTCCAGAAATATATGGGCATAACTGTTACCAGAATTGTCAAGAAGAGGCTTACTACATCCCCTATGTGTGAATTTATTTGAATGGATTTTGATCAAAAATGGTTTTAACTGTTGATATTTATTTAGTTAAATCTTACTAATCTCAAAGATTGCACTCTCCAAAATGGCTTTTTCATAAAGTCCATTTAAGGCAGAAATACAAGAATCATCACAAGATATTGTATATGTTAAGAATCAAGTATGTGGCAGTCATAGTTTTCTTGTTAGAGTCAAAATTATCTCTGGCAGATGCTGTACCTGGGGTGTATAGCTAAAACCAAACACATTTTTTCCCAGGTTCCACAGTTGCACTTTCAGCTGGCTTTCTTCAGAAATACCATAAAACACATACACACACACACACACACACACACACACACACACTAAAGGAAGATCTAGGGTGGACCTCTTATGACCAGTTGGGTGATAGGAGACTGAAGAAGTTCAGATGGCCCCATAAATTCTCCTTGGTGGAGAAGAGGGACATTATCTAGAAATATGAAGACCAGAACAGGTTTAGAAGTTATGACCTTTAAACTTTAGTAGCTTCCAGAACTGTGTCTCTAACCCTATCCATTTCCTCATGGGAAACAGTGATTTCAGTGAGTGCCAGAAGGAATATCTACAATCTGTACCTTTGCCCAAGATGTCAAAGATGATTCATTCTCCTAGAGCAGAGAAAGCCAGAGAATTCTAAGCAATAATGGCTCTTTGGCCAGACTACTACCTGCCGCTCCCAAGGGAGGCTCATGAACAATCATTTCCAGCATCCCCTCTCTGAAGTTTCTGGTATTTATTTTTCCCACAGGACTCTGAGGCCTTGGCAGCTGGATAGCTGTATGAGTCTGTCTCAATCATCTCAACTAACGGCTTTTATCAGAGGATCTGTTCAACTTTATTTTGCAAGCACTGATGGTACACTATTCTTTTTGAGACATACCTCTGAAGGAAGTTACATTGACAGCTACATTGAGGCAAGACACTCTACCACACCACACACATTGTATCCTGCCCAACTCTTTTTCAAGGAAAGTTCAGAGATTAGAGAAGAAACTGCCCATTCATGCCCTGTTTGGTACTTTCGGTAGCTATTATAGGACATTATAAAGTTAACTTCTGTGTAACTGACTCCATTTAGTTCATTTGTTTCTGTTTGCCTGGCTATGAAGAGAGTGTTTGATTTTTCCCTGTCAGAATTCATTTTCCAGGAAGAAACCAAAGAGTTTATGAAAAGAACACACAGAAGAAAAATATTCAATTAGCTTTTTAAAAAATATTAAAGATTTGAGTAAGCTGCCATAGCTTTTCAGGTTTAATATGAATTTTGGAGAATGCTTATAATGATTTTTCTTGGTATTATTACCTGCATCATAGCTATAAAATTATTCTCACATAAGAAACTCATTAATTACCAGTGTCTCATATTATTTTTACGTTATTCCTATTTATTTTCTATTTGGCAATATAGGATTAAAGAAAAATGTTTAGCTGATTAAATTTATTAGTCATAATTAGGATGGTATAATTGATATTTTAACAGATAATTATTTTTCTTTTATATTTTATCAAGAGTATTCTATATTCCTAATTTTTATATCAGCCTATTTGAGAATGAAGCTTATTGTCTAACATAATAAAGCTTACCTAATAAAAGTCAGTGGATAGATGAAATTTAAGAAATAAAATGCATGAAAAATATTTATAAGTAATCTACTTATGATTTGGGAATATATTTTTATTTAGTTATTGTATCTATTGCATCAATTAGTTTATTGTTTTATAGGGGCACATAAGTAGTTAGGGAGCAAATTTTTAGGATCTTTAAGAAGCCACTGAAACTCTTTGAAGGGTCAGAAATGTCTTTTATTTCTCTGGAATCTAATACCATGCAGAGTACTTGATCGTTCTATGAACCCGGTAAGATGGCTATATTTCCAAAGGATATAATTTCCAAGGTAATTTAAAAATAAATGGATTCATTTATTCTTACACTCATCCTTTCTTTTGTCTGTGAACATATATTTCTTGAATAGTTACTATATTCCATACATTGTATTTTATGTTGGAGGAGAAGGAGCAATAAGGACATATCCAATGTTTAAAATGCCCAGAATTCTTAAAATAACAAAGGATAATAAGGACACATCCAATGTTTAAAATGCCCAGAATTCTTAATATAACAAAAAATGGTCTGTTTTCTAAACCACTCTAAAAGTCTAGCATAATTCTTATTAAAAAAACAAGATAATAGCATAAACAAAAGGGAAATTATAAACCTACCTCACTCATATATTATATATAATAATTAAACAATAATGTGTTGAATGAATAATTTATCATGGACACAGTGAGTTCATTCCCCCAAATACAAACATGGTTCAACATTGGAAAATCTATTACTGCAACTTACTACCTATGAAAGGGAAAAAATAATATAATATAGTATGGATAGATTAACATGTATTGTAAATCTATGAATGAATTAGGAGAAAATAAAAGAGAACATGTTTTAAAATTGTGATGGAAACGTACATTAATAGCATATTCAGAAGTCATAAAGAAGATAGACTTATTTGCTTAAGATTTATTTGCTTAAAATGTAAAAACAAAAGACGGTTTTTACAGAGAAAGATACCATCAGTAGAATTAAAATGTAAGTTACAGACTTTTGGTCCTGCGTACAATGGCGTCAACACCCCTTTATCTTCCACTGAACTCAATTGTAACCTGGACAAAATGCATGGCCAGCTATTTGAGAACTCTAAGAAGTAAATATAAGAAGACAGATTGGGGAAGAATCAAAATTCAAAGTACCACTGAGCCAACTGTGTGTTTGCCATTTCCTTCTGCCCAGGTGTGCCCCAGCCAGGACTCAGCACATCGCACAATCCAGAATAAGCAGTGTGAAGAAGACAAATGTTCTAACTCAAGAAACTGAAAAAGAAATTCCTAAAACTCAGAGACAGTTGGGGAGACTTCTTGGATTCTTTCCCCTTCTTTTCCTCTATTACTTTTGGAGGAGTTGTAGTGGCAAGAGATTTTCCTCCCCTTTGTTTTTTAATTGCTATTAAGTTTTCTTTGGAGAAAAACATTCTTTCCTTGAAGGGGAAAAACAAAGTTTGCATATACTGTAACTTGTCCTGGAAATACAAGTGGCCCTTCCAGTACACAACACTACAAACATCGAAGTATATGGTAAACATACGAATAAGAAGGTAGCACGCTTCCTATGTACAATACAGTATTTTGAATCCTAAAATAAGCCCCATAAAGTACAACTGGCCAGGCAGAAACCAGTCAAAACCTAGAGGGCCGGGAAGTGTCGTCTCCTTCAATCCAGCTGTGGCTTCAAGAAGGTGTCATCAGACCTGCTGTGCTAATGTTTTCCTTTTCTCTCTGCCCTGATGTGTGTAACCCAGGACAGGGTGGGAGAGGGCAGTTTTCTGGTTGGAAGTTTGCAAAGAGCTGGAACTGGAAAGTTCTTGGGAGGTAATAAAGAGGAGGCACTCAGGAAGACCACACTGTCAAGCCGTTTGTGACATCCTGGGCTCACCCCCAATCTGTGCCTTACCGGAAGGAAGTGGCATCAGAAATGAAGCATCAACTTGGAATCTTGTATCGGTGAAATGTCCTTCAGCACTTAAGGGGAATTAGACACATTCTCAGATGAAAGGAAACTGAAAGTAGTTCTTGGCAGTAGCCCTGCTTCAGAAGATTGCTAACGGAAGTTCTTCAGATCCAAGGGAAATGATACCAGGAGGAAATTTGGAACATCAGGAGTGAAGAAAGAGAAACAAAGGGAAAATATCTAGGTGTATATAATACTTTGTTTTTCTCCTCTTGAAGTTTGTAAAATGTGTTCGGGTTTGTTGAAAGTACAAAATAGACCATTCTCTGATGGGAGTTTTCGTGTACGTAGAGGTAATACAAAACACAGCTGAAGCATAAAGGAGAGAAATCTTAGTGGTAACATTTCCATATTCCAATTAAGTGATAAAATATTGATTCTAAACAAACTGAGAAAAATAAGTATACATTTGTCATTCTTAGAGTAAACTCTAAACAATTATATAATTATATGGCGTCAAAATGACTAGGAGAGTGATATTTAGAACACCGAATAAGAAGAGTATTAAAAGAGAAGATAAAAACACCAATGGTCAAATGATTTTAAATTTAGAAAAAATATAGTCTTTCCTCAGAGTCCCTGTGGATGTTTTCCATAATATATCCTTGATATTTAAATTTTTTTAATGTTTATTTTTGAGAGAGAGAGAAAGAGAGACGGAGCGCAGGCAGGAGAGGGGCAGGGAGAAAAGGAGACACAGAATCCAAAGCAGGCTCCAGGCTCTGAGCTGTGGGCACCGAGGCCAACGCAGGGTTTGACCTCACAAACTATGAGATCGTGACCTGAGCTGAAGTCGGACACTTAACAACTGAGCCACCCAGGTGCCCCTATCCTTGATATTTAAAGAGAGATTATCCAATATCTCTTTAGGGATGTTGTGTTGAACACACACACACACACACACACACAGCAAAGAGCAGTGAAACAGATTGAGTGAAATAACTGTAGAATTTTTAAATTTTCCTATTATAGCTATTTAATTTATGAAAAAGACAACTGCTGTCATTTTTTTACCATCATCCAGTCACATTAAATAATAAATAATTACTAGTTCCCTTGAATGACCAATTGTTAAAACTTGAGCTGCACATGTGTTTGGGGAGATTTGAGGAGTGGTATTATAATTTATTAACATTGTCTTTGTTTTACATTACAAATGCTACATTTCATTAATGTATGAATGAAATAGGCAAATGGTGAAATAGGCAAATTTCTGCTAGATGCTTTATATTCCGTGACTAGACTAAAAGCAACATGTATTGATTTTATGGAGCATCTGAAACTCTCATACACTGCTGCTAAGAATATAAAGTATTTTGAAGAACTGTTAGCAGCATCTACTAAAACAAATACACGCACACTCTATGCATTAGTTTTTTTATTGCCAAGTAACAAATTACCACAAATTTACTGGCTTAAAACAAAACCCTCATTAGCTCACAGCCTACACTAATTCTACCAACCTCCATTGCAATTTATTGTAATATGGGGCTGCGATAATATATTGAGAGCTCTTTCCAAATACCTTGCTAAAGTCTATGTTCTTTATTTGTACTGAATTTTCTTGAATTAGTAATGTTATTAATAAAGATGTGTTTGCTCTTAAGTTGAAGGATCCCTGGCTCTTAATAGTCATTAGGAATCAGAATGATGTGTTTTCTCTTAGCTGCTTTCAAATCACCTACACATTAATTCTGTAGCAAGATAATACTTTGAAATATTAGCACTTTTATACCTGGAAATTCCTTTTTACCCTAGGACATGTTCTCCATTAAAACCAGACCTTGAGGCTAAAAAATCCATTGCCTTAGAACTCAGTTGTTCAGGAATTGAAAGGAAAAAGGCAAAGAAGTTGATTTTTTGCTTTGATTTTCAAAATATGTGGCTGAAGCACATTTATGAGACCACTCCTAAAATGGTTTGGGGGCTTATGGATAGCAAAGACCATTCCAAAATGGGTGTAACGAGGCAAAGACCTTAAAAGTGCCTGGCTGTGGACACAAGTTCACAAAATAGTACATGGAGACACAGATGCCATGTATTTTTGGACAGAGATGATAAAGTAGGGGTGGTGGTGGTAAATTCCTTTCTTTGGGATCTAGAACATAGAGAGAAACCTGATAGAATGGAGACATGTCATAGGTTGCCAATTTGGGTAGATCATTATGATAGAGAACCAGAAGAATTCTTGTCATTGATGCCCTATCTCTGTATCAGGTACCCTGAACTTGGATGCACCCCGAGTGAAACATGGGAAAGGAGAAAACTGTCAATAGGAAAATTCTGGAATTATAAAGGATAATGATTAAAATAATATTGCCACTTAGTAAAATGTATACATTTGTGGACTACCTTATTTCATTTTTATTTGTCTGTTGAAGTATAGACACACAACGCTACATTCGTTTCAGGTGTACAGCATGGTGATTCTACAAGTCTGTATGGTGTACTATACCATACAGCTCACCACAAGTGTAGTGTCAGCATACAATGCTACAACAGTATTATTCACTATATTCCCTGTGCTTTTCCTTTTACTCCCATCACGTATTCATTCTATAACTGTCACCTGTATCTCCCATTCCCCTTCACCCATTTTGTTCATCCCCTCCCCACACCCTGGCAACTGTAAGTTTGTTCTGTGTATTCATAGGTCTGTTTCTGCTTTTTTTGTTGTCTATTTGTGTGTGTGTGTGTGTGTGTGTGTGTGTGTGTGTGTGGTTTTTGTTTTTGTTTTTGTTTTAGATTCCACATGTAAGAGAAATGATATGGTATTTGCCTTTCTCTCTCTGTCTTATTTCACTTAGCATAATACCCTGTAGGTCCATCCATGTGGTTGTCACAAATGGCAAGATCTCATCTTTTTTTTTTTATAGCTAAGGACATTTATGGATACTTTTTCACATCCAATTTTATTAATCTGTGACCTGTGAAATTTGAAATTTGCACCAGTCAGTCTGGGATCATGCGTGAAATCAGCAAGTATTTTCCACCACTTTTGGATGTCAAAACTGTGTTTACCGACCTCCAGTCTTCTAATACTGCTTCCATTCTCTAAAATTCTTTAAAATTTACAAAAAAGAACTCAATAATGATAAATAAAATTTTCTAGGAGATTCAAACTTATTTTCAGCAGGCAGAATTCTTTCCTACATGCTTTAAAAAAGTTTGCTATGAGAACAGTTTGAAATGGTTTCATAGTGAACACCCATATATTCACTCACTATCTATTTTCTACAATTAATATTTTATTATATTTGCTTTATGATCTATCCTTTCCCCCTACCTATCCATCAGTTTCTGTTATTTTTATAATATACCATTAACTTGAGTAAAAAATTTTTTATGGTTACTTTGTTCTGTTGGTGTAAAATCTATATACAGTGAAATATGACTTTTAAGTATAACATTAGATAAGTTTGATATTTATATCCCAATAATATATTGTCTCAGAAAATTTTTCTATGCCCCTTTCCAGTGGATTTTGACCTACAACCCTTACTATTCTGATTCTTTTAGTATTTTCTCTAGTTTAGATGGACTCATGCAATATGTCCTTTGTGAGTCAGGCTTTTTTCACTTGTGATGGCTTCAGATTTATTAATTTGTTGTACATTAGTAGTCTGCTCATTTTTATTGAGGTATTCCACTGTATGAATACACCATTTATATATCTGTTTTTTGATTATTTCAATTTTTGACTGTTATTAATGAAGCTGCTATAAATATTCTTGCACACATCTTTTTGTGGACATTTGTTTTCATTTCTTTTGAGTATCTAGAACTAGAATTAGTGGTTCATAGGAACAATGTAAGTTTACTTTTACAATAAACTGCCAGACCTTTTCCAAAGTGGTATCTTATTATGGTTTTTACAAGCTTTTAAATTACACTGTGTTTTGGGTTTGTGTAAATACCATTTCTTTCACTAGAGATGTTGAGGAAAAATAGAAAATAAAAATTTCTGGCTTAATAACACAGGTATTCCTTTTTGTCTAAATATAACACTTAAAAACAATTCTCCTTAATAATTGTTCATTGCATCTAAATTTTGTTTCACTTTTGACCTCTGCCTAGGGGCATTTTATTTCATTAATTTTAGATTCAAAAAGCATTTGTGAGTACCTAAAAAGGTCTAGAAAAATTCCCAAGCTTGATGGTTAAATAAATATGTCATAATTTCTGCCCTCAGTGGTCTTAACAAGAGGCAGATATGTAAATAAGTATGTTTAAGGATTATAGATACTATTTTGGTTGCATATATATGGAACAGGAAGGTAAGAGAAAGGAACTGTAAAATTTACCTGGTGAAATAAGAGAAAAGCCATGAAAATCTTTGAGGGAGGATATATTTGTACTTAATTTTTCATACAGGACTTTTAGAAGATGTTATGATGGTTTAAATCCTTCATTACTATTATTTGTTGTTTTTATACATTTTGTGAACATAATGATTTTCTTTCTCTGCAGTCAATATTGTGGAAAGTGAACTGGACAAAAGATGCTCATTCTAGCCCCATCTCTGTCTCTTGGGCCATGATTGTCTTTTTTTTTTTTAATTTTTTTTTAGTGTTTATTTATTATTGAGGCGCATCAGTGGGGGAGGGGCAGAGGGAGAGGGAGACACATGCTCCAGGCTCTGATCTGTCAGCACAGAGCCCGACGCAGGGCTCCAACTCACGGACAGAGAGATCATGACCTGATATGAAGTCGGACGCTCAACCAACTGAGCCACCCAGGTGCCCCATTATGATTTTCAAAGTCCTCACTTCCTAACTTGTTTCCCTGACAACCCCAACAACATTGTGGGGTGGGGGAGAATGTATGGCAACACCCTTTCTTAAAACCTAACAAATGTGAAGCATTGTGAATGTATACTATCAGTAATAATATCATATACCCATTTTTTCTTTGCATTTTTCTCAGATGGTCTTCAAAACGCTTCCATGCTCAATGTCTTGATCCACACAGGTGTATATCTACATGAAATATTGCACAATTGCCTCTTAACATGTCTTTTTTTTGATCCAGAACTCTCATCCATCACCTTATTCCCATTATTAGACTCATCTCTTCAAGTTTGCATTGTATCCATGGAGTTACAGTTACTAAAATGTGTTCTAATCTCCAATGTACCTTGTTTATTATTCCTACCCTGTTTAGTAGCATATGGAGATATGCAAGAAACCACTTGCTTTAGTTTCCTACTGCTGTTGTAATAAATTACCACACACTGAGTGGCTAAAAAAACAATACAAATTTGTAATCTTTTAGTTCTGGAGGTTAAAAATCTGAAATGGGTCTTACTGGATTAAAATCAGTGTTTCTGCAGGGCTGTATTCCTTCTTGGAGTCTTTAGAGGAGAATCCTTTGCCTTGTCTCTTCTGGCTTCTGCTGGCCATCTGTAGTTCATGGTTCTTCTTCTCTCATCCATCTTTAATGCCAGCAGGATAGCATCTTCAAATCTCTCTTTGACTCTGCTCCTCTGCCTCCTTCATCCACATTCAAAAGACTCTATAATTACACTGGGCCCACTGGATACTTCAGGATAATGTCTTTATCTTGAGGTCAACTAATTATCAACCTTAATTCCATCTGGAACCTTAATCCTCTCTTGCCACAAAACATAACTTAAACACAGGTTCTGGAAATTAGAACATGGGTATATCTTTGGGAGTCCATTATTCTGCCTACCATGCTGGTATCACTTTTTGTTTATTTGTATTTTTTTTTTTTTTTTTTTTTTTTTTACCTAACAGTGTTCTTATTAGAAACCCTTGGCGCCTCCCTCACAGCCCTTTGTTCCTGTAGTAACATGTTTTCCACGGTCACTTGCTTCCCAACTTTGGGAGCCTTCTCTCTCCCTTGCATTTACTTTAAAGCTTCATTTGGGCAAATGACTTGCTCCCAGAGCTCGAGAGATCTCAGTCCTAAGAAGGGCTTTGGGCTTCAGTTTTCCATTTGGCTATCCATTTATTTCTCTTGTAATCCATTCCCCTTTCTTGTTAAAGTACTAATATTTAGTGAAAAATAAAAATAACATTTTTATCATTCCTTTCCATTTTTCCATTTCTTTTTCTTCCAACAGTTCAGAAGCTTTTGAGGAACCTGGGTGGCTGAGTCAGTTAAGCATCTGATTCTTAATTTGGGTTCAGGTCATAATCTCACAGTTCATGAGATTGAGCCCCAAGTTGGGTTCCTCGCTGACAGCACGGAGCCTGTTTGGGATTCTCTCTCTCCCTCTCATTCTTCCCCTCCCCTACTCGTGCTCTCTCTCAAAATAAATAAATAAATAAACTTAAAAAAAGTTTAGATGCTCTTAATAACCTTCATGACCTTAATCATTTATTTTTGGAAGGTTTCAATCATGAGTCCTCAAATAAGAAGTAAAGGGTAGCACACAGAAGTTTTAATTAACTGACAATCTACTTACTGTCACCTTCTATTTTTTTATTCCTGGTAGATTTTGTATATATGTGTGTGTGGAGAGGGGGTAACACTAGTTTTTGTAGTAGATAACTGATAACTCTCAAATTTTTATTGTCTCAACATTAGAATTTTATATCTCACTAGCAAATAATACAGTATGATTGTTCCTGATTGGCAAATAACTGTCCTCCATATGGTAATTCAGGGACCCCAGTTCCTTCCCCCTGAAGCTCTGTCAGTCAGTAAGGCCTTGAAGTCCTCAACAGACCTCAATAGAAGGGAGTACTGGGGATATAATGCATAGGAGTTTTTAATGAACCTAACCTGGGAGTGACACATATAATTTATCCTCAGATTCTGGTGGTATGAACTAGCCCTATGGCCACAGATAAAGGCTTGGTAAATACAGTTCGAGAGTAGACAGCTGCTTGCCAGTGACAGCTCTATACTGTGGAAGGGAGAGCATGAACATGGGCAGACCATTAGCCATCTCAGTCATAGCACATTCTTGATTGGCTCTGTTATCCCTCATACTTTGCCTTTCATATCCACTACCCACTATCAAGATCTTTATTAGTTCTCTATGATTCTTCCCCAGAAATTCTGCACTGTCTTCATATGAGTGGAGAGAGGTGCACGCCCATGGGGTGGTTTGAGACATGTGGATTACACATATCTCTCCTGTATGACATATTCTTTAACATATCATACAATACATCTGGTTTTCATTCTCATCTCTCTCCCCAGCATTGCCCCATAGAATGTTAGATTTCTGTATTCTTTAAATTCAGAAGGCTGGACTCCTCCACTGTGAGAACACTTTCATTCTTATCTTGTAGCTCCAACAAAGTTACCTTCCCTTCTCTCCTTTCTCCTACTATTTCTCACCTTAATGTAGGTTTCAATTTTCCCCAGATTCTTCCACTTCTTAATTTTTTGTGTTGCTTTAAATTGTATATCTAATATCAGTTCATCCTCTCTGACAAATCAGATTATAATAAAAACATTTCCTTAAGACCTTACCTTTCTTCCTGATGCAGGGCAGCCAATTTGAATAAACACACAAAGATTCAATGACTGCATCAGGCAGGAGACTTTGGAATAATTCCCTGGGCTTCTATGTGGTCAAGCCTGATTTCTCAACTATTTCCTGTATGATAACTCTTGGTCAATGACATGCTGCATATAATTGCTAAAAATGCATGTGGGTGGTCAATCCCAGAGTTGGCCATTCTCTGGATTAAAATAAATGAATTGAGAAAACAATAGTTACAAAATGGTTTTGGCTTCCATTTTCTAGGGTAAAAAACACAAAGTAAGGTTGGTTATTATACTGTCTTCTTGATTGAAGATAAGTAAAAATCTTTATTAGGGATTGTGAATTTTATTGTTCTAGATTTTTCTATAAAACTGATCAAAGCTATGGCTCATCACTACCAAATCCCAATCTTATTCTAATCAAATATTTATAGGTATAGTTGTACATGATTCTTTGTACAAATTCAGGGGATTTCAAGAATTTTGAAATCACCTGAAACCCTATTTTAGACTTATCTCAAGGATGTATATAGCACAGGGGTCAAGATCATGGCCTCAAAGACTGTCAGCACCAAGCTTTGTGATCTTGAGTTGGTTTCTTCTTTTTTTCTTTTTAAATGTTTATTTATTTATATTGAGAGAGAGAGGGGTGGGGGAGAGAGAGAGAGAATGAGCTGGGGAGGGGCAGAAAGAGAAGGAGAGAGAAAACCCCAAGCAGGCTCTGCACAGACAGCCCAGAGCCCAATGTGGGGCTTGAACTCATCAACTGTGAGATCATGACCTGGGCTGAAATCAAGAGTTGGATGCTTAACCCACTGAGCCACCCAGGTGCTCTTTGAGTAAGTTCCTTAACCCTGAGATGTCTCAGTATTGTCTTCTTTTTTTTAATGTTTGTTTGTTTGTTTGTTTGTTTGTTTGTTTAGAGCAGGGGAGGGACAGAGAGGGAGAGAGAGAATTCCAAGCAGGCTCCACACTGTCAGCACAGAGCCTGAGGTGGGCTCCATCTCATGAAACCACGAGATCATGACCTGAACCGAAACCCAAGAGTCATATGTTTCATTGACTGAGCCACACAGTGCCCCTGTCTTCTTTTAAATTAAGTAAAAATAACAGACCCTCTCTTATACAATTGTTATGAGGTTTAAATCAGTTAATGTTTCTAAAATAATGCCAGCTACATCGTAAACATCGTATAATTTCTTACTAATTAAATAACCTTATAGTAAATTAATTTATCAGTTATTTTTCTTCTTGAGTTCAAGGGCTCAAAATATAGCAGGTCATTGCTATGTTCTTCTTCATCCAAATTCCTACTTAATGAACTCTTCACGAAGACATTAAAAATTCTATCAGTTATTATACTAGCTAATATGGACTTTCCTATTTTTAAAGTGTCATATCCTTACAGTGATTTACATTATTTGTAGAATCAATGTGTGAATTAGGCAATAAACAAAACATCATTTAATTGTATTGGAGGAACTATATCCTTATTATTACAACAAATGAACTAAAAAATCTAAGAAAAATTCTTCTTTAATAATTGACATATATTTCCCAAGAGATGGATTGATTAATTAGCGGAGAGCTTGGTGGCCCCTGGATGTGAAAGGTAGAGGAGAATATTGCAAAAAAGATTAGAATTTTAAAAAAAGAGAAAAACAGATTGTGCTATAGTTTATTTCCCCTCTAGCTCCAGTCTTGTCTTTCTCCTCAGTGGCTTTTATTCCCACCTGGTTTTTAGTAGTAAGAACATGAAACATTGTGTCTGTAAACCTGTAAGCAAACCATACTTGCTAATGAGTTTGATTCTCTCAATTTTTTGTTTTCTTGTCTTTCTCTCTTTTATACTATTAATTTTTCATTTAACCTTTAGCCCGACTGCACTAAAATGTAAAGTTTATTTATTTTTCTTGCCTTGCAAGTAGAAGGAGTATGGATGCACATGTGTCTGTGTGTGTGTGTTGGCTCAGGGGAATGTCTCAAAATACAACTTATAACCAGGAGGTGAAAGAAAATTTCCACACAGAGTGCAGTGAATTATAGAAATGAGCTGTAGAACTTGCTGAGCTAAAATAGAAGCAGTTCACAGGTAAAAACTAGAAAATTCTCATTCCTCTGGGAGGAAAAAACTCTCCTGATCTTCAAGTATTTTAATTTATGGGGGGAAAAACTCTATCTTGAATTAGCCATTTTAATACTCCACATCTTAACTCAAAGTATCACAATTCTGCTGAAAAACAAAGTTCCCCTTTTTGCACCGGCCATTTAAGCAAGCTAGTTCCTTCTACAATTAGGAAAAGGAGTCAAGGTTGGATATTGCACTGGTGTTCTGTCTTTAATGTTTCTGTGAGTCTTACTTAGTGGCTTCTATTTTGTAAGTGACGATTTCCAGAACTTCATCTGTTCCTGTCCAAGTAGAAGGTGATTTTAGCCTCACTAAATTGCTATCACATTTGTTATGAAAACAGTTTAAACCAGAATCTTGAGAAAAACATATTTTATCGACATTGACATTCAACAAAATTAATTAAATCAGAAGCACATTTTTGGCTATAATAATGTCTTCCCAACAAATGAAATAGACATGAATTTAGTATTAAATAAATTCTCTTTTAAAATAAAGGTTTAACAACATTTTGTTTGTTGTCAACTTTTTAATGATCCAAAGGCTGTTTTAAACATGTATTATCATTTCCCATAGGAAAACTGGAGTCATTTGATAGGCTCTGTGGAGAACAAAGCACTGGGTGTGATATAAGAAATCCAGATCTTGCTTCCCCGTAAATCTTGGCTCTATCAACAGAAGTCAAAAGATAATCCACTTATCCCTTTGCCAAAGAGGGTCAAAAGCGAGCCACACTTAAGACTTAAAGCAATGCCACTCTACGTGGAGGAGGGCTCAGTCTCCCCCTTGCTCCTCATAATGATTTTTTTTTGCCATTCTCCTTTTTCACTATATACATGGACAACAAATACAAAAGAAAAAAAAAACACAACCCACCCACCAAAAGAAAGCAGTTTGAATCTCTTGTCATCAGATTGAATTCCTCTCAATCCTTTAATCTTGTCTTTCACCCTATTTTAGACAATCCCTCCTCTGGTCATATTCTAAAGCCAGTCATGACCAATAAATACAACACATTATAATTATAATTTCAATTTCACTCATCCTACACTCTGACAACCTTCTCCTAAATTTTCAACTTATTACCTCAAACTTTTCAACCCCTTCACATGCTTCATTGATATATTATCGGTTTCAATATTCTTCATCCACTTGATACACTCTTGCTTTCCTTAGCAAGCTTAAGTTCCATGGTCAGTCACTATAATTAGTCTCTGGCACATACTTTTGACTCCAGGATTACTCTTTGTCTTTGCCTTACACACTTGGCAAAACCAAAACCCTGGTTCAGTCCAACTCTCAGCCCCCTTGTGCCAGCCCCTGTGTAGCTTATTCTTGTGGAGAAATATACAACCATGATAAGCTTGTTCCACTTGACATTCATGAGCATGAAACTCACAGTGAGCCCTTAATATTTTCACAAAATCATTTTAGTGTCCCCTAATCATGTCAATATCTTATTCTCTTCAAAGACTATTTCATATCCTCTCATTTCTCTAGAAACTCCCAAGACCTTTTCCCCTATTCTCACTCTCAGCTGATGGTTTTACTTCTTACCTACCTGAGAAAATTGAAGCAAACCATATCTACCCTCTAACTGCCATCTGTCCCCACAGGCTCAGCCTTCTGATTGATAAACTACCACTAAGCCTACTTAAGCCACTTCTCACCATCTCCATTGCTGCCATCATCAGTTACCTGAGCCATCATCATATGGAGTCTAACCAGTCCTCCTATCTCCCTGCTTTTATCTTTGCCTGCCACATTTAGTCTTGTTACTAAGTGATCCTTTCAATAGCTAAGTCAAATCATGGAATTCCCCTGCTCAGATCCTTTCAATGGCTCCTCATTCCATTCATTAAAATCGCCTACAAGCCACTGTAAGAGAATACACAGTCAGAATACAGAGGGCTCAGAGAATTCAGAGAATGCAGAGGGCTCAGAGAACAGCCCCTATTACCAGCCACCCCATTATCTTTGTCCTTTGATCACTCCTTTCCAGACCCCCTTTCCTTCTTTTTGTTTCTGGAACACTAGAGGGACTTTCCAACATTAGGGTTTTGTATGTAGTTTGCCCTCTGTGTGAACGGACCTTCCTTCATACATGTACGTGGCTCACTCTCTCACCTTCTTCAAGTGTTTTGCAAATGCCCTCTTCTCACTGGAACCTTCGATGACCATGTTATTCAAATTACATTTCTATGCCCCTCAGCATTCTCCACACTTTTAAGTTGCTCTAGCTTTATAGTAGTCACTGAATTCTAACATACTATTTAATGTATGTGTCATGTTCATTGCTTATTTATGCTTTCTGCCTGCTAGAATATAAGTTCCATGGGAAAGATGTCATTGGTTTCCTCTATAGATGGATTTAAAGTGCTAAGAGAACTGTGCTGGCTCAGAGTAGACATTCATATATGTTGGATAAATGATGACTATTCATAAAGATTTGATACTGGCATTTATGAATGAATTTCAGTATCAAATTTCTAGATCTATATATTTGATGGAAATATTTAAAAGCCTTTAAATTAGGAAAATATAAATTATATGCAAGATCTCATGTACACATACACTCATAAATACATGAACCAAAAAAATTCAGTGAAGAACTTCTTTCATTTCCACAAACTAATAGACTATTAAGCCTGAGAGAGAGGACAGCCCTTTCACTTAAGCCCTCTGAATAATGTCTTCGTCTTTAACTAAATCATTCTTTTGTGGAACTGGCCATAAGGGCACTTAACTTGGAGAAGTGAAATAGTTTATATGATTTTGCATCTTCTATACTGGGCTTCCAGGTGGCAGGTGTAGGTAAGACATGCCAATATAACACGACGTGACAAATCTTCTGCTGAGGAAGTGCAGTTAGAAAAATAATGGCCTTAAATAAAAGTCATCAATCCCCTATTTTAGTCTCTTGGTACACATGTAGTATTAAAATTATAAATTCTAAAATATTTGATAACATTGTAGACAAGAGTTTGAAGAAAAATATAAACTCTCACAAAAAATTAGGACTTCTTAATCTCTCCCTCATGAATAGTTTGGGCAATGTGACAAAAATAAAGATTCAATTACAAAAATGCTATTTTGAAATCAAATTCGGCCTACATTTTGATATTTGTAGGAATGCTGCATGTCTTATTCCCTGTAATTATGTGGTTGGGTTAGATCTTAAAATTAAGTGAAGTATTTAAAGTTGACGTATCAATGGAGAAATATGCCCCGGGGCAGGATGGGGGTGGGGGGGGAGAGTGTGCAATAAGAAAACATATTTTTCTACCTTTAGAAAATTTGACTTAGAGATTTGGGACCACAGATCTTACTATGATGGTGAAAGTTTCAAAGGTTTTAGTCAGACTGAGGTAGAATTTTTAAAGGAATTCTTTTTAACTATAGTACTTGACTCAGTTTACAACCATGAATTCCAGAAGCATGCCCAGGGCCTGAGCCAGAGTCTAAGCTTTCTTCTCTCAGTTTTAAACAAACGAACCAGCCCAGCCCTGAGAGTTGGCAATAGAACAAAGTGGAGGATAAACTGATTTTAAATAATGGTACTTTATTGAAGTCTCCAACCGTCCTTGGACACTTCTTTAGTGCATTTTATAATTATAGAAGTTCATGAGGTCCAAGCACCACTGGACTCAAAGTAATCCAAACATAATGATTGCACCACAATACCATTGGCAGGTGCCAAGAGCGGCAGGTCCATGTTTTAATCACTGGGCCCCTGCCTGAGATTCTGGCCCCACTCTCCACACATAAGCCATGGCCAGACAGGGAACAGGAAGGGGCCAAATTCACAGCTGAAAGTCTCACCCCTCTCCACATGTTCTTTAATCAAGGAAGAGAGGTAAAGGGTAGGCACAAAAAGAAAGTTGAAAGGAAGAGACAGGACAAAATAGAATAGGGGAAAAGTGAAGAAATAATAAACATGTATTATCTGCACAGAAGTGAGTTAAAATTCTCCAGAAAGAACCAGCATACCTCTTCAAGCCATTTCATCCATCATAGTCACCCTGAGGCAGCTATTTGAATCTAATAGAAAGTGGGTAACCATATGAATATACAGAACTATTTGTCAAGTATTTGGGTATGAAAGACTTACCTCCCCTTCAAGGCACTTCCTTGTTCTCTGGCTGATCCTAAGAAGAACACCAGGATTTGGAAAGGAGAGTCACAAAGAATAATACAAAAATAAAAAGTGACAAAGACATATAGGTTGAAGTTGTATGAGGATGTAGTAATAGGGCCAAAGTCAAATATTCAAATTCAAATTTTTTTCTCATGTTTGGGACATTTGGAAAAAATCAAAATGTTGTTAAGCGTTTTTCCTCTGAATTGACACTTTTTTTTTGCATTGGAATATTTTACTTAAATTTGTTTCTGTATCCAATAAGATTTATTTTCCTTTTTTTAAATTATAAATTGACTGTCAACCTTAAAATTATGGATTTTACCCCTGAGATAATGAGATTTAATCACATATTTTTTTGAAATTTAGTAACAAAGTAAAAAACAAATGTAAAAACTCATGAAGTCTAATTAATCCTTAGAGAAATATACATGTAACTTTCTTGGAAAATTGGGCTAAGGTAAACTCAAGTTACTCTTAAGATGTTTATTTCCTTTTGTTTTCCCAATGTTCAGATTGTTCAAAATAGAGTTGCACTATAGACTTGGACACAAATTATTTTAGATTTGTGCTGCATAAACAGTTGAAGGAGCCCTTAGCAATATTGATAATGAGAAACAGGACTAAACTAAAATGTAGGGAATTGAATTATGATATTATTAAAAATATTTCTATAAAAATAATAATGATTCTGACATATCTAAGAAAGCATTTGTAAAGGTCAATAATGTTATTTAAATAATGTTCAGAATAAACCGTGATTAAGGGAAAAATCTTTGTCTTCAAATATTTCCTGCTAGAGAAGGAACAACGCACTGGGCATGGCTCTGGAACCCATGATATCTATATGCTCTATAAAACAAAAAGGTTGGATGATAATCTTTGGGATCCTTTTCCCCCTTTGAGCCGCTATTTTTTAAGTTTAAGGAAGGAATGGAAAAGGCCAGGGGCAGGAGTTACCTTCTATATGGGTGTTTCCTTTGAAGGAAAGTGAAACTCAGAGAGTTTAGAGTTTAATCACAGTGAATATGGCTCAGGCCTTCTATTCAAGTCCAGATGAATTACTATATGGAATACCATTACTGTGTCCCTTCTCTTATTTTTAAGTTACATTTTGTTTTCCTCGCAGAGACAAGTAGTGAACTGATCAAGACGTTAAGAAGCCTTGTATTGCATGTTGTTCTTTGACAAGAAGGACTCTCTGTCAGGCTCCTCTTTGTCCATCTTTGATGTCTAACCAAGTTCCCTTTACTCATTTTCCATCTTCTCCTTCACCCTGTCCCCTGGCTATGAATCTGCACTGGTCTCTACTGTATTCAGAGTTTAATTCAATTTCTATCCATTATTACAGTAGTTTTGAACTTTATTGTCATTGTCTTGAGCAATGTCTTCCTTGACATTTGTAACACGTGTCTGGTATATAATTTTTCTTTAACATTATTAAACAAAGAGTAAACCAGAAAAGCTCTGGCAATGCCAGAGTGTCTCTCTTTCATCTCTTCTAGAAAAGCAGAGGCACTAGGAAAAATGAGCCTGAATCTGTTCCTTCCCATGCAGAGGGAAGGAGAGGAGTAGAAAAATGAGGATCATGAACTCTGGAGCTAGACACATCAGAAATCAAATTCTATTAACTGGTGTTTAGTGGCTGTATGACCTTGGACAAACCTTCATTTTCTCATCTATCAAATGGCCATAATCATAGCACCTACCTCAAAGATCATTATGGAGACTGAAATAAATATTAACCTCTTATTGTTACTTTATAAGTTTTCAATCAGTATTAATAATAATCAGGGATGCCTGGGTGGCTCTACTGGAGTCTGCTTAGGATTCTCTCTGCTCCTCCCTGCTCTCTCTCTTTCTCTCTCAAAATAAATACATAAATAAAAAAAGTAATAATCACAAAACCTTTCTCAGAGGAGGGTATCACTCCTACTGACCATCAGGCCCTCATTCTAGCCCAGCTTAGACTTGCAAGAACCAGGCGGACTAAAAGAATGATGCGTGATTGGCAAAACTGAACTCTGGGTTAAGACTAGTTTTGAAAGCTGTATTTATGTTCTGACCCACTGAGGTTGGCACTATCTCTAAGGTAGCAGACTTTTCAACATATTGCTGCTTAGTTGAAGAGATATGACTCAATAAGATGGTAAAGAGGGACGTTCTGGATACTCTGGGTACCCTGCATCCATAGTGAAATGCTCTGTCTCAGGAATAAATGAAGCATTTATAAAAATCTCTTAGACACTCGGGAATCTGAAGCACAAAGACAAGAAGTTAGGTATGCAGCAAATAAACGGAGACAAAATTTCAAGTAGAGAAAGGGGCTAAGTTAATTTAGCATGTTCCAGGCACTGCCTAAGCTTTATGTGTTTCCATGGTATTTACCAGACTGCAAACATGGCCATTGTAGTGACAATTAGAGAAATGCTATTTTTGAACTCTGTATTTTTTCTGTCAACGTGGAAATATTTTTCTCTCAAAGATCCAATACTTAATGAAACCTCTCAAGATTTTTTCCATTATCTTTATACCACAATAAAGTTACAGCCACGAATGTGGGAGGTGGGTAGTACAAACAGCAAAGAAATATTGATAAAGCATTTTAAGCCCTGAAAGATTTTTTAAAACATTACTCCCTATTCTATGGGCCGGGGCATTCATGAACCTCTAATATTATTTTTTTTTCTGGGCTGGGTTTGTGGAAAATACGAATACTTTGGAGCTCACATTTGAGAGTGTAAAGTAAAGAAAGGAATCAGAGCCCCTACTCTCTACTCTTTCCTTTATAGTAGAATAAAGCAGGCAAAGGGATATTTAGTCTTGACTCACCTCTGCATCACAGAAATTTAGCATTTCTTGCACCTTCTTTTTAAGTGGTCAGAATATTAGGCCTGGAGATGTAATTCACTGTGACATGCTTAAAATCTGAAAACATTCACTTGGACAATCATACAGTCAGAGTTTACAGGAATGGCTGTCCAAAAAAACATCTCTAATGAAACATGCTGTTGCAGCTTATTAGGTAATTACCAAATTTTTATCTACAAGTCACAAAAAATTGAAAGAGTTGCTCAAGTTATAGTATCAGTTTTAGGCTAATGGTATAGAGCAGGACGAAAAGGCAACACATTCCTCATTAACAGCTTCTGTGTTGTGATAGAGTGTTAATAATTGTGTATCATGTGCCTTCCTTTAACTGATTAAGTACTGTTGTGTGCAAAGGGTATGTTAGAGCGGTAGCTTTGGGGTGAAAGAAAAAAAAAATAAACGAGCTGACACAGAAAGTTTGTTCAAATATAATGGGAAAGAAATCACATTACTAAGAAAGGATTAGGACTGAACACTCCTTCTGTCTATCCGCCCTATCTTAGATTGTTATTTTTTTTCATCATATATCTTATGAAGTGTTTCTCCATTTCCAGTCATGTTTAGAATACATGGACTAAACATATATAATAAGCATGTGAAAAACATTTTGCTAGAGGTTTCCTTAGCAGCTTGTAGCCAAGCATGCAAAACCCATCCATTTGTTGCACAATTTGCTGACAGTGTACCGTGCACTTGCTGTGTTGCCAAATACAGACCACCCAAAAGTGATGCACAACCATACAGTGCTCTGGTCGAGTTTACAGCCTAGGGACTGAGAAATGCACGAAATAAGAAAACACACAAAACATTATCTAATAGTATACTATAATAAATGCTTGGAGAACAGAAAGCAAGGAGTGATTCAAGAGACTAACAATGGAAGATACATTAAGTTGTCAGGAAAGACTTCATTCAATAAGAGATATATGAAGACAGGGGTGCCTGGGTGGCTCAGTTGGTTAAATGTCCGACTTCGGCTTAGGTCATGATCTCACAGCTCGTGAGTTCGAGCCCCATGTCAGGCCCTGTGCTGACAGCTCAGAGCTTGGAGCCCGCTTCAGATTCTCTGTCTCCCTCTTTCTCTCCGCCCCTCCCCTGCTCATGCTCTCTCTCTCTCCTTCAAAATAAATAAACATTAAACAAATTTTTTAAAAAGAAGGATATATGAAGACAAAAAGCAAAGAGAGGAAGCTATAGCACTCCAGGCAAGGGGAAAAATAAACAGGTGTAAAAAGTCCTGAGGAGAGAAAGTGCTAGAAGAAGGCCAGTATGGCTAAAGTGCACAGACCATGAAGGAGCTAGACAAAGGATGAAGGTGGAGAGGGAGCTGAGACCAAGTCATGCAGGGTCTTGTAGACCACAGCAAGAATTCTGAATGAACTGAATGCAAGAGAGTAACAAAACCCAATTCATATTTTTGAAAGATCTTTCCATTTTCTATGTGAAAAATGCACTGAAGGGGAGCATGGTTATAAGTAAGGGAAATGTTTGCAATGCTTGTGTAGAGGTATAGCAAAGCAAAGGGGATAACGAGAGGAGCAATAGAAAAAGAATGAAAACTGATTTGAGATAGACTTGGTCAGGCTTGTCATTGTACTTAATGTGGGAGATGAGGAAAAGAGAAGGTTTAAAAGTGCTCAATAAAAACATAAACGACCAAAACAATTCTATAATGTCATATATATATATGTATATATATATTCATGTATATATATCAGTACATACATGAATACACACACACACACACACACACACACTGATGGTACTTTGGGTAACACGGCATACGCATTAGTCAGAACTCAGCAAAAATACTCTTATGACATGCATTCTTATATTCTTATATTCTAATATCTTATATTCTTATATTAAAAGAAAAAACCATAAACAGATATTAAACACTAGTTAATTATGTATGCTGAAGTATTTAAGGAAAAGTGTACTGATGTCTGCAATTTATTTTGAAATACTTCATAAAACAAGATGGATTGATGGAAAGAAGGAAGAACCAGGTGAATAGATACAGTATATGATAAAATAGGCAGAGAAAATATCAATGATATTGCCGGTCATACAGTTGGTAATAATGGTACCTTTGGAGAGGTGTTTGGAAATATGTATCAAAAACATTAAAAAATGTAGAGTTCTTTGACCTAGTGTCTAATTCAATACATATGTTTTATTAAATAATCAGAAATTCACACATTTATTATGTAATTTTTAAAGATAGTGAAAATAAAGGTTGATAAATAAGGACATGGATTAAATATATTTTAGTACATCTATATGACTAAATTCTTTATCCTCAGTATCATTCTGTGGGAGAAAATTAAAGCAACTGTGAAAAAAAATTCAAAATAAATGCCCAGGTGAAAAAGTAAGTTTGTAATATGGGATCCATATAGTATTTGAAATGTTAGATATTTTGCCAAAATGTTACCAACTACGTTATTTTTATCTTTACATTTTCTCTATTTTCCACATGTTCTGCAATATTGAATATATGTTTACTTCCTTAATAAAAACAAAACGGTAATTTTAAAAGAATTTTACCATAAGTTATTTAAAATTAACTTAGATACCAAGATGAGCAATATTCATCTGTTGTAGGGTAAGACTAAAATGTAAAAGTAGATTATGGCTTAGAATTTATAAAATGTAATCAGAATATTATATGGGAACTTTGTTAATTTTTGGCTACATTGAACTCTTAATTATATGTAGTATGGAGAAGCAAACAGTCTCCATGAGGTTTTAGAAATGGCCAAGAGGAGTTGGGGCCAGAAAAAGAAGCCAAGAAGATTGTTGGCTGACATTTAAAATCTCAAAGCAAAGACAGGAAAATCACTATTTACGTAGGACAAGCCTTGATGTGTCTGGAGAAAATTGTTTATATTTTGTTTTGCGATGGCGTTGGGGTTTTGTGTTTTTGTTTCTTTTCGTTTTGGTTTTGGGTTTTTTGGTTAAGGTAACGGAAGATCTATGACCCACTGACCTTCTTATACCACTAGGTTAACCTTTGATTGAAAAAATGGTGGAGTCTTTCCCTGGGGCTAACATAGCCCTTCTAAATCTCAGGCTTTCTGGAATTTTTGTCAGGAACCTCAAAAGTCTCTCATGATAGTCTTTAGAATGAGTGGTGAAAAATGCAAATTAGGTGAATTCTGTAAGACTGTTTTCTGGATAGTTAGCCACCCTCACCCCAACCACCTGCCTCCCCTCCAGGAAAAAAAAAATCCACAAACCAAAGAACATTAAATTATTGATTGACATCAAGCCAGATAGTTCTCAAATTTATGTTTGGTCCTGTGCTAGTTGATGTCTTCGTAGATAATTTTAATGAATATCAAAATAAGTTAAAATTTTAAAAGAAAAGACTGATTGGCAAGACATTCAATAATAGAATGAATGTCTAGAGATTAACACAGTTTGGAATGATGATATGAACTGAGATTAAAAGCAGGGGTGCCTGAGTGGCTCAGCCAGTTAAGTGTTGGACTTTTAATCTCAGCTCAGTTTTTAATCTCAAGACTGTGAGTTCAAAGCCTGCATTTGGCTCCATGAGGGGCATGAAGCCTACTTAAAAGAATAAAAATAATCAACAAACAGGGATGAAATATAAAATAAATAAGTGGGAAGTTATCTATTTTCATTGCAAATATCAACTGCATGTGACCAGGATTAGAGACTATTGGTTTAAGCGTTTGTATATAAAATCCAAAGATAGGTGACTGACTGAAATCTCATTATTTGCCAGCATCGAGATTCAGTTGCCCAAAAAAGCTTATCCATTTCAATATGATCCATAGGTCTAGATAATTTTAATGTGATCTATGGGTCTAGACTAACTATTCTGTCCTTAGCATATTATAATTAGGAATATTGTTTAATATGATCCATGGGTCTAGATCATTTTAATGTTATCTATGGGTCTAGATTAACTATTCTGTTCTTAGCATATTACAATTAGGAATATTGTTTTCCACCCTTGTCACATTTTAGGAGCTTACTATACAAAAGACTTACCTAGCTAATGAAAGATTTGTTTCCCACATTGAATACCTTAAAATTTTTCATGGTTGCCAGAAGAATCAGATGAAAGTATAATAAGTATCTTCAAATATTGAAGAGCTACCATTTTTAGAGTGAATTAACTTTATTTGGTGAGGAATCAGAAGGCAAAAAAAGTGCTAAAGAGGGCATTAGTCTTTTCTATATATACTATCATCTCTTGGAAGTCTAGGACTATGTGTTATTCTTCTATTTCCAGTGCTTAGCCCAGTGTCTGTAATACTTAGTCAGCATTTGTGATTATTGGTGGAATGAATAAATGAATAGAGACAGAGTTTTCTATGCATAAAACATTATTTTTTTAACAATTAAAACTGTCCACGGGGAATGTTTTGGTCCCCTAAGTAATATTTTGTTGTTATCTTTTTATCCTTTATTTTTAAAAATTATATGTATTTTAAGGCATACAGCCTGATGACTTGATGTACGTATACATAGTGAAATAATTGCTACAGTCAGGCCAATTAACATATCCATCTCCTCACCTAGTTATCTTCCATGTGTGTGGTGAGATCACCTGAAATCTACTCTCCTGGCAAACTTCCAGTATTCAACACAGTATTGAATTGAATTGACTGTGGTCATCACACTGTATGTGACATCTCTAGACTTATTCACCCTATGTAACTACCACTTTGCACCAGGATAAAACTTTTCTAAAGTTAAAAATAACACAAAACAAAAACTGTCCAAAAAATGGAAATGGTAACAATATATTCACTAGAATGACATGAGCAAAATCTACATTACCTTTTTCAGAAGCATCCAAGAGAGAATTCCTGCTTTTGCAGGCACCTTTTTTTATTGTTTCCTCTCAGTCTCCTTCATCTACAAGCAGCTATTTCCCCTTATCATTTAAAACTACACTCATCATGGTGTCTAACAAATTCCCTAGTTTTAAATCTAATGGACACAAGTGCTCAACAACATTTGGCAATCTTGACCCCTTGCTTCCTTTAAGACATTCTCTTTCTTTGGTTTCCATGGTAACACAATCCGCTATTTCTTCTTTTTTTTTAAATACCATCTTTATGCCCATACTTTTCATCTTCCTTTTGGGGTTCCCATTTTTCCCTTCATCTGCATTCTACCCAGAGCTTGCTTTTCATCTCATTCTACAATTCTCCAGTCTTTTATTTCAAGCAGTGCATATATAGTAATGACTCACAGATCTATTTTTTTAAATCCCAGGTAGTTAATTTATGTGTATCTGCTTACTGACCATCCACGTTTGAATGACCCAATAGGAATTCAAATCCAATATGTCTAAAATGAATCCCTTATTCTTATTGCATTCCAAATCTCAGTCTTCCTTCAGTGAGTGATACAACCAATATACTTTTCCAAAACAGAAAGTTAGTTATTATTCTTCACTTTCCTGGACTTTAGTTAATCCACCAAGACATGAGTGCTGAATCCTACCAATTCTATCAGCCAAACATCTAATATAATAGATGTGTCCTCATAACATATGTCCTTATATGTCTTAGGCCTTTCAATTAAACCCTCTACCAATTTCTTAATTTAAGCCATCATGATCTTGCACCTGGATAGCTGCCATAATTTCCCATCTTATTTCCCTGATTTGAGTGGTTTATTTTTAACACAACAGGAAAAGTAATTTTTGTAAAATACAAGAATGATGTGTCACTCCTTTCCATCAGATCCTTCAATGGCTACCAATTTCTTTCAAGTTACAGTGCCAAGTCTTTCAGAATCTAGAATCTACTTATATTTCTAGAGTCATCTCTCATTAATCTCTGCCTCTCAGATCCTGCATAAGCTCTACCTATTCTTATAATCAGTTTGAGAAAACACCATGCTCAACCTCATGCCTGGCTCTTTAGATAAGAAGATTCTATGCTTGAACTAATCCTCCTTTCCTGTTTTGTACCCACTTCAACTCCTTAACTCAGGTGCCACCTATTCCAGAAACACCTCCCTATGCTACCTCATTTATATACCAGTAACACCCTTAGTCACCCCCTTAGAGAATTCATTATAGTAATTTGTAATTGATTAGTTACTTCTTTTAGTTGCCCTTAGATTATAAACTGTGAACAAGGTGAGGCATGATATGTAGGCCAGCATTGTCTCCCCACTAAATAGCAGAATGACTGGCATTTAGAAAATATCAAAAAATTTTTTAAGGAAACAAGTGAATATAAAGAAGGAATGTTGGTCAAATAAGAATAAATAAAATGAAACAAATAATATTTTAAGAGCATGGCAGGCACACACTGAAGGCTATTTAGAGTTTTTGATTGGAATTATGGCAAATAAATACCAACATCTGAGAAGTGATCAGAACATTAAGAAAGGGTCACCTTAATCTGAATAGGATGTAGTATGAAGGACAAGGAAGACTTATCATTTCCATGTGCCTTAGGGTGAATCCTGAGTTATGGTATTCTGCTCTGTGCATCAATCATTGGAAGAAATGTTTGAAAAGCTATAGTGATTGGGATAGCACACGGGACAGTAAAAAGTCTTAAAACTTTTATTATCAGAAATGGTTGAATTAATTGGAGCTAATAATCTAAAGAAGGTGAATAATTGAAGACTGACTCCAAATATTTGGCTGAAATATGGATGACTCCAAATTTTTGAAAGATTCTCCTAAGAGAAAGGGTCTGCTCATATGGTTCAGAGGTTAAAGCTAGTATGAATGGGTCTACATGGAGGTTGAACATCCTCATCATAGAGGGAAATTTCATATGATCTAGAACTTTACAAAGAGTTTTAAGAGGTAAGACTTCCATGTCATTAAACTATACATAGTATCGAGGACTACTAAGGGTTCAGGAATTTGGGAGTACACGAAGGGTTTGTGATAGTTGATCCCTGTTTATATATGAAGGTTTGTCAGTATTTAAGAGGTGGACAAAGGTATGAAGCTAGAGTCTTGCACTCTGTCCCATAAAGGTCAAGAACATAACATAAAATTTTCTAAGTCAAGAGTCAGGGTCAGAACCAGAATCAGCAAGCCACAGGACATAGCAATAGTATGCTACTCAAAAAGAGAATCATGCAGTCCAACCTGGGTCCAGTAGACAGACTTGTGCTCTTGTGGAACAATTAATAAACGTGAGGACCTTGTTTCCCAAACTTAGCCTTTATTTATTTATTATTTATTTATTTATTTATTTATTTATTTAATTTTTAACTTTTATTTATTTTTGAGAGACAGAGAGAGGCAAAGCATGATCAAGGGAGGAGCAGAGAGAGTGGGAGACAGAATCCAAAGCAGGATCCAGGCTCTGAGCTGTCGTCACAGAGCCCTATGCGGGGCTCAAACCCACAAACTGTGAGATCATGACCTGAGCTGAAGTCGGACGCTTAACCAGCTGAGCCACCCAGGCGCCCCCCAAACTTAGCCTTTAATCCCAAACACTATGCTGACAGTTATCTGAAACTTCCAAACATTTGATTATTCTCTTCAAATGTTAGACGGTATAAATGACAAACCTTAGCAAACACAAGAGAGACAAACCTCCCTTCTGCAACTAGGTCTTCCAGGTCCAACAAGAGGTTGTGGAGGCCTTCCATGGCTTAAGGCAATATAATTTTTCTGGAATTCTTTAAAAGCTGCAGATTGAGGGATGCCAAAGAGAGAATCAGGGACCTCTGAATTTAAAGGAAAGTTCCTAGATATGTGGGCTGCCAGGATCCTCCCAATTTGTCCTCAGCCAGACCCACTCTAGAGTTTTGTTTTCACATCCTCCGCAGACCTCATGTCAGTCAGAGCAGTAGGAAGAATCACCATTTGACCTTCTGGTAGGATTTCTTTATGAAAAGCACTGTCCCTTTAGCCCCTCCATATCTAAAATGAAATCTATGGAAATACTTTTGGCACCAGATATTCCTGGGAAATACAACCCCCTCAAGAATTTCATATGCCATTATGTAAATACACTTATTGGTCTTTTCCCTGAGAGTAAATTTTGGTACTTGGTGGAGAAAAGGATATCACTACAAGGGAAAGCGTGTGAAAGGGAAGTGTGCAGATGGTAGTTTCCTCTTCAGAACTTGCCTGGAGAAAGTGTTTTTGCTACAAGAGGGCTGGTGTGTCCCCTTTGCTTGGGACTATCTTGTGAAGATTTTGACTTTGTTTTCTAAAGTTGTCCAGAGTCTACACGGGTTACAAATGCTTTGATCAGCTCCAAATGCAAGGGCACACAGTGCCCTATTTTAGGTGCCAAGTTTGTGTTCTGTTGGAAACCACACTGAATAGTTTGGCAGAATCAATGCTAAATCAAGCAGAGAGATTTCTCATTTTTATGAAACACCCACAAAAGTCAACATTCTGTTTTTTAGCATCTATCCACCAAGTAACAGAGTAATAAAAACAGCATTGGAAAGACTTGAAAGTATTCACAGTATTTTATTCTGCCATCTAATATAATTTTGATGAAATATCCTGTGGTTTAGTTAATAAACACTGAACAAGAAAACAAGTATTTATTAAACATCTATCTTGTTCTCAGAAATTTAAGGAAAATATAGAGTACATATAAAACATTGATCCTATCCTGAAGAGTTAGTAATTTGGTGTATGAGAGAAAGCAAGCATACCAAAAAATTTATTTAATTTATCCAAGGTAATACATATTAGGAAATGTATTTTTCCTTATTCTTGTTCCGTACATGACAATCTCGTCTCTAAAATACATCTTGAATCTATTCTTTTCTTTCTTAGTGGAGGTCACCAATCATCTTAGGCCAGAACAACCTCTTTTAAACTAGTCCCTTCAACCCCATCTCCAAATTAATCTCCATATGGCAAACTAATCATTTTAAAGCAAATTCAATTATGCCATTCTTTTACATAAGATCCTTCGAGGAATTTTCATTACACATTAGAAAAAAAAACCACAATGCTCATTATGCTACAAGGTCCAGAATGAGGCAGCCCTGCCCATCCCTCCAGTCTCCTCTTGGACACTGTTCTCTATAGTCCACTTGGCTCAAGGACTTTTTCCATGCTGTAACCCTCTTCTTAAAATATTCTCCTCCCAACCTTCCTTGGAGCTAGGTCCTTTCCATCATTTAGGACTTAGCTTAAGTATCCCCTTCCCAGAGAACACTTCCTTGAACACTGGGTTTAAAGTCCATCTGTGTTATTCTCCAGCTCAACTCCTTATTTCATTCTTAGCACATTATTCAGCTTTCAATTTTTACGTTTTTTAAAAATCAAATTGCATGCCGGTGTTTACCCTATCCCTTGCCCCACATAAGCTCTGTGAAGCAGGAGCCGTATTAGTTTTGTGCATATGGCTCCCAGCCCAAGTACCTACTTTGGAGTAAGTGTTTTAATACATTTTTTTTGTGTGTGTGAATGACTAAATAAATGAATGCTCCATTTTTAAAAGGTAGACTCATGTTTTCCAATGTATGTAATACTTCATATAAATATATATATCAGGTAATGAAGTAGAGAAGAGAAGAACTGGGCCATGAATTCCATCAGTGAAAGAGAAGTGAAGCAAACTGAGGTATGTGGTTAAATATTCTATCTGCTCAGTCTGTGAAGCAGCAGTTTGGAAATACTGGCAAACTATAGTTTGCTTTTAACAAAGGTAAAGAAAAGTAAAGGTTCACATGGGCCCACAGATTCAGGGACAGGTTGATGTAGGAGAAAGGGCTTGGGGCACCATCTTGAAGGAAAGATGGAATTTGAGTTGGATTGGAAGGGTTAAGAGGAAACTATGAGCAAACCATGCAAAACCAAAGATGCAGGAAAGCTGGCATTGTATGGCTTGATGGGATACTAAGGAATCCTAACTTCCTGCTTTTTAGATACCAACATTCCATGGAATTAGACTTCTGAATTCTCTGTTCACCCACTTAAATACCCTGATTTATTTCAAAGCAGTTCTTTGCTTTTCTTGAAATGTTTCGTAGAACATGGCTTCCTTTGACAAATCCATAAGAAGTGAAAGAAACCAGAATGTTTTACTCTGTGACCCTTCCTGATATTTAGATTTTATTATAGATTATGTAATGCTTTTATCCTTATTCATTTTAATGACAAGTTGGTAACACTTTAGAACATGCTTGCATCTGAGAATAACTCATGGCCAAAGAGGCCCATTCATTAGGGCTCTCTTGTAATAAAGCCAAGAGGGAGAAAAATGTCTGACTTTGTTATTTGGTTAACCCTCCTTAAGGAAAGTACTTTATCCAGCCTCATGTTGTACATCTTGAGAGGAGACAACCTTGGAGGCTAGGAATTTCAGAACTGGCCTTTCCAGTATATCTAACACTTCTTATATACTATTTCAGATTCTATTTGTCCCACCCCTTCCTCCAGCCTCTATTACAAAAACCAGCTCACTGAACCTTTACTTAGTTTCACAAAACTGCATCCTGATAGCACCTTGCACAGACTCATTGCAGAGTGCTGCTTCTGCCATGGGCTTCTCTTCTGCTGCAGGGATTTTCTGGGTGCTCAGGCAGGCAAACAAGGAAGCTTGGGGAGTTAATACTGATGACCTCATCCTTGACCAGTGGGCCAGGAACTGATGGATATATGCTTTCTCCTTTGTCCCCTGGTTGGACAGCTCTGAGGCATATGTCGTATGTCTCCACTTAAAGTCACAATGGATCAAGCGCCAGCCACCTGCAGTGGATAAATAGGTAGCAGATTCTTGTACTGGCTTTTTTTTTCTGGCTTTTTTTCCCTTCTTTCCCACTTTCTGTTTTGTCTCTCTCCTTCTTAAATAACTACGTACAAACAAGCCTTTGTCCCAGGCTCTCTTTGGGGGGATTTAAAGCTAAGACATCCTTTAAAACAAAGCCAAGAATCAGAAAGATCAAACAGCAAGATGCTAAAAGTACTCACAAAAGCCTGTAACCCAAAATAGCAATGATGCAGACAATCCACAGTTCAACACATCACCACTGTAAACACTAGCCTTTGTTACAGAAATATCTGCCCGGGTAGCTATTGGGGTGAGAAACTGGGGCCAGTTTGGTTAGATAAGACCAGGTTCCCAGCAGAGAAAACAGGGAAGATGGAGTTTTAACAACCAGAAGATACCCTGAGGACTGTGGGGTGGAGCACTAAGAGCAACATTGAGAAGAATGGTGATCCGATGCTGAATGCAATCTTTGTGACTCAGTTTTGCCTGGCATCTGCCCAAGATACGTAACTGTAAGGGCTGGCACTCTGTTTCTCTTTCTTTGTCCAGCTTGCTACAGGTCAAAACTGTGTGGCCTTTGTACAAGTTAAAAATACTTTTAACAATCTCACAGATGGTTAAAACCAATCCCATAGCATTAACAACAGCAAGCCTATCGTTTTGATATGGGCAATGGGCCATGAATTATGGAGGTAATTGTAGTAAAACATTATCTGGTTTACTCACAGAAAAGGGTAAACCTTAGACTGATAGTCTTGAGTACTTTTAACTCTCTGCTATGCCCTACTTAGCCTGCACAGAATCATAGAGAAAGTGCTCCAAGGAAACTGGGCTCTGGCAGAAGGAGCGACCATGCTAAGGGCAGGAAGCAAGGTCTTCTGGTTTCCAAATAGGATTGAGAAGCTTTCTCTAATTCATGTACCTTTTTGAAAGAAGAAGAAGAAGAAGAAGAAGAAAGAAGAAGAAGAAGAAGAAGAAGAAGAAGAAGAAGAAGGAGAAAAAGACCAGCAAGGTTGAGTGGTAAGGGCAGGTCTAGGTCACAACAATATAGCCCATTTTTGAGAACTTGTTGTTTTCCTTCTTTTATTACAGACTTGGCTTTTTATTTCCCTCATACATCTGTTTTTTCCTCTACTTTCTGCTCCTCCTTGCTATAAATATTTTTTTGGATACATACATACATAACCACTCAAAGTGTTTGTAACATCCACTCTATTCTCTTTAGCAAACACTTTAGTCTGAAGCTTTAAGGTTTTCAAAAGCATCTTAAAAAGTCAGTACTTAGCATGTTTCCCTACCTACCCCAGCCACCCAGACGCCATTGATTATGTTGTGATTTAATGTTGAAGAGAACCCTCTGCTGGGCTCACTAGGACTTGAGATTTTAAGAGGCTTGCTCTTGCCTCTTAAGTTCAGCTAATTGCCTTTCTATTGTTCAACCTTCTTTCCTTTATTATTATTTTTATTATTTTTTTAAAACATCTTGGTGTTCTGAGTGCCTTAAATATCTCCCACAGGATACTTTTCCCCAGATAAATCTGATACTTTGTAATACTTTTGTTAAACGTTTATAAAAAAAATTTAATACATTCCCATTCTATGGGAAATACTGATAAAACTAAATTTTCCCATTAATATTATGTAACTAGTTAACCTAAGGGGTCCCAACAGTTCAAAGCTCACGTAAATATTAACTTTAATCCCTCACGTCTAGGGCTTCCCATTGTTAGTTTAACCCAGAGTCTAATAACTCGACTGCCTGAGGCAAATATCCTCAGAAGCCACTGTTCAGTTTCAAAACCAGTTTGGAGCTCCTGAATCATTTCTTAGGCTCTCACTTTTCTTGGCTCACCGATCCTGGTTTTGCTGTTGTCACTTTTTTGTTTTATCTCACAAATATGTATGTGAAATGGATCAGAATATAAATGTGAGTATTTGTGGCCATCATAGTTTTCACTTGATTGCTAAGTCTGTTTTGACTCATGCAAGAAAAACTCCAACGTTTAGAGTCAGCAAATAGTTTACAAAAGTACTTTCCTAATGGAAATGGTGGAAGAGTCTAAAAGGAGTTAAGGAGTGAGTCAGTTTTTATTATATTCTAAATAGAAAACTTCAGATCTTTGAGTACCTTAAATCCAAAGAGTTTAATCCAGCAAATGAATATTCATTACTCAATAGAAGCTTGCTGACAAATGTGGAAAATAAGCTAATAGGAAAACAAAGAGCATGTAAAATATGTTCAATTTTCATATTGTTTCCTGATGAATGGTTGATTCAATAAGCATTCCCAAATCCTGTCTCCATGCCTTTCTTGATAGAATTAGCCAAATACTTGTTTCTGCAGCCCTCCTTCGCTTTCCTAATGAAAGGGACCATGGTGGTTGGCATCAGCACTCTGTCCTTTGGCCCATCAACAGTAAAGGAAATCTACCTCCAGCCTTTTTGTAATTAAAGAAAACAATGAAGTTCATTTGTCTAGGCCACTATCAGCTGGCTTCTGTTATCGTATGCATGTCAACACATTTAAACTGCTGCACTGCTATGTTTAAGATATGTGATTCCAGGACCAGTGTTTGCTCATAAGGATCATTGTCCTTCACAGACTAATGTGCAAAAAGGAAGCCACAAACAACTATCACTGCCTAATACAGGAATTGAAATATTCTCCTAATAAAGTATTCTGTAATGAATGAATGTTACTTTATTCAGACAGGATTAATTAGTTTTGTACCGATTAGGATGAAGAAGCAGGATAGAGGGGCGCCTGGGTGGCTCAGAAGCGTCCAACTCTTGATTTCAGCTCAGCTCATGATCTCATGGATCGTGAGTTTGAGCCCCACATCAGACTCTGTGACTACAGTGCACAGACTTTGTTTGGAGTTCTCTCTCCCTCCCTCTCTCTCTTCCCTTCCCATACTCTCTCTCTTGCTTTCTCTCAAAAAATATATAAAGAAAAAAAGCAGTACATAGATTTTATTCATCAGTAATTAAGCCTTTTGTTTGTTTGCTTGTTTTTGCTGTAATATAGTGTTCCTAAGCTTGAGTGGTACTTTTTTTTTATGTGTATCTATTTTTAAGAGAGAGATAGTGAGTGTGGGAGGAGCAGAGAGAGAGAGAGAATGCCAAGCAGACTCCACACTTAGCACAGAGCCCATTGTGAGGCTCGATCCCAGGAACCATGAGATAGATCATGACTTGAGCTGAATCAAGGGCCACCCAGGTGCCCAAGTAGTAGTTCTTTTTTGATGGGAAGTGCTAAGAGAAATAACTACTCTTAAGTATGTTGGCAGTCAGAAAAAAAAATGTTGGATTATACATTTAAATGAAGATACTCTGAGAATACTGGGAATTCAGTTATTATGTTCCAATGTTTTAACAATTTCTTTCCTTTACCCCTGAATAGAAGTAAAGTGAGAACTAACTTGATCCCTTCAGTCTGGATTCCTTGCAGGAAAATATTTTTTGTACAGAGATAAGTAGTCATCATTGCTCCTCTTACTTCAGTAAAGAGGGGAGATGTGAGAGAAATTAGAAATTCAGTTGTTATCCAAACATATCATTTTTCTAGAACTACCATTATTTGTTTTTTTTTTTTAATGTTTATTTATTTTTGAGGGGGGAAGGAGGTCAGAGAGAGGGAGGGAAACATGGAATCCAAAGCAGGCCCCAGGCTCTGAACTGTCAGCACAGAGCCTGATGTGGGGCTCAAACTCACAAACCATGAGATCATGACCTGAGCCAAAGTCAGATGCTTAATTGACTGAGCCACCCAGACACCCCTAGAACTACCATTATTTGTATAAAAAAGTGACATATTCACTCTTATTAGAATGTTCCCTTTTGTTTAACTGGATGAGGGATTGTTCATAGATCTAATACTAGCCTAGACACCAAAGAAATTGAGAAGGGCACATATGCACAGGGCCATTCATATTAGAGCTCAGGGCTCAGAGGATCCTTGGCATAAGACTTGCTCTGTTCAAGACAACACGGACATCTTTTCTTTCAAAAGCATTCAAAGCCAAGCATGAATCCAGATAAAGGGTTCAGGTAGAATCTATTTTAATATGTTTCTGTGTCTAAACTTAATGAGCTCTTGAGAATAAATGAAGGAATAATAACTGAATAATAAGGTAAGAGACAAAGAGAAGACTCCTATCTTCATGTGAGAAGATTGAACAACAACAGGATTTAATTACTCTTATCCCCCCTCCCCTGTTTAAAAAAAATGCCTAAAAATTCAGACCTTTAGGTTTCATTGGGGGCAATAAGCCAAAACTGAATGTCCTTTCTCCCCATGATAAAAAGAAATAATCCTAACTAGACGTATCAGTTTCCTAGGACTGTCATAGCAACGTACCACAAACCGTGTGGCATAAACAACAGACAGTTATTGTCCCACAGCTCTGGAGGCTCAGTATTTGAGCTCAAGGTGTCAGTGGAGTTGGTTCCTCCTAAGGACTGCGTGGAAGAATCTGTTCTGTGACTCTCTCCTAGTTTCTTGGGCTGTTTGGCAATCATTGGTATTCCTTGACTTTAGATGCATCACCTCAGTCTCAGCCTTCATCATCACTTGGCATTATTTCCATGTGCACATCTACCACAATGTCCACATTTCCCTGTTTACAAGGATACAGTCACATTGGGTGAGACTCCATGCTAATGACTTTATCTTAACTTGATCATGTTGAAATATCTTATTTCTAAATAGGGTCACATTCACAGGAAGCTAAGGTTAGGACTTCAACAACTTTTGGAGGACATAATTCAACCCATAACATTAACTTAAGGCTCTCAGCAAAATAACAAAGAACAAGTAGGGTTCAAGTCCTCCAACAAAGACTCCACAAAGTTCCAGAAAATCTCCTCCCAGTCCTGTGCCTTCAGACTTGAATGAAGTTTTTAGAAAGCAACATTTATTCCTCAAATTCCATGTTCAAAATCTTAGAAAGGGAGTAAAAGAGTCAAGGCAAGGTCATCAAAATGAAATAAAAGTAAATGGAATGTTTGGGTGAGCAAAATATAAAGAATTGTCACTGCAAACAGGAACATTTTATAGCAAAAATAAGTAACGTATTAAACAAAAGAGAGATGAAGAACTCAGTCTGGAAGAAATTATAATCCAAACACCATAAGAAAACCTCCATATTAAAGGGGAATTTAGTGAAGACATAAATTTTGAGAAAATATTCAAAGATAAGATTATTACAAATAGCAGAATCACATTAAAAGAAATATTACTGAAGGAAAAAAATCAAGAATTAAAATGGCATTATTATAAACCAAGAAGTTGGATAGCATCTAAAAGAATAGAAGAGTTCAATTTTAATTACTTATCTTATCATTGATTACTTACAATTAATTACTTATTGCAATAAATGTAGAGAAAGTAGGAAATAGATAGAGACAAATGAAATTCATCAAGAGAAAAAAATACAGAAAAGAGGACAAAGACCATCCAACATAAATGTAATTGGTAGTCTTTAAAACCATTCAATGATACAATAGCTAAAAAGTTTTTGAAATGAATTATATGAGAAATGAAATGAATTCATTTGAAATGAATGAGTTATATGAAAAGAGATCAATATATGTTTATGATAAGTTATAGCTTAGAAAATAATTATTTAAGTTATGGATGGAGATTTGAGTAGCTTATAGGAGGCAATTAGGGTGGCCTTAGACATCTTTCCACCAGCATACCATGCCAGAGAAAAATAAAGCAGCATCTACATTTATAAAAGTATAAGAAATAAAAACTATAACAAGACATTTATACCTAGCATTGTTCTTCATTAAGTCATAGACTTATTCTTAAAATTACAGAATTTTCTCAAGCGTGAAAAAATTGAGGAAATGTAGTACCCAAGATCCTTTCTTTCAAAAATTGATTGATGACCAAATGTAAGAACAAAGATAAATATATGTATATAAATTAATTGAAAATAGATAATCTTTGCTAAAATATGAGTGTGGAGCATTTGAATACAGATTTAAGAAAAAATAACTATGGGACTTATAGTCATATAACAATGTAAATATTATAAACCATAGCAACTTAACAGTATAATTAACAAAACTAAGAATAATAGAGAAGTGGAAAAGTGTAGAGTGTACTAATTTACTTTGCTTCCAAAGCAGGGAGACAAATTGGTAGTAATTGGTTTTAAAAAAGAAAAAGAAAAAAAAGGATTTTTTAATTTTTCATTTTTTATTCTTTTTAGGGAAAGTTTAGTAGCTACCATCTTCTGAAATTAAAACAAAAAGAATCTGAACTTTACCATTTCCTTTATTTGCAGTCTGATTTCTTTCTGTTAAATATAATAAAAAATAAATTCAGGACGCCTGAGTAGCTCAGTTGATTAAATATCCAATTCTTGGTTTCAGTTCAGGCTATGATCTCACGGTTGGTGGGTTTGAGCCGTGTGTCCGGCTCTGCTCTGTGTGGAGCCTGCTTGGGATTCTGTCTCCCTCTCTCTCTGCTCCTCCCTTGCTTGAACTTTCTCTCTCTCAAAATAAATAAACTTTAAAAAAATAAATTTCAATGTTTTTTGTTAAAAATAGCATGCAAGATGTGATTTTATTTTTATAAAATTTCTTTTTCTGTTAGTGTGTCTATCCTTCTCTCCATATATTTATAGATGTTTGGAATAATCTCTACCTAATATCTATCATAATTAGTTCTAGGTGGAGAAACGTGGGAATTTTTTAATTTTTTATTTTTCTGTACTGCTGCAATTTCTTCTTTGAATTTGTAGCATTAAAGCAATAACAGGGGTGCCTGGATGGCTCAGTTGGTTAACTGTTTGACTTCAGCTCGGGTCATGATCTCACAGTTCATGAATCTGAGTCCCATGTCAGACTGTGCTGACAGCTTGGAGCCTGGAGCCTGCTTCGGATTCTGTGTCTCCCTCTCTCTCTGCCCCTCCCCAGCTCGCACTCTGTCTCTCTGTCTCTCAAAAATACACAAAACATGTTTTAAAATTTTTAAAAATAAAAATAAAACAATAACAAGTCAGTTTTCAAAACAATAGAAATGGCTATTTGTATAAGACACTAAACAACTAAATAGAGAACCACTAACCATTTCTGTATCCTTATTCATTTTAACAATCAGATTTGCTTCCTCATCTTTAGTTCCATAGTTTTACACTCTTTGAATTTTGAAGAGTATTATTAGGATGCTTATTAACTTAGGAGCCCATTCATATAGACATCCTGTCATAGTATAGTATGAAATATTCTTATGTTATTGATTCTACACAGAAAAAGAGTTCATATTATCAATTTCCTTGAAGAGAACATTGCTAGCTGAACTTATTTGAGCCTTATTTCTGTAAATGTTGTTGTTGGCATAATGAAATATTGTCAGCCTTCAGCTCACTAAGCATATAATCCCGTCAACTATTAGTTGTCTTCCTCAGGGAGTGCAAACACATTGCTAAGGACCTGTCATCTTACCAAGCTATGACTGATAGCCCCTAGCAGAATACACAAATGAAAAAGGACACAGTTTTAAAGAAGCAGTGTAGAGTAAATAATGTCTCTGTATGACCAGGGAGGGGCAATCTTATGGGAACACTGTCTACTACTTTGTTAAAACTAAAAGAATGCTAGAAGTCCATGTGGCATGTTGTTTTAGTTCCAACTTTCTTCTTCAAGTTTTGGGCAAATTTCCAGTTTATTACGGTTCAACTAGAATTGATGCATATTTATAAATATAATTCAGACATTGCAAAAGTTTACTTTTCCTTTCATTGTTCTTATACCATAAACAAATTGTTCTGAGGGAACTGTTGGTACAAATGAGGTCAATTTGTACTTTTGGTTGCTAAGGAGCTGGTCAACTGGTGACCTGATTACCTTATTCATCACTGTTGGATAAAGTCTCCAATGCACTAAATATTCCAATATGTGGATTCAATAAACAGAAGTTCTGAAGATCTGATATGCACAAAGCTTCATGCTGAAATGGAGAAATAATTAAAGTCCAGGTGATCTCTTATGTCACTTTAGATTTTATCTTTTCCATAATTTACACACACACACACACACACACACACACAATGATAAAAGGAGCTAATAGAGACTTTAGACATATTTTAAAAGTAAAATATTTAAACTTTATAAACTGTCTCTGGTATGATCCATTCAAAATCACCATAATTTCTGGATATAGCCAGAGTTGAAAGGGATAGAAGGAGAACATTTTTTTTTAATGTTTGCTTGTTTGTTTTGAGAGAGAGTGAGTGGGGAGAGGGAGACAGAGAATCCCAAACAGGCTTCGCGCTGTCAGCACAGAGCCTGATGCAGGGCTCAAACTCATGAATGGTGAGATCATGACCTGAGCCAAAATCAAGAGTTGGATTTGGATGCTTAACCAACTGAGCCACCCAGGTGCCCCAGGAGAAGAACTTTATAGCACAGCTGTATCTAGCTAGCTAGCTAGCTATTTATAGGCTCCATGCCCAATGCATCTCACAACCTTGAGATCAAGAGTTGCATGCTCTACTGACTGAGCCAGCCAGGCACTCCAGCATAGTTATATCTTTAAAATAGAGTACAAGATAACCAGCAAAAGAAGAAAAAAGAAAGGGTCACTTGGAACAATTGTTGGCATTTTTAACTTTGCATCGTAGAAGTGCTCAATTTAGTATAAAGATTTTAGGAAAAAGAAAAGGCCATGCATTCATGCCGCATAATAACACAAATATAAAACTGAGTAACTGACATTGCCAGGCAGATCAAAGTTGAAAATGTCAACATCTTATCTTCAATATGCCTTCCGTGTAGTAGGTGGGATGATATCAATAAATAGGTAACAGTGATATGAAAAATGACAAACTGTGAATTTTCCAAAGAAGTGTGGTGGCCACTGTGATGTGCTATGCACATCCCCTTCAAGAATGAAAGATTTGTTCCCCCACTGCTGGCAGAAAATCTTTAGGTGTCAGCCTCTGCAGAATTGCCTTAGCTGAAGAGAATCACTTCGATCAAGGACATACAGCCTTGCATCCTAATGATTAATTGATGTAGAGGTATAAATGCCAGCCCCCTTATCTCAACTTCAGAACACTCCACAGAGTGATCTGAGGCCCTCACTGAAATTAAATCAACGTCCGTTGCTGCTCAGTCCTGCTTTTTAATCTTTCCCTCCAAGGGTGTTGCTCTCAAGGTTACTCCCTGAGAAATCATCTACATGTTAATTGCTGCTTCCTGAGGAACCAACTCTGTAGAACTTCATATCACTAAAAGTTTGAGAAAGCAGATGGTAAGATGGCATTTTGGAACTGGATCATTTACCACTTGGCTGGCAGTAAGACCCTAATCACTAGTCGTAGGTGGAACACAAATAGCCTCTGGTAGGTGGCAGTGTAATCATTAAAACTTGTACTGGTGAACTGGGATAGAATAGTGGTGGAAGAGAATTCATTAGCCGGTGTGATATTATCAGGCTTTTGAGAAATGGAGTAGAAATAGTATCTATAAGGACTATGGAAGTAGATAACTCTTGCTAGGTTTTATTGATATGCAGGACCAGTAGGCAGAAGATGAGTTATTATCTGGCTTGGGTAACTGATACTGGTAAGGCTGCTGTCATACAAGCAGTCAGGGAAGAATGTGTTTGGGACAAGATAGTATGTTTGGGATTCTCTTGATGGCTGCTTATCCCATTTTGACAGTAAATGGACAAGTACCTTGTGGCTCTCTCTCCTGTCATGGAAGCAGTGTTGCTTTAGAAGCCAGAAGACCCAGGTGAATTCTAATGTGAACTAAGTATTAATTATCTATGTGAGTTGCTACATAGCTCTGGTTTTTAGTTTCCTATGTATGACATGAGGAGGCTGAACAGCTGATGTCTAAGTTATTTCAAGCATTATTATTATAAAAGAAAAAAATGAACACATATTATAGTATGACATTTAAAAGAAGCCACAGATTTCATGTTTTTTTAATGTCGCATTTCGTGCACAGTCTAGAGAAGAAAACATATAACCTTGTGTTTTTCACTCTTTTAGTATAGTAAGTGGAACAATTCATTATGTGATGCAAGGAATCATCAGTAAAAGATAAATTCACCAAATAGAAGCAAAAGAGCATATTAAAGCAGAAACCATTAGAATATCTCTACAACTTAAAGTATTTTGTGCTTCTATTATACAGATGGATGGAAAGAATTCATACTTCAGAATTGGGATGAAGCATTCATGTGAAGGAGAGGAAGTACCACCTGATTTCTGGAATCTGATTCAAAACAGTTCACAAAAAAAGTTTAATGTTTTAGCATTCTACTGCTTAGTTATAATTTTAGAATGTTTAGTTTAAAAATTACCCGAAAAAACCTAGTAGAGCTTTTCTGGGTCTGGTTTGAAGATGGTCTCTGTAGTAGTAAAATTTTTTAAATCCAGTTAATATAGCAAGACAGAATAGGGTGGGTGATAACCATTCACACATTTTCTTTTCACCGCCTGCTAAGATTACTCAGGAAGCTGTAGTGTATATGGAAATATGTCACATTAAAGCCCGAAAGTCCTAATACAAATTACATTCACCTTATGAGTCAGACAAACCACTTAAACTTTCTGTTTTGTTAAATTGATTTTTTTTAAAGTGTGTGTGTGTGTGTGTGTGTGTGTGTGTGTGTGTGTGTATGAGACAGAGAGACAGAGAGAGAGAGAGAGAGAGGAAACTCTGAGAACAATGAATATTACTGATATGTCAGTTGTTGCTTCTTTAATTCATTTAACTTCATTAATCAAAGACTATCTTGTAGGTAATTTGAAACCACTATGAAGTCATTTTCCACTTCAAAAATGTTGATTTTCTTTATAATAAGTAATCTTAATAAACTTCCATTACCAGCTTTACAGAGATCATAAAAACTTCCACTGCTATATGGTATCAATAACACTACTATCCTCATGACTTAGTATATGAAACAAAAACATCAGGAAGAGAACCCGGTTCAGTACCTTAACTGATCATCATTGTTCCTCTTTAGTCAGCCAGCAATAGTTCTGGTTTGCCATAAAAGCTGTGGGTATGAGATAATTATATTAACTTCCAAACAGAAACCTAATTCTAAGCACAATCTTAGCATTTGTTGTTGTTGTTGTTGTTTTTAATTTTTAGGATAAGATTAGAATTTGTTTTTTCAGTCATCATTCCTTTATCTTACATGTTAACCACATACATGTGAAGTGGCTATGATATGCCATTTACATAATAAAATATTTACTGCTTTGCAGCTTTGGCTCTACACTGGGTCTAAAATACTCTGGTTACAGAGCTTTCTCAAGATCTTTGATCTTTTGTTTCGTAAGAATTGTGTATGCTCTGAATACATAGTATAAGCCACACCCACATTTTCCAACTTTCCCTCTCTACCTTCTCTACCTGTTTTTCCCCTGCTCTGCTTTCTGCTATGCCTTTCATTTCATTACTCATTCATTTCTAAAAAAGATGTAGTGACCACTCATTCTTCTGAAAAATTCTGAAACAAAGGAAGATACTATATCCATAAATAGGAAGATTCAATATTGTTAAGATATCAATTTTCCTCAAATTAATCTAGAGATTTAAAACAATGCCAGTCATAATCCATCAGGCTTTTTTAGTGGAAATTGATAATCTGCTTCTAAAATGTACATGGAAATTCAAAGGATCTAGAATAGACAAAACGATCTTCAAAAAGAAGAAAATAAGTATTTACACTATCTTCTTGATAGTGTAATCAAGAATCTATCTTGATTCAAGATCTTGCTTGAAGATCTTGCTTGAAGATCTTGCTTGAAGATCTTGCTTCAAGATCTACCATACATATGCAGTAACCAAGACAGAATAATTCTGGTGTAAATCAGTGAAACAATAAGGAGCTCGGAAATAGGCCCACCTTATCAGATTGTTCAGTTGTCTACAAAGGCACTAAAACAATGCAATGGGGAAAAGGAAGCCTAAGAATGATGCTGGAAGAATTGAATAATTACATTAGAACACATAAACATAAAAGGTAAACATGTAACAATGTTTTTAGAAGAAAACAGGTTTTTGGGAGTTGGAAGAGAGAAGTTTTATTTTAAGGCCACAATAATCAATAACCATAAAAGAAAAATTATTTTATTTAATAAAATAAAAAATTATTTTTATTTTATTTTATTATAATGCTGAGTAAATTACTCTTCATCAGAATTTTAAAAAACCTTTGTTCATCAAAAGACACAATTAAGAAATTGAATAGGTAAGCAAAATCCCAGGAGAAAAATATTCATGAATTATGTATCTGACAAAGGTCCATATATATTTCTGAAGAGGTAACCTACATCATTAGTCATCAGAGAAATAAAAATTAAGATCACAATAAGATGCCACTCCATACCTACCAAAATGTTTGAAATTTAAAAAGACACAACATAAAATGTTTGTGAGTATATTAACCCACTAGAATTCTCAAACCCTGGTAGCTGGAGTGTAAAATGGCACAAAAATCCTAGAAAAACTTTTGGTAGATTCTCATAAAACTAGATGTATACCTTACCCTATAACTCTGCAATTCTGCTCCTAGGTAGTCACCAAATAGAAATTAAAATATATGCTCATATAAAGACCTAAAACAAATGTTCATAGCACCTTTCTTTATGTTAGATTAAAAACTGGAAGCAGCCCAAGTGTCCATGAAAAAAAAAATAGATAATTTATCATGTACTCAGCTTTTTCCCAACAGGTTTGCCACCAGAACACAGGTATCATGAAAACCATCCCTAAACCTAAACCGAAATGGAAAGGAAGACTTTCATATGATCATCATTGTCATTGGACATGTAGATTCAGGCATGTCTACCATTACTGGTCATCTGATCTACAAATGTGGTGGGATTGACAAAGAACTATTGAAAAATTTGAGAAGGAGGCTGCTGAGATGGGAAAAGGCTCTTGCAAGTATGCCTGGGTCTGGACAAACTGAAAGCTGAATGTGAATGTGGTATCACCATTGACTTCTCCCTGTCGAAATTCAAGACCAGCAAGTATTATGTGACCATCGTTGATGCCCCAAGACACGGAGACTTTATCAAAAATGTGATTACAGGCACATCTCAGGCTGACTGTGCTGTCCTGATTGTTGATGCTGGTGTTGGTGAATTTGAAGCAGGTCTCTCCAAGAATGGACAGCCACCAACTTGTTCACCAACTTGTCCAAGTGACAAGTCCTTGCCCCTCTATGATGTCTCCAAAAGTGGTGGTATTAGTACTGTCCCTGTGGCCCTAATGGAGACTGGTATTCCTAAACCTGGTGTGGTGGTCACCTTTGCTCCAGTCAATGTTACAACTGAAGTAAAGTCTGTTGAAATGCACCATGAAGCTTTGAGTGAGGCTCTTCCTGGGGACAACGTGGGCTTCAATGTCAAGAACGTGTCTGTCAAAGATGTTCATTGTGGCAATGTGGCTGGTGACAGCAAAAATGGCCCACCAATGAAAGCAGTTGGCTTCACAGCTCGGGTAATTATCTTGAACTATCCAGGCCAAATCAGTGCCGGATATGCACCTGTGCTGAATGGTCACACAGCTCACATTGCCTGCAGGTTCGCTGAGCGGAAGGAGAAGATTGTCATTCTGGAAAAAAAGCTGGAAGATGGTCCCAAGCTCTTGAAATCTGGTGATGTTGCCATCGTTGATATGGTTCCTATGTGTGTTGAGAGCTACTCTGACTATCTTCCTCTGGGCCATTTTGCTCTTTATAACATGAGAAGACAGTTGCTGTGGGTATCATCAAAGCAGTGGGCAAGAAGGCAGCTGGAAGTGGCAAGGTCACCAAGTCTGCCCAGAAGCTCAGAAGGCTAAATGAATATATCGCCAATACCTGCCACCCCAGTCTTAATCAGTGATGGAAGAATGGTCTCAGAACTGTTTGTGTCAATTGGCCATTTAAGTTTAATAGTAAAAGACTGGTTAATGATAACAATGCATTGTAAAACCTTCAGAAGGAAAGGGAAATATTTTGGGGACAACTTGTGTGTGTGTGGCAAAAGTCAGTACTTTTTACAGACACAACTTGACCAAATATCTGTCAAAGAATTTTGAGATCCATTAAAACAAAAGTTTAATGAGAAACAAACAAAACAAAAATCAACTATGGTATACTCAGTCAATGGAATACTATTAAGCAATAGAAATGAACAAATTACTAATACATACAATGTTGATGTGCCTGAAAATTTTTGAGGTATCTGAGTAAAAGATACCTTATACAGAAGTGTACATATTTTATTGTTCGATTTATATGAAGTTCTATAATAGGTAAAACTAATCTCTGGTGGGAAAAATAACCAAAACAGTAGGTGTCTTTGGGGAATATGCAAAAGGTTTGATCAGGAAGGGGCCCAAGAAAACTTTCTCAGAAGATAATGATATTCCTTATCTTGACAAATCTTTGGGTTACATAGATATTCCTGTACAACAAAAGTTATCATATGGTGCACTTAAGATTTGTGCAATTCACTGTATGGCAATTTAAAGTTTATTTATTTGAGAGGGAGAGAGAGAATCCCAAACAGGCTCCATGTTCTGCACAGAGCGGGGTTGACTGTGAGATCATGATCTGAGCCAAAACCAAGAGTCGGACACTCAACCAACTGAGTCACCCAGGTGCCCCGCACTGTATGGCAATTTAAACTAAAAAAAGAAAAAGCTATAAACAAATATGGAACTCTAGTTAAGGACATGCATCCTGAAGTGTTTAGGGGTGAAGGGTACTGATATTGGCAACTTACTTTAAAATGTGTCTGTAATGAGACAGATTGATGAAATGTCAGAGAAATGGATGGTTGGATAGATATGTGACAAAGCAGAGTGAGCAAAACGCTTATTTTATTTTTTAAAAGATTTTTTAAATGTTGATTTATTTTTGAGAGAGCATGAGCGGGGGAGGAACAGAAAGAGATGGAGACACAGAATCCACACAGATGGAGACACAGGCTCTGAGCTGTCAGCACACAGCCTGATGTGGGGCTTGAACCACAAACTGTGAGATCATGACTTGAGCCAAAGTCGGACCCATAACCGACTGAACCACCCAAGTGCCCAAAATGTATATTTTAACATCTAGATTGTGTTCAAGTCAAGCTTCTTATATCTTTGAAATTTTTTGTTAATAAAATATGGGATAAAGGCAGTAAAAAAAAAATGAAAGTTAATTTTAAAAGTTAGTGATGCTTATACTAAATAAGCTTCTAATTTGAAATTATCTGACTCAATATATGATATGTATTATGAGAAGATAATTTATTAAATGGCAATAAAAAAAGAGAGCCGTGAATGAAAAAACTGTTTGTAAAGTGCTAAAAGAATCCTGAGTGCCATGGGATTGAGTTTGATTTTTTTTACCCAACATTTTCAGTAAAACACTTGTAACCATGATAGCATATTTGATTTTACCATATAGAATAAGATTCACACTTAAATTAGTATGTAACATTTTTAAATTGAAAGAGACCTTAGTAATCATCTTTTAATCCCTTTGTTTTAAAGATGTGAAAGCTGATGTCCTCAAGGACTGTGAGTTTACTCTAAGTCACAAAGCTAGTAAATACCAGCATGCTTACCAAAAACAAGACAAAACAAAACAAAACTGTGAAATCTGATTCATTTCCCTTTGAAGTTCTCTTGTACGAGTGTGAGAATCAGTCAGACCAGCATCTAGACTACCAGGAAGAGGCATCTGTGAGAAGGGAGTAATAATGCCTGCTCTGCTACAGGAAATACCAACGCGCTTTGGATTGTTCTTAAGATGGTGAGAAACTTAAATACCACTCGTTATTTTCAATGTATGTGTAACACATCGAGATCTACACTTCAGGTCAGTGGATTTCCAAATGGGACTGATGTACTGGCTGTGATTTAACTCATTATTTCCCATAAAATTTACATCGGTCAGAATGCATAATCCAAGTGACCATGAGAGACAAATACATATGAAAGTAGAGCAAAGTGGAACACATTTAGATAGTTAGAAGGTTCATTAATCTTCACCATAAATTAAATTCTCCAACTGAAGGAGAATTTACAAGTTTTATTTTTATATACAGTCTTCAAAGAGATTTGGAATAAAACAAATGTATTCAAATGCATAAATGTAAGCCATCCTCAAAGTAAAACATTAAATCTGAAGAAATATATTATTTGATAGGAACATAGCAATAAAATATTCAACAAAAACCCACAGAGTCTAAAGGATTTTCATTTCATGTGGACTCAAAGTATTCCATTTTCATTATTTTTATTTTTTTAAATTAATTTATTTAGAGAGACAGAGAAAGCGTGAGTTGGGGAGGGGCAGAGAGAGAGGGAAAGAGAGAGAACCCCAAGCAGGTTCCACACTGCCAGCATGGAGCCTGATGTGGGGCTCAAACCCATGAACCAAGAAATCATGACCTGAGCCAAAGTCAGATGCTCAACTGAGCCATCCAGGCGCCCCCCCAAAGTATTCCATTTTTAAAATGCTAACTTTTAAATATATATTGGCATAACCTTTACTGCATCTTGCCCCTACAGAGAAGACTAAAAAAGAAAATATGCTCAATAATTAGTTTCCTCATAATAAAATTCCCAGAAGAGCATTATAAAAAAATAAATGTCAAGATAGCCATGGATATATAAGAATCTTCTGGGAACTCTGTGGAACACTATTTATTAATATACAGATAAGTACTTTTTAATTTATCTATTCAATGGCTGAATGAGTAGAAAAAATAATAAATGTCCATAGAGTTTTACAATTTTCAGGATATTTTATTTCCTTTTTTTTTTAACTTTTATTTATTTTTGAGAGACAGAGAGGCAGAGCATGAATGGAGAGGAGCAGAGAGGGAGACATAGAATCTGAAGCAGGCTCCAGGCTCTGAGCTGTCAGCACAAAGCCTGAAGCAGGGCTCAAGCCCACGAACTGTGAGATCATGATCTGAGCCGAAGTAGGATGCTTAACCGATTGAGCCACCCAGGCGCCCTTTGTTTTCTTTATCTGATATGATCTTCATAGTATCAAACTGTGCAATATCAAAAGTTGGAGTGGATATTAATATCCTTATTTCACCTGTTAAGCAGTTGAGGCTCAAATATTAGTCTAAAAAATAGCAATGTGCTATTAATAAAATCAGATGATGGAAAAATATATAGTAATTTGTCAGGTTCTCAGAGTAAATAAATATCAAAGACATGTCTAAAACATGCTTTCAAGCTAGTGTTTTTTCCACTGAAACTTCTATCTAAATTTATCACTTAAGTGCTATCACATCAAGTCATCTTTTTATTTTTGAAAAATCCATTAGTTCCATCAAAGTATCATAAATCTGTTTCCATGTTTTCCTAATATGCTTGACAAAATGACATATAAACATAGAATTCCAGAATAGGGCACGATAATTCAGTATACTCAAATTGATGGTAGTAAGAATGAAATGGTAAGCACAACTTGGCCTTTCTTGCTCCTTCTTTCTCCTTTCTTTCCTTTCTTCTATCAATTTATGTATCATCTATCTGTCTATCTATCTATCTATCTATCTATCATCTACCTATCTATACTTTTAAGTACATCAGAATATACTATTGTGAAAATTAATAAAAAGAAACCTCCTTTAGAAAGGATTCAGGAGGCAAGCAAGGGAGATCTCGTGCCCTACTACTCATCATCAATTGCAGACCCAGCAGGAAGAGACATGCCTTGCAAGCCCATACTACTTGAGCCCCTACTTTACCATCCCAGCAGGAGGAAGAAAGTTTTCCTCTTCCTCAACAACAGGTAGCAGCCTAACCAATGAGAGTCATAACTCAGCCAATGAAAAGCCACTATACTTCAAATTCCCAGTTACTCCCAAAGACTTTTTGTTTATGACCGCACTCCCTAGTTCCCTCTTTCCTCTATAAAACAGTCGTCCTCTCCTGTATCTTACTGGTTTTGCAGTAGCTTGCTTCTCCCAGATTGCAATTTTCTTCTATTCCCAAATAAACCCATTGTCTTGTTTTGCTGGCATAATAGCTGGCAGTTTTATTCATGAGGTTAACTCTATTAATTATTTAATAACCTCTGAATAGTTCTTTCCATGTTGGAACATAATTATTTTTTAATTCTGTGTTGGCTATTTTATAAGGAGAGGTACCTAAATCACATGGCTTCACATGGGATTAGGAGAGCTGCAGAATGGAAAAAGACAATTAGGAAAGGAAATAAGTGGGTAGACTTTGAAGGACACCACACCTTTTGAATTCATCCATAATTACAAGGTGTTATGTTTCAAACTCTACTCTGAATCTGGGAACCCAAAGAATAGAATGCTGATTGAATGATGGCTTTAGCCTAAGTGACGAGTTTAAATTTTATTCTCCAGGCATTATGAAGCCTTTGAGTGTTCAGATTTGTTTTGATTTGGTTTTAGTTTTGGTCTAATGGGAGAAATAGGGTAATCCATTTCAGATTTTTATAAAATAAAGTATAGGGTTCATAAGAAAGAAAAGCTGAAAACATGGTACCCGATTAGAAAACCAATAGAGCAGTCAACACAAGAGAATTTAGGGCCTGAGTTGAAGGAGTAACAGTGGATTTAGAGAAGGGACAGAATCAATAATACTTAGGAAGTAGAATCAATAGGATATGGTGAATGAACACATGTTTAAATTAAGGAAAGAGAGGGGTCAAAGATGCCTCTAAAATTCCTCTTTGGAAAAATGACAATTCCAATCAGGCAAACATTGGAAGAAATGTTTTATTTGTTTGTTTGTTTGGCCATTTTTTTTTTTTTTTTTTTTTTTTTTTTTTGTCAAGGCAGTACGTGTTGAAGAAAAGTGATTCAAATTAAGTTTGGAAAATGTCACTTATCTACTCTCCTCAGATAAATTGCAAACACTGTCAGGATTCTGCATGGAGTATAGTAGATGGTGGTTTCTGAGGGGGGCCGCAAGGGATTTGCCTTGATACATACCGTATCAAGAGAAGGTAGGGCTACAGAACTACTAACTCTAAAATGGGTAAATCCGAGTACTTTGGGTTTCATCAGTGAATAATGGAAGTTGTTTTTTGTTTTGTTTTTTACTTTTATATTCAAAATTGACAGGCATGAGTCTCTATGTACTTGTACTATGTACTTAATCTGTGTGCTGTATGGTCCCCAGTCCCAGAAGCCCATAAGTAGCACAAAGAAGGCAAGAAAACACTTTCTTCCACTTTAGATCTTCAAAATTTCTGGATCTGTGGGGATGAGCAGAATAGTGATGCTGTCCCTTTCTTGTAATTATATGTACTTAAGTGCCTTTGAACCCAGTGAACTTAGCCCTGTAAGACAAGCAGTCAAAACACCCCCCCCCTTCATACTTCAGTCAAAGGATGAAAACCGCCAGTTACATTAATGTATACATTTGTTTGGGAATAAAACTTTCTTCCATTTTCCAGAGGCATCTAAACCCAGGCTTCTCCTCACCTAGAGCATCAGAATGGCAGCTTCCAAATAAACTCAACAACCCAAGCCAGGATGTAACACTCTCTTTGTTGTCAACATGGCATCCAAGGCAGCCATCTCCCCCTCCGTACCAGTGGCCCCAGCCCCCTTACACTTTCACTTCATCTTCACATTCACCCAGTGTGGTCTGTACATAAAAGAGGAAAATTGCAATTGTTTAGACCCTGCAACTCCCTTCCTGATCCCCTAACTCAAGCATAGGCTCATTACTTTGCTAATTTTTGAACTTTTACTGAAATTCCCATAGAGAAATTGAGAAAAGACTTACTTGTTTGTTCTATGATATCTTGGTATCTATGAAATTTCATATTTAGAAAATTGTTTCAGTGTTTGGGGCAAGGGAGATTCCAAAAATGCTGTCTCAATTTTTTTCCCAGAGGAGGACTCAACCCTTTAAATTGTTGGTTAGAATTTGTGGTTTTGCTTTTTTTAAACATCTGCTGCCTACTGTGGCTGTAGCAATCAAACGTTCATTCCATTTTATCATTCATTTGTTAGTTAAATCAGCAGAATCTGTCTCTGTTTAATAACCACCCGAAGTGGAAATGAATTAGTCCTATAATTTAAATAGTGAACAAAAAATACACAGCTAATGAACATTTTTTTTGGAGTCAGTTATTTTTTTCTATGCTAGAAAAAATGATGTGGAAAATGTTCCTATCAGGAGTATCTCAATGAGTATTCTTATAGTATTCTTGAGAATTCAGGAAACATGCTTGCCCATCAGGAAACAGAATTAAATGGATAGCAAATTTGTTTGGGTTTCCTCATGGACTCAAAAGCAGTTCCAAGGACCCAGGAATTTTCTATTGCAATTCTCTGATTAATAGATCATATAAATACTAAACAGGAAAGGGCATTGTGTAGATAAATCAATTTAATTGAAATTATTTTAGTAATTAACCAACCTCGTTTCTTCCAATTACTCTTCAACGAACTCCTTGTCCAGGCAAACACAAATTGAGTTTCTGGAATTCTGCAAGTACTTTTCTTTAGAAACTTTTCAAATTCCCCATGAAAAAACTTAAGAAATCTATTTTGTTAAGACTGTCTTGCTTCATTCTTTAAATTGAGCCTAAACATTTTAAAGAAATAAAAGTATCCCCTTACTGAGCTTGAGTTTTTCCATTCTGTTTTTAAAAAGTAATGGCTAAGTTAAGTAGAAAACTACATTATCATTAATATTGGAAACCAGATATAATTTAATAATTCTTACATGGCATGGTTATTGTTTGAAAGAAATTTCAAACTTATTAAAATGACATAATCTGAATGACTAATGTTATTACATTTTGTTGCTGAGGAAATACATGAAGTACTCTCAGCTGTGATTAGAAATTTTAATAATTTCTTATCTGAATAATAAGTGATGGAAAGAATAACTAAATTAAATGACAAACATGCAGGACACTTTCTAAATTAATAGAAAGTGAAAATAATTTCTTATTGTTGCATTTGCTCTCAAAGGACTTTGTGGTCTCTTGTTTTGACTGTTTTAGATTTTGCCAATCTACACTGTTGTTGTTTTTTTCTTAAGTTTGTTTGTTTATTTATTTATTTAAGAGAGAGAGAGACAGAGCATGAGCAGGGGAGGGACAGAGAGAAAGGGAGAAAGAGAGAATCCCACGCTGGCTCTACGTGGTCAGTGTGGAGCCCAATGTGGGGCTCAAACTCATGAACCATGAGATCGTGGCCTGAGCTGAAACCAAGAGCCTGATGCTTAACTGATTGAGCCATGCAGGTGCCCCTGCACTCTGTTTTATGGTCACCAGTTTTCCATCTTCAACGAAATTAGAAAATGTGAAAATTACTTTAATCTGGTTATTAAAATGGTAGATTATAATTCACTTAAAGTGAAGTTTATGAATGAGTTGCTCAGGTAAGATATGCCATCACTTCCAGAGATCATTAAAAGTAGGCGCTCCTCTGTGCCAGCTGATATTGGTGTGTATTAGGAGGGTTAACCCAAGTGTGCACAACAGATTGACGTGAGGAGCCACCGAAGGCAACAAGATTGGTTAAGAAGCGATCTCAGTGCAGGCCATCAGTTATGGTATGAGTAAGTCACAGGAATAAAAAGCAGAGCATAAGGAATACAGTCAGTGACACTGTAATGGCGATGTATGGGGACAGATAGTAGCCACACTTATGGTGAACGTGGCATAACGTATAAACCTGTCAAATTATGACACTGTACCCTGAAACTAATGTCACGTCGTGTGTCAGCTATACTCAAATAAAATCTATGTGAAGAAGTAATCTGAAAAGTTCAAGTGAGAGGTAATTATGTCTGCATTGATGGTGCAAATGGAAAGGAATGACACGTGAGAGATTTGGAATAGTATTATAAAAGGATATCGGACTGTGCGTAAAAGAAAAGTTTTTTAAAAGAGACAATTTTTTAGAAAGTATAAAGGCAGGATGAGCAGAGATATTATTCGTAGGTGAACATTCAGAGAAAAATGCTGATACATGACTGGAAGAGCAAAGATTAGTTCAATTGTAAGTTTAAGTTCAGTGTGAGGTCCTCACTGGATGATACAGGTAAAGCTATTCCATAAGCAAATGATAGTAGAAACAGAGAGAGAGCATAGGACAAAAGTTAGCACAAGTGCTGAAATTTAGTCATCTGCATCAGTAAGTACTTTTTATGTTTTAATACAGATATGAATCGTCTAGGACTTCAAAAATGTACCCTTTGTCCTAGTACATTTCAGGTGGGGCACGAGAGTCTGTATTTCTTTTTTTATTATTATTCTTATTTTTTTTAATTTTTTTTCAACGTTTTTTATTTATTTTTGGGACAGAGAGAGACAGAGCATGAACGGGGGAGGGGCAGAGAGAGAGGGAGACACAGAATTGGAAACAGGCTCCAGGCTCTGAGCCATCAGCCCAGAGCCCGACGCGGGGCTCGAACTCACGGACTGCGAGATCGTGACGTGGCTGAAGTCGGACGCTCAACCGACTGCGCCACCCAGGTGCCATTATTATTCTTATTTTTAAGAGAGAGAGAGACAGAGACAGAGGCTGAGTGGAAGATGGGCAAAGAGAGAGGGAGACAGAATCCAAAGCAGGCTCCAGGCTCTGAGCTGTCAGCACAGAGCCCGTCGCGGGGTTCGAACTCACAAACCGTGAGATCATGACCTGAGCCAAAGTCAGACGCTTAACTGACTGAGCCACCCACCCAGGCACCCTGAGATTCTGTATTTCTAACGAGCATCCAGTAATGCCCAAACTACTGGTCTGATGACCACACTTTGGACAGTGAAGTACATTTTTTCTCCAATGTCACTACTCCTTGGAATCTCAAAGAAATTTTAAAACAAACAAAAACGACTCCCGTTTCCCAGCCCCAGAAAATCTAACTGCGTTGGTTGGAAGTACTGCATTTTAACTCCTAAGGCAATACGAATATGCCACAAGGTTTGAGAACCTTGTCAAGGTGGTAGTTTGAAAGAGTGAAAAATAAAAACAATCCCCATTTAGACAGGTGTAGGGAAAAGTAAGACCATAAGGAAAAAAGCAACTGGAAAGATACAAGGATACTTGATGGGTTTTTGTATTTTGTTAAGTCAAATCAGAACTCAGTGAAATCACTTTCGACTTCTGACTCCAGAATATAGGAGAATATATGATGCTCTAAGTCACTAAATTTGTGGTGATTTGTCTCAGCAGTCATAGGAAACAAATGCATCTATGAATTAGATATAGTTATTGTTTTAGTTCAGGCTGTTCCAATAGAATACCATTGACTGAATGGCTTAACCAGTGAACATTTATGTCTTACTCTTCTGGAGCCTGCAAAGTCCAATATTAAGGTGCTAGCTGATTAGGTTCCTGGTGAGAACCCTCTTCCTGGTTTTCAGAGGGCTGAGGATGGAGAGAGAAAGAGCAAGTTAGCTAGCTCTCTGGCATCTTCTTATAAGGGCATTAATGCCATCATAGGGACGCTACCCTTATTACCTAATGACCTCCTTAAGGTCTCATCTCCAAATACCATCACACTGGGGAGTTTCAATGTATGAATTTTGTGATGGACACATACATGAAGTTCATAGCAGTTAATATCCTGATTTTACAGATGAAGAATCTCAAATACAGAGAAAGCAACTAATTTGCCCAAAGTCACATAACTTCCAAATGATAGGATTTGAACCCTAACAGCCTGATTCTGGAACCGTCAAAATTAACAATAAGTAGGCTTACAAAGGAGCCTTCCCACCATTTTATCCATCCAATTCTAGTCTGTTTCGTATTAAAAGGTTGCTGAGACTTTCTTTTCAATTATGTCTTGTGATTTTTCAGCATAATGCTTAACACTAAATGACCTAAGCTAAAATTGAGAATATTATTTCAGGCATAAAATTTCTTCATTCAGAAAATATTAACATCTGCTTATGAAATTCACAAGCATTATACTAGTACCAAACTAAGAGATTTTGATAGTCTTACATAGAACAAACTCCAGTTCCTCGATAAACAAAACTTAATTCACTAGAATTTAGTCTGCATCAAAATCAGAGAATTAGAACCTCAGGGTTCAGCAGGAATGTTTATCTCCTCTCAAAGTAACCATAAAAACAGTGATTCTCAATAGTTTGTGTAGGAATGTAAAAGTTTATTCCCATTAATTGAATTTCAGAGAATAACTAAGTTGCACACACTTTACCAAAAATATTCTAAGCAAAAAGAGTAGTACATACACATGGGCAAAATTCAAACAGTGTAGAAAGGTATACAATGAAAAATGAGATCCATGTGTGCCATATTTTCTTCCATAATTAAATTAACTGTTTCCATATTGGAGGGTGATCATATAATTTATTCCCTAACCAGCATATTTTTAAGAGTGACAAGTGCTAAACAGACAGAAAACCAGTGAGGGGGCAGGTGAAAACCAGGACCTAACTGGGTTAATTGGTGAAAATTGAAGATATTTTCAGGTTTTTCCAATAGCTAAAAATGCTGACATAAGGTTTATTGCATCTTAACGTTCTTTTGTAAGAATGACTACTGAATGACTCACTAAAAATATGTCAAAATCTGTGTGGATTTTGGTTTTGTCAGATATCAGATTACTCTCTAAATACACAACACCACTTTATTCTTCCACCAACAAAGTATGAGAGCCTTGTTATCCCACCATCTTTCCTATAAGAAATAATACCACACATTATTTTTTGACAATATATTTATATATTTAATAAATCACTTCTCTGATTTGTTTTGTATGCCTTTAGTTTTAAGTAAAATTTATTATTTATTTGTGCATTTGTATATTTTCTGATATTTATTCAAATCCTTTGCCCATGTTTCTATTATTTTTCTATTGTATATGTATATGTGTGTATACATATAAAATATCTGTATATATGTCATATGTATAATAGTATGTATAATATTTCTATTCTAATATTTCTATATGCATAAATAATATACATAATGTACTACATGTAATATTTCTATTCTATCTGATATTTCTGTTAGATTTGGTTTGTGTAAACTCTGTGAATTCAAATAATTCACCCATTGCTTGTATATGTATTCCAAATGTTTTCCTAATAGACTCTTCATTGTTTCTTACAGAATTTTAAGAATTGTACTACTTATATGTTCTCAAATTTATTATTCATTTGCTTATTCTAAAGCCATAGCATTTTGAGCATTACTTTCAAAGAGAATTGATACATAGTCAAAATCATTGTCTGGGTCTTACAAGATAAGAGTTAGGTCTCTACTTAAATGCTCTTCTGAACATTTAGATATGCTCTATCGATGGGCAAAGTCTATACAGGTAATCTCATACACCATCTCCTCTGGTCATAAACCATATTAAGGAAGAGACTCTAGATGAACTGGCTTGAATCCATTGTTACTGCTACTCAAAAATAACAATCACAACAATACCCAACAATTGTGACATTGATAGTGTACCATGAACATCATCTTGGTACCAGATGTAACAGAAAGGAAGAAAATTAGCAAGTACGTTAGTCAGATTTCTACTTGTACTTATGATAACAGTCCTATTCTTCATTACCTGCTCATCACCGTAGTATGCAAAAGATAATATTGTGCTTTCTCACTAATGCAAACCTTTCCTCAACACTCTCAACTTTGTTCAGTGGGCTGTCATCAATTAACAAGGCTCATTGTCTTAATTTAGTTCAGAAGTAATTGACCAAACTATAATTGAACACCACTTTGAATGAAACCTTGATGAGTTATTGTTATTATTTTGAATTTGCATTTACTTTGGATGAAATATAAAAATATTTTGTTAATTCATTTAATTACTAGTCAAAACTAAGTTGAGTAGCTTTTATGGGTTAGGAACTGATAAGTTCTTGAGATTCAAGGATAAGTAATGCTGTAGCTACATGCAAGAAATCCAATGTTTAGTTGTGGATTAAGGAAAAAAGGTAGGAGCGCCTGGGTGGCTCAGTCAGTTAAGCGTCCGACTTTGGCTCAGTCATGATCTCGTGGTTTGTGGGTTCAAGCCCCGCATTGGGCTCCGTGCTGACAGCTCAGAGCCTGGAGCCTGCTTCAGATTCTGTGTCTCCCTCTCTCTCTGCCCCTCCCATGCTTACACTCTGTCTCTCTCTGACTCTCAAAAATGAATAAATGTTAAAAACAAAAAAGAACAAAAAAGGCATATTGTAAAATGTAAAGGTTTTTAAAAATATCATACAATAAATGGAAGAGGGAAATTCAATTAGAACAAGTATAAAATCATCAACAGAGAAAGACTGTATATACTCAAGTTAGGAAAAATTATCCAGACATCCTACTTATGCCTAATGTAAACAGGAGTTTAAATGCATTAAAATGTATTTTGAGTGTTCTTTGGAGTTCATTATATACAGGTGACCATAATCCTTTACCTGAAATCATTCATCATTGCAACCAAGCTCAGTTTCAAGGGAGATTCATGAAATAGTGAGGGAAGAAGTGAGTGGACATCTGCTTACCCTGTTAAATAAGCCTAAACAGTTCGGCAGATCACAATGACAAATTTCTGAATCACATTCGCACAGTAGTCCCATTCATTTTGAGAATTTTTAAAATCCCACTTGAGAAAATTGGAAAAGATCAGGTAGTATCATAAAAAAGACTTTTCATACCAGAAAGGTGAAGAAGAGGAAGAAGAGGAAGAAGTGAAAGGAGAAAGGTCAAAAGCTTCTACAATCCATTTATGAAAACACCAGAATTGAGCAATGGCCCCAAGGCAACAATAAAAGCAGAACAAAATCCCTGAAACATTAAGTATTCTCTTTTGGTTGCTATAGGCAACTAGATGTTAAGCACACAACTCCTAGTTCCTGCTCAATTACCCTGTGATACCCCTACTACAAAGCTTTCGATGGTGTGAACATATGTGTATATGAGGATTTCTGTTTCTTTAATAATACACAATCCTTATTAAAAAGCTGACCTTGAAGATAAGTGATAAAATTCAGATTCTGTGTTATTACAGAGTCTGGGGCAGGATTGGTGGATTGTTCTTGAGACTCCAAGATTTTCCCAAATGTCTGACTCATTCAAACTCTACACATAGACTTTACAAAACAGTTTTTATCTCATTTCGAAGTTAAACTTTGACCACGTACTGTAGAGCTTTTTATTTGCTTTCAGAAGGGAATTTCTTACCTTATGAGTGTATTTAGAAAGACCCAAGGATTGCTCATAAAAACAGTCAAAATCCCAGTCAGAAGTTGCTCAGCCACTCTCCTGTATGCCTTCTAGAAAGGGCTGTTGAGAAAATTCAGGCCTATTAGCTACAGTCGTTGAGGTTTGTGAATTCCAGTGAGACATAGAAAACCGTCATCTCAGAGATTTAATAAGCAGGCCTTCTGACCTAACATTCCCTCTTGGAATCTTTTTCTACAGGATGATTTAATAGTTGTCACCCAGCTTGGGCTCTCAGCAACCACGCAGTATAACTATAACCATCAACTTTGACTGGTATGCTCATTTACTACTGGCTAGGGTCTACAAAAATAGTGAGACATGGCCCATTTCACCAAGCAACAAACTTTATCACCAATAGCAGTGCCAAGGGGAGGCTTGCAAACTGAGTGATGCTTTAGCACTCCCTCTTATCAGTAGCCATGCAACCCACCAAAGATAACCCAAATAAATATAACAGCTATGAAAAAAAAACAGTATTCTTGCTATAGAAACACAGCCCCAAGAGAAGTTTCCTGGCCTCCAGGCTTCCATCCAGATTGGGGTCCACAAACACTCTAAATAGAAATTCTGGATTTTAGTGCTGGAAATTCTGGAAATTAGTACTTCAACCATCTTAATATTTTTATATAATTCAAGGAAGTGAATTATTTATTGAGAAACTATTCTGTTTATTTCACCGGATTATTTCATCAATGCTTTGAGGTAGATATCACTATTCCAGTTTTACAGATAAGAAAACATAGAATGAGACACTTTAAGTAACAAGATCCCAGCCATGGAACTAATAGTGGCAGAACTAAGATCTGAACCATGCACACCTCTGTGTGTAGAACAGAGCTCCTACTCCATCATCTACACACACAAAGATGTCAATACTGACTTTCATTAGCTACTGCATCTCTTTGTTTCAATGTTTGGGTTTGGTAAACCTTAACGGCAGTCAGAAAATATATTCTCGGTCTGAGAAAGATGGCATAAATCCTAATCGGTATCTAAATTCATAGGATCCCATGTGATGTGTTCATTGGTTATGTGTTTTGTGCAACCTTTAACTCTTGAAGCTCTCTTGGCCACTGATTACTTTGCAGGACTCTTGCTGTCCATTTTTCTCTAATTTCCTCCATATCTCTGCTGATTTTTCCCATTATAAATGCTTGATGTCTAAATATTTTTAGGATCTTAGAACACCTTCCACTCTTTGATTTGTCCATAATCAATTCTTGTCCCTACTCCCGACAGAAAGAAATATTCTATGCCTCTGCTATTCTATGCAAGGTATTTTTGTCAATATCAGCTGCATCATTTACTTGTAGTGGATACAAGCAGAATGGGAAGATATGAAAAAAAACCTTTTTTCCCTTTTTTCCCTCTCTGACCTCCCAAAATAGTTATAGTTAGCCATCCTCATCTCTCACTCAAGAGATAAGACAACTTAAACTTTTTTCACTTTACAATGAATCTTATCCAGTTCTGTTCTCAATTTCACCTGTAAAAGAACTATCCATTATTCACCCATTATATCTGCAACCTTTTTCACTCCAGTGGCTTTGTTATTATCCCCAAATCCTAGATTAGAATTCCTTCATTTACACTGTTAGCCCAGAAAGACCTGTAGTTCCACTATACAAGGGTGTTGGCTATAAAGGGGCCACTTCCTTTTAAAAAGCTAGATAAATAAAAGAATACAATACCTAGGAATAAATTTAACCAAGAAGGTGAAACTGCTGTATACTGAAAACTACAAGATGTGAATAAAAGAAATTGAAGAAGACACAAGTAAATGGAAAGACATTCTGTGCTCATGGATTGGAATAATTAATATTGTTGAAATGTCCATACTACCCAAAGCAATCTACAGATTCAATGCAATCCCTATCAAAATTACAGTGTCATTTTTCAAAGAAATAGAACAAGTAATTCTGAAATTTGTAAGGAGCCACAAAAATCTATAAATAGTCAAAAAATCTTGAAAAAGAAGAACAAAGTTGCAGGAATCACACTCCCTGATTTTAAAATGTATTTTTTTTAAGTTTATTTACTTTTTGAGAGAGGGAAAGAGAGAGAGTGCCAGAGAGGCAGAGGGAGGAGGAGACAAAGAATCTGCACTGCATTGTCAGTGTAGAACCAGATGTAGGGCTTAAACTCACAAACTGTGAGATCATGACCTGAGCTGAAGTCAAGAGTTGGATGCTTAACTGACTGAGCCACCCAGGCTCCCCTAAAACTATATGTCAAAGCTATAGTTTTTAAAACTACATTATATTGGCATAAAACTATGGAACAGAATCAATGGAACAGAATAGAGAACCCATAAATAAACCCATACATATACAGTCAATTAACTTATAACATAGGAGCCAAGAATATGCAACAGGGAAAGGACAGTCTCTTTTTTTTTTTTTTAACGTTTATTTATTTTTGAGACAGAGAGAGACAGAGCATGAACAGGGGAGGGGCAGAGAGAGAGGGAGACACAGAACCTGAAACAGGCTCCAGGCTCTGAGCTGTCAGCACAGAGCCCGACGCGGGGCTTGAACTCACGGACCGCGAGATCATGACCTGAGCCGAAGTCAGACGCTTAACCGACCAAGCCACCCAGGCGCCCCAAGGACAGTCTCTTTAATAAGTAGTGCTGGGAATGCTGACCTGCCACTTACAAAAGAATGAAACTTGACTACTATCTTAACACCATACACACAAATTATCTCTAAATGGATTAAATGCTTGAACATAAGACGTGAAACCATAAAATTCCTAGAAGAAAACCTAAGCAGTAAGCTCCTGACACAGGTCTTAGAGATTATTTTTTTAATCTAACACCAAAAGCTGCACAGCAAAGGAGACCATCAACAAAATGAAAAGACAACCTACTGAATACAAAAAAATACTTGCAAATCATGTATCTGAGAAGGGCCTGGTATATAAAATATACAAATAACTCATATACCTCAATAGCAAAAAAAACAAAAAAAAACAAAAAAACAAAAAACCTAACAATCCAATTAAAAAATGAGAAGATCTGAATAGACATTTCCCCAAAGAAGACATACAGATGGCCAACAGGTACATAAACAGATGCTCGACATCACTAATCATCATGAAAATGGAAATCACAACAATGAGGTATAACCTCACATGTGTTAGAATAGCTATTATCAAAAAGACAAGAAAGAACAACTGTGTACTGAGGAGGTGGAGAAAAGGGCATCTTGGTGCACTGTTAGCTGGGAAGGTAAACCAGTACAGCCGCTATGGAAACAGTATGGAGGTTTCTCGAAAAATTAAAAATAGCATTACCATATGATCCAGAAATCTCACTTATGGTTGTTTATCTGAAGAAAAATAAATCACTATTTCTAAAAGATAGATGTACCCCCAAGTTCCCTGAAGCTTTATTTACAATAGCCAAAATACAAAACTTAAGTGCCCATTGATGGATGAATAAACTGTGATGTGTGTGTATAACAAAATTATATTCAGCCATAAAAAAGAATGAAATCTTGCCATTTGCAACAACATGGATGGACCTCTAGGGCATTATGCTAAATGAAATAAGTCAAACAGCAAAGAGAAACACCCTATAATCTCTCCTATATGCGGAATATAAACAAACAAACAAGCTCACAGATACAGAGAATAGGTTGGTGGTTGCCAGAGGCAAGGGTTTGGGGCAGAATAAATGGGTAAAGGGGGTCAAAAGGTAAGAGTAAAATAAGTGCAAAAAAGAAACTGAGGTCTGTTTGTATTTAAAAATATTCTTAAGAGGATCAGTCTTCAATCTTTTAAGAAGCACAGACTGAGGTCACTTTGGGAAGTATTTGCAGTAGCTTCCAGCCAATGTTGTTTACTTGAAAACCTTGTTCAAAAAAAAGTTAAGCACACACTTACCATATGACTTTTTAACTTCACTCCTAGGTATTTGTCCAATGTAAAATGAAAACATGCTCACCCAAAAACCCGTACGAGAATGCTTATAGCAGCCTTTTTAATACTTCTCCCTAAATGAAAATAATCCAAATGCCTTATACTAAGTGAAAGAAGCCCCAGGATATGTGTAAATTTTGGGGGCCAGCGAAGGAAAGCACCACATCCTGGCGTGCAGTGGTTGTAAGCCGTTTTTCAGAAGCAGAATGGCTTCTGAAACACACCTGAAACTGTCCTAGCTGAATGAGACACCCTCCCTCCTCCCTAACCCAGACGGAAGCTTCAGCTCCTGGCACAAAGTTGGGGAGAATTTTGTGTTGAGAACATAATTCATTCCCTAGGCCCTTTCTGCCTCCTCAATAATTTCTGGAAATTCTTACACAACAGTAGTTTTGAACGGACCCACCTTTGGAGAACTCAGTTTCCAGAACCTTCCAGCCACCATTGAACCCCCACCTTATGCCAAGCCCTGCACAAGGTGCTAGAGCAGCAGAGCAAGATAAGAACACTCGGGAATTTGTCCCAGTTGAGTGGGAACTCTGCTCCTCAAGGAGATGTTTGAGGTCGGCCCTTCCACACTTGCCACACTGCAGCTAATTTCAGAGTGGCAGGGAAGCTGTACAGAGGAGATGCCAGAGATTAAAGAGCTGGAGTGGGGTAAGAGCACAGAGACTGGCAGTGGGTGTCCCTGGAGTGTGTGTGAGTCCATGCACAGCACAGGGTGGCAGAGAAGGAGGACACATGAAGGATGATTTTCTCTGATTCAGGCATTTCTTGTGTAATAGCATCTTTGCACACTCAATCCCATTTTAGGATATGCTTCTTGGATGAACTAGAAGAACAAACAAGCATTTATACTACTTACAGGACCATGAAATATTTTTTTAACTGCAAGCCCAAGCTCGGTTTACAGATGAGCTGGTCTGTTACATGAGTACAAGCCATAAATAGACAGTGACTAAATTATACTTCATTTAAATTTTTTTAATGTTTTTATTTATTTTTGAGACAGAGAGAGACAGAGTATGAGCAGGGGAGGGGCAGAGAGAGAGGGAGACACAGAATCCGAAGCAGGCTCCAGGCTCTGAGCTCTCAGCACAGAGCCCGACGCGGGGCTGGAACCCACAGACTGTGAGATCACGACCTGAGCCGAAGTCAGATGCTTAACCGACTGAGCCACCCAGGGGCCCCAAAATTACACTTCATTTAGATGTGCCCTTGAAAGATAATAGGAAAAACTTCCCAAAAGGAAGAGCCTTGAACCATGTACCTACTTATTTATTTTGGGTGGAGGTGGACTGAAATGACAACAATATATACCTAGAGAACAATCACAAGCATCTCCACAATTTACCTTTGATTCAAGCCTTCTTGATTCTTCATCCAATCTTATTGGCCTTTACAGTAATTGCTGCCTCCTGGATTCTGATATTTTGGTGCCCCACCCCCCACCCGGCTTTTATTACTTCGTGGCTACATCTCCATGGATATTAATAACTCAGCTCTACAACCGTCTCCCCTACCATTACCCCTGGCCTACATAGAAAACCTACTACTGAAGTTCCACTGATGCTGGCGCCCCTTTTATGAGCACATTCCTCATGGATTCAGTGAATAGTGTGTCCTTCTGGATTTTCTCATGGAACATGATTTTCTGCAAGGTCTTCATATAATATATCTCTTCCAGAATGCTTCTTTCAACCTCTTTATTACTTCTGCTGTCTATGAGGGAAACTTGTCCATTTATACTTTGCCGAATTTTGACCATCACTTTGTCCAGACTTCTACAAGTCGTTCCAGTAGCAAGTTGTCTTCTGGAGCTAGATCCTGTGTCCTGAGAGAGTGAGCCCAAGTCATGGAATTCTTGGTTATCCAGCCTTACTAAGCACTTTCAAAATTCAATAACAGGCATTCTTCTCACTCCTACTGCTACATACTAGTTACCTTTTGCAAACCAGTTGATGTGCAACGTCTTTTTCTTAAATCAAGCTTAGCACAAATCATTCACAAATCCCAAGCTTAGCACAAATCCCATCCATATCATGCCAAAATTTAATGTTACTTTTGGCCTGGCAGTCAGGACAGAATGTGGAGGCATTTCCTGAAGCAGACTCCTGTTGCCTTGCAATGAGGAGGTACCTGTAGAATATTCTAGCACAGCAGAAGTGCTAGTTCTTACTTTGGAAGGGTGGGTCACCCCAACAAGCCTAGAGAGTTCAGGCGACCTGCAGACTCAACCTCTACAGAGACATCCAGCCAGATGTTACCATCTTATACTACAGGGCCCAGGCTTTCCCATCAGGGCCTTTATCTCCATGTATTGGAATTGACTTGGCCATGCATGGAAGGTCTCTAAAACTTTGAAATTTTAACAATAAGGTCCTTGGCCTGCTGCTCAGCAGGCCTTTCTCCCATTGCAGAGGGTAAGGGACTTTTTGTTAAGGCCTTTGGCTCTCACGCATAGCCATCAAAATCAAGACTGTTTTTCAAAGGCCCTTAATCTCTCATTTTTCCTCTTCATGTGATCAGTACAACTTTTCAATAACCAGCAAACTCCACTGTTTTTCCGGACTTCCCTCTCTGTATATTTTAAATTCTTTTATTCTTTGGCCTGTGACATTATTTTTCTACACTAGGATATTCTTCCAAGGTCTTTAGTGGTTAAGCTGCTTCTGTGTTCCAGGCATTTCCCAGGCCCCACCTACCAACCACAACGGTGTTCTTTTCACTTGCAGGGCAGTGGATAAAGTCTTGAATCTCAATCTTACCAAGTGTCTTCTTGGACCACTCTTGGAACCACAAGTGTCAGTCTAGATCATCTGAGAAGCAGGCACCAAGACAGAACCAAGAATATTAGAGATTTATTAAGGAAAATGCCTGTGATGGAAAACAGAGCTGGAGGAGGCTGAGAGATCTGTAATATCACAGTGTTGGTCTGATTCTTGTGAAGGAGAGTGGGAAGGAGTAAAGGTGAGGCAGAAGGGTCTTAGATTATGGTGAAGTTCTGTATAACTTTATCAAGTCTGACAGGGTGTTCTGAGCTCAAATGATCAATCTATCAGGGAAGTCTCCTGTATACCTTCCAAATTTACCTCTTCTGTATTCAGAATACTCAGTTATCATAAATATTTTACCTTGTCATCTGTGGTATGCTGGTAAATGTGTAATAACTGGGTCTCCAGAAAAAAAAGAAAAACAGTCCTGATTGACAGCAATATCCCAGCATATCTCATTGCAGGCTACCAACAAGGTATCACTCAGTGCAAAGTTGAAACTAGATGTAGCAACAAATATCATTATATAGTATTTCCACTATATAAATACAATAGACATAAAACCTCAAGACCACGGAAAATAGCAATGACAAGGGAATAATGGTTATTACCTTTGTTTTGCGTATATTATTTAATTACATTTACATAATTTAATTTTAAATATTGGCTGTTTCAAACAACAACCTTACAAAATTCCTGAAAAATGTGCAATTGGGTCTGGCTAGCCGGTATGAGCCACTCTACCATACTATTTTTTTATGACCCTTTTAAGTCCTCTTCCCTGGCTTACGTCTTCTTCCTCCATTCTCCTGAAGAGCTACCTCTACTTTGGATCTTCCCCATCTCTATCTTCTTGATCTTTATTGGCAGGACCATTTCTATGCCTTTGGTTCTCCCAGCTTAGCAATCCAGAGAAACCTAAATCTGTAAAATAACCAATTCTTCCATACAGTACAGAGAACTGGCAACTCTAGACATCCTAATTAGAAAAATCTCACCTTACATTCCTGTGCCATCAGTTTCTAGAAGATAAAAATAAAAAAATTATCTGCAAGCCTAAACCAGGAAGCCCACCAGCAAGAACATCTTATGGAAGACGTGCATCTGTCCTGGTCAAAACTTGATCTTTCAGTTCACTTTAAGGTCTGATACTGGGTTTTCCCAGGGGTAGACTCTGCTACAAGGAATCAAGGGCAAGTAGTTTACCTGTGGGATACAGGAGACACAGGAATGCCAGCCAATAAAGGCTACTCTACTAAACCATCTACTGCAGGGAGCAACGGGAGTTTGATCCCATGGAGAACCCAGGAAACTGCTAAGCACACATCTAAGAATTTGTGCAGCTCCTGAGAGCCTCTGTGAGAAATGCTGGGGAGGTGGAATGAGGCTGTGAATTTTCCAGAATTTCTTCTCTGCTTGGATAGAGCTTTCCTCCATTCCAATAAAACAGCCCTCAGGAATACATGTACAGATCCCAGCAACTGAACGTCCACTGGAGCATGCTGGAAGATGAGGAGTTATGGCCAGAGCACTGACAACATCTGCTACCCACAGTAAGGGGCCCCTGAAGGAAAAACTTCCTTGAGAATCTGGGATTTTATCTTTCAAAATGGCTTTGCCCCTTTATCATTACAATTCCAGCCATTTTTTTTAAATACCCAACGTGGTCATATACCACTCTTATGACTGTATGTATGTCTTGTATGTGCAGTATGTTAAAACATGCATGGAGAAGCGGAATTTCTTTCTACATCTTTTCTGACTTTGAAGATCAGAGTATATTTATTAATATTTTATCAGAAGGGTGTTATGGACTGAATTGTGTCCCTCCCCCCAACTTCATATGTTGAAGCCTTAAACCCCTATGTGACTGTATTTGGAGATACATTTTTAAAAAGTAAAGTTACATGGGGTTATATGGGTGGCCCTCAGTCCAATACAGTATTACTGATGTCCTCATGGAAAGAGGGAAAATCAGGGAGGTGCACACCCAGCAAAAGGGCCATGTGAGGACACAATGGGAAGATAGCCATCTGCAAGCCAAGGAGAGAGGCCTCAAGAGAACCCAAACCTTCTAATACCTTGATATTGGACTTCTGTTGTTTAAACTTCTGGTGTTTTGTTATGGCAGCCTTAGCAGACCAATGCAAAGGGATATTGTCTCCTCATTTCTCAACTGTAGTATAACCTAGCATAACCCTGAGTTTAACAGTGACTTTGAAACAAATTAGAACCTTTCAAAGAGATTTTCAATTCATTACTCATGAATGCTATACAACCTTCATATACATAGCACTATAAGTTTCCAAAACATGCCTCAAAACCAAGACTGAAAATAAAAGTGCTGGAAATTGTTTTATTATCTCTCTCACTTTGTTTCTGACACGACTGAGTTTGGAATGCTGCCCTCTCATTGTGTTTAGACAGCCAAAGGTATTAGCTCAGCCTGAACTTCCCAAATATGATACTCGTGTCTCTACAATATCCAGGAACTCACTTTTATTTATTTAAATAAACTTATGTGTTTATTTTAAGGAATAAAATATTCATTAGGTGTGTGACTTCTGAAGTTGTGGGCTATTTCTCACTGACTATGATAGTAACTATTTAATTATTTTACATTGATGCTTCGGTACATGCTTTAATTGATCCATTTATATAGCCAATAGCATAAAAGTATGAAGATAATTTCTGTTAAAACAAAAATGGCATCACTAAGATAATAAAATTTTCACATTATTTCAGATAATATCTTTACAAAAATAGAAGCAATGCTTTTCTTGAATATCTTATGAATATATTTTCTCATGTCCTTTTAATAGCTCCAGCTTCTTTTCGTTAGGTCATTATATAGCTAGCAGTTACAATTTGATTTTTAAAAGCTCTTTAAACACATTAAGACAGTCTCGTGAAACCTAATCTGTCTTTCCAACCAGAGAGAGAAGGTTTAGCAAAACCACGGATGAAATAATGGAAAATATTCACAAATTACGTTCAAGTTGTTCCTAATCTGGTCATTTAAAAACTATAGGTAGTACGAGGTACTTTGGGCAGCAAATTCTGCAAAAAAGGATTCAAAACTGGGGCTGTAATGACCAGATTGTGCTGATGAGTCTTCATTAGCATCTTCAGTGAACTAAGTGGATACATGATTTTTTTAGTTTTTTTTTTAAGAGTGACAGAGACAGAACAAGTGGGGGAGGGGCTGAGGGGGGGGGGGTGGAGAAAAGAATCCCAAGCAGGCTTTGCACTGCCAGCACAGAGCCCGAAACAGGGCTGAAATTCATGAAACTGGGAGATCATGACCTGAGCCAAAACCAAGAGTCAGATGCTTAACCAACTGAGCCACCCAGGCGTCCCTGGATACACACATCTCCTAAGTGGCCTAGCAGACTGGAGATAAAGAAAACAAGAATAACAGAATCACAATCAGTGTGAGCAGTAGAACAAATATCACAAAACAATGAAATACATTTACGTGCCATCTCACTTTATGTCTTGCCTCTTCGGTCCTTCTTGACCACCTTCCTTCCTGCCTCATGACACATCTTATTTGCAGAGTGTCAGTTTCCACACAGGATCAATCACCCAGAACAAGACTGGGATATATTCTGGACCTTTCCTAAATGATACCTCCCATCATTATCTCCCTATATTATCGGGGCTCTTCTCTCAGTAAGATAGTGTTTGTTGCTTTAAATATTTGGCATTATTTTCTATGAGGTATGATATTGCCTATGAATTAAATTTAAACTAAAATTTAGAAAACCTATTCCTAATTAGAAAGACTTTTAAAGGATAATCTAATTCTAGATAAGCCTAGTAGAATAAGGAGTTTTATATTTTACTGTTCTTTTAAGACTGCCTTTCCCCACCTAACTGTAATAACAACGAGGTCCCTTAAAATACTCCCCCCACCCCGCACTTTTACTAGCTGCTAGCATTTTTCCTGGTAATTGATGCCTGCTAGTGAAAGAGGGGCCATGCCATGAAGTATGGAACTGATTGTTAATTAGGTTTCACCATAACATCAAATGATACCCAACCGTCTTTAAATTCTAAGGTAAAGAAAATGCTTGCAGTCTTAGTCGGCCTTGGTTTCATTAATGTACTGTGTTGATAGGTAAACACAAAGACTCCATACTTGAACAAAAGTTATCTCCTGTTCATCCACCATGTCTAGAATGGACATAAAGTGAGATTGGCTCCGCATGTCACACAAAACACAGGCTGGTGTATGTTTCACACCTTTTATCTGCATCCTGTGTATCACAGGGTCTTCTTGATTGAAGAATAGAGAGTGAAATTATACTTGGACTTTGTACCATCTCTGCCAGTAAATTACATATATCACTTTGCCTCACAACCTATTGTCAGAACTAGTCATGGGGCCCTGCCTCATTACAAGCAGGTGGAAGAGTGAGATCCAGCCATGTATTTAGAAGGAGAAGAGAACTGCATGTGGATAAGCAACAAAATTTTCTAAAAATAATTCATCTTACTAGACCCCCTAGTAGAATGATAATGAATTGGTAATTTTAAACCAATATAAGCAATTATAAATTATACATATATATGTATAAATTATACATATAAGCAATTTTAAAGCAGTTAAGAAAAGTGTTGCACAATTTAAATCACTTTATAAAGCAAACATATCCAATAATATACATCCACATTGGTGTTATGTCCCTGCAAAGGTATATACGTGAGATACTTTTTGATAACTCCTTCTTGAAAATTGTGTTCAGATTCAGTAATACACACCCATGTATGGTTTTAACTTCATAGCTCCTTCTATCTTCTTCTTCTTTTTTTTTTATTTTAGAGAGAGAGAAAGCATGAGCGGGAGAGAGTGGCAGAGGGAGAGAGAGAATCCTAAGCAGGTTCCATGCTCAGCACAGAGCCCAACACAGGGCTTGATCCCACAACCCCAGGATCATGACCTGAGCCTAAATTGAGAGTTGGACGCTCAACTGACTGAGCCACCCAGGTACCCCAATTTCATAGCTTCTTGGTCAGAGACAGAATGATTGGCTTGATAACTTGTCTATGCTGTAGCTTTACTCCAAATTTTATTTATGTGTGTTTATTTCATTTATTTCTTCAAAAATATGCAATACTATTTAATGCAGGCTCTGAAGAAAATTTACACAAGTAAATTTCTAGAAATGTGTTAACAACTTAGTCATAGAATGTGTTGTAGTTGGTTGCTTTGAATGCCTACCTGACAGGATAATACATTTGAAAGTGTGATGTTGGTTCCAAATTTTTATTTAGAACTTTTATTATTCCCTTAAATTCGTAATCATACTTATTTAAAAATTTAGTGCAGGAGGATATTTACAAAGTCAGCAAAATTTAAATCCCATACAGAACCTAAGTGTGAAAACAGACTGATAATAAGCCGAGCTGATGGCTGCTGCATATCCTTTTATTCTGCCTGGGAGGCAGTTTTACATTTCTCTAATAAAATGTTTTAAGTTTTTATTTATTTATTTTGAGAGAGAGAGAGAGAGAAAGAGTGTTCAACAAGCAGGGGAGGGGCAGAGAGAGGGAGACACAGAATCGTAAATAGGCTCCACACTATAAGCAAAGCCTGACTCAAAGCTCATCTCATGAACCGTGAGCTCATGACCTGAGCCAAAATCGAGAGCCAGATACTTAACTGACTGAGCCACCCAGGCTCCCCACATTTCTCTAATATTTGTAATAAAAACAAAGGTATAGGAAAATCCAGGAACTAAATATGAAAATTTTGAAAGGCACAATCCTCATCATAAAAAAAAAGGTGACAAGGAAAGAAAACAAACCATGATAACTGACTACTTCATATTATCACCAGTTGAGTTTTGGAACACACAAGGCTAGCTAAAGACAAAGTATGCATACAGAAGGACATGGTAGACCGCATTCTTGGCCCACATTACTCAAAGGCAATTTGTAATTCTTGTTAATCTTACATTTTTTTGCACTTCAGATTTTCTATACCATTGCGGGATTTTTCAAGACAAGCTGTACACTACCAGCTTTGTATATCTATCCCACTTTCATTTTATTTCTCAGAGGTGTGCTCCCAGATTTAGTTAGTGTAACTATAAAAAAAGCCACTCATTCCAATGGCAATTAGGAACATGCACAAGCTAACATCACATCCATATTGCAGAGTTCGGCCATTCTCATTTTCTTTCAAAGTTGTTGCTGAACCACATGAACTTTCCAGAAGAGCAGATTATTTTAGAAATGCAAGCCAAGTTTTTAAATTTATGTAAAGAGCCTCAAGCATGAGGATTTAATAAGGTAAGACATTGCTTTAGGAATCTATGCTAGTGATCTCCTAGGTTGCCAGACCATCTTTAATGAGGGCTACTATCTTACCCTAAGCCACCGGTCCTGAGCACAAGTGTCTCAATGTTATTAGTACAGGCATTATATAGCATAAGAGATGCTTCTGGCCCATGCTCTAGAAATCCAGGTAATGTATATGTCTTCTGAGACCTTGGTAATGGCACTGAGATTTCCCTAATAGAGAACTTTTGGATCTTCTGCTTTTAGCCACTCAAAGATTTCAGTCAATTCACCAAAGATCTCCTGGAAAATCAGAATGGTGTCAATGAGGTTTTCTGGGGAATATGTCTTGTTTAGTCCTGAGTCCTGGAAGGACTGAGACCCTTGCATAAAAGTATTAGAATGCGTAAGATAGATTAGTACTGGGGCGCCTGGATGGCTCAGTCAGTCAGTTAAGCATCCAACTTCAGCTCAGATCATGATCTCATGGTTTCTGGGTTCCTGGGTTCAAGTGCTGCAAGGCTCTGCACTGACAGCTGGGAGCCTGGGGCCTGCTTTGGATTCTCTGTCTCCCTCTCTCTCTGCCCCTCCCCTGTATGCACTCAATCTTTCTCTCTTTCTCTCTCAAAAATAAGCAAATAAGCAATTTTTAAAAAAGAGATCAGTACTGTACTTGAAGAATGACCATGAACTACAAAGTACTTTGGCAGAAATATACTACCAAGAAGAGAGGTTTTCATAATTATTTTTTTCTTGCTTACTTTTATCCAAACAAGCTTTGCCAGACTGCTTCTTGTGTTACTAAAAAGTCTGCAAAAGTTCATAATTCTCCTTTAGTGGTGTCATGGTCAGTGTGATGTGTCTACTGGGCTAGGCTATAGTCCCCAAGGATTCAAACAAACACTAATATAGGTGTTGCTGTGAAAGTATTTTGTACATGGGACAAGTATAATCAACTGAATTTAGTAAGGGAGATTATCCTAGATAATCTTGGTGGACCCGATTCAATGAGTTGAAAAGTCTTAGAAGAGCTGAGACTTCCCTAGAGAAGGGTTTCCACTTGTGGAAGCTTGTCTCAGTGCCCCCGCTTTTCCTGATGACCTGCCCTTCAGATTTTGGACACATTTTTCTTCATATAGATCTCCTACTGGTTCTGCTTCTCTGCTTGGACCCCAGTTGATGCAAGGGGTAACATACCCAGAAAGCCCTGCACCAGTATTCAGACTAGATCTTAAGCTCCTCAGAAAAACCTCACTCTACACACTGGGAGTGCTGCATTATTAGAAATTTCTGCTACCAATAGTTCACAAAACTGCTATTTATAGACTGAACAAATGCACAGAAATATCAGGCACTGACTTGCTCGCTTCTGACTGCGTAAGGCTGAGGGCAAACAAGACAAAGACAATCCTTTTGAGTGGGTTTGGGCATTCTTATAGCAGCAAACATCTCCGCTTAAACGCGAAAGACAGTGTTGTATCAGGTGTGACATGTTTTGCCTTTTCATAGCTTTACAAATGTAGGGTCTACACACTTTCTGGAGGGGAGAAGAGTTTATCTGCTTAATCACAAGGCAAATCAAAGCATTATTAGCTTAATGTAGAGACTGTGCAACAAGAGAAAAGATTTTATCAGAGTTTTGTTCTCTACTTTTTAAAAAAGCTATCAAAAATTTAATCAGCAGTACCATGGTATATTATTATATTTTAGACTTTGGAATAATCTGAAATATGCAGATGATCAACACAAGACTCATTCTATGAGCTTGGTCACCTAATGCATGAACAGCATTACAGTCTTGGTTCTCCTGATGGGGAGATGTGAAGAACATGGCTGCCACACCACAATATTTAATTTTAAGGCATTATTGTATCTATTTGAGTTTTCCTTATGTTCTTCTGAAAGATAAATGAGTTTTTCCAAGTCAATCATTATACTTCTTTTTATAGGATGATAATCATTATTCGTCCATCATTTCTTCTTTGAGCTACAGGTATCAGGAAATTTCAGAATAAAATTCAGCATCCAGCTATGGTTATCTATCAGCTCAGGTTTATTCTATTATTTTATTTTACAGCCCCCTCTGTGGTTTTAAATGTTCAGTTTTTATTTAAATGATCACAAAACCAGAGCCCGAGTTGAGTACTTGGGCTCAGGTATCTGTTAGGAGGTCATTCCCAGAAGGAAGGTGAAGGAACAGGGACAAGAGGAGGGAGATGAAAAGTAGGAGCATTCACAGCATCACCGTGGTGGGCAGTTGGACTTGGTTTAATCAGATCCTTATGAGTATACAGCATGCCCCCCTGAAGTGCCCTGAAGAATGAGATTGGCACCTTTATTCCATGAAAGAAACTCACATAGAAAGCAGATTTGTCACTTAGATAATACACTAGCTCCTGTCCCCCACTGATGGAGCCTCCTGGGTTATTTCTGCTGTGGGTGAGGCTTCAGAGGAGGCGTTTAGGGGTAGATCCTGGATCAGGATACTTAGCACGCCAGGTGAGTATGAATCTCAGCTGCTGCTGAACTCTGATAGGCCGAGGAGACTGACGCAGGGCCCCAGAGGCATCTGTTCAGTCACATCATGAACGTGCTTTTCAGTAGAGCACTTCTCAGAGTCTTTGGGAAGGTAGTTGAGGAAAAAAAAATACAGACACACACACACATGAATAAACTCACATACACATAAAGTCATTACTTACAAGTATCCTCTGCAAGCTTTCCTTTATTTAAGTTTGAACCTATAATTACAAAGAAGAGGAAGGAATGAGTTGAAGGGACGTTTTATAAACAGAAAGTGAAATAAATGCACAGAAAAGTGTCTGGATGAACACACATTCAGTGGTTGCACTGGAATGAAATTTACATTCTCTGCAAAGGCTTTACATAAATTAATAAAAGCATTGCTTCCAATTTCATGGAGGTAACAGAAGCAATAAAATGATTCTTTTGAAATCCTTCTCCCACCGCTCTACTCATTCACAGGCCCTTGTGAGCACATACCCGGCCTTCCCTCTCATGAAATAGATGAACTGTCTGTGTTCCTGTGAAGTACGAATCTATCCCTTGTGGTCTGTCCCCTCCCGCCGACTCCACTGAGTTTCCCTCTCTTCAATCATTACTCTTCACTGCAGCAAGATTTTCCCCTAAAGGGAACACAAAAGCAAATAAACCTTGGCCTGCTTTCCCCCTGCATTTCCCGCTTACTTTCTCTGCTTCCCCTTACTACAAAATTTCTTAAATGATTTATATATGCTCCCTGCCTGCTGTTTCCTCCTTCCTTCTTCCTTAAATCCCTGCCAGTTACGCAGACCCAACCACTCCACGAAAATGGCCTCCATGTTCCCGATGGAAGCTTCTCCATCCTCACCCTGGGCTTTCTTCAGGTCGGACACAGTGAATCACTGTTCCTACCGCTCGGCTCCCAGGACACCACTCTCTCTTAGTTTTCCTCCTACTTCACTGGCCACTCCTTTCCTCGTGGCATGCCCACACCTTAAGTGAGAGAAGCTGATTGAAAACAACTACAGAACTTAAACACTTTGGGGTGCTGGGTGGCTCAGTTGGTTAAGGGTTCCACTTTGGCTCAGGTCATGATCTCCTGGTTTGTGAGTTTGAACCCCGCATTGGGCTCTGCGCTGACAGACCAGAGTCTGCTTTGGATCCTCTTCTGTCTACCTCTCTCTCTCTCTGCCTCTTCCTCCCCCGCCACCCCCTGCTTCTCAAAAATAAATAAATAAACATTAAAAAAAAAAAAAGAACTTCAACACTTCCAAGAAAAGTGAATGTGGGATCTGGGTAAGTTGAGAACAGGGAACACTTTGATGTGGTGGTGAACGATGTACAATCCAAATCTCCACAATGTGTGCAACAAACTTCACTCTCTTCCCTCCTTAAGTGCAGTGAGACTGAATTCGTAAAGGTGCCCGGGGAATAAGGAGGGCAAGTAGATTACAGTAACAATAATGACAACAATAATAACAGTTTTAAAATGCAAATTTATTCTATAATACAATTAATTAATATAAATCCTATAATAACCAATACATATGAATACGCAAGAGACCAACAAAGGTTTCTTAAAACACTGCTCTGGCCTTCTCTCATAAATTTCTCTTCTACATTTTTAGCATGAGTGGGGCAGAAGTCTAAAAGACAACTTTCCTGTAATCACTATAGAGGGTGTACATGATTGGTGGGAGAGGAAATTAATCAGTGGTTTCAAAAATCTCAAAATCCATCCTCAAAATCATCGATTGGGACAAGTGTGGGAAATAAGACTTTGAGGAGCTTAATGCAGTGGTCAGAGGTGCAGGACGGAAAGAAATAAAAAAAACTTAACCTGTCTCCTCAGGAAGAAAAAAAAAGTGCCCGAGACCCTAACGAGAAAGCAGAGGTGCTCAGAGCAAAGAGTATCTATCATTTTGACAACCTGCAGGGTGGAATGATGGAAGAATGTCTGGGAAATGTTCCAGAGAAGGAAGAGTGAACTTCCCATAAATGAGATGTATTTGCTACAATGTACTTCTAGCTGTTTCTATAAAAAGTGTCAACAACACATATATACCCAGCAGGCATATTTCCATTCAATACATTCTCAGCCCATGAGATAAAAATTAATTGCTAGGACAGTTCCATATGGTTAGGACATCTGCTAAAAGACTTCCCCCAAGCAGATTCGGGGAAATACAATTAAAGAAAGCATGTGGAATGTTTGGAGTCATTTTTATGAGTTTCTAGTTTAGCTAAACTTCAACAGCTGTCGGGCTAAGGTGAAGCGTTGCCAAATTATATTCACATGTACCCACTGACCAGCATCACAAAATATTACTAAGATTCAAAGCTGCATATTTCTGGGCAAGATTTCACCCAGTACAAGGAGATCTCTCTGAAGGAGGTAGAAAATAATAGGAAGTATTTCAGTGCTGACCTCAGGGTTCAGAAGAGACACACTTGGTTTGGTGGAGGCAGCTGTAAAAGCCCCTCAACTCTTGAGAGTCCTGTCTACCTCTCCCCCACCCTCCCCCATCCTCACCCCTCCACCCACGCCCCTTCCCCGGATCACTGGCCATTGGGCTCCCACTGAAACCAGGGGCTTTCCCTAAAGGAAGGTCTTACTGACTTGGAAATATTGATGCTAAACTTGCCTTGGAAGGCAGAAGCAGTTATCCTTGCTTCTACCAGACTACGTAGACGTTCTACCAAACTACGGTTCCCAAAGCTTCTTAAGCATTCTATCATAATATTTAATTTTTAAGGACATAGCAAACTGAGCATATCATTGATACCAAAGATAATCTCCAATGTGAAAAAACGCATTATCATTCTTTCGTAATTACTGAAAAAACAGCACTGCATTCCAAACAAGAAAGTGTAGCATGTATAGGAAAACTCTGGCAAAACTATTATGGGAATCAGTTTTTATAATTTGTTTTTCTTGTAATCCGCATATCTCCTTTGACCTTTAGTTCTTGACCAAATGTAGGACTTGTTTTTTGCCAAGGCATAAAAATTATTTGTATTTTCAATTTAGTGCCCATTCACACTGGTTAGTCTAAAATCTCTAAACAAATATGGATTTTAGGTAGTTATATATTTTTTATTTTTATTTTTTTAAGTTTATTTATTTATTTTGAGAGAGACAGAGACAACATGAGTGGGGGAGGGGCAGAGAGAGAGGGAGAGTAAGAATCGCAAAGCAGACTCCAACTGCCATTGCCAGACATGGGGCTTGAACTCACAAAACCCTGAGATCATGATCTGAGCCAAAACCAAGAGTTGAACGCTTAACCGACTGAGTTACCCAGGTGCCCCAGTAGTTATATTTATAAATATATTCTTGTAAACTGGTTATACATATCTCAAGAGAAACACAGCATCATGGAATGTGGGGAATGGAGCTTGGTCTGGTCAATCAGCCTTTGATATTATCCAGAGAGGATTCTTTGATTGGTTATGGAAATATGTGGAGAGAGTTTTCATCTAGCACTTGCCTAACTCAGTGTAATGAGCGTGTTTCTTAAGACTATCTGTTAGTGGATAGAGACAGTACTGGAGGGATCTCTTTGTCACTCTGGGATGCATAGCAAGTTTTTACTTACTATACTTACACCAGACCTAAATAACTAGATTTTTCTTTGTTCCCTTTCTATTGTTCCCTCTGATCATTGTACTCTGTCTTTCAACCTCCCATACCTCATAGCAAGCATTGAAGAGACTGAGAAAAAAGTGTGAGTACATGAAGAATGGGACATTCAATTTCTTTACAGAGAATTAATTTATTAAATAATGAATCCCACAGAGTGGCCTTCCTGAGTCCTTGATACATTGCAGAAATACCCCTTGGATAACGTATCAGTGATATATATATATATATATATATATATATATATATATATATATACATACATATATATATATACATACATACATATATATATACATATATATATACATACATATATATATATATATAAAACTGGATTCAGTTTCTTTTTTGCTGTTTTGTTTTTTTTTTTTAGTTTTTGTTCATGGTTATTATTGTCTTTTGTATTCTTTTCTTGTGATATCTTTGTCCTGCTCTGATATAGTAAAACTAGCCTCTAAGAATGAATTGGGAACTCATTGTTTTCTCTGTTTTGAACTATTCTTTTTTTAAAGAAGGGTTTTTGTGTTGAGTACTATTTCCTCTTTAATGCTTGGTAGAATTGACCAGTGAAGCCATCTAAGCCATGATGATGATGATGATGATGACAACAATGATCATATTTTTCATTAGTCTTTCTATGCACACAGCTGGTAAACCCTGTCTTTCCTTGGCCCTCAGATTTTGCAGTGAGTTTATGATTGTAAAAATAAAAGGGTTTGTTGATTTATTTAACCCTCACAATAACACTCTAAGGCAAGTTATTTTATTACCCTTAATTATAGACGAAGAGCAGAGAGTTAAGCAACCAAAGCAAGTTCACACAACTGGTAAGTGGTGAAGCCAGGATTCAAACCCAGGCAGATGGATTCTAGTGCTCATGATCTAACCCCCCTAAAATTTGTGAATAATGTTCTTGTAAATACTTTTCCCTTCCTTCCTTCCTTCCTTCCTTCCTTCCTTCCTTCCTTCCTCTTCTCTCTCTCTCTCTTTTTCTCCTCTCATCATAACAGGCTCTATCAACTGGCTTCACCACCTACTCACACTCCAGAATCCATCTCTTTTGGCAGAAGCATGAAAAATAATTGCTCAATTTTAAAGAAAATGAACTGTCTTTTCTTATTTACTGGTTGAGGTGAATTGAATAGACCTCTGCTTCTTAATCCTTTAAAAAGTAAGTAATAATGCAAATAAATTGCATTTTCAAAGGACCCATCTATGCTTTTACCCAAGTATAATTTTTATCTGAGCTTTGAAGAGTTTTTATTTAAAATTATGACAAATCCACCTTATACGGTTAAAGGTATGACTCTAAATATCTATTAAGTGATTACATAAGCTAATCGGCAAAAATTCTAATGTTAGACTTACTTCAGGATCCAAGAAAGGTGCCGGTAGATCTCCATTCTCTATTGCCTTTCTCACACCCTACAAGTGCCGTCTCATGCCTGGTATTCCAGGTGAGTTGTTTCACATGGGTTGCCTACACACAGAGATCTTCCATATGGGTTTTCCTATGGCAGGGCCTGCTGTCTGTTCTCTGCCCTTGAGATCATGTGGGACTAGAGCCGTATCCTCCTCCCTCCTCTTTAATTCCTTTTCTTGTTCTCTCAAGTTTCCTTTGGGATCTCTTTACCCATTTGTCCTGATACCTTTCAGGGATGGAAAGTTCTAGACTTTTCAACCAACCCAAGGAAACCTATAGCAGAAAGGATACTATTTGACAGACTGGTGATTCCATCATAACAATCGTGCTATCACTGATGGACAGAGAGAAATCTTTCAAGTCTTAGTGAGTGAAGTATAAATATCCCCAAGCATCATTTCAAAAGCAATCTCCTTACTTGGTGCCCATTCCTTTAATATTTGACTATCATTTTTCATTATTATTTTCGGAAATCATCTGGATAAAAACAGTATGTTTATGGAAAGTCCCCTTGCTTTTACCCAATAAGGCTTTTGAAGTCACAGGCATAATAATGCCATGAACTTGGACAGAGCCCTTATACCAAGGAATGCTGAGTGCTTTCAATAACCAAGTGCCAACTCACCAGCCTGCCTGGAATTTCTGTTAGTAGACCCTTGTTCATTTTCTCTAACTTTTCTTTACCACAAAGTAAGGATATAAAACTGAGATGTCAATATACATATAATTTATACTAGTAAATGCTGTGCTATCTCTCTCCATTTTGGAAATTTCCCCAGGCTCCCCCCTCGTATCATTGTGTGACTTTTATTTTTCTCCAAATGCTTTAATGTTGATTCATTAGAACTAGAATGTTAAATTATAAAATTATATATATATATATATATATAATATGTATATAATATAATATATATAAATATAAATCCTGGTTTTAAGGTTGTGCTATAGTTAGGCTAGATGTCAACACTGGGGGCACTATACATATATACATATATATATATATAGTTGTATATATATACGACTTTTAATGCCCCTCATTGTTGACATCTAGCCTAACTATAGCACAACCCTAAAACCAGGGTATTGATACAACCAGGCATTGATACAACTATAGAGCTTATTCAAATTTCACTGATCATATATGTACACGTGCGCGTGTGTGTGTAGCTCTCTGTAGTTGCATCACATGTGTAGCTCTTTGTGACTATCACCACAATTAAGATACTTAACTGTACCATCACCACAAGGGTCTCTTGTCCTACTCCTTTATAGCCACTCTGCCCCAGTCCCAATGCATGCTTAACCCCTAGCAACCACTCATCTGTTTTCCCTATCTATAATTATGTCACTTCACAGACATGTTACATCAGTGTCCTCACGAATGGATTCCAAGTATGTATCCTTTTGAGATTAGTTTTTTGCACTTAATGTAATTTCCTTGAGGTTCCTCCAAGTTGTTGTCTGTATCAATATCTTTCTTTGTTCTTGCTGAATAGTATCCCGTGATCTGAGTGTACCCATTGAAAGGTCATCTGGGTTGTTTCCAGTTCTTGACTACTAAAAAAAAAAAGGTGCCATAAGCATTCATGTACACATTTTTGCATAAATGTTTTTAAAAATTTCTCTGTGATATATGTTCTGGTTATGTGGAAGTCTATTTTTAGCTTTGAAAGTAATTGCCAAAGTATTTTTCACAGTAGATGTACCATTTTACATTCCCAAAGGCAATAAATGAATTATCCAGTTTCTGTGCAACCTCTCCAGCATTTAGGGTTATCACTATTTTTTTTTTTTTAGCTATTCTGAAAGGTTGTTATCTCCTGGCTGTAACTTGCATTTTTCTAATGACTGATGATAATGGCCACAATGACAATGATGATGGTATTTTTCATAGCTCCTTCGTTGAGTATAGCTGGTAAGCTCTGCCTTTCCTGGACCCTCAGATTCTGCCCCTCAGCTGTTGCTGAAAATCTTTTATGTGCTTATTTTCATCATACATGTCTTCAGTTCAATGTCTATGAGTGCCTTCTGCCCGTTTTTAATTGGGTTGTTTATTAATGCTGACTTTTGAGACTTCTTTATATATTCTAAATACAAACCTTTTTTTGTATGTGTGATTTTCAATTATCTCTCCAAGTCTGAAACTTGTCTTTTCATCCTATTAAAGTCTTCACAGAACAAAATTTTTAATTTTGATGAAGTCCAATCTGATGATTTTTCCTTTTATGGAACATATTTTGGGTCATATCTAAGAAATCTTTGTCTAATTCTAGGTCCTAAAGATTTTCTCTCATTTTTTCCCTAGAATTTTTATAGTTTTCTGCTCAATATTTAAATCCATGACCCATTTGAGATAATTTTTGTGTGAAATGTGAATTTTGGTTGAGATTCACCTTTTTCCCAGGGATGTCTGATTGCTCCAGCACCATTTATTGAAAAGGTTGTCACTTGTCCATTCAATTGTTTTTGCTATTTTGTCAAGAAGAATTGGACATATGTGTGTGAATAGATATTTCTGGCTCCTCTGTTCTGTTGGTCTATGTGTCTGTCCCTCAACCAGTTTGACACTGTCTTAACATTGGAAAGATTTATTATTTCACTTTATTCTATTTCAAAATTGTTTTGGCTATGCTTGGATGCATGATGCTTAAAGAAAATAGACTCTATTGATACATAAAATCACCATCCAAAAGGTCAAGTCTAGCAGCCATATGTATGGTAACCAAAAATATCATATCAGTGGAAAAGAAGTTGATTTACATTACCTACGGAAGAAGTTTAAAAAAGACTATTATTGCATTTCTAAGAATTTCTTGCAAGGAAATAATCAGAAAATTTATTAAGTTGTATGCCTAATAATATAGAAATGCCTCAGTGGCTTCAAAATAGCTGAAATTCAGAATCCAACTCTAACAGATCAGGATTACACAAAAGAGTATGGTCCATTTTCTATTGTTAGTCTGCAAACTGGTTTTTAGTGAGTTCATGACAAGATAAAGAACTGAGAAGAAGCATTAAGCTTTTATAGCACTTTGACAAAATAATATCATATCTGTTGAACTTTGTAATTAAAAATATGGAAGCTTATATTTTATGCCCTTTTTTCTTTCCTTTTTTTAATCATTCATTTTTATTGCCACTTCATTTGTCACAAAAATAATGATCCACTACAGCCGAAATTTTTTTAAAAATTGGTACTTTACCACAGATAATACTTTTATTTATTTGTTTTTAATATTTTTTAGTGTCTGTTTATTTTTGAAGGAGAGAGAGACAGAGTGGGAGTGGGAGAGGAGCAGAGAGAGGGGGAACACAGAATCTGAAGCAGGCTCCAGGCTCTGAGCTGTCAGCACAGGGCCCGATGCGGGATTTAAACTCAAGAACCGTGAGATCATGACCTGAGCCAAAGTCGGACACTTAACTGACTGAGCCGCACAGGCGCCCCTCACCACATATACTTTTAGAAGCAGTCATTGGATCCACGCTTCCTAGCCTGTATCATTTCATAGCACAGCTTTTTAAAAAGTTGATAATATTTGTGTGGGACACTGGGGTAAAGTCAGGGCATTTAATTGCTTTCTAACTGGGTTTCAATGAAAAATATTACTATTACTCCACATATTTGTAATAAGAAAAGCATAATTCAAAACACGGAAGAAATTATTGAATCAAATAAAATATTTTCCAATATTTTAAAATGAGAAATTTGAACTTGTTTTCTGTAAAGGTGATTCTTTGCATCAGGACATGAGAGTTCACTTTGTATCTAAGGAATCTTAACAGGTTTCCTTTTCTTCCATTAGCAAATGAAACCTTGAATTTTTTTTTGTTGGAGAGTACTAACGGGGTTTTAAGCCAACTAGACTGTTTTCATATCAAGTATTTCAAAATATCCAGGATACTCTAATTTGCAGAATGATCATGCATTGTCACAGCAGTCCTGATGCAATTCCTGGAGGCACAGCACAAGGAATACTGTCAAGGGGATCGGAACAACGATGTAACGGGTCAGAGGGTAGCTACACTTGTGGAGAACAGAGCGTAATATATAAACTTGTCACATCACTAAGTCGTACCCCTGAAACTAATGTAACATTGTGTGCCATCTATATTCTAAATTAAAAAGAGAGAACATTTTCAAACAAAGAAAAAATATACTAAAAAACAAACAAAAAAACAAAACGCAGAGGATTTGGTTGTTCCATTTTTACTCTTCTTTTCATTGAGCTCTGTACATTAATTAAACAAAGCTTATGGGGAAAACGAGAACACATTTTATGATACATGGAAACAAATGGAGGATGTTACCCGGAGCCGCCATTGCCTGGTGCCCCGTCGCGCTTCCTTTCCCCTCCCCCACGTCTGGTCACAGGTTGATCTCTTCAGCATGTGCCCGGACACCTGGAATGTAAACTCCTTCCACAGCTCCCCAGGCCCTCGGTTATGGGCAGCAGCAGTGAGCTCTGTGGCTGGCCGTTGATCTAGACATCCAAATAAGAGAGCACCTCCAGGACGTTTTCACTGTGGACTGGGCACACTGGACATGATGTCCACACTGGGTCACAATGAAACAGCCTGTGCTTGCTGCACTCACTCTTTCACAGTTTACAAGGTTAATCGCTACCCTGCTCCAATGAGCACCACGCAGGGCTGCTCACAATTAGAGGTAACTCAACCAAATTCTTCCCTAGTTCTCAGGCCCTGCCCAGTTACTGTTTGGGCAGAAGAGATCAGGATCTCCTGGCTCTTCATTTGTGTCTCTGCACATCTGTCTGGAAGCTCTGCAGAACAATCTCCACCTTGCTCACTGTAGTACCTCAATCAATGGCACAATTGCCTATCACATAGTATGTGCTCAATAAAGACTTACTGAATGAGTGATTCTCCAGCAGTACACGACTGGCTAAATAAATATGATCTGTCAATACAAAGGGATACTGTGCAGCCCCTACATGGGATGAAGCTGTCAATGAATAGCTCTGGGTGAAAACATTAAGTTGCCAAAGAGTATGCATAATGTAATCCAATTTATATAAATTATATGCATTTGTGTACACATACAAGGATATTATAGAGAACTTTAACAAGCTGTTGTAAGTTTTTTAATTCTCTCTGGTCGAGTTTTTTAAATGTTTATTTTTGAGAGAGAGTGCAAGCAGGGGAGGGACAGAGAAAGAGAGGGGGACAGAGGATCTAAAGCGGGCTATGCGCTGACAGCAGAGAGCCCAATGTGGGGCTTGAATTCACGAACTGGGAGATCATGACCTGAGCCAAAGTCAGACACTCAGCCGACTGAGCCACCCAGGCGCCCATTTCTGGTTGATTTTTTATCTTTCTTATAATTACTAATGAAGACACGGTGTCACAATAATTAACAGTGAAGAGTGGTGACTCAGAGAGAAAGAACAGTGAAAGAGCAGCCAGTCCAGGGACTGAGCTTTGTTCTCTTTCTTTTCAGTTGCTCACGTGGTGTCTGAACTGAGCAAATACACATCGTGAACACTTGTAATGATCCCTATTTCCCAAAGTTCTTCCACATGCGCTATCTCATCTGTGCCTCAAGTAAAATGATGACATTTGTGCTTTCTCTTGCTCCAGCTGTTGGTGAGTTTTTCTAAAAGTCCCTTCACTACAAAGCTTCCCTGGGAGAGCCCATTAGTGAGTCTAACCAATGGTTTATCTTGGGTACTGTGGCTACTCTGACCTCTCAGGTCAGGCGTCGTCACTCAGCTTGTATGTAGAACTACTTGGAAGCCTCCCTCCAGTGAGAAACAACTAGATGTCTTAGTAAGGCAGTTTATGCTGTATTTATTACCTTATGAAATTTTTAATAAAATTGTTTTTATGGTTTTTACTTAGATTCTATTTTCTGAAGTCACAACTCTATGGGGAATGAGCCAGAAACAAATTCAAATAAGAGAAATTATGTGTACTTAGACTCACTTCTCTGTGCTCATGGCTAACACTTGTTTGAGACGCATTCCTGCCCCACCTGACTCCCTGCTAACATTGGGATATTATGGCCTAATTGGTTCCCTGCCCTCCGTGCAAATAGATTTCTAGCTGCCTACATCAAGGTGCTCCCTGACATGCCCAAATGTTGCTTAAGCTTAAAGCTCAAACCTTTATAATAAATGAACTAAGAGAAAAATAAAATGATTCACCCAAGAACACACACAGTGATGAAGTTTAGACATGACTTAACCTACTGTATTGTTTTGCTCACTTAAGACATTTTTGTAACCTTACAAAATGATAATAGGCTACACAGTTTTAGACATTCGAACATGCTTTTCAAGAAAAGCCTTTTTTAAATAACTAATTTCCATCACATTTTCAATAAGACAAACATTTCTTTTTTTTTTTTTTTTACCGTTTATTTATTTTTGAGACAGAGAGAGACAGAGCATGAATGGGGGAAGGTCAGAGAGAGAGGGAGACACAGGCTGAAACAGGCCTCCAGGCTCTGAGCTGTCAGCACAGAGCACAACGCGGGGCTCGAACTCACGGACGTGAGATCACGACCTGGGCCGAAGTCGGACGCCCAACCAACTGAGCCACCCAGGCGCCCCTAAGACAAACATTTCTAATAGTAATCTTTTCACAAAGGGTGAACACATACATTATTCAAATATCTCCCCACACCTATTTCCCTGAAGTTGGTTTAGGGATCAATCATTGTGTTTATTTTAGACTTTTGCATTTTTATAATATGGTATTCTTTTCTGAATATAAAGGAAAATTGAGACAATTTAGAAAAGTATGAAAATATTTTAAAAGTTTCCATAATCTCATCACACAGAACTAAGCACCATGGACATTTTATAGCAGCATATTTTTGTCATTCAGTTCTCTATGCAATTTTAATTGATAATAGATCATGAGCATTTTCCTGTATCGTTGAACCATTTCTAAGCATGAGTGAGAATGCAATTTTCTGTTGAGACTGTTATTTTTAAAAGTATTTTTAGGAGAGATATCTACGTATTTATTTGCAAATACTTTTTGTCAGATTAACTCTCAATTTTATGGCATTTCTCATATATAGAATACCTTAATTTTCATATGATATAGTTTAACAACTTGTCATTTTGTGCTTTTATTCAGAGAATGATCTTTCCCATACTTGAGTAAGGTAATATTTACACAACTTTTCTCCTAGTCCTTTTTTTTTTTTTATATGTACCCAGAAGTAGGACTGCTGAGTCATATGCTAGTTTTAAATTTTTTTAATGTTTATTTACTTTTGAGACAGAGACAGAGCATGAGTGGGTGAGGAGCAGAGAGAGGGAGACACAGAATCTGAAGCAGTCTCCAGGCTCGGAGCTGTCAGCACAGAGCCTGACACGGGGCTTGAACTCATGAACCGTAAGATCATGACCTGAGCCGAAGTCAGACACTTAACTGACTGAGCCACCCAGGCTCCCCTGCTAGTTTAAATTTTTGGAGGAACCTCCATACTGTTTTCCATAATGCCTATACAAATTTAAATTATCACCAACTGAACAAAAGGGTCCCCTTCTGTCCATATCCTTATAAATATGTTATCTATAGGGTTTTTTTTTTAATATAATAGTCATCTTAATATATGCGAAGTGGTATCTCATGGTTTTGCTTTGCCTTTTCCAGGTGATTCGTGATGTTCAAGTACCTTTTCATATACAAATGTTGGCCATTTGTATGTCTTCTTTGGCAATTGTCTGTTCTAGTCCTCTGCCCATCTTTTAACTGAGTGATTTGGTTTTGTTATTGATTTGTAAAAATTCCTTATGTATTTTAAATATTAACCTCTTACCAGATATATGCTTTGCGTTTACTTTATCCCATTATATGGGTTGCCCTTAAATTTTGTTAATTTTTCCTTTGGTGTACAGAAAGTTTTAGTTTGATATAGTAACACTTGTATATTTGCTTTTGTTGCCTGTGATTTGGTGTCCCCCCCCCAAATACTGCTAAGACTCATGTCAGTTGGCTTTGTCCCTATATTTTCTTTTTTTTTTTTTAAGTTTATTTATTTATCTTGAGGGGGCAGGGGCAGAGAGAGAGGGAGACAGAGAGAATCCCAAGCAGGCTCTACCTGACAAGGGGCTCGAACTCATGAACCCTGAGATCATGACCTGAACCAAAACCAAGAGTCAGACGCTTAACTGACTGAGCCACCCAGGCACCCCATCCCTATATTTTCTATAAGGAGATTTATGGTTTCAGGTCTGACAATTAACTCATTAATCCATTTTGAAGTGATTGGTGTAAGTTTAGGGTGTAATTCCATTCTTTTGCAGGTGAATATCCAGTCTTTCCAACACCTCCCAATAAGCTCTTTTGCGGGAGGGAGGGGGCTTTTAAAAAAGGCTTTATTGAGGTATTACTGATATGAAATTAATTGTACATATCTAAAGTGTACAATTTGTTAAGTTTTGACATATGTGTACCTTCGTGAAACCATCACCACAAGAGGGAACATATTAATCACCCCCCAACACTTCTTTGCATTCCCTTACAGCCCCTTTCCCTACTGTCCCCAGCCTACTTCCCAGGTGACCACTACTGCTGTCATTGTAGACCAGTGACTTTTCCTCAAATTTCATATAAATGGCAACATACACATGAACCCTCTCCTCTGTGCTCTTACTCCAAAGTGTCGTTCTGAGATTAACCCATGTTGCGAATAGCTTGTTCCTTTTTATCCCACTATTTGGATATACCACAATGTGTTGATCCATTTGCCTGTGCTAATCCTTTTAAGTGTTTGTTGTTGTTATTGTTGTTGGTGGTGGTGGTAGTGGTGGTTTGTTACAATTCCTTTCTAAATCTGTAATTTTATTTTGTAATATATTGTGATGTAAGGGTCTTACTTTCCTTTCCTAAATTTTAATCACTTTTCTCTGTGTTACCTCTTAAATAATCGGTTATTTGCCAAATAATTAGACAAGCCGATTTTGCCATTCACTATTTGTGTATATAAATATATTTATAAAAGCACCACCAACTCCAGGATTCAGAGTATGAGCCAAAGAAGGCACCTTCTGCACATTTGTGTTATCTTTTCACTCTTCCTTCTACTTCCCCAGTTCAACACACCAAAGGTGGTTCTGGGTGGAAGAGAGTGAGCTGCCCCCACCCCCCAGCACCCTCAGTGCCCTCCCCACGGCAGCCTCTGTGATTACAGAGTTATGGAGATATCTTAACAAAAGCTACATTTCTGCATATTTAATAAGTGAATTAAAAAGAGCAGGAAGAAGATGGTGTGCCTGGGTGTTTCAGTTGGTTAAGCCTCTGACTTTGGCTCAGGTCATGATCTCGAGGTTTGTGGGCCAGAGCCCCGTGTCGGGCTCTGTGCTGACAGCTCAGAGCCTGGAGCCTGCTTCAGATCCTGTGTCTCCCTCTCTCTCTGCCCCTTCCCCACTCACACTCTGTCTCTCTCTCAAAAATAAAATAAAAACATTTTTAAAAATTAAAAAAAAAAAGGACAGGAAGAAGAAAGAGAAGAAAGACATTTATGACAAAAAATATCATGTGGAAAGATTTAGGATAATTATAGTAAACACAGGAAGGAAAATACAAGAAAATTTATAAGATGAGATGTTTGGCAATATGGAGGTGAAGCAGAGTTGAAACAATTGAAGCAATATTGTTATTCCTGAAACAGAGGCATAAATAAATACAGTGGAAAATGTACTTTGATCTAAAAGAAGATTTCCTAAAAGTAAGAGAAAATTTAATCTGCAGTGTGAAATGATGCTTTATATTCCAAGAAATATTGATGCAGAATAATCAATATTGTGGCATATCTGGCTCATGTATCAAAATATAAAGATAAATCTTCAAGCATCTAAACTAAGCAATCCGTCAGTAAAGAGATAAAAAGAGAAGTCTGGTCTCAGATGTTTATGTACATTGGACTTTCTAAGTGCTTTCCAGGCACTGTTCTAAGTGTTTCAAAACCATTATTGTAGCGCCCTTTAGTTTGACAATACAATGGAATTGCTACTGTTAATTATAGAAATCAGGGAAGAAAAACTCTTATTGCAAATTTTGATCTAAAACAAAATCACAATTCAAGTATAAAGGCAAGAGTTCCACAATTTTAAATAAGAGAGCTTGGGGACTGTAATAACCGGTGCCCTTCCTGAAACTTATATTGTGAATAAAATCAGAATAATCAAGAGATGATTTAAAATAATGCACTCAAAAATGGAGAAGCTTTGGGAAAAAACTGGTGATGGTCAGTGAATATTTGAACCTATGACAAATATTAAACAAAAGTAAGGATTGTTAGGTCTATGGAAATCTTAAAAGTTTTGAAAAGCAATAGTGATAACTAATAAACTATACCTAATAAAGATGAGATGGGAGAAGGAAGGGTAGAGAAGATGTAAGAATCCTAACTTCCTTACCTTTTATATCAGGGAGACCATTTTTCAGAAAATTGAAAAAAGAAATTAAGGAAAAAATTGATTATAATGTTTTTATATTTTTATAATTGTCCCTCCCATCCCGTGGGTTGAAGAAACATTGACTGCAATGATATTCAGCATTTCCTTTACTTCAAATTCCGTTTCCTTATTTTTTCCATAGGTTCAAGTACATTTAAACTTTAGAATTTTATAAAAATGGCACGTACAGAATTATGGACGTATTATAAAATGAAACCTATCCAGAGAGCTAAATATATTTGTCAAACTTCCTTTATATCTTCACGCCAGTCTGTTTGTCTGTCTTTCTCTCTATATTAACGCACAGACGATATTTGTATTCATGTTCACCAAGTGCTGATTCTTGTTAGTTTATGGTGGTGGCATTTTGAGTCATTTTTACCTCTTCTTTAAACATTTTTAGAATTCCTTGAATTTTCCACAAAGAACTCATGTTTTGTTTTGTTTTTTAATAAAAATAATGAGTTGATTGCATATAAGTGAAAAAGAAAAGACAGCATCCTGATACATGCCAGAAAACTTTCAGGATTATGACCACATTTTAAAAGAAAATATTAAACTGTGCAACAGATAACATTCTTGCAATGAAAGAGTCATTTTCTTGGTTTCTCCAAAACCCAAAATATATCTGTAACTAAAAATATCCACTTAGTCTGATGTTCATGTTTCTGAGACGGTAAACTAAGACCTTCTAACTAGTCCGTGAGGCCTCCCACACACTTACGGAATTGGGAGATTGAGTTGGGGGATTTCCCTATGTTTGCCTTTGAACAGAATCATAAAAGTATGGATTTAAAAAAAAAATTAGGGTCATCAAATCCCATTTCAGAGATGGGGTAAGGAAAAGCCTAAAGAACTTAGTGATTTTCACTGAAAGATTCACGACTAAGTGAACTAAGGAGACAGCTGTTAAGACCTGTCTTCTAAAATCGGTCGAATTTAGCCACATTGCCACCTTATATATTTGATATTTTTCATACAATGGAGATGAATGTTTCACCAAATAAAAATATTATATCATCTGAGCATATAAAAAGAATTGTCCTTGTGCTCTTTTAGGGTAATCTGTAATTAAACCAAAGCTTTAAAAGGCTGAAAGACAAAAATTCATAGAAAAGAAACCTATTCATCACGGTCAACAGGATTCATACCGTGTGCTGGCCTAGCAGGTGATCTCTTTGGGTTTGGTTTGTTTGTGTTATGTAAATTTTCTATAATTACATATATTGTTTTGGAATATCAAAGTTTCAAGAATCAGAACCTAGGATATTTTTTTTTCAAGAACCTAGAAATTTTACTCCTTAGCTTCATGAAAGAATTCTCTTTCCAGATAGGATAATGTCAAATCCTTTCTCTACAAAAGCTATCCGAAATCCGGAAAATAATTGGGAGAAAAGTAACTTTTCAAAGAGACTGTTCAAAGTGCACCCCGGGTCCTGTGAGCAGCAGCAAATACCAGCAGGAGAGGAAATGGGTCATCGTGTTTGGGGACATCAGCTCACGAGCCTGAGTCACTGCTCGAGGCCTCCCATGAAGCAGCCAGAGCTTTGTCACCAATTCACTTTTTTTCCAGTATGAGCGGAGGAATATTCATCTGTTTCTGTGGTGATGGAGGCTTTCACAATATCCTCTGGCCAAAGAAATGTAACCACAGCCATAATGATTTCAGACTCAAACTATTTCAGCAGCAGCAACAACAGCAAAAACACAGCCGCGGCCAATTCCCAAATAAACTCATGTGAACGCTTCCTATTAGCTAATTGTCAAGGGGATTTTTATGGGAAACCATATCAAGAATGTTGCAGAGCTTCCTAGGATGCAGTTTTTCCTTGCTTGGATGTGAAGCCGAAATGGAATGCCAGGGAAGTAGAGTTTATTTGTTGGCGAGTTGGGATCGAAATGTGAGGCTTCCAAGAGCCTGGTATTCCTTCCCTTTGGTGCTCAGTAATCTCATGACTGTTGGTGAGTCACCTGACCTCGGTGCTTCTGGGCTGTTCCCCTCTCACCTATTCACCCCACCCCCACTTCCACCCCCCGCCCCCCGCGTTAGAAAAAGGGATGATATACCCGATAAATATTTCTCAAACTGTTTCCTTCTGTGACATTCACAGCAGATGACTTTCACATGTGTGACACTTTCCCAAGAGCATGTCCATATTTTGACATAAAAGAAAGTCTGGTGGGGAATAAAGCAAATAATGTTACAGACAGACCAAATCACAGATAAAACAGATCATGGGTTACACTGAATTCTCAGGGTATTAGCTAACACTCTGTCTCTTCTCTCCCACTAAAGAAAATATATTGGAATGATTGAGAAAAGTGGTATTACAAGGATAAATTTAGTTCCACACTAATTTATATGCCAGTAAATTAAGGCTAATCTTTTTTTTTAAGTTTGTTTATTTATTTTGAGAGAGAGAGAGCAGAGAAAGGGAGAAAGAGAATCCCAAGCAGGCTCCACTGGGTCAGCACCAAGCCCAAGGTGGGGCTCGATTCCACAAATCGCATCATGACCTGAGCTGAAATCAAGGGTTGGACGCTTAACTGAGCCAGCCCAAGAAGATTAGGGCTAATCTTCTTAAAGTACAATGAGTTTTTATAAGTCAATAAGGCAAAACAGTTTTTCTAAAAAGAGCAAAAGAAAAGCAAGGGTGTCTTATGAAAACAGAACTGTACATTTGTAAAACAAACAAACAAACAAAAAACAAACATTAAAAGGCCTTCAAAGTAACTCATCACTTAGAGAAATCAAAATTACTAGAAGGGCAATTTATTAAAATGTTCAATATTTAATAATACACACAGCTGTCTAGGGTATGAATAAAGAGAAACCCCTATGTGAAAATGTAATTGACTTAGCCTTTAGAAAGATTTTGACAATATATATCAAATTTTGTGTGTGTGCATCTTTTGACCCACCAATTCCTTTTCTAAGAATTCATCATATAAATGCACTTACTGAATTATTTAAATTGCATAATTTTTTTTTTATCAAGAAAGTAAGTAGCTGTAGCCTAATGAAAGAAGAATCAAGGCTGGATTTGGTAAAACTAGATTTAAGTTTAGGCTCATCTTATTAACTACAGAAACTTGAGCAAACCACTAAAATGTGTTTGATTGTCAGAATCATTTTGTAGTTTCTAATAATATCTACCTTATAGGGTATTTGCAAAAATTAAATGAGAATGGATGGATGAGATCTCTTTGGAAATTCCAAGTTATCAATAATCTTTTTACCAGCACCACCACAACTAAAATATCATGGTTGCCGTTGTATCTGATTTTATGAAAATAATCAAACACATATATCCTTTAAAATGAAGGCAGAAAGGATTCTTTATTGAAAGAATTTGCTCCTGGGTTGCTCCATATAAATCATGTTAATCATATGTTTCAACAATATCCCATACTAAAACATCAGTTTAAACAGAATTTATGGAACACACGTCAACTAGAAAATATATATATATATACATAAATCTTTGTGATTTTAAATATAATACAGAAATATGACTCCATGTTTTTCTACTAGTTCCTGAACAGAAAAAAACAGTACTCTCATGTTCCAGAAAGTAAATTAAAGTGGATTGCTTTATGTTAGACAAGAACAACTGTGCTGATCTCTGGAGATGCATCCTGGAGAACTATGATAAAAATATCAGGAAGGAAGAATCTGCTCGCGGCCTGTGTATGATCCAAAAATGAATCATCCTGACACCACGGTTCTCCAAGCATAACTTGGTGTCAAAAGTTAACTTGATAACAAAAGGAGATTTATGGATTTCTTTGAGATTCTGTATATTTTAAATCTGATTAGATGACCCCAAAGGACACCTGGACCGCCCTGACCCACTAAGTAGAAACTTAACATGGTTCCACCTAACAGAGGGTGTCACTGACACAGAATCAACACACTGATTTCTAGCTGGAACGGCATTTTCCGACTCTATTCTGTGGAATGTTGGGCTGGAGAACATTCCTTCCAGGAAATATATAACGAGCACTATGTACACACACACACTCACAATGCTCTATGATTAAAAGAGTTTGGGAAGCACGGCTTGTTGTTAATCCCCTGGTGAGGGCTCCTGATGCTCATTGGCTTATAAAAATGATGAGTATTCTTACCATATAGAAAAATGGGAAGATGTAACCTGGCCCTTCCCAGTCTTCTGTAATCTAAAATTCTTTTGTGCTCAACACATCTGTCCAATTTCCAGAAAGCATTATGTGGGATATCAGTTTGGAAGATACTGTTGTGGGAATATAAAGCATGGTTTCAGAAACAGTATTTTGAAATGGACTTGAATGATGCTTGAAAACAGGGCTTTAAAATACATTTCTCCTAGAATTGAGAGTCACAAAAATATTTATCCTCAGGGATTGACTTTTTGTTTTGTTTTGTTTTTTACTTTTAGTGGATAATGTAACATAGAAAATAAGTGGTCTCCCATTTGTTGGATTTATTGTCTACTCTGTAACCGGCACTGTTATAGGCAATGGGGATATAGCAAGACAATGTCCTCTCCCTTCATGGATCCAACCCTCCAGGAAGCAAGTTACCATGTTGCTTTAAAAGGGCTGACTGATTGGGGCGCCTGGGTGGCTCAGTCTGTTAAGTGTCCAACTTCAGCTCAGGTCGTGATCTCCCAGTTTGTGGGTTCGAGCCCTGCGTGGGGCTCTGTGCTGACAGCTCTGAGCCTGGAGCCTGCTTCAGATTCTGTGTCTCCCTCTCTCTCTCTCTCTCCCTCTCTGCCCATCTCCTACTCAAGTTCTGTCTTTCAAAAATAAATAAATGTTAAGAAAACTTTTTAAAAAGTCTGACTGATTAAGAAGTTACATGACTAAAGATAGTGTAAGTTTTTTGTGGACCTTCCATGAGTGAAGTGACTCAAGAATTTCCCCAAGACATGTCATTGCTTTTTGCTTGTCTGCTGCCCATTTTTTTCAGCATTTAAAAAAGTATAGTAAAACACTCATAGCATCAATTTACCATCTTAACAACTCTTAAGCACACATTCCAGTAGTAAGTACATTCGCATAGCTGTGCGATCAGTCTCCAGAACTCCTTTAATCTTGCAAAAGAGGTTTTCCTATTTTGTATACATTATACTTCTAGATACTCTATAAGAATGGAAAAACATGGGATAAGTCTTGGGCAATTTTTAAGTATGCAGTAATATATGAAAATCAAAAGCCTTTGATATTATCAAATATAATAAATCAAATTGAACATAATAGTTCTCTCTCCTAAACTTCTTTCTAAACTCCTAACCTTCTCCTAAACCTTCTCTCTCCTAAACTTCTTTCTCTGCAGCATTTACTTAGCAATTCCATGTTCAGATGAACAGTTTATTATGAAGCTTTTGGTAACTTAGCACTGACCTGCAACACAAGTGGGTCTGAAGGAGCTTGGAATACATACAGGATCATCAAACTCTAATTTACAGCCAACGTTATGAGTTAGAAGTGGGGTAAGATATCAGCTGCCACATCAATAATTCCAATTTGCTACTTTTAGAGTTACAGCACAATAAATAAGGAACCAACAACACTGATCTTATCTCTCTAATCAAGCATTCAGTGCAAACCACAAAATATTACTCAAAGTCATAGGGAAGCATATACTGTAGCTAAGATTCAATATATTCTACAAACTAAGCCAGTTTCTCATCCTTTCACTGGAGTCAAATTCGCTATCACACTTTTGCAAGGACCTTGACAAATAATACTGGTCTATTATTACCTACACTTACCCAAGTTAATTTACTCACTGTTCGAAAACATTTTAATTTAATTATTTCTCAGCAACCTAAACAATTTGTATACTTTTCCATACAGCTTATGAGGTAGTGATCAAATTCCCACATATGAAGATGAATAAAATTTTGGTACATAGAAGTTTACTGGTACGTAAAAGTGACTTAGTTGAAATCAAAGTCTCCTTTGTATCATTAACTTGATAGGTGAATTTACTCATAACCTGCACCAATATTCAGCGAATACTTACCAGTAAGACTCTACTGGTTACTTACAGCTGGTGTTCTTTTTGAATAATTGTGCCACCCATGCTGACTGGCTTGTGACTGTTATTTTTTTTTAATCAGTTGGAATATCATTACTGCTTGTAATTTATAACTTCTCAATGTCCCTGTTTGGATCTCTAAGTTAATTAGCTCAGTAGTTGGCAGTGGGTAATTATCTGCCTATTTATTTGATGTTTGCTTTTCTATAACAGGAATTCACAAGCAATTTATTTACATGTCTTTACTATCACCACCCTCCATAAAGCTGAAGATACTGACAAAGCAAATGCAGCTACTTCCTTCAATAAGTGGAAGCCCCTTTTTATATGACTACAATGTTTGAAGATTTGAAAGTTACACTTGTTTTATAATAAGAAATTTGCTTAAATCTGTCCCGGAAATGATTTATTTGGGGTTTCACGTTAAGTACTTCAAGCTTTCACTAGCTGTGGATGCTGCAGGATTTCACACTATGTAACTTCTTTATTTCACCATGGTTGAGTTACTCAAGTAATGTAATTCTTTTAATAAGACGTGGTAGCAACTTTTTGTCCCGTCTGAAAGACCTTTCCCTGAATTACTTTGTATTACAAAATCATCTTCAAACAGACAACCACAGACATTTGAAATTTCAGGCGTTCAAAAGCTTTGTTCATTTAAGTGCTAGAAAGTTATTACATTCCAACTCATTTCCAGTTCCCAGGCTTACTGAATTACTGACTCATGCTGACTCATGCATGGGTCTTATCCCTGGATGCTTCTTATTTATAACCTGAACCAAAGTCTCAAGTTATTTCTTTAACAGAATTTTAAGAAAATAAAACGCAAAGAGAAAAAAATCTATGGTCTGCAGCTCCAATTGATGTTTTGAGTTTTGTACCTCATTTACCAGAAATATCTCAAGTGAAGCTGGAAAATCCCATAAAAGATATGACAGACATAAAAGAAAATGGTCCCTCAACTATCATAACACTACTTTATATCTATATAGTAAAATGTTTCACATTCATCTGAACTGCATAACGGTCATGTTTTGCATGTAGAATATACTTCTGCTGTTATAAGGCTCTAAATTCCTATGGTGGGTGGCAGGGGGGGAGTCATTCCAGTCACATCCTATTTTCTAATATCAGAAACTGCCTGACAAATGTCCCTATTGACCTCTACCAATGAGTTTGAATTAACCCATATTCTGAGATCAGCTATGACCCAAGTTCAAAAGCATGTAGGTACCTCTTGCCTAATCAGGTATGTGGTTCAGTGTCAGGGGTCACCTTGGCTGTAGGTGGGCAGGGGCTATTGTACAGTCCCTTTCATTTCCAGCCCCTGGTCCTCGGATCCTTACTGGAGGCACTTTCTACCATGCAGCTAATTCCACTGCTTATTTAATTGCCTTGTTGCCCAAATTACCAACTCAGTCTCTAGTCCTTGACAAAAAAAAAAAGCAACAATGGATTAGTTTCTTAGGAGACTAAGAAAGTGGACAAGAATTTAAAGTTTATTTGGACTAGTTTCTAAATTTTTAGTTGAACCTCTCCTTTACTGACAGGTTTAATGAAGAAGGAAGATTTGCCATGACTTGCCATGCTCGTATGTTCTTTTTGGTGTTATCAGAAGAGAAAAACTAAACTAGTGCATGTTCACAGAAGGGAATTCAACATTAACTTGTAGACATTGTATTGTATGCCTTAAGCAGAAGTCTAACAGCTAGAACTGTAGAAGTTTGGAATAAATACTTCAGTGAGAAATTTCCTATCTCTTGTAGTGTGCAGTCATTAGCCAACATGAACAATCAGGAAAGACTAATGATTCAATGATCATTTCTCAGTCTCTTCATCTTTTTGATGTATCAGCAGTATTTGACACAGCTGATCACAATCATCTATTTCCTGGATTATTGCAATAGTCTCCTAACTAATGTCTCTGCTTCAAGCACAGTCAGTCAATAAGAATGCATGGTAAGTGTACAGAATCTTGCCAAGGGCTAGAGATTGAATTGATTAAGTAGAAGGGCAAATGAAACAAACAATGGAATTAAGCAGGTGGCAGAAACTGCCTCATATAAGGATCTGGGTACTAGGGGCTAGGAACAAAGAGGTTGAATAATAATCCCTGTGTCATCTGCACCAAGGATTGTTGCTAACCATAAACTTAAGTACCTCTTATCTACTCATGAGTCTAAATTTCCATGCATGTGCCCATTAAAATGGGATACAGTTTAGTAAAATTGTTCATAAGAACAGGGGCCCACAAAAATTCTTTGCCTAGGACCCCATATAACCTATGGGTGGCCCCAACTGAAATCTTGCATCGGTCCATAAAATAGAACATCTTTAAACGAGTTTTCTACCCAGAGCACACCTTTTGGCATGCTCTGTACCGCCTGTAATTGTGCTGATACCAGACCCACCACTGTCTTAAGCTCTTTGCATGTGCTGTTCCTAAGTAACTCTTCCATTAGATACCTACAGGTGTCATCCGTCACCTTCTTCAGTCTTACTCAGGAGTCATCTTCTCAGTAAACCTTCCTTCCATCACTCTATGTATTAATGCAACTATCTGTTTTCTGTATTACTTCCCCTTACTATGTTCTTTCTACATAGCTCTTCTAGCCATTTTGCATATTTACTTGTTTGTTCTTTATATAACCCTATGAAAATGTAAGTAAGAATTATCTGCTCATTCACTGCTCTTTCCCCAGTTATTGAAGAATATATTTGTTGAGTGAATAAAGGAATATTGAATGAATGGATGAATGAACGAATGATGGCTGGTCTTTACTTTGAAGTTTCCCTTCAATTCCATAATCCTTCATAAAGTCCCATTTATAAAAGCCAGTGCATATATCAATCTCCTTCTAAAAAGATATCACAAAACAATGAAGGACAAGTCAATACTAAAGTTAAAAATATTTTCAATGAAAATTTTACAAAAGATGATTTTCTGTTTTTCCACTTTGTACAGGATCATTAATGTTCTCCCATGATCTTAAAACCTTGGAAGGAAGTATTCAATTCCAAAACTATTTGCCAATTGTTTTTTGTCTTATTTTAGCACAATATGTAATTTTAATTTTTTCCCATTTCCATGACTTATTTTGAGTAAGTTAACTTCTGGCTTCTTTCCTCTTTTAATTTTGGCCTAGTTAGGCTGGTTTTCACTTCCACCATACTCCTGAATACTCTTTCTCTAACTCATATTATTTTGTGGTTGCCATATCCACATAATCATTTTTCTATTGTGATAATTTCAGAATAATGCTTAATAATATTTTCTATGAAGGATAACTCAGGAGAACATGCAGTGATACGCAATGTGTATAAAACCTGACAAACACTTTCTCATTAAGAGAAAAAAAGCTACAAAAAAATCATTTTATTTGATTCCTTCATATTTGATTCAGAGCATAGAGGAGTATTTGCAGTTCCCATGACTATTTTTAAAAAATATATTTCAGAGTGGAAGTTTACATAAAAGACATTAATGTACTCTAAGTACAAAATTTGATTGTCATCTTTTTTCTCCCTTCACATAGCTGGGACTGGCATAAATCAACTATAAGAAACATACTATGACCTTTTTATTTTTTTTAATTTAAGACCAATGTTAGTAACAAAATCTGATTTCAGACTAATTTTGGAACTCAGGCTTACAAAGAGGAAAAAAAATCTCTCCAGCAGAAATGAACATTTAACTTTTCTGCCTTTCCAATAATATATTAATAAAAACAACTTTCTAACATAGTGTCAGTCAGTAGAATTTGAACTCTAAGCCTTTTAGGAGTGGTGATCCAGCCCCAGCCACACTGATCTCCAGTGTAATTAATGGCATCATTTTGAAGACAAATGGACTATGTCAAGGGAAAACTGTGATTTTCCATCCAGGATCTATGGAATTTGATCATTTACTCCCAATTATATTATTTTTATGACATAACCACCTAAAACTTAGATTAGTAAGTTTATATTTAACAAATTAGAAAATTAGAATGCCAATTATCTATGGAATATTACACATAGGTACTAGCATTAACATCAGGTACTACTTCGACATAATAGTTAAGAGTTTGCTTTGGTATCAAACTACCTTGCCACTTAATTGCCAAGGAGCTTTGTGGAAATTTTTTACTGTTTGTTATATTGTTGTTATTATTATCATTGTTAAGGACTCCTGAGTATGTGAGAGTATTAATACTCCTTTCTAAACAATGTTTATCAAATGATAATTAAAACCATGGACTTCTGGGAAATAATAGGAGCTCTCCACAAGCAAATAAATGAAATAAGTAGCCATAATTTTTTCAAGAGCCCACAAGAGTGTGATTTCAATAGAATAAAGGATGTAGAAGTATAAACAACTGCCCAGCAAAGGCAAGATGAATTTGGAGTTCTAGAGAGCCAGAGTTACATCACGAAAGAATCATGGCCTAGAAATTATGGCAGGTGCTAGTGGCAGTGAGCACCATTAATTAGAGGTGAGGGCCCCAAAGACATATTTGAAAGCACAACTTTGTTGAGTAACTCCAGGATAATAATGAAGTTAATTTCCAAAACCAAACACGAAATATGTCATCTTAAATGACATATTTTCCTTAAGGAAACATTTGACGTTTAGATTACATGAAAGAATATTTAATAATTTCATAAAATCATGATGTCTACAGGCTTTCTGAGTAGTTAACTAACTTTCTGGCTTAGCTAACCCAACCTCACTCACTTCTTACCTTTAAAAGGGGCTGAAGGAGGGGCTCAGTTGGCTAAGCGTCCGACTCTTGGTTTCAGCTCAGGTCATGATCTCATGGTTTGTGAGATGGAGCCCACTTCACGTGGGGCTCTGCACGGACAGCATGGAGCCTGCTTGGGACTTTCTCTGCCTCTCTCTTTCTCTCTCTCTGCACCCCCCCATGCTCCCTCTGTCTTCCTCAAAATAAATAAATAAACTTAAAAAAATTAAAAGGGCTGAAGGATATATGTTGATTTCATCAGTAACTAAAGAATGGAGTCTCCAAAACATTTTTTTCTTTTATTGCTAAACGAACATTGAAGAAAATACCTCACATGCATTTACAAGTTGATATCAATAAGTTTTCAACAAAAATTTAATTACTTATAAAAGAAAATCCAATATATTGTAAATACTGCCTTTTAAAATAAAACTATTATAAAACTTTTAAATGTATCCACTAGAGTCTAAACACCATGGTGGATCTGATACCCAACATTATACATGAACAAATGCATGAGCAATCTCTTCAACCCTCATAAACTTTATATCTGCTTTTCCCCCATAAACTACAATTTCCATTCTAGTCTCCACATAGGGTTTTATCCCAATGTAATATAATTTCACACTTGAAAACCTGACAGTAATCACTCATATGTCTATTGAAGAAAAATATGTGCATGTTAAAGTTACAAATTTTTAATTCTTTGACTCACAAGTCTCTAAGTGATAGAAAGTTTTGTGTTAAAAAGTTATTACAATGATTATTAGTACATGATTAATCAAAATGAAGCAAATATCATACAATTTGGAAAAATAATCATGAAAAGTATTTTTGAAACTGCATATGTTGTTGATTTGTATAAGTTCATTCACCAGTGAGTTAATATGATTACAAATAGTATATTTTTGGCTAGATTACACAGCATAAATTCAATTCTTATTTTTTGCTTTTGTAGATGTTAGTGCTGAGAAACTATATCTTCACAAAGCAAAGAAATAAAAATGTAGAGTTTTCCTAGTGCACTGCCACTCTATTCTTTAAGTTCCATGTGAGTTTTGTGGCAAAAGCCACTATTGATCTTTCATTAGACTTATTTTTAATGTATTGGCTAGCATTTTTATTATGTCTCTCCTTCAATGTTTTTGAAAGTAAAGAATTGACAACCACCAAGCTTGCAAAAAAGGATTTCTTACCTATTTATTAGAGTTACTCATTTTCTCATCTCTCTCCCGTATATTTGAAATTAGGTCTTTGGCGTCACAAAGCTTTTAATACTCAGGAGCATATACCAAGGTAAGAAAATTAGTGAGATGTATGTCTCACTAATAGTATGATACAGTGAGAGGCAAAAGTGAGAGAAGAGTGATTTTTAAGGGGATATTTGGGCCACAGATAAGTTCTCAGGAAGATTTATTTTAGGAGTTAAAAGTTAGGAGTAAATGTTAAAGATCTAATAATAGATTCCTGTAAAATTAATCCCAGTAAGCTTATTATTCTTCCCTTCTTACCACATTATTCTTCCCTTCTTATGTACTCTAGGGATACATGTACCCTAGTTTCAAGAATGCTTTTTTTGAAAGCCTCTGAAAATAGTGATGAATATTTAGAGTAGGATGAAAGTCCCTAAAAATAAGACTTGGTATTTGGAGGGGAATGAATAAAATACATTGTACAGAAATGGTAGTTTCTTTGTTTGTTTGCTTGGTTTTTTGTTTAGATACAGAGGTGAAAAATTGCCCTTGAACATCCCAACTGAAACCAGGATATCTCAGCCCCCAACAGATCTCTTTAATTTTGTAAATGCTCAGTGTCATTAGCCTATCCTTGTGTAAAACTATAATTCAATCTCACATTGACTATGGGTATAGTTTATTTTTGGTCACACATAAGAACTATTAAAATTGTACACTTTAAAAAAATTTTTTAACGTTTATTTTTGAGACAGAGAGAGACAGAGCATGAACGGGGGCAGAGAGAGAGGGAGACACAGAATCGGAAGCAGTCTCCAGGCTCTGAGCGACGCAGGGCTCGAACTCACGGACCGCGAGATCGTGATCTGAGTCGAAGTCAGACACTTAACCGACTGAGCCACCCAGGCGCCCCATAAATTGTACACTTTAAAGGGGTGAATTATATGGTGTATGATTACATTTCAATAAAGCTCTCATAATAAAAAAAATACAGCATATAGGAACTGAATAAATAACCTCCCGTACAATAAGGACCATTGATACAGGGACAGTTATACACAAGAACTCTAATTCATGAAGGTTGAGAAGAGGATGTGAAAAGCTCTGTGCTTACTCAATCACTCAAACAAAAAAGAACATTATATTATTCTAGAATTCTAAAACTGTAGTATTTCTTGAAATTAGAAAGAAGCAGTGGAAGTAAACAAAGTTTTGTGGGTTTGTTTTTTTTACTTTTTCTTACATGCATCAGCTTACACAATGGTATAACTATGTATCCATTATTCTTTAATTGATCAAATGAGTATCAAAGTATCTGAAAGAATAGTGTGATACAGAAAATGGGAGAATTTCAAGAGACATAAAAGCCCATTCAGTCACCACTTTTACAGACTTTTACAGTGTAAAAGGCCCAGAGAGGTGAAGGCCCTGTGAAACACTGGAATCTGGAAGGGTGGACACCAGGTAAAAGATTACAAATTATGATTTCTTTGAAAAAATATTGAAACAATTAAAAAGCAGGAAAGTTGAGTGTTTTTATTAGAGAGAAAGAAGAAAACTAACTATAGAACATTTCAGTGAAGGGGCGCCTGGGTGGCTCAGTCAGTTGAGCCTCTGACTCTTGATTTCAGCTCAGGTCATGATACTGGAGTCATGAGATCGAGCCCTGCCTCGGGCTCCCAGCGATGAGCATGGAGCCTGCTTAAGATTCTGTCTCTCCTTTTCCCTCTGCCCCTCTTCCGCTTGCATGCACACACGTGCTCTTTCTCTCTCCCTCTCTCTCTCTGCCCCCCCAAAAGAACATTTCAGTGAAAGCTGTGGAGTTAATATCAAAAGGAAGTGGGTTTTCAATTGAATCAGTTACCAAAGATACCCACTGAAACACAGCGGCCCCACCACACATCTCTGGTGGTAATGAGAGGACCGTAGCATTAGATAGACTCATATGATGAATCATGAAGCTTGAGTCAAGAAGGCCAAACAACTGGGTGGAAGACAGAAAAGATCACTGATGGGATAGGTTCATTACTGAGGTCCTCCGTAGACAGCCTCATCATTCTTCACGTGGAAGGAATACATCACATGAACTCCCTCACAAAAAGACACTATGTACAACCAGAAAAACAATGAATAATCAGTTAAATAATGATCGTTCATGAGATCTATCTTATTGGTGGTATATTACTAGGTAATTCCAAATTCCATATCCAGGATTTCTGCTAAAATTATAAATAACTTCTCATCATTCAAAAAATAAGTTTAAAAAACTTCTAAATAACTGATCTTACAACTTTAGAACATTGCATGAATTGATTTCTATATTTTATTCCATTCAAAATAAGTTAGTGAGTGTGGTCTTATAAGGATTCTCACATTAACACAACATCCACGGAGAAACAGCTCTTTTCGCATCTGGCAAAGGTACAATTTGTATTATATTGAGGCTGTCAAAACTTAGACTGCCCCAACATTTGCAGGGCCTGGAGCAAGAGTATGAAGGAAGGCTCGTGTACCATATGTTTATATATTTAAAGGTATAAAACAAACCACAAACTGCTTAATAAAACGTGCCCCATCCCCCTACACTGGCTAATACATATTCAAAACAATAAAGTGAAAAATATGGGCAAGACTGTGGATTGTATTTAAGAGTCAACGGAACACCCAAATGTATTCACTTAAATGTGTCCAAAATGGATTAAATTATTTTGGCACATCTACCATCCCGTTGATGTCTCAGTGGTAATTAGAAGAATTCCAAGCAGTGTATTGTTATAAATACCATCTTCGCATAACTTGTGTTCCAATGTCAGTAGTGATCTAAAGGATGAAAAATAACATGTGGATGTACTTAAAGTATAACAAGTTTGGACAGAGTTTCATTGGAAGTGTAAACTCCAGTGAAAATAAAAGGAAATTGTTGATATCATTTTATAAATTATTATAAATGATGTATATTTATATAAATATGTAAAATAATTTATATTTATAAATAATTTGTAATTATACTATGAATATATTTTTTCTGAAACATTTGAAATTACCTGTTAAAATGAACAAGAAAATATAATTACGGAATACCAAATTTTAAATAACTTCAATAGCAATGGTTTTCATTGAATTTTGAGAAGCTAATTATGTTTATCCAATCTTTTTCTAAAAAATCACCAATTTGACAAATCAGCAGCAGGAAAATGCCAACACATTACACTGAAGTGACCTAACACTTATAATATAGTCCCACAAATATCTATTATGGCTATTCACTTCAAGTTTGGCTAAATCAAACCAGTATCATGAGGTTATCCTTACCCTAAAAAATGAGGAGGAAAAAAAAAAAACCCCTAAGCATTATAACGTGTGCATGTATGTGTGTATATGTGTATTTATTTTTGTATCAATTCCTAAATCCTATATTCCAGAAAATGACCGAAATTATTTTTGAAATACCAAGGAAGTACTTCTATCAAGACCTAAGTAAGTTGTTCTGGTTTTGAGGGACAAAACCAATCTATAATTATTTATGCCTCTTAATGCTTTCAAGAGGAGCTGTCCTCCGAGTAGCAAGTGTGGCTGTGGTCTGGATGAGCCGGGGGAAGAAAGGAAAAAGCTGCCAGCGCCAGAGCAAGAAACACATTTGCACAACAGGCAGTCCTGCACAGTCTCATGGATCAGTTTGCTAGTGAGCCAAATCACAACGAAGCTTTGAATTCACCCTAAACATGTTACGGGCCCTCCAAATTACAACCTAACCTGTACTCAGTAAGAACAAATCAATATTTTTCTCAGCATCTCTAACTGAATGCGGCGAAGGAGTGGTTTCTCACCCTGGGTAAGAGGCGGGCTGTCTAGATTCTTGGAAACCTTGTCATGCGCAGCTAACAGTGCCGATAATGCCCGAGAAATGTACTCCCCGCACTGACCTCTAATTTTCTTTGTTCTTTTCCAATCTTCCTTAATGTGTCCTCCTCCCTATATTTGTCTATCATTCTGTCAACTCTTTCGTGTTCTTGATTTTGGTTGGGGAGCACATTTGCGTCACCGCGGTTGCAAGTGGTTCAGAACTCGGGGGAGCCGGCGGGCCAGCAGTCCTCTGGCCCTGTTCCCCAGATCCCTGCTTCACTGTCACCAGACTGCCACCCATCCTTGCCAACACCTCTGGTCACAGGGCTGGTAAGTATGTGTGCACTCCCATATGCATGCGTAGCTGTTTCTGAATCACAGACTCATCATAAGTTTTTGCATGATATCTACAACCGCCAAAATCTCACCGCACTTTTCCCAAGGCTGAATTTATTCATCTAAAAAAAAAAAAAAAAAGGCATTGAGACTATTCTGGGACTTTTACTATGCAGACATATTAGGGAGGCAGTAAAAGAATTTTATTTGAAATAACAACCAAAAGCCAACTTGGAGCACAGCAAGAAGGGATTAGACCACCGCATAACTAGCCTTATTGGAATCAATTCCAAGAACGTAAGAATTTACTGAGAGGCAGTGTATTTTCTGGAACTGTAATCAAAGGTGGATGGGGAGGATAGGCAAGTAAAGGCAGCCATGGGGAACTTGAACTTTCATCATCTTGGTTACAGTGTTTTCAAGTATTAACTGTGCCTGGCAAGAAAAACGCAGTTAAAAGTCTAATAACCAAGCATAAACTTCACACATCTAAATCTCTTGCAATAGTTCTAGTCAATACTTGGCAATCAGCTTTGCAAATGGGTTTTAAACAAGCACTTATAGTGATGAAACAATATAGCGGAACAAATTGCGGTAAGAAAAGTATGTTGTTGATGTCAAAGAAGTCAGCCTATTACCGTAATGCTAACAACACATTTTTTTGTCCACACTGACTGTGGTCCTGGTCGCAGGCTAATTTCTGATGCCTGCTTTTAAAATTATCATTGGTGCATGGAGAAATGTGGAAAACCTTAGGTATGTTCAAAAATTGACAAGTCAATTCAGTTAAAACAAAAACAGAAATGTAGACCATAACCCTGATATACTGACATATATATATATATGTCATATATATACTGACAATCATTTTAGTTATTTTATTGACACGTTATTAACCCAAACATCACTCTTCCTTTTATGGCACTCTCCTTAGTGGCTGTAGATTTTTTTTTTAGTTACTGGTTACACATGTGCATTTTAATTCAAAATAATTACTTTATGATTCTTATAGACAAGTTTATTCAAAAAATAAAAACTGCCTATTCCTTTTAGGGTTTGAAACATCGTTAGATTTTTTTCGTGACTTAAATAGTATTTACTGAACACCTTTGTTTTCATAATACTTTATTAGATGCTACTGTGGAACATGGTAAATGATACATTTCATGCTCTTAAAAATCTAATCCCACATCTGGAAAGAAAAAAAGCATATGCCGGTTAAAATGAAAATAAATAATTATTATCGGCCAAATTCACCATTTAGCTAGTAATAATTGGGGAAATTCAACTGAGGAAGAGTCAGTAGAGGAGTCAAGCTGAAAATTTATGTTGAGAAGTCATATGGTGGTGATATTAATAGAGATGACTTTGGAGCCAGAAAGATCTAAGCTCAGAGTCCAAGTCTGTCCCTTACTTAGCATGACTCAGCTTTTTTTTTTTTCCATCTCTAAAATGGGGACGGTAACAATCCTTAACTTTAGAATACTGCTGAGAGGATTAAGTGGGGGAACCTAATGTAGAATGCTGGCACATGGGAATAATTTGATAAATGTTTCAGTAAAAGGAACAGTGGAGGCTAAGGTTGCAAAGGAAGTGTGATACATTGCAGGCAAAACAATAAAAGGGGTCCTTTGGCTATAATACAATTATATATTGTATAAATTATAAGAGATGCCTTCTATAAATAATTTCTGAGCTTATAAAAAGAAAGGAGGGGCACCTGGGTAGCTCAGTGGGTTGAATGTCCAACTCTTGATTTTGGCTCAGGTCATGATCTCAGGGTCGAGGGACTGAGCCCCGTGTCCGGCTCCATGCTGAGCCTGGAACCTGCTTAAGATTCTCTCTCTTTCCCTCTGCCCCTCTATCCTGCTTATGTACACTCTCTTGCTCCTCTCAAATTAAAAAAATTAAAGAAGAAAGGAAAATATCTAAAGGCAGAGAAGAAAATGATGAAGAAAGAGAATGAGGAGATGAAAGGGAAGAAAGAGAAACAGAAAAGGAGAAGCAGGAGATGACTTTAGACTGACAAAAATATTGACAATGGCACTGAGGGAAGCCAAAAGAAAATATAATAAAAAGTTTAACATTTTGCTGGGAAATATATGTTAATCTGAATTTGTGACCCGCAAGCAACTATCACTCCAGAATTAGAATATAAATAAGATTTTTTTCTCAGATAAACACATAAATGAGAGAATTAGCCACTCTTAGGTCTACTTTAAGAAAAAAATAATTGTCCTAGAAGGAATAAGAAAGGTCTCTGAAATGAATGGCAAGCAAAGGCACAATTTAATATGTATGTAAATCTAAAGTGACTGTGCCTTTAGAATTAATACTCTTGCCGCTATTATTACTTCTCATTGTCATTATTTTTATTAAAGAAGAGAAGCTGTTAGAGACATAAACTGGTAGGAATACTTCAGTGGTAATTTTGACAAATTTCTGGAGGCAGACTCTGGACTAGTCTTAGAGTAAGGAGTCTCTGGGGGTTGCAATCTTAGGGAGTCCCCCACATTTTCATTGGTTTACCTTTAATAACCTCACCATATTCTCATGATGAAGTTCCTAGAAAGATACCCTCTAGGCTTTGGCAGGAAGAAGGGAAGAGGAGTCATTGTGATACATGTCTAGATAATTCTCTATTTAAAAAGCCTATTCTATAAGGAAAAGATTTCGCCAAAGCTTTATCCCAGCCCAAGGCTATTTCTGCCATTACAGCCCCTTCTAGACTTTTTTTTTAATGTAAAGAGGAGAAAAGCTATATCACTTGAGAAATACTTGTGAAATCAATAACACAGAGACCCAGACCAACCAAACAACCGAGATTTAATCCCAACATTATAGAACACTTCCAATCTCCCACAGCTGACCACCATGTCGACAGGGCTCTGTTGTAATAACAGTGGTAACAGCCAAAAGTGCTGGGAGACACAGACTCCCTCAGAGAAGGAATACTTAAGAGAAGACCAGAATCAAGAGGGGAGACAAAAAGATGAGAGAGGAAATGGGAAGCCTCCGGCACTGTGGTATTGTTAAATACATACCAACTCTTAGCCAGATTAACAAATTCTCACACTAAAGGCCTATTTACTGTAGTTTCTGTTACTTATACATCATGTTCAGTTTTCATAAAAACTACAAGGCAGGCAAAAAAGAAAAAAAAAACACCTCAGAGTCTGAACAGACAAATCAAGCCCCAGAACCAGACTGCTACATGAGAAAGATACTGGAATTCTCAGACTGAGATCTTAAATAACTATAAATAATGGTTAAGGGTTCCAAAAGGAAAAAAGTAGACAACACGCATGAACAAATGGATAATATAAGCAGAAATATGGACTCTCTCAGAATGAATCAAAGGGAAATAATAGAAATAAAAACAATGTAACAGAAGTGAAGAATGCTTTTGATCAGTAAACTGGATAATGCCAAGGAAAGAATCAGTGAAGTTTGAAGATGCCGCAATAAAAACTTCTCAAACTGGAATTTAAAGATTTTTTTCTCTTTTTAATTATTTTTAGAGTAATAATAATAAAGGAACAAAACATCCAAGAAACATTAAAAAAATTTCAAAAGGTATAACATACATATAATCAGAATACCAGAGAATGAAGAGAGAATAATTCTACAAGAGAATTATTTGACGTAATAATGGCTAAAATTAGTGACAGAAACCAAACCAGAGATCCAGGAAGCTCAGAGAATATCAAGTAGGAGAAACCAAACAACCAAACAGCCACCAACAAAAAACTACACATAAGCAAATTATATTAAATGTGCAGGAAAAAGAAGATGAAGAGACAAAATTAAAAAATTATTACCTATACAATAACAAGAATAAGAATTATAATGAATTACCCGTTAGAAACCATGAAAGCAAGAACAGAGAAGAGAGGAATATTTACAATGTGGAAAGAAAAACCTACCAACCTAGGATTCTGCATCCAGTGAAATTATCCTTCAAAATCAAAGAGAAATACTTTCTCAGACAAACAAAAGCTAAGGAAATTCTTTTTAACAGATATGTCCTGCATGAAATGCTAAAAAAAAAAATGAATGTAAGATAAAATCTATTTTTTTTTTGTTCATATAAGAGATATTTGACTGTTTCAAGGAAAAGTACTAACAATGCATTGGTTGTGTTTAGTGTACAGAGAAGTGAAACAAATGACACTGGCATAAGGAACTAGAATGAGGAATTTGGAATACTCTGTTACAAGATACCTGAATTACATGTCAAACAATATAGTGTCATTTGAAATAAGACTTAAATTAGTTAAAAATGTATATTGCAAATTTTAGGGCAACTGCAAAAAATTATAGAAAGAAATAATTGACATGGTAAAAGAGACATTGACATGGCTCAGGTCATGATTTCAGGGTTCGTGAGTTCAAGCCCCATGTCAGGCTCTGTGCTGACAGTGCAGAGCCTGCTTGGGATTTTCTTTCTCTCCCTCTCACTCTCTGCCCCTCCCCACTCTCTCTCTCTTTCTCTCTTAAAATAAATAAATATAAACTTAAAAACAAAAACAAAAACAGAGAAGGCCAAAATGGAGAGGGAGAAAAAGAGAAAGAACAAATATGACAAATAGAAAAATCACCAACATGATAGATGTTCATACAACTATATCAACAATCACATCAAATGTAAATAGCTATAAATACCTACAGAAAGATAAAGATCATCAGAGCAGGCTAAAAAAATAGGACCCCCCCTATATTTTGTTCACAAGAAACCCATTTTAAATATAAAGTTCAGATAACTTAAAAGAAAAGGAATGGAGAAAAATATACCATAGTAACCTAATCAAAAGAAAGCTGGACTAGCTATATTAACTTCAAGCAAAGCAGAATTCAGAACAAGAAAAATTATCAGGGATTAAAAGGAATTTTATTAAAAATATTTTTTTTGACATTTATTCATTTTTTAGAGATAGAGAGAAACAGAGCATGAGCAGGGGAGGGACAGAGAGAGGGAAACACAGAATTTGAAGCAGGCTCTAGGCTCTGAGCTTCCAGCCTAGAGCCCAGCACGGGGCTTGGACCCATGAACCATGAGATCATGACCTGAGCAGAAGTCGGACCCTTAACCAACTGAGCCACCCAGGCACCCTGAAAAAGGAACTTTAAATAATCCTAAGGGAACAATTCTCCAAGAAGACCTAAGAAGCCTAAATATACATGCATCTAACAACAGAGCACTAAATACATGAGGCAAAAACGGATCGAGAACTGAAAACAGACAGAACTGAAAGGAGAAATAGATGATGGACAAGTCCAATGTTACATTTGGAGATTTCAACATCCATCGTTCATTAACTGATAAATCAAGCAGGCATAAAATCAATAAGGATAGGCTTGGCTTGAACAACTTGATATAATTGACATTTATAAATGATTCTGTCCAACAACAGCAAAGTGTATCTTTTTCTCAAGCTCATGTGGAACATTCACCAAGAGATATGTTCATGGCCATAAAACACAGATTTAACAAATTTGAAAGAATTCACACAAAGTATGTTTTCAGGCCACAGGGATTAAGATACAAATCAATGATGGAAAGATAGATGGAAAATATCCATAAATATTTGTTAATTAAGCAACACTCTTATAAATAACACATAGGACAAATAAAAAGTCTTAAAAGAATTTTTAAAATATTTTGAGCTAAATGAAAATAAAAATATCAAAACTTGTGAGATGCAGCAAAACAGTGCCAAGAGGAAAGTTGCAACATTAAACACATCAATTAGAAAAGAAGAAAGATCTAAAATAAATAACTTAAGCTTCCATTGTACCAAAGAAGAGACAGAGGATGAATTAAGTGTAAAGAAAGCACAGAAAAGAATACACATTGAAGCAGAAATCAATAAAATTAAAAACAGAATAATAATAAACTCAACAAAATCAAAAGATGGCTCTTTAAAAGGTCAATAAAATTGACAAACCTCTAGTGAGATTAGCAAAAAATAGAAGAGATAAATTACTAATATAAGAAAGAGGGCCTATGGCTACTGATCCTGCGAAATTAAAAGGATAATATGGGAATATTATGAACAACTCTATGCCCACACACTCTATAACCTAGATGAAACGGACCAATTCCTTGGAAGACACAACCTATCTAAAACTCATACAAGGAGAAGCAGACAATCTGACTAGACTTATATTTATTAAATAAGTTTAGTAAAGAAACTAATAACCTACCAAAGCTGAAAGAGGCAGGCTCAGATGGATTCACTGCTAAATTCTACCAGATATTTAAAGATTACATACCAATTCTCCTAATCCCCTTCAACAGAGAGAAGTAGAGGGAATGCTTCCCAACTCATTCTATGAGACCAGCATTATTTTTATACCAAAGTGAGATCAAAATATTACAAGAAAGGAAACCACAGATCAATGTCCCTCCACAATATAGATGCAAAGTCCTCACAAAAACATTAGCAAATCAGATCAAACAATGGAAGATTGTATACCACACCAGGATATTCCAGGCATGCAAGGCCAATTCAATGTTCAAAAAATGGGTGTACCAATATAATAGGCTGAAAAAATCATATGATCATAACAACTAATGCAGTAAAAGCAGCTGAAACAATTCAACACCTATAAATGATAAAATCTCTCAGAAAACAAGAATGGAGGAGAATTTTCTCAATCTGATGAAGAACATTTCCACAAGAATCAGAGCTAACAACATCATACTTAATGGTGAGAAACTGGCAGCTTCCGCCCCCTAACATTAGGATCAAGACAAGTGTGTCTTCTCTTTCTATTCCTGTTAAGCATCATACTGGAAGTCCTAGCTAGTGCAATAAGGTAATAAAAGGATAATGTATACATATTGGAAAGGAAGAAACAAACCTCTTTGTTCACAGATGACATGATTGTCTATGCAGAAAACCTGAAAGAACCTTTACAAGAGAGCTTCCTGGGACTAATAAGCACATATCTCATGACATCAAAGGATAAAAAGTTAATACGTAATAGTTATTTTTGCTCTCCTAAGTCCTAGTAATAAACAGTTGGAATTTTAAATTAACAACATACCATTTACAATAGCACAAAAATAAAACAAGAAAAGAAATACTTTGTTACAAGTTTAACAAAATATGCACAGGATCTATATGTGGAAAATTACAAAACTCTAATGAAAAATATCAATGGTGTAAATAAAGGGAGAGCTATACTGTATTTACGGTTGGAATATCAGCGTCATTAAGATGTCAGTTCTTCTTAACTTGATCCATAAGTTCGGTGTTGTGTCCTGGTAAGTGAGGATGGACAATATGGAGCTGCAAATATCCAAGGCAATAAAAAGGGAGATGCTTTCCTTGGTCCCTTCCTTCCAGGCTCATACCAGAACCTGAGCTATTGACATGTGACTCTTTCATTGCAAAGGAGTGAGAAAATTAAACCCCAGGAAAGATCAGAGAGATAAGACATAGTGAAAGAAAAGCTGCTGTCCAGGCCTGACTCAGTTTACCTAAACCTCACATTTCCAGGCTGCCTAGCATAGAGGCCGTCAGATGTAGGAAGAGGCTTATCTCCGGCTGCATGGCAGACAAGTAACTCAAAAGAAGGTGCATCCCAGTAAATGTGGACCCCAAGAAAGACCAGAAATCTCGGATCACCAGAGCTTTATCCTGTTTCTTTAGTCCCGGTGAAAGCTGCCATCCAGCACAGTGGTCCAACAAATGGACTTAGATGGGACATATCTGGCAGCATCTCTCCTGAAAGCTGGAATTTGATGTAAAAACAAACTTTGTTCTAGAGACAAAAAAAGGTTCAAGGCTACAGAAGTCACGTAAAAAGGAAAATACGAAGACAGCTGATGTTAGATAAGGTTTTATTCATTTGCTAGGGATGCTGTAACAGAGTGCAACAAACCGAGTGGCTTAAACAACAGAAATGTATTGTTTCTCAGTTCTGGAGACTAGTCCAAGATCAAAGTGTCAGCAGGACTGGTTCCTCCTGAGGGCTGTGCCAAAGCTTGCCTCTCTCCTAGCTTCTAGTGCTTTGCTGGCACTCGTTAGCGTTCCTTGACTTCACCCCATGCATCACTCCAGTCGCTGCCTTCCTGGTCACGCAGCATTTCGAACACGTGTCTGTATTCAAGTTTCCCCTTCTCATAAGGGCGCAAGTCTTGTTGGATAAGGACCCATCCTAATTACCTCACTTTAACTTGATTACCTGTGTAAAGACTCTAACCTATCTCTAAGTAAGCCCAGCTCCTGAGGCACGTTAGATCTTCAACATATGAATTTGGGAGTGGGGGAGACACAACTCAATCCATAACGATGGGGGCAATGTAACCTTAATAATAATAAGTATAGGAAGCTGGCTTTGTAATATGCTATAAGTATAAGAACATTTATGAGTGGCTCCAAGCGTGTTTTTAGTAATAGTATGCGTTTTCAGAAGTTAGAAGAAAGCAAGATCAATTTTCATTTACCCCAGGCTAATGGAGTGGTATGATAAATTGGTTAATAATGCCCAGGGTATGAGAAATGAGAATAAATTTATTGAGTGCACTGGAGACATAAAACAAACACATTTATACAGTGCTCAGCTCAGCATATTCTAAAGAGCCTTGAATCCATGCTTAACTTAAAAACTGGTAAATCATGCATTCTCCCTAAAACTGAGTGTAAATTGCCAATTGGGGCTTTCCAATGCTTCTCTTATGACAAACCAGCAGCATCCACATGAAGAAAAGTAAAGAATATATTTTTATTTCTTTTCTTCTATGTCTCATAGCTCAGAGACCTCAGCTGTATCAACCAAAATACAAGACAGTTGACTTTCTATTGCAAACATACTGCTCATTGATGTTGCCAGAGAAAATCTCTCCTCATCCCAATTCTATTTTCTAATTCTACACAAAGTGACACAATTTGTCCTTGAAGGGATGGTCTCTTCAATATGGTAGATGGAGTGAAACAGACAAAGGCACAGCTTTCAAGGAGCTTCCTCTCCTCTGGAAAAGACAGTAACATCTCTACATTAGATGATTTTCCTTTGTACTTGTCCAGAATCATTACCTGCCTTCTTGATTTTTAATATTTTTTTTTGTATTATGAGATCTAGCTTCTAAATATAGAACCCAAAACTCATACCACCCAATTTCCTTTAGTCGGTCATTTGTATCCAAACAAATGAGCAAATAGAAGAGGCAAATGTATGGGGAGAACCAGTCACATGGCAGGTGGGCCCGTGGAATCTGAGGGTAGCAGCTGGAACTCCAGTTCAAACTGTCCTATGCCTGAGTGATGATGGCCATGTGTTATTGCCAGAGAGGACCAGAAGGCATGGTTGAGAGTTGTTACTGGCTTAACATAGCCTCAGGGTCTATACTTCAGCCCTCCTGGGAATTCTGAAAGTTGTCTGTGTTGTCTGATCATTTCCATACCTTCTGATACCCGTCAGAAAACAGTCTGTTATTTGCACCTTGCACCTGAGAACCTCTGAACAATGAGGTCATCAACTGTAAAATGCCAACTACTGTGAAGAAAATAAACAGATTGGTAAGAAAAAGCAGTGGTCCTGAAACATTTTTTGCTCACAACTCCCTCAAGAAATTTTAAAGCTGTATGGATCTCTAGTATGTTTTTAAGTGACATCCAATTTCTTCATAGGAGCTTAAATTCCAACAGAGAAATATAATTTCTATATTATGGCATATACTGATATTTTAAAATAAAATAATTGCAATGCTCTTATGTGTGTCCAATGCAAATGTATATATATGTTTGGAAATGTACCTCTTAATGAGATGAATAGGGTTTTTTAAAAAAAATACTTCAGTTAGTTTATAGGTTGGTGGCTAAAAACAATACATGGCTAGAGTCAGTCTATTCCATTGTTATGTTTCATTTTAATATTTATAAGCTTTGAGAAAACTTGTTAACATACAGAGTAATCAAAAACTCTATTACAGCAATTTTACGTCTTTATATGTCTTATAAATTGTATGTCAAAGATGACAGTATGAAGTCCTAATTGAATTATCAGATGATATATTGTTAAAAATAGTGTTGATGATAGACCACTATGACATTCATTGTTTTACTTTTCAGTTTCAGTGGATACCCAAATGCCCTTTCCAAGAACTATCCAATAACTATTCATTACTTTGGTTACTCATTTTCACATTTAATTCAATAAGCTCAGAAAACTTTGGAAAATCAAAATTTATTATGTATTACACATTTACAATATTTCTAATAAGAGGTTTTTATCTTATTATGTACATAAAATCTTCTATAAAATCTTGGATCTGCAGCACTGGCACATTCAACCTATGGAAAATATTTGCCTTATTATTTAAGGCACTGTCATTTCAAACATACAAATGAGTCTTATTATATTTTAGAAAAAGACTTCACTTGTAATTTGAGACAAGTGTTAATAAACCATTTCAATAAGTATCATAGGAACCATAAAAAGTGAATCATAGTATACACTGTGAAAGATAGTTTGGTAAAATCGGTGAATATTATAAAGATGTAGAAATTATCTAATCAGCCTTTATGCACTATAAAATGAGATAATATACCATTATAGTTTTTCTGCTTAATTTTTAATGGTGCCATATCAGTAACTAAAGTTATTTTTGATAGAGCATGATAAAAGGTATGATACAGCCTTAAATATGTGTGAGTATAATGTCAAATTCCAATGGCTGGCTTTGGGGAAAAAAACAAAAAGAATTGATGATAAAAATCTGTAATAATGTGAATAAATTTATTAAAGCCATAATAACATTTTTTCTATGTATTAATGCTACTATATACTATTAATATACTATATTAATGTTGTAATGAAACTATGCAAATTACAACATATAGCATGTAATTTCTCCTTTTTAGCCAGGAGGTAGAGAATATTAAATAATTTATGAGATAATATAATGAGCATTTACTAAAACTAGGACAATAGGTCAAGATGTGATTTGACAGTTGACATTTGAATGTTCACTAAAGTTAAAAAATGGTATATGTGTTTTTCCATATATTTTTATTGAATGTATATTGAAAATTTTGATAGTGTTGAAGAACATCTAGTTACCAATTAACTATGAGGATTAGCATTAGAATTGATGCAGCTTTGACACTTTGAAAGTGATTGTTTTTAAGAGAAGATAAAGTATTTTAGAGATAAGCATTAAGAATTTCTGAATATAACTGATAGTTTAAATATGTTTTTAAAACTTGTTTTTTTGTTTCATTCAAAATTTTTTTCTCATGCTTTCTTAGCTTTGCTCTCATAGTACCCTCTCTTAAGAGTGATGCGGTCTTTTATTCTTTTTCAAGTTTTTACTTAAATTCCAGTTAGTTAACATACAGTGTAAGATTAGTTTCAGGTGTAGAATTTAGTGATTCATCATTTACAAACAACACCCAGTGCTCATCACAACAAACGCCCTCCTTAATAGCTGTCACCCATCTAGCCCATCCCCCACCTACCTCCCCTCTGGTAACCATCAGTTTATTCTCTGTAGTTAACAGTCTGTTTCTTGGTTTTTTTTGTTTTGCTTCTTAAATTCCATATATGAGTGAAATTATATATTTGTCTTTCTCTGACTGACTTATTTTCCTTAGCATAATACTCCCTAGCTTCATCCATGTCATTGCAAATGGCAAGATTTCATTCCTTTGGGTGGCTGAGTAATAATCCATTGTTCAAAAAAAAAAGTGATGCAGTCTTTTTGTTCATCTGACTTTGTTAAATGAGTAACTCCTACCTGTACACCCCACCATATATCTGCATTCAAAGCATCCTAACACAACCAAAATACCCTGCTGCCAATGCCACATTTCACTGTTAAGAGAAATGTTTATAACACAAAAAAGGGAAGCAGCCTTAAAGGTTTATGGTCTTAATTAAGCATTACAGTAAGCTTTCTTTGCCCCTTTGCTTGGCAGCTGAGAGATTTTCATAAACCTTGGTAAAACAAAATATGTGGACGTTAAGCCAATTGACAGAGTCCCTTAAATTTGTTCTGGCTAGAATAACCATGGGAATGTCTTGTTTGATGCCACTGTGATTACTGGGTTAAGGTAGAATGACTTACTTAGATAGAAGAGCTGTAGAAAGCCTCATGGCTGAGATGTACGTGAACTGAGGCATTAAAAATGAAAAAGAGCCACGCTACCAAAAGTTGGGTTGAAGATGATTTTAAGCAAAGGAAACATATACACCAAAGTCTTAAAGTAAGGATGAACTTGACTGATCCAAAGATAAAACAAGCCAGCGTGGATGAGCTGGAGAGACCGACAGAGAGGTTGACATGTGAAAGGATACAGAAGTGAAACACTCTAAGTCCCCCATGAAAAAGCAAAAAGTTTGCATTTAAGTTGAGATGCAATAAGAATCCATAAAAAGGTTTTAAGGATAAGAATTTCATACATATGTACGTTTTAAAGATATGACTCTGGCTCTTAAATGGAAAATCCATTAGAGGAAGCAATAGGTGGAACATGGTGAGAATCTAAGTGACAAATAATAATAAGGGAGATGAGTGGTAGACCTGAAATTCACTTTGGACGTGAAGCTAACAGTACTGTTCAATCCAATATTTACTGATGGATTGAATTTTCAAAGTATGCAGGAGTGAGAAATTGTGATTGGTACCCTGGAATTTGGATGGATGTCAGCGTCATTTTTTGAGATGAGAACTACTGGACAATAACAGTACTTAGGGAGGAATTCTATTTTGGACATGCTAATTTGTGAATAGAAATAGATTAAATTCCCCCAATAAAAATCCTCCCAATAAAAACTTTCATATTAAATTAATAATATTTTTTGTGTTATCTGAGTAAATACCTAGTAGTGCAATGACTTGATTATAAGGTTGTTCTATTTTTAACTTTTTGAGGAACCTCCACACTGCTTTCCACAGTGGCTGCACCAGTTTGCATTCCCACCCATAGTGTAAGAGGGTTCCTTTTTCCCCACATCCTCACCAACAGCTGTTGTTTCTTATGTCATTAATTTTAGTCATTCTGACAGGTGGGAAGTGATACCTCATTGCGGTTTTGATTTGTATTTCCCTATGATGAGCGATGTTGGGCATCTTTTCATGTGTCTGTTGGCCATCTGTATATATTCTTTGGAAAAATGCCTATTGATATCTTCTACCCATTTTTTAACTGGATTGTTTGGTTTTTAGGTGTTGAGTTTTCTAAGTTTTTTTATATATTTTGGATACTAACCCTGCATCAGATAGGTCATTTACAGATATCCTCTCCTATTCCACAGGTTGCCTTTTAGTTTTGTTGATTGTTTCCTTCACTGTGCAGAAACTTTGTATTTTGATGAAGTTCCAATAGTTTATTTTTGCTTTTTTTCCCCCTTGCTTCTGGAGATATATCAAGAGGGAAGTTGCTAGGGCCAATGTCAAAGAGGTTACTGCCAGTATTCTCCTCTAGGATTTTTATGGTTTCAGGTTTTAATCCATTTTTAATTTATTTTTGTGTTTGCTGTAAGAAAGCGGTCCAGTTTCATTCTTTTATATGTTGCTGTCCAGTTTTCCCAGGCTATGTGCTGAAAAGACTTTTTCCCATTGAATATTCTGTTCTCCTTTGTTGAAGATTAATTGACCAAATGGTTGTGGGTTCATTTCTGGGTCTTCTGTTCTGTTCCATTGATCTATGTGTCTATTTTTGTGCCAGTACCATACTGTTTGATCAGTGTTTTGCTTTGTACTATAACTTGAAGTCTGGAATTGTGATGGATCCAGCTTTGCTTTGCTTTTACAAGACTCCTTTGGCTATTCAGCCTCTTTGTGGTTCCATACAAATTTTAGGACTGTTTGTTTTAGCTCTGTGAAAAATGCTGTTGATGCTTTGATAGGGATTGTATTAATGGATACATGCACCAATGTTTATAGCAGCATTATCTACAATAGCCAAATTAAGGAAACAGCCCAAGTGTTCATTGAATGATGAATGGATAAAGAAAAGGTGGTGTGTGTGTGTGTGTGTGTGTGTGTGTGTGTGTGTGTAGGAATATTACTCAGGTATAAAAAAGAATGAAATCTTGCCATTTGCAATAACATGGATGGAGCTAGACAATATTATGCAAAGTGAAATAGGTCAGAGAAAGACAAATACCATATAATTTCACTCATATGTGGAATTTAAGAAACAAAACAAATGAGCAAAGGAGAGAGAGGCAAACCAAGAAACAGACTCTTAACTGTAGAGAATTAATTGATGGTTACTAGAGGAGGGTGGGCAGGAGAGGATGAGTTAAATTGGCAGTGGAGATTAAGGAATGCACTTGTTATGATGAGCACCAGGTGTTGTATGGAAGTATCGAATCACTATATCATACACCTAAAACAAATATTACACTGTGTGTTCACTGGAATTTAAATAAAAACTTTAAAAAATATGCATGAGAATGCCAATCCAACAGTTTTTGTTTCCAAATAGAGAGGAAAGTCATCTGAAATATGGTCTGCTGTTTATATAGAGTCAAAGTAAAGGCAAAAATAAAACTACAACTGAAAAGTTGAAAGCAATAATTAATAACAAAACTCAAAAGCATTTGACTTATAAAAATTACATTTAAAACAAAATAGCAATAAAAGGTTAAAATAAAGAGATGGACTGAGACATATGTGAAAAGTTCTGAAACATTGAAGTCCTATTAATATCTAGGCAGAATTTAAAATAAAAAGAATTAAAGTCTATTTTGTATTGGTATGTTCTTTTTTTTCAGAAGAACCTTTGTAAGCACTTAAAATATTTTTTTCAATATATGAAATTTATTGTCAAATTGGTTTCTACACAACACCCAGTGCTCATCCCAACAGGTGCCCTCCTCAATACCCATCACCCACCCCCCCCTCCCTCCCACCCCATCAACCCTCAGTTTGTTCTCAGTTTTTAAGAGTCTCTTATGCTTTGGCTCTCTCCCTCTCTTTTTTTTTCCTACCCCTCCCCCATGGGTTTTTGTTAAGTTTCTCAGGATCCACCTAAGAGTGAAAACATATGGTATCTGTCTTTCTCTGTATGGCTTATTTCACTTAGCATCACACTCTCCAGTTCCATCCATGTTGCTACAAAGGGCCATATTTCATTCTTTCTCATTGCCACGTAGTACTCCATTGTGTATATAAACCACAATTTCTTTATCCATTCATCAGTTGATGGACATTTAGGCTCTTTCCATAATTTGGCTATTGTTGAGAGTGCTGCTATAAACATTGGGGTACAAGTGCCCCTATGCATCAGTACTCCTGTATCCCTTGGGTAAATTCCTAGCAGTGCTACTGCTGGGTCATAGGGTAGGTCGATTTTTAATTTTCTGAGGAACCTCCACACTGTTTTCCAGAGTGGCTGCAGCAGTCTGCATTCTCACCAATAGTGCAAGAGGGTTCCCGTTTCTCCACATCCTCGCCAGCATCTATAGTCTCCTGATTTGTTCATTGTGGCCACTGTGACTGGCGTGAGGTGATATCTGAGTGTGGTTTTGATTTGTGTTTCCCTGATGAGGAGTGATGTTGAGCATCTTTTCATGTGCCTGTTGGCCATCTGGATGTCTTCTTTAGAGAAGTGTCTTTAGACTTCTCTAAAGACTTCTTTAGAGAAGTGTTCATGTTTTCTGCCCATTTCTTCACTGGATTATTTGTTTTTCGGGTGTGGAGTTTGGTGAGCTCTTTATAGATTGTGGATACTAGCCCTTTGTCCGATATGTCATTTGCAAATATCTTTTCCCATTCCATTGGTTGCCTTTTAGTTTTGCTGGTTTTTTCCTTTGCTGTGCAGAAGCTTTTTATCTTCATAAGGTCCCAGTAGTTCATTTTTGCTTTTAATTCCCTTGCCTTTGGGGATGTGTCAAGTAAGAAATTGCTACGGCTGAGGTCAGAGAGCTCTTTTCCTGCTTTGTCCTCTAGGGTTTTGATGGTTTCCTGTCTTACATTCAGGTCCTTTATCCATTTTGAGTTTATTTTTGTGAATGGTGTGAGAAAGTGGTCTAGTTTCAATCTTCTGCATGTTGCTGTCCAGTTCTCCCAGCACCATTTGTTAAAGAGACTGTCTTTTTTCCATTGGATAGTCTTTCCTGCTTTGTCAAAGATGAGTTGGCCATACGTTTGTGGGTCTAGTTCTGGGGTTTCTATTCTATTCCATTGGTCTGTGTGTCTGTTTGTGTGCCAATACCATGCTGTCTTGATGATTACAGCTTTGTAGTAGAGGCTAAAGTCTGGGATTTTGATGCCTCCTGCTTTGGTCTTCTTCTTCAAAATTACTTTGGCTATTTGGGGCCTTTTGTGGTTCCATATGAATTTTAGGATTGCTTGTTCTAGTTTTGAGAAGAATGCTCATTCAATTTTGATTGGGATTGCATTGAATGTGTAGATAGCTTTGGGTAGTATTGACATTTTGACAATATTTATTCTTCCAATCCATGCGCATGGAATGTCTTTCCATTTCTTTATGTCTTCTTCAATTTCCTTCATAAGCTTTCTATAGTTTTCAGCATACAGATCTTGTACATCTTTGGTTAGATTTATTCCTAGGTATTTTATGCTTCTTGGTGCAATTGTGAATGGGATCAGTTTCTTTATTTGTCTTTCTGTTGCTTCATTATTAGTGTATAAGAATGCAACTGATTTCTGTACATTGATTTTGTATCCTACAACTTTGCTAAATTCATGTATCAGTTCTAGCAGACTTCTGGTGGAGTCTATTGGATTTTCCATGTATAATATCATGTCATCTGCCAAAAGTGAAAGCTTGACTTCATCTTTGCCAATTTTGATGCCTTTGATTTCCTTTTGTTGTCTGATTGCTGATGCTAGAACCTCCAACGCTATGTTAAACAACAGTGGTGAGAGTGGACATCCCTGTCGTGTTCCTGATCTCAGGGAAAAGCTCTCAGTTTTTCCCCATTGAGGATGATGTTAGCTGTGGGCTTTTCATAAATGGCTTTTATGATCTTTAAGTATGTTCCTTCTATCCCGACTTTCTCAAGGGTTTTTATTAAGAAAGGGTGCTGAATTTTGTCAAAGGCCTTTTCTGCATCGATTGACAGGATCATATGGTTCTTATCTTTTCTTTTATTAATGTGATGTATCACGTTGATTGATTTGCGAATGTTGAACCAGCCCTGCATCCCGGGAATGAATCCCACTTGATCATGGTGAATAATTCTTTTTATATGCTGTTAAATTCGATTTGCTAGTATCTTATTGAGAATTTTTGCATCCATATTCATCAGGGATATTGGCCTGTAGTTTTCTTTTTTTACTGGGTCTCTGTCTGGTTTAGGAATCAAAGTAATACTGGCTTCATAGAATGAGTCTGGAAGTTTTCCTTCCCTTTCTATTTCTTGGAATAGCTTGAGAAGGATAGGTATTATCTCTGCTTTAAACGTCTGGTAGAACTCCCCTGGGAAGCCATCTGGTCCTGGACTCTTATTTGTTGGGAGATTTTTGAGGACTGATTCAATTTCTTCGCTGGTTATGGGTCTGTTCAAGCTTTCTATTTCCTCCTGATTGAGTTTTGGAAGCGTGTGGGTGTTTAGGAATTTGTCCATTTCTTCCAGGTTTTCCAGTTTGTTGGCATATAATTTTTCATAGTATTCCCTGATAATTGCTTGTATCTCTGAGGGATTGGTTGTAATAATTCCATTTTCATTCATGGTTTTATCTATTTGGGTCATCTCCCTTGTCTTTTTGAGAAGCCTGGCTAGAGGTTTGTCAATTTTGTTTATTTTTTCAAAAAATCAACTCTTGGTTTTGTTGATCTGCTCTACAGTTCTTTTAGATTCTATATTGTTTATTTCTGCTCTGATCTTTATTATTTCTCTTCTTCTGCTGGGTTTAGGCTGCCTTTGCTGTTCTGCTTCTATTTCCTTTAGGTGTGCTGTTAGATTTTGTATTTGGGATTTTTCTTGTTTCTTGAGATAGGCCTGGATTGCAATGTATTTTCCTCTCAGGACTGCCTTTGCTGCGTCCCAAAGCGTTTGGATTGTTGTATTTTCATTTTCATTTGTTTCCATATATTTTTAAATTTCTTATCTAATTGCCTGGTTGACCCATTCATTCTTTAGTAGGGTGTTCTTTAACCTCCATGCTTTTGGAGGTTTTCCAGACTTTTTCCTGTGGTTGATTTCAAGCTTCATAGCATTGTGGTCTGAAAGTATGCATGGTATGATTTCAATTCTTGTATACTTATGAAGGGCTGTTTTTTGACCCAGTATGTGATCTATCTTGGAGAATGTTCCCTGTGCACTCGAGAAAAAAGTATATTCTGTTGCTTTGGGATGCAGAGTTCTAAATAGATCTGTCAAGTCCTACTGATCCAATGTATCATTCGGGGCCCTTGTTTCTTTATTGACCGTGTGTCTACATGATCTATCCATTTCTGTAAGTGGAGTGTTAAAGTCCCCTGCAATTACCACATTCTTATCAATAAGGTTGCTTATGTTTGTGAGTAATTGTTTTATATATTTGGGGGCTCCCGTATTCAGCACATAAACATTTATAATTGTTAGCTCTTCCTGATGGATAGACCCTGTGATTATTATATAATGCCCTTCTTCATCTCTTGTTACAGACTTTAGTTTAAAATCTAGTTTGTCTGATATCAGTATGGCTACTCTGGCTTTCTTTTGACTTCCAGTAACATGATAGATTATTCTCCATCCCCTCACTCTCAATCTGAAGGTGTCCTCAGTTCTAAAATGAGTCTCTTGTAGACAGCAAATAGATGGGTCTTGTTTTTTTATCCATTCTGATACCCGATGTCTTTTGGTTGGCGCATTTAGTCCATTTACATTCAGTGTTATTATAGAAAGATATGGGTTTAGAGTCATTGTAATGTCCGTAGGTTTCATGCTTGTAGTGATGTCTCTGGTAGTTTGTCTCACATGATCCCCCTTAGGATCTCTTGTAGGGCTGGTTTAGTGGTGACAAATTCCTTCAGTTTTTGTTTGTTTGGGAAGACCTTTATCTCTCCTTCTATTCTAAATGACAGACTTGCTGGATAAAGGATTCTCGGCTGCATATTTTTTCTGTTCATCACATTGAAGATCTCGTGCCATTCCTTTCTGGCCTGCCAAGTTTCAGTAGAGAGCAGTCACGAGTCTTATAGGTCTCCCTTTATATATTAGAGCACGTTTATCCCTTGCTGCTTTCAGAATTTTCTCTTTATCCTTGTATTTTGCCAGTTTCACTATGATATGTTGTGCAGAAGATCGATTCAAGTTACGTCTGAAGGGAGTTCTCCGTGCCTCTTGGATTTCAGTGCCTTTTTCCTTCCCCAGATCCGGGAAGTTCTCAGCTATTATTTCTTCAAGTACACCTTCAGCACCTTTCCCTCTCTCTTCCTCCTCTGGAATACCAATTATGCGTATATTATTTCTCTTTAGTGCATCACTTAGTTCTCTAATTTTCCCCTCATACTTTTGGATTTTTTTATGTCTCTTTTTCTCAGCTTCTTCTTTTTCCATAATTTCATCTTCTAGTTCACCTATTCTCTCCTCTGCCTCTTCAATCCGAGCCTTAGTTGTCTCCATTTTATTTTGCAGCTCGTTGATAGCATTTTTTAGCTCCTCCTGGCTGTTCCTTAGTCCCTTGATCTCTGTAGCAAGAGATTCTCTGCTCTCCTTTATACTGTTCAAGCCCAGTGATTAATTTTATGACTATTATTCTAAATTCACTTTCTGTTATATTGTGTAAATCATTTTTGATCAGTTCATTAGCTGTTGTTATTTTCTGGACGTTTTTTTGAGGGGAATTCTTCTGTTTCATCATTTTGGATAGTCCCTGGAGTGGTGCGGGACTGCGGGGCACTTCCCCTGTGCTGTCTTGAATAACTTGCGTTGGTGGGCGGGGCCACAGTCAGACCTGATATATGCCCCGAGCCCACCGCTGGGGCCACAGTCAGACTGGTGTGTGCCTTCTCTTCCCCTCTCCTACGTGTGGTATTCATTGTGGGGTGGCATGGCCCGTCTGGGCTACTTGCACACTGCCAGGCTTGTGGTGCTAGGGATCTGGCGTATTAGCTGGGGTGGATCGGCAAGGTGCACGGGGGCAGGAGGGGCAAGCTCAGCTCGCTTCTCCTTCAGTGATCTGCTTCGGAGGGGCCCTGCAGCACCAGGAGGGAGTCAGACCTGCCAGAGGGATGGATCCACAGAAGCACAGCTTTGGGTGTTTGCACGGTGCAAGCAAGTTCCCTGGCAGGAACCGGTTCCCTTTGGGATTTGGCTGGGGGATGGGCGAGGGAGATGGTGCTGGCAGCTCCTTTGTTCCCCGCCAAGCTGAGCTCTGTCATCCGGGGCTCAACAACTCTCCCTCCCATTGTCCTCCAGCCCTCCCATTCTCTGAGCAGAGCTGTTAGCTTATAACCTTCCAGATGTCAAGTCCCGCTTGCTGTGGGAACACACTCCGTCCGGGCCCTCCGCTTTTGTGAGCCAGACTTGGGGGCTCTGCTTGGCCAGCGGGCCGCCCCTCCACCCCGACTCCCTCCCGCCAGTCCGTGGAGCGCACACCACCTCTCCGCCCTTCCTACCCTCTTCCGTGGGCCTCTCGTCTGTGCTTGGCTCCAGAGACTCCGTTCTGCTAGTCTTCTGGCAGTTTTCAGGGTTATTTAGGCAGGTGGAGGTGGAATCTAAGTGATCAGCAGGACGTGCGGTGAGCCCAGCGTCCTCCTACGCCGCCATCTTCCTAGCCTTCCCTGGTTTCAACCTTCTGCATGTTGCTGTCCAGTTCTCCCAGCATCATTTGTTATAGAGACTGTCTTTTTACCATTGGATGTTCTTTCCTGCTTTGTCAAAGATGAGTTGGCCATACGTTTGTGGGTCTAGTTCTGGGGTCTCTATTCTATTCCGTTGGTCTATGTGTCTGTTTTTGTGCCATGTATTGGTATGTTCTATCATGAGAATTTCTGCTCCTACAACTATAATACACATTTCTTAAACATCAACAAATAAACAAAAAGTAAATATAAATATTTTAAATTATTAAATTGACAGCTACAAATTTAACTTTATCATCTACATTTTCAAGTATTCATTGGAGATTGGGGAGAAAATATACACTGGATCATGAAGTCTTCCTCAATAAATTATAAAGTGCAGAAATTACAGCTATCAATTATCCTACCACAGTACAATTCAGTTAAAAGTAAATAAGAAAAACATAACTTCTAAATCCCATTAATCATTATATACATGCAAATACAATTTAAACACTTAAAATATTCCATATTAACTTGTACATCTAAAAGAGAATCATAAATCAAATTGTAGACTATGATGGAATACTAAATATTACCTAAAAAATAGCAAAAGGATTTCTATTAAAATCAAGAAGACATAAGGGTTTCTGTAAATAGCATTATTATTGTTAAAGGTTCTAGCAATTGCTATAAGGCATCATACAAAAGTCAAAAGTATGGCTTTTGTAAAAAACAAATAAATCCAGTGGGGAAGGTATAGGTTACTCCTAAACACTGTTGGAGAGCTTTTCTATTTGAAAAAAAAAAATTAATATATATAATAAATTAGATTCTTTCCTTACAGATACATTAAACTCTACATGAGTTAGACATTAAAATGTAAAATAAAATAAAATCCCCAAATACAAAAGATAAAACAAATAATGATACATTTGATTACAAAAAAATCCAAAATTGCCTTAGTGTTAAAAATTATAACACTTTAGCTACTCTGACTGGCGTGAGGTGATATCTCAGTGTGGTTTGGATTTGTATTTACCTGATGGGGAGCAACGTTGAGCATCTTTTCATGTGCCTGTTGGCCACCTGGATGTCTTCTTTAGAGAAGTGTCTATTCATATTCTCTGCCCATTTCTTCACTGGATTATTTGGGTTTTGGGTGTGGAGTTTGGTGAGTTCTTTATAGATTTTGGATACTAGCCCTTTGTCTGATATGTCATTTGCAAATATCTTTTCCCATTCCGTCGGTTGCCTTTTAGTTTTGTTGATTGTTGCCTTTGAAGTTTGATTGTTTCCTTTTATCTTCATGAGGTCCCAATAGTTCATTTTTGCTTTTAATTCCCTTGTCTTTGGAAATGTGTTGAGTAAGAAATTGCTGCGGCTGAGGTCAGAGAGGATTTCTCCTGCTTTCTCCTCTAGGGTTTTGATGGTTTCCTGTCTCACATTTAGGTCCTTTATCCATTCTGAGTTTATTTTTGTGAATAGTGTAGGAAAGTGGTCTAGTTTCATTCTTCTGCATGTTGCTGTCCAGTTCTCCCAGTACCATTTGTTAAAGAGACTGTCTTTTTTCCATTGGATAGTCTTTCCTGCTTTGTCAAAGATGAGTTGGCCATACGTTTGTGGGTCCAATTCTGCAGGCTCTATTTTATTCCATTGGTCTATGTGTCTGTTTTTGTGACAATACCATGATGTCTTGATGATTAGAGCTTTGTAATAGAGTCTGGGATTGTGATGCCTCCTGCTTTGGTCTTGTTCTTCAATATTACTTTGGCTATTCAGGGTCTTTTGTGGTTCCATACAAATTTTAAGATTGCTTGTTCTAGCTTCGAGAAGAATGCTGATACAATTTTGATTGGGATTGTATTGAATGTGTAGATAGCTTTGGGTAGTATTGACATTTTAACAATATTTATTCTTCCAACCCATGAGCACAGAATGTTTTTCCATTTCTTTGTATCTTCTTCAATTTCCTTTATAAGCTTTCTATAGTTTTCAGCATACAGATCTTGTACATCCTTGGTTAGGTTTATTCCTAAGTATTTTATGATTCTTGGTGCAATTGTGAATGGGATCAGTTTCTTTATTTGTCTTTCTGTTGCTTCATTATTAGTGTATAAGGATTCAACTGATTTCTGTACATTAATTTTGTATCCTGCGAATTTGCTGAATTCATTTATCAGTTCTAGCCGATTTTGGTGGAGTCTATTGGGTTTTCCAGTCAGAGTGGCCAAAATGAACAAATCAGGAGACTATAGATGCTGGCGAGGATGTGGAGAAACGGGAACCCTCTTGCACTATTGGTGGGAATGCAAACTGGTGCAGCCATTCTGGAAAACAGTGTGGAGGTTCCTCAGAAAATTAAAAATAGACCTACCCTATGACCCAGCAGTAGCACTGCTAGGAATTTACCCAAGGGATACAGGAGTACTGATGCATAGGGGCACTTGTACCCCAATGTTTATAGCAGCACTCTCAACAATAGCCAAATTATGGAAAGAGCCTAAATGTCCATCAACTGATGAATGGATAAAGAAATTGTGGTTTATATACACAATGGAGTACTACGTGGCAATGAGAAAGAATGAAATATGGCCCTTTGTAGCAACATGGATGGAACTGAAGAGTGTTATGCTAAGTGAAACAAGTCATACAGAGAAAGACAGATACCATATGTTTTCATTCTTAGGTGGATCCTGAGAAACTTAAGACCATGGGGGAGGGGAAGGAAAAAAAAAGTTAGGGAGGGAGCCAAAGCATAAGAGACTCTTAAAAACTGAGAATAAACTGAGGGTTGATGGGGGGTGGGAGGGAGGGAAAAGTGGGTGATGGGCATTGAGGAGGGCACCTGTTGGGATGAGAGCACTGGGTGTTATATAGAAACCAATTTGACAATAAATTTCATATTAAAAAAAATTATAACACTAATTGGCACTTGTTTAACAAGTGTTGGCATCTTTACTCTTTGTTAAAAAATAATTTTTAAAAATAATTACTAGCTAGGGGCACCTGCATGGTTCAGTTGTTTGAGTGACTGACTTGGGCTCAGGTCATGACCTCATGCTTTGTGGGTCACATTGGGCTTTGCACTGACAGTGCTGAGCCTGATTCACATTCTCTGTCTCCTCTCTCTGCCCCTCCCCTGCTCATACTCTCTCTCTCCAAAATAAATAAACATTAAAAAATTAAAAATGTATATTCCCTAGCCAAAAGAACAGAAGATGTGGATTCAGTTAAATGGATTTCAGTGAAAGTAGAGGAAATAAAAGTAGTCAGCAAACAAGAAACACATTTAATCTCACAATTAAGCAAATTAATGTTAAAATGATGATATACCAATTTTTTTGCTTATCAAGTTGTCAAAAAAATGGTGAAGGAACTATGAGCCTGCATTCTGATTTGACTCTGCTAAGAATATAAATTGTTGCATCTTTTCAGGAAAATAATTTGCTATTATTTATCAAGATTTTAAAAAAAATTAATGTGAATTTGATGAAGTACTATTACCTCTAGAAATCTCTCATTAGTAAATTATTACTGATATGGAAAATTAAAATCTATGCATTAATGTTTAGATGGGGAAATGTCTATGATACAGGTGAAAGTTGAAGACATTCAACTGTACATAAAATAGGATCCTTTATTTAAAAGTTTGTATGTTTTAGCAGTGCCTGGATGGCTCGGTCAGTTAAGCCTCTGACTCTTAATGTTGACTCAGGTTGTGATCTCACAGTCATAAGACTGAGCCCCCCGTCAGGCTCTGTGCTGAGTGTGGACACTGCTTGGGATTCTCTCTCCATCTCCCTTTACTCCTCCCCTGCTCAAACGTGCTCTTTCTCTCTCTAAAAAAAAGTTTATATGTTTAGAAATACGTTGAAAGAGACTACAGAACATACCAAATGTAATGTTGTTTTTGATGGTTAGAACATGACAAGTGTTTTTTGTGTACATATTCCATTTTCTACAATAAGCAGCATGTCTTGGGTGCCAAGGAAAAACTATGTAATTAACGTAAAAGACCCTAAGCTGCAAAATGTAATAGTTGTTTTAACACTCCTGTAGACTCTTTCTTTAATAATAAGATACCCAAATAATTGCCATTCAAATTACAAATAATGTTAATTATTGCTATATGAAATTCTCATAGCATTAATCAAATTAATTATGACTATTAGCTTTCATAAAATAGGGAATGCTTGTCTCTCTTGTCTCATAAATTTTGAATATGGGAACTTCAATAACATATGCTATGAAACCATTTTGTCCTTGAAAGATTAAAACAATTCTGTTGCAGCTTATGTTATGGTTTTTAGCTAATGTCCTCTTCTCACTGCCAGAATTTAATCATGCTGAAAAAAATTTTTTTCATCATACTGTACCTTAAGCAAGAAGCCTGGAAGTTTCTGTCAACATACTTAACAGATAGTAAATACACAAATGCTAGTCGTTTGTGATTCTTAGTCTCTTTGGCCATTTGATTACACTGTACACATGCAACCATTATCACACACACACACACACACACACCCCAGCTAAGGCAAAAATAAATAGATGGGGTAGATAGATAATCGATGCATTGATAGATACAACAAATACATAAATAATACACAAATAATTAAATAAATGGAGCTGAATCTTTGCCTCTTCAGATCCACTTTTTATAAACCACCTCACCACATCCAGTGTCCTCTGGCTTCCAGCTTAGGTTTGGCCAATGGGAGGCACCACATACTGGAAGAGAAGGCTCCCTCCATGCTGGGCCTTACTTGCCAGTCACTGGGTTTCTCTTCCCATGGGCTTCTGCTAGGTTCATATTAGAGCTCTTACAGACTAAGGGTGCCATGTATCCCAGTTCTCTACCACCTACACTTTCCCCAGCTGCTCCATATCCTGGCTGGAATTGGCAATCTTTTTAACTTCAGCTTGTGTGGTAGATGTGTGTCTGTTATCTGATTGTGCCTTCATTTGCAATTCTCTGATCACTTGGCTATTTGGAGATCTTTCTTTGTGAAATGCCTGTTTTCATATCCTAGTGATCATTTGGATACATTCTTCTATGAAGGGTCTGTTTAAGTCTTTGCCCATTTTTAAAAATCACATTGTCATTCTTTTTTGTCTGTTTATTTTATTTTGTAGGAGCTCTTTGTTACGAATATAAATCCTTTATGAAATATATGTGTCACAAATATCCAGTGTCTAGTTTGCTTTTTAGCAGTTTTAATGTTAAAAATGTCTTTGAATAAATATAAAATTCTAATTTTAATGTAGTCCAGTTAATGTTTTCTAGTTCAGATTGAGGCTTTGGCAGTCTGTGTAAGAAATCTTTGTTTACACCAAGGAAAATATTGAGGATTTTCTTCTGTTTGCTTCAGGTAGCTTTACTGTTTCCTTTTTTATATCAGGTCTATGATCTATCTCAAATTAATTAACTAATTAATTAATTAATTAATTAATCAACTATGTAAAGGATCAAAGTACATTTTTCCATTTAGATATCCACTGAACCCAGCACTCTTTACCCTCCTAAACTGGAGTGGTGCTTTTGCCATTTGACATATCGTATATCCTGTGTGGAACTATTTCTGGGCTCTCTATTCTAGTCTATTGGTCTGTTTGTGCTGGTGGTAAGCCTACACTATCTTAGTTTCTATAGCTTTACAGCTAGTCTTTATATCTGGTACTGTACATCCTTCATTTGTTTTTCTCTATCAAAATTGTCTTACTTTATTAGGCCTTCTGCATTCCCATAGAAAATGTGTCAATTTATACACACAAAAATTAGAAATTTCAGTGAGATTGCATTGTATCTGTAGGTAAATTTTAAGAAAATTGTTTTTAAAAATATGAGGTTTTAAATTTTCTTTTAAATACAGTAGCATTCCATAGGTTATGTTATATTGAATTATCTTTCACTTTAAAATATCTCCTAATTTCCTTTGTAAATTCTTCTTTGACTAGTGGGTTATTTAAAAGTGTGCTGATTAATTTCCAATCTTTTGAAGATTTTAAAGCTATTTTACTCCTGGTGATTTCTAGTTTAATTCCATTGTGAAGAGATCTTTGCAGGACTTCACTTCTTCATGATTTGTTGAGATTCACTCTATGGTCCAAGATATGTATATTTTGGTAAATGTTCCCTATACAACTGAAAAGAATATAAATGTTATGGTTTTAGGGAGTCGTGGTCAATATGTGTCAATTAGTCAAGGTGGTTAATTGTGTTGCTCAAATCTTCTAAATCTTTATTGATTTTAACAATTTTTCCATAAGTTACAGAAAAAGTGTGTTAAAATCCCTAATATTGACTTTGCTTTTATTCTTTCTCCAATTTTGTTAGCTTGCATTTATATATTTTAAAGTATGTATTTAAGTGAATATAAATATTGAATTGTTATATCGTTCTCTCGAATTGAGCATGTTATCATATGAACTGACACATTTTTGTCTAGTACTACTTGCCTTATAATTTACTTTGATATCAATATACTTACACCAGCTTTTTTTCCCACTAACGTTTGCATGGGAAATATTTGTCCTTGTACTTTCATCCTTTCCGTTTTTCTAATTAATGTGTGCTTCTTACAAATAACATGTAGTTCAATTTTCTGTGTTCACCCAATCTAACACACTTTGTCTTTCAACTGAAATATTTTCCGTTTACATGTGATATAACTACTAATATACCTAAGTTTAAATGCTGCGCCTCCTCAAGGGAGTGGCAGGTTCTTCCAAGTAAGAATTGAAGCAAACAAGATAAGCAGAATACAAAAATGATCATTGCTACTGCCACGCATCCCTGGGAAGACAGACGGGTAGCAGAAGTGGTGAAGTTCTGGCAACTGCTAAGTGGAGCCGGAATTTAAATATGAACTATACAACTGAAATCTAAGATCTTTTCTCTTCTAACAAGAACACGTGCCCTCTTCTACTTTGAAAAGATCTTTTCTAATGCTACAATCTAGAAAGGTACACAGAAATGGTTTTCTGTGCGATGGTGGTTTAACACCGACTGGAAATCCTATGCAGAGTCGGGACTCAATAAACACGAGTAACCTTTCCTTAATTGGAAATTTCTTCCAGCCGTCAGTAGACATATGTTTAATAATTGCCCTCTATGAGTAAGGGCCTAAAACTGAATAATATAAAATGGTATTTTGGAGGAATATGGTGAAGGAATATCTGAGGGAAGTGTAAAGGCACTAACTTTTCATTTTCTTTATTAGGAAGACAATAGATGACATTTAAGGGGAAATATGGATAAGCATGAAAATATGTAGGTAAAAACCAAGGAAAAAGCTTAAAAAGTTGAAATTTAATACTTAAGGTCATTCTATAAGTTGAAAAATAGGTTAATAAAAATTCCATAAATATTATTAGTTGGTAAGAAAAAACGTTTTAAGTTAATTTACTAAAAAGGCTTTTAAAGAAGACAAAATTTCATAAAAATATTATATACATCTTGACAAAAACAACACTGTAAGTCTAGAAATAGCTAAACACCTCTATGCTATCAATTTCCTTCAGTATATTACATTTTTCTTAGAAAAAAAGAAAATACTTATTTTCTGCCCACACCTATTTTGTGAATGACTATCCAATACAATGTTATACTGAAATCCTAAATTGTTTCAACCAAACCATAAGTCTGAGATATGAAATTAGCTACTATATACTGAATTGCAGCCCAGGTAAATTACTGTTTGCTCAAGGGACCACTATTGAATGTGGATCATTTTCAACATGATTTTTAAATTACGTAATTACATTTATTTGGTTTGTTTCTAGAGGAAATATGCACAGTTCACTGCTGCCCTCTGCTGCATGGAAGGGTGAGGAAATAAAGAACTGTCACAGAAACTTGCTATTTGACCTACGCTTACCTGATTTGCTGTGTTAACCCACACCCGCCACACTTTCTGTGAAAAATGAAATACAGACTATTACAAAAGGAGACGCTGGATTTGATTGTTAGTGCCTCTAGAACACCCTCATACTTTTAAAGAGAAGACAGTAATTTAAAAAAGAAAACTCAGACAAGATCTTTGTGAAGTAACTACTATTTCAAAGACAAAGTCTGGAAGAAAATTATCTCATTACCAATAGGTCAGGATAGCTTTTCTTAAGTGATTTACTGTCTTACACAGGAAGGTGATTTAGAGAACATATCGTTCAAATGCCCAGTCAATGATAAAATCTCATTGTTGCTAATTCAATTTTACATTTTAGAAATTTCAGAGCTCTTTTTCTCATATGTAGAATGCCTCCAGCTATCACTTCTAACAGGTGGCTTTCCATAATAGCAAGAAGTCTTAAACAACCTTCTGACAAATAAAAGTTTATTATAAGCAAGAAATCACCCAATCTAGCCACATGAGTCCGGAGCATTCCCACTGGGTCCTCATGGACTCTCACGAGCAAAGTGCAATGTCAGTCCTTTGGCAGAGTCATCCAACACTGGAGGCAGTTCACAAAGTGACTGCTCTATAAGTGGGATGCAGTGGCAGTATGGGACAGTCAGAACCAAACATTAGACAGCATAACATCCCATTCTAAAAAACAAAAGTATCTTCTTACGTTGCCAAAATAACATTAACTCCTGTAAACAAAATAACAGAATACTGCCCAATAAAACTAAAAGTGGTTCCTGAATATCATCACCTGGTCCATTTCCAGTTCCCACATATACCCAAAATGTGCTTTGTAACATCTAAGCAGTGTCCCTCAATGCCTTTTGGGCGACACTTTGACTTGGACAATGGCTTTTTGCGAGTAGGGATTTCCCCACATTAGTTGGGAATATTCTTCTATCCTTGGATCCTTGTGCAAAAAAAGGGTTATTTTGGAGCTGCATTTAATCGCAGAATCAATCCACCTTTTTATCAGACATGGCAAAAATTGCTCTGTGATAGGAGTGGGTGCACCAGACGAAACAGAGCTTTGGGATGACAATGCCACACATCTTGGATTCTTACATTTTGCTCCTGCAAGGCAATTGTCCAAAGTGGATGAAGATGGAGTTCAAAGATTCCCTGAGATTAAAAAACAAACAAACAAACAAAAACCTCCCAGGATATATTAGTGTTTTGTGCTTTATATCTAGTAATTATTTGATAGTTGACAGATATTGGCTTAAATTTGCTTTCACTGCACCATTTCACCTTTTAAAGAGGCTATGAAAGAGCTTCTAAAAGCTAGAGGTACTGATATTTATCACCTCCAAAAGAAAAAAGAAATTTCTGACAACTGATAAATGGTTGAATCGGTCAGATTTGAGAACTGATACCAAAGGTGGTGAATTATTAAAACCAACAGAAGATTTGAAAGATTGCAAGATGGAGAGGACATTGTGAACAACAGTGGGAAATTTGGAATATTCTTGTGAGTTAAAGTACAATTACCAAGCAAAACACTAAAACCAATATATTTTAGAATACTAATATCAAAGATGATGCAAAATCAAAGAGTAATGGAGTTGACCAGAGAAAATTTGCTGGAGATGAGCTTTAAATCATCTGTTAATGGGAAAAACAAACAAAAAAACCCAGACATTTAAATATAGAAAACAAACTGTTGGTTGTCAGGGGGAGCTGGGTGAGGGGATGGGTAAAATAGGTGATGGGATTAAGGACCAGTGAGTGATGTATGGAAGTGTTGAATCACTACATTGTACACCTGAAACGAATCTAACGATGTATGTTAACTATACTGGAATTATAAAATAAAGTAAAATAAGTAAAGTAAAATAAAATAAAATTAAAGTAAAATAAAATAAAATAAAATAAAATAAGAGTACACTTATCTTGATGCACACTGAGCAATGTATTGAATTGTTGAATCATTGTATTGTACACCTGAAACTAACATATCACTGTACGTAAATTATACTTGAGAAAAATGTAAAAAATAAAAAAGTGAAATTACCATACACGTTAAAAAAATCAGCTCTTAACCCAAGAAAGAAGTCTGATTGAATTAAAGGAATCAGATCTTTCTAGTTTGAAAAGACAATCCTTAATGCTTGAGACAGATGAAGAAGTTCTCTAGGTAGAAAAGCCTGGATAACACAAGTAAGTCACGAAGATGAGAACTACAGTGTAAAGAGAATCTAATGAAATGAGACCAGCCAGCCTAGGCTTTTGTAACATAATTTTGATGTTGCCAACACTTGTAATCTATGCAGTAACTCCACCACACTTGCCAGCAAAAGGTGGCAAAGTCCCCTTTCAAGCTGAAAATTAAAAAAAAATATTTTAGTTATATAAGAATTAAATGCATTTGAGGTGCCTGGGTGGCTTAGTTGGTTAAGCATTGGACTCTTGATTTCAGCTCAGGCCATGATCTCATGGTTCATGAGTTCAAGCCCCACATCGGACTCTGTGCTGTCAGCACGGAGCTTGCTTGGGATTCTCTCTCTGTCTCTCCCCTGCTCATGCTCACTCTCTCTCTCTCTCTCAAAATAAATAAATAAATGAACATTTAAAAAATAATTAAATGCATTAAAATTATATTTTTGGCATAAATTTCTATTTAGATTTTCAAGAAAAAAGTAAAAGTTTAAGTATTGAAAATGAATGCAGCCCATTAACATACAGAATAAAAACAGAAGCAATGCTACAGAAAAGACAAGGACTACTTAAGTAATTGACAATGTGATCAATGAATTTATTTCCTTGCCAAGCAAAGGAACACAGACCAATAAAGCAAATTACCATTAACTTAGTGAAATGTCTTTATCTTAGTGGGAAAAAATCAGTGGGTTTTAATGTGCTGAAAAGGTGGAGTTTACTATAGTAATGCTACTTAAGGATTGAAAATAGACATTCCGGACGGGACAGAATGGTTCCTAAGTCTGTACTTAACTGACTAAAATGAATCCGGTTGTTCCTTGTTCAGGAAGGCATCTGTTAAATCTAGTGAGAATGTAGGGTACTGATAGCTCTCAAAATTCTTTGTCATTTATCACCTGAAGCAGATGGCCTTTCAAAGTTCCTGGTCATCAGTTTCAAAGAGTTATGATGAAAAATATCATTTAGTTTTGATATCTTTTAGGCAAGCATTGGCTTAAGAGGAGAAGTGTCATTTTACACAATGTGCAAGTTATCTAAATTGGATATCTGTGTGACTAAATTTCTCTACTATGTCTTACCCTTCTACTTCCTGTACCTCATGGCCCCAAACGGACAAGGTTGGCAAAAACAGATCACATTGGGTGTGATTTCTGATAAAGGTAACATGAATAAACTTCCCAGGTATAAGGTTCATTGCTTAACATTTCTGTACCTTGAATGAGTAACAGGATTGTGTGGGATAATGCTTTCCATTTGCTGGAAATGGGTCACTTGGGTTCATCAGGAATAACTTGATCCATTTGTTCTCATACAACTTATTAGATTTACTAAAACCATAAAGTTAAATTTATATTGTTGGGAAAAAGCTGTATGAGCCAACATGAATTTACAATAATATGAAATTCTATACCTCTTTCTTTTGACCAGGATACATTGGCCAATTTCACAAGTAATTTCACGTTGCCTGAGGATAACACTTCAAATATAGCAAAGTATGCCCTTCCTTATTCAGAGTGAGTTGGAAATGTGATCTGTAACTAAAGCACAATGATTCAACTTCTCTTTAACAGAAGAGACATCAATGATTGGCATCTCCCGAAATGAGCTATGTTCTTTTATGATGTTTGCCAGTTGGCATGTTGAAATGCAGCCCTTCATATATGCCCTATTTTAATTTAGAAGCTCTCCAAGTTAAAAATGGCAAAGACTGGCATGTAAATAGCTAATCAAATGGAAGGTATACTAGTAAATGCCAGCTCATCCACTAATCTCCCATATAGTTATTAAACTAAGGTAGTTTGCCTATGTGACCACCACCTGTGGTTATGTAGCCTTAGACAAGTTACACAAATTTTATGTGCCTTCATTTCCTCATTTGTAAAGTAGAAATAATAATAGCATCCACTCACAGGGCTTTTGTGAAGAACAAATAAGATAATACATGTAAAACTCCTGGAATGGAGCCTGACACATATCAAGTAGAAAATATGTTAGCTACCAATATTATTGCTACCAAATTCTGTACATTTTGGTGACATCATATTGTTCATTATTACTCTACCATGAAATCATTCTGCCAATTCATCAAGTCAAGAACCAGGAAGAATAATTCTCATGGGCATGGCATTTTATTTTTGGGAGATTATGAATAGTCAGGTTAGTTTCGAGTTAGAAAATCTGAGATGAAAGGAACTAGGGACATTAATTACTTTCTTAGATGGGTTGAAAATGGAGTAAGTAATAAAAGAATTCTCAGGTTTGACACACCCTGATCACCAGCTATGTGAGTTATAGAAGAAATTAATTGTAGAATTGTGAGTAATGCTTATTTTCTTTTTTATGCTTTCCTTTATCTTTACATTTTTCTAAGCCAACCAAGCCAATCACTTCTACAGCAAAAATTAAAGTAAGCAAACAAAAACAAACTCTGACAATGTTTTTTAAAGGAAGAAACCAAAGAAAATGTTAATTGAATAGTAACTCCACTTGTTGAAAATAAATTTTTGTGATCTTACTAAATAAGCTTTAGTTACCTAAAACAGCTAGAAGCCAAAAATCATAATCTGATGATATGCATAGATGAGGAGTAGCCACAGTGATTTGGAAAAATAATTTCCAATTTATTGTCTATGAAAAACTTGTTCTAGACTCATCTTGGGTGATAATGGGAGACATCCCCTCCACCAACACATTCAAAACAGAGCAAATGCAATATAGAAACATTAACACTAATATCTGTTAGTACTAAAATCGTGAGCTCCAAACCCTTATTTGCCTACTAATGGAAAGCACCTCTTCAACTGTCTTTGAGGATTCTCAAGGGTGCTCACAAACTGTGTCTCATCAGTTCTGGCCTTTTGCCTCCTCCTGCTATTGCTGCTGCTCCTCAGCCTGGTTTCACTTCTTAGTCAAGGTGCCACCTTGGAGCACCTACTCCTGATCCATTACTGTATCACCATACTTTCTGCGTGACACTCAGTTTGGGGAAAGGTCCTGTAGCAAGGGCATACATGCTTTAACATCTCTTGGTAGTTAATGACAGAGCTCTTCCACTTGCTACATGAGAACATGGCCAAGGCAGGTTCTCATGACCCAGGCACCCACTGAGAGGGCAGCTACATGCAGCCATGAGTTTCCTTGACTTGAAGTGTCACAGTTGCCACCGTCCCCTCTGCTAGAGAATACCTCCTGATTTACCCAGGCATCAGTATTATATATGGTGAGATGAATATTTGCCAACTATTGTGTTCATTTATTCTGCGCAGTCAGGGAATACTCCACAGCAAAGATGCAGGAGTCCCCAAATGTTGTAGCTGTTTCTGAGTTCATGTATTTCGTCATTGATCCCAGGTCATGCAAATACCCCCACAGTCCCCAACTGGAATGAGTTTCAAAATCATTTAGGTCCTTATATCAGCAGGACTTTTTCCCATCAGTCTCTTTTCCCATCCCCAAGAAGGCAACCTTTTGTGCAGATTAGTAGATTCAGATAAATAAGATACCTACAAACTCTTGGTCTTACAAGATATAGGAGTGAATGCCTTTACCCACCCCAGATAAGTTTCAAATAAGTATACCTTTAGCATGTATTCACTTCCCAAGAAATGAAGTTGGTAGCTCTGGTTTTCGCCCCCTTTTACCTTTTCATGTTTCAACCAAGTGAAGAACTGAAATTCATAGACCAAAGAGTAGTTAGCCAGCTGTCTAAGCATGAACTGTTAAAACTCTGGGAGTTATCATTGTTTCTGACTGTTTGCTTATGATATAATTATTTGCATAAGCAGTAGGAGATAACATATACATTTTATATCTTTTTTGATCAAAAGTAAATACTTGAAAGTATTAAAACAGTATGGAATTAAGGAAAGGTAAAAGTGTGGGAAAGAGAGTGAGAAAAAGCACAGGAAAACCAAGGAAGTGTGCTGATGTCCTAACACTGGTTATGTTGGAAATGATTTTGGAAGAAATATTTGGGAATTTTTTCACTTTTTTGTATAATTGTAAAATGGTGTGATTGAGGATGTTTTACTTTTTTGGCAATATGGAAAAAATAATTTAAAAAGCATAGTAATTTACTTTCATCTTTAGGGTGCACATTTTTACCCTGACATTGCGTTAGTACTGAATAGTTTCTCTAGATTTTAATGTCATAGAAATAGAAATAATGTCAACTCTTTTGCCACAGATTATTTTTAATTTGAATGTTCTGCTATTCACTAAAATGATATTAGTGTAGTCCAGCTTTTCCATTCCTGAATGTTATCCTTAAACTATCTGATGAAATAAAATTCAGTTGCTTTCTTATCAGAGCCTAAAAGTATCTGCATTAGAGATGAGAAAGGAACCCATTTCCTATAAATTCAAAATCCAATTCTATTCTGTGTAAGATATAGCCAAAAGTAGGGTGCACTGTCTTAGATAAGCCATTTAATTTATGTGGAAAACAAGAAACTTCAGCCAGTGTTCAAGAATTTCAAATCTACTGTCTTGAAAGTAGATTTAGTTTCATATTTATCACACTAATCTTCACTGTTCATTCTCTCTCCCTCCCTCCTCGCTCCCTTTCTCTGCTATTGATACATTTCTGTTGAAAAAGTACCTGGTATAAATGTCGGGTTGTGAAAAATGACCCCATTTATTTTGTAAACAGTCACATACAATTTCTTACTTTGTTTTTAGATAGCAATAATATTTCATAGATTTCTTTGAAAGCTACAACTGATAAAGTCAGTTGTGTAGCCCATATTGGAGTGATTTGTTTCTCTTTAACCTGTCCCTAGCCTGATTTGTGAGCCTCTATTAGAACAAGTAACTCCCCTAAAAAGAAAAAATCATCTGTATTCTCACCCTCTACCCCAACTCACACTCAGATACTCTATAGAAAGAACAGTAAACATGACCCTGTGAATGTAAACTTGAAGTTGAAAAGCCTGAAGCAATGCTGTGGCCAGTGCTGGTGATCAGATATGGAAGAGAGAAAACAAAATTATTGTCATATTTTTCTTCTTTACCAGCTTCCTAGATTTCTCTGTTCTATAATATATGATGGAGATCAATGGAGTGGGCGATTTTTTTCTAACTAACCCCAGGCCTGGAAAAGAATGGCATTAGACTGACTAAGAAGGACATCTCAGTGGAGGAGACTAGTATAGGGTCTCAGTCTTTGGAAGGACAAGGAGCTGGGCTCGTGGAGCTGGGAACAAGGAAGGCCATAAGGACTTTTGTATTGGAACAGGAAACAGGAAACAATCATTGTGAAACTTAGGAGGAAATGCACCAAAGATTTTACTTGAGCAAGGCCAGCATCTAGTGCAGTCGTGTCAGTTAATCTGGTGGCCTTTGAAAATTCTTATTTGTCCCCTTGAACCAAAATGATAGTTAGTATTCCACCTGTTCCATTCTGTCAGCAGAGAAAGATAGAATGTGAGAAGAGATTTTTGGTAAGTCCTGTCCCAAAGATTAAACAACTAAAAATACAAATCCATGGAAGTTTGAGTTACCAATTTAGATTCAGGTTAGGAACTACAATTGGAAGAAATTTGAAAGGTTTGTGATTCCCTGCGTTTGCAATTTTGTAGTTGTTATGTGTAGTGACTGGTGACTTTTTGTTGTTATTAACAGCCTTCCTGATTATCCTTGAGAACAACAAATATCAAAGAAACTATGGTGACTGATTGCATTTTTGAGCTCAATTTTGCAGGGCAGAAGGAAACTCCAAGGAGCTAGAAGATAAGGTAGCATTTACAAAAGAAGAAGAAAGCATTTGTGTCCTTGGGACCTATCGAAAAGAAGAATGAAGACTGTGAGTGTCTGTCCTAGTTTTGCATGATTTTAGAAGAGATTTTAGCCATAAAAAACATTGGTTGATATTTCTTAAGTTTTAATTTTATTTGCAACGTTTATGAAAACTTTTTATTTCTATATTATTGGATTAAAAGTTTATACAAGTAAGAAGCAGCAGGCTATTTGGTAAAAGATATTTAATTGAGTTTTCTAAGGGGAAGGAAAACAAGGCTTAAACAAAGCCAAATATGAGTATCCCGAAACCTCTCTTCCTCAAATTATCTTATCCTCAGACTTGCAGAGGTATAGCTGTACTAGTGGGTACACTCATTACATTAGTGAAAGACAATCTGGTCCATTCACTTGGCATAATTCTAGGAACAGAAGCATATTTTAGTAGTAAGTTATAAATTTCTTACCAAATATGCTTCCTGTATGTCCCCACACCAAGTAGTTAACAGGCTGCAAAAAAAGTAATAAGACAATCCTCTGAGAACTATTTTATTAAGTCATTTCCCTTCTTGCGGTTCAGAGTTCAAGAGAGTTCAAAGTTCAAAGAGTTCAAGAGTATAAGCCAAAATGGCGCATAGCATTATGCAATACAAATTACAATCAGAAGACTAAATATACACGAATTCAGAATGCTGATGATCACTCCTCAATCCAAAAATATAAATAGTTTCAGGCATTTGCTCATGTTCCCCTCTGGCCTAGAATAATGTAGTAATTAGGGATGGCAGTCATCACCTGTTTGCTCGTATAGCCCTCTGAGGTAAGACTGTTCCTAATTAGAGGCAGTTAATATATGGGATGTTGAATCACTTGGTATGACATGAGAGTTAATCAGATTCTCTCTGTTGACTGCAGTTGAAAGTAAAGAATTCACAATTGGAAAGCTGAGAGACAGGAGGACCAAAACTCCTAGACTATGGCCAAGTCATAACTGCAAAGTCTTCGAGGACAAAATCCATTAACTACAAATTTTGAGTTTTCAAGATTCCAAGAAATCCATACCCTTCCTATCAAGCTCTAGGTTTTGTAATTTCAATTTTTCTTTTTAACATTTATTTATTTTTGAGAGACAGAGAGAGACAGAGCACAAGCAAGGGAGGGGCAGAGAGAGAGAGAGAGAGAGAGAGAGAGAGAGACAGGATCCAAAGCAGGCTCCAGGCTCTGAGCTGTCAGCACAGAGTCTGATGGGGGGCTCAAACCTACAAGCCCTGAGATCATGGCCTGAGACAAAGTCGGACGCTTAACTGACTGAGCCACCCAGACGCCCCACAAACTCTAGGTTTATTGAGACCTTGGTGTGACTTCTCTTCCCAAATTTCCATGAGAAGCCATTTATTTTCCCAAGGGCAGCTTCATAATAAATTGAATTAGCTTAAATTTTTTCCATTTGTTGCAACTATAAGAAGCAGACCAAAATACCCTCTACTCTATTTTCCACCAAAGTAAAATCTCTTCCAGGCATTATTCAGCTTACAGTCTCCAAGTAGCATTCTTTTAGCCTATCTTATACATTTCCTCCTAATAGAAATGTACATTTTGTACCATATAAATCAGCCATTATTTATTTTCTCTAGTTGTTTTCCTTTCCTTGTTCTGTGCATTTCACAAGAACTGGGAGCAAATTTTCTTTTCTTGTATCCCGTATAGCACATGATACACTCACATATCAAATAGGAGCTTTGAAAAAATATTATAATTTAAGAGACCCAACTAAGTGGAAAGGAAAATAATAGAATTGGATTAAATAGGTGGGATTAATAACCGAAGGCTTTTATCTCATGTGATTCCAGTTTCCCTGAACTTCCAACTGTAGACTGAGTCAGCCATCAAAAATCTTCAGTTGCCACCTGCTCTGGGCCAGACGTAGCAGGGCTCACAATATTCATCCCCCTCATCATGAGTCCAGCCCAAGTCTCAAGGATTATCACATGGATGCCAGTCCCCTATTCTTCTATAACAGCATTATGTCATCTCTCACCCTCCTCCATCTTCCCAAATGTTTCCCTTGTGGCTTCTGGAACTCCTAGTCTGTTGTTCCCACATCCCACAATCCCTCCTCTGAAATTTCCTACCCCTTATTGCTCTAAATGAAATTTGGCTCTTGCCTGAATAAATTTCTTCCTGCTTCTCTCTCAAATACAGACATAAATTACACTCCCTATGGTCCTTACAGTACAGACACTGAATAAGTCTTATCATAGTTCCCTCATTGTCACTCCCAAACTACTTTAATCTTCTTTCAAAACTGCTTCTTTTTTGAAGCACATATCAGAGTGCTTACCACTCTCACTATACCATGATATGCCATCTACCAAACTCTCAAAATCTCTCTCATCAATGGATTCTGCTACTCCATTCACTGGTCTTATGACTTTATCATTCACAGATAGCCATGTAACACCCTGGCCTCTCAGTGCTTGGACTTTTCAGGACCAACAGTCTTTTCCTCCTCTTTACCTAAACTACCCTCACAAATCTTCATCCTTTGATAATTACTTATAGTCTTATGTCCTATCTCCCTAAGCTAGTTCCAATCTACTGACTCTGCTACTTTTTAAATTATTATTATCCATATCCCCTTCTAAGTCCCTACCTTTCCCCCATCAAGCACAGATTCCATGGTCCAAAACTGTAATGACTCTTTTATAAAAATTCTTTCATCATACTGGACTGGGAAAACCCTAACCCTAGTTAAACTCAACTATCTGCTTACTTGATGCAGCTGTCTCCAAGCAGCTAAAAACCCTGGATAAATTGCGGATACTTACTGACTGGACTCACTATAAATTTGTATCCATACTAATGGCATCCAGCAGTGTTCTAGTAAATCCACTTTCCTCTCTGAAATGAGTTAACACCTTGATTTCCTTAAATCTCTAAAGCTCAGATGCCTCCCACATACAGTTGTCAAAAACTTCCAACTCATATTTCATTGAAAAGGATAAAATCCTTTCCAAAGCCAATCCTGTCCTCTTGCTACCAATTTTCTCAAACTACCATCAACCATGCACACACAAATTCTGCTTTCTATCCTCTTCTAATGGAATTAGGGTCCCTTTTCCTAGCCAAGTCTGTTACTTCCCCTTGTGCCCTAGATCCTATCTTTCCCCGCCTTTAAAATAATATTGCTTTTGATTTATCCTCTTTCTCTCCTACATCACGTTTTTCTCTCTATGCTGAGTCATTTTTCAGATTAGAATTATGTACTGATATCTCCCTCATAAAAACAGGCAAACAAAAAGCCTTTTTTGATCCCATGAGAGCTTTCAGCCACATCTGTGTATCTTGGATCTCCTTCATAGAAAATTCTTCCCAATACTTGTCTAGACCTATTGTTTTCACTTCCTTAGATCACATTTTCTTCTCAATCCACTGCAGTTGAGCTACCATCCTCATTATTTCATTAAATTGGCTTTGTTCAGGGTAACCAATAACCTGAATCTTGTCAAAGCCAATGGCCATTTTTTCTGCCCTCATCTTACTGTGATTCTTCTCTCAACAATTGACAGAGTTGGTTTCTCTCTCCTTTTTCCAACACCTTTATTCTTCAATTCTGTGACCATAGTCTAATTTTTCTTCATACTTGAAACTTTTCTCTCTCTGTTTCTCTTTCTCTTCCCCCTTCTCTTCCTCTCCCTTTATCTGCCTTTCCCAGATTATCCTCCCCCATATGACCTCCATGTTGACCTCTGTGTTGATGTCCCAAAGCCAAGCTCTATATCTGAGGCCTCATCTTTTCCCATAAATCCTATGCCATTAAATACAGCTGTACACTACAATTTACAAATTCATATCTTGATCTTCAACCTTTGTTTTAATGTTTATTTATTTTTGACCGAGAGAGAGAGAGAGAGTATGAGTGGGGGAGAGGCAGAGAGAGCTGGAGGGGCAGAGAGAGCTGGAGACACAGAATCTGAAGCAGGCTCCAGGTTCTGAGTTCTCAGCACAGAGCCGGATGCGGGCCTTGAACTCATGAGCTGTGAGATCATGACCTGAGACGAAGTTGGACGCTTAACTGACTGAGTCACCCAGGTGCCCCTCAACCGCTTTTGTTTTAAAACATAGACTTGAATATCTAGCTGTTCAATTCATATATGCAATGGATATCCAATAAATATTGGCATGGCTTACTCCTTCACGATCTTTAGGTCTTTCTACAAACATCACCTCCCTGCTGAGACCACCCCCCAAAAATAGGAAAGAGTAAACCTACTTTAAGACTTCAATTTTCTTTGTAAAGTTAAATTTGTCTTCATAGCAATTATCACCATCTGGTATGTATTATTTATTTATTGTCTCCTTCCCCACAGCCCAGGAAATCTAGCTTCAAAAAGATAGGGACTTATTCTGTTGCCTTCACAGCTGTATTTCCAGTGCTAAGAATAATCATGGACTGATAATATGCACCCAATAAGTATTTGTTGAATTACTATTCCTCACAATACATCTTTCAGAAAATGGCACCACTATAAAACTATTTGCTCAGAACAAGAGCCTCCAGAATTATACCTGATTCTTCTCTTTCTTTCACCCTCCACATCCCATCCTGTCAATCTAATTCAAAATGCATACCACATCCTAACATTCCTCACTGTCTTAATCGTTCCCCCACTTCCAGTCCAAGGCGCCATCCTGTCTCACTGTTCTATTTCTGTAACCTCCTAACCAATATTGCCTCCTGCCCCAAGATATCCCCCCATACACTACAGCTGAGTAATCTTTCTAAATAGCAAATTTTATCCCATCACCCTGTACTCAAAATTCTCTAATGGTTTCCCACTGAACCTATAAAATATTTTAAACCATTCAACACAGTATGTGAGATCTTACACAATCTCATCTTTGCTCACATCACCATCTTTATCTCTCCACACTACCCCTTGTCATTTCCTTTGACACACCATGAGCATCCCCATCTCCTGTCTCTGTGCTTGGAGCACTTTCCCAGAGTTATTACCTAGTTGATTCCCTCTCACAGCTTGGGTCTTCAATGATACCTTCTCAGGCCTTCTGTATTCACCCTTTCCAAAGCAATTACTTTGTCCCTGCCTCTAAGCACTGATGTATTATCATGGGTTTTCTACACATAAGTAGTATCTGAAATTTGTTTATTGTATGTCTGTTTTTTTGCTTTTGGTTAATACCTTTATTTTCACCCAGAAGATTGTAGACCTGTAGGCAAGACCATATTATTTGCTATTCCATATCTACTACCTAGAACAATGTCTGACATATGGAAATGCTCAAGAAATATTTGTTTTCTGATTGACTAAATTGGAGTTGTATCACCAGCTAAACCCCAAGACCTGACTTTTACTGCTCACCTGCTTATGCTCATTAACCTTTGTCTTACATTTTTCCTTAAGCTCTTCTTTCTGGCTGACCTCAAAAGCAGGCAAATGAAACTTGAAACCACCCCTCACATGATAGCGACAGCCCTGACAAGACTTTCCACTGGCCTAGACCATCCAGACCATTTGAGATAAACCTCTGACTCACCTCACACCTGTGCAGGTGAACATTGGAATGACAACTGGAGTGACCCACAATTGCCTTTACTTCGTTACAATACTAAAATCTCTGCCCAAGGAGGAGACTCAGCCTCATTTATGTAACATCCAATGTATGTATAGGCATGTATCCTTAAGGCTCATACAGAACATTATTTCCTCCTCTACATATGATGACAAGGCTTCCTAACTAAATATTCATCCTAACCTTAAACAAAGGGTACCCATTCACCCTCTCTTGGGGAGTCACAGCTTTGGAAGCTATTCTCCCATGATCTTTTTATTTGCTGCAGATAAAGTTTTTTTTGTGTGACAAGTCACCTAATGTAGCTTCTGTGACTCACCAAAGAGCCAACTCACATTAGTTCGGTTACAGTTGGACAACATGGTTAAATCTCACATTATACCATTAACTCATTTTGTGGCTAAGTAAATACTTTAACATCACTAAATGCTAATTTTCATAATATAACAATAACAGACCTATAAATTAGAAGGCTATAATGAACCTCAATTGAGACCACACAAACAAAGCTTCTATGTAAGCCATAAAATACTATAATTATACTCCAATCACCATCGATACTGATTGCTTACATTATTAAAACCCTGTAAAGACTAGTTGGAGTTTTATACCAAGAATAGGCCAAAAAATAAGTTAAAAAGACACCTTTAGTATTAAAATATATGTTTTTGTGAAATAATACTTGATCTTTGAAATATTATGTTAATGTATTACTCTTTATTTCTATGATAAGGAAATAATATTCAACATTGGTTGTCATGCAATTTATTATAATTAAGGGGGAACATCCGTAGAGAATTTTGTTCAATGTTCTTAATTAAATTTTGATATCTCAGACACGATATTTATGAAAAATCTACAAGTATGCCTTACCACCATGGCCCTTTTTGACTATATCATTTTGCCATCTGCTTGAACAAATGCCCTGGGTTCAGTCATGGGTAAACCCTTGAGTCAAAAAAGGAAATAAAGGCTACACTGCAATGAAATGGCAACTGTTACATACAAATTGCCACTCTATCACACAACTAATTAAAGATAAAAGTGACTAACAACAAATTAAAATGAGAAGTATGTGAAAATACACAGATTACATTTTGAGTAGTGTGTTGGGAAGGTCTACTGGAAAATTAAATAAGCAGAAACATTCTGCTAAATTGAAAATAAAGCAATGATCTCAAAGCAAAAGTGAGAACTCTATTCTTGGGTCTAGAATTTATTAACTCTGATGGAATCTTCCACTTCTCTGGGGATCAATTTCTTTTTCCATAAAAAAATGAAAGGTGTAGGACCTGACCTAGATGACCCCCCAGGTATTTCATCTTCTGGCACTGGTATTCCATGAACATTTGAGAGACCAGCTCCTGGATGATAGGAGCTACAGACCAGAAAAGGACAGTGATAGAAGCTGGAAGGAGCTATCAGAGCCCAGGCACACATAGCATTTAGTAAGAAGGATATCTGGGTAGGCCCAGATTCAACTGCTAGCTTTAAGGTAAACTCTCTGAATGACCTCTGGGAATTTTTGCTTTAGTTTGGTCCCCAAACTCCAGAGCGTTTTCAAAATTATATGAGATAAGTGTGGGAAAGCCCCTTTTTGTCTTGGAAAATTCCAAAGGATAATTATAAATACCTTCTAGAGCTCAGAATCTCAGTGTTGCTCATGGGTATTTATTTAAATATTTGCCCAGATTCTGCTATCATAGATGGTATCAGAGATGACAGATTGCCTCTCTATTTATCAGGCTCTAAAAAGAATGTGCGCACTTTGACACAGTATGTTGGGAAAATCAGAACTCCCTAAGTGAAAAGAAAACAACTGTGAACTCTGTGATATTAAAGAAATATAGCTCCAATGAGACATGGATTTAAAGACATTTATCTTCAGTAGATGTAGATTTTTCTACATTAGGTGAATTAAAATTGCATGGAAATTTCCTGGAGATTTTGTACTTTTTTTGTTTTCCCACAAATTCACTTGAGTAACTTTGAGTAATTATGGCTTTTTTACACTTTGTGTTTCCCCAAATTTTCATCCCCCAAACTAACAGCAATTTAACTAATTACATTTTTAAGTTCAGTGGTAAACATAGGCAATCCAAAGTAAGTATAATTGCCAGGGAGAAAAATGTCTGGGCTCCAGGTTTAGTCTAGCCTTGCCACATGGTATTTGCTAAAAAGCCAGTCTCTTACCTATGTCAATTAATCAAAATGTTATGCTCTGAATCTGGAAATTTAGTGGTCAAATGTTCTAACAAAGAAAAACATTGTATTCTATAGAAAAAGCATTAAAAATTAAATCAAGATTTTTAATTATTATTATCCTTTTTCTCTCTTCGTATATATACATACATGTACAAAATACATTATTTTAATATGAACATATGAGATGAATTATCATTTTCCTGTTGATATAGAATGCATATATTTTTCACAGGACTTATATAATGATCAAAGTTGTAATTTATCTCAAGCTCCTATTTTTAGTCAAACTCAAAATAGCTAAGATAAAAACTATTATAAATATGAGATATCACATACAAAATATAAGTATAAAGTACAGTGCAGGTTAAAGTAGACTAACTGACCACCATGGATTTGAATTCACTTAAAAATGTCATTAACAATAAAGTAGGGTGCCTGGGTGGCTCAGTTGGTTGAGCAATCAACTTGATTTAGGCTCAGGTCATGATGCCAGGGTCGTGAGATCAAGCCCCGCATTGGGCTCCACACTGAGTTTGGAGCCTGCTTAAGATTCCTTCTCTCTCTCCCTCTGCTCCTCTCCTCCCATTCATGCTCTCTCTCTTTCTTAATTAATTAAGTAAGTAAAAATACTCAGAAATGGGTGTTAAACACATGTAACCATCTTACCACATAGCTTCTGTTTTCAACTTCCCAGAGACAGAAAGGAAATGGGAGACAAAGGCAAAAAGAAAAGATGGCAGAATGAATACAACTGAGAGAAGAGGTTCAAGAAAGCAAGGGAGGAAAAGGCAGTAAAAGAAGGAGAACATGGAAAAAATAAGGGGGGAATAATGAGGCTGTAAGACGAGCTACAGTTAAGTATACTGATGATTTTTCTTTCCATGACTTCCTGCTTGATACTTTACGTTTGATTAAAAAAAAAAAGGTTTAGTGTTTTCCAATGATTTTGCATCACAGGAACTGAGTTTCTTCTTCCTTTCAACTCACAGTAAAGCAAGCGGTGGTGGACATGATTTTTCATATTGTTGCCTCTTCTCCAAATCCAGTAGATCTTTACACAGAAGACAAGTGTCAACTTCCAAGATGGTACACTTACACACTGATCATCTTTTCTGTAGGTTCTGACACTTAGATATTACCCAGGCTCATGCACCCAATGGTGAAATGAGCTTGATAATCTTCGTATAAGCTAATACCATGGCATATGCACCTCTTCACATGTTCTTGATAAAAACACACAGAGAAATGAATAGTGCAGGCAAAATGAGATGATGAGACTATTTTAACTTTTATTGTTGGCATTTTAGTTTATTTGGCTTGACTTTTTTTTTTAAGGGCTAGGGTTGACTTATGGAAAGCATGGTGGAGAAAAAAAAATTGGGTCCTGGGGTTGACTCAGCCCTTAACTAGCTTTAAGAATCTAGATATTGCTGGGGGCACTTGGGTGGCTCAGTTGGTTAAGTGACCGACTTCAGCTCAGGTCATGATCTCACGGTTTGTGAATTCAAGCCCTGCGTCAGGTTCTGCACTGACAGTCAGAACCTGGAGCCCATTTTGGATTCTGTGTCTCTGTCTCTCTCTCCGTCTCCACCCCCCCCCCCCCCCCCCCACCGCTGATGGTCTCTCTTTCCTTCAAAAATAAATAAATATTTAAAAAATTAAAAAAAAAAGAATCTAGATATTGCTCAATGAGCAGTTTATTTTCAATATATAAATTCAAAATGTGGTATTTCCATACTGGCTCCTTAATTATTTATTTATTTATTTATTTTACCGTAAAACAAATACCAAAATGTTGGTAATTATTACTATTTTTTTTGTAGTAATGCTACCAACCACATAGTGGTATAATAATCTATTTCCAATTAAACCTATTTCTTCTGTACTGATTTGTCCTGTTAAGGGAGTGTTTTGGTATAATTGACCTCCTTTGGACCTATCCTTCCTCAATTATAATTTTTTTCTTTCATTGGCAATTGATTTCCAATTCCCTTTGTTACAATGATTTAGCTTCTGGAATCTCTATGCAAACCTGTACATTTAGCTTCTGGACTCTGTATTCAAACCTGTAACTCGGCTTGCATAGACCATGAACTGTTCCTCACATTTGAGAGAGGGAAGAGAGTTAAACTAACCTATTTATAATAACAACCTTGTGTTGCTACGAGATGTGCCATGGCAGAACTGAAAATCATTATCTTTGTCATGAGAACAGAAGGTATAAATAAGGTGACCAGAGAAGTTTTACTGCTGTTAGCAACAGATGCAGAAGAGCAAAACAGCTATTCCAATAATACTACCCATATGCTGGTGTGAACAAAAGAAAGATCTAGCAGTCCCAGGCTAAGTGAATTAGTGCTCCTCGTGATGCCATTGCCCAGGGCTGGGTTTTGTTCTTTTTCTGTGATGTCTTTTCAGTGCCAAATATGTTGTCAGTTCCCATTAACAAAGAGCCAGGCTGCCTAGAGTCTGGGTTAGACCTATTCTAAGGATGGCAATTGCCTTATTCTCAGGTTATTGATGTGATATATCCTTAGGCCTTGGATGCCCCTTGGGGTCCAAACAGTGCAAATAGGTTTTGTTTTGCTTTTCACTTTAGTTTTCAAAGCCACAGTTCTTTTCCCTGCCACCACCTCTAGCTAGAATTTTGTCATTCTTCCTTCATCATTTGTTCCTCTTCCTGAAAACATGAAATGTAAAAGGCTGACCCTGCCCGTGAGTGCACTAGGTAGTTGTACATGGCTGAAGGCTGAGGGAAGAAGGCTGTGAAGTTGCATTTTAACTCACAAGCCCATGACTGTGGGATTTGTACTTTTTTTTCTAGCACATTTGATGTGGTTGATGAACAAGTCTCCTTTTCACACACAGCTTCATCCCCAGGGTTTCCTGCTTATTCACATAAACATTGATAATAGTCTTTAAACAAAATAGAAATCCTATTCTGGTCAATGTGGAGTCACAAAGGAAGAGAAACATTTGCTTTTTTTTGCCTAGTTACTAGAGATATAATATGGCTTGCCTACATGTGTACCTGAATGTCAAGATTTCAAAAACAGCTCGTTTGCTCTGATTGGTTTCTCCAATAACCTCTGCATATTTGTCATGCTGTAGATAAGATTTTGGTAGTCCACATTTACCCACTCATAAATCAACTACTGATTTGAGACTAATGTTACATGCAGTATATTATAGTAAATACTGTGGGGAGTACAAAAATGAATTAGTATATTTATCAAGTGGATCCAAGTCCGATAGAGGAGATTAATACCTACATATAAACAATTTTGTACATGCTTTGTAAGGAGAATGTGGTTACCACTGATTTAGCTCAAGCTAGAAGTCTCTACATCATCCTCAATTTTCTTTTTACATCATATCATACATTAGTTGCACAATGCAACAATGCTCTGCACAATTTTTTTAAAATATTCTTGAATGTTTCCCTTCTTTTCACTACCAATGTATTAATTCATAAACTTAAACTTTCTCATTTGATTGATTGCAATGAATTGGTTGTTTGATTATTCTGGAAGCTGTAGGGAGCCATTGGAAGATTCAAAAGACAGGGACTATCTGATTATGCTACTCCTTAAAAAAATAGTATTGTTGAATCAGGAGACTATAGATGCTGGAGAGGATGTGGAGAAACGGGAACCGTCTTGCACTGTTGGTGGGAATGCAAACTGGTGCAGCCACTCTGGAAAACAGTGTGGAGGTTCCTCAAAAAATTAAAAATCGACCTACCCTATGACCCAGCAGTAGCACTGCTAGGAATTTACCCAAGGGATACAGGAGTACTGATGCATAGGGGCACTTGTACCCCAATGTTTATAGCAGCACTCTCAACAATAGCCAAATTATGGAAAGAGCCTAAATGTCCAACAACTGATGAATGGATAAAGAAATTGTGGTTTATATACACAATGGAGTACTATGTGGCAATGAGAAAGAATGAAATATGGCCCTTTGTAGCAACATGGATGGAACTGAAGAGTGTTATGCTAAGTGAAATAAGCCATACAGAGAAAGACAGATACCATATGTTTTCACTCTTATGTGGATCCTGAGATACTTAACAGAAACCAATGGGGGAGGGGAAGGAAAAAAAAGGAGGTTAGAGTGGGAGAGAGCCAAAGCATAAGAGACTCTTAAAAACTGAGAACAAACTGAGGGTTGATGGGGGGTGGGAGGGAGGGGAGGGCGGGTGATGGGTATTGAGGAGGGCACCTTTTGGGATGAGCACTGGGTGTTGTATGGAAACCAATTTGACAATAAACTTCATATATTGAAAAAAAATAGTATTGTTGTTAATTTAGGGTCTGGATCATAAATCCTTTGAAGAAATTTCAATCCCATTGGTGAAGAAAAAGAATAAAGCAGTTAAATCAGAAATCAATTGAAATATGGAATTACCAGAAACTTAGTTCATGGCCTTCACTAGGGCCATAGTAAATGTGTGATAAAATATAATTCTTTAACAAATTAAAACATAATTATAATTACAATTTAAAATATAGTTCCTCAAAACAATATCCATTGAATTCAGAACATTATACTACTTATATGTGATGGACACAGAAATGTGCCATGCAGAGTCCCTTTTGAGGATTGGGTGATAATTGTCACAGACATACTCTCAAGTACCCCAGTTTGGAAACTTGGCCTCTAAGGAAAGGGTATCACAATGGGAAAAAGCCAAGTCAAAGCCTAGAAAACTATCCCCCCTATTCCTGGCCAAGCTATCAAATTAAAAACATTATCATTTCCAAGAAAAGGACTTATTGGCATTACCAAATGATTTAGTTACCTAGTCAAAGGCCTAGAAGAAATATTGGAAGATCCAGGAAAAAGATAACTAGGATAAAGGTGTATGGCTAGACCTATCAGAGAAGGCTAAATATGAAGTTTTTTGTGTCATATGTTAACACATACAAGAAATCAACCATTACTTGTAGAGGCACCAAACCACAATATATACAAGATGATTTGGCAAGCTGATGTTAGTCAATGTCTGTCATTGGCCACTCTAATGCTGGCATAATAGGCACATGAAGGAAAGATGGCCACAATGGCAAAAATGGACCAAAGCTGATAATAACTACTGCTACCACTGAATGTCCAAATTGCCAACAAGAATAGAGAAACAATAGTGTTCTCAATAGGGAATAACACTGAATCCAATTATGATGCCATTCCTGCAGCCACTATGGAAAACAGGATGGTGGCTTCTCAAAAGATTAAAGACAGAACTACCATATGATCCGGTTATATCACTGCCCACTTTGGGTATAAATCCAAAAGAATTGAAATCAGAATCTCAAAGAGATATTATCACTCCTATATTCACAATAGCTAAGATGTGGAAACAATCTAAATGTCCATCAACAGATGAATGGATAGAGAAAAAAGGATACACACACATGCGTGCGCGCGCGCGCGCACACACACACACACACACACACACACACACACAATGGGATAATCTTCAGCCTTAAAGAAGGAAACCCATAGGATAGGACAACATGGATGAATCTTGAAAACATTATGCTAAATGAAATACACCAGACACAGAAAGACAAGTACTGCATTGTTCAAATTATAGGAGATACCTAAGTAGTCAAACCATAAAACCAAAGACGGGAATGATGGTTACCAGAGATTGGGGGAGGTGGAAATGGAGAGTAGTTAATCAACAGGCATAAAGTTTCAGGTAAGTAAGCTGAGTAATTTCTAGAAATTTTCTATCTACAGTCAACAATAATGTATCGAACACTGAACGTTTGTTAAGAGGCTATATTTTAAGTTTCTTATCACAACAAAATAAATTAAAAAGGAATACACACACAAACACACACTATATGGCACCATTTCTCAAGGAGACCAATTAGCCACATGATGCATCATTCATCACTAGTGCACAAGCCAGCTGTCTGCTTTGATAGAAATATATATCCTTGGTATGGGTTTTTCTTTCCTGCCTACAGAGTTGCAGTATCACTATCCAAGGGCTTATAAAATATTTGATTTACTGATATAGAATCTCACATACAATCACAACAGATCAGGTAACCCACTTTACCATGAAAAATATGGGAGTGAGGATGGGCCCATGCCATGGAATCTACTAATCATGTCGCATATCACACCATCCAGAAACTGCTGGCTTCACAAAATGCTGGCACAACCTTCTGGAGTCATAGCGGAAGCATCAGCTCAGATCTTCTTCTTTCTGAGAATAGTGCCGAGGAAGAATACATAGCTCCAAGAACCAAGTAGTATGAACAGGAGTGGTGCTACCTACCTTCACTTCCAATAATCCACTTGGTGAACTTGTTCTTCTCATACCCACAGCCCTGGGCTTAATAATTAAGAGTTCATGGTCCCTAAAAAGAGGATACTTTCTTCAGGGGACACAGAAAGAGCCCCATTGATCTATAAATTATGGCTGCTCTCTGAGACCGGAACCAGCAGTAGGAAGAGTCAGCAGACTGATGAGCACTGAGACTCTACCAATGCGAGGAAGTAAGGCTGCCTACACAATGAAGGCAGGGAGGAATATATTTGATCTCAGACTAAAGAATCTCTTGTTATTTGTTGTAGACTCTGGGTCTGGAGTTCTCTCTTGTCCAGCAAGAGAGCAGATGCAGGATTAAAATGCGAGAGAGACTAATGTCTGGGAGGAGACAAGAGCCCCAAGTAAGGGTCCTTGCTCCATTTTCATTAGGATCAGAAGCATGACAGACGTGCGTGCACAAAGAGACAATGAAAGCGTGAACATTGTGAACACTAACTCCTGGGCGTGGAGGAATGAGGGTTTTGAAGATATGCGGTGTCAGGGGTTTGGGTCAATACAAAACAAAATCCTGGCACCAGGCAGATGGTTGTTTACCGCAGACAGGAGGCACCACCTCTGTTTTACCTAAACTTGCCTAGGGGACAAGAAATACAGCAAGCTCCCTCAGGTCTACAAGGCACCTTTCTTTTGCTAATTAGCTCAGTTCTAGGCAATTTAGCCCCTCTGCTGTCTAAAGTCCTGTCCTCCTGTGTTTGTCCTTCCTTCCTGTGAAAGCAGCTTTCTGTTCTTGTTATTAAGTTGAGGGCACTTCTGCCCTGAATACCTAATCTTGTTTACCTAATCTTGATTGCTCATCCCGAGTTTTCCTATTTCTATACCTTTGTCCTATACTGGGGGCCTTTGCCCTGTTTACCCTAATATTGTTTACCTAATCTTGTTTACCTAATCTTGGATGCTTTCATCCTGTGGCTTTTTATTTCTTTATGCCTGTTAACCCATGGGTACAAGCTCGGAGAATTCCTAAACTCATTCCCTGGAGCTATTCCCTTGCCTTATTGTTTTGTTAAATGGAAAAGTACCACTCTCACAGTCTGAGAAGCCCTGGTGATCACAGTCTCAGACCCCTCAGGGATACGGTCTTAGGATAGACACCTGATAAGCCAGTAAGGCCAGTAAAGGTGTTCACTGAAGTGAAGGAAATCTAGAATGAACAGTGGAGGAGGAAGACTATGGCAATTTGTGAAGCAAAAGTCAATGCCATCGAGGGAGCTATAGTTTGGCCACTCACCTCCCTCTCTTAACATTTCTCTCAGGAAGAGAGGCCCGAACAAGTGCTTAGTAGACTTCTTCCCTAAATGTATAAGAAGTGAATCCAGGCAGTGCAGATGTAGACTGGGGTGGACATGGTGATATAACACTCACATCGCCTTCGAGAAGCGACATGCTGCCCAGCCTCAGGGAGCTCGTCAGAAGACAGTCTCCAGCTCTCAGCCACTTCAGGGACGGCCTCATCTGAAGAGAGTCAGCTTACTCATGCATATGTCCTTTCTAAGGGGGGTGGGGAGGGGTCCGTGTTCAATAACTGAAAGAGGTGAGGATCATCTCTCCTATTCAACACTGCATGGGTTGCTTTGACTCTGCAGCTCCCTGGAGGATGCTGTTAGGAGGCCTGTACTGCAACTTGACTTTTCTTTGTGTTCTCTACACTCTGCTTCAGACTATGGACCCCAGAAAACCCAAATTTTAAGAAGAGCTATACAGTGATAGAGTTTTTAAAAATGTCCTTTAAATGATTTGGAAAGTTTGTATAATACTAAGAAAAGGCAAACAAGTGATAAATTCCCTTGGAGGTGGGAGCATGTTTTATTCATCTTTATATTTTTATACCAGTGTGGTAGCTGATATAGTGCACTAAATTGAAATGAATTGAATCATACTGAATTGGAAGGCTGGAAGAATAAATAATATTCAGTAATATATCATAGTCAATAATTTTCCCTTTCATAATTAGTCACCCTTACTTGTTTCTGGTTCCTTACTTGCTTTCAGAGAACAAAGTGTGAGATAATTACCCATCACCTCATTGAGAAAGTGCATTCCTCCTGTTGAAGGAATCCTTTCCCCAATCCTCATATTTCCTTGAGGAAATATCGATTAAATTTATGACCATTCTCTTCACCCCGTTCTTTGACTTGTGAGGTTGGGAGAAGTTGTCTGTGCAGTGCAATCCCTCCTCTATTTGGAAGAGGTGGCCAAGAGCAGGCACACTTCTTTTGGCCTATTTTATGAGACGTCTCCCCCAGTGGTGAAGGCTGTTGAATCTAGGACTATTTGGGTAATTCTTCCAATTTGAGGTAATATGAATAAGTTTTAGGAAGTCTAATTGGCTCTTATTCCAAGTCATGTTCTCCAAAACCAACTCTACCAATCATAACAGTGATACTTTATTTTTTTTTTTTCAACGTTTATTTATTTTGGGGACAGAGAGAGACAGAGCATGAACGGGGGAGGGGCAGAGAGAGAGGGAGACACAGAATCGGAAACAGGCTCCAGGCTCTGAGCCATCAGCCCAGAGCCTGACGCGGGGCTCGAACTCACGGACCGCGAGATCGTGACCTGGCTGAAGTCGGACGCTTAACCGACTGCGCCACCCAGGCGCCCTGATATTTTACTGTCCATCTGTTGAAATTGTTTATGTGCAAATATCTCAGCTGGAAAGAGGAGTGTGATTAAACCCCAAACTCCAGCTGACTCCCCAACTAGTGATGCATTCTTTTCATATTTATAAGAGGCCAGTCTCTCTTTACACTCAACTTATCCCCTAAACCCCTTTCATCAACTCATTCTCATAACCCATGTGGCAAAGACTCTATTTGAGTATTTATTTGTGATGAGTGCATAGGAATTTACTGAGGGATGTAGACAGAATCAGGAAGCATTACCCTCCCTAATCCATGTACTTGCTTCTACCTAGAACCTAGAGGGCAGGCAACCAAGCCTAGCAGGAACCATTTCTCTGTTAAGATGAGGAGGGCCTCTCTGAGAACAGACAGTAAGTCACTACCACCCACTTACTTGTCATTCTAAAATTTACATTGAGAAATGTTTGCTCAGCATAAACAAGATTATTAGCACACTAACCATAATAAAGAATGTATTTGGGGGGCATTTGGGCGGCTCAGTCGGGTAAGCATCTGACTCGATTTCGGCCCAGGTCATGATCTCAGTTTGTGTGTTCAAGCACCATGCTGGGCTCTGCATTGACAGTGCGGAGCTTGCTTGGGATTCTCTCTCTCTCCCTCCTTTTTTCTCTGCCCCTCCCCTGCTCACACACACTCTCTCTCTCTCTCAAAATAAATAAACATTAAAAAATAAAAAAAATTAAAAAATAATGTATTTTCTTACTCTTTTACTTCACTTTTATTGAGGAAGGCAAAACTTTTCTTCATTATTATCTGTGTTGAATAACAAAAATAATATCTTTGAAAAATATTAAACAGGTATATTAAGTTAATTTCCCATAGATCAGGTTTCCTTACAGCTTCCCACAAGATAGTGGATATCATGCAGAACAAAGAAGTAAATGACAATTTCCAGTTTAAAAACCTAATTTTGAGTCTATAATGACATTATGATCCTGAAAGATTTTTTTGAAATATAGAAGTCTAGTTCTATATAACAAAAGCATTCTTTTATATATTAAGAGTGAGTCTTAGAAGTCTGAGCTTAGAGGTTTACCATAGTTGTGGAAGATGGTGGATATTCAATATCATATGTGTTGTATTTGTCAGCATTTGTTTTAGTAATAAAATAAAATGTATAATCTTTGCTTTAATTTAAAATTATAGTACATGTATTTTTCCATTTGTGTCTTCCTCCTCTCAACACACGCCTGCATTCAAATAAACCAGTCAATATCCTCGGGTGTAGTATTTCACTCATTTGTCTATTTTCATATAATTATAATGAAAACATATAAGGTGTTTCATTGATATTTGTTTTTACTAGTCATCCTATATATGCTGATCTTTGACCAGCTTCCTTACTTAATAATACATTAAAGACCTTTTTCCAAGTCTGAAAGTGCATACCTAACTCATTTTTTTTAACATTGTTTTGTGTATTCTTTTAAATTAATACAAATTTTTAGTGCAGTTTTAGATTCACAGAAAAATTGAGCTAGAGGCTTCCCATCTATCCCCTCACACACATGCACACAGTTTCCCCATTACTAATATTTTGCTAAACGGCTACAGTTGTAAACTAGAATGCACCAATATCAGCTCATCAACTGTAAAAAATGTGCCATACGAATGCATCATTTTTTTCAACAACTACATGACATTATATTGCGTAGGTGTATCTCTCCATTCCTTAACTGTTGAAGAATCTGGCTGTTTCTAACCTTTTACCATTATAAACACTGCCACACTAAACACCCTTCAACATTTACCCTTATACACTAGGAACGTTATTTCTATGAGGTGAGTTTTCATATGAAATTATTAAGTGAAAGCATATGAATATATTACCATTTACTGCCACTTGTATAGTCATCTCCTCTTTCATCAGGTTTTACAAATGAAAGTCACATCTTCTAGAGTCTTGGTACATAGTGTACTTAGTGAGACTTTTTTTTGTTTATTTATTTGAGAGAGAGAGAAAGAGAAAGCATGAGCAGGGAAGGGCAGAGAGAGAGAGAGAGAGAGAGAGAATTCCAAGCAGGCAAGCAGGCTCTGAACTCACAGTGCAGAGCCTGATGCAGGGCTCAGTCTCATGGAACGGTGATGTCATCACCTGAGCTAAAATCAAGAGTTGCATGCTTAACCGACCTAGTAACCCAGGCCTCCCAAGAGACTTTTGAAACTTATTTAATATGCTTACATTTTCATGAACAATTGGATGACAGATTTGGCTGATATTACTGTCAGTACTGTGTTCTCAAGGGGTGAAAATGACTAACAGACCGATATATAAGAACCTGTACCCACATAGTCTTATTTGAAAATTGCAACTTTTTTCACAAGTAAGTCTTATAATAGTTCCTTTGGGTTTCTTATTCCTTGGAGGATTATTCTATACATTCTCTACTAAATGGTCTAGGCACGTAGTCCAATCCAACATTCAAGCTGTGTAAAACTGATCTAGTCCTGCATTTTATGTTGTGTGCCCCGTCCTACTCATACCGCTTCTCATGTATCCAGAATTATTATAAAGGGAAATACCGTAAAGTCATTTCATTACTATGAAACAAAATTCCGTATACCAAGGACTCATATAGTCAACAGTGCACCCATAAGTGTAGTAATTTGCTTTTTTTGTTGTTTTTTGTTTGTTTGTTTGTTTGTTTGTTTGTTTTTACCATAAACTTGCTGACAATGAACACATGTAAGTATGGAACTGGGAAGCAGGAGAGTTAAATCACGATTTCTGAATGTGTATTTGTGGGTAAGGAAATCTATATATGATCCATTTTACCAACCAGATTTTAGATAAAGATACCTGGTTTCAGAGAGGCAAAAGGAATTGCTTCAGATCACCCAGTTACTGATGGCATCAAGACGAGAACAAATGTCTTCTTAAAATTTTTTTTTTAACAGTTATTTATTTTTGAGACAGAGAGAGACAGAGCATGAACGGGGGAGGGTCAGAGAGAGAGGGAGACACAGAATCTGAAATAGGCCCCGGGCTCTGAGCTGTCAGCACAGAGCCCAACGCGGGGCTCAAACTCACAGACTGTGAGATCATGACCCGAGCTGAAGTCGGACGCTCAACTGACTGAGCCACCCAGGCGCCCCACAAATGTTTTCTTAAATGGCAGCCTCAGTCTTTTTTCAACATGCCACACTTAGGCCAGCCAATATTTAGGACTCGTCCTGTAGGAACTCAGCTATCCCACCTCTCTCTTCAGTTTATTCAGTTGGAAAAATAAGCAAAATTTCTGCCATTCCTAAACCTTGCTGTATCAATTATTCAAAAGAATATCACATTTAAATTATACTAGCTAACTTCTGGGGTGCCTGGGTGGCTCAGTTAGTTGGGTGTCTGACTTCGGCTCAGGTCATGATCTCACGGTTCGTGAGTTCCAGCCCCACATCAGGCTCTGTGCTGACAGTTTGGAGCCTGGAGCCTGCTTCAGATTCTGTGTCTCCCTCTCTCTCTGCCCCTCCCCAGCTCAGGCTCACACTCTGTCTCTGTCAAAAATAAATAAACTTAAAAAAGAAAAAATTTAAAAAGAAATTATAATAGCTAATTTTTGAAACACTTACCACAAGCCTGCTCTCGTGGTTGATTTTATTTTAGTGCTAAAAAATTGTGGTAAAATAGACATTGCATGAAATTTACAATCTAAACCATTTTTAAGTGTGGAGTTCACTAGTGTTAAGTACATTTACATTGTTGGGCAACCAATCTCCAGGACACTTTTCATTTTGCAAAACTAAGATTTTCAGATCCATTAAGCAGCTCCCCATTCCTCACTTCTGTCAGCCCCCCGCAACCACCAGTCTACTTTCTGTCTCTGCGACTTTGATTACTCTAGGTACTTCATGTAAGAAGAATCACAGTATTTGTCTTTTTGTGACTGAATTATTTCACTTACCATAGTGTTCTCAAGGTTAATCAATATGGTACTATGTATCAGAATTTTCTTCCTTTTTTTTTTTAATGTTTATTTACTTTTGAGAGACAGAGCACAAGCAGGGGAGGGGCAGAGAGAGGGAGACACAGAATCTGAAGCAGGCTCCAGGCTCTGAGCTGTCAGCACAGAGCCTGATGTGGGGCTCGAATTCACAAACCATGAGATCGTGACTTGAGCCAAAGTTGGACGCTTAACCGACTGAGCCACATAGGTGCTCTAGAATTTTCATCCTTTTTAAGGCTAAGTAATAGTCCTTTGTAAATATGCATATACCACATTTCATTTATCCATCCAACCAATGAATGGACAGTTTGGCTGCTTCTAGTTTTTGGCTACTGCAAATTATGCTGCTGTGAACATGGGTATACAGGTATCCCTTGTCCTTTTCAGTTCTTTTGGGTAAACATTCAGAAGTGGAATTGTTGGATCATATGGTAATTGTATTTTAAATTTTTTGTGGAACCACTGAGGGCTAAAATGTGAGCATTTTAATCTCTCTCTCGTTCTCTCTCAGTAGACCTCAGTAGACATAAATAATTGTAGTAATAAATCTTTGGGGGAAAATCACAACAAAATATTTATACAAGCAGTGAGTTTATAAATAGAAAATTGATAGCAACAAACATTTTGTAAAAGACTGTATATCAACTATGTTTTGTCCCTTAGAGATTTTCTTTCCAATCAAATCACAGGCTGAATAGACTGTGTGAACCACTGTGGCAAATCCAATCTTCTTAGGAAACAGTGATGCGCAAATTGACAGATTTACACCATAAAGACGCCAATGTTGATACATTTAATTAAAAATCTGGTTTTCCTATCTGTTATCTAGATAATTCAGGAAAACAAGATTTGTGTATTGTTTCCCTTTGAACATCTATATCATGAAAACCTGAACAGAAATGATAAAATTTTAACTTTTCGGGGGAGATATTTTGGTTTGAATTGTAACAGAACATCTTCTGGTGACAAGACCCACCAGCTTTTGAAGGCAGGTCGGTAGCCAGGAAGCACAGAAACGGAATGGCCATGGCGAGTGAGGATGAGGCCGATAGGACAACCTGTCTGTCTTCCTGTCTGTCCAGTACCAACGGTCTTAAGTTGAACACTGTCTAAGGCTATGGTGAATTATGTAGGACCCAGGGACATCTGAGTCTGGCTAGAAATCCTTAGTCCCATTTTTCTCACAAAACTATATTTAGTAATCTATGGCCTTTGTGCCTGGACACAACTTTGTAAGTGGCTCTGATGCTTATCATCTGGATAACTTGGGGGCAGTTAATTAACTTCTTTCCACCTCAGTTTCCTTTCAGAAAAATAGAAATACCATACTAGAAGCCTGATGAAGGTCTTGTAAAGATTTTAAAAGATTTTATACGTGTGAAGTCACATACATGGAACTCAGTAGATGTTTATCTATGGAAAAAAATAGTGATATTCTATACCTAGTAGATTCCTCTGGAAAAGAGAATTTAGATTTCGAACATGTTGGCAAATGACTAACCAGTATTAATGACATAATAACTTCTTTATTGGTACTCTCAACTCCCCAAAAGACCACTGATAATCAAATAAGCTTAAGTTCATCAGACTCAACTACAGATATAACAACTGGAGAAAATAATAAGTGGCTAGAGTCTGAACTGTGTCCTAGAATGGAAGGCTTAAGGGAGAATATTTACAAGGCTTGAAGGTTTAGGCTCCAGTGATAGAAAACAGATCTTTCAAGGTGAGGAATGAATTGGGATTGAGTAAAGTTTGTGACTACAAATCTCATGCTGAAAAATTAGCTAAAGGATTTTGGATTATGCCAGTCCTTTTTCTTCTATATGCTCCACAATTACCATGATATTTGAATAACGATAATGAGCACGTAATGATGGAAATTTAAAAATGTGATTTTCCTCTTCATTACCTGAAGAATTCAGGGAAATGAGCTTTGTGTGTTGTTTACCCCTGAATACCTATATTATGAAAGCTTGAACAGAAATAATAAAATTTTAAGTGTTTTCTACTTTGATTTAATAAAAGATACTAAGAAACAGAAGATACTAAGGAAATAAGTCATGGGGTCAGATGAAGATTAAGACCCCTAAGCTCATTGTCCTATTACAACATGAAATGGAGAATTATATATATATATATATATATATATATATATATATATATGTATAGTGTATATATATATATAATATGTATAGTATATATATAATATATATTCTATACATCATATATTACATATAATACATTATAATTAATTATATTTAATTATAGAATTTAATTAATTAATTATATATTTAATTATAATTAATTATATTATATATAGCCATGTACCAGGTGATAGATTCCATAATAAAGGAATAAAAATTAAATGGGATTTTGGTAGTGACCTTGGCTCTGTTATGAGGAAAAAGAGTAAGTTGTTAAAATCTTCCATTGAAATGTGTTTCTTATTATAAAGATATTTTCATGTATAAGATAACATATACAAGAAATTGTAATATATAAGAAATATATTGTACAAATATATTGTACAAATATATTGAAATATATATTGTAATATATAACAATGGGTTAAGAACAAAAAGCCTTAATCTTTTAGGAATGTTCTATACAGAAGACAGAGGGTTAGACTTTCAAGTAGAAATGAGAAGGATTAGATTCCGTTGTCCACTATTTCTGCTGACTTATTTTGTCAGGACTTATTTCATCATACAATAGTACAGAAACTAATTTTCTCTTGATTGTCCAGCAGTTTAAAATATATGCGCTTCTCTGATACCTAGATTATCTTCTAGGAACTGATTATAATACAAATCTCATAAGGACTGATTTCTGCAACTGATCCTGTCAATTGCCATTCATGTAGTGTATCATTCATTACTCAGTATTTTAAAGCTTGTTATTGGAGTTTAAGTAACTATTTTAAGCGAAAATGTTGACCTCTTTTATCAGAATCCTTCCCAAATATTCAATAATCGCCACTAAAATGTCTGGTAACCAAAAGAATGTGTAACTTGAAACCCACACTGAATACCTGATGGGTACGAAGATGATGAAGACTCTTGTCTCTAGTCAGGGAAATGCTCCGTCAAGGAAATGAATGAGACCTTAAATGAAGCCAGCTGTAGGCAAAGCATTGTCTATATGAATGTAATATAATAGCAAAAATATTTTTTCTAAGCAATTGCAAGCCAAAAATATGCCAGGGACTTCATAATTAATATTATTTTATCATTTTAAAGTATGAGAAAATAGCCTCATAAAAGTGAGATAACTTGCCCAAGACTGCAACCATTATTGTATGATACAACAAAGCTTTAGTTATATTCTAATCCCTCAAAGCCATTTTCCCCCCATTATGTCATACTCCATTGTTTCAAAACCCTATTCTATGATTTCTAAAACATGCTGTAAGCCCATGTATCCCATGATGCAGATATAAGGCATCAGGTAGTACAGCCAGCCAGAGCTGATTTAGAGCCTACCTTCTTAAGAGGGCTTCCTGGAGAAATGGGATCTCGGCAGGAAACAAACACATTAAAAACAACAACAAAAACCCCTCAGGATTCTGGTAGATGCAGAGATGTATTTGCTCCTGACAAGATGGACCTGTGAGTAACAGATTCCCAGTAATGGGGCTGAGGGTTACTGGTCTTCAAAGAACACATGGAAACTTTCCAAAAGAGAGAATCAGTTTTAAACACCTTTGAAACCCAGAGAACACTAGTGCTAAATAACTTGCAAAGTAAAAAATAAGATTTTTCCTCTGTGGTAGGCAGAATGACCCTAATCCCCCCCCAAAATCTTCCTGTCTTAATCCCCCAAACCTATGAAATGTTTCCTTACAGGACAAAAGGAACTTTGCTGATGTGATTAAGGTAAGGATCTTGAGATAGAAAGGTTATCCTAGATTATCCAAGTGGACTTGGTATAATCACAAGGGCCCTTATAAGAGGGAGGCAAGAGAGTCAAAGGCAAAAGAAGGAGATGGGAACAATGCAGGGTGAGGCTGGGAGGCTGTTCTTTGAGGGTGGAGGAACTGCTTCACAGCAATTCACAGCCAATGAATGGAGGCAACCACCAGCAGCTGGACATGATGAGGAACAGACCTTCCCCCGGAGCCTGCGGAGGGAACACAGCCCTGGCAGTACCTTGGTTTTAGACTTATGACCACTAAAACTTTAAGAAAACAAATCTGTGAAATGTGTGTTGTTTTGACTAACTTCGCAGTGTTTTGTTACAGCAGCAGTCGGAAACTAGTATCACTTTCCTTCCCTTTCCTTCTTCACTTCTGAAGGGTCCAGTGGGGAAATTCATTGGAGAAGGAGGAATATAATTCTAGCTTGGGAAATAGGCAGAAACAAGAGAGATGAAGTAGTCCATGGCCCCTTCTTCCAACTGGGTGTCCAGCCCAAAGAAGTGTTGGGCTGAACCGGACAGGTTAATTGCTGAACTGCTTGAGGACTGACTGACCAAAGGATGTTTTGTTACCCAGGAGCTATGCGTTTGTCCCAGACTTCACCTGAGGGTCAGGATGGACAAGATTATATAAGTGAAGAAAACAATTTTCTAATTACATCCTCTGAGCCCCACTTTTCCAAAACTATGGCACTATATAGGAACAAGTCCACTTTGAATTAGGTGACTGCTCTGTTGCCTATTCATTCTGTGGGGCTTAGACTTTCTCCAAACACCCCTGTTTTCCTGGTTCTTGCTGAATGTCTTTGCAATGGTGTCCTTTCTTCATTACACTATTCCAGTGAGATTCTCAGTGCTGACAGTCTCAGATTCCCCACGTTCTGTCCTACCTACCTGTGTGTTATCAGCCTTGGAAAATTCCTCTTGTTTGTAAAGATAATAATAGACGTGTGACGATGGTGAGAGGACAATGTGCACAATGTTAAAAGCATAATTGTCATATACATAGATAGTGAGCATACACAAAAATTTTTGCTTTATTCATTAATGAGGCAACCAGTAGAATGAAAAATAGAAATTTTATATGGGCAGTGAAGAAGTGCTGAAATCGGATTGCTAAATTAGGTGCAGATTAGATTATGTTCTACAGAACAATAAAACCATAAATGATAACACAGAAGTCATCAACTCTGACAGAAGAAAAACAAATCCTTGTACTTTATCAGGTTTCCACAACCTAAATTCTATATTTCAGGGCTATAAAACGCCTGGATCCTAATCGGCTTTGATTACCACAGTGAAAGTTCCATTTTCTGGGGGAGTCAGGTGTGTGGGCTAACACGTTGGCATAATGTTAAAATGTTGCACAATCATCTTGTTTATTTCCAGGTTGAGAATAATTCTCTCTAACATCATTAACAACTACTAAAGTATCTAAAAAATTAAAATTACTAAATAAATATTGACATGAAGGAGAGCAAATTTTACCAAATGATGGGACCTTCTGTTTTAAAACAAAGTTTTAATTTATTTAATCCCTGTGCTGCATTGAACTACATCTGTTGGGTTAAGCTGGGATTTAAATTTTCCTGAATCTCCTTCTCTGCACGGTTCTAGATGTGACTTGGAAGATAGAAGGTAAATAGTGGCTGAGATTCATGAAAGGACTCCGGGATCAGTTACAGTGCAGTTCATTGGCAGAGGTGCCTAGCAGATCCCAGGTCATCCCTCATCCTCCCTGCTCTCTGATCAGCTTGCCTTGCCAACGGAGGGCTGCCCGCAAACAGATGGTTGGCACTAGTCACACAGAGTTTAGGAGCTTCTTGTAGACATCTCCATGACATACCCCTCTGCATCTATTGCGTTGTCTGGGTCTGCTTGGCTTCTATATTTACCTTCAAGCTCTGACCTTTCTATTCTTGCCAGTGTTTTTGACAGATGAACTTAGAGACTCTATGATCCCTATTCTCTGCTTCAGATCTTCACTTCACCAGCTCCTCCCACATTTCCAGAAGATCTAATATCTATAATAAATCTCTTATTCCCCAAGTGCTCAGAGAGGCTTTGCTTCCCTGACTTAACCCTGATGGATGCATTTCTATTGTTTTATGGCTATGATCTCAAATTTCAACCCTCCCCGATGAGATGTTTCCAACCACATTCTGACATAGAGTCTCTCCACTAAATTTACGATGGTAATAATTTCACTAACAACAATAATAGTGATAATAGCTAACACTAATACTTGTGAGGGACTGGCATTATTATGAACAATTTACTACTAAATGCTTAGATGTTTCTCATTCTCTTTAAGACTGCTTCCTATTCTTTAAAAAGAAGATTATGTTTGAGAATAAGAAATATATTCTTCTTAATCCTGAGGTCATATTGGTATGAAAGGATCACAGGAGGGGCACTTGGGTGCCTCAGTTGGTTGAGCATTCGACTCTTGATTTTAGCTCAGGTCATGATCCCAGTTTCCTGAGCTCTTCCTCTTCATTTTGGCCCAGGTCATGATCTCACAGTTTATTGAGCTCTCCCTCTCTGTGCTCCTCCCCAGCCTGCATTCTCTCTGTCTACCTCAAAATAAATAAATAACCTTAAAAAAAAAAAAGAAAAGAAAAGAAAGAAAGGAAGGATCACAAGGAAATCTAGGTCGGGGTGTAGTTAGGAGTATGGTGTGGGTAGCCAGGCTAGTCTGGGGACTGCTTTATTTATGTGGCAGAACAGTTACTGGTGGTTCTCTAAGATGTAAAGAACCATTGCCAAAAAGGCACCCAAATACTGTATATTGCAGTAACAGGACCTGCCATGAATTTGTCATATGTCAGATACTTTGCAAAGCTGTTCATATGTATTATCTCATATAATCCTGCCTCTGACTCCAAAAGGTAGGAACTATCAGCCTCTTTTTATAGGTGAGAAAACTGAGATTGGACAAAGTAACTTGCCCAAAGTCACACATTGTGTATGTGATTGAGGCTTCTAATTGTCTTCCTAGATCCATTCTTTCCTGCGAGGGACCCCCAAGTCTTAGCTGGACAGATATTGAGAATAACAATGACTGCATTCCTATCCTCCCTTGCAACTGGGTAAGTCCACTTGGCTATATTATGACCATTGATGTAAAAGTAAAAGTGGCGGAAAGTTGCCCTAGAGGGAAAGAGTATCATCTTTTTTGCCTTCTTTTCTGATTGCTGTAACGCAGACGTAATGATTGGATCATCAGCGGCCAGCCTGGCTCTCCACATAACATTGGGAATGGCGGTCAAACACAGTGGAATGATATGCCATAAGAATCTTGAGTCCTTGATACTGGAACACCTTACACACTTGTCTCTAAGTTTCCATCCTATTTAAGCGAAAATTATTGGGTTTTTCTATAACTTGCAACTGAACCCGATCCCAATTAATACAATAATATAATCTTCTTATGTACATACACAAAAATAACACCAATAACACCCACCACCATTACGGCCATTCATTCTTACAACTCTTTTCTCCTTATGGAAGATTGGAAATTAGAAATATGTCCCTGCAGTTACTGATTTCCAACCTCGAGTCTGAGAACTTACATTTATCAGGAGTCCCTGAAATTGCCAATTTTCCAACAACATGACCTCTCATCAGAGTAGTAAGAATGGAGAGCTACTGCTAAACAGTGCATGATTTTTTTTTCTGTAATAGCACATTGCTGGGAAAATGCACTACTCAAGACCATGAAAATTAAAATGACTTCAATCCTCCTAAGTGACATCCAATTGTAAAATTGAATGGGATGGCTTTTTAGAAACTTTAAAAGCATAGCCTTGATTCACTTCCACATATGACTGCCTGAGAGGTTTTTTTCTGTTCCTTTCTGTGTATGAGAGAGCTGAATTGTCTTGCCTTTGGCTTGCTAACAGGAGTATACAGGTTATTTCATAAGAGCTTTTTTTCCAAATGAAAATCAAACTTGCAATTATAAGATAAGTACCCACGCTATAATGTACAACATGATGACTATTGCTAACACTGCTGTTTGACACACAGGAAGGTTGTTAAGAGTGTAGATCCTAAGAGTTCTCATCACAGAGGACATTTTTTTTAACTTTTTTCTTTTCTTTATGTTGTATCTGTACAAGAGGAGGGATGTCAGCTGAACCTATTACAATAATCATTTCACAATTCATGTAAATCAAATCATCATACTGTAGTTTTAAACTTATACAGTGATGTATGTTGATTATTTTTCAATAAAACTAAGAGTTACAAAAATCACAGAGGAAGGCTAAGAAAACAAAGCTCTTGTGAGTGTGACATGTACATGTGTAGGCAGCAAGGCTCATACACAACCTACCCAAGCTCAGAAGAGTTTTCCTAGTTCTGATCATTCTTAGGGCCAAATATCCAAGATCATCAATTTTTGTTGCCAATAGCAATTTGGAAGGCAGTGGGTCTTTAATTCACCAATTACACTGATTTCTGCTGGGCTTTAATAAGATTTCCCATAATTTATAACTTTCTAGGGGTGCCTGGGTGGCTCAGTCGGGTTAAGCGTCTGACTTCAGCTCAGGTCATGATCTCGTGGTCTGTGAGTTTGAGCCCCACGTCAGGCTCTGTGCTGACAGCTGAGAGCCTGAAGCCTGCTTCTGATTGTGTGTCTCCCACTCTCTCTCCCTCTCCCCACTCGTACTCTGTCTCTCTCACTCTCAAAAATGAATAAGTGTTAAAATTTTTGTTTTAATTTATAACGTACTATGCACTCAGATCTGGATGAGAAGAGATAAATAAACTCTGTGTTAAGAATCAATTTTGGTATTGTCCTGTGATGACCTTGTAGGAGGTAGAAAAAACCACCTACGTTTGGGATTTTAAGATTCAATGAGACAATCCCTCTATAAATGAGCTCTCCTTAGATTCTAGATGCCAAAATTCACCATTAGAGCTTCTTTTGGTTATAAGATCCATATGTCTCTTATTTAATCTTAGACATGCCTGAAGCGAATAACATGCCAAGTAAATCAATTTCTTCCTAACTATGTACCTCCAAATTAGACTGCAAAAGAAAAAGCGGCATTGGACCAGCACAGGGCCTCAGAAGCTCGTGTAGGCAGGGAAGCTCAAATGGCATGCTTGGGTTCATGCGAATCATTAGGAAAGCATTTTGTACCTTTGGGTGGAAGTTGAGGAAACAAAACAAAACAAAATAGTGAGCTGGCTGCAAGAAGAGGAGGTGATGGGCTCAGAGATTTGTTTCTCTTACTGACCTCTGTATTGTTTTCAGATCATAAAACAGGCACTTGAAATCAAATCAATTCACTTCTCAGTAATACTCTATCAGTGTGATGAGACCTGCTGTTGAACCCATTTTAAAACTGAAACATAAACTACTTAATCATTGATATCTAGTTACATATCCAAATTGTTTTAGCAATATGTTTCCCAGAGTTTATTATATTGAGCAAGAATTTTTTTGGCATCACTGGAACTAAGCCAGAAAAGAAAGACATAGAGTTGATTCTATCTTTCTTTGGATGGACAAGAAAAGCATGAAGGGTGAAGAAAATGGTCAACTGAATAAATACATCATCCCACAAGGAACCCTGTACCAGTTTGTTCATCACCGTTACTACATGGCAATGCCTCCTTTTCTTGTTGTGGCATCCCTGCCTCTTTTCTGGAAGGAGCCAAGATCCAATGGTTAGTTTTTTAGAGGTATAGGACCCCTTCCTCCGGCCCCTTCCCTGTGAAAAAAGATAATTTTTTGGACATTTGCCTTAATAGAGCTGCTGCTTTTAATGTAGTAATCTTTGCAAATGAAAATGAAGTTAAGGCAGCCTGTCTGAAATGGAGACTCTAAAATAATGAAAAACAAATGCACAATAGATGACAGACCCCAACAATCCAGCAGTATGCACTTGTCTTCATTTGGAAAATTCTGTTTCTGTTCGTGTATAACTGGGAGCCCAATCAGGGCTACAAAAAAATAGAAGCTTCCAGGAACTGTCTTTATGTTCATGAGCCTGAGATCACAGCCTGGTTTTCTGTTTCTTCATTACTAGAGTACCATATGGCCTATTTCTACAACAAACACTCATTTAAGATCATGAGAAAAGTTGCCATAATGCTAGGGCTTCAGGCCAAATTACACTGAGAGACAAAATACAAAAAATTCTGAGTGGTTGCTTTATTTTATTCTTTTGTATATGATAATCATCTTGTATTAACATTTCTGCTACTCTAGTAGGTGACAGCATGCTGGATTCAGCTCGGAGTTTTAAGAAAGAAAATTACTTTCTGATTTCAACTAACATAAATCTATTCACATAAAATGGCTTCACAAATATCTTTCAAGTTATGTTGGTAGGCTCGGCCATCACAGACATTTTAGAAAATATGTGCTCCTGGTCAGAGAGGAGAAGAAAAACATGTTAACTTAAATTTGTGAAAAGCTTTCTCTATTTTCTAATACTCAGAGATTTGGAAAAGGAAATTATTTGCAAAGAAGGATGACAAAGGATCTAGACTTTGGGAAACTGGCTCACCAAATAAAAATAAAACAAGGACTTCCTGATAAAATTTTAAAAGGTTCACCATATTACCACATTTAGACCTCATCCGTTCATAATGGAAAACAATGATCTTCTCACATGAGTGTCATATCCACGAATGCCTTCATCTCATCAGGGACAGCACTGCAAACTTCAGGAATGAAGCTGCTTGTGTTAGAGAGTCAGCAACTTCAAAGAAATGTTAAGAGTTTTCATTTCTTTGGAAGACTAGAGTTCGATCAGGAATCTCGTTGCTGCTGTTGTTGCTATTTGTTTCATTTTGTCGTTTGGACTTATATAAGGATGCAAAGTGACTGTTGTCTCCGTTTATCAAAAGTGAAGTTCCCACCCATGTGACCACAAGGCAAGGTATCATGGCTTTCACAGTCTGATTCATTCAAAACGTCTACATTATCGTTTTGAGGAATTGAGGATGAGAAGAGGGAAGAATGGCATTGAGAGTAGTGTGAAGGAAAGAAGACAACCAAAGAAATGAGTCAACAATGGGCATGAGCAGTAAGTAATTCAGCATTATTGGAAATATGGATTGAGGAATAAACACAGTGATATAACCCTGTGAGATTCCAGAGACTCGGGAGAGGTGGACTCATCTCACAAAGTGTAGACTGGAAGTTCAAGATTATTATGTGGATATTAATGAGGAGAAATCCTACTGGAGGATTTAGATACATTTAGGTATCCTAATATGGCCTTCCAAAGTGGCATGTTAATGGTATAAATGAACTATAAAATATGCAGTATTTTAGACTTCTGAAGATAATCTCTTAAGGCAAAGGGCTTTTGTATACCATATTGAACCGAGGATGAGAGGGCATTTTTGGAAAAGGGAAGAGAAGGGCTTTTTTTTCCTTCAAATTACTCTACATAAAAAAATCTATTTTATAAATTCAAAGTAGTTTTATAATAAAAAAGCCAGATCTCTCTTTAGAGGAATTATCCTACTCTACTTAAGGTTGCTCTTCACTTTATGATTTGCCAAGTTACTGCTCAAGGATAGTATCTCCCATTTCTTTAACGCAATTGACCATTTTCGTCTCTTGTACATGATACTGACCTGGTACACATTCAAGGAGGAAAAGGGGAGGAGGACAAGATATATCACATCAACTAGCATAACATCCTGCTGCTTAATCAGACAACTCTCAGGGGCCTACCACAATCCACTGGACATCTATATGGGGTCCATCATAGTCCAATGGGGTGTTTACTGGGGAATCTTCTACTGGCTGACTCAAGGACACAGTGTCCTTCCATCTTATGACTATGCCATGTCCAAGACCTTCTTCTGAGACATATATATAGTAAAACCTTGGTTCTCGAGCATAATTCATTCCAGAAAATCCTTGTAATCCAAGGCACTTGTATATCAAAGTGAATTTCCCCATAAGAAATAATAGAAATTCAGATGATGCGTTCCACAACCCAAAAATATTCATATGAAAGTGATTACAATATTGTAATATAATACAAAATGTAAAGAAAAATAAACAAATGAACCTGCACTTATCTTTGAAAACCTTCGTGTCTGGTGTGAGGGGGACAAAAGAGAGAAGGGTTATTGTGTAGGATGACTTTCACTATCACTAACAGAATCACTGCTCTCTGGAATCTTTTCCTTTCTTGCAACTTTAACAAGAAACCTATCCACTGACCTAGAATGAAGCAAAGCATTCATAAGCTTACTCTTGAACGGAAAAGTGAAGGACCGTCCATAGGTGTTTTGAAGTGACAAAAAAATACACCAATACACTAATTATGGGCACCTTCCAACATTCTGAAAAATCACTGATTTCTGCCAAACGATGCAGCCTGACACTAAGCATCTGAACGTGTGAGATGATCACCCACAATCCCACAGTGAGTGAGAGAGGTGGGGGGGGGGGAAGAACCACTGGCTCAATTGTGATCCTGTGATGTGTGGTGTCACGTACGACTCGTATTGCAAGACATCGCTTGTTTATCAAGTTAAAATTTATTAGAAATGCTTGCTTGTTTTGTGGAACACTTGCAGAATGAGTTACTCACAATCCAAGGTTTTACTGTGTATTTAATACTTTGGCACAAAAGAATTTCAGTTTCCAGAATCAAAGGCTGCAGTCAAATCCAAGAACTAAAAATGCTGCACCACCAACCACACTGTTATTGCTGCAGTTTTGAACGCTTTCCACCCCTGCTCACCTCTTGTACTGCTCATTGCACTCAGAATATGAAGTATGTATTTAATAAGAGGACATCTGGCTCTTCTTAATGTCTATCAAAATTTTATGCATCCATGTCAACCCCTGGTGTGTTTACTTTGAAACAGGTTCAAATAAAGTTCACTTTGACAGAAAGCTGTGATGACTTTAGGCATTAATTAGCCTGGTCTAATGGTCAGAGGACTAAATGAAGTCAGCAGTCCCGTCTGTTAACGCCTTTTGGACCAACATTGCCATTATCTCGCTGTAAGTATGTTTGAAAAGTCATAGCTCATTTTCTCTAGCTTTCACACAGAGATGATCCTAGGATAAAATAGGTCATTAAACTATGCTAGGCTCTGAGGAATGACAAACTCCAATGCTGCCAAAGCTCCTGTGGTGACTCAAAAGGGTAGCAGAGTGGAGGCATAAAATGTTGCCCTGGGACCTGATGTTTCATAAGCCTTAGACTCATACCTTAATTGAAGAGCTGTTCCAACGCTTGAATAATCTGATTTGGGAGGCTTCTGCATTTGAAATGCTGGATAGTCCATTGCAATAGCTCATCTCATCCACATTTCCTCCACAGTGGACTGTGGTCATCCACTAGACTAGAACAAAAGAAGCAAATTTTGGAAGCATGATGTGTATTTGATTGTTATTTAAAAAAAAAGAATAAAATAAAGCTCAGCTAATATATTTTTTTTGAATATTTAGTTTTGAGAGAGAGAGAGAGAGAGAGGCATAGAGAGAGGGAGGCACACGATCTGAAGCAGGCTCCAGGCTCTGACCTGTCAGCACAGAGCCTGATGTGGGGCTTGAACCCACGAACCATGAGATCATGACCTGAGCCGAAGTTGGGTGCTAAGTCGACTGAGCCACCCAGGCACCCCCAAGCTCAGCTAATGTTAATGTAGAGCTTGTTGCCATCAGGCTCACTCAGACCTCTGTAACTTAAGGGGGGGAATTACCCTGAAGGAAAAGTGGAAATTCCTAGAGCATTTGGAGAAGTGAAGTGGATTTTACTATGTGATTTTAATTAAAGTAATCCTCATTTTAAAGATGGGAAAAGTCTATAAAATATCCTTCCAAGAAACTGGGAATTGAACATAATATTGCACATATAAGCCCAAATGATCAACCCCCAAATGGCAGCGCTGACTTCTCAGGTCTTTGTTAGCCTCAGTGGGAGGGAGGGTGTCAAGAGTAATAAGCCCATGAGATGATGTCATAGGGGCATATCTGGGGGAAAAAATCCAGAGAACTTCTTTGATCTCTTTATTGTAAAGAAGACAATTTTTAAATGACTAAAGAAATAATACTGAAAAAGATGTAGTTTATATATACAATGGAATACTAGTTGGCAATGAGAAAGAGGAAATCCTGCCATTTGCAGCAACGTGGATGGAACTGGAGAGTATTGTGCTAAGTGAAATAAGTCAGTCAGAGAGACAGGTATCATATGTTTTCATTCATATGTGGAACTTGAGAAACTTAACAGAAAACCACGGGGGAAAGGAAAGGGAAGAATTAGTTACAAACAGAGAGGGAGGAAGGCCAACCATAAGAGACTCTTAAATACAGAGAACAAACTGAGGGTTGAAGGGGGGAGGGAGGGGAAAATGGGTGATGGGCACTGAGGAGGGCATTTGTCGGGATGAGCACTGGGTGTTGTATGTAAGCAATGAATCATGGGAATCTACTCCCGAAGCCAAGAGCACACTGTATAAACTGTATGTTAGCCAACTTGACAATAAATTATATTAAAAAAATAATAAAATAAAATAAAATAAAATAAGACTTGATAAACATAAAAAAAGGAAATAGTACTTTTCTAAAGAAATCTCTGCTTTGGAAAAAGTATTTTGAAAATGGATGTTTGGAGAAGCTTCCGTTATTATATGGTTTTGATGCAGAAAGCAATTAATGTGGGCAATGTAAAAAATCTTTAGAAAAAAATCACCTGGATATAAAATTTTCTGGCTTTTCGGATTTTTTTCAAATGAAGGGTTTCAGTGGATTTTGACCTCATTTATTAAAATTGTATAAATCCAATTGTTTTGTATGAATAATCAGTTGACCTTGAGGATTATATACATTTACTACTCAAATTACCAAACAAACCCTTTACTTAATTTGTGCCTGAGATTTAAAAATAGCATCGTGATTTAGCAAACATAGCCAATAAAACAAGATGCATTTGTCTTATTTGAGTTTGCATACATTTGTGGGGATGGTCCTCAGCTATAACAGTCAGTCGTACCAAGTATCACAAGGAATTACATAGAAATCAAGGGAAAATATACTGACTTATATTTAATCACATTCCTAACCTCCCCTCTCCCCTCCAAAACCAGTCCACTAACCTGTGTGGATTCACCTTTGTTTTGGTTTTTATTTTGGTGGGGGAGAAGTGGTGACTGCAAATAGCTAAAATTAAAAATTAATTTAAAATCATTTCCTCATACTATTTTTACTTTCCATTTCATTTTTACTTAAAATTCACAGAGCATATTAGAATTAAAATACATACACAAATTATAACTTAATCAAATATATATTTACTATAGGAACATGCTGAAGAGGTACATACTCAAGTACTTTTTACTGATAAAGGAGCATAATAAAAATTTTAGAGATACAATATAAGGCTACAAAGAAAGGTGTATCGGCTTACATACGAAAGGAGCTTATGATATAAATATCATTGGTCTCTGTGTCTCACCCTTACTCCCTAACAATCCTGCTTCAACTGCATCTATCTTGCAAATTTATCCAATATGCCTTATAGAAATAATGGAATAGTATACAAATGAAATTACTATAATGTTCCCATCCAACCCACTGATTCTTTCAAGGAAACCCTAAATAAGTTCCGTAAAAATCAAGTATGGCACCTACTTAAATCAGGGTTACAAATTATACAAATATTTTTCACATAGTTATTGTGATCCCCTCAATCCTCAAATTTTAACCGCAGTGTGAAAACCAGCTGTGGCGTTATAAGTGACAACAATAGTAGTAAACATAATGAGTGAATGTCAGACATTTCACAGATCCACAAATAACCTGATTCTCCGAGGCTATCACTTCAATGATATGAGCCATGGATTTAGAATAAAATAATCTGCTTTTTGTACTGATTCTTCTTCTTATTATCTAACTGTAGACAAACCATTTACCTTCTCTCTGCTTCAGTTTCTTCACATTCAAATTGAAGATATCTGCTCTATCTCAAGGGGCCGGTGAGGGTATCAGATAATATAAACTATAATCACTTATATTTGACATAATTTGATACAAAATAATGTTGTTATCTTATCTTATAGCCTATGTACCAAGCTCAGAAATGAGGTTGTAGATGTATAAAGAATAGAAAGATACACAAAGACTAGGAATATAAAGATTAGAATGCTCAGTCCAAAAAAAGCATAGGTTGAAAAGGCAGATAATTTAGACAGGAAGATGATTTTTGATGGATTAAGCCCAAATCAGGTACAAATCTGAAATGTACATTCTGCAACTGTAGTACAACTATTATTTTTTTCTACTTGAGTCCTAGATGAAGTTGACATTTGCGAGTAATCAGGTCATTTGTTATGTAAACACTTACCTAGAAAATCAATAAGAACTCAAAGCAGATGTACTCATGGGCTGTTCTTTTTAAAATAGATTGTTGCCCTAGCCTATAATCATTATATCCAGCTGAGTTTGTGAAGGAAGTCACAAAGGCATTTCTCTGAATTATTTAGCTTCATAATAAGCGACTTAATTTCTCTGAATTTTGTATTTTTACAAATATTTGGCTCCCTGGGTCTGCGTTCCAAGAATTTTGCAGAGTTCAGGCCAGCTGGTGTCAACAACACACTCCTCTCTCTAGGCAGCATCCTTGGAACAGCTCCCCCTGTGGGAACGGTGGGCATAACACATGCCAAGGACTGGATGGGGGCGGGGAGCCTCCGATTGCCCCCGTCCAACACCCAGGTCAACTGATGGTCATATCCTTTTGATTACCTCCTCCCACATAAAGTAACATACATAATTTGAGATATACATAATATCTCTTTTATTTTGATTAATCCCTTCCTCTATCACATTTGAAAAACTTTTTTTTATCAAAGGTGACATCTAGTGACATCTTCACTATATGTTTTCTAAACATACTTTCTTATAAATACTCAAATCAGACAGTTCACGTTAGCTTACCATATTTTCATTCTGTGTTCAATATAAAAATAATGTTTGAAATTTGATTTTAATATAAAAAATAATTGTTTAAATTCATCATATTTTCGATGTTTATAATGTGTTCTAGGGGGTAAGCACCCTAGCACACCAAGAGTAGTTAGCATCTTTAAAATAAGATTTCCCCATTGAGACTTTTTCATAATTGCAAAAATATTGTTCTCTCATGGGAATATGCTGTCAGTCGGATCTCACACTTAGCCCTTTGGTCCCTCTCTCTGGATATCGAGTAAAGCTTAAATAATTGACAGTGTGCTCACTTGGGCTTAGCATTCAGCTCGGAATCTACAAGGACCGAGCACAAGACAGACATTATCATTGTCTCATTAAATGCTTTTCAGAAGAGTTCCTTTTAACAATACAAATAACTGTGATGGGTAGGCTTTGGAGTTAAAGGAATGGATACATAAATGCACTTCCCCAAAATAAAAATGTTTTGTGTTTTTTACACGAAGGCTTAAATTACCCATTTTGATTTCACTATAAACATTCACAGTAATAATACCTAATTTTTAAAGCTTTACCTTGTGTAACTTTTTGTCTTGTTTTTGTTTTTCCAATTTAGTAGACCACTATATCCATGCACGAATAATGGAGAAACTAACTTTTCCAGTGTACCACACACAGTCTTGGCTTAACTTAATATTTTTTATTAAATGGTATTATATTCACACTTGTGTTCAATGTTTGTCTCAAATTCTGATATCTGGTTTCGCAGTGTGCCTTCCACCCTTGCAAGCCGATTATAGCTTTCTGATTATTTGTATCAAGTACTTCTATTTTATTAATCATGAAGCATTTATTCTTCTCATTTTCTTTTTTTTTTATTATATTTATTTAGTTTTGATAGACAGGGTGAGACAGAGAGCGAGTGGGGGAGGGGCAGAGACAGAGGGAGACGCAGAATCTGAAGCAGGCTCCAGGCTGTAAGCTGTTAACACAGAGCCCGACATGGGGCTCGAACCCATGAACCGTGAGGCCATGACCTGAGCCGAAGTCGGACACTTAACTGGCTGAGCCACCCAGACGCCCCTATCCTTCTCATTTTAAATCTTTGTTTTCTTCAATGTTCTTTGTTCATCTCTATTGTCATAGTTTTGTCTTCATTTCATGGCTAGCCTAGCTTCTGTTTCAAGGGTACTTCTACGGTTCCTCAGTGGTCTTTCTCATGATTCGGTTATCTGTGTACTTACACTTAACATTTTACTAAGTAGATCAATGTGAAGAGACACATAACACTATTTGTTTAAACAAATAAACACTTCAAAATTTGTATGATTACTAAGAACATTTTTATACCTTAATGTTTCATTTTAATTATTGAAAAACTTAAAAGCTGAGAATTATACAATTCTTTTAAACAGTTCCTGCTTTTCACTGCTCAGTGTCAATATTTAGAAAATAATGCATGTTTTTCCTGTGATTGCAAGCGGTGGAGTGCTGGCTGGCTGGATTGGTCAAGTGAAAACCATACCTGGTTGAACTTGAGGGAATTTTATGTCACTCCTAAGGTGAAGTAGATGACAAAATTTTATATGCTATATTTTTCAAATTATGTTTTGAAGGACCTTTGCAATAAAATATCATGTCTAGTAGTTTTGAGAGCAGTGAAAACACTTTGAGTGTGAGTAAAATAGTAACGATATATTGCAAGCAGCACAAAACCAGGACTGCTCTCGCCTTATGGTGCCCTTTGTTTTCAATGTGTGGCAGGATGCCTAGACCCTGGCTGTCCAGGAAGTATCTGTTTAAGGAGTATTGACTTTGTTACAAAACAAAAATTTCTAACAGCATAATGTTTAAAACATTTCTATTACTAAAGCACTATTCTAACCTCATGAGAAACACACAGCCATTGAGAGAATTTGTGTGTGTGCGCTCTCGCCTATGTTTCTTTAGTGTGGTGTGTCCTATAAAGGGAATTTTAATTCTTACCAGGTCATGTAAAATCCCATCTTTTCTGAATTTTAGTTGTTTAACTATTTAGTCATACTAAATAAATATTCTGAGTATTTTGTAAAGCGTTCCTTCTGTCTCAGCCCCAACTGTGTATTAATCGCTTATCGTTGGAAGTATTTATCTGTTTTCCAAACCTTCAGTTTCACGGCAGGCTAATGAAAACTGTGACCAGAAGATCCACCATATTTAAAAATAATGCTCTAATAAATAAATAAATAAATTAATTAATTAATAAAAATAATGTTCTAAGATTCTACTTTTTTTCTTTTAATTTTTTTTTTTAACATTTATTTATTTTTGAGACAGAGAGAGACAGAACATGAACGAGGGAGGGTCAGAGAGAGAGGGAGACACAGAATCCGAAACAGGCTCCAGGCTCTGAGCAGTCAGCACAGAGCCCGATGCAGGGCTCGAACCCACAGACAGTGAGATCGTGACCTGAGCTGAAGTCGGATGCTTAACCAACTGAGCCACCCAGGTGCCCCAAGATTCTACTTTTTAATAAAGCACAAACCAAGGGTGCCTGGGTAGCTCAGTCAGTTAAGTGTCTGACTCTTGGTTTTGGCTCAGGTCATGATCTCACGGTTTCCTGAATTTGAGCCCTGCTTCCGGCTCAGCACTGACAGTGCAGAGCCTGCTTGGGATTCTCTCTTTCTTCCTTTCTCTTTGCCCCTCCCCACTCTCTCTCTCAAAATAAATAAATAAACTTTAAAACAAACAAAAACAAGAAGCACACAGACCAGATCAACCAAATCAAGAATAAAGAGTGAAGAATAAATGTTAGTCCTTAGCAAAGGATATGATTTCTCTCATTCCTGCGCCAACCATCATTATGTTGGGGATGATGGGGAAGAGTCTGACGGCACGCAGAGAAATGACTTTGGAGAATGAGATGGTAGATATGTAGGCATTATCAGGTAATACCTGGTCAGTCCTTGGTTTTGGCTTATTCATCTCAGAGTCTTTCTCTGCCTCTCCAGGTATGTGAGTTCTCACGGTCATGTGTTCCTATAGCAGCCTGTCCTTCACATTTCATTGAATGCATCACATGTGTCTTACTTGTTATGTGCACCAACATCTATCTTGTCAGTTTTCCTCATCTGTAAATCAAATCATTTCATAAGAGCATCTGTAGTTTCTCCAAGTCTGTTGGTCTTGCGTTCCAAGTCAGTATCGAAACACTAGCAACTGCGTGCGGGTGGCAGGGACCCTAGAGAAGGGACATGAGGAAGGAAACAGCTGTTGTCACTAGATTAAGGCCACACTTTAGGTCCTTTGTGCCCTTCTCTTTGTGATTAGCAGAGATTCCTAAAGAAAGTCCACTGGCATCCTTAACAAACTTCAGTTTTTCTAGCAGTTTCAACTGTAGAATTGATGTTATGGTTTTACCTATGCCTCAAAGATGCCTTGAACTTTATCTAGTTCATATATTCACAGTTGGCATTCAAGTCATAAAATTTATCTTGGCTTTTAAAATATTCTAGCAGGGACACTTTCAGAATTGGCCATTTTGCAATGGTTCCAGAGACAAATTGTGTTGTGCAGTTGAGATGTTTATTCTCTTTATTTACTAAACCCTTATTTCTCAAGTAATGACAAAGTTCAATAAATGAAACATGGCATAAATCTTAAAAATTAGATCATGTGAGGAAATCTGGGAAGCTAAATGTAAATCCCACTTGATTCCTATGTATATATACTTTGGCAATTTTAGCACTAATGAAAGCAATCCATATCTTCTGTGCACTATCATGTGCCATTAATTTTACATTAGAAATGTTGCCCAATGAACTGATACAGATACACTCGAACACTGATGATGTATGTCTAAGTTCATCCCTTGAGAAATTAGAGTTCAAAATGAGGAAAAAATACAAATCAGAAAAGAAAGTTAAAAGCAATTAGGGGCACCTAAGTGACCCAGTCAGTTAAGTGTCCAACCTCTTGATTTTGGCTCAGATCATGATCTCGAGGTTCGTAGGATCAAGTCCCGTACCGGGCCCTGTGCTGACAGCATGGAGCCAGCTTGGTATTCTCTCTCTCTCTGTCCCCCCCCACTTCTCAAAATAAATAAACATTTTATAAGATGCAATTAGGTGATTAGGGTTAAAATTAAATTTTAAAATCCATCTTAGAACTTAAAAAAAAGTTTTGAGGCATTTTAATACCACTAATTTGATTCTTTACTGCTTGAAATAAGTACGGCATATGTGTTCTTACTCCTGGATAAATTATCGTTAAAGATCAAAAGTAGTTAAGAGGCCAAGCCAGGGTTGATTTAATTCTCTTAGGACGCCCTTTAGCTTCAGAATTTTTCACAGTTACAGTGAATTCACTCCCATGTTAATATCAACGAGACATGAGAAGTGATCCTTTTCCATATTCGCACCACTAAATTCAACCAAATGCTTCAAGAAACTACCATTAACTGTGTGGGGAAACCAAGTAAGGATATTAATCAAATAAGTGATACAAATCACTGTAAAACTTACATTGCTTAAAACTCAGCAATAAAAGTAAGTTTTTCTTTCCCAAATTCTTTGATATGATGGTTTGGAAGCTGAAGTTTCATTGCAGACAGTAATTAGATGTCTTCTCTTTCTGAACACTGATCCAATGGGCACGGCATTTTATGGATAAACTTCAAGAGGACAGAGCCACGGTGTGCCCACCCTGCAGCCAATAGGTCTGGCCATAACTCCAGCTCAGCCAGTCACTAATGGTGCAACCAGAGGCACCTTATGTAACTCAGTAAGCCTCAGTTCCCTCATTTGTAAAATAAAGACAGCCATAATCCATATTGCAGAGTTATTGGGAAAACAAGAAGTGATGAGTGCTAAGTACTAATCTTAAATTTATGTTGCTCATTTTGAGTTTTAAAGGCATGTATTTTCGATTAACCTGTGGCCACCAAAAGCCAAACCAGCTGCAAAATTTAAGACAAAAGCACTTCTTTTTTTAAATGCAAGTATCCTGCACCCTTAACCTCACTTCCAGCCTCCCTACCCCAACTCACAGAGGAATCTCACAAAATGAGAATAAGGAGTGAAACAAATGGACCATGATTTACATTCAATCATTTTCCTTTAAGCAAGGTGACCGATCAGGAACTCACATTTGCAATATTTTCAAGAGGGATATAAGGTTGTTAGAGAAGAGTTAGATGAACAAGCAGAGCAGAAACAGAAAGCAGGGGTAAGGTGTATCAGAGTCTAGGGGAACCCCGTCTGACAAAGAGCAATTTGTGAACATGCATTCCATTCATATATGTAGCAAGCTACTTAGAGAAGATGGGTACAGTATAAACTTCTGAAACAAACACTTTACCTTCTTATGACATTCAGTCATCCTTAATGGTATTTAACATTCAGCAAAAAAGTAAGAATAAGTTGCAAAGTAAGAATAATTTTACACAAACTTGGCTCATAATTTAGTGAGCCAAAGTACTTCAAGGATCTCCATCTTTCTCTCTCTCTGTATATACATATACATATACATATACATATACATATACATATACACATGTATATGTATATGCATATACATATATATGTATATATTGTATATATATACATGTATACATGTATTTATATATCTCTGTATATACATATATATGTATATATATATAATACATATATGTGTGTATGTACAGAGATATATATATTATCTGCTCAAGCCTCTCAATTTTAAAGAAAAAAAGATGTAAACCCAGATTGTTTATCCTTTTCTAACTCACAGAGCTAGTGAGGAATGAGGAGTTCTCTTTCCCAGGTGGAAGAGACCACACATCATGCCCTACATTTAGTCAATCCTAGTGGAAGTTTTGGTCCTACTGTCTCCAAAACTGTTGATCTGTGTCCATCAGGCAGGTCAGGTCTCCTTTTCTCTTCAGTTCTTCCCCCTTTTAAAACCTGACCATTCGGAATTTCCCCACATGTCCAGTTTCCTAAAGTCTCTTCAAACCTCTTTGAATAATTTGCATGAAAATACTCCACTCCAACCTCTAACAACTAGACCTCAGCCAAGATGAGTCAGGTGAAACTGAGAAGGAGGAGAGGAACTTGGGTCAGTTCTGAAGCAAGCATTTCCTGAGAGCAGAGGACAGGATGGCTTAGCTAGAAGAAGGGTGCCACCCACTGGGGGAAAGAGAGTATTGCCTCTTCAGAGGCTTTGAAAATGGTAAAGGAATGTTCTCAAACTAACTCAAAAATTTAATTCCCTCTCTTTTCTTTATTTCCATTTATTTTGCTGGCACCAAGTACAGAGAATTAGATTTTGGATTAGTCGTAATCCTACTTTATGACATAGTCATCACTGTTGCATTTAAGGCAAGGTCTGCTTTTAGTTAGTTTTTGAATTAATAGTCTTTAATAAGCTTGCTGGGCTCACCACCCTAAACAAAAACAAGGCCCTTGACAAGAACCTCCATGCAGCCCACCCCACCCCACCCCATCTCCTTGCCTGCCCCCACCCGGAATGGCCCAGCTCATACAGATTTGAGGCACTATTATCATAGACAGCCACGTTTCTGAACTTTGTGCTATTACTGAACTAATAATTATTTTTCTAAGTATCACCACTGACCAATTCCATGGTTTCCTAACAATTAAGTTAATTAGCTCAAGTTAATTAAATTAAATGAAACTAAATTAAATTAAATTAAATTAAATTTCAGCTTTAAAAGTGGAGAGGCAAGAAGGCAGTTTGGATAAAGCCTTGAATTCTGGAGTCAGCCTGCATTTGGTTTAAATTCAGGAGTCCCACTTATTACCACCACTGACTCCTATCTTGGGCAAGCCGCTAACTTCTCTAAGCTTCAATTTTGTTGTAATGAAGGACAACTAGTGTTGTGAGGATGTGACCATACAATCATGAAAACTGGCATAGTGCCTGGTACAGAGAAAGCGCTCGATATATGCAAGCTAGTTTTATTTCTATCTACTATTGTCTGGGAAGGTTTCTTTTTTAATATTATGTTTAAAAATATATAGTAATAACGTCATAAAACAAGTTCATGTCATTGTGAATCTTTTTCTTTAATTTTTAAAAAAATGTTCACTTATTTTTGAGAGACAGAGAGAGCACAGGTGGGGGAGGAACAAAGAGAGAGGGAGACAGAATCTGAAGCAGACTCCAGGCTCTGAGCTGTCAGCACAGAGCCCAAGGTGGGACTTGAACCCACGAACTGTGAGATTATGATCTGAGCTGAAGTCGGATGCTTAATGGACTGAGCCACCCAGATGCCCCATGTGAATCTTTAATTCCAAGGAGATGATCGCTATTACTACTCGTAACAATAACAATATGTTACACTTTTGAAGTTTACATGGTTCTTGGAGCACCTTCACCTCATCTGATACATGAAAGAATTCTCTAAGGTAGGGTTGACAGGCAACATTATTTCAAATTCATACAAATGAGATTGTTTAAAAACGAAAATAAGGATGTTCTTTAAAAACTAGACATTGATTTCTTTCTCACAAAATCATCAGGGATCAAGGCTCCTTTCAACTTGCAACTCTGTCATCCTCAGCATGTCCCTTTCTCCTCAGAATCCCTTTACGTGCAACTCCAGCCGTCATGTCTGCATTTTGGCTGATAGGAAGAAAGGACTAAGGACAGCACACCATCTCCCTTCCAGAATATTTCCCTAAGGTCATACACAACGCTTCTGCTTATGTCCCATGAGCCAAACCTTAGCCATGAAACCATAACCAGCTTCCAAAGCCAGAAAATAAATACTTAATCCAGGCAGACCCAACTGCAGCTACAAATGAGAAGCTCTAGGGAAAATGAAAGAGCACAACATGGGTATTTGTTCTGGAAATTTGTTCTGGATATTTGTTCTGGAAAGATGACAACTAGGAGCTTCTGCCATACAAAACAAAACTGTCTTCTGGGACTTTCTATCCACAGTACTGAGTCCTCTATTTGCCCCATTTAAGAATCTCAAAAGGAGAGCTAAGCTCACAGCCCTGCAGCATGTTTTTGGGTGTGAAGCTGCTACAACCTATGCTGCATCCGGCTATTGCGCTCAGTGTTGGCTATTATGAACCGAGGCTTGACACTGTGGGAACAGGACATCAGTTATTGTAACCAACCCAACGGAGAGTTTGTCTACCTGATTCATAGCAAGTCAATAAAAACTTGCACTGAGCTTTTGTAGTGAAGAAAGATAGGCTATTTGTTGGGTTAATGCGCAGGAGAAAGGGGAGCTAATGCTCTAAAATCTCCAACTCCCTGATGACTTGCAAGTGAGGGTTTTTATGGGAAAAATTTGAGGCAAAAGTCTCCTGAGAAGGTGGGCACCATTGACTGGAGACCCGCCATTTATTGGAGTCCCATTGATTGGAGACACCACTGATTCGAGATACCATTGATTAGAGGCCCACCATTGATTAGAGGCCCACCATTGATTGGAAGACACCATTGATTGGAGGCCCACCGTTGATTAGAGGCCCACCATTGATTGGAGGCCCATTGATTGGAGACACCATCGATTGGTGGCCCATGAGGTCATGCTAGCAGGTGTTCTGGTGCCACTACATCTGGTCCCCAGAGGTCTTTTCCATCTCAAGAGACTTAGAATCTTAAAAAAATATACATACCTTATTGTTTATGTTAAAGAATTCATTAGGTACATCTGGTGATTATATCTCTAAGGTAGTACTGGTTAACTCTTTGTCCTACAGGTTTCTTTGAATGGTAAGCAAACATTCTTATCCCTCGAACCTAGGCCTACATGTTTCTTGGCCAGTCTGATTGTGCCTGGGGTTGATATGACCTCCATTGTTCATTCTTCCATCTGAACTGATAAGAGGGATGCCTGTTTCATTATTCAAAATTTTTATTAAAAACTCAATTCCTCTGATGTCATTTCATCAATGCACCTGGCATAGAAAACTTAGGCATAAGGTTCCCTCCTGCTTCTCTTTCCTTCTGTCTCTGTATTTTTTTTTCCTTGATGAATAAGTTTCAGGGATCACCAAATACAGAGGTCAGCAAGCTATTGCCTGCTGGCCAAATTTAACCCACTGCTTATTTTTTCCAATAAAGTTTTATGAGAACACAGACAAATCTGTTCACCTATATATTGTCTATGGCTGCTTTCATATATATTTTGCTATAATAACAAAACTGAGTAGTGACAGAGATCTTTTGACTCACAGAGTCTAAAATATTTACTGGGTGACCATTTTGCAGAAAAAGTTCACCAATCCCTGACCTAGAATCTTGGAACAGGAAATACTTTAGAGATGACCCAGGGCATGAGTTCCCATCTTTGACCCTTCAAAGTGTAGTGCTTCCTTCCCCCTGCCCCCTAATGTCTTTTGCCTTAAAAGACTGTATCTACCAAATTATATTTGTTAATTAAATAATTTAACACATATAATGACTTTCAATCAGAATACCTGCTTAACACATGGCAACTTGTGGTGTCACATTAAGCTGCAGTTTTTTCCATAGAAAGTAAAGAGCCAGTTTTATGCAGACCATGTGCCCTAATCAAGGAGGACATAATTGATTTCAATTAAACTTTATTTAATTTTATTTTTAGAGAGAGTGTGTGTGAGTAGGGAAGAGGGGCTGAGAGAGAGAGAGAGAGAGAGAGAGAGAGAGGGAGAATCCCAAGCAGGCTCCATGCTCAGTACAAGCCCGACAGCATCTCAATCCCACGATCCCCGGATCATGACCCCAGCTGAAAGCAGGAGTCATATGCTCAACGGACTGAGCCACCCATGTACCCCTAAACTTTATTTTAAATGCAATAAAGCTTTCAAATTCCCCTGACATTCTAAAAGACTCAGGGGAGTTAGAGAGACCCCAGGTTGACCATCATATGGGTGAAGAAACCAGTATAGAAAGATTCTTGCTCAATGTCACCAAGTAGGATATTCAGTCAGACTCATTTTTCCATTTATTGCCTTGCCAGGAAGTAATGGGTAGGTCTCTTACTCCCTCACTAAATATACACCAGTAAACAATATGGATTCTTCAGGAAGTTGCGACCCTCACAGAAAGATCAGATTGGGTATGAATCTTGGAAAACCAATAAAACTCTTGGAAGGGATTTTTTTTAAAGAAAGATGGGGAAAATATACTATTTTAAAATAGTTTAAGCGGCCAACTTCAGGTCAGGTCGTGATCTCACGGTTTGTGGGTTCGAGCCCCACGTTGGGCTCTGTGCTGACAGCTCAGGGCCTGGAGCTTGCTTAGGCTGTGTCTCCCTCTCTCTCTACCCTTCCACTGCTCATGCTCTGTCTCTCCTGTCTCTCAAAAATAAACATTAAAAAATTTAGAAAAAATAAAAATTAAAAAAATGTTAATGGATAGTTGATCTATTGCAACACCTAACTTTTTTTTTGTTTATTTATTTATTTTGAGACAGAGAGAGAGATTGAGAGAAAAAGCACATTTGCATGCAAGCAGGGGAGGGGGAGAAAGAGAGGGAGAGAGAGAAAATCCCAAGGAGGCTGTGTGCATCTCACAAACCATGAGATCATGATCTGAGCAGAAACCAAGAGTTGGATGCTTAACTGACTGAGCCACCCAGGCGCCCCATCAACACCTAACTTTCTAAGCACAACAAATTTAAAGTACCATTAATCATTAATAGAGAGGAAAACAGTTGTTAGAATCTTCTGCATTTCTTCCAAGGAATTCAGGCAAGTCTTTGAGATAGCTTCTTCTCCTTGTCAACACCACATTTTCCCCCCTTAACTTTACTTATTTGGCAAGAAAGGCATTCCTGGTACTGTGGTCCCCTTTCCCAATAGCATTGAAAATTTGCAGAACAATTTGTTCAAGTTACCAAGAGAGATTCCAATTGTATCCTCCACATTCACTATCAACTTTGGAAGTGTTTTGCCTCAAAACAGGATTAAACCTTGTACTAGTTGAATTGGGAAAAGGCCACACAAATTTCTTGGCAAAGAAATCTCAGAATCAAACTGTTCTATTTTTCATTTTATGTATTAGAGAGTTGTTGTTGTTGTCCTTTCATGGTTCATTATTCCATTTAGAAATAATTTAAAGTGTCAGCAAGGTGACAACAAGCATCACTGAAGAGTCTTTTACAGTTTTGTTTTACTAGGGATACAAATAGAAAATAAAAACCAACAAAAAAAGATATTTTCCCCCTTTAAGTGATCCAGAAATTGAAATACTAAGAAACTCTAATGTTCACCTAATTCAACCTCCTAGAGAAGAAGACATTCAGCTAGTGTGGTCAGGGACTTGGCCAAGCTGTGGAAGGAAGAGCTCTGAGGAGGAGACAATGAGAACTGGGTCTTAGTAGCTGGAGGACTAAGGATAAGTGAGCACTGCGTTTCTCATTCATAAAATGGGAAAGAGAAGACCTTGGAGAACATCTCCATCTGTTAAACTCCAAGACTCCATGACTTTGGTGAGACTCTAGACCATTCTTAGACCCTACATCTCCTGATCTGCAGTGCAGTGGCATTTCTGCTAAATCATACTGCTACCTTCTCAGATTTGATCAAAGCAATCAAATTTGATTGACAACTGTCTTCATAATCCATCTACATGTCTTCTTTAATAATACCATGGTGTAAATATTTACTACTTGTAGTTTATAATAATTTATACTTACACCTAGCACCTCAATTCATTTCATTCATGTATTAAATGTTACACAAATTGTCTTCAAGTAAATACCAGGGACCAACAGTATAAAAAATATTAGGGAAAAATTCTTGAAGATGACAAGGTCTCTACCCTCAAAAACTTTTAATCTGTATATGAACGGGTAAATATAATTCTTTCTCTGATAGATGAGGTAACAGAAACAAAGGGAGGTGAAATGATTTGCCACGGCCACACAAAGAGAATGAGGCAAATGTTAAGCCAGAACTGAGAGCTCCTGGCTGTTATTCACATGTTTTCATCACCAAATTCAGTTACGCTTGCCTGATACATTTTTTTTCATAGTGTCCCTCCACCCAATATCATATGTAATACAAAATGAAAGCAATATTTAACTCTAAAACCAAACTTTCCCACAAACCGAAATTAATACTGCTTCAAAACAGTACAATTCTGAGTTCAGGCTAGAATAAAGCTGGAACAAAAAAACAGTGATGTGAAAAAAAAATTCCACATGTTCATAACTAAATTCTTTAATGGATAGAGTATGTGTTCTTAAAATTATAAAAGAACGGTGTTTGGTCTAATCCCACCACCTCATGCCTATTTGTCCTAAACCGTTCCCAGGAAAAGTGACTAAAACTCTGATTGATGAATTTGGAAATTCTGCTTATTTGCATCTTTTCATTTACCTCTTCTATTTTTGATAGTTTTCTCAATAATTTTGTGAGCCCAGTGCTCCAGGAGCATTAACTTGTCAGAATCTCAAGAGCTCCTGCAAGCAAAGCCCTTCTCTCTGTGAAGTGATGCTACCTAAAGCAAACCCTGTAAATAAAAACAGTCTTAGCCTTTGTGGAGAATAGGAAACATAACTTTATACCTGAAGATTATCTCAACAACAAAAAATATTCAAATAATCATTTGAAGATTTTATCTAGATACTGTCAGATTTTTAGATCCTGAAAACTTCAAACAGTTGTCTGGGTTGTCTTGTTCATTTTTCTCATGAAACTTTTGCATAAAATTATAGGTCTTCTTGATGTTATACAGTCAATGTGGTGGCCAGGGAATATTTGCTACAAGAGTAAATCATGCTGTATAGCAGCAATGTGTGTTCTTTATGAACTTAAACACAATTCAAAAGCAAAATATGCAAAAACCACTTTTCATCATCATTAAATGCCATGAAATAATTCTTTCCAACTTGTTATAACAGCTTATGAAATTTTTAAAAAAAGAACAAAAATAAGAACCACCATTGAATTATTTTGTGTGAAATGTATTCTATAATACTCTCAAATTAGATTTTTAAAAAAATGCCAGTACAGTAATCATTGGCTAAAAATATCCAATTATACTGATTTATTTCCTGTATCTTAGCCGATTTCACATGTTCTTAACAACAGGAAATGTGTTTTTATTGCTTTTTAGAAATCACAGTATGTTTTAAAATTGTATTCAAAATGTAAATGTTCCTGGTATTGGAGAATTAAGGAAATACTAATGCAAAGACAAGATTTTTCCATTTAGTTCAAAGTTGCCCTTTAGCCTTTATCCTACAATCATTTTATCTATGATTTAAAAACTACAAGAAAAAAAGTACCAAAAAATATCAGTGTGAGACATTTTTGCCTGTTATTTTTTCAATGTGCTATGGAAGCATTGCCTACTATAGATTTTATTGCAATGAAAGTAACCTTTTAGGGATGCTTTTGGATTTGTGTGCTTTGAAGTTTGTGCAAGTAGACATATTTCCATTTCTCTCTATAGCTTTGGTAAATGAAAAATATCATATTGTCTCTGCAACTTTGAGTCACCATTCATATCAAAATCCAGTTCATCCACTGGAAATGATGGTAAACTCCCCATCTTTCCTGTTTTCCTCCCCTTCTTACATTTTGGTCTCTCCCAATGGAAATCCATATTATATCTTTAATTCAGCTAATCCAAAATGCTGCATTATCAAAATGTTCCACTTGGGATAAAGAATGCACAAATCTAGCTTTGAGCCTTCAAGGAAAACCATTGTGGCATGTCCTCAGATAAAAGGAGAATAGCCATAAAATGTCCTTTCCAAACCATCCATTAGCATTAAACTTGATTCTCAGAGAATTCTTGGGGTAAGTGGCACACACAAAAAAAGACTCTACAAACTAGATAAACAAACTCTGTATATGCACCATATACATATTTTCCTGATTTTAAGATGAACTTCCATTCTCTTCAAAATAAAAGATGCTATTATTTACCAAGCTTTGTAGAATGAATTCTGCACAAATTACTTTGGAATTACAGTCGGTGGTTCTCAACCCTCACATTTAACATTCATTTAAGAGCTTTTAAAACCAGCACAAGCCTTGGTTTCATCCAAAGACTCATTCTCATTGGTTTGGGGTTCAATCAGTATGGTCATTTTTTCAAAGTTCAGTGGATGAGTGTTATTTGCAGTCAGAGTTAGGAACCAATGACTCAGGGTAAAAATAACTTTATTATATAGCATTTAATTCACCTCTAGCAAGTCACCCAACCCCAATATATGTTGTGTATGTCACACTTGACCAAATATTTTCCTTTGGGAAAATTGATGTCTCCAAAAAATATTAAAGTATTGTTTGGTCAGCATTGTTTGAAAATTATGTCATGAAGCATTATTTCATAAGAATTCTTCTATCATTTCAGTGGAAGATCATGAGTTCCTTCTGAAACCAGAAATAGGGTCCTTAATGATATGGGATACTGGGAACTAATTAAGTATGCACAAACATGCAAAGAAATACTGTGTGGTAATAAAAATTATGATATAGATCTTTGTTTATTGATATTCATGAAATAACAGTAATGGAAATACAGAGATACAGATTAAATAATATTACACCAAAATCCTAATAATGTTTTTATGCAAATGCTATTTTTGGTTATATTTCTATATTCCATAGTGTTTGATCTTTAAAATCCATATGCATAATTTTAACAAAACAACAAGCAAGAAAACTCACAATTTGGAAGAAAAGAGAAAGGAATAAAAGCAAGAAAAACAGAAAAAAGAGATAAAGTGGGCAAAACTTGTGTGGATTACTTTGGGAGCATCAAGATTATAGCAGGTCTTCAAAGATGAGTTTGTAGAAACCTTGAGGAAAAATTGATTTCAATTTTTTAAGTGCATGTGTAGCAAACTGTACAATTTCCTTGTCAACAGTAACACGGATAAAACCTTCTGAGAGTATTAGAACTCCTAGAAGAAATGTGTGTTATTGCTAGGTGTCTACAGTTCTTATAGTTTCATTATTTACAATAGGAAATTCATAAATGATAGATTAGTTTACACAGTCTAGTCCTGCGAATGAAAAGCAACGTAAAATGTTTCTTAAGGATGTAAGAATTTATCACACTTGTAAAAACTAGACCATTCTTCTTAATATTTCTAAGGCATTCCTTCATTTGTATAGCAAGTATTTATTGAGTATCAGCTAACTAACAATCTAAAAGTAAATTACATGTATGTTTATATAATTCTCCCATTTTATCCTGAAAAAAATGAAAGGATGCAACTTTGCAATCATTTTTTTTCCAAGCTATGACATGGGATTCTTTAATCAAGTCAATTTTAAATCATATTTTAATTTTTATTAGGCTTTACCCAAAACCCAAAAGGGATACAAAACTGTGATGAGCATGTCTCTAGAAACTTGGGATGCATTATAGAAAAGACAACACACACACACGTACACATGTACACAGGCACACACACATACACATGCACACACAAATCTAATGTTAAGAAGATATAACTTTATAATGGCACTGACAAACAGAACTTTCTGGCTCAGGTGATCAGGAGGATTCTTGGAAGAGATATGAACTAGACCATGTAGATCCTGGCAATTTCAATAGTCGGAGAGTGTAAAGAGGAGGGAGAACATTTTCATAGCAGGGCCATGCAGAATAACTTAGGGTCTGAAGAATAGACTAGTGGTACTGATGTAAAGAATTCAGGGGCGCCTTGGTGGCTCCATCGGTTAGGTATCTGACTCTTGTTTTCCGCTTAGGTCATGATCTCACAGCGGTGGGATCGAGCCCCGTGTCAGGGTCTGCACTGACAGTGAGGAGTCTCTTTGGGGTTCTTTCTCTTCCTCTCTCTCTGCCTCTCCCCTGTTCATGCTCTCTCTCTCAAAATAAATAAACAAACATTAAAAAAAAGAATTCACATAAGAGAGCTATGAAAGATAAATTTGGACAAGGTCAAATAAGGTAACCAATGGGTAGCCTTGGTTACCCATTCCAGGAGATTGAATTTTTTTCATTGAAACATGAGGAAGCATGTTTGAACAGGTTGAGGTTGGGTGGTCGCTAAGGATATGGCCATTTTGTACCTTCTCTGACCTCATCTCCTACCAACCATCACCTTGCTTGTTCTACTCTAGCCATAATGACCTTCTTGCTCTTTGTCAAATACATCAAGACTTACCTGCCTCAGGGCCTTTGTGCTTACTGCTTAGTGCATTATTACTGCCATGCTTTTCTCCCAGATCTTTGTTTAGCTGGCCCCTCACTTCATTCTTCTGCTGCTCAGCATGTTCCTCAAATAGGGATTTTATCATTCTATACTTTGACACTTTGCTTTGGTTTTCTTCATAGCATGACCTAATATAGCTCTTTCTCACACAGGGACACGTACATTTTTTGTTGTTTATTTGTCATTTGTCTCCTGTAAAGAAAATTGAAAAATAAACTTCATGCAGCATGGGTATCCCAACTCTGTCATGTTTACTCCAGAGCTTAGAACATGGGTAGAACCAAAGGAATATTCAAGAAGTATTTATTAGATGAATTAATAACATATTAATAGATTAACTAACAAATAACGTAAGAAGAATTTCAGGAAGATTGGCATACAATGGGAATCTATGACAATAATCTAAACAAGAGGTAGTAGATTAGCCTGAAATGATCACCTTGGAGATAAAAAAAGAAAAAGAAAAAGAAAAGAAAAGAAAAGAGAAAAGAAAAAGGAAAGAAGAAAGGAAAGGAAAGGAAAGGAAAGAAAAAAAAAGGATATAAAAGCATGGGTTGCCTCACTAGCCTCAGAAACCTTATCTGTACACAAGGACTTTGAACTAGAGTTATGATCTCTCATACTTGTCCAAAATGTGACTACAAAATATGTGAGTCTAAGTATTATCAGGAAATGCTGATATCATATCTGGAGGGACAGGGAAAAGTTAGAGATGCCTCGAATTCCACCATGGTGGCTTGGAAAATGTCGATGCTTGTCCACAGCTAGGGAGCAGAAAGAGGAAGCGGAGCCAGAAGAAAGCCAGGGACATCATGGAGAAGGTTGATACAGAAGGAAGCAGAAAGGCCACATTGTGGATCATATATAAGAAAAAGGAGCTCTTTCAAGACAGAAAGATGGTTGAGAGAGTCACACTGGGGAGGATGGGGCCTGGAATGGTACCAGAGAAGATTTTAAGAGGTCTGCATGCCTTTGGAGAGAGACATTTCAACGGAGAAATACAGACTCACAAAAAAAAAGTTGTGTTTTTTTTTAATTTTAGTTAATTAACATACAGTGCCATATTGATTTCAGGAGTAGAATTCAGTGATTCATCACTTACATATAACACCCACTGCTCATGACAACAATGGTTTCTTTAATGTCCATTACCCATCCAACACAATTCTTGATAATAAAAAACATAGTTGTCTTCTAGGGTATCGCTTCAATCAGAGAACTAAATCCCAAATATTCCCAGCTTTGAACATCTGCCTCATCCAGTACTCTTCCAATGCACACAAAGCTTTCCTTCTTCTCAGCTCATTGTCCTACCTTAGAAGTTACTGCATAATTAAATCCCTCATTAGAATTATGAGTATTTTAATTGCCTATGACTTTTGTTTAAGAGGGCTTCACACCAAGTGTGGGGCCTAATATGGGGCTTGAACTCATGACTCTGAGATCAAGACCCTAGGATCAAGATCTGAGCTGAGATTGAGGGTCTAACGCTTAACCGACTGAGCCACCCGGGCACGCCTAATTGCCAATGACTCTGTCTTGCCCATTCCCAATTTGTTCTCCAGAAAACTGTCAGGGAGATCTTTGTAAAATTTTCCTTGAATCATATCCTACCACCTGCTCAGAAACCAGTGGTTTCTGGGTCTGTGTGTGAGGCTTACAACCACACATGTGTATATTATCTCAAAATTCCTGTGGGCCTGAACTACAGTCATGCCTTAGCTGGGCCCTGTGTCAGGGTCTCACCAGGCCAAGGGATCAGCTGGGCTGCATTTTCATCTACAGAATCAAGTGAGAAATAAACAAGTTCCAATCTTATTTGTGTTGTTGGCAAAATTTATTTCTTTGCATCTAGAGTAAGATCCCTGTTTTCTTGCTGGCTTTGGTCTGGGAATTACTCAGTTCCTAGAGGCCACCTCCAGTTCTGTGTCACATGACCCTCTCCAGAAGCTTTCTCACAACACACCAGTTTGCTTCCTCAAATACAGCAACAGAGAGAGGGTCTCTCCTCTCAGAGAGTGCCTAATCCCTCTGTTATGAGTTTTCATCTAATTGAGTCAGGCCCATTCAGGATAATTTCACTTTGATTAACTCAAATTAACTGGTTTGGGACTTCAATCACATTTAGAAAATCTCTTCACCTTTGTCATATGCTGTTGGCTGGAAGTAAGCCATAGGTCTCCCCTTCACTCATGGGGACGGGACTGCACAGGGCATGAACATCAGGGTGGGGACTATGGGGGCCATCATAGCATTCTGCCTGCCACAGCCTTTAATACATGGTTATCTTTCCTATGTCAGGCTTTATCTACACTGTTGCCTCAGTCTGTTAGACTCTGCATTTCACTCTTCACCCTAGTTAATTTCTAAACATTTTCCAGAACTCAGTTCACATATTATTTCTTCATTTTCCTTTCCTGACTATCCTATAAATAGTACATACTGTTGTTTTTTGTCATAGTGTATTTCAAAAGCTTTATTGAGATGTCATTCACATGTTACATAATTCACCTATATGAAGTATGCAATTACAGGGGCGCTTCGGCGGCTCAGTCGTTTAAGTGTCCGATTTTGGCTCAGGTCGTGATCTGGCGTTCCATGGGTTCGAGTCCCATGTCAGGCTTTGTGCTGACACCTCAGAGCCTGGAGACTGCTCCGGATTCTGTGTCTCCCTCTCTCTCTGCCCCTCCCCGCTCATGCTCTGTCCCTGTCTCTCTCTCTCTCCCTCAAAAATAAACATTAAAAAATTTAAAGTATGCAATTACATAAATTTTAGTATATTCAGAGTTGTGTGATCATCATCAACTTTAGAATATTTTCAGTATCCCCAAAGGAATTAGCAGCCATTACCAATCCCTCTCTCCTATTAGCTCTAGTCAAACACTAATCCACTTTTTGTCTCTACACATTTGCCCATTCTGCACACTTCATGCAAGTTGAATCATACAATATGTGGTTTTATATGACTGGCTTTTTCCACTTAGCGTAATGTTTTCAAGGTTCATTCATGCTGTAGTATGTTATCAGTACTTCATTCCTTTTACTGCATTCAATTCAAGTAACATTCAGTTCTATAGAGATAACACATTCTGTTTATTTATTCATCAACTGTAGACTTTTGCGTTGTTTCCAGCTTGGGGTTACTATGACTAATGCTATTGTGAATGTTCATGCACAAGTTTTTATCTGGACATATGTTTTTCAATTCCCTTGGGATATATCCCTGGGAGTGGAATGACTGAGTCATATAGTACGTCTATGTTTAGCATTTTGAGAAACTGCCAAACAATTTTCCAAAGTGGCTATACCATTTCACACTGCCACCAGCTATGTATGGGGGGCTCAACTGCTCCACATGTTTGTCAACACTTGTTACTGTCCTTTTTTTTCCCTTGTTTTACAGGTGGATTTTACCAACTTAAAGATAAAAAAAAAAAAAACAAAACAAAAATTGACACAAGTGTGTAAGTAAATGTAAATTTTATGAAAGTAAATGTAATTTATGAAAGTAAATGTAATTTTATGAAAGTAAATGTAATTATCACATTAATAACTAAGAAAAATTATATCATTTCTAGAGATGCAGGTAAATACATCTCACAAAATTGAACCCCCATGTATGATAAAACTCTAAGCAAACTAAGAATAGAAGGAACCTCTTCTATGTGGTCAAGGACAGTATAGAAAATACTTACAGTAATATTGTACTTGAGAGTGAGAAATTGAATTCAATCTTGCTAAGATTGAGAACAGGACAAGAATATCTTCTAACTACTTTTATTCAACATTGTACTGAAGGTTCTAGGCAGTGCATTCTTAGAAAACAAAAGTAAGTAAGAAATATAAATATTGAAAAGGAAGAAGGAAATTATCTTTATTCACAGATAACACAACTATGTTATCACAGATAACACAACTGTGTTTCTTTTATATTCAGAGAAAGTCCCTACTTCCCCCCAGCTACTACAGCCAATAAGTGAATTTAGCAAGGTCACAGTATACTGTCAGGAGATAATTCTTGCTGGGTCTCTCATGTTTCTGCCTGACCACAGGGCATGTGGAGTGCCTGATTGATGATTCATACCCTGGGTATTTGGATTGGCCTCAGCAGGCTGGCTGGAACTTCTCTCTCTGTTTCTACTCATCTGTCTCCAGTGTAATATCCTTAACGCCCAATGAAATCATCCTTGATCACCAGGGCTCATAGGCCTCTCTGCTACCTTCCCTTTCTCACTAAGCTTGCTTTCCCATTTTTTTTATTGTAGCTACCCTAGTAAGTATAAAGTGGCATCTCATCATGGTTTTGATTGGCATTTCCTTACTGACTAATGATGCATTTTATCACGTGCTCATGGGCCGTTGGCATGTATTTTTAGGATAAAAGTCTGTTCAAATGATTTGCCTACTTTTAAATTGGGCTATTTGTCCTTATATTATTGAGTTTTCAGAGTTCTTTATGTACTCTGGATACAAGTCTCTTATGAGATATGTGATTTGCAAATATCTCCTCCCATTCTATAGGTTGTCTTTTCTTTTTCTTGTTCGTATCATTTGCAGTGCAAATATGTTTTATTTTCATGGAGTCTGTTTACCTGTTTTTTTTCTTTTAGGTCTTGTGCTTTTGGTGTGATATTGAAGAAACCATTGCCTAACTCACTAAGATTTATTCCTGTTTTCTTCTAAGAATTTTCTAGATTAGCTTTTACATTGAGGTCTGTGATACATTTTGAGTTCATTTTTGCATATGGCCTGAGGGAGAGCTCCCATCTCACTCTTTTGCATGTGGACTTTCCATTGTCCCTACTCATACCATTTGCCAAAAAGATTATTCTTTCTCCCATTGAATTGTCTAGCACCTTTGTTGAAAATAAATTTGCCACAATATATGAGTTTATTTCTGAACTCTCATTCTATTCCATTGTTTTATATGTCTATCCTTGTGTAAGTACCATACCATCTTGATTGCTATAGCTTTGTAATAAGTTTTAAAGCCAGGAAATATGAGTCCTTCAACTTTGTTCCTTTTTTTTTAAGATTGTTTTTGCCATTCTCAGTCTATATCCATTACTTTAAGCCTTTGAGAACACATCCTCCCAGCTTACATAATTCCAGACTGAAATGTCTTTTTTTAGTCCTTCCTGAAATGCCAGACCATTCATCCCTTTGTTTGGAAACATGTTGCATGCCTCCCTAAATTATCCCTGACAGTAACCCACAGTGAGCACAAAAAGCAGCTGGAAATCAAGAACAGGATGGAAAACAAGGGCCTGTTAAGAGAAAATGACAGATTTAGGTCACCAGAAAGTCTTTGAATAGGATATTGTGGGAACAAAGTGAGTGTCACAGTGAAAAATTAGATCATAAGTCTTAGAATAAATTCTTAAAACAGTTTCCTTGTGTTTTTCTTTTCCTCGTGTGGACTGGGTAGATGGTGTTGACTAAGTTAGTTCATGTTCTCAGACTCCAGCAAAATGAAATAAATCTGTGCTGTTTCTTATGTACTTTTTGCAGATCCTGCCTTTTGGCCTTTTGTAGCTAATGTTCATGAGATTTCATGCCAGTTAGAAATTAAGCAGTCCATGCTTTCATTGCACTGAAAAGAAAAAATAAGTTATCATTTGGAGACATACTTATGTTGAGAGAGTTTCAATAACGTTATCCACATGTGAAGTTTTTTAAGATCACATGTCTACATGCCAACTCTTCATATAGTCACATTGGACCTTGTCAGGTGACCAGAGAAAGTTACTGCTTTCATTTTAAAGAAGCAGAAACTGAAGTTCCAAGAGGTAAATTGATTCACTTACATAAATGAGCATGGCAGGGACACAGCTGGGATCAAACTGCAGTTTGTAGCCTCCTTGGATCACTGTTATAGGTTGAATTGCATCTTCCAAAAAAGATACAGTAAAGTCCTAACCACTGGTACCTGTGAGTGTAAACTTATTTGGAAACAGGGTCTTTCTAGATGCAGTCAAGTTGAGTTCATTAGAGCAGGCTCTAATTAAATATGACTGGTGTCTTCACTTAGGGCCATACTACCCTGAACACGCCCAACCTTGTGTAAATGTGACTGGTGTCATGATGAGAAGAGAAATGCCATGTGACAACAGAGACAAAAACAGAGTGATGGAGCAGCAAGCCAATGAATGCCAGGGATTGATGGGAACCATCAGAAGCTGGAAGAGGCAAGGAAATACTCTACCCTACAGACTTTGGGGAAAGCATGATCCAACACCTTGATTTTGGACTTCTAGCCTCTAGAACTGTGAGACAATAAATTTTTGTTGTGTGAGGCAACCTAACTTGTGGTACAGTGTTAAGACATACCTAGGAAATGAATACAGACAATATGTGCTCCTTAACACCAGACTTTATAACAGGAAATGAGCCTTTTCAGAGCACCAAGCAGTGCCTCACAATTTCAGAATGATTTCTTGCTATTCAAACTCAATTCCATTGCACTAGGACAAATTCAATACTGGCCAGTAACTCATTAGAGTTCAGAGTTCGGTGAGTGTATGTTGAACTGCTGGTTTCTAAGTTGCTTAGGCCTAAACGCTTCCCCGCGATTGTGTATGCTTCTAAAGTTCATGAGCTCACGTTCTTAGGATCGCCTTGGCCTCCCACCTCCTGTGTTCATACCTTCAGTCTCTGCTTTGCTTGAAGACAACCAAAGATCCCCAGCATTTAGAGCCACAACTCAAAGATCATAAGCAGGGTCAGTTATATGGCTGTGAAACCAGTGCTGTCACCCGAGTTTGGTGCCCTGGTTAATGGTCTTGAAATTCTTAATCTTTCTGACTTTGAATTTGCATTTCTGAAGTGAAGTCTGATGAGCTAATGGAACTTGTACCTTCTACACAGCTCATCAGAAGCTCTCAAAGGAGTCAAGCTCCTATAGCTACAGCAATACCAAATCGATAAATTACTCCTGTCATTCCTTTTCCTCCTTCCACGTTATACTCTTTCAGTCCCCACACCCCTTACCTAGGGTAACTTCCCGAGTAAATTACCTACACATGAGACCCTGTTTAAAGTTTTGTCTTCCGAGGAAGAGAAATGAAGGCTAAGGCAGTTGTGACACGGGACACTAAAGTTTAGTGTTCCTGGAATACAGAAACCTCAGAAGGTAATCATAAAATGAAGCGACCTGTGTGACTTTCCTGAGTTCCTTTCCACCTACCCCTTTTGAAAAATGACTCTGAATCATACACTTACTATTCAACACCATTGCAGAACATGGTCTACTTATGCTATGATAAAATATGCAGATGAACAATGTAACTGATCATTTTACAAGCTTTGTCAAATGGATGTCTATGCCTGGATAACCACGACCATGAGCAATTATCATGGTAAGACTAAAAAAAAAAAAGAGAGAAAAGAACTGTATTTTCAAAAATTCAAATTTTAAGAAATTTGTGAGTATGATACAAAAAAAATGGACAGAAAGGAGATACACTCTGAGTGAAAGACAGCAGGTTTGGTAGAAGGAAGAATCCACAAGTTTAAATCATACATCTATTCAATTACCTAATTAATAGAAGTCAGATAATGTGTACCAATGGAACAGTGTGCTGTTCAAATAGATTCCTGTTAAAATGTTAACTAGTGCAAAGCTTACATTCCCTATTCATACCACTGCAGCAAGTCCAGAGAAAATAAACTAATTTCTTTTTTTTTTTTTTTCAGAATGTTTCTTGACAAAACAGACAAACAGGGCTGTATAATAGAGCAGGATAAGTAGGAAACTACAAAACAAAAATTATTTTGGAGACACCTGGGGGGCTCAGTCGGTTAAGCATCTGACTTCAGCTCAGGTCATGATCTCACAGTTCGTGGGTTCGAGTCCCATGTCAGGCTCTGTGTTGACAGCTCAGAGCCTGAAGCCGGCTTCAGATCCTGTGTCTCCTTCTCTCTCTGCCCCTCCCCTGCTCATTCTCTGTCTCTCTCTCTTAAAAAAATAAATATAAAAAATTAAAAAAATATATTTCAGATTTATGCAAGGCTTCCTGGAGTTGGGCAACTTTGGGGGGCTGGTTTTTTTTTTTGTCTGATTAGGTCTAAGTTCACCTAATAAAAGGAAACTTTCAGAACTATAGTGCAATAAAAATGATTTTTTAAAGTGAGTTTTCCATGAATCAAAAAGAATTGTTGACACTTGTTTTAGTTATTTGTTGTTAAATAACAAATTACCAGGAAAGTTAGTGCTTAATGCTAACAGCATTAGTTATTTAGCTTACATATCTCCAATTCCAGTAGGCATCTGTGAAGAGGACTCACCTCTGCTCCACGTGGCACCAGCTCAACTGGGGGACTACAGGATCACTTCCGAGGTGACTCCTTCATATGCCTGGCTACTGGCTGACAGTTCAGTCATGCAGCTGATGCCCTGAGCTTTGGATCTCTTCATGTGGACCTCTCTGCAAGCTGCTTCTGCCTGGGTTTCCTCACAGTGTGGTGACTGGCTTGATTGAATGTCCCAAGAGACTATACAAAGCAAAAAAATAAAAAAAATAAAAATAAATCACCTTTTATGATTTAGCATAGGAAATCACAAAGTGTTACTGTCACTGACAACCGGATTCCAAAATATTAAAAAATAGACCCCACTCCTCCATGAAGGCAGTATCAAAGTCAAGTTGTGAGACGAATCTGTAGAAAGAACATATTGTTGTAGTTACCACTGTAACAAGAGTGAATAAAGGAAAGAGATAAAAACTTTGCATAGAGCTGGTTTCATATGAAAACTTTTTTGATAACAATATTTGACACATTATTTTTTGTAAAACTGTAGACCGAAACATAGCAATAAAATAAAACAAATCTGAATTTATGGGCTCTGCAAAACTCAGAAAAAAATTAACTTGAGCAGAAGGTGAAAGGAACACCACCGCTTAAGAATACAACCTCGGCCAACCTTTTGATCATCTATAAACCCGAACTTCCTCATCTCTAAATTGGAGTTATTATATTATGACAGTTGGGACATACAATAAAATGTTTTATGTAAAGCAGAAAGTTATCAAATGCATTCAGACAACAATTATTTGCCTCCTTTCCTGTGCATTGCCTTTCTCTGGCTGTTACCACTGACCACTGAGGTCCACAATGTGATAAATTAAATAACAAATATTAAAAGAGATTATTTCTGGAATTATAGTCCACTGAGAAAATTCTAGATAGTAGGCTGTGGAGTGATATATTATAAATTGTCTTTGTTGTCTATTAACCAAATATTTCATTAGAAAGAAATCATTTAACAAGTTAAGTGCCATGTGGGTGTACTTTAGTCTTGGCTTAAATATTCAGAGGCAAAATGTTGTCTACCCAAGAAAAACACAATTAAGGAAGCCTTGGGGAACAGTAAAATTAAAAACAAAAATGGAAAACACCCTAGTCTACGTTCAGCAAAAGCAGGAAATGGGTTGTATGAAGGAAATAACCAGATGGGAGCATGGAAGACACTTAAAATACTAATAAAAAAATTAGAACCCACGAAGTCAGTGGGATCAGGATCAAGGTGCATTTCTAGAACATTATGAGCCGTCAAAATATTGAAATCTTTAAAATTAATTATTACTATTTAATCACAGTTAATCAAATAAATACAAATAAAGGTGAATGCAGAAAGACAAAGAAAGGAGCAAGAGGAATGATTAACGTTTGGGAAGATGGTAAGTAGGAGGGAAAGTTTGACACATGAAATCTATGCAATCTGGTCAAAAGGAAAACATGGCCAAGCATTTATTAATAATTGCTTATAAATATGTAAAGAGTTTCTAAAAGAATTTCTGCTTTTCCTTTGCTTTCCCTAAAATTTTAATAAAGGGGCTTAGCCAATGACAAACCTTCAAGTACAGTGGTTTTTAAGCACCCGAGACAAACTGTGAAATTAGGTTTACAGTCAGTCTAGAAAGGAAAGAGAAAACTTTTCACTTTGAAGTATTTATGTGTTTCTAGCCACAAATCACAAACTAGACTGATGACGACTACCAATATATGATATTCTAGAAGGTAGACTCCCATGGGAAAAAATGAATTACTCTGAAAAAATTACATATGGCCTGAACGTTTATGTAATGAAACAGATAAATGCCGTTCTGTTGAGAGTTCCTATGAGAATTCCTTTGATGGAGGAATTGATATTTAAAAGTCATCAATAATCTTGGCTGTTGTGAAGAAAGGCAGACAGTAAGGTGCCTAGAGTACAGGCAGTGAGCGGAATGGTTTTTGTGTTGCTTCTCAGCGGAAGGAGAAAGATGTGTGGGGGCGGGGAGGGTCGACCATGACACCAAGAGACTAAGCTCTGTGAGCCTGACCTTAACACACCTCTTCATCGGCACATTTTTAAAAACTTGATAATGGAATATCACTCAGCCTTGAAAAAGAAAGAAATCCTGTTATCTGCAACAACATGGAAACACCTGAAAGTCCTCATACTAATTGAATACTAAGTGGAATAAGCCGACAGAGACATAGATTGTATCCCTTATATTTGGTATCTAGAAAAAAAAAAAAGCCAAGTCATAGAAACAGAGAATAGGAAAGCATTTGCCAGAGACTGGAGGAGGGGGAAATGAGGAGTTTGTCAAAAGGTACAAATGTTTGGCTGTAAGATGAAGAAGGTCTGAGGTCTAATGTAAAACATGGTGACTATAGTTGGTAACGCTGGTATCTTATAACTGAAATCTGCTAATGGAGTAGAACTTACGTGTTCTCAAAAAAGATAAATATGTGAGACGAGGGTTCTGTTATTAAACTTGGAGGCAACCATTTCACAATGTTTATGTATATCAAACCATCACTCTGTACACTTCAAATGTCTTACAATTTTATTTATCAATTATGCTTTCGTAAAGCTGGAAAAAGAACTTTACAAAATGCTTGCTTAGAATAACCAGATTTCTTATGAAAACAGTTGAAAGAAGCTGAGATTTGCTTAGAATAACCAGACTTCTTATGAAAACAGTTGAAAGAAGCTGAGATTTGCATCTACTGTGCTGTGGGGATGGAGGTACTCAGTGAGGTGCTAAGTGCAGAGTGAGGTGGTGCAGTTAGTAAGGGGACAAGGGATTTTCTGCAGAAGATTTAAAGACGTTCATAAAACCAACTAAGTGGTTTGTCTGCTTTGATGAGCGATTCTGAACAACATAAAGTGACACAATACTCACCCTCGAAAAAAACTTTTTTTGTTGCTGCCCTAAGTTCTAAATCTAAACAATTATCCTTAGTACTGTTGAACTTAAATAATCTATGAAGAAGCTACAAATTTGCATGTGTCTTATCCTTATCTTTTAATAGGCATTGTGCTCTACATGGAAGTTAGTTTGGAGAAATCCTGATTAAACCAGCAGCCCGCAAAACATGCAGACTTGGCGTCATGTGTTTGTCTCAAGACTAAGAACTCGATTCTTATTTCCATTTGATCATCATTATGGTATCATTGTTCATTTCAAATTGACTGTTAAAAGAAGAAATATGTTGTATCAGAAGTGAGCTCAGATTTTCCCAAGCAATACGTACAAATTATAATTTGGAAGGGAATATATCATTTGAAAGTTGCTGGAATTGATACAAACAGATATGATAGTTTTACAATTTCCTGAATGTATTATGAAATGGGATTTTTATGGGTGTTTTCTTAACATTCTTATGTTTATAACTTTTCATAAAAGAAAAGGATATTAGGTAAAAAAAATAATGGAATTTAAATAAAGTATGTGCTTTAGTTAATAATAATGCATATATTAGTTCATTAGTTGTAATAAATGTACCATTTTTTGATGCTTATTCTTGTGAGTGAGAGAGAGAGGCACGAGCAGGGGAGGGGCAGAGAGAGAGAGAGACACAGAATCTGAAACAGGCTCCAGGCTCTGAGACGTCAGCACAGAGACCGACGTGGGGCTCCAGCTCATGAACCAAGCGATCATACCTGAGCCGAAGTCAAATGCTTAACTGACTGAGCCACCCAGGTGCCCCTATAAATGTACCATTCTAATGTAAGATGTTAATAGGGGAAACTCAGCATTAAAATTCATAATTTTTCTGTAAATCTAAAAATGTTCTAAAAAGTAAAGTTTAAACACTCTTAAAAATGTTCTAACAATTCATATGACCATTGCTGCGTGTGAAAGAAATATCTCTAAATTAAAATAAAAAATTGCTTTTGATCAATTATGAGCAAATATCAATGAAAAAATTGTCCTGCTGTCTATTGAACATGAACATACAAATAAAAATAATATCTATAAAGTCATTTCAATTTTTCAGAAGTTAGAGATTGAAAACAGATACTGTAATGTGATTATTTGCAGGCTAAAATGTGGTTATAAGTTTTTATTTCTTGTTTCAAAAAGTGCATCAGTATAGATAAAAATATTAGCCCATGATTTTCCCTTTCTGTACTGTTATATTTATTTTATTTTTAATGTATTTTTGCTGGCATACTTATACATATTTAACATATAATGAAGTACAATAACCAAGAATTTCCATTCTTTTTTCTGGCCATTAGTATTTTTTACCAAACTTCATGATTAGAACTGAAAATATTTTGTCTTGTAGAAAGAGAGTTTTACTAAAAAATTATCTACTTCAAATTGTACCAGTGGGTAGATCCAAACAGCATCAAGATAGAATAAATTCTGATGATTAGTAAAAATCTTGTCAAGGGTCATATTATGATCCCAGGGCCAGGAGAATTCAACTGTTACCTTGGTTACATACTCAAAATAACAACAACAAACCAACCAAAACAAAACAGAAATTGGGATGTGGGTATGTGTATAGAAACTAGGTATTTTATAGAGACACAAGAGTGACTCTTTTATATCTAGAAAAGGAAGTTTTCCTACTAGTTTGTTTCCAGCAACTATTCTTCTCAAATACATTGTCTCTTCATGTGGGACACTCGTTGTCAGGATTTGTTTTTTCCCATCCCAACACGCAGGATTATCGCCGTTTTAATGTCCAGGCAGAGGGGAAGGAGGACAGAAAAATCAAAACATGACCATAGGTATATATTGGAATTTCTGAAGTTCAGTATGTGGTGTAAATATGATCTCCCAGATGATTCATGGTTCTGAATAATCTACCCCCAGGGGGTATGACCCCATCTTCTTGCAATCCCAATTAACGGATGTTGACTGTTCATTGTATGATCATTGGGTTTCTCAATTGCATTCTTCCCATTAGCTCATCACATTATTGGTATCCTAGTCTATCTTTGGGGCTGGCTAATCTTCTGGCCATGCTGGATCTCTCTTCATCTCAGCTCAAAAACTTTATTAATAGTATTCATGATTCCTAAGTTCCAAACATCACTATCTCATACCACACACCACACTACCTGGCTTCACTTTTAGGATCTGTCCTCATTATCTCGTCTTTTGGTATTTACAATATTTGAGAAAGAGGAGGAGGAAGAAGAGTGTGGAGTTTATTCCCAAAAAGTTCAAAAGAAGAATCTGCAATTGTTCATCATTTTTGTTTTCATAACCAGGATTTGGTGTCATTCTTAGGTTTTAGACCACTGATTACACAGTCTCATTTTCCAAGCTTAGGAAATAAATAAAAATATAAATACAAAGATAGTTGATCAATTTTACACTCATATGGCTCTCAGATTTTCAAGGATAGTAAAAATTATTTACTATTTTGTCCTTTAAGAATATTCATATTTAGCTGATTGTATGTCCTTGTTTTCTGTACAATATATAATTATACCCTTTCAAATTCAATAAGAGTATATTGAAGTTCCTTTATAGCATCATATACTTAATGGATAAATTATTTGAGTCCTTCCCCACAAAGCCAGTTTTCCAATTTCTATTATTTTTATGACTCCTCTTGTGAGTGAATATTGTTATTGCAAAAATAAAACAGACAGCTAAGAGGATCAAGTTAGAGAAAAAAATAAGTCATCATCAAAGTCAGTAAATGCACTCAGGATCTCCCTCAGCCCCCACAAATGGGCCCATGCTTATTTCAGCATTTGGAGTAGCAAAGTGACTCTGGGTTCTGCCAAACATGGACACAATATGCTCTCCTCCAAACCCTATATGTTTCTTTCCCACTTAGTCTGTTCCCAACTTTCATGAACTATGTTCCAGAAGTCCATTAATTGAGTCTATTTGGATTTGTAATGCATTTTCCCAGAGAAAAGTGATGAGCGTATTTCCAGGCCTGCCCACAAACTCTATTTATTCACAGAATGTTAGAGCTAGAGGGACTTAAAAAATCATTTAATCTAACCATTTTAAAACCATAATTTGCTGAAATTATAACAGCTGCCCCCAGAGAGACTTTGGAGACCTTCTTGAGTTTGTTGAGGCTCCTCTGTGTCCTGACAGGGCCAGTTTATTTGTGGTTATAGAAGACAACATCCAAGGAGCTGTACCAAGAACTGTGGTTATCCTGGGAAAATCTTTGTGAAAGCAAGAACATTCTCTAGGTTTGGAGATCCATCAGGGAAGGAGCTCTAGCAGCAAAGCAAAGCACATCATTCCCTGAGGAGAAGTGTCTCACTAGGAAGCAGGAACTCTCAGTCTAGAATTTCTCTACATAAACAAGATTTATCTGTTTTATCATTACTTTCCTTTACTGAGTTGACTTTACATGGTAGTTTTCTTGAGCAGATGATGAAAGGAAGCATCATCTCAGTTAGCACCAAGACACTATACCCACTCAGGGAACTTGGAATGGCAGCAATGTCACAGAACACAGCTTGCACAATCTCACATTTATTTCCCAAATGCTTAGGCTTAGGATGATTTACCCTCTATAGACTCCATACAACATCAGGAAGAAATCAAACTTTATCCTTAGATGGTGGAATCCCAATGGAGCAAAATAACACTCATAAATTTCTTCTTCCTAGCAAGAAGGATCACAGAACAAGATTGTCCCACCTTTTCTTTTTAAAGCCATGTCCCTTTTTGTTAATTATCTAAAGAGAATCTCATCTTCTTAATCCCCATTAATTAACTAAAAAAAAATCTCATCTCCTTCACTTAGTTTTCCCTAAGATGACAAGGACCATCATAAAGACTTACTGTCCTAGGACTGATTAAGTTTTTGTTTGTTCTTTTGTTTGTTTTTGTGTTTTGTTTCGTTTGTGTAGAGAAAACAAAAACCCATAGTATTCTATTTGGTTGTCTATGAAATATTATGATATTATGATCACATAAATAGTGACTTTTTACTTCTTACTGGCGAAGCCAGATAATTATTCAGATATTTAACACAAACTCTGGAGTCAGACTCAAAATTTTGTACCACTAATTTAATACTTATAAACTTGGGAAAGTTACCAGATCATGCCAAGCCTTAGTTTTTACCACCAGTGAAATGGTGATAATAATAGCATTAAATTCATAGGGCAGTTTTAATAATTAAAAGAGTAGGAATACTCAGGGAGGAGGGCAGAGTAGGGGGATCCTGAGCTCACCTTATCCCACAAACACAATTAGTTAACACCCACATCATTGTAAGTAAACCAGAAAATGATCTGAAGACTGGCAGAATAGACTCTCCACAGCTAAATGTTGAGAAGAGGCCATATCAAAGAAGGTAGGATGGATAGAGACACAGTCAGGAGCAAAATGGACACACTAGACTGCCTGCAGGAGGAAAAGACACAGTGGGCATGGAGAGGTGGATGAGCAGACTTCCACACTAGGCACTGCAGGCATAAGGGACCCTCGTAGGGATGACAGATCCCCATAACAATTGACCTGGCTTTACAAATTCTTACAATCAGAGGGGCTTAGCAACTAGAACTTTAAAAATCAGTGGACTCAACTCTGTGAGAACCATAGGAAACTAAATTCCCACCCGGAAAGAGACAGCATAACAAACAGCCGTGCTGAGATAAAGCATAAAAGTAATTTGAAAAACACCTAGTGTATACAGGAAGGAGATTAATTTACTAACCTCAGAGTGTGTGCTGGATGAGCAGGGATCTTCAGGATACTTCTTCAAGAACAAAAGAGCTGGCAGATGCCATTTCCCTCCCATACCACCCCAGCCTACAAACCTGAACATCTATAGGAATCAGCTCAGTGCCAACACTCTCCTCCTAGCTTACTAACAGCATGCCCTGCCCCTGCACACTTCTGTAAGTCCATCCCCAACAACCTGGTCAGCCTTGAAGGAAATTTTCCCAGATAGCTGATGGTACCCTCCTGAAGCAGACCAGCATGGATCTTGAGGGCACTGTGCAACCCATTCCCAAGTTTTCTGTGGACCTACCCCCTCCAATCTGGGGTAAGCCTTGAAGGGAATATTCCCAGGCAGATCAGCATGGACCTTACTGGCACCACAAACCTCACGCCCTTGTTCTCCTGCAGATCTGTCCCCTCAATATGGCCTTGGCTAGAACCTATCCAAAGCCATGCCACAAACCTGGCAGTGTGCAAGCAGCCTGACAAGGGTCAGCACCATTCCAAAGTGACTTCTGCCCCAGGGAGAAAGGAAGATAACCACACACACCAGTCCCACTGCAGCCCTAGTAGTGGGCTAGGGGCAGACATCTGGTTAGACTATAGGCCCTGCCCACCAAAAAAGCTTCTCAGAAGACAACGCAAGGAAAGTACTCTGATGTTCTATGCTACTGCATCTCTGTCAAATATTTAGTCTGACTCAACTCAAGCCCAAGGTGGCCCTAGTTTAGCCCACTAACAAAACAGAGACCAAACCCAGCCCACAACATGCAAATAGAGCCATTGTAGATGACTGGACTGAAGGCAAATGTGGCTCAGCCACAAGAGTAGGGCATAGACAACACATATAGGAGACACCCTAGAAGTACAAAATTCTGATGAACAGGGGACATTGCACTGCAGGGCACTACAGATCATCTTCATCATAAGGCCACTACTTTCAAGAGCAGGAGATGTAGCTGACTTTCTTAACACATAAAAAGAGACACAGAGAGTTAGACAAAATGAGGAGACAGAGCAATATGTCCCAAATGAAAGAACAGGACAAAATCACAGCAAGAGAGCTAAATTAAATGGAGATAAATAATATGCTTGATAGGGAATTTAGAATAATGGTCATAAAGATACTCACTGGACTTGAGAAGAGAGTGGGGAACATTAGTGACACCCTTAACAGTGAAATAGAAAATATAAAAAAGAACCAATCAGAGATGAAGAGCTCAATAACTGTAATTAAAATTACACTAGATGGAATAAAGAGTAGACTAGAGGGAGCAAAAGAAAGGATGAGCAATCTGGAAGGCACAGTCATGGAAAACAATCAAGAACAGGAGAAAGAAAAAATAATGATAAAAAATGAAAATAAACTTAGGGAACTCAGTAACACCATAAAGCATAATAACATTCATATTATAGGGATCACAGGAAGAAAAGAGAGAGAAAAGGGGGAAGAAAATGTATTTGAAGAAAAAAAGAGCTGAAAACTTCCCAAGTCTGTGAAAAGAAACAGAAATCCAGATCCAGAAGGCACAGGAAGCTCCCAAGAAAATCAATCCAAGGAGGATCACACCAAAACATACAGTAATAAATAGAGAATTTTAAAAGCAGCAAGAGAAAAGAAAACAGTTACATACAAGGAAAACCCCATAAGTCTATCAGCTGATTTTTCAGGAGAAACTTGGCAGGCCAGAAGGGAACAACATGATATATTTAAAGTGCTAAAAGAAAAAAAACAAACAAACCCAAAACTTACAACCAGGAATACTCTAACCAGCAAGGCTACCATTCAGAATAGAAAAAGAGATAAGAGTTTCTCAGACAACCAAACATTAAAGGAATTAATTATCACTAAACTAGCCCTTCAAGGATTGTTAAAGGGGACTCATTTAGTGGAAAGGGAAGACCATACACAGGGGTAAGAAAATTAAGAAGCACAAAAGCAGTAAAATTAAGGGTATCTAGATCCTGAAAAACTTAACAGAAGACCATGGGGGAGGGGAAGGAAAAAAAAAAAAAGAGGTTAGAGAGGGAGGGAGCCAAAACGTAAGAGACTCTTAAAAACTGAGAACAAACTGAGGGTTGATGGGGGGTGGGAAGGAGGGGAGGGTGGGTGATGGGTATTGAGGAGGGCACCTGTTGGGATGAACACTGGGTGTTGTATGGAAACCAATTTGAGAATCAATTTCATATTTAAAAAAACATTAAAAAAATTAAGGGTATCTATAAAAATCAGGCAAGGGATTCGCAAAATAAAAGTATGTAAAGTATGACACCATGTAGCTAAAACGTGGAGGTGAGGAGGAGAGGAATAAAAGAATGAATTCAAATTTAACTGACCATCAACTTAATAGACACTGCTATATGCATAAGATGTTATATACAAACCGAATGGTAACCACAAACCAAAAACTGATAATAATTATGCAAAAAAATAAAAAATAGAGAAAGGAACCCAAGTAAGCAAACCATGAGAAACTAAACTAAGGCAAGCCAGCAGAACATGAGAAAATAGAGCAAGAGAAGAAAAGAACAGAGTAGAACTATGAAGACAACCATAAAATAAGTAACAAATGGCAATAAGTACATATCTATCAATAATTACTTTGGATGTAAATGGACTAAATTCTCCAATCAAGACATAGGGTAATGGAGTGGATTAAAAATAAGGACCATCTATATGCTGCCTATAGGAGACACTTTTCTGACCTAAAGACACATGCAGATTGAAAGTGAAGGTATGGAGAGGCATTTATCATGCAAGTGGAAGTGAAAAGAAAGCCAGTGTAGCACTACTTCCGCTGGAAAACATAAACCTTAAAATGAAAACTGTAACAAGAGACAAAGAACACTTTTAATCATAAAGAGAACAGCTTAACAAGAAGATATAACACCCAACATGGGAGCACCCAAATACATAAAGCAGCTAATAACAAACATAAAGAAAGTAATCAGTAGTAGTATTATAGCAGTAGGTAACTTTAAAACCCCACTTAAATCAATGGATAGATCATTTAAACAGAAAATCAACAAGGAAACATTGGCTTTGAATGACACTTTGGACCAGATGGATCTAATAGATATACTTAGAACATTCCATCCTAAAACAGCAGAATACACATTCTTTTCAAGTGTATATGGAACATTCTCCAAAAAGATCACATATTAATCCACAAAACAAGTCTCATAAAATTCAAAAAGACTGAAACCATACCATGCATCTTTACTGACCACAATACTATTAAGCTAGAAATCAACCACAAGAAAAAATCTGGAAATAACCCAAATACATGGAGGTTAAATAACATGCAACTAAACAATGAATGGGTCAACCAAGAAATAAAAGAGAAAAAAATACATGAAGATAAATTAAAAAGAAAACACAATGGTTCAAAACTTTTGGGATGCTGGGGCGCCTGGGTGGCGCAGTCGGTTAAGCGTCCGACTTCAGCCAGGTCACGATCTTGCGGTCCATGAGTTTGAGCCCCGTGTCAGGCTCTGGGCTGATGGCTCAGAGCCTGGAGCCTGTTTCCGATTCTGTGTCTCCCTCTCTCTCTGCCCCTCCCCCGTTCATGCTCTGTCTCTCTCTGTCCCAAAAATAAATAAACGTTGAAAAAAAAAAAGGATTTTGGGATGTTGCAAAAGCTGTTCTAAGAGGGAAGTATAGAGCAATACAGATCTACATCAAGAAGCAAGAAAAATCTCAAATAAACAAACTAATCTTACACCTAAAGGAGGCATAAGAAGAACAAACAAAACCTCAAACTAAAAGAGGAAGAGAATAATAAAGATTAGAGCATAAATAAATGAACTTGAAACTAAAAACAAAACAAAACAATAGAACAACAGATCAATGAAACCAGGAACTAGTTCTTTAAAAAGATCTGAAGAAAATGATAACCTTCAGCCAGACTCAAGGAGAAAGGGAGAGAGAGAGAGAGAGAGAGAGAGAGAGAGAGAAAAGACTCAAATAAACAAAATCAGAAGTAAAATAGGAGAAATAACAACAAATGCCACAGAAATACAAAGGATTATATGAGGATATTTAGAAAATTATATGTTAACAAATTGGACAACCTAGAAGCAATGGATAAATTCCTAGAAACATATAACCTCCTAAAACTGAACCAGGAAGAAATAGAAAGTTGAATCAATCAATTACCATTATGAAATTGAATCATCAATAGATAACACTCCCAACAAACAAAAGTCTCAGGACCAGACATTGTCACAGGTGAATTCTACCAAACATTTAAAGAAGAGTTAATACTTATTTTTTTCAAAGTATTTCAAAAAAGAAAAAAGCTTCTAAACTCTATGAGACCAGAATTATCCTGATACCAAAATCATATAAAGACACTACCAAGAAAAATTAATAAAATAAATTAATAAAATAAAATAAAATAATAAGAGAAAGAGAGAACTACCGGCCAATGTCCCTGATGAACACAGATGCAAAAATCCCCAACAAATAATTAGCAAACTGAATCCAACAATATATTTAAAAAATCATTTACCACAATCAAGTGGGACTTATTTTTGAGATGAAAATATGGTTCAATATTCACAAATCAATCAACATGATACATCACATCAACAAGAGAATGATAAAAACTATACGATCATTTCAATAGATGCAGAAAAACCATTTGACAAAGTATAACATGCATTCATGATAAAAACCCTCAACAAAGTAGGTTTAGAGGGAACATACCTCAACATAATAAAAGCTGTATATGAAAAACCCACAACTATCATTATACTCAATGGTGAAAAACTGGGAGCTTTTCCCTTAATATCAGGAACAAGACAAGGATGTCCACTGTCACCACTTTTATTCAACATAGTACCAGAAGTCCTAACCACAGCAATCGGTCACAACAACAAAAAAATAAAAACTTAAAAAAGATTAAAAAATAGAAGTCCAAGTTGGTAAGGAAGAAGTGAAACTTTAACTGTTTTCAGATGACATGATACTATATATACAAAATCCTAAATATCTACCAAAAACACTACTAAAATTGATAAATGTGACAGGAAGGTAGCAGGATACAAAATCAATATACAGAAACCCACTGAATTTCTATACACTAATAATGAAGTAGCAGAAAGAGAAACTAAGAAACCAATCCCATATAAATTGCACCGGAAATAATAAAATACTTAGGAATAAACTTAGGGAGGTGAAAGACTATACTCCAAAAACTATAAAACACTGATGAAAGAAACTGAACACAACACAAAGGGAAAAATATTCCAGGCTCATGGATTGGAAGAATAAATATTGTTAAAATGGCCATATTACTCAAAGCAATCTACAGATTTAATGCAATCCCTATCAAAATACGAACAGCAGTTTTTACAGAACTAGAACATATCATCCTAAAATTTGTTTGAAACCACAAAAGACCCTGAATAGTCAGAGAAATCTTGAAAAAGATGAACAAATCTGGAGGTATCACAATCACAGATATCAGGAGATACTACAAAGCTGTAGTAATCAAAGCAATATGGCACTGGGACAAAAGTAGATACAGACCAGTGGAACAGAATAGAGAGCCCAGAAATAAATTCACAATTATATGGTCAATTAATCTGTGGCAAGAAGACAAGAATATGCAATGGGAAAAAAGACAGTCTCTTCAACAAATAGTGTTGGAAAAACTGGACAGTTACATCCGAAAGAATGAAACTGGACCACTTTTTTACACCATACACAAAAATAAACTCAACATTGGTTAAAGACCTAAATATTAGACCTAAAACCATAAAAATCCTAGAAGAGAGCACAGGAAGTAATTTCTCCTGTATCAACCATAGCAACAGTTTTCTAGATATCTCCTAAGGCAAGGGCAACAAAAGCAAGAATAAACTTTTGGAAGTACATCAAAATGCAATGCTTTTGGACAGTGAAGGAAACAATCAACAATACTAAAAGACAACCTACTGAATTGAATGGGAGAAGATATTTGCAAATGACACATCTGATAAAGGGTTAGTATCCAAAGTATACAGAACTTATACAACTCAACACCAAAAACCAAATAGTTAAATTAAAAAATGGGCAGAAGAGACATGCCTAGGTGACTCAGTAAGTTAAGTGTCCAACTTCAGCTCAGGTTATGATCTCTCAGTTCATGGGTTCGAGCCCTGCATTGGGCTCTGTGCTGACAGCTTAGAGCCTGGAGCCTGCTTCAGTTTCTGTGTCTCCCCTTCTCTCTCTGCCCCTCCCCCCCTCAAAAATAAATAAAACATAAGAAAAATTTTTTAATGGGCAGAAGACATAAATGGACATTTCTCCAAAGAAGACATCCAGATGGCCAGCAGACACATGAAAAGATGGTCAACATCACTTATCATCAGGGGAATGCAAATCAATACCACAAGGAGATATCACCTCACACTTACCAGAATGGCTAAAATCAAAAACACAAGAAACAGCAACTGTTGATGTTGATGAGGATGTAGAGAAAAGGGAAGCCCTCTTCCATTGTTGGTGAGAATGCAAACTGGTGTAGCCACTGTGGAAAATAGTATGAAGGTTCCTCAAATATTAAAATTCGAGCTACCATAAGATCCAGTAATTCCACTACTGGGTATTTAGCCAAAGAATACAAAAACACTAATTTGAAAAGATATACGCACCCCTACGTTTACTGCAGCATTGTTTACAATAGCCAAATTAAGGCTGCAACTGACATGTCTATTGATAGATAAATGGATGAGGAAAGAATGGCATATATACAACGGAATATTAGTCATAACAACTTATGAAATTTGCAACAACATATATGGATCTAGAGGGTAATGCTAAGCCAAATAATTCAGTCAGAGAAAGACAAGTACTATAAGATTTCACTCATATGTAGAATTTAAGAAACAAAACAAATAAACACAAAGGGGGAAACAAGAGAGAAAGGCCAAGAAACACTTTTAACTATAGAAAACAAACTGGTCGTTATCAGAGGGGAGGTGGGTGGAAGGATGGGTGAAACAAATGCTAGGGATTTAAGAGTACACTAACGATGAGCACCGAGTCATGTATAGAATTGTCGAATCACTATTCGACACTACACCTGAAACTAATATAACACTGTATGTTAACTATACTGGAATATTTATAAGATGGTTAACTTTCAAAAGAAACATTAATTATTACTTATTATTTGTTAAAAAAATTAGAAAAGTAATGTATCTAAATGGGCTGACACAATAACTGGCACCAGAACAAATATTCAGAGAATGTGCAGTCTTTACAGTTGTTAATATTGTTATTTATGTCATTAGTTTTGTTTTAAATCCAACATAATTTTTTTCGATCACTTGGCTTCTACATGCTTTGCGATAACTGTGTAAGTTTTAGTCTTATTTACATAAAACAATCTTTCCTAATTTACTACAAGTATCTTTAAAAAAATTTTTTTTAATGTTTATTTAATTTTGAGAGACAGACAGAGCTTGAGCAGTGGAAGGGCAGAGAGAGAATCCAAAGCAGGCTCCAGGCTCCAAGTTGTCAGCACAGAGCTCGATGTGGGGCTCAAACTCATAAACTGTGAGATCACGACCTGGGCCAAAGTCAGACACTTAACCAACTGAGCCACCCAGGTGGCCAAGTACCTTTTATTTTTTTTTAAAAATTGTTTTCCTTTAAGAGTTATTTTGGCAGTATTCACTCATGTTTCCAATTTGTTTTAATAATTCTGAAGGCAGGCACCCTCTTCTTCTTTCCCCTATTTTCCATTCAGTGTGATATTGCGTGAACACAGGCTATGTCATGATCGACAACAAACACATAAATGTTTGATATCAATTCCTGGAACTTTTCACTACCCAACAGATTCATAAAGGGTAAGCACCATGCTTTATTATTTTCTTTTCCTTTCCATTCTTCCATCCACGAAATGCGAGTAAACTCTCCAACTAATAGATCATCACTTAACACATTGAACTAAGTAATTTGGAATTTTTGCCATTAACTACCCATCATCAATATAATTGTCTATTTATTTTTGTCGTCTATTGTCTTCCCCCTCCAACTAATTGATAAAGATGTTAAGGATATTGAATTTGAAGTGAAGATATATTACTTCTGTCGCTACAGATTTGTCACTACATTGTAAAGTTATTTTTCCTTCAAGTCAAATATCACAGAACATAAGGACACACACAGTAGCCTGGAATTTAATTTTCTGAGACTGTTGACACTGGGCTGTGAATGTCATCCAAATAGGACATTTTGTACTGTCCACTGGAACATAGTGAGACTGAAATTTAAAAGGCTGAAGAATCTCACTAAACATGTTACTGTCTTAAATAATTGGTGTTATTTTTCCTAGTATGCCCTTCCCCAAAAAATGACTATAAAAGATATGTCAAGGCACATCAAGTCGCGATCACACAGTGTTTCTTGATTTTGTTAAGTAAACTGAAAATAAAATCTGGTAGAAAGATTTTAACAAGATATGTAGGAAGTAGGGATCTTAGATGCTTTCCAGACTTCTGATTTGTCTGTAATTTTTATGACCTTTCCTATTTTTCACTATCAAATACACGTTTTTAATAATAACAAGGCACAACTAATTGACTTCCATTGCAAGAACATTGGAACATTACTCATCATTTAAGAATAAAAATGAGTAACATATTCCTTTTATTAAAGTCTATACACTTTTTAAATTTATGGGTTTAGTTCCCTTGAGGAAATGTTGTGTTTGCCAATTTAAAGAGCAGCATTGCTGTAACTTTTCCTATTTATATTTGCTTTGTCAAAAATACTGTTTTTATCATTTTCTAAATGAAAATCCAATAGGAAAACCACTTTCTAGAATATCTAATACTCGTTTTTATTAAAAAGCTATATGTGTCATCATTTGTTTATCTATTTGCTTGTTTCCTGCCCTTGTTATAGTTCCTGGCCTTCATTGACTTTGGACTCTAGATCATTTGATGTGCTTTGGCATATGAGCAGATGTGACATTTGCCACTGTCAGAGCTAAACAAAGCCAGACACTAGTTAAAGTGATGAAGATAGATTTTATTCAATAATAAACTCTTGCAATAGGAAAAGGGGCCCAGCATGAACTGAATTCTGCTTTGTGCAGAGGCGACTGGGTATTTTAAAAGGAGAACGTGGGAGCAGGGAGCGAGGATGGCAGAGACATTAGCAGTCAGGTAGTTTCCAGTTTTGTGGAAACACAAAATGTGGGAAGGGGAGTCGGTTAATGTGACCAGGCCTCTGTGTTTGTTCATTGGTACTTAGTTGGAGAGGAAACACATTTTTGCATCTTTATGACAGGAGGCAGCAGTGTTAGAAATTAAGCCCTTACCTTCCCTCAGAAGCTGGGAGCTGGAGTTATCTCCCTAAATGTTTGCATTACAAAGAGATAGCTCTAGGGGTGCCTGGGTGGCTCAGTCAGTTAAGTGTCTGACTTCAGCTCAGGTCATGATCTCTCAGTTTGTGAGTTCGAGCCCTGTGCTGCCAGCTCAGACCCTGGAACCTGCTTCAGATTCTGTGTCTCCCTCTCTCTCTGCCCCTCCCCTATTCATGCTCTGTCTCTCTATGTCTCTCAATAATAAATAAGTGTTTAAAAAAATAATAAAAAAAAAAAACCGAAGAGATACCTCTAGGTCTCAGGTCCTTGAGGAGATGGCTCTGGTTGGTAGAAGAGTTAAATCTCAAAGAGAGAGAGGAAGGATTTAAAATTGCAAGCTTTCTCAACTGACTGTTCTAAGAGGGGGTTCAGGAGGCTGCCTATCACCAGGTTTAGGCTGGAACAAACTGTAAATTCTCCTGGCAAGACTGAGCTTTCTCAGGCAAGCATTTCAGGAGGGGCTGGGGTCTTCTTAGGGGTGGGAACTTGAGCTACTAGAAACTATGCTTGTGTTTGTTCAAGTTTCCTGGGGGGGACAGGCCAGGGTGGGGGTGAGGCAGGGTGCAAAATCATTTGTGCTGAGAAGCTGATGTGTTTTGTTTTGTTTTTTTTAATAGCACAAGATTGAGGTCTGGTAGAGAAAGGGCTCAAGGGATCCTGACCAGAGTTTGATCAAAGAGAGAGTTTTTGTCACCACAGTGACCAAAAAAAAAGCTTTAAATACCACAGAATGATTTGTATGCTCTTGCATTGTCATTCCATGACAATAATGGTTATCCCCAAAAGTAGCTACTGAAAGATATATGGAGCTAAATCAAGCCCAACAAAATTCAACAGAGCTCAGAAAAGCCTACTGGTAGATCTAAACAGCATTCAACAGAGTTCAAAAAGTTGTAAGAAGCAAAACAGAGTCCAGTGGAGGCCAAAATAGGGGCATATAATCACAGCAAGAAATAATGCTGTTTCCCATAAGCCACCAACATTGAAGTTGTTTACTGCTGTGGCAAAGCTGACTGATACACCATGGATCATCATCCCAGCTGTTTATTCATCTCATCCTTCCTCCTCTTTATTCAGCCATGGAAGGTAAACTACATCTATTCATTCCCAAATAGGTTCATAAAACAAAGAAGATACAACTGTAATTAGGTGAGGTCTACTTGCTTCTTAACTTTCCCAAGTAATGCATAAAATACAAAAAGAAAGGGGATGGGGTATCTCTTTCATCCGTATTATGGAGAATGTTTTCATTTACAAAAAGTAAAGCTTTTGATTCCTTAAGCTTAGAAAACTGTCATCAGCAGCAGTTGTTAATCAGAACATATCCAAACTCCTTATTGTAACAGGTAAGATTCTTCATAAGCTGGCCCAAACCTATACTTCTTTCTGTTCTAGTGGTATAGAACTACCCACCTCTCCCTGAATGTTTTTTCTTGTTGGTGAACGTTGCACATACTGTTCCCTCTGCCAAGCATACCTGCCATTACATTTCTCTATGTAGTGAATTCCCATTTCTCTATGAGTTCCAGGCCAAATGTACCCTCTTTTATGAAACTTTTCTCAGTGTAGCTGTTCCCCAATGTCCCAATCACTCTTTCATATTCATCAAATTCTACCTCAACTTCAAGATCTAGTATAACTTTAAGTGTTTCCAACGGCCATGTGTTTGTTCAAGTTTCCTAGTAGGGAAGCACTCATCCAATAGCCTAGTTTTACACTTCTTTGACTTCCTTAGCCTCAGTGTTTTTCACACCTATTCTACGTCACCCACCCATATCAAAGGCATCAAGAGAAATCGTTTCACCTCTGAAATATTAAGTTCTATGCCTTTTTGCTGATTACAACTGCCTCCTCTAAATCTTTTTCCCAATGTGACAATTTTTCAGTCTTATCAAGTATTGACCCTTTTTTTGATCATTCCATCAGCACTGTCCTACCCAGCCTCAACCTCAAGGGATAGCTCATCAGGGAAACGCTTGCTTTAACCTGCAACTGCTTTTATTCAGACACACATACCCTGTAGAACTTCAACCAGTAATGCAGTAATTTTCATCATTTTATACTAATCTAACATTCTGAGGATTTTAAAAGAAAAACCACAAACTTTTTTCTTTCTTTCTTTCTTTCTTTCTTTCTTTCTTTCTTTCTTTCTTTCCTTCTTCCTTTCTACCTAGTATACTCTTAGCTTCAGGTAATGAAAAAGCTAAATGAAAATGCTTTAAACAATAAGGGTGTTTATTTTCTCATGTAACAAGAAATCCAAAAGAATTGGGCTTCCAATGTTGATTTATTAGATTGTTATCTTGGTGTGGTCTTTGGGCTTATGCGTCTAACATTGAAAAATTGCTGCTGCAGTCCCATGCATCACTCATAGAACAATATTCAGACCAAGAAGATAGGAGTTTATTCCTATTCATTTGTTTGAATAAGATGAAAGCATCTCTGAAAGTCCTCTTAGTGTGTTTCCCCTAAGCTTTTGTTGGCCAGATTTGGGCCATAAGCCATGGACAGAAAGGCAGAAGAGAAAGTAAGGATTTTAGTAGGAGTTTGGATTTGTCCCCAAGCATTGACTGGCTTCCAGGATTTCCTAGACATTAATAATGTTGCTTATAAATGCATAGTCCCCATTTCAGCTGGACTTTCAGTATTGCTTGACAATATGCCTCCTAGTCCCAGTGCTTCTCAAACTCTAATGTCCACACAAATCACCTGGGAATATTTAGAAATGAAGATTTGATTCAGTAGGTAGGGTCCTGAAATATGCATCTCGATTAAGCTACTAGGAGATGCCCAAAGCCACCTGATTGCTTGCTACACTTGGAGTCACAAGACTGTTCCCTTCTTCCTTTCAAATATTTGTCATCACTCTTCATTAGCCTAACACCATCCCTATAACTCTCAGGAAATGACTTCATTCCCTATATCACAGATAAAATGGACCCCATAAGGTAGTGAACCCTTAATTCAAGAGGTCATATTGTATGAACATCAAAAGAATGGCCTTTAGCATTAAAGAGCTGAGGTTTCCAACTCCAGTTATACTATTTCCTCCCCTATAATAATTTTCATTATCTTTAACCTTTCTGAGACCCAAATTCTTAACGTATAAAAATGAAAATATTAATGCCAAACTCTTGGGGCTTTTGATGATTGAAATCATGTGGGTACATCTTATTTCAGTTTCTTGGTTACAAACAAAAAAAACAATTTAACTTAGAAAAAAAATTGAAAGAAAATATATTAAGTAGTGTATTGGTTAGTATTAGTTTTGAGTGTAAGAGAAAAAAAGCCCAAAATAACAGATGAGCAACTCACTACCATCTCCTATTCAAGGGTTTGGAGATATCCTGTCCAGGTTGGTATGGCCCTCTGTAGTGACGGACTCAGGCTGGGATACATCTAGTTGTTGAGAATATACGTTTCAAGCATATGCTTGGAAATGGAGGTGGGCTCACTATGCTATTGGGCTTCCTGTGAGATGGAATGAAATTAAAACTACTGAGTCAGCCCAGATCTGACTCCCAGTCTGGACTCAATGAAACCTGAAAGGTCTGCTAATTTTCTTTTGCCCAGTTTATATTTATCTGATAAATGAATCTAGGTATATTAGAGAACAGTAAGAAGACAATTTACCAAAAGTACCTGCCTCAAAGTTACACAACTTTTTCATTCAAGTGATGCTAGATCTGAATTTGGGGTTAGACGTGTTGACTTTATACCATGATGGCTCAAATTAAGCCTCTCAGGGCCAGACCTAGAGTCCTTTTAGTTACATAAATCAAATGTAACATAGTGAGTCGCACATAAAGTTTCATCCTGCGTTCAGATCTTTCTAATTACTAGTACACACTTTATGTCTACTTTGATAAACATAGACCATCTGCTGTCTGGAAGTTTCTAGGAGTTTAGAACTGCCATCAGTCTCTGCCAACTTGAGATTCTCTCATTTCTACTGAAATGTGGGAACAGATTTCAGTAGCACTCACTTTGTGCATGCTTATAAACAGCAGAAAACTATCAAAAATATTGCTTTTCAAATCTGCAAATGTTCCACTGACCTATATTGCTATCACACACAAATTACAGACACGCACACAAACATAACCATATAAATAAAGGAGAAGTACATATGAGGTATATGTTGTATCAATCTACAACAAATTAGATAATAAAATAGTCCTTTACAATAGCTTGGGAAATTCTACTAATGCATCTATGTATCTCGTAAGGGTCCATGAAATTCCGGTTATAAAACTTTGAGAAGAAAATCAAACACTAACAAATGTGATTTAAGCATGTGTATATTTCTTTGTTTCAAGTGTAGTGTTCTCTCATCATTTGTGTATTTAACATTCTGTATTTCAGCTATATATAACCAACCCAGAGGTTTCTTGGCCTGCGGTATTTTGCCATTTTGCAGGGTCAACCGCTTGAATTTTGCTTTGAGGCTGGTATATCCAAGTGAGTCACTGGCTCATAATTAAGCCTTGTCTGACCCAATATCTATCACACTTATACAATTTATAGTAGAAATTTTATATTGCCACTGTATTAAGCAATATCTGAATTTCTCATGAGGTTCTTTCAAATGCTTTTAAAGGTCAACATTAATTAAACAATCATTATAGTCAACATTAAGTAAACATTATAATGGAAAGAGAAAGATATCTAAATAATGTCAAATATATAACAGCAAGAATAACAAAGTACATATATACATGTACACTCAAGAAAATGAGAAGATAAGTCACAGACTAGAAAAAATATTTGCAAAAGACATATCTGATAAAGGACTGTTATTCAAAATATACAAAGAACTCTTAAAGCTCAATAATAATAAAATGAACAACTTGATTAAAATATGGGCAAAGATCTGAACAGACACCTCAGCAAAGAAGATATACAGATGGCAAATAAACATATGAAAGCGTGTTAAAGATCATATGCAATTAAGAAATTGCAAATTAAAATGAGATGCCCTGTACCTCTATTAAAGTAGCAAAAATCCAAAATACCGACAACATTAAATGTTGGCAAGGACGCAAAGCAAAAGAAATTCTCATTCATTGTTGGTGAGAATGCAAAATGGTACAGCCACTTTGGAAGAAAGTTTGGCAGTTTCTTGCAAAACCAACCATACTTTTACCATAAAATTCAGCAATTGTACTCGTTGGTATTTACCCAAAGGAGTTGAACAGTTATATCCACACACAAAACTTGTATATGGATATTTATGGAAGCTTTATTCACAATTACCAAAAGTTAGAAGCAACACAGACATCTTTTAATAGGTGAATGGATTAGGTGGTACAATTCAGCGAGAGAGTGGAATGTTTTTCAGCCCTAAAGAGAAATGAGCCATCAAGACATGAAAAAACATAGAAGACCCATAGAACTACGTGGAAAAAGCCCATCTGAGGAAGCTACATATTGTCTGATATCAATTATATGATACTCTAGAAAAGGCAAAACTATGAAGACAGTAAAAAGATTAATGGTAAGGAAGTGGTGGTGGAGGGAGGGATGAATTGGCCAAGCAGAGGATTTTTTAGGCCAGTGAAACTAGTTTGTATGATACTATAATGGTAAATAGGTGTCATACATTTGTCAAAAGCTATAGAATGCACATAGAGTGAGCTCTAATGTGAACTATGGGATGTGGGTGATAATGATGTGACCATAGAGGTTCATAGATTGGAACAAATGTACCACTGTTGTGTGGGATGTTGACAGTGGGGAAGACTGTGCCTCTATAGGGGCAGGGAGTATATAGGAACTCTCAGCATTCTGCTTACTTTTGCTATCAACCTGAAAAATAAAGCCAATTAAGAGAAAAAGATACACATGCAGAATTTATTCATAATCAACTTACAAGCACTTTAATAATTTTACAGTTTAGAATAATAATTACAAAGAAACCTTAAAATGGCATTGTATTTATTAGGATGAGGTCATGAGAATAGACATATCATCCATTGTTGTGTAAAAAGCATGCTGCTTATAACCAATTAATTGGCAAGACATTCTCTAGAAATGGGCCTGATCAATTCAACATGGAACATTTATCCAGTAATGTGTTCCCTCGCAAAGTCATATGTTTACCAAAGATTAAAGACTCTACTACAATGCCAAAGGTTTTGTTTCAATTAAAATGTTTTAATGCTAGTAATTCCATAACTCGCTCAGAAAACAGACAATTGGGAAAAATTATACTTATTAAGAACAAGTGTTGCCTTTACTGGAAGGAAGATAACGCAAATTTTAATGCCCTACATATATTAAAATTAACATGAAAATTCTGGTGCACATATCTTTTAGCCCTTCTGGCTTGTTTTCTGATTGTGTCATTTGTCTTAGCTCTTCATCATTTAACAACTCATGGAGTTGAGTGTGTGTTACTTTGTTCTTTCTTTCTTATATTCCACATATGAATTCAAATAGCCTACTCTCATATAAAATAATCATCTTATTAAACATTGTGACAGAGAATAGATTTGTATATGGGAATTTGGTGACCGCTCTCCTGTAGCAAACAAGTTATATTCTTCAACCTTTTCACTTCTTTTTTTCCAAGTTTAAAGAAATCTTAAAAACACCTAGAATTAGATTCAATAAATTAAATCATTATTGTATTGTATCATTAGTAGCTTTAGAAGAGTTTAGTGTATGGAGAAAATATGAGGAACATAATATATAATAAAAGTATCATCTCATTCAGATATGAGATCCCTTAACCCTGATATCATTCATATTTGTATTTTTCAATAATTTGGGCAATTATTTGGAAAAATTCAATCGGATTCTTACTTTGATGCTGTTAAAAAACGAAGATGAAATAAATGCTTGCACGTGTGGTAGGCTGAATAACAGCCCCAAAGATTTCCAGGTCCTAATCTTTAGAACCTGTGAATGTCACCTTATATTGCAAAAGGGAGTTTGCAGATATGATTCAGTTAAGGATCTTGAGATAGATTATACTGGAATATCCTCAATGTAATCACCCGTGTGCTTATAAGAAAAGGGATGGTAAAGGGAAATCTGGCTACAGAAGAGAAGGGGCAGTAGAAGAAAGGAGTTGGAGTGATGCGAGAAAGGGATCATAAGCAGGATACAGTCCAGAAGCTAGAAATTAATGGAAGTGAATTCTCCCTCAAGCCTCCAGAACGAAACAGCCCTGCCACCATTTTGAGCCCAGTGAAACTGATTTCTCACTTTTAGCCTCCAGAACTGTTAAGGGAATAAATATGCTGTTTTAAGCCACCCAGTTTGTGGTAATTTTTTTCAGCAGCCATAGGAAACAAAAATCATATGTAAAAGTAAAATGACAAAATATGTATCAAATACATACGGTATGTATGCTGAAGTGTTTGGGACAAGTAATTTATGTCTGTAGATTACTTTGAAATGCATAAAAACAGACTGATATGATGAATAAAGTGATGGAAAGATGGATAGATATATATATATTTTTAATTTTTAATGTTTATGTACCTATTTATTTATTTATTTTTTGAGAGAGAGACAAAGACAGAGTGTGAGCAGGGGAGGGGCAGAGAGAGAGGGAGACACAGAATCCGAAGCAGGCTCCAGGGTCCGAGCTGTCAGCACAGAGCCTGACGCAGGGCTCCAACTCACGGGCCATGAGATCATGACCTGAGCCAATGTTGGAAGCTTAACCAACTGAGCCACCCAGGCGCCCCAGATGTCAAACTTTAATATGGGTAAATATCACTGGTGCTTGATAAAAAACACAAATACTTGGACTCTCACCTTTCAGTTGAAGGTGAAGCCCAAGCAGAAATCTGCATTTTTAACAAGCCCCCAGCTGTTCTGATACCCACATTCAACAGGAAACACTTTGTAAACTGGACCAATTATACTTTAAAATATATATTGATGTTGAAAGAAAGCACCCTATGAGGACAATTTTTATCTTTACTCTAAGTTCACACTACCATGAACATATATGTATACATGGAGAGAGATAGGGAGAAGTTGTAACAAATGAGAATATATATAAAACTTTTAGTCCAGGGGCTGGAATGTAGAGAAGACTTATTATGTGCCGGTATGGTAAGGGCTTTACATACATTCTCATTTAATTTTCACAATAATCTTAAATGGATTGTATCATTATCTTCATTTTACAAATATTGCAGGATTAGAGAAGGCAAGTTATTTACCCAAGGGCATATAGCTAAAGAATTGATATGTCCAGAATTCAATATTCAATCTCAAGATTTCTAACTTCAAATCATATATACATATGATATTTAAGTTTTATTAGAAGTTATCTATATTACATATAACATATCTATGTATATGTAGTTTTTCAATGGATATGTGTGTGTGTGTGTGTGTGTATATATATATCCTATATATAAGCTACTATATATATATATATATATATATATATATATATATATAAATAATGTAAGGCACTATTAGTAGAACATATGTTTCAAGTTATTTTCCTAGTTTGTAAATGAATTTAGGTCACACTTCTACTGGGTTCTTTTCGTTCATGGACATATATATATTTACATTTATATATTTATGTATTTATATACATGTGCTATATGTATGATATATACACAGATATATAGCCTACTATAAATAATATGTTTTATATATCTATGAATTTATATGTGTATATGTTCATACATATATAAAACAAATATGCTTATGCATATATATCACACACAACGTTCACCTTCAATGAACGAAAGAAGTATGACCTAAATTCATTTGTAAACTAGGAAAATAATTCAAAACATATGTTCTACTTATGGTTGATCAGTAGCTTAAATTTTACAGAAGATGCCAATTCATGAGTTGTGCACAATCTCTTGGTTGTAAGGCAGAAATTTTTTATTTGGTTTTTGGTCTTCAAAGAATAGGAGGAAAGATACAACAGCTTTAAGAGATAGTTTGGGTTCACAGCAGAGATAATCCATCATTGTGCTAATCCCTGTTTAGAACTGGGCAAAATCCAGACGCATCAGAGTTCCCTCCAGACATTCCTTCAGTATTATCTTTGGAAAATCAAGTTGCTCTATATTAACCACACGAATGAAAATCTTAATGCTTTAGCCAAATGAATGGCTTTGTTAGACCTTACTTATTTAACCTGCTTCTTCTTTCTGTTCATTTCAAAATATTTTCTTCTTTAATTGTGCTTTATGTGTTTGCTTGTTATCTATCTTGATTATTAGCCAGATTACTTTTTAAAGCCAGCTGGAATCTGTTTTCAATTTTTGTTTTAGAATGGGCAACCACAGTGTTCCCAGCATTTGGCCTGAAGTTTTCAATTAGGTTGCAATGACTTTTAACTTGAAAATATTGTTGTTCTTTCTGGCTGCATACGTAACAAGGAAGGAAAAAACAACTTTCTCCTTACTTTGATAGTCTTCCACCAAATAATAAAAACCTGACTCAAAACTCTAAAGTAGATAATTTCATTGAATCTGATGGGAAGTAAGATGATGAAAATGGAGTGGCACTAAAAATTTTGGCGATAAATTAACTTTGCCTGCTTTTTTAAGGACATCTAACACGACCAAAACAAATCTGAGTTGAATTTAAAAATAGTATTTTTTTTCTATCTTTACAGTTTGATTACTATAAAGATATTTTCGACTTTGACTTTTATAGTGTTTTCATTATAAAGAACCCCAATTTCAGTCTAGTTTTCAATTCTATTTCAGGAGGGTTTAACAAAGGCATGAGAAGAGTTGAATGCAAAGTTTAACTATAGGTAGAAAGTATTAATCTAAATCCTAAATGCAACAGTTTTATGTATTTCTCTCCTGAGGGACATAGACAGCCTGTGGCAGAGGGATTGTCATTTTACCTGTGGTTTACTTGTCACTTAATAAAAGACATGTTTTCCATTGAGTTCCAGAGCTACCATTGCCAGTGGGCTATGATACTGAGACGGGAAGCTGCTCCACAGCACCATGATGCCAGGGTCAACAAATTGGCCTCTGCCCCATAGCTAAAAGATTGTGCACCATGTTTCATGAGAAGATAACCATTTTCTATGGGGTAAATCTTAAGAAGGGAAGACAGATTCTTGACTTAATTACCTATTTCTAGTGCTGAAGCTATGGAGCTCTATTCTCCCTGATTTTCTACATCCTATCGTTTGAATCTGGGAGGTAGTGAAATAGATTTGTTGGGTAAGATTTGATCAAAGAATACTCAAGCATTATCACTATGACTAAAATTTCTTCAATGAAGCCTTGACATATTTATTGAGTACTTAGGGTTTTACTCAGACTCCGATTGAAAACTAACATTTCATTAAGGAAAATATATTTGCCCACACCATTAAAATGCCACTAGTATTCAGTGAAAAAATAAAAGTATAAGATAAAAATATTAATGCATATGTTGTAGGTATTCAGCTGCCAGTAACTATAAACAAACATCACATTCCAACCATTCCCCCATATTGGCGCTTTCTTTTCCTCATGATTTTCTAGTGAAGAGGCTACCAGTCATTGATTTAATGACTAAATCAATAGTCATTGATTTAGAGAGACAAAATACCAATTATTTTGTTGCATCTTATCTGTTATTATATATCACAAATGCATGACATATTCGAATAAATCTTTAATAAATACAGTAATAACAATCAGTCACTGCTAACTAGATGCCAAGTGTCCTACTCAATGCTTTATGTGCATATTTTTCCATTTAATCCTCATAACAACCTTGAGAAATAAGCATTGTGTTTACCTCCCTCGGACAGAGAAAGAATTTACCATTAAGTGAGCTTAAGTAACTTGTCTAATGTCATCCTGTCAAGCATCTATTGATTCTTATGTAATTCATGCTGTTGCTTCTAATTCAATATGCTGAGCAGCCATGTCTCTCACTAGAGCAGAAACAACAGAGATGAATTTCTTTCAGTTTTATTACTGTGTATTGAAGAATGACCATATTTGCAGACATTTGTTCCATGGAAGAAAAACCAAATAATGAACAATTGAAGTCGAACCAATAGAGTAACCTACCAGTTACACATAGAGATTGTACTAAGGAGGGGCACTTGGGTGGCTCAGTCGGTTAAGAGTCCAACTTTGGCTCAGGTCATGATCTCGTGGTCTGTGAGTTCGAGCCCCACATCAGGCTCTGTGCTGACAGCTCAGAGCCTGGAGTCTGCTTTGGATTCTATGTCCCACCCCCCCCACCCCCCCCACCCCCACCTCTCTGCCCCTCTCCCACTCTGGCTCTGGCTCTCAAAAATAAATAAGTGTTTAAAAAATTTTAAAAATAAAGAAATTATACTAAGGTGATTAAAAAAGTAATTATGAATTTGGACAAGTACTTACCTTTTACACTACAATCAATTTTGCCATCCAAAATATACCAACTCTGTTATTAGAATCATTAGCTAGCATGAAAGATCTGAAGCAAATTGTCCAGCTACTAAAAAATATATAAAAACTAACATGCATTATTGTTGAACAACCAAAAGGATTTATTAACTGAGAGCAAATGAATGTGAACATCATGTTTGTGAGGCAGATATACTATCAACAGCTACCTTGTCCCTTCCCTATATAAAGACTTTTGTGATCAACACCTCTTCTAAGAGCATTACAAGTCGTTCTGGAAAATGTTGTCTCTTTTTCTGAGTAAGTTCCCTGGCCTCACTTCAGCAGAGAATCTTGTAAAAAGTGGAGCCAAAAGTCAATGGCTCTGGTATGTCATACCCTGAAGATGATTCTCAGCAGTAAAAATCATTCTTCCTTAAATATAGGCAAGATTGTTCATTGCCAGCAATTTACTAGTATGCTTCTTTTTTTCCCCTCATTCTCATTTTCCATCAACCATGACCCTTCCATAATGCTTTTTAGTGGTACAGTAAAAATAACAATATGTTAATTTCTCCAAAGCTCATAGGCTTACCTCTAAAAGGCATCCCTCAGACTCACAACTCTGAGTCTTTGTGAAAAAAATAAACTAGAAATATATATCAAGATAAAAAGTGAGAACTGAGACTACCCGTAGCAACATGACTCAGTTGTACAATAAGACTTTGCCCAGGAAAGATGAGACTATAAGCCAGTAAATATTATCTTCTTCAAGATAGTTGCACAGATTAGCTTCTCTGAGACAATAGTTTGATTACTTGGGCAACAAGCTGTCTTGTCAAATAATAGTTTATCCATCAAATCTTCCCTTAAGACATTCACCTTACTCTGTTCACCAATCCTAAACTATCTTGTCACAAATTTTGCCCAATCTCCATCATCTTTCCACCTTGAAACACTTTCCCAGACCCCAGACCCCTATAAACATCATATCAGACTTCCCTCTTGTGAGATACTATTCAGATATATCAAGTTGGTGTTCTATCTCACTGCAGTGACTTCCATTCTATTCAGTTTTGCTTCATTAAATGGCTGTTTTGTAATATTTTAGAGAATTCAATAAAAGAATGTCAGTATGGTACAGAGATCTGAAATCTTCCAAGTCTAATCATCAGGAAAAGCTGTTTTCAGTTTAATCCGTTTTACAAGCATCTTTGTTATTCAAGACTTCAGGGAACAGAATAAAATGGTCCACCACAACCAACGGATATGAAAATTTCATGGAGATAATATCAAGATTATTTAACATAGTCTCATAGATTGTGAGTGTAGATCAAAAATGCTGTTTAGTGGTGGGTTTCAAAGTGTCAGCAGTTTTTTAAAGTGCAAAGGGAGTGCAGAAGACAGAATTTCATTTTTTTCTATTTGTGTGTGCATTTCTCACAAATTAAATCCAGACTTTGTTTCCTAGAGCAACATTTGGAAGATATTTTTTAAATAGACCAATGACTAATTATTTGCCTACTTAACAAATAAGTAGTTTAGGGAAGATAATTCTTTTATCTTGTTATTTTAAAAATTAATTACAAAACTTTTAAAAGGGAGAAACAATTGACTTAAATTCATAAAAGTAAAAAAGCTTAAGATAATTCAACTATAGGGCTCTAAATAACATTTGTCCAAAGCTTCTATTTCAGTTATTTCTCTTTTCATGAAGTATTGTCAACTGGGTTATTTAAGAAGAAATCTTTAAGACAGCTGTAAAATGTAACAGTTGTGTTAATAATTGTCTGTTTGATTACATGGTATAAATACCTTTTCACTGCAAAGACATTAATATCTTATGATAACTATACATATCACCTATGTGAACTGACTCTGTACTAACATTAATTGATTAAACACCTTTTCATATTGTCCCCGTTTTCATTCTTAGTAGAAAGTGTTAATGCAGGGGATCTAACTTTTGTTCATGGACAAATTATTTAGCCTTTCAAAAGGTGGGAAGACTGTGGACATGAAGACATTTCTACCTTATTTTGGCAAAATCCCCAAGATAAAACACTATAAAACCTACTTCATTAGACAAGATAGGAGATGGGACCAAAACAAACAAAACAAAAAAACAAAGAAAAATAAAATGCACAAATTAAGGTCTCAATGACTTAGCCTGTCACAGAACCATCCTGTGGAATGCTGAAAGATATAAGAGAACTTCTCTCCAGCCATTCACTTTTTAGACAGGAGAGGAAACACAAAGCCTAATTAAAAACAAAAAACAAAAAAAACCAAAAAAACAAACAAAAAAAACCTTAATAAATGCAAGGAAATTGCATTAAAACCTTAAAAGAAAGGTTTTGTGCCAGCAAAACACTTGCTTTATCATCAGGCTATCAAACTATCCAATGAAGAATATTGATATGCTAATTAGAAAGAATAAGCAAGGATATTTTCAGCAGAGATATGAAGTAACTTGTAACCATGCTGCGGAGGCTACTTTTTAAAAATAGTGATTTCAGGGGTGCCTGAATGACTCAGTCTATTAAGCATCCAACTTGGGCCCAGGTTATGATCTCCAGTTCATGGGTTCGAGCCCAGCGTCAGGCTCTGTGCTGACAGCTCAGAGCCTGGAGCCTGCTTGGGATTCTGTGTCTCCCTCTCTCTTTGCCCTTCCCTTGTTCTCTCTCTCTCTCTCTCTCTCTCTCTCTCTCTCTCTCTCTCTCCTTCCCTCAAAAATAAATAAGTACTAAAAAAAAATAGTGATTTCGAAGTTTCTATTTATTTTTCATTGTTTAGACATATGGGGAAGAATAACAATGTAGATCAAAGTTACAATTAACTTACTAACTTACATTAATTTATATTTGGTTTAGTGAAATCCTTTAGAAGTTATATTTTGATATGTAACTTCTGGTGTGATGTCTACCATTGCCAAGCAGTCATAGAGCATTAATGAGAGGTGGGAGACTAGGAAGCATGTCAGCCTCTGAGATCAAGGCTCTGTGTCTTAGACTCTGAGCTCAGCTTGGCATCTGACACTTAGTAGGTACTCACTTCTCGTGTGTGAAGGGATGTTCTTAAGGACCTGAGTTAAAGGATCCGAGCATCTCAATTCTACGTGTCAATCCTAGCAACTGTTTTGCATAATACCTTCTCTTAAGAGAGTAGCTGCGAACAGAGTCTACATCCATTCTTCCAGCAGCAGAGTTGGACGGGTTAGAGACTCCAGTGGCCTGAGTTCAAATTCCGTCTCCAGCGCTCGCTTGCTGTGTGACTCCTGGCAGGATCTTTACCTTCCTTGGAGCAGCGTCCCTTGCCAGGAAATGGAAAGAAGAGGGGCAGCTGCCAGAGAGGATTTGAAGGGTGAGGACTAATGAGGTAACCCGTGCAGAGTGGTGAGTGTGGGTTGCTGGGCCCAGGGACAGTATCAATAAATATCAGTTATCACTCTTACTCACATGCTAAAATGATTTCTTAAAATCTTTTGAACGCTGACTGTATTTATATCCTGTGGCTGCTCTAGCAAAGTACCACAAATTAAGTGGCTTACAACAACAGAAATTCGGTCTCTCAAGGTTCTGGAGGCCAGAAGTCCCAAATCAGTGTCACTGGGCGGAAATCAGGATCATTGTCGGCAGGGCCACACGGTCCCTTAGAGGCTCCCGTAAAGAAGCTCGTCTGTTCCTTGCCCTCTCCAGCTTCCGGAGGCTGCTGGTGTTCCTCGGCTATGGTGCATTTGCCCCATGTCCTGCCTCTGTCCTCCCCCTGTCTCCTGTTCTGTGTGTTTCTGTTAATCTCTCTCTGCCTCCGTCTTGTAAGGATGCACATAATTGGACTGAGGGCCGATTCTGATAATCTTTTCATTGTCAAGATTTTACCCATAATCTTATCCCAAGTCCTTTTTTACCATACAAGGTAACCTTCACAGGGTCTGGAGACCAAGACCTGGGTACCTTTTGGGGAACCATTACAAAGCCTACCAAATGAACATTTAGTACTTTAAAATTAAAGAATTTGCTTGCCCAGCTACATACTTACGGGTGTAATTCCTGTTTTCTCTCTCTCTTTCTCTTAATCCCCCTCCCTCCCTCACCGTCTCCCTCCCTCTCTCTCTCTTCTTTTCTCCTTTTCCTCCAAACCCTGTCCCATATACCTCACTATATGTAAGTCAAGTGTCTTGACCAAATAGAGCTGTTTTTGTTTTTGTTTTTGTCTTCTTACCTGCATGGAAGACTAGTAAAGGCAGTTGCCAGCTTTTGCTGAGGGGCTCCCTCAAGTCAGAATCTGCATCTTTGAGAGGTCCTGCCTGTGATCCTTCTGAATTTTCTAGCGTGATTATTCCTCATGGCCACAAAATGGCTGAGCCAGACCCAGACATGCGAGGTAGGAAGAAAAGAGAACGTTTCCACCAGCTTCTGTCTATCAGTGAACCAAAACTTCCCTTGAAAACTCTCAGGAGACATCCCTTTATATTTGGCTAGAAGTATATCCTCCATCACAAGATACAGGGAGGCTGGGAAAAGAAAAACTGCAGCTTTTCTAGAGGGGAGAGTAGAAGGCATCCAGATCGGAGATCAAGGATGACTGTTGTGTATGCCAGCCAACGAGACTCCTTACCTGAGGGGATGTTGGAGGGAGGGCAGAGGAGGGAAGAGAAGGCAGAGGGAAAGAAGCAGAGGGGTGGAATCCTAACTGAGCTGCCACTACGAGGCAGGCAGTACACCTGATAAATCCACACAGTTTCTCATTTCATCTTCACCACAGTTTTTTGAAATTAATCTTAATGTTCCCATCTGGCAGAGAAGATGATTGAGGTTCAGAAAATTTTAAAAGCACATGCTAGTACAGAGCTAATAGGTGGGGAGGGCAGAAATGAAACTTCAGTGTGTCTACATCCAGATACCATGCTCTTTCTAGTACTTTTGAATGAATTATCATCCCCGTTAGATCATCTGTGGCTGACATTTTCCCCTCATAGCCGCTCTTCTTCAGATGCTGTTATTATCTTAACGGTGTTGACCAAAACTCAGAGCACTTCACCAAAACCGTAAATCACTCTGGGGCTGCAGGTATGGGGGCTGCTGCAACGCTCCTGTTGTAACACAAACGTGCTGGGAGAGACAGGGCCCGGTCAGCACATTGCAGTGCACAGTCAAGATGCAAATGGGGCTCCATGAGCCTGGGACCTTGTCCTCACGACCCTGAGAGTGGGCTTCCCGGGCTTCCTGGGGCACGTGGGATACTTCCGCCCAGAATGACTGGGGAAGTGGTATTTGTTGGTGGCAAGCACTAACAGGAATGCAGCTCAAGTACTGGTGTTGACATTCGGAGTTAAGTCAGACTTGTGTCTCCAGATCTGCCCTTACAGACACAGGTTTCCCAGTATGTTGCGGAGAGATTCTTACACAGAAGAAATTCCACTGGTGGAGAAACTGGCTTATTCTTGAAAGAGGGCAACTCTTTTGTTAAAAGTGTCTACAAGCACAGGAAAGTTTAGTCAAGAGGAAAAAATAGATTTCCAAAATCTGTCCCAGAACTGAACCATTTTGAATGATCAGAATCGCATCCTCTCCTACTTCATCTCCTTCCCCTTCAGCTAATCTTTCCGTGCTTTCTGTTCGTGTTGGGTGTATATGATTCAAACTCAACCCTTTATGTATGTTTTACAAACCCAAAAAAGAAAAAAAAAAAAAGTCAGCCTACCCAAGACAACACACTGTACAACCCAAAACTAGTTTAAATTTATGTTTTGCTCTGATAAAGTGGTAACGATTGTAGCGACACAAATAAGCTTGTATCAAGAGGGTCTCAGATTCTAAAACTGAATTTACTCCTTTATGGTTAAAGAATGTTCAAAACGGTGAAGACCTAAAAAATGGGATTTCATAATTTGCACATTCTTGGGACAGATAGGGATCGCGGACTTTCTTCATCCACAAAAGGAAGCCCGGGCCCATCTACCTATGGCTCTGGAGGAACAGGGAAGCCTGATGAAACAGGAGTGAGGATACCAACCCCTGGCAGAGATCCAACCCCCTTAAAGTGAGGAAATCCAAAGGAAAAAAAGAAGATCTCTTCTCAGTTTCTTTGGAACACAGATTGGGTTCGCATCAAGTTTCTGCATCATCCAGTGAGCCTTGCTCACCAGACACCTGTGCCCACACTTGACAACTTGTGCTGATTCCTGGCCAGTAAGAGTGACTCCAGAGACTGCCAATGCCAGCAGGATCACCATCAGAGACCCCATGTATGACAGTAACCTACACTAGCCTTGCTGGGTTTGTGGAGGCTCTGGCTTCCCCTACTGCTGCCCAGAGAAGCCAGGTAATACAAACAGGAGGTGCAAGGGAGTTATTCCCATAGTGGGTGAACTCGGACCAATGTAACACAGGAGTTGAGGAAAAGCCAGAGATACATTACTCACCCCTCTTCTTCCTCTGCGGCAGTTATTATACACAGTAGGTCTATACAACTTTTCTAAAGACGTTCTGCAAGGTGAGCGACCAGTTGTGTTTTTTTTTTTTTGCAAAGCTAGAGACAGCTCAGTAATGCACCTACTGTCCTTGTCTCTAGTTTTCCTGGTACTGAACCCCCAATAAAGCATTAGCTTGTGTTTGCTTTGGACTTCATTTTCTGAGGCACCCATGTTAAGAGGGTGTGATAACAGTCATATCTGCCCCCAGAAGTAGTTTATTAAGCAGGGGTGACAGGGCTTTAGTATGAGGCATTTGTAGTTTCAAATGTATGGAACTGAGTGTGATAGGATCCGGGGATGGCCACAGGTCTAGGTCATAGCCAGTATGAATGCGAGAAACTAACCCCTCCTGTGAAAATGTAAGTGGAAATAGGAATCACATGTTTCCATGCCCAACTAAGATGGGAGATCAGAGAGAGAAAGGGCAGAGCTCTGGGAGGCTGTGCTCCACCTAACCTCTCAAATCACATGGTTCTCTGGATGGGGGGTTCTCTGGATGGGGGCAGACAGTACTGGTACAGGGTTCCAAAGAATTAAAAGCAGGGAGAGGTGTTTAGGAATGGAAAGTAAATTGTTTAACTGTGATGTAAAGGACAGATAAGAGTTCCTGGACAATTTCCCCTCCATCTTCTTCCTGTCTTTATTCCACTTTCCACTGCCTCTGTGTTTGCAAATTCTGTCTTGCTATTAGTTTTTAATGAAACCAATATGTTTATCATAGTCAATGGCAGACACGGTCATTTGCACCTCAAGGTTATATTATTTTTTTCCTCAGACGGATTCAGCTGGCAGCTTCTGTAGATTCCTTTGCACAAAAAGTGACACCAAAGTTCTAATGGCAAGAAGCAAACTCTATACCTCAGCAATTCTGCAAGCAAGATCAAGTATTGCCAACTAATCTTTTCTTTTCTTCAAGGGGGAAAAAAAAACCCAACAACAATGGGCTAGAATAAAAAATGTGGACAGGAAAACATGCTCACATATTGTAACAGTATGATGGGCTTCGGAGTTTTCTAGAATTCTAAATGTGTGGTTGATGCTGCAGCAGCCCCTGCAAAGCCATCACTTACCACGATGTCAGAAGATCTTGGACACTGGGAACAGACTTGATTAGTATGACTAACTTTCATAGTCTCAAAGCTTCAGACATCAGCAACAGAGAGGAGCCGAGCAGACACTGGATAAATAATAAAGAATGAGAAACATGTTGTGACACTCACTTTCAAATTATATTTTCAATTTTTTTCTTACATCCACAAATTTCTAGTAAAATGAAATTACGCAGTTTCATTAAATTATCTAGATGTCATTTAAGAAAAAAAAGGAAAACAACTTTGGTATAATTTCAAATGTCTCCTTCATGTCAGACACAACCATGCTAAAGTGTTTCTTGTATAAAAATTTCCACTTGTTCCCACTGTCCAGTCAACCTAGGAACCATATCTTTCCTGCCCTTTGTGGTCAGACTTCTCAAATGAGACTTTCCACTTTTTCATACTATGTCCACTCCTTTCTCACAATAATTTTTTTGCCCCTATCAGTTTTATTTAACTTTTTCTCAAAGTCCACTGGCCTTTTCTCAATCTCCTCAAACGTTTTGAAATACGTTACTCTTGTTTCAATCGTCCTTGTTGACAGGTCCCTACAACATCACGTTCACCTGAAAATCCCATTAACTTTAATCACATCATCAGTGTCTCCTAAAAGCAAGCATTCTCCAGAAGGTTCCTAGGACTTCAGCCTTTGTCTCTCTCAGACTGACTCATCTCCTCCCGTGACGGCAAATACCCACCACTTCTGTGTCTATCTCTTCAACAACAACAAAAAAATTAATGTTTATTTATTTTGAGAGACAGAGACAGAGAATGAGTGGGGGAGGGCAGAGAGAGATGGAGACACAGAATCCCAAGCAGGCTCCAGGCTCTGAGCTGTCAGCACAGAGCCTGACACGGGGCTCGAACTCACCGACCATGGGATGATAACCTGAGCCAAAGTCCGATGCTTAACAAACTGAGCCACCCAGGCACCCCTCTATCCCTTCAATTTCACTCTCATTGAAACAGTAGACCCGCTTATCAACTGCTAAGTTAAATCAGCATCACAGAACTTCTACAAACTCCCTTTTGTCGAAACCTGATCCTTCTCTTTCTAGCTAGCTTCTCCCCAACCAGGAATAAAATATGAGAGTTACCTTTGACTCTTTCTTTTGAACTTCTAACATCCAAACAGTTGCTCAGTTCTTTCACCTCTACATCTGCAGTTGTTTCCCTCATCTAAACTTGGTCTTTACTACCACGCTCACAGCCAAGTTCCCATTACCGCTGTTCTATACCACTCGAACAGACATTCACCCTGCCTTTCCACATCCTTTGGCTCTTCCTTTGCCTGTCAGTTCTTCTCTTAATGTACAATTGTGACCGTGGCACTCCTGACTCAAAAGCCATCTACTCTTTCTCCTTCTTCTACACAATAAAGATCAATGTCTAGTTTGGTAGCTACAGTCCCTCATAATTATGGTGTTAGCAGGCTTTATACCTTAAAAATTCTTGTGTAGAATGTATTGTTTGGGCAACCTAAAGGGACTCAAAATAGAGAAGGGAAAAAAGGCAAAACCAAAATAAAAGAGAAATTTTATTTGTCTTCTATTTTCCATTGGATGGTGAAACACTTTTTTTTTTTTTTTAAACAATGATTGTATTGCCATCTGCTGGAATTATTAGAGCACATTTGAAGCAATGTTTTTCTCAGGCTGAAAGTCTTGACTTCAGTTTTCAAACATTATCTCTAAATACAACTTTTAATGCCTAATATAACTGCAGATGTTAGAGTTTCATATGAGAATTGCTTTGATTCCAAGCACACAAAATTACAATTAACAAATTAGCATGACCTTTGCTTATAATAGACTAGGAGCATTCACCTTTATTACTGAGAATATCCTAGTGAGCCCAAGAATGAGATGATTGCCTTTATGGAGAAATAAGGTATCTTTTTTAATATCAGGTTACTTCCAAAAACCATTTTTTTTGACGGTACTCAAGAATTCAAATTTTTCTCAATATTTAAGACTCAGAACTAGAATTACCTTTTCCAATGAAGGATTCCCAAGCCACCTTATCCTCTTTGATTTTATATAACTTACTATGGGCATTTCACTTTTATTTGGGAGGCTAAACATAATTGCATTGTATTGACATGAAACATTGCCTGTGTTTGTCTCTCCATAATCAGTAGTGGTTAAAAATCTGGTCTCTAAAGTCAAGCTGCATGCTTCAAAATGTGAATTTGCCATTTACTAATTAATATTTTTGTAACTAGCTTCTTCCTCTGTGAAACGGAGATAACAATATTTCCTTCACAGGGTTGTTAGGAAGATTACAACAGCAAGAACTTTAAAATCACTCAAAGCATCACTTGCCATGTAGTAAGCACCTAAAATTATTAGCTTTTATCAATCAGATTGTTACAGATATGATTATTATCACCCAATAACTCAAACAGGTAGCAGTGAGTCCTACATAGAGCAGGTTTAAAATGAGTATTATTAAATGACAGATTTTTATTAGCTATTTAAAAATGATTTAGATTTTTTAAAAGTTAGATTCTTTGAGACATAATATACATACAGTAAAATTCATCAATTTTGATGGTACAATTTAATGACAATTGTTTAAGGTTCACTCAGCTTCTTAAATCTGTATTTATATTTTTATTATAGTGGAGAAGTTTTCAGTCATTATTTTTCAAGTTTTTTTCAGCATGATACTCTTTTATCCTTCTGTTCTGTGACTCCAATAATATGAACATTAGAACTTTGTGTGGTAAGATTGTTCCCTGAGCCTCTTTTTTCACTTTTTTAAAACTTTTTTCTCTCTGTTGTTGAGGTTCAATAATTTCTATTTCTCCATATTCAAGTTTACTGGATCTTCTGTCATCTCTTTTCTACTGTTGAGGCTACTCGGTGAGTTTCCCTTTTTAATTTTGGATACTGTATCGTACTTCTAAATTTTCCCTTTAGCTCTTCTTCATGTTTTCTATTTATTTCTTGATAGTTTTTATTTTAATATTTGTTTCAAGAATGTTCACAATTGCTCATTTAAGCATTTTCTATAATAGATACTTTAAAGTCTTTGTCAGACAGCAACATGCAGAAAAATGAACCTGGACCACTTTCTTACACCATACACAAAAATAAACTCAAAATGGATGAAAGACCTCAATGTAAGACAGGAAGCCATCAATATCCTCAAGGAGAAAGCAGGCAAAAACCTCTTTGATCTTGGCTGCAGCAAATTCTTAATCAACACATCTCCAGAGGCAAGGGAAACAAACGCAAAAATGAACTACCGGGACCTCATCAAAATAAAAGCTTCTGCACATCGAAGGAAACCATCAGCAAAACTAAAAGGCAACTGACGGAATGGGAGAAGATATTTGCAAATGACATGTCAGAAAAGGGTTAGTATCCAAAATCTATAAAGAACTTATCAAACTCAACACCCAAAAAACAAATAATCCAGTGAAGAAATGGGCAAAAGACATGAATAGACACTTCTCCAAAGAAGACATCCAGATGGCCCAGATGGCCAACCGACACATGAAAAAATGCTCAACATCACTCATCATCAGGGAAATACAAATGAAAACCACAGTGAGATACCACCTCATACCGGTCAGAATGGCTAACATTAACAACTCAGGCAACAACAGATGTTGGCAAGGATGCGGAGAAAGAGGATCTCTTTTGCATTGTGGGTGGGAATGCAAGCTGGTGCAGCCACTCTGGAAAACAGTAGGGAGGTTCCTCAAAAAATTAAAAATAGAACTATCCTATGACCCAGCAATTGTACTACTAGGTATCTATCCAAGGGATACAGGTGTGCTGTTTTGAAGGGACACATGCACCCCAATGTTTATAGTAGCACTATCAACCATAACTAAAGTATGGAAGAGCCCAAATTTCCATTGATGGATGAATGGATAAAGAAGATGTGGTATATATATATATATATATATATATATATATACATACAATAGCAATCAAAAAGAATGAAATCTTGCCATTTGCAACTACGTGGATACAACTGGAGGGTATTATGCTAAGTGAAATCAGTCAGAGAAAGACAAATATCATATGACTTCACTCATATGAGGACTTTAAGACACAGAACAGATGAACACAAGGGAAGGGAAGCAAAAATAAGATAAAAAACAGGGAGGGGGGAAAAAAACATAAAAGACTGTTAAATAAGGAGAACAGAGGATTACTGGAGGGGTTGTGGGAGAGGAGATGGGATAAAAGGATAAGGGGCATTAAGGAATCTACTCCTGAAATCATTGTTGCACTATATACTAACTAACTTGGATGTAAAAAAAAAAAAAAAAAAAAAAAAAAGTCTTTGTCAGATAATTCTAAGCAGGGGAAGGAAAGAAGCTTTAACTCAGAATGGAATTCAGAAGTTTGACTTTTACATGGCATTGGTATTTTCCTTACTGCATGAAACTATTCTGGTAAAATAAAAAAAAAAAACAAACAAACAAACAGTGACTAGAGAATATTATTATCTGAGAATGACGAGCATGAAACCCGTCCTAGATTTTATTTAGAGGTAGGAGGTTTTCTTAGGCGCTTAGATTTCTGGTAATTTTGCATATCAACTAACTATACGTGATTCATTAGTTACCTCTCTCTGTGGCGTATGTTATCCTTCCTCAACTTAAAATCAATACTCTGGGGGCACCTAGGTGGCTCAGTTGGTTGGGCGTCCAACTTCGGCTCAGGTCATGAGCTCACAATTCGTGGGTTCAAGCCCTGCATCAGGCTCGGTGCTGACAGCTCAGAGCCTGGGGCCTGCTAAAGATTCTGCATCTCCCTCTCTCTCTGCCCCTCCTCTGCTCACACTCTGTCTCTCTCTTTCTCAAAAATAAATAAACATTAAAACAAAATTTAAAATCAATACTCTGATTCAATTTTTTTTGAAATTTTTATAGAAATATTTCCAATGAGGATATAGGGACAGTTCACTTGTTAGGTTCTTTTATGTCCAAAAATGCCACACACCTCACACCCACCTCAATTCATAAACAGTATCTTAAGAACAAACATCTATGGTCACAGAACTTTTCACTCCCAAGTCCATAATGTTGCTTCATTATTTTACTGAGTTACAAATAAGAAGACCAACAGTGTTATCAGTCTTCGCTTCGTAACCTATTTCTCTGCCTGGAAGCTTAATAAGGAGTGCTCCTAATCCCACAGGTTTATTAATTGCCCTAAAACATGGCCAGGATGGTTTCCTTTTTTAATAAATTCTTCCAGCACTCAGATGGTCTTTTATCATCTAAAAACTGAAGTTTCCATCCAACCCATGGGGATTTCTTCCATTAATTCTTTGGGTTTTGTTATTCTTCTTTTTCTTTCTCTCCTTTGGAAAGTTTTATTATTTTGAATAATTTATTTCTCAGTTTATCCTACATGTCTCTTTTTGTTTCTATTTTCCATTTCTTTTCTCTTTCTGTATTCTGATATGCTTCTTTAAGCTAGCATTGCCAATTCAATAACCAGCAGTGTCTATGCTGGTTTTTGCAATCTTTTTTTTTTTCAAACTATGCATATTGTTTAATTTTTTAATTTTTTTAAAGTTGTCCCCATTTATGCCACTGAATCCAGAATCCAGCTTAATGGAGCTCACCTATTCTAATTTTTTAGAGGGACGGCTGTCTTTCAGTCTACCAGCACTTATTAAAAGCACAGTATTCCACCAGCACTGACAAAAAATGAAATAAACTATGTAAACGCTTAGAATCAGAAGAAAATGAGTATTTTACTGAAGTGTAGTCAAAGGAAGAAACAATTGAAGAAGAAAAAGAAAAGATAGAATGAGGGGGAAACCGGATTACTGAAAGAAAAGAAAGAAAAATGGAGACAGAATTTTGTGGTTGAAAAGCTGGACAGCAATCTGAGGAGCCCTGGAAAGAGCTCCACGTGGGCTGCTCTGTGTCCCTTACAAGGGGTGAAGGGCATAAAGCACAGGCCGAGTTTAGTGAGGAGCTGAAGAGGCAGAGATTGTGGAGAAAAGGATGCTCTCAGAACTCTTAGAGGAAGATTGATGGGCCAAGGAGAAGCGAGAAGCTCAAGAAGCAAGGAGACAGAAATTACTGGAAAAGAACATAGCCCTGGGGTCACTGAGGTGACAGGCTTGGGCAGCTGGCTGAGCTTCTCCAGCACCTGGGTTTTGCCCCAGACTCCCGCAGATCTTCTCAGAGCTGAAAAACCCGAGGACCTAGGGTTTATCTTTATCTTTTCATTCTCTATTATCTGCACTCTCTTTATTTTGGTGGTCAGTTTAAATTTGAAATGTGGTAAATATCTTCTGCTCCCAGAATTCACAGTAGACCACCTGTGTGGACAATTCCAAGTCATACCACTAGATGGGGAACGTGACATATCTTTCCTGCCTGAGAAAAGTAAGGAAGGATTCTATCAGGTGACTCTGAGATTTTCTTATCTGAATTTTGATTGTCTTTCAAATTTGGGAAGGATCTACCACTTTTGAAAGAGGTGGGCAAAAATAATCTCACTTAAACCTTAAGAAAGTGTTTCTATAAGTGAGGGAAAGAATGAGTAATTTCCCAGCCCTACACCTCACAGCATTAGCAGCGTGAAATGTTTGTTTCAGAAAGTGCAAAGAACAGATGTGTGTCAGGGGGCGGAGGTGGTGCATGATAGGTGGAGGGGTGGAGGAGGAAGTGTGCTTAAAAAAAAGAGAGAGAGTTCTTCTGCCAAGAGTTTCTTGTCCGGGGTTTTGATTAAAAATTCCACTCAGATACTAGTTGTTAAGTGCCATTTAAAAAAATGTCACCCCCAAATCTGCCTCCAGGATGGGCTGGAAGACTTACTTGTGATGCTTTATTGACCTTGGCTGTTCATCTTGTTCCACTGAAATGAGCAGTTTATTTTTTTCTAAAAGTAAATGCCTGAAACTGTATTATAGATGCTAATAGATAAGATGAAACTGCTTTCTGTGACCACTATTCAAGGGTTGAAGGTCAAAGTTCACATTCACTCATTTATTAAAGTATAATCTGTTGCCTCACTCAGTTCAGCATGATGGTGGTTCATCTTTAATATTGCCCTTTCAGGGAGGTAGAAGAATGAATCTAATATTATTAATTTCATATTCACAGGTGAGCCATACCTGACTGACAGAGTTGTCATAAGGCTTAAATGACATGACATATAATGTGCCTAACACAGCCTGACCCAAAGCAGGAACTTGCTCAATTTAAAAAAAAAAAAAAAAAAAAAAAAATTGCCTTCATTCAACACGGAAGAGAAACACAGAGAACTTAAACGTATCTTTCATTTTGGAGGAAAAAGATATAATGACTCAGGTCAACAAAAGTTTGCTTTGGGTTGTGCAACCAAAAAATTAACATTCTATTTTGTTAAAGAAGCAACTTATGAGATGTTATGAGATGCACATTGACCTATGGTCAGGAATGATTCCCGCCCCCCCCCCACCCCCCGCCCCAGTGTACATCTGATTAACCTGGCTTCACCAGCACAGAGGTTGGCCATAGACCTTTCCACAGTGGTCTGCACCCTGGACTTAACGCGGAACATGGAATCACATTCACTGGTGATGACACTAGTTAGGAAGCCACAACAGTATGGCTACTTCAAGTGAGCATTTTCATCCGGCAGGGCTAGGAAGAGCCACTGATGCTCCCAGAACTCCCAATGTGTGCTTGTCCAATGATGGACCTTAGGAAGCAGAGGTAGCTATCTGAGATCTTTAGATCATAGTAAGGAGGCTAGCACCTCCCAGAACTGTATTTCACTCATTTATCCCAAAGAAGATACTTCTAACAGGGTCAGAAGGAACTACTTAACTGAGAGTTAAAAAGGCAAAAAAAGTTAAGGTTCAGCCAACAAAATATGATATGGAACTTGGGAGAAGCTGAATTTGTGACTGTCCATGTCCCCAAGTCACCAGTACCATACACTGACAACTTGATTGGAACCTCTGGAGGAGTCTGGGAACAGTAAGACAAAGGTCTTCTTGAGCGATCAGCCGGGATGGTGTTCTTTCCCCGAGGCAGTTTTGTGGACAGTTGATGTGTAAGCAAGAGTGGAATAAAGACCCAGAGGCCAAGCAGGGTCCTGACAATGGCCTGATTATGCTCCAGGCATAACTTTGGCCAATCCCTGATCATAAACATCCTTCTTCCTTAAGTCACTAGATGAAATAATACACTATGTGCTGAGAACATACCTAGAACAGTCACTCGACACAGATTATCTCAACCTTCACAGTGATCCTATGGAGTCTTAATATTACTATCTCCATTTTACAGATGAGAGAACTGAGTCGAGGGAAGATAAATTTTCTCACAAGTAATAAGAGGTAAAACTAAGATTCAAACCGAAGTACTTTGACCCAAAGCCTCTGGTTGTATCCACTAAAATTGACTATTTCTCAAAGTAGAATCCCCCATTTGTATCAATAGATACCTGATGGAAGTGTTATCCTTACTATCTCAGACAGAAAAATAACTTACATGTTATGGAAGTAAAGATGTGAGTAGCATAGGGAGCAAGGTGATTAACTCTGGGGTAGGCACCATATCAAGGCAAGAGATTAAGAAAATGAATTAGACGTTTGTCAGGCAAATAGGATTGGGAAGGGGAGGGAGTCCAGGCAGAAGAACGTGACATGTTTGTGTAACTGGAAGCAGATTGGTTTAGCTGGAGTGTGAGTCACAGGTGACTAAATGAAGCTGGCCAGCTAGACAAGAATCAGATCTGATCAAGGAGGGCTTTGGGCTAGATAAGAATCAGATCTGATGAAGAATGCTTTCTCCAAGCTTTAGAGGTTTGGATGGTTTATCCTATGGATGATGTTGAGTCACTAAAAGATTCTAGGTACCTAATTCAATCTAGAAAAGATTCTAGGATGTTGGTAACATAATTAGGTTGTCATAGCAAAGGTAACAAACTGGAAATAGTTTCTACTATATTATTTTCCACAGCAGATTCACTGCACTTAATTTTGTCATTAAACAGTTATGGCCATCTCAGAGGAATCCACACAGCCAGGGAGCATTGAATGGAATGAAGAACTTATGGCTAAAAACCTCACACACCCCCTCCTCACACACCCTCTCCAAGGTAGTGAACATAGACATGGATGCTTTGTTCCGATCCCCCCAGTGCCACGTAGCTTCTTCCATCTGATCTCCAGGAATTTAGAATACTTCACTTGTCCCTTTTTTTCAGACTGCTTGCCCGTGGTGCAATCAAACTGTATTTCTCAGTATTTATGTATGCAATTCAAAGTTTCATTTGAGAGTTGACTTTCCTGACACAAGTGAGTTGATAATCTTGGAAACCCTTGCACTGATTCTAATAAAATTTTTTCATGTTTATTTATTTATTTTGAGAGAGAAGGAGAGAACACATGAACAAAGAAGGGGCAGAGAGGGAGGGGGAGAGAGAGAATCCCAAGCAGGCTCCACACTGTCAGTGCAGAGCCCGATGGGGGGCTCGATCCACGAGACCATGACCTGTGCTGAAATCAGGAGTCAGATGCTTAACTGACTAAGCCAGGCAGGTGCCCCTGCACTGGTTCTAAATAGGGAGCTGAAGTCTCTCTACTACTAAGGGATCAATCTTGTTTGTTTCACACTAACAAATATAGATGTACATATGTACATATATATGTGCACAGAGAGATGTATACATGTCTATATATACATACGTAGACATATATCCATATAGATTCATTTTATTTTTAAATTTGATTCATACAAGTTAAAGGAAAATATTCTTCTAATATTATAAATTTCGTATTCACAGGTGAGCCATACCTGACTGACAGAGTTGTCATAAGGCTTAATGACATGACATGTAATGTGCCTAACACAGCCTGACCCAAAGCAGGAACTTGCTCCTAGTCCCACCTTCCTCACTTCTAGCAGATGAGAAGTGGATGTAAGGAATTCCATACTGTACTTCTCCGGATAGAGTCAGACAAAGGATAGAAATCTACCTCAAACTATATTAAATAAAAACGATTTTTTTTTTTCTTTTGTAATAAGTAGTTCCAGAAAAGAGTAGATCCGGGGCCTCAATTGGATCCGGTCTGTTAGAGCTCCCTTCTCCTTCCGCGCCACACCCCCCCCCCCACACCCCCCCCCGCTTCCTCTCTGCTTTCTTTCTTCTTTCCTGTTCCTTGCTTGATGTTGGCTAGATTCTCAGGAGACTTTTTTCCAGAAGTGACAAGAACAGTTGCCAGCATCGCTAGACTTAAACTTTACCAGCTGAGCAGTCTCAAAAAGGAAGAACACTTCTTTCCAGTACCTTCACCAAGAATGCCCCAAAGGGCTAGCATGACCAAAAAGCCATGCAAGTCCTGAGAATCATTAGAAAATTATCAGTACAAAATCTTTGTGTCAAACTGGTGCATTGTACTTAGGATACTGCATGGAATTCCAGTTAATTCAAATAAGGAAAAAGAAAAAAAGCTGGCAAATATTCAATCAAAGGCAACCACTTTGACAAAGGTGTGAAGAAGATTCCATATTGGGTCATAAAGCAAAGGTTAGATTCTGGCCTAGAAAAATGAAGGCTTTAAGCTTACACATAATAACTTCGAATACATTAGGAGCCTAACATAGACCAATGACTAGTGTTCTTACAGTGAGAGACACACACATAGAGAAGAAACTCATGTGAAAATGAAGGCAGAGATTGGAGGGAGGCAGCTATAAGCCAAGGAACTCCAGGAACTGTTGGCAACTCCCAGTAGCTAGGAGAGAGGGTGGGACAGACCTCCTTCCAAGCCTCCACAACCGTGAGAGGAGAAAGTTCCGTTGTTGAAGCAGTCCGGTTTGTGTTACTGCAACCCTGGGAAACCAATAGAGATGGCAATCGGTGCAATGGAATGAAAATTAAAGTTCTAAGTGAGAGACTTTGGTTCAGTCTACCCTTTTACAACCTACACCAAAAGCCAGTTTATCCTGCTGAGAGTTTTATTTGTCTTACCTATAAAATGGAAACACAGTATTTCTGCTGCCAACTCAGAGGATTACATGAAAATGGAATCAAAATTTTTAAAACTATACTGAGTATTTCAAAATGTGTCCAGTGGAACCTGAGGGTCTATAAAGATGAGTTCTATGGTGAAGCAAGTTGAGAAAATCCTATATATATGGCTTTTCTCGAGAAGACTCACAGCACAGGCAATTATGTAAAAGGCAAAGAAGGAAGACTTGTAACTTAGAGTCTGTTTAGTCTTATTTAACTCAGTCTGCCCCAAATTTACTTGACCATGAAATATTGCTTTTGATGAACTCCAATTAATATCTTGCTGATGCTTGTCTTCCTTTGGAACACAGTTTGGGAAACACTGCACTAGGTGACCGTACGACACTCCATCTTTTGGGGGTAGGCACTTAGGAATTGTTGACCTAGGATGAAATGGACAGCACTTGGGAACTCTGCAGAAATCATCCATTTGCCCTTGGGGGAACGTTGCTGCTTTTGCTTATCACCCACGTGGCTAATTTGATTTGATTTGGGAGAGCTGTGTAAACGGAGTGACGGGTCTCATAAAATGCATACCGCACCCCAGAGTCCAGGAGCAACAGAAGTTCCTCTGCTTCCAGAAAGATGGCAGGAAGGAAACAAACCTTTGTTAAGACTCCTCCGCTTTCTGGACCCCCATGACAGGCAGCAAAAAGTGTTCTGTAGCAGATTCACAAGTGTTATTTCATTTCACAAGTCCTTGTGATCTTAACGTTTGCATCTTAAAACCTTCATGTGAAAAAGATATTAAGGAATGTATATTTCCTTAAAGGAAAAAAAGAACTTAAAATTACATTATTTTTTAGCACTTTTATGGGCACTAGGACATAAAATAAAGCATATACTGAACAGTCTAGTCCAGAATTCCACGTCTATTTTTATATTAAAAAAGACCCTTCCAGGACTTCCATCTCGTCTGACCATCAACAGTTAACTGTCCTAACAACTCCTGAGCCACAAGTGAATTCCTTCATTGTCCTGGCTGTGAAAATCAAGCAGTGAATGTGACATCGTCGCTGGCCTCCTGGAGCTTGTATTTAGAGGAAGGAGGGCAAGCACAAAGAAAGGAACAAACATAAATATATGTAAGGTGATGATAACACCGTGGAGAGAAATTAGGCTGAGAGGCAGAATTGCGAGGTAAGCATGTAGTTTCATATGCTGGGTCAGGGAGGGCCTCGCTGGGCAAGGGGCTTTGAGCAGAACCTGGTAGAAATGTAGAACGAGGTGGGACACCTGAGGAGGGAGAAGAGAGAGCCAGGTTGAGGAGGCACCGAATGCAAGCTTCCGCCCTGCTCTGGGAGAATACTTAGCACATTCATTGAACCGCAAGAAAGCCCAGTGTGGCTGGAGCAGAGTAATTAAGGGGCAAAGAAGTAAGAGATGAGGTCAGAGTGTGGAGAGTGGGAGCAAGGACATGGGTCACGTAGGGATTCATAGGACATGGTAAGACTGCTTTTACACGGAGTGAGTGGAGAAGTAATTTAGAATTTTAAAGATATGACTTATATTTACAAAAGTCCTCTATGTGGAGGATGTAACTACAGTGTGGGGACGGAAGAAGCTTGAAGTTGAAGAAGTTGAAGTAGGAAGACCAGTCAGAGGCTGTTGATCCAAATTACACGAACTGAGGGATGACAGGGCCTCAGACCAGGGCTATAGCCGTAGGGATGGTGGGGAGTGTGGATGTGTTTTAAAGACAAAGCTGACAGGATTGTCTGACAGCATGTGAGACAGAAAGAAACAGAGAAGTCAAGGATAAATGTGCAGTTTAGACCCAAGCATCCAAAGGGATGAAGGTCCATTAGATGAGATGGAGTGACTGGGCAGGAACAAGATTTTTTCTCTCTTTCTCTGTGTCCCTGTCTCTGTCTGTCTGTCTCCCTCTGTTTTGGTGAGAGATAGTGGGCGGATGGAGAAGGGAGAATCAAGAGTGTGGTTAGGGATAAATTCAGTCTAAGATTCCTTTTAACATCCAAACAGAGATGGTATGTTGGCAGTTAGATATAGTAATGTGGCGTTCAGGTCGGACTCTGGGCCCGGTGATGTCATCTGCTTACTAATGACACTTAACTTCATGAAACTAGACAAGACCACTCAGGCATTGAGTGCAGACAAGGAAAAATAAAGGGCAGAAGACTGAGTCTTGGGGTTTGTCAATGTTTCAAGGATCATTTTTATACAGCCAAAGGATAGTGCCTTGGTTCAGGCGGCATGGCTGGAAAGTGAGCAAATCAGCGTCCTTTACCACAGCCTATGGAGTTCTTCATCGTTTAGCATGTTTATATTCTTATCATGAGAGAGACAGTTCAGCAAGGTATCTGAAAATGTTGCTGGTGCCTTCTGATGATGGGGTACCTATGAAAGGACTCTAACAAACCTGGTGAATTAGCAAGAACCAGCCTTCTAATCACATTGGTTCCACTAGGCATATAAAGCCAGACACTCTTGATTTCTTGGGGTACAAATAAAAAGTTATAGTTTCAAGATCATAAACACTGTGTATCACATTCTGTCTAATATATGCAATCATTTATTGGGTGCCACTGTATCAGGCATTGGCTTATCATTTCTATGCTGGATACTTCCCAGGCCTCTCCATACCCACTTTCCACCATGCCCCCCACCTCCACTGTACCCCAGAGATACTGATCAGTATGGACCATATCAACTGGCTCCTTTATCTTCAGTTCCACACAACTGTCCTTCTGCATTCCAGTCCTTACCCTCTCCATCACCTCTTCTGGTCGTAGACCTGTGGGTTGGGGGAGGGGTGCAGTCCTCTGCATGACTAGTCCTATTCATGGCTAGCCAAAGAATAGAATACTAGCCATTATGCCACTTTCCCTATGGCCTACCCACAACTTTATAAATTGTCCCTTCCTTAATTTGTCCCATTTGAGTGTCTCATCTCTTTGAGAACCCTGAGTAATACAGCTTTAGAATGTTGTCTTATTAGTCCACCCCCCTGCACATGTCAGATGATGCAGTTTTAATCCTCATTTTACAAATCAAAAGGAGAGGTCGTTTGCCTGAATGCACACCAAAAGGGGCAGTCAGGATTTAAACCTAGGTTTGTCTAACTCCAAAGCCTGTACTCTCAACCATTTTACTATATTGCAATGAAAAAAGTAATTCTAATCAATAGTAATCACAAAATCACAAGCAACTATGAGGTTACAAATAAATCAATTCACAATGTATTTAAAATAATTTTAGAAATAACTGCTTATTACATGACAGCATTTCATAAGCATTAGCTCATTTGATGCTTACTCTAACCCCATTATTATCATCATTTTAGAGATTTTTAAAAAAACGTATCCTCTAACAAGTATCCCCTCCATAAAAGGACTTTCACAGTAAACTCTCAGTGAGAAATTTGTCTTTTATAAAAGACACAAGGGTGACACACTGGGAAACAGATGCTGACATATCCCGTAGCAAACAAATTCATAACTTCCTAGTAATTTTTGTCTTCGAGGTTGGCTCCTGATTCACTCTACCTGTGAGAGCTCAGCTCTCCTCCTCTGCCAATGCTGTTCTCTGCACTGATCATCCAGCTCTCCCCTCTCCCAGGTCCCCTTCCTTCCCCAACACATCTATGCCTCTCCCATTTTGACAAATATCAATGTTCTATCCCAACTATATACCCCAGACTATGTACCTAAATCCATCCTGATTTGGACTGTGGGTGAGTCTTCCCTTTAGACTAATCTAACTTCTTGAGAGAGTAGTTAAAAATATCTACCCATTGATCTGTCATTTATCATGTATTGTTCTCTGTCTGGTTATATATGTGTGTATATTTATGGATGTGTTTTGAATTACATCAGTGGTTAGTCTCTAGAATGGTATAGAGGGTGTGATTTAACCTCCAAGCTAACTAGTTATCCTGAAACAATTTTATGGTTGCTGTCAGAAGATAAGAGAAAAGAAATAAAGAACTAAGAAAGAGACGCTCAGAATTTAAATACTTTTTCAATGTCACAACCAATAAATGGCAGAACTGTGAGATGAATGCTGCAAAATCCGTGTTAACTTTTATGTTATTTTGCAGTGGAACTGCTGTAGGCTCACAAATGTTTGGTATTGTTTTTTCTCATTGACAAGGAAAGAAAAATTAGTCATATTTAACCTACAAGTTAGGTTGAAGCATTTTGAACAGATTATACTTTTTTGCCAGAAATGCAGTGAAACTGACAACTTCCCAAATGTCTGCGTGCAGTGCACTCTGAATTGCTCCTGTGGTCAATATTGCCAATAAGTAGAAGCAGACCAAGTTTTAACCATCGGGCTCCTCTGTGCATTTGACAATCACTGTGACTTGCTAACCACTAACTGACAAACCAAGGTTTTCTGAGAAACTGTCTTGTGCCTGATGCTGAGTGAGAAAACTCTGTGTGGGGTTTTAAAATTTTAACAGGTTTTCATTCGATCCAAACAGAGGTATAAAACAGTCTTTCACCATGTAAGATAATACATATTTCTGTGTCAAACTACATGCTTGAACTACAGATATCAAAGAAGAGAAAAGTGTCGGAGTGGTCCAGAGGTGTTCATGGATAAGCCAAGCTGATACCCTTCTAGGTAGAATTTTGACTACTCCCTCTCTGGCTTCAGGATACTAATTGGTAGATGCTCATTATTAGATAACCGTCCATTAGTTCAACATGCTTCTGAAATGAGTTTTAAAGCAAAAATGGCAACAATTACTACTAAAGGTAATAATTGTTTTCAACATTTTCAGTTAGTACAGACGGTTCTTGCCACTTCTGATGTTAATAGGAGTAGGTCCTGAGAGCATTTTCCACAGCTGGTGTGGAGCATGCATTGTTCCTCCTGTTGAGCTCCTAGAATCTCAGCTCTCTATAGACTCTCTACAGTCAAGGACACCAGGCGGTAAGGAAAGCACACCAGCTGCCCCCAGAAGCCTCCTCCTTGGACCCCTGCTCAGTGCAGGCAATGAAAAATAATCAGTCCAAAATTTTTGTGGGTCCATGACTTTCAGACTCTCATCGTGCTTCGTGTGGGGCCTGTCAGGATCATGCTAGCATGTTTTATTCACTCTAGAGGGGTCCTTGGGGTCCTATATCACAAACACAAGCTTTTACAGGGTCACCAATGAGGAAATTTTGTGAGGAGAAAAGAGATTATGTTCTTTTCTAGTGTTACTTCTGAATCTTTTTCGTTCTACTCTTCATAAAACTTTCTGCTCACCCAAAAAGAAGTAGAGCCATCCTACCAATTCCTCCCTAAGTAGCCACTACTTGATTCACTCCACATGCCTGGCCAGGATATCTGAATATGCAATAAGAATCTTTAAACACCCCCCAGGCTGGGGAGCGGGACAGTTAAAAAGTAGCAGCCATTCTTCTGTATTGGCCGGATGATGTCAATATCACAAAGTGTTAGTACATTTACAGGAAAAAACCAACGTGGGAAGGGTAAAGGGAAATTTTGGCTCTCCTTTTGAAAACCCAAAGCGATAATAGTGGCTGGCAATCAAAGTTCAAAAGGCCTGAAGCATAATTAGTCTGGTAAAGTCTCAGTGGTTCATATGGTTTAGGGATTTAAGGAATGGCATTAAAATGCCAATAAACATCATAATCCACAGAATAAAGTTTTTAGAGCTATTGATTTTTGTTTTCTGGGGTTTTTTTTGTTTTTTTTTTTGTTTTTTTTTTTTTTAAAGAAAAGAGGCCTTTTGCCTTTATGAGTTTCTTCATAGGGATTTCATTTCAGGAGCTTGGGTTTTAGAGAAATAAATAAACCAAATTCCAAGGAGCATTGAAGCCTCACCAAGAGGTGACATTTTAGAAGCTGATCATGTCAGAACTAAACAAGGAATTGGGGCTGGGGCCATTAGAATCACTAGTTTTCATATAGAGGTGGCTTCTGAAGGGCTTTGGGGTACATATCCCTTCTTAGAATCAACCATGCTTTGCTCCCATTTTAAAAATCATTTCTCATTTGAAAGTAGAGATTTTTTCCAAGTGTGTTTCTGAAATCCTTTGGGGCTGTGGAGGAAGCCAGATGGGCAGTCTCTGGGCCCCCACTCTAGCTCTAGCTTTATTCCCATTTATTCATTTTGAATTTGTTTGAAACATTTACCAATAAACGGATGGAAATATTTAGTTTGTAAAAGGGTTTTACTAAAAAAAAAAAACTAAACTGCTACTACTAAATTAATTTTTTTTGCCAAAAAAAAAAATTAAGAACAACAAATCATCCACAAATTTAAAAACTGCCAAGTCAAGGTGTCACTTGCAATTAGCAGTATATTAAAATGTCCCCATGCAGTGTGGAACAAGAGTGCAATAGCAATGCATTCACAACTTGCTTGGCAAAACCAGGGCTCTAAGGATGGAGGCCCAAAGTCTCAAATATGATAGGGCCAGGGGATGGGGAAAACTGGGACCTGTTAGATGTCCAAAAGGATGAGGAGGATGAAGGAAGGCTAAAGCCCCAGGGAGGTGACACATTTCAGGTAGGTGGTAGAGTGTGCAGTATAAGAATGTGGAAATTTTCATAGAAGATACGAAAAGGGGCAGAGACATTGAAAGGAGTTGATACAGGAAGTGAGGGTGGTCTGGCTGTTACATCTGTCACCCTGTTGATCACCAGGGTTGACTTGGCTGATCTGACTGTCTAGGTGGGTATCCCCTTTCTCCCTCACTGCTTCATGTGTGTCCCTCTTGAAGCTGTGCACTCTGTCAAAGAAGATGACCTTCCCTGATAGAGGAGGACTGTTCTTTGGTCAAGGGTATATGAATAGCTGTGCTCCCCTACTAGAACCTCCAAACAAGCTCTCAAGCTCTATTTGTAAAAGTAGGTGAGTCAAGCTTCCAAGCCTCCAGACATCCAAATGGGGCACTGCATGTGGTAGTCTGCCTTATGAAAGAAAGAAAGAAAGAAAGAAAGAAAGAAAGAAAGAGGAAGAAAGAAAGAAAGAGGAAGGAGGAAAGACAAAGAAAGAAAGAGAAAGAAAAAAGAGGAAGAAAGAAGGAAAGAAAGAAAGAAAGAAAGAAAGAGAAAGAGAGAGAAAGGAAGGAAAGAAGGAAGGGAGAAAGAAAAAGAAAGAAAGAAAGAAAGAAAGAAAGAAAGAAAGAAAGAAAAGAAAAGAAAAGAAAAGAAAGAGAGTTGATAGATAATAGTAAATGGAAGAGTCAACTGAAATGCCATATAAGCAATGGCACATCAAGTGCAGAGGCCTTCAATCAAATGCAAGTTTCAAAGGAAATGGCTCAGAACCAGTTACAGGATTTTGGGCCTGTCACCCACTTCAAGGGCATAGAGATTCCCCAGATGGGAGATTAAAAGGAAGATGGAAGAGAACAGCTTGAGACAGAGAATTGTACTGTGAGTTCCACCCTCCACCCCAGGGGGAGGCAGGGTTGAGACCCACCTCCTCACTAGCAAGAAGGATTTCAAAGGAGACGACATGGAGAATCTGCTTTTGTTGTCTGAGTTTGGGAAGTTTCTCTGACACACACCAGAGCAAGAGACCCTCTGGAGTCCCATGGGGTAGAGAGCTCTGCAGCTAGGACATAATTTTATTCCCTCCAACTGCAAGCCAAGATGCCTAGGGCCAGACGGAAGAATGCCAGCCTGGGGCCTTTTTAGACAGGATCCTAAGGACAGGTCTAAAAGAATTTCTACCCAAGGAGAAGGGAATCCCTACTGAGAAAATCTGTAATAAAATGAAGCACCAGGAATTTGAAGGCTGGAGGGTTGAACCAGAGGCCAAAGGTGAAAAGATCTGTTATCTGATCCTATCTGAGGGCCCTGGCAGGTTGGGAGTTCTGGAAGAATAAGTGTGAGGCTCTGAAAGCAAGAAGCCATGGACAGGCATGACATTTAAGTAGGTTTTTTCCTGTCCCTTGATCTGCATTCTCTCTCCCTCCTTCAGCCGTAGAGTCAGATGGAAGAGCTATTGAGTGGCAGGAAAGGTTGGAAAGAAAGCAAGCCCATGACACCCCTTTCACTAGACAGACTTGTCCAGAACCAGCTCTGGCAAATGGATGACAAGTCTTATTTTTGAATGCAGACTGCGGTGTTAATTAATGTAGGATGACTGAAGATCCTACTTTCTGGAATAAGACTGTGTTTTGTAACTTAAGCAGTTTGGGACCTCTTTTTAAAAAATAAGAAGGACTGGAAATATCATGGTGCCTGATTGTTGCCTTCCAAAGGCAGAAAGACAAAACAAAACAAACAAAGAAACAAACAAAAAATATGCCTCAATGAATTAATCCTGATAACTCAGCTTGTTTATTACACCAGTTAAAGGTCCTTGTAAGCTAGTTGATAACCATTCCCACTGTGCTGTCCAGGGTAGGTCTTAACCTTGAGCTTAAAGTGAAATCCCCACACACTGTGGTCAGGGGAATAATAATAAGCAGAAAAAACCTTGGAGGATTTGGGAGGTTGATTGTCTGGTTGCTCATTTGGTGTCTTTGAGTTTTATCTTGCAAAAGATTCTTGCAGGTACATTCAGTCTACAAAGTGTTTTGATCTCACTACATGCCAGCATTCTCTATAACCCCACACACTGCAGTAGAAAGAATATCTCATGCACACACACACACACACACACACACACACGTGTGTGTGCGTGTGTGTATAGTGTATATATATATATCATATAGAGATATATCCATATATCTAGATATCTAGATATCTAGATGATAGATAGATAGATAGATAGATAGATAGATAGATAGATGTTTGGGGGGTTTTATTTTTATTTTTTTAAAGTGGACTCACGAGAAAAGTAAGGGAAAACTCTTAGTTTATAGGGAAAGAGGATGCAATGGCTTACTTACTCTAACCCTAAAAGTTTTCCTGTTTTCCTTTCTTTCTTTGTTTTTTGGGGATGCGGGAAAGTAGTTTAAGTCTCCTCCCAAAATATAAACTATCTGAGTGTGTCTTTGTTTGCTTCTCTCAGCAAGATCATTCACAACTTCTCACTAAAGGGAAACATCATCACAGAACAAGGAAGAAAATGATTTCTTAGGAGAAAATGAAGTTTGCATTCCTAAGACCAAGAGAACAGGCATGATGTAACAGACCGTAAGATTAACAACACGTTGCCTGTTAGACTCGGCAGGAAATAGAACTGGAATGATGGCTCAAGAATTATAGGAAAAAGAGCCTTGTTTCTTTGGGGTTTCAGGAAGCATTTCTAATGAGCTGTTTTATTCATAAAGTATTTCTGAATATTTTATCAGAACAGTAAAGAGTAGTCTCCTGAAAAAACATCCAGTTCTGAAGCTTGTGTATCATGAGAGCTGGAAGATTGGACTTGTGGGTCCAGTAAAAAGAGAGTGGCATTGATTACTGTCATATCAAATTTTCACCTTATCACAGGTGATGCCAAGGTGCATTTACTCATCCACACACTTAATACATGCCTAGAATTAAAGTTACTTGATAGTTTAGAGGACAAAGTCAGGCTCCAACCTGTTGCTAGCTGAGTGATGGTAACAAGGTCACTTAAACTCCCTAGGCCTCAGTTTTCTTACTTTAAAACAGGAATAATAACAGTCATGACATCATAGGATTTTTGTAAAGATTAAATGGACTAATGATGACATGATGGCCATGAGAAAGACGTGCTCAGATTTCATGCTGTGGGAATGTAATTGATGATCAACCCCAGCTACTGTCCTTTTGGCTTGACTGCCATATTCCCACAGGGCTGCTCCTAGTCAATGACCAAGCATGGCATGGGTACCAATGCAGGTCACTTCTATGAGATAGGAGACTCTTGAAAAGATGACTTCAGCTTGAAGACTCCTATTGACTTGACAGAACATTTCTTGGAATTACGCTGCAGCATGAGACCAATCCTCCTTCCCCTTCTCTCCTTCCACAACGTCAGACCATCATTGTGGTATGAAGGCTCCTGCCACTTTCTGCTACTACTTCCTCCCCTTTTATCCTTCACAGGCTTTTCACCCACAATTAACCTTTCATGTCATCCCATCTTAATGTATCCAAACTAACACTGGTTAGTTAAAAAAACCAGTATCTAGTATATAGTATGAGCTCAATAAACACCACTTTTTTTATTATTATTATTAGCAAAGGGAGTGATGGGTAGCATAAACATGGAATGCTTGCTGCTATTCAAAGGAAGGAAAAATCACTTCAAAACATTCAAAAAATTCCATATATGAGATAGATTTTGAGCTAGCTGGAAGAATCTTTAAAGTGAGGTTTGTTAAAGACTGGGGACAGTTTGAGCTAGGAGAATCATAAAAGCAGAAACACAGAGACTGATAAGTGGAAATGCTTCTAAATTGGCTGGAATGCAGCATGCATGTGCGGTGGTGGTGCCGTGGGTCCATAAAAGCAGGTTGGGGCTAAACTGTGGGAGAGATTTATATTAGTTTTGCCATTGTAACAAGCAAGCCCCAAATTTCAGTGGCTTACAACAACAGAGGTTTGTTTCTCATTTGTGTTACGTGTTGGTGGCTGTGGGTCAGCTGCTATAGCTCTACTTCATGCCATGTCTTCTTGTCTTCTTCGGAGACCCTAGCTGAAGGAGCAGACCCTACTGGGGGAACGTGGTTTCTCAAGGAAAAGGACTGACAGGAGCAATCAATGGTTTTTGAAGCTTCTGCCAGAGGTAGGGTATGTGTAATGTCTACTCACGTTCCATTGGCCAAAACAAGTCATATGGCCGAGCCTAACATCAGTAGGGCAAAGAACACCCCTCCAACACAGGAGGCACTAAAAGTCACATGGTGATAGATGCCAGAGTATAATCTTCTCACAGCAAGGAGGACTAAATATATGGTACCAATACATCAATCTACCACAGGACAGAAATTATTCAGTTGACCAAATTTAAACACTTAATATTTTTTTAATTGGCCAGTGATACCATCAGGGTTGTCTTTGTGTGTGGAGGTGAAGGTGGAATGGAGGAGTGGAAAGAAGATTAAAACTACACTGATCCAGGCAAGACACGATGACAGGCAGGCTGGAATTGACCGTGCCCTCTACTCCAAGACCCAGCTCCCTAGTCTTTATTCTGACACCTGTACAAGCAGATGAAGAAGAAAAATTAAATGAGGAACAATCAAATCACTTTACACACATCTGTATAGTGGAGAAGGCGGAGCCAATTCTCAGGTGAAGCCTCAGAAAACTATGAAAGAGAAGTTGAATTTTGCTTCAGAGCCCACTCTCCTCCCTTTACCTCCATGTTCCTGGGATTCCACAATTTCCATCCCTATGAACCAAGCCCCAGACCAAAGTACTCTCACTTTGTCCTCAAGATGGCCAGGTCTTCCCACCTGTGACTCAGAAAAGGCCCTCCCAAACTCTCCTGGGCAATCCCCACTTCAAGCCTCTGGCCTGAAGATTGTGTTTCAACCCACTTTCCTCAAGAACCACACTTACCATCATGACCGTAACCTGCCTCCTCATGGTTGTCCTAATTGGCTAGCTGTTCCTGTTAAAAAATGCATTCACTACTTACTCTCCTGTCACGAAATACTTAGATTTTAAATGTATTTCTAAAAGAGAGAATAACTTAACCTCCCCAAAGCAGTCTATTATATAAGCCAGTGGAAGGAAATAATCTTAAACAAGGAAACCATTTAGGAGCAGATCTTAAACCAGATCAATAGGCAAGTGCCTGGTGTGTTTGTGGCCCAGCTGGGCCACTCCCCAGGAGGGTTTGTGGACTGTGTCACATGTTATTTCCTGGTCCGCACAGGGTGCAGATTGACCATAGGATACCAACATGGTATTCTATAATCCTGTAAGTGCATTTTAACATGAGTGGTGGATTCGGAGCCAGAAACCAATGTCTGAACATCCAAGGCCCGATAATGACCATTCTATACACTACAGAAATTCTCAGTGATGTCAGTTCACTTGTTCTAATTCTTCCACAGCCATGGACAAACTGTCTCCAAGTCACTGATTTCCACAGGAACCGGAAAGAAGGTCATGTCAGGAAAAGGGGTGACCCAAACCACACTGATTCGGCGAGTGGGTCCGGCCTCATCCTGAGTTGCAAGACATCTTTCACCACCAGAGCCCTCAGTATTCCAGTGCAGGCAGTTCTATTTTTTTTTCCTTCTAACTTAATTCTAACGTCTGACCCTTGGGTGAATAAATAACCTCCCACCTTCTTACCAGTGCATCAGGTCACATAATAATCATCACACCATCTACCTCAGGCACAGAGAAGCAAAGGCCTCCAACCCCAGCTTCCAGATTTTCTTTTCTCAAGAAGTAGTGCATCTGGTTAGACCTGAAAATACATTGCTTGAGGTCAACTGCCCCTGAGCCACTTCTGAAATCCTGCCACGCTATCAAGTAAGGCCGAAGGAGGAAGTCACCCGGAGGTCTGGTTACTCTGACTTGGAAGTCCCACCACCACATTGGTGCCACAGTGCCTGGGACTCTGTGGGAATTAGGCACCAAGATCCCTTCCGAGAGAGAGAGAGAGAGAGAGAGAGAGAGAGAGAGAGAGAGACCCATTGCTCCTGCTGCAGGTAAGTTAAGAGGCATCCGTGTATGAATAAATTTTGCAAAGTTTGTGTGGAGTAAGCAACAGAACAGGGCAAGACAGAGAAACCTGAGCTGTGAGCCGCTGGGACACTTGGACTGACTTGGCAGATGACAGGTTTTGTTACAGATTTTTAAAATAATGTTGCTTTAAGAACAGAGAGAAAACCAAGCCAAGAAACATCAACAGTAACTTTTCCTCCTTTTTCCCCCTAAGATATGCTGAAGCCAGGTTTAATTTTATGTCAGGAAAGAATTCCCTCCTGAGACTTTCCTGGCCACGGTTCAGTTGAGGATAATGTTTTCCAGCCATGTTTCCAGAGTCCCTCAAAAGTTGAAAGGAAAATGGCAAACAATCGTGAAGCCTTCGTATTGAACCAGCAGGGGGAGCTGTTACGATAAAGAAGTGGGTGGCTCCTCTTCTACCAAGTGATTTCTGACTCCCAGTTGCCATTCTCTACCTGTAGGGATGCCTACAGGATGAAATATTTACAGATGCCAGCAGCTTTTATACTTCTGATTTTAACACAGAGCCTTATATGTGATATTTTCAATCAAAAGCAAAAAAGAGTCTTAGATATTTGTACAATTTGCCAGCAGCTGGCGAAGCATAACAGCATTCCACAATGACTTTCATCAGCGCGTAATGAAGCGTATCTCAGACAGTATATTGCAACCCCAAAGTCTCTAGTGAAAGTAGATGTTTGAAATAGAACTTCCAGGGTATTAAAAAACAGCCATTATAACAACGTCACCAAAATGTACCTTGTCTTACTGTAAAAGGTATTTTGATGCTGCCCAGATCAGTGATTCTGATTTTCAAATTACTTGAGTCCATTTAAAAATTGAGGAGGAGGAAGGTAAGGAAGCCAACCCCACTGCTTATCTTTAGAAACAGTCTCTGTTCTTTGTCTTGGGTTGTTTGAAGTCCTACATTAAAACACACAATGTTAAGAATTAAATGACTATTAATACTTTAGGCAATCCTCATGCTCGCCTACCTCTGATTACTAGGTTCCTTCTAGCATTGGCAAAACCCTTATGTTCAGAACCTGCTGGAGCTAAATTTGACTATTATTGGTGTCTTTAACATACATTACTGTGACTATAGCTTATACATGATTGTCAAGGATGCCCCCAAGAGTAGTAAATGTAGGCTTCCAGGGACAGCCAGATAAAAGGAGTGCTGAAGTTCAGGAAGCCAGACTCCAGGAGAAGAGAGAGGTAATGGGGGAATTGGCTGGAACATAGGAAATTCAAGACAAGAGGAATCTTTCCAGGAGGAAATTGAAAATCAAAGGTCTCTCTGACCAAGTGTACGGGCAATATAATCACTTTAAAGGCTGATATTATGTGGTCCAAGGGATTCCATTATAGTGGAGTGCCTCAAGTTTTCTGATGGATTATGGGAAAATGATCTGAGAAAGCAAGACATTGTTCAGAAAATAGACTGAAATTAGTGCAGGGCTTACAGGAACAAAATTGACAAATAAGCGACATAGTATGGAAAATATAGGTATGCAGCAGAAGCAGAAGAATTCAGAGTACAGAGAGAGAATCAGACACAAGTTGTTCAAGAATGGCCTAGATTTCTTTCTGAATAGTTTTGGGAGAAATTACTGTTAATATCCTATAATATAATAAAATACTGTGCATTTTTGCTTTCTAAAGATGAATAAACATGCCAGCCATTTCCAAACATGGCTGACTTATAGTAATATGCCTTCTGATATACTGATCAACAGAGTCTTCAGTGGTTCCAGAAAGTTCCTAGTCACTCAGCAACTGGTTAGGTACTCATTCTAAACTTTGATCTGAGCAGGAGCTTCCATCTATCTTTGATTTATCCTTACACTATGAGTCAGAACCATGCTTTGGATCGGTACAAGGTAGTACATTCTTACATGTCTTTCATGGGGACCTCTGACCATGTTTTCATCTCCAGAGGGCTTACCAACAACAGACCAATGGTGTTACCTGTTGAAATCAAGGATAAGTCAGTAACAGAAAATGTGCTCGCATAGTGGTTTGGGATTGAAATTTGTTCTTTTCCTGAAGAATTTCTATGCATTTCAATGGGTTTATATAAGTACCTAGTTTACTAAGCAGTGTTAACTCAAAAGAAATATGAAGTTTTTACATTTCTCAATCATTCTTCCCAAGTATACTATTCTAAGTATTAATGCCCTTCAGGGCATCCAAGAATGCTCCATCATTTTCCAGTTGTTTTGAGTTATTAAACCTCAGCCCAGCCAGCCATCGGGCATGAATTTATCCTCACCTCTGCCCTCCTCCACTTTACCCAGTACAAGTATAAACTGCTTGGAGGTCTATCTCAAGGACACCACCACCTCGTATTCCCATTCTAGGATTACTTCCAGGGTTTGGAGCTGAGAGGTGGGGCAGGGAAAGGGAAGAGGGTCATGCTAACAGGTCCTGCCATAACCTCTCTCTAAGGGTAATAAAAACAGAGAGAAAATGTGCACCTGGAGAAGTCAGGTAGACTCGAAAGAAGAGATGGTGTTTGAGTCGGCTGTTGAAATATGAATAGCATCAATCAGGCAGGGGGAAAAATTGGAGAATGCATTTTAGGCAAAGATAATAATGGCATGTGCAAGGACAAAAGATATAAATGTTGTGGTGACTAGTGCACCTGCCTTTGAGGCGGGTGGTCAGAGTGTGGGGAAAGATGGCCCTGGCAGAACCATTGAGGCTAACCTGCAAATGGCATTGTAGTATCTCTTAAGGCATTTGGGATTTTTCTGTATTTGAAATGGGGACTTATCGATGGTGTTAAAGAAAGAGGATGATATACAGAATGTCTGACTTCAGCAGGGGAGAGATAAGAAACCAGGGTGTTCGGAGATCACGGCTGTGATCATCTGGAGGATAACTGTGAGTACCTGAACTAAGTGTATGTCAATGGGGAAGGAAGAGAAGGAGCAGAGATGAGGACTCTTTAATAGGATCAAATGGAGAAGGAGTCAGTGGTTTTAAGCTTAGTGCGGAACGTATACAAATACTCTCCCTGAGATGGGAACAGAGGAGGAGCTGGGTGAGAAGATAATGGGCACGGTTTGGGACATGTTAAATTTGAGGTGACCATGGAACATCTAGGAGGAGCTGCTCAGGGGGCATTTGGGCTGGAGTTTAGGAGAGAAGCCTAGGCTGAACATGGGAGAAATCAGTGAATGGATGAGGCTTGAAGCTAGGTGAGTGGATGTGAGAATGTCTAGTTAGGGTATGTACAAAGAAAGCAGGATGCTAAGGATAGAGCATTTAAAGGAGAGAACCAGGGGGGAGAAAAGCTAGTGAAGAGGGGTGAGAAAAGTTGTCAAGAGAAGAAATCAAGATGGACCGGTCAGTGTCTCAAAAGCAAGGCAGAGTAATGTCAACCAGACAGTGGTCCTGGGGTTAAATGTTACCGAAAAGTTATATGGGATAAAAAACAGGAAAAAAAAAGTTTAAACAATAAAGAAATCGGGAAGTACTGGGTGATGCTGGCTTTAACAAGACCATATTGCTTTTGGGTTTTAGGTATTTGAAATGAATGTCTTAAAATAGCCATTTCCGAGAACTTTTGGCTGTCTATTGGATCCGAAATCTCTGCAAATGCTGATTTTTTTTTTTCTCACGGTACATGAAATGTGCTTATATCCTTACATTTTTCTTTAGGATAAACAATTTTTGAGCAAATAAGCAAAAAGGAAGAGACATTCATTTTTTTTTTTTTTTTTTAGCATATACTATACATGAAAAAGGCCATTACTGAGGGGGTTGGAAGTGATAACAGCAATTTTTCTCTGTAGGAAAGGAAATAACTTAGATTCAGGAAAAGTAGCTTGCTGACAAGGCAGTCAGTCACATGGCTCCCCAAAGGAAGTTAAAAGATTGGTTTTTTAAGGTCATAGTTCTATGGAAAGTGAAGTTGACGTTCACTTGAATAAAGCTTTCTGAGTAGACTGTCAAAATAACCAGCAGAAGCACAGAAGGATGGGGTGGTAATGTCTCCCTCTGTGCTCCAAGCTTCTAAATGCCAAGTTAGATTATTTGCTGCAAGAGCAAACATATTGAAATGTGATGAGAAAATGCATATAGTGTATTTCCTTATTCAACATCCTTGTCCCATTCTCTGCAAGTAAATACATATTTTCTTGAACGAAACATCAAGAATAAATGGTTTGCAAAAATATGGTGCTCTCCTTTTGTACGAATTGGATAAACAGCTTCTCCATATAAATATGGAGAATTTTTTTGTATATTCATAAATGACACATTATCAAATAAAAATGTTTCTTTTATTTGTTATTTATACTTAAGAAGTAACAGAACTCAGAAATAACAGAATTTAAGAAAGCCTCATAATATATGTGGACTCATAGAGCATGAGGGAGAAGGAAGATAAAATTAATTAAGCACCAAGATACTTCAGGTGCATACTGAGAACCATGGTAATATTAATGTCATTAATTGAAAGTTGTGTCCAACGCTCAAAAACGAAGTGTCCTCAACATTTGGAGAGGTCTCCCAGGCTCCCCAAGCCCACTCAATGGTTATCTCATCATAACATGGGTACCAGTGAACTTGGACTTGTTCCTATTCTAGATCAAGGATAATTTGGATCTAAGAATAAGTGGGGATGAGCAAAGTGAAAGATTATTTTGCGCATCTCACTATGGATGGCTTTCTTTTTCCGGGTTCTATTTCATGGCTCTCTTTTGGAAAGCAAGCTTGCTAAACTATAATAAAAGCATAGGATGCTACCTAGATAACTTGCATCTTCCTAGAATTGTATCTTCTTTTATAGCCTTGGCAATTTATCATTCCTCCTACAAGGTGAGACATCCAAGTCAAATATCTAAACTTGATCACCACACAAACTCGAGTGTCAATACCAACACTGCAATTTACAAGCTGTATACTGAGGCAAGTTGCCTCACCATGTCAGGTAAAATGGGAGTGATTAAAATGCCTTCATTGTAGGGTGCCTGGGTGGCTCAGTCGGTTAAGCATCCGACTTCGACTCAGGTCATAACCTTGCAGTTGGTGAGTCTGAGCCCCGCATCAGGCTCTGCGCTGACAGCTCAGAGCCTGGAGCCTGTTTCAGATTCTATGTCTCCCTCTCTCTCTCTCTCTGCCCCTCCCCTGCTCACACCCTGTCTGCCTCTCTCAAAAATAAGCATTAAAAAAATAAAAAATAAATAAAATGCCTTCACTGTGGGACTATTAAAAAGACTAAATGTGATGCTCTAGGTTACACATTTGGTATAGTGCTCAGAGCTTAAATGGTAGCTGGGAGAAAAAAATGACATGGATATTTTCTGCTATCTGGAACTCATTATTTTCAATAATAGTCTTTCCAATTCTTAAGGCCTCAAAGGTGCATATGTATTTCCTTTCAGTAAGCCGAAAATCTATCTTATTCTTAATTTTGTCCACTAATAATTATTCTGTTCTCTGGAATACCACACACACACAAAAACAGTTTTTCAAGTATTTCCATTCCACTCAATAGTGAAACGTGCACTACTGAGAAATAAAAATGAGCAAGACATAATTTCTGGCTGAAATCATCTCAGGTGATAGAGGAGAGGAGATACGTGTGCAGATTTGTCACATATTTAAAGTGTCTAGTGGTCCAGTGGTACATGTTGTGCATTCAGTGATGAGTTTACGAGCAGCCTAAAAGTACAAGGACAATTATTGGAACGCAAGGAAGAAGAGAAGCATGTGATTGGAAAGAATCTGTGGAGGAGGAGTTGCATCATGCCCTGAGGGATGTATGAGACAAAATCTCGGACGAAATAGCATGTCCGAAAGCACCCGGCATATTCAGAAATCAGGGGGCTGTGCAGTTTTGCCAAAGCAGGTTTTCCAAACTGTGGGCTGTCAGTGTGAATCTTTGGGGTTTCGAGGCATATGTTAGTCTATAGATGCACCAAACATAGAGCAGCAACAGCGATAAAAAAAAAAAGTCTCATATAACTGTACTTTTTCTTCAATATAACTTTGCTGTTGTTATAATTAATCTAGTTATAATTAATTCTATGTTTCCTTCGTCTGTGAGTACCCAAAGTACAACTGCTAACATAGAAAGTCCTTGAAAATTGTTAACGTTAAAAAGAGGGCCATACATGAAAAGTTTGGGAACTACCAGGTCAGGGTACAAGGTACTGAGTAGAAAGAGACCATTCTTTCCACTTGACAAAGCCCCCTTTCCCTCTGGCCTATTCAAGGACATCACTCTGGCCATTCACCTCTGTTTTAACTTTTTTCTTACTATTACAGCTCTCATTATCATACAAATATGCTGAGATTTCTCTCAGTCTGGAAGACAATTCATCTTAACACTGCTTCTACCTCCAACCAACTACTTTATACAGAAAAAAAAAAAAATACTAGGAAAAAAAGTTTTGTGCATGCAGTTTCCGATTCCTATTCTGGTATTCTCTCTGCGGGCTTCACCTTCAAAATGTATCTGTTATGTGACATGTGACACCACCACCCTGGCCCAAGCCACTACCATCTTGCTCTTGGATCCCAGGAGCCTCTGCGCTGGTCTTGCTGCTTTGTCCCTCCACACGCTTTATTCCCAACATAGTATCCAGAAGTATCGTGTGGAGGCAGAAGTCAGATCCTATCACTCTTCTGCTCAAAACCCCCCAGTGTTTTCCCATCTCATTCTCAGTGGGATCTGAGTCCCTCCAATGTTCCCTCAGGACCCATGCCCCCACCTTGAGTTCCCTCCCCCAGTCCATCCCCAACCTGCTACTTCCTTATCCTTCCTCCAGCTTACTGGCAGATGTGGCCCATCTCAAATGATTAGGTGCCATATGTCTAATTAGCTAAGAGCAAGTTTTCTCTTTTCTGTATGATTTCTATTGCTTGTAATAGGTTGCTCTACAGTGAAAAATTAGCTTTGTCTGTGATGTGAATACATCTTTTAGAAACTCCATTAATGAAACACATTTATTTTTCTTTGTAATGTGTCCCAGTGATCTGCTATATATTCTTGGCTTTCATCCTCTTAAGGTGTCTTTATTATTGCATGCAATCGGCAGTTCCCTGATCCTTGAAAGTCTCTCCTGCTTTGTCTTCAGAGACACTGGTCCCGAGGCATATCTGCCGCCTCCATGTTCGCTCCCCAGGATCCTTCACAGGTTCTTCTGGAGCCTCAGCAGCCCTTCGGCGATTTACAGAACTCTCCTGGGCCCTGGCTCTTCCTACATACTCAACCTAGGAAATCTTATCCACTCCCTGTTTCAAATCCCCATCTGTACTCTGTGTATAATTTAGCCCAGATTTCACTCCTAAGCTCTGTTCTCAATTGCCTACTAGTCGATAGGTTGCAGTGTCACTTCCAATTAAACGTGTCCCAAATTGGAACCATTACATTCTTTTGCAGTCAAAGAATTGCTTTTTTAAGCAAATCATATCCTCTGTGAAAGCACCACCATCCGTGGACACTCCACCCTAGAAATCTCCACGTCCTTGCCTGTCTGCCACATTGATATCCTTGCAGAGATCTTTAGGAGAAGGCATCTTTCCCCAGACCACAGTCTGCATCTTTGAATACAAGGATTTGCACAGCTTAACGTGAATATATCCTTAAAATTGGAAACCATATCCTGCCTCCAGCAGAGCAATCTTTGGGCACCCTAAGACGATAGATGTGGATTGGTTTATGTTCTGGCTCTGCCTTTTGCAATCTCTGGTTAGTGGACTTTTGTGAATCTCAGTTTTCTCATCTACCAAATGGGGATAGCAATTATTACCTCATATTTTCTCTGAAAAGAAGAAGCAAAATAAATTGTATGCTGGTTCCTAGTGGGATACTGATACTTTCCAGAGACACTCAAAACACTTCATTTCCCTCATTCTTTCCTATCACATAAGGAGATCATACTTACTTAAAAATTCCTCTGCTCAAGTATGTTTGAAATGTGTCCCCTCCCCTTAAGAACAGGTTACAAAGTAATTTACCTGCGATTTCATATCGATAAAGCCAAGGGAGATAGCTGGAGGGTGGGACTCAACTGACTTACAAGCCTCCTGACTTATCTGGAATGCACAAGTGAGTTCTCAGTGAAATCTTATTACAAGATGGTGGATGACCTTGTCTTGTTCTGAGGAGTAATGGGAGCTAGTCCCTGACACTCTTGTACTCAGCTCATTGGAACTTTACTCCAGAACTAGTTAACAGAATTCAAGTTGCGGATTGATGGCAATTCAAACCCGGGCTCCGAGTGTGACTGCTGGAATTAAAATCCCTTCACTCACGGTGTGGCCCAGGGTCAATTGCTGGATTTCTCTGTGCCTCAGTGATAATGGAGGGCTGCTGTGGGGATTGAATAACATACTCAATGTAAAGGACGTAAGAAGAAGCATTTATTTAACCACCAAGCCAGAGCCACTGAGCAAATTTTCTCGGGGAATGAGCATCATCTGGAGGTTTCTAGCCAGAAGAGGAGAGGAGGATGACCCAGTTTAAGGAGAATATCAAAATTATATTAAGCAGGAATTATGACAATTGAAAGACATCTAAGAGTTTTTAAATATTGGTTTTAAATACTGTTCTATATATCTCATTCTTTAGGTTCTGGGATAAAGTCATGTTTCTTGCTTAGTGCATAGTTTAGAGCACTAAATAACTAAATACGGGGGGTGGGGGGGTTTAGAGCAAGGCTCTTTTAATAAAAGCTCAAGCGCTATTCTTATATATTCCTGCTCCTCCACATTGTTCACACACACGGGTGATTTGTCCTTGGACTTACGCTTCCATTAACAGACACCACTCCCCACTTCAGACAGCTGTTATTGAAATGCATATGACCCTAAAGAGAAATATGGAGCTCATATAGGACTCGAATTTCCAAAGTTTGCATTGTCAAACATATGAAATTACGGCATATACGACAAGCGAGTAGTAAGACTTTTTGTGTGTTTCAAGAATGATTTCAAGTGGATAATGACAACCAACCATACTGGCATCCATGTGACCCTTTAACCACAGACTTAATTCAAAGCCCTTCATTGTTCCTTCTCCTAAACTTCCTTCCCAGGACACACTTTCCTCCTGACTCCCTAAATACCTCACCACTAGATTCCCTGGTAGGTACTGCATATTCACTGAAGTCAAAGAATTCTGTGTCTCCGTATACCTGCACATTATCTACATTAAAGCTCTGATATTCTTTAAAATATTATTTAATATTTATTTATTTTTGAGAGACAGAGAGAGACAGAGCATGAGCAGGGGAGGGGAAGAGAGAGAGGGAGACACAGAATCTGAAGCAGTCGCCAGGCTCTGAGCTGTCAGCACAGAGCCTGACGCAGGGTTCGAACCCACAAACCATGAGATCATAACCTGAGCCAAAGTCGGTCGCTTAACCGACTGAAACACCCAGGTGCCCCAAACCTCTGATATTCTTGGATAGAGTTGGGGCATGGAATTTTAGCATTGAATAAATATCCTATTTCCTGACCTCACCAAGCATTTTGGGGACTCCAGAAATCATATTTACTATCTAGCCAAGCAATCCTCCCCACCATATAGAGGTATTCTTATCTTTTCTATCCCTATAATTTTATTATGAAGTAGTGACCAAATTAAGTGGGAAAGGTCCAATTTTTTTCTCCCTGGCTACCGCAGGGGGATCTGGGCTACCTGGAGCAAACCACTTACTAGTTTTCTTTCTCAGCTTCTTCATCTGAAAACAGATATTGTAACAATGCTACCTACCTCATAGGATTATTGTGAAGATGAATCAAGGTAGTTTATATAAAATGGATGGAACCGTACCTGGCATGCATTAAGTGCTTAATAAATATAAGCTATTATTAGCACTGTTATTATTTTCATTTTAGTCAATTCCTGAAGAGACAACACTCTAAGACAAGGTACCATATGGAATGTCACAACGTATGGACACCTCTCATGCTTCAAATAATAGTCCAAGGCTATTCAGCTAAGAAGGCCAGACTCCCTGCAGGCGGCAGCCATATACATTCACAGCCTAAGTGGAGTGAATACTGGGCAGGAAAGGCAAAAAAATAAATTAATTAAAATAGAAGCACAGTTTCAAGCCATGTGTTAAAAAACAAAGCTGGCATGTTCACGTTGTTTTTTTGTTTGTTTGTTTGTTTTTTCAGCCTGGGAATCTTTCAGGGTTTGACTTTCTGGTCTCAGTCAGGCATGGAGAAGAACCAACTAAGTACCGACATGAAAAATATTCACCTAAATTCTATGCATTTCATTTCCAACCAACTCTCTCGAGACAAATAGAGTTCACATTTGAGCAACTGTCCTGAGCTTACCCCTCCTTATTAGTATGCTGAGGAATAGAGTCCATGAGTTTAGCCCTGTTATGACAAGAACTCATTTTAATCAGAAGGAAGGCAATTACCACTTCATCTGAGAGAGTTGATATGGCTACATGGCTAAGAAAGACATTCATTTATTTTAAAAAATGACAACAGCCCTCATTCTCTATATGCATATGACAATACTGTTTATGGCCTATCATGTGAAGAAGATACTTCAACATTCTCCTACAGATATAAGAGACTTAAATGGCAGAATTGTAAAGGCAAAAACAAGATAGTATGTAATTAGCAGGTGACATAGTAGGTAATATAGAATATCCGCAAGCCTGAGTACCCTAAAGTAATTTGTTACAAAATCTTATCTTCAATTTCACATAAACCTTCAGACAATATTAGACACATACACAAAATTATAACTGACTGGACTGAACAAGAAGAATAAGAACCTGAATGTAAACTGTGTTTTAAATAGAAATGTCAACGCCTTTAGCAGTGAATTATTTAGGGTAAGAAAAAAAATGAAAAGGAAAGAAAGAAAGGCAAAGTCTCTCTTGACCCATCAAGAAAATAGGAATGTATAAAAATGAAGTTTGAGGAAGAAAGAAAGAAAGAAAGAAAGAAAGAAAAGAAAGAGAAGTTGAGTATTATAATTGAAAAGAGAGAACGTTTAGACAATGAAATTAACATTTTCTTAAGATGATCTGGGAGAGAAAAAGAGTCTTAGATGACTAAGGACATATGTTAAGGGTGATGAAAGACTGAAGGAGAAAACAGATTCTGGAAGGAAATAGAAAAATATGATTCACTGTAAGAAAGGGGGAAATAAGCTTTAAAATTGACACAGAGACAAGAGACAGGGAAAGATGGAGTAACATGCCTTACATTTTATTACACAGTACACTTTCTAGAGCCTTTGGCAAAAAGCTGTCTTTCTTCATTCTTACTTCCAAAACTAGGCTTTTAAATTATCCTGTGTTCTTCCCTCAGTGGCAAATGCCTTGAATCTAGATACAGATGATCTCAAAGATCCCACTGACCTCAGGCCAGGCATCCAGGCCCTGTGGAGAGGGTTGCTGAGAAACAGGGCGGGAAAGCATCATAAGGAGAGTTCTCTCACGTTAGAGGCAAATAACACAGATGCAAAATCTGGGACATGTAAATGCAGAAAGTATAAAGGAGCAAGGGATAAGCAATGCAACATCTATAATGATCCATTGCCTAGCAGTGTTCCCAAGAGGGGGAGCTCAGTCTTGACCTTGAGAGAAGGACAAACTCAAGGACAATCTGGGTATTCCCGAATGAGGAAAGAACATAAACAAACGCACAGGTGGAAACACTCCTGTGCATTTATAGGACAATGAATGGGGAAAATACACTCAATAGGACTGGCTGGGTCCTACAAAGGTTCCCAACTATCCACCACAGGAGATAGGACTTTTCACCTTCATAACATGTGAAGCCACTGGAGGATTTTGAATGCAGGAGAATCATTATAAAAGAAATACCTTATGGGGTGCTCAGTCAGGTAAGGGTCCAACGCCTCCTCAGGTCATGATCTCGAGGTTCGTGAGTTCGAGCCCCACGTCGGGCTCTGTGTAGTTCAGGGCCTGGAGCCTGCTTTGGAATTCTGTGTCTCCCTCTTTCTCTGTCCTTCCCCCACTCTCCCTCTGTCTCTCTCTCTCTCTCAAAAATAAATAAACATTTTTAAATATATTTCTTTTTTTTTAACGTTTATTTTTGAGACAGAGAGAGACAGAGCATGAATGGGGGAGGGTCAGAGAGAGAGGGAGACACAGAATCTGAAACAGGCTCCAGGCTCTGAGCTGTCAGCACAGAGCCTGACGCGGGGCTCGAACTCACAGACCGCGAGATCATGACCTGAGCCGAAGTCGGACGCTTAACTGACTGAGCCACCCAGGCGCCCCTAAATAAACATTTTAAAAAAAATCTTTTAAAAATTAAAAAAAAGAAGCATCTTAGAAAATTTGCTTTGATGGCAGTGTGCAGAACAGAAGGAAGAACCAGAAAGCAGGACCGAACCTACTTCAATAGCCCACGTATCAGATGATGCAATAAGGCGGCAGTCTAAATTGTTGCATTAAGTGTGGAAGCGTGGATCAAGAGACTGTATAAAGAAAAATGACTTGCTATTGGGGTTGGAGGAGAAAAATGAGACTCTGCATCATCCTACTTGATGGCTAATCCCTCTTTTATTATTATCTGTTTATTTGAAAGATCTTTTGGCACTTAATCATAGTTGCTGAATGATACTTTAACTCATAGGCATGCTTATCTTATCTTGCCTGACTTAATGATCTGATCTCTCATACCTACCACCAATCTTATCAAAAAACACAGATGTTTAGCCATTTCTAGGCAAATTTTCAATTTCTCATGTGAGTCTCTTCTATGATACAGTTCAGTGGAAAAAAAATATCTGCAACATATATTTCATTGAATTCTCTAAGATGGTTAGTGAACAATCACACCTCCAGAGAACACCTTGATTATGAAAAGAGGCTTCTGAGGTCATCCTCAGTACTAACAAAGAATGAGGAATATAAATACCACAAGTAAAACACCACAGATAATCTGAAAAACAGTATTTTTATAGCTCTGATTTGAATCCACACAGGTAATAAGGCTTCTATCTGAATTCCTTCTAAAAACAAAAAGTCTTGAAGAGTCACCATTACATAGTTTTCTGCTAACAAAATGAGGGCAAAATATGTGAGCTTCGAATTCTCATCCCATCCCTGAGACAAAGGGGGAGATAGAAGGGAGACAGATCAAGGGCACACGTGAACACCAAAACATACCATCTACCTATCCCTAGGGGACACGACATGAGCTCTCCGGTGGTTGTTCTATTGTAACTGATATCACTTGCATGTCTATAGTCATCCCAACGAGGCTCACCTGTCCAAAAGGCCCTCACGTTCATAATCAGTCTCTCCACCACCCCAAACATGGAGCGCCTCCAAGGTTGCCTCTCACACTGCAGCCAGTCACAGGAACTAGATTCTTAAGGGTTATTCTTGAAATCCTCCTCATCCTAACTCCCCATGGCAAATCAGTGCAACTCAAATCAAGTCTCCAACTCCTATTAAACCTACTGTATAATATGCTTTGAATCCAACTACTACCTCCCTTCTCTTGCAAAACACCGTGACCTTTCATCAAGTCTGAGACAATGGAGTCCTTATTTTCTCCACATCCAATTTTCCCTTCTGTGGTGCATTTCCCACACAGAGTCCAGAGGACTCCTTTTTCTGTAATGTATTTTCTATTGTTATATCACCATCCTCACTAAATGGTTCAGTGGCCTCCCATCACACTTCCCTCTGCACTCTACGCGCAAAGACCCGTAAGACCTTGCCCTTACCAAACTCCTCTCCCCTGTTTACCTTGCTTCAGAGATTCCTGCCTTCTCTCCATTCCTCAAGCATACTCTTCATGTACTGTTCTCTTCGTGTTTACCTGCAATTTGCCCATCTTCAGAGAGACCATTCCAGAACTCATCAAACTACATTAGCTCCCCTGATTGTTTTCTCCCTTGTAGGATTAATCCTGCTGCATAGTACCAATGATCACCCAGTCTGTAACTTTCTATATATATTTGTATATTTATTTCCTTAATATCTGCTTCCTCCACAGGCTGTAAATACCATGAAAACAGAAATCCTTCTCACTGTATCCCTGAGGAATAGGACTGGTCTAATATCCAGCGTGAGCCTAATAAACACTTGATAAATAAGTGAATGTAAAATGTAACAGCCAGTAGGGCAGGAACCAAACTGGTTTCCTGTTATATTCCTACCACCTTGGGATCTCTGTGCTAGGATCTGTGGTAGATGCCTCTAAAATATTAGTTAAATATTAGTTAAATATTAGTTAAATAAATAAACAGAGGGGGAGGGCTCACTGTTTTTCCCACTAAGAGCTAATTCCATTGAAAGATTGGCTTACTTATAGAAAATTTCTCAAAGTGAGTTGGATTCTCTCAGTTTATCACTACTATAGTTCCACCCTTTGATTGAGGCCAGACTAGACAGGATAAGGTTAGTGTCTCTTCAGCGTGAAGCTGGGACATACCATGTCCCTCCTGTCTTCCCTCAAACAGCCTTCAAGTGAATGAGATGACTTCCAGACGCTTCCTCATTCTGCTTGTTGTTCCCTGCTTATACGATAGTTTTGTAACTTTTCCTCTTGAAATGCATTGTCCCAAACTGTATCTGTGACATATACTAAGATATTATTATTTCCACATTTCTGTACTGGATATTTTTATTAACATTGCCTAATTATATACCTTGGCAGTCAGACTCTAGAATTAATTTATGTTGAACTTTCAGCCTACTACTAAATCCCAGGAATGTGATTAAACCAGGTCATCTACCTCCAGTACTAAAGCATTTAATTTTCTAAACCTAAGTCAGGATCTTACCTTTATCCCTAGTTAACAATGAGATTTAACTCTGATTTCCATACCTGAGATCTTTTTAAGTCCTGGTTCTGTCATACAGTGCACTAACTTGTCTGAGTTTTATATCATCCAAGATCCCCAAATGTTGACTGTACCTTCATTCTTAAAACTCTGTTTTCTCATCTTCTAAGAAATCACTCTCTCCTAGTTCTCGGTCCACTTTCTAATTGCTCCTTCTCAGTCACCGGTGAGGCTCCTCCTCCAGACTGGGCTAGTGTCTGGACTGAAAATACAAAGGTGAATAAGTCACAGCCTTTGCCCTCAAGCCCATTTCCCAAAATTCCCATGACTTTCACTTATTACCAGGCAATTTTTCCCATAAGCATTGTTAAAAATGTATGCTCTGCTAAATCCTAAACCAATGTATCCAGTCTGATAAGTTCTCTTGAACTGTAGCTGTTTATTTGAATGGTTTACTGGGCTTCACTTAATAACCCCGTAAGAAATTTCAAATTCAACATGGTCCAAACTTAACTCATTGTTTAGCCCTACTCCTAAGCACTTTCAGGACACTTCCTCTATTCCAGATCCTGATTGATGGTACCAGTATTTGCCCAGTCATCTAAACTAGCAAACCTAAAGTTACCCCAGATTTCCTATTATTTATCTTTCACATAAAATGGCTCACCAGGTCCTGTCAACTCATCCTCATAAATCTCTCAAATACCTCTCTTCCTCCATGTTCCTACTGCTACAATTTTAGTAGTCGTCTATCAAATGGATTACTTTTATATTCTTCTAACTGATTTCCATACTTCTAATACGATTCTTCACAAATTCATCCTCCACACTGCTGTCAGGACACCGGAAAGAAGCGGGGAGGTTTACAAAACATGTATTCTGTATAGAAACAAGATTTCAGTGAGCAAGAGAAGTAATAAATCATGAGGCAGAGAAAAAATAATCTAGGAAATAAGGAGCCAAGTATAACATCTAAAAATTCTTGTTTCTTACTGGAACCCTGATGCGACATGTGTTATCTCACTTGATCACAAACACCCTATGAAGACTGATAAGGAAATTGAAAGATGAACATGTCCAAGGTCATTTGGTTAGCAAACTAGTAGATCTGAACCCAAATTGTCTGTCTCTAGAGGTCATGTTCTTAATCACTCACTATACTGCCTCCTAAGAATGAAACAGAAGTACAAACGTCATGCCACAAAATTTTATATACTTGCTAGAGGCAGCCAACAGGTTTAACTGTCTAACAGCCCACACAAAGAGGAAAGGAAACAGTTGTAAGATTCACAGTGTTGGAAAATAAAAGCAAACTAGCTGCCCATGGAAAACACTGCACTGCTTACTGCTAAGACTGATTAAAAAAAAAAAAAAAAATGAGTGCAAACTGACATAAGTCAATTCAGCTGCTCAAAACTGTCAAGTTCTTTACAGCCTCTGACGGTCAGAGGTGCATAAGAGCTGTGAGCTCCTTCCACAACAGCCACATCATGCCACATTTATGCTGTGATGAGAGTAGTCTTTAGTCTAAAGTCTGGTGTTCTTTTCAACATTTAGTAACCGCCAGACACAAAACACGGTCACATGGTCTTACAGATTTGGTGAGGTCTCAGCTTCTGCCTCAAGCACTCAGGCAAGGACCTTGCAAGAATGGTTTACTCAACCTGAAATTAACATAACGCATGTCAACTAAATTTGAATAAGGAAAAAAAAAAAAAGAATGGTTTCCTCAAGGCAGACTTGGTCATATTCTAGCAGCCAAATCAACCAGCCCTCCAGCCTTACCAGGTTACGGAATCCACTGTTGAGGGGCAGGACACCTTCATCCCATTCATGTGAGGACAATGGGACCTTTACAATATTTCCGATGAATCTACCAACATTGAATGCTAATCCAACACCTGTTCTATCGTCCTTTGCCAGGAGTTCTTAAATTCTTTGTGCCATAGACCCATTTGGCAGTCTGACTAGCCTGTGGACTACTTCTTGGATTAATGTTTTTAAATGCATTAAAACCATGATACTTCAAAAAGAGCCAATTATATTGGAATGCAGTTATCAAAAATAGTGTACTAAAACTTCATGCTTCTCTTTTGAATCATGAGACAATAAGGCCTAAAAACCACTGTAGTAGTAGTAATGATTAATGAGTCTAAACTTTACATTGAGATTCTGCAGTAACTATAATGCTATGTGAAAATTGATCAGATTGTTGGTGAACCCCAAATCAAGTTAAAGGATGCTTTTTAAATGATGCCAATAGTTCATGGAATCAGATGATAATGGCTTAACGTATCCATCTCAATTTCGCATATTCCTAACAGGGACCAGAAAGAGAACAAGTCCACAGACCTGGGCAAGTGTTTCAAGGCCAGAAAGTAAGAACAGCGAGCAACGTTGTTGTTGTAGCTTAAATGACAGTATTAGCGTACGATAATCTAGCAGCTGATGGGTAGACGAAATCTATGGGAAACAGAAGGAAAGGTAGCAAAAGCCAACCTTGCTTGTCTGGCATCCAGGGAAGGGGTACAGAATCTTGATTTTAGAAAAGGTTTACTGGTAAAAGTGCTTTTGACTATGGCATAGGTATACCTGTTCTTACCTATTGTGTATTGGCTTTCAGTTCAACTCTCAAAATACTATCAGGAGGCATGGGAGCTCCACTTGCTGGTAGCCTCATGCTACAGGGAACTTCCACACCAGAGGCACCTAACTGGAGCCCTGGACTGCTAGGACTTCTGTGGGTGCTCATCAAGGAGTCTCTGGTCCTCCTGAACATGGGTAGAAACTTTACCGTAAGCAGATAATCCACAGCTTGCAATTCTCAAAAGGGACCTAGATCTGCCAAAAGATACGAAGCATTTTTTTATACTGTTTTTTGTTTTTTGTTTTTGGTTTTCCTTCCATGACTCATGTTGGTCTCCATGGTAAGAGTTTTGCCTTAGTCATCTGGGCATATTTCCTTTTCCTCACAAACGTTAATTTAAAACTTTATCAATCCGGTCAAGAAATCTCCTGCTCAACCTTTCATATACTTGTGAAAGGCACTAAGTGTCTCTCCAGAAAAGTCCTTCTAGTGTATGAGCACCAGTTTTGTGAAGTCCCCCTCCCTGGCCCCACCACATAACAGATTTTAAGGTGAAGCCTAAGGGGTTTGAAGTCAACACAGGAAATGTACAAAAAGAAAGAAAACCTTCCCCATCCCAGGTTTTCCTCCTTCTCCACTGAGCTTCATGCTTGGGATCTCAAGACTCTGGGCGGAGAAAGAGCAAAGAAAGGCCACTGCCACATGGTTTTAAAACAGCTAGCCAGAAGCGCGTAAAACGCGGTGAAGAAGACCACGTAGCTAGAAGCAAACTGCAAACGCTTAAGAGTGGATTTGTCACTCATGCACAAATTGGGGATCAGTCTCTATTGTCCTGGTAGCTCCAAGCAGGGAACTGCCTGTCTCCCTGTTGACATAGGGCGGTCCTAGAACAAAGAAAGTTGATGACATAAACATATCCTTTTTCCCAGCACTTGAGTGTGTGTGATTTAACCTTTAACTCTTGCTTGTTGATGTAGGTGAGATGTCAAATATTTTCTACTGAACTGTTTGGCAACTGTTTAAAGAGTTTTCATCACTCACCCACTAAGGTGTAGCCGGGCTCAGTCTAACGGGCACCGTAAGAGAGTCGCCTCCCCCACCCTGTCTCCTCCTCTGGGCCACTCCCCCCCCCCCCCCCACCAGACCGAAAACAGGAAAGCCAGCGACAAAGAGCAGGGATCAGCCTGGTAGTCACTGTAAATCTGCAATTACTTAAAGTGTCGCTTCCTGTTTTTTTGGAAGAATACACTCCTAGCACGGAATAGAGACTGAGGTCTTGTGATCAACTGTGAACAAATGATTTAAATTGTGACACAAACAATAAGGAATCTAGTATCAGATACTGTAATCCCATTTTCATTCTCCTTTAATTCTTTAGACTCAGGCAAAAAGCCTGTTCCTTCCTCTAGATCAAACCTCCATCCTGAAAAAACAAAACAGTGCCTGCTGCCCACTTCGTACTTGGAGGAAACCCGTTCCAACTTTTCCTGAGGCTGAACTCATCTGTCTACTCATTCAGGATAAAGATTTTTAAATGGATACGTTTCTGTTTAATGTTTAAGCCAAAGGCACGAAGTCGTTGCTAGTTTTGCCTTTGCAGGACAAAAGTCCTTCCACCACCAAAAGGAAAAAGAAAGTGTAAAAACTCTCAGCAGTGTAATTTCATATCTATTTTTTTCTTAGTGGTCATTCTTGCTCCCTTAGATATAGACAATTCTGCCGGGGGATTAAAAAAGAAAAAGGAGGGGCGCCTGGGTGGCTCAGTCGTTAAGCGTCCGACTTCAGCCAGGTCACGATCTCGCGGTCTCGCGGTCCGGGAGTTCGAGCCCCGAGTCGGGCTCTGGGCTGATGGCTCAGAGCCTGGAGCCTGTTTCCGATTCTGTGTCTCCCTCTCTCTCTGCCCCTCCCCCGTTCATGCTCTATCTCTCTCTGTCTCTCTCTGTCGCAAAAATAAATAAACGTTGAAAAAAAAATTAAAAAAAAAAAAAAAGAAAAAGGGCTCTTAAGCTACTGGCAAAATAACAGCACACCTGGAGAAATCAGTTTGGGTAAACTAAACACCACCCATTAGCATTTTCATATTTTCAGTCTGGAGCTTGCACTTATTTCTTGGAAAGGAAATCTCTGTCTCATGAAAGAAAGCTGGTTATGCCTGGTGCTCAAAAGCAACAGGGGAGGTGGCAGGGCGGGGGTGGGGTGGAGGAAGGTCACTGCATGACTCAGAGAAGTTTGGCTTCCATAATTAATATTTTTAGGCCATCTTACTTCATATTTAAAATAGAATTATACTGTCAGAGGGAAAAAACCAACACATAGCTAAAGCAGGATTTCTAAATTATACACATACACACAGAGACTATTACACAACTAAACCAAGTGTGCCAAAGCTACATATATGCGTGTGAATCTACACACACACACACACACACACACACACACACATAAAATCACACATAGCTAAGGTAGAGTGTGTCTTTTATGTCTGTTGGATCTAGATTTTTAAATCATCCATGCCCCATTGTATAAGATTTCCTCAGCCAAACTGTCTAGTGGGCAATGCATGAAAATCTTTCTACAGGCGGCACCTGGGTGGCTCGGTCGATTAAGCGTCCAACTTCAGCTCAGGTCACGATCTCACAGTTTGTGGGTTTGAGCCCTGCATCAGGTTCTGTACTGACAGCTCAGAGCCTGGAACCTGCTTCAGATTCTGTGTCTCCCCCTCGCTCCCTGCCCCCCCCCCACGCTCTGTTTCTCTCTGTCTCAAAAATAAATAAACACTAAAAAAAAAAAAAAAAACAACAATCTTTCAACAAGAATGTTTGAAGTAGCCATGGGCTCAGTTCCTATCTCACCAGTCATTTTAGAGCAGCCGTAATGATTACTGCACCTTGAGGGGAAGAGATGAGAAATCCATCACCATGAGAGGAAGAGGTGACAAATCCTACACTTTTGGAGCCATGAAGCCTATCTCAAACACCATCTATGCGTCACTCCATGTGCAAACAATTCAGTGGCCCAAGGGCTTTAAAAAGTTTGCGTACGAGTCAGAAATGGCCTGAGGATTGCCACTGAAAGGTATCCTTTGACATAAAACGTTTTATCTGTAGAAAACAGGTCTTGGGGAATTGATAAAAGTATGGTTCACACTTGCTAAACATCAGCTTCAAATTCCTATTTAGGGCATATCAAATTTCTAAATCACCGGTTAGAGAATATGAAAGTTGATACGGTTCAGTCGGACACAGCCGTGACTCTTCAGGGAGCTAAACTTTGTGGGGCTCATATTTTAATTCACAGATAGACAGGGAAAGGGCAAGAGCAAAGGACAGAGGTAAATAAAGCTGTGCATCATTCCAGAGCAACTCGTTTCAGGGACACAATTTCGTCAAAAGCCTCTATTACCTGACTGAAGTTAACGGGTTTTTAAAGATGAAGTTTCATCAGATTATGTCTAATATGCAAGCAAAGCCTGCAACTCCTCTGTGTTTTGTTTTTTGAAAGTATTTGATTAAAGTTCTGTGGCAAAACATATCTTTTGTGGAAATTATGAGCATCAGGGTGTTAAAATGGTGGCACCATATTTAAAAGAAAAGAAAGGGAACAAGAATAGGGGCATGGGCAAAGTACCTCCTGGAGAAGACCACCATTATGGATTTGAATGTCAAAGAAGAAGCAAATGGAAAAAGATCTGTTCGGTCGTAGAGAATTTAAATCTGCCGCCTATCAAAATGTTCATTGCTGCAGAGTCTTGCCGGGCGTGTGGCCTGACCCCTTCCTCTGCTTTTCCAATCCTGTCCAACTATTCCCAGATCCTCCTCCCCCATTTGTCTCTCTTGCATGTCTCCTTTTTGTTCTTTTTTTCCCTTCTAGGCTCCATGCTGTTGCCAAAACCTATAATTCATTAGAAAATTAGCAATGATGTTGTATTATTGAAATCATATGCCCACAAATCCAAATGCATACATATAGCACACACACATGTGCAATTTGCTCACTATTGTAAGTCAAATAAAGAACTTGGGGGCTATTTGTAAGAGCATACTTATCCGGTGAGTAAATTAATGATGACAACACTACATCCTTACCTAGCATGTCACCACCTTACCTAGCCTGTCACTTGGTGCATTATAAAATAGGGAACACACCAGACCTGATTTCTTAGGAGACATTTTGGGAGCTAGGGAAGAAGTCTGAGGGCCGTATGCTCCCTTTCCCTGTAGTCTGCGTGGCCCTTAGAGGGGCTCCTGTGCACTTGTCCAGACTCCTCACCTTCTGAGTTTCCCCTTTCAGCCTGCTAGCCAGCATTCAGTTGCTGGAACACTTCCTGTTGCCATGTATTTTCACCTTAGTTTACATTTGTCTATACCATATCGACTGTTATGCTCTCCCGGTTACTAAGTCCCACTGATAATGCTCACAATTCCATGACCGCTCAGGCACGTGCTAAGTCTCATTCGGGGATGAAACGTCCCTGAGACAAAGTACATGGTAGTTGTGTCTGTGATGTAATATGTCAATATAGCAAGACAATTCGGCTGGAGTAAAGAATCCGTTTACTCTAGTGGAGTGAAAGAATGCCACTGATCGTTTTGGCCTCCTGCCCCCTAAACAAGTAGTTGACTGACTACCTTTTTCTTCCCTTCACCTCCAACAATATAGTTCGTTTTCAAGAAAGTTTGTTTTCAAGGAAGTTCATTTCAAGAAACCTAGGGTTTCTTCAGGGTCTCTTTCTCTAGGCTTGAATCAGGGCATATTAAAAAGTGAAAAAGCAATCAAGAACACACTGATTTTAAAGTTAACAAAAAAAGCTTTCATCTTTAAAGAAGAGGAAACAAGGTCCAAGCAACATACACACACACACACACACACACACACACACACAGGAATACAAAGTCAACTATAAAAATAGCTTTAATGTACTAAATTTGCTACTTAAATGATAATATGGAATGTAGGTAATGGTGCTGTGAAATGGCATTCTTATTGAGAGATTACACATTGGCACATCCCTTTTGGAAAACAGCTGCTGGTGTGTAGGAGAATTTTAAACATAAGTTGGCAATTTATTTAAAATTTTCAGGCATTTGGCCAGTGATTCTACTACTATAAATGTAAGCTATAAATGAAAATCTGCAATGAACACCAAGATTTATGCAGAAGGCTATTATTCCTTACATCAGTGTTATAAACAGCAAAGGGTTAGTAGTAACCTAAATCCTGATGATACGTGTAGATTTAAATTATAGTCCACCTATGGAATTTAATATTAGGTAGACATCGAAAATCAGACTTACAAAGACTACTATCTGACATATAAAAAGTATTCACTGTTGGGGCTCCTGGGTGGCTCAGTCGGTTAGGTGTCCGACTTCAGCCCAGGTCACTATCTCGCAGTTTGTGAGTTCGAACCCTTGTCAGTCTCTGTGCTGACAGCTCAGAGCCTGGAGTCTGCTTCGGGTCCTGTGTCTCCCTCTCTCTCTGCCCCTCTCCTGCTGGTGCTCTGTCTCTGTCTCTCTCTCAAAAAATAAATAAACATTAAAAAAAATTTTTTTTAAGTATGCAGTATTCAAGAAGAAAATTCAGGATATTAAATTGTACCTGCAGCAGTTCTCAATGTACAAAATGCATGTAAATAAATACATCTGCATAAAGTAAAACCATAGAAAGAAATTTGGAATGAAATATACCAAAATAGTGGCTATCATTGGATAGTAGGATTATAGGTGATTTTGATATTATTTTTCTGTTTTTCTCTGTTCTCCAAATTTTCATAATCCACATGTATTAAAACTGTTTTTAATCCAAGCAACATTTTTTTCCTCTACCTCTGCAATCGTCACCAACTTTATTAAATTCTTTTAAGTAACTTGACTAGCACTGATGTCTCCTTTTTTCTGATATTCTCACCTTAATATTTTTTTCCTTAGATACTGCTGCTGACTCACAGTTCCCCAACTGTCACTTTTGCCTTGCTGTATATACGCTGATGGGGGCCCTCCATGCCCCCTCCTCGTTCTTCAGAAGCCTGCATATTCGCTCTTTGTAACTTCGATATTCGGATGTCATAGTCCATAATCGGTGCGTCTTGGGTAGGAGGCCCTGAAAACAGAGCCTAAGAAAAGGCTTCAGATATATATGCACTTTGAGGGAGAAGTCTTTAGGAAAAACCAGGAAGGAAATAGATGAACCTAGGCAGTGAAGGGGAAAGAACCAAGGAAGGATGTGGACTCAGGTAAAGAGTAGCCTTGACTGGTGCCCAGGAGACTGGAGCATAAATCACACCTCAGAGGTGTCTCACCTTGTGGCTATGTGGCTATGTGGCTTTTGTATCCCTAAACCCGGCAGTCATTGGCCACTCAGGAGGATGGGGGAAAGGTGACACTTTCACCTCCCCAGCAGGTGGCTCTCATTAGCTAAAGGCAACTCTCCAGAAAGAATGCAGAAAACACCTGAGGAGGGGGGTGCACCAGCTGGCAAAGGAAATCTGGGTGGGGCACCAAAAGAATCCACGGCTTATGGTAATTTTGGAAAAGAGGAGAAGGAAATGGAGGCAGGTGCGGTGGGGGTGGGGAGGCAGTTTTAAATGAATCAGGAGGGTCAAAAGGACACACTTTAAAATCTTTTTTTCATGTTTATTTTTGAGAGAGAGACAGAGAGACAGAGAGACAGAGCATGATCATGATCGGGAAGGGGCAGAGGGAGAAGGAGACACAGAATCCGGAAGAAGACTCCAGGCTCTGACCTGTCAGCACAGAGCCTGACAAGGGGTTCAAACTCACAAACTGTGAGATCGTGACCTGAGCTGAAGTCAGACACTTACCCGACTGAGCCACCCAGGTGCCGCAAAAGGATACACTTTTAAAGTGATGCTCCCATCCCGACTTGGAAGAATGAAGAGGCAGGGCATTATGATAGTAGACCACAAGCAGATTGGATCATAGGAAGACACTTAAAAATCCCAAAAGAGTTTTTACAGAGGAAACTAAAGAGATTCCTGCTTAAGTGAGCCCTTCTATTTACTCCGAGATCCCGAGACAGTTTGGACAGCAGGTATATTTAATTTCCTCTAACACTAATACTTTTTCCATACAACCGTGAGCCTTAAAAACAGGTGCTAGATTTCCCCTAGAGATGGCTTAATTTTGGAATCTGATGAAAGGGCTCCTTGGTCCGGTGGTGCAAATTACTGAGACACTGGGATAAGAGGCTCTATAAACTCTGCTATAAAAACCTCCACCATTCTTAGCTTTGATGTCCTGGTGTTACCAACAAATACGATATACTTTCCAAATGTTCCTCTTCGTTCACTCATGCTCTGTGGACTGAGCTGTGGGGATAGCTGAGGAATCCCTTTGTAGCAGAACAATTTAGGTCATGGGAGAATAACCTCAGCTCTTTTCAAGGCTAGGTCTACAGGTTCGGAATCTGCTGTCACCTGAATGAGGAAGCCAGTCTGATCTATTACTGGATATTAGATCCAAAAACTCCTTCCTTTTCAACACATTACAATCTTATTGTGTAGACGCCCCTCCCCCCCAAAAAGAGCGTGTTTTTCTAACTTCCTCACAATTCAAACAAAAGAAGCTCCAAAGCGAATAACAAAAATATTGACAAGTATTAACACAGAACGTACAGAACAGGGAAAAGAGATTGTTAGAAATGCTAGAAAAGAACGTGAGAAGTGGAAAGGAAAAGAGACATTTGAAAACATCTTTCTCTTTACTAAGCAATTTGTTTCCTAACGTTTTTGTGGCTCCAGTGATAGTCTTCAGGAAACTTGGTGATGTCATTTCCTTTCAATCGGCCAGTTACATAAAGGTTGGGAAAGAGCCAAGTAAAACAGCTCTCAAACAGATGGCCATGTGTGTAAATGCCAGAAAGTGAGAACAGCCATTTGCAGTATTTTTTTTTTTTACCCCACACATGGTATAATGTTTATTTTACAACCTCTCTTATAGACTTATGTGGATCATTCTTGTCATTTTTCTAGGGGAAAAAATCCCAAAGGAAGCACTCATAAAATACAAAAGACAAATCATGAAATAGTGAAAAATAAGGTAACGCGCAAGTGCGCATTGCATCGAGAGAGCATAAACCATCAAAGAGTGGTCCACCTAATGCTCTCCGGGGGATCAAGCATGCTAGAAAAAAAAATATCTCTGTCAGGAAATTTCAAGTGAGGCAGATTCAACCGCGAGGCAAGGAATTTGTCTTATGGTCTTCAAGGAATTAGCAATGAAATGCCTGCGTGGTTTACAAAAAGGCACACTTTCTAGATTTGCTTTTATCCCTTCAGAACAAATCGAAATGTAGCAGCAGAGTTCCTTCACAATGAGTGGTCCACGTATCTCCCTGTTCCAAGCACATATTGATGTAATCAAGAGGAGTTTACACTTTTGTAACTGTGAAGAATTTCAGTTATGCATAATAAAACACAGCAAGGAGTTGGAGGCTTTTCAGCTTCAAAAACTAAATACTGTGCTTGTTGTCTGCAATGACTGATAATGGCGTTTTCTGTCCTTGCTGCTAATGAAAATGAAACATGGCTGTTCTTTTAATACCCAGTACAGCACATGTTATGCAGGTTCAAAGAAAAGTAAGTTAATCCTTCATAACTTCTATCAATTAGCTTCCTTTGATAGTTCAATATTTCAATTAAATAAGGACATGTACATTTTTTAAAAATCTAACCCTCTTAAATCCAAGTGACATAGATATCAGTAAGAGTAGGCTAATCATGGTCCTTCTTTTGATTGCTTTCTTCTTTGTTAAAATTTCTCTTTTATTTCCATGGAGATTAAAGAATTTGCTTTCTCTTTCATCCATCCAATTTCCACACGTATGTAATTATGCATTCTGGTCTCTACTTGAATATATAGCTGTAAAATGTCAGATTTATTTGTTCATGATATTTAGTAAACAACAATTAATGGGCCAGTGACTGAGTCAGAAATGAATAATAAATAAAGAGATACCAACTGAGAGATCTCTATTGAAACGGGTCAAAGTATTTTCAGACTTTTATTTAATTATTACGTTTTTTGCTCTCTTTTCAGAGCTTCTCCCTAATTGTGTGCTATTCTAACACTTGGATCCCAGGAAAATCTTTGGAATTCTGTTATTTCTTGTGACTTCTATACCTCTTAGGTGGGGGAAGGACAGTTTTAGAGACCCTATTACCTTAAGGTAGGATTGTGTCCTCAAAAGGGTTTTCTGCTTATTTTGGACCCTGCTGCCTGAGCTCCACCAAGCAGAGTAATAAGTTCCATATGCCCATTTTTTTGAAGAACACATTTTCAAAGCAGCAAATGTTTTGACGGATTGGCTTTTGGAGAACCTGAATACTGTTATACACATCGTTTAGCATTTCACAAGACCCCTACTGTTAAATTCTGGGAACGGGGCCAGGGTAACCTACCTACTGGTGTTCTAAGTAACGCGAAAATATTGAGAATTCTTAGCCATCATGCCTCACTAAGACATATCTGGAATGTGAGGATTTCATTACTGCCGTGGAACTCTGTGTGTGTGTGTGTGTGTGTGTGTGTGTGTGTGTGCATGTGGGCTTGTACATGCACATGTGTGCTCAGGTACATTATAAGTAAAAGAAAGGAACAGCCTCTTAGAGTCAAGAAATGAACAGCAACAACAACAAAAACCTGATAATGGGAGTTTTAAATGTTTGAACTTCTAAATCTTTCATCTAAGGTGGTTATAAATTCTGGCCTTAAATATAGGAGAAACAATGGAAAGATACAAAAAATACAATAGTGGGCATACAGTAAGTGTTAATCTTGTTTCCTCCAGGTAAAGAATTTCATAAAGGCTTCTTGCTTGCCTTATATCATCATCTCTGTGCATCCTGTATTACTCATATGAATAAGCATTCTTTGAATGCCTTCCCAGATTTGCTTAAATTTAATATTCTGCTGGGACAGCTCTTCCTTCCTCCCCCTACTCCAACCCTGGGATTCTGAATTAGTAGATCTGCGGTTGGGCGCTGGAATTTCTATTTCTAAGAATCACCTCAAGTCTTTCTCAGGACCCAGTGGAAACCTTTAGGAAATCTTAGGAGACACTTCCAAAGCCAAAAATCAAGACTTTATCTATACACTCACCAAATCTGCTATTCCCAATTAGTTTTCTTTTAATTGATTGACTTCTGAATCACTGACGTGTAATCTATCCTTTTGTTGGCATTGTATTCTTACTTCTGCATTTGATCTTTCACTTTATTCCAATATCTGTCTTGTCTTAGCCCATGCAACAGAAATATCACAGGTGGGCGGCCTATAAACAACAGAAATTTATTTCTCACAGCTGGAGACTGAGAAGTCCAAGATCAAGGCACCAGCAGTTTCTGGGCTACTCTCTCTGGTTCATAGCCAGTGCCTTGTAATTGTAACCTCACATGGCAAAAGGGACAAGGGGCATCTCTGGGTGTTCTTTTATAAAGGCACTAGTGCCATTCATGAGGGCTTCAACCTCATAACTTACTCACCTCCAAAGCCCCCACCTACTATTACATCACATTGAGGGAATAGGTTTCAACATATGAATTTTGGAGGGATGCAAATATTTTGTCCAGAGCATGTCTCTTTGAAGAAAGTATTATATACAGGTGATCTGAGTGTCCAAAGTGAGAAAATTTTAAACTACTATTTATGGTAAGAAATGATACACCATGGTAACATATTTCCTTACAGAAATGTGGTTCATTAGGAAAGGGGGTACAAGGAAACTGAAGAGAAAATGTTAAGAATTATTGCTCACTAGCAGTAATGCAATCCAATAATTTCTGATCATGTAAGGCAGTGGATGCGTTTTACTTGATTTTTTAAATATGGGAAGCATACGGAAGCAGTATAGCAAGGAATGCAGTCCGATGTTTAAAATCTCAGAGTCTTTGGAACATTAAGGTCTTGAGCCTGTTAACTTCTCTAACCTCTTGGAAGCCTCGTTTTCTTCATCTCTTACAAGGGAGGTCTGCTTCTTAAAGCTGATTGGAGATTTAGAGAGAGAATCTATATAGACTTTGACATGTGACAGGTGCCCATAAATTTTTACCTTTATCATTATTATTAATATCATTATTATTGAAATATTAATTGATGGCCTGCTATTAGCTAGTCATGTACAACATGGCTCAAGACCCCTGTCCTGTGGGGAGTCTAGTGGAATGGACAGAAAGTAAACAAATATTGGATACAAATCAAACAGAATTTCAGATCTCACTAAATGCTAGGAAATTTGAACCACACTGAGAAATTTTAATACAATCACTGCCATTCACTCATTTATCCAGCAAACATTTATTGAGCACCAACTATGTGTTAGATATTACATGCAATATAATTTAAAGGTTATTGGTACCTCTTAAGGTATTTATCCAACCTGTGAGATGAAACTTAGAAAAATAACCACATTAGAAACTTAGAAAAATAACCACATTACAGTGCAGAATGTTTTAACAGCCATGAGAGACGTACATGAAAAGTACTCAGAAATTCAAAAGCCCAAGGGATTTCTTTTTACTGGTCAGATCAGGGAAGAATATTAGAAAGAAAAATCACATTTTGAAGTGCTTCATGTGAGATTTACACGAGGAAACCACATACAAAAAGTGCTGGGCAGGAAAGAATAGAGCACACCGGGGGAAGAAAACATGTCTGATCTGGCTGGAGTGTATGAAAAGGAGTGATAAAGTTTTAAAGGGATTTCCAAACTGATCATGTGGTTTGGGATACAATCATGTAAAGAACAGGAAGTCACTTAAAGTTTCTGAGCAAAGAACTGTCATAGTCTGGCAAAGGTGCGTTCACCCAGCAGGAACATATGGGAAGGACCGGGCAGGAGGCAAGCTGGCTGTGCAGAACTGATTCAGAGGCATGGAAGTAGACCCAGGAGAAGTAATAAAAACTGCATTAGCGTTCCTTCTCCTGCACTTAGCCATCGACCTCTCTCTTCCTCGAATACATCTACTTACGATTCATCCTTCTTGCTCTCAGTATCTTTGAAGGAATATTTTTGATCTTTGCTTCTTTTTCACCAAAATGTCTTCCAATGATTCTTAGTTACAAAGTACACAGGAGGGTAGATTTAACAGAATACATAGACAGTATTGTTTTCAACAAAAAATAATGATCACTGTCATTTATTAAGGATATATCATGTCACATACAGCATGCTGGTTGCTCTGCATACAGCTGTTTAATTCTCAAAGAGCCTCATGAGAATGGTACTATTATTTCCATTTTAAAGATAGAGAAACTGTGGCTTGGTGAGGCTCATTCCATACATTATCTAAGGATATCGGGTTAATGTTGTTTTTCACAGGAAGAATCCAGAATTCTCTCATTCTGGAAGAATTGATAATCTTGCTCTATTCTTAATTCTAGCTTTCAGTCAGAACAAAATAATAATCAGTGTTCATTAAATCTGAGGGAACGCAGCCAGAGAGCCCGTGAAGGAGTGAATAATGAGGAGGCAGGCAGGCAATGGTTGGCAGTCCTAGGACACAAGGTTCCAGGCGACACTGGGTGGAAATGAGGCAAAAAAATTAGGATGGTGATGACATTGTTAATTCTTAACATAAATAAGTCCTTATAATATCATTGTAGATGTTGCAGGGACACCAGGGAAATTGAATCTGAGGCCTTTTAAGGAAGTATTCTCAGTTGATTAAAACTCATTCAGGGGACGCCTGGGTGGCTTAATCAGTCAAGTGTCTGACTTTGGCTCAGGTCATGATCTCAGGGTTCATGGGTTTGAGCCCTGTGTTGAGCTCTGCACTGACAGTGTGGAGCCTGCTTGGGGTTCTCTCTCTCTCTCTCTCTCTCTCTCTCTCTCTCTCTCTCTCAAAAAAAAAAAAAAAACCCATTCATACTAAATGGACAAAATTAGGGTAAAGTTTACTATTCTCAGTATGGACAAATAATCTTTGGGTTTCTGTTGTCACCTGTTTCTGCCATCAGGTACCCCTCAGAATGGCCACCACAGTGAGTCCAATACCCAGAAGCCTTCCCTCCTAACTGCATATAAAATTGAGGAAACATATTTCATGTTTTTAAATGGACTAAACCATGGAGTGTCTGGTGAAATCAGATCAGGTTGAATAATGAAAGCATGAACTTGCTTCCCATTTTTCACTGGGAAGATGAGAATATTTGATAGAAACCAGGCAAGAACAGGGATCTATGAACCCATTATTTATCAAAATGTCCCCTTGGCCACAATTCTTATGGGAAAAAATGTAGATGCTTCTAAATATTCCCATTTTATCCTCAGAAATAAAGGAAGGCTAACATGCCGTCTGGCCACAAAGCTCAATGACCAGCTGAGACGGCGAGGTAGGCCAACCCGTTTTCCCTTTTACTCCTGGCCCCACACTTTTCCTGGGGTCTTTCTCCTTCTGTAGTCTCTCCTCAGACTCATGGTAACTGGTTGTGTCTGAAAATGACACCATGTTTCTAAAAGTCACAGTTTTTAGAGGAGGTCTCATTGCATAATACGGTGCAATAAGCTATCACATTCATCACGGTTTTCCACTTCACAAAGCTGGAAGCCGAACGTCAGAGGAAAGGCCTCCCCAGCTTTTCAGGAGGTGGGAAATTCTGACTGTGGAGAAAATTAAACCAAAAATAATTTATTCAGGGTCCGTCCATCCATCTACTTCACAAACAGCTACTCTCTACGTGGCATGCTGCTACGTGTCGTTGGGGGGGGGGGGAGTTTTTGTGAAGTAATTACATACAACTGCAAATTATACTTGTGCGACACATTCAGGTAGAGGTGCACAATACTTCTGGAGATTAACACAGAAATGATGTAAAGTGTGAGAGCATGGCACCATACTGGGTGTAATGAAATATGTGCTCACAGGATGAGGCTGAGAGCCATGGCAGTGCGTTTTCAGGGCACTTCCCCTGTGTGCCGTGGCCGTGTCATCTCCAAAGGTTAGATGTGGAACACACGGTCTGTTTTCCATTTAAGACACGGTGTCTCGGTTATCGTTATTTTTATATCTTTTATGCGTGTAAACATTGGTACAGCACCTATTATATTGTTACAATAATATATTGTATATATTATATAAAAACACATTTAATTTTTATACACATATGTGTGATTGGTAGAAAGAAAAGAAAAAGGAGGAAGAGGAAAGGAAGAAAAGGAAGAGAGTGTGAAAAGAAAGCCTGTGCCTTTCCAGATTCTTCCACCCCTCCCTCCTCTATAAAGTGAATGAAACTTTCCAAAAATTAAAGCACAAATGTCGCATTGCATTTTTTCTTAAAAATCTAATTTCAGTGCTTCACTCAGCAAGGCGGATGAGAAGTTTGATATCAGTTTTTCTTGGGGTCTGAAGGCTCATAGATGTCCAGAAAAGAGGTCTTTCCATCCCTATCCTTCTGTCTTCAGTTGGGGGGTGAACAGAGAGAGGGAGACACAGAATCCGAAGCAGGCTTCAAGCTCTGAGCTGTCAGCACAGAGCCTGAGGCAGGGCTCCAACTAACGAACTGTGAGATCATGACCCGAGCCGAAACCAAGAGTCGGACGCTTAACCAACTGAGCCACCCAGGCACCCCTCGATATCACAGATTATTTCTTGATGGATCCTTTGCCATGCTGTGTTGTCAGAAAATCACCTTGAAACACTTATTGTCTGTTATTAGCCACACCACTCCCTTGGAAATATTGCAAAATCAAAAGAAATACAGGGCTGAAAAGAATCTCAGAGTTTACCTATTTGGTATTTCCTAAATTTTGAATATTCCAACCCCACATTTACAATTTTGTTACACTCACATGCCATGGGCTATTCTTTTCTTGATATGTTTCTTGAAATCAACTCACTTATTTTTCTAAAATACACTATTTTAAACATAAATCTTATTAACATAAGAGGATAAAAACTTGCAGAAAAATTTGCCTGAAAATAAACAAAATGAGAACAAAATTGTTTTTGTTGTTCAAAACAATTTTTGTTGTTCAGTCCTAACTGCTATGATAGCAAAGACTTAAAGGTTGAGACTGCTCCTTGCCCCATCTTTTTTTGTGACCAAAAAGAGAATTTGAAAGGAAATAACTCTCTCATCATGTGATTTTTTTTTTCTTATTTAATTCTGAGTTCTGGACACCACCTAAAAATATTGTGTAAACACTGATGGAGAGCATTTCCTTCACTTTGCTCAGGAACTGAGCCCCAGAGAAAATGGGTTTATACCTTGCTCCTGCCAAAGCTGAGATTAGTCTTTGGGTTTCTTGACCTTGAGCTCTGTGCATTTACCCATATCACCCACCTGCCCTGCCTATAAGTTACTACAGAGCCCTTCATTTCTGTGCCCTGAGCCTCTGACTGGATGGCAAGCTCATTTGCTTGAGGTCTGGCGCTATGATGGTGTTCTTTGTACACTGCCCTGCATGTGGTGTCTTTCACTCAATTCACTTGATTCAGAAATAGGGACACCGGGGTGGCTCAGTAGGTTGAGCATCCGACTTGGCTCAGGTCATGATATCACGGTTTGTGAATGTGAGCAGCCTGGCGCCTGCTTTGGATTCTGTGTCTCCCTCTCTCTCTCTGCTCCTCCCCTGTTCACGCTCTTCTCTGTCTCTCTCTCTCTCAAAAATAAACATTAAAAAGAAGAAAAAAAGAAATAAAATTTGATCGGATGCGAAGTGCCTGTGTTGTCTCCATAAAATGTTTGTGAGGAAACCAAAGTTGCGCCTCTGTCACCTCCAGATTAGCATAAATGGCCATCCTTGACAGGCATTGTGCAAGAGGCTTGGGTGACTGAGACACAGCCTCTGCCACCAGGAAATGCAGGCGGTGGCAGGGAGGCTGAGAGAAGAACAAGGAGAGAAGTTGCACAGAGACAACTCTCCTAAAGGCAAGACGTGTAATAACAGAGCTGGTTATGAAGAAACTTAAGGAGCACAGGGAAAAGAACCACTATTAGAGTGAAAACAGATGAGGAATTAAAATGGCAAGTGAGGGAAAGTGAAAGAGGAAAAAGATGAAGAATAAGAGAACGAGGAAGACATATTGGTTCAGAAGACTAGAACTCTTTACGAAGCTGAGGGAGGACCCGCTCAGCTCAAATGAAAATACTAGAGAAATCTCAGCTGTAGAGTTTGAGCCAAGAGTAGAGTACAATACCCAAAACTACCCAGAGCAAGGTCATTCAATCAGAGTGACTTCCAAAATCGATTTCTAGCCTATGGAACTGGGTGGCGGCTCACAGTCTCTGTCTCCAGCCCCCTTAACGTGGCTGTGCTGAGATCACGTTGGTGGCCTAATGATTTGCTTCAGGGCAATCTCTGTAGTGCCAGATGGGCAGCTTGTAGCCATGGACCACCCAAGCCTCAGGTAATGGAGCGAATGTTGAGGAGCGGTCCACCCAGGCAGCTGAGGTGGGTCCAGCTGTACGGCCTGACTTAACAGAAAATTTCCTGGTGTTCCATATAGGAACTTTTCTCTTTTCCTTGTTTCTTAACTTGCCTAAAGGCCAATTTATCTGCATGAATTCGGGCTTCCAAGAAAATTTTTCCTTGGGTAGTATCCATCTACAATTTCCCTTCATTGCCATCTTACCGTAAACAGGAGAAAGCTCAGGGCAGCTGTGTTGGCAGAATCTGTCACTACTGTGTTTTTATGAAAATCTAGCAGCTTCTCAACCCCTCTTTTTTTAGCACACCCCCCCCGCCCGGCACAGCTTCCCCCTCTCACACCCTTGCCATCCATATCCCCACCACGCCTGCTCCTTCTCTAGACTCTTGTTATTTTTCTTGGAGATGTTCTTTTACATATCCACCAACCATAGGAATTGGCTGGGCGCTAGAGTCTTATGGGGTCTCTGGAGAGGGTTTACAATTATGTCAGAAGAGAAACTTTATCCAAGTTCACTGCAAAAGAACTAATTAACTTCTAATAACAAACTATCTCCAGAGAATGTGATGGTCTTCATGTTTAAACAAAAGTCACAGGCCAAACCCCCCAACTGTAATGCTCATTTTGTGCCCACATATAAGAAATCAATCCTTTCACATTCTTTTTATGAACTTGACAAGTTCAGTCATTTCTATCGTCTAGCCAAATTCTTTGTCTCTTGAATAATCTCATGAAAGGGCAATGGGGGATGACCTCCACACTGAAAACCAGCTCTTATTCATGTCTATATTCCCGAAATGTAGCATAGTAGTTAATTCAGAGCTAATGCTCAAAACAGGAAGTTTGCCAAATGAATGACTGATGAAAATTTAGGGATAATCAAGTGAGTTAAACGTAAAGATAAAGTAGATGCATAGATACCTGGTAACTTTCTGATAATTCAACCCATCATTAAAGTCATATTACCTATAGATTTTTTGTAGATACTCAGAGTTCAAGTACCAATATCCCATATGTAACTTGTTGGTAATTTTCTTGATAGTACTTTGTGAATTCTAAACCACGGAAGTGTTGCTTTAATCTATATGACTTATTAGTTTAATTAATAATGCATATAGCTTATAAGAAGCTATTGCTTGCCAGGTCAGCTAGGATCCTTCCAAGATATTGCCTTTACAGAGCAGTCTGTAGGAGTACAGGAATAAGTAGAGAAGATGTTAAGGAATAGAGGAAGGTGGAGAGTGCTAGCCTGTTTATAGCATGGGCCTCAAAACAGGGGAGGGGAAACAGGTCAAAGCACAGATTCCAAGTTTCCAGGCACACTGGCTCTTTTCCTGGGAAAGTCCTACTATCCAAGAGAGTTTGATCTGAAAGACAGAGTATGGCATTAGGATCCTAGGCTGCGGTGCTTTGTGAAGTCAGGTGACTACCAACCAATATCATGATTCCAAGTGGTCTATCTGGTTTAAAACTAAACTCCTGTCAATAGCGAGGGATGTAGGTAGGGAGTTGCAGGTATAAGAAAAATAGGTTGGAAAAAACTAGAGACACCCTATTAGAGGTTGTATTGTGCCCCTCCCCCATTCATATTTTGAAGTCCTAGCCCCAGTATCTGAGAATATGTTGTTATTTGGAAATAGAGTCATTGAAGAATTAATTAGTTGAAATGAGGACATACTTGGCCCCTAATCAATTGGGATGGTCCCCTAATCCAGTATGACTGGTGTCCTTATGAAAAGGGGAAATTTGGACACACACACACACACACACACATACACACGGAGAATGCTATGTAAAGATTAAAGGCAGAGATTGAAGTAATATAACAGAAGCCAAGAAACACCAAATATTGCCAGTAAACCACTTGAAGCTAGGAAAAAGGCATAGAACAGATTTCTCTCTCTCAGCCTTCAGAAGGAACCATCTCTACTGACACCTTGATCTCACGCTTCCAGCCTCCAGACTGTAAGGCAATAAATTTCTGTTGTTGAAGCCACTTGTTTTGTGATACATTGTTAGGGCAGCCCTAGGGAACTAATACAAAATTCCCTCAAGTCAACTGGCAAAGGTCCAAGAAACTGGGGCAAAAAATTGGGACATCAGGGCCAAAAGGCAGTCATGGAGACTAGGTGGATAGGGCAGACATAAGTGGGGGACAGCTGCAACTTGTCCAAGCTTTCTGAGTCCCCATCCCACAAAAGAAACGTTGAAGGATTTTTTGCCACAATACCCGGATTCGTTGTCTCCTCACTTTGAAGAATGAAGAGGTGGACACAAAATGAGCAACAGGCAAAAGTTTATTACAATATAAGATTCTAAAGGAAGAATCATAGGAAAGCTCTCTTTACAGAGAGGGGACATTGGAAAGTAAAGCCTGAGAACTCTAGGTGAGGGTCCTTGTTTTATGAGGTTCTGGTCAGCCTGCCCCCTTCCCTTCCCCTTTGTTCCTTCTCAGGTTGTACCTTTATTGGCTAGGTAGTTCTAGGGGCTGTGTTGTCCATTTCTGATTGGCTCGTTTCCATTGTATGAGGGGTCATCTAAGGTCATACTTAGGTCTTTTGTCAAATTCCAGAGGGGAAACCTGAGAGGGAGTAGGTTCTTAAGAGAAACCTTATGCCTGAGGGGGCTTGCTGTGGTCAGACACTCCCAGCATTGTTCCAAATTAGGTGTTTCTCCCCACCCAGGGACCTCAGGTCTTAATCTTTCCCTCTCTGCCTACTGAATCCTATCTTCTATCACATTGATACTGGAAACAGAGTTAAGCCTGATCTCACAGGCTATCCATTGGTGGGCCCAAACGTCCTATTACATTGAAGGCTTTGGACAGACTCAGGCCAGAGGCCTGAGGCGGCTGAGAATATAGGCTGAAATCCCCTTTGAATATAAGGTAAGGTAGCAAGCACTGTTGGTATGTTATAAAGAAGGAGGAACCAGAGGTCATTGCCAGCCAACTATGAGTCTGCAGTTTTCTCCTAACACTCTCCTGCAACCACCCCCCAAATTTTATGATACCTATCATCCCTTTGGTTCTTAAACAGGTTTCACTTTTGAAATTTAGATCTGAATATACCTGCCAGTAGCCTAGTTGCCCCAAACATCCCTTTTGCAGACGTCACCCTCAATATTTGTTTATAATACTTGAGTTTCCTTTGGTTCTTAAATGGATTTTGCTTTTTGGATTTAGATGCATACTCACCGTTAGCAGGTAGCCTAGACTACCTGAGTGCTTGCCCTGGGTTCACCATTACCCCGTGTGCCATTTGGGCTTCCTCCTGAGCTCCACCCTCCCATCTCCGGTTAGTGTGTGTCCTTCTCTTTGACCTCTTGTAAGTGATGAGCCACACCCCCAGACACTATTTCTGCTAAGTCTGTCTGATGGGACAGGACACCTCCCAAGCAGGCGGCCAACAGACAGATTGGGAAATCATCTGAGCCAAAACAGCTGCTGTGGGATCATTCGAAAATCCAACATGGTACAAGTACAGAAAATACTAGCTATCTAGAAACACAGAATTTTAGAGTACAAAGGAATTTCAGAAACGTATCTCATACAACGTATATATAATGTATATAATGTATATATAACGTATATATACATATATATAACATATCTCATTATATAGATAGGGAAAAGGCAGCAATGTCATCATAAGCACAGAGCTGGCCATCTGTAGAGACCACACATGGGGGCTGAGGGAAATTCCGCCAAGTCTCAGGAGAGCTAGGATGGGTAGCTAAGCTGACCATGCTGGCAGACCAGCTTGTGGCAGAGAGTAGAGTGATAGAAAGAGCTTTAAAAGTGCGAGAGTCTTCTTGTACTCAGTGGAGACCACATCAAAGAATTAATATATCAGTTGTTCTCAGGGCGCCTGGGTGGCTCAGGAAGTTGAGTGTCCAACTTTGGCTCAGGTCATGATATCAGGTCATGATCGTGCAGTCCATGAGTCAAGCCCCACCTCAGGCTCTGTGCTGACAGCTCAGAGCCTGGAGCCTGCTTCGGGTTCTGTGTCTCCCTCTCTCTCTGCCCCTCCCCCACTTGCACTCTGTCCCTCTCTCTCTCAAACATAAATAAACATCAAAAAAAATTTTTTTAATTAAAAAAATATCGGTTGTTCTCAAATTTTGGTGTAGAAGATACAGATACCCACTTCTAAAGATCCTGATTTAGGGTCTTTAGAATAGTGACAGAGTCTGTTTTTCACAACACCATCCTCATCCATGATTCTGATGTACACCAATATGTGAGGCTCATTACTGATGTGAATATAATAAAGATCTGGTTTCTATTCTAGCCTTTTGTAGCTTGTGTGTGAGTAGGTGTTGTGCTGGGGTCAGTATATGGGGGGGGGGCAAGGGATATATGATTTTCATAATATGGCCTTAAGATGTGTAAAAGTTAAAGGAAAAAGGAAGTCAAGGGATTATTATTTATCATTTACTGTAACAGCATTAAGTATTGGCTAAAACATCAGCAGGAAGAATTACTATTGAACCAGAATTTGAAGAAGGGGTTTGGACGGCTGGTGACAGGGAGACGAAGAAAGAGGCGCGTGATTTACATTCATTTCCTTTTGGGTACAGTGCGTGGCATGAGAGCCGCTCTGCGATTTTGCTGGACTTCCTGTGACCCTAGATACTGACCGTGCCCAGCTTGTCAGCACCTGAGCCCTTTACACAGCATCATCGGTAGAGCTTCCAGGCAGAATAAAAAGACAAATTGTCCGGGGCTGCCTAGAACTGAAACCAGACCTATGCAGACCAAGGCCAAGAGCAAACCTGGCCAAGACTGCCGCGTGCACACCCGCACACCCGTGCACACACACAGACATAAAAAAGCAACGCACGTTGTTGTTATTTTAACCATCATAGTGTAGAAGTCCCATGGTTAATACCTTTGCAAAACAGCTAGCACTTAGTCATTTTTCACAGCTGATGGATCATGTTTCCTTTAGCCTTTTGGAATACATTAAAAAAATTTAAAAAAGCAACCACAAGGTCTGTGCGGAAATCACCAGGACAATGAGCTGGAATTATCCACGCTCCCCTCTTAGTGTTCTTGTGCCCTGTGTGTAGAAATGCATATATTTTTGAAAAGCAGGAAGAATTTGAGACCTTGTGAAAATTTCATAAAGTATTCCTCTGAATCACCCTGGAGTCATCCAAAAGGAGGCCTCTCCATCCCATTCCAGTAAATGTTATTCCAGTTCATGACTGTGCTTACTGGCTGCTGCGAGCTCCCTGGGAACGACTTGGACCTGGCAAGATGGCCCTCAGGGTAATGGCCTCCCCTGCCTGCTGGAAAGAATCATTTTTCAGCTCAAGAACAAGTATCGTCTTTTGCATTTCGGTTGTTGGTTTTTATTAACCAACTGTGTCTTCTGAAGACTCTGCAACCTAAATCCTAACGTGTTTGTTTGGCTATGAGTCTAGGTCTTAGTAATCAATGTTCTCATAGATTGAATCCCTACCGTGTGCTCTGGACCACATAACCATTACCTGAAAATAAGCATTCTGTAGGAAATACGAGACCCATACCCAGCCAGCAGTCTTCGCTTCATGTGAGATTAGGTATGCGATTGTCAAAGTTAGGTAAGACATTCAAATTCCAAACAATTTTCTCTTTTTCATAGTGTGTTTGGGCACATGAGGTGCCACTTAGAAATCACCAAAGTAGGGATGTGAAGTCCAGCTGTAAAGCCAAGCTTTGGTCTGCATGCCCAGGACTTCAGGTGATACTGTATTCTGTGTAGGGACCCCAGGCAATAGGTTTAATGTAAGTCTTACTGTCCCCACTTTTTTTAACGCACAGTGGATGAATCAAATTTTAAACTTTAAGTTTCACTGAAATCTAAAATGGTGGGGGTGCTATAAACGCATTTGTTGCTTCCTAATGGATATTCAGACCAATGGTTTTCTTATTTCGTACATTCTGGGTGACCTTGTGATAGCAGTAGTGGAGAGAGGGTGTTTCTAAGAGAACAGGTTACCACTAAGTACATCTGAGTGAGATAGTAATTTTGATACAATGAAAATGTATTTACTTATTTATTGAAAAAAACACAACAAATTGCAGGGTTGGATTTACACAGGTTAAAATTTAAACTGTTCAGAGAGTAAACCTTTCCATGTCTCTTTGTGACTCAGCTACTATATATATACTTCTGTGTTATTTCAGGATTGCTTCGAAGTAGACACCAAGGCAGCATTTGATTTGCAAGAGAGTTACTGGAGGAGGGACAAGAAAAGGCAAGGAGATCCTTAAGATGGAAATGCAGGTCTGCCATTAGTGGAAGGCAAGGGGAGAGAAGGAGGATTGGCTTGGAGAGCTGCAGAGGGCAATGCAATTCTAAGAAAGATTTAGCCAGGCTGATGGGAACTCAGGGCTGGTGGAAAGTCCTGAGCCTCACAGCAATTGGCCTGCAGGAGTTTCCCCCAGCCCCTCCCACACCTGAGGGAGCTGAGTTGCAAGCTCAGCCATTGGCTAAGAGCAGCTCTTGAACAGCATGACTCAGCACAGACAGTGATGAAGCCAGAGGGACAGCACCTGAGACGGTCAGTTATGCTCCCTACAACAGCCATAGGGGCGACGCATCTCAATGTTCACCACTCTGTAGCAACATGAGCATCGTCATAACCAAAGTTATGTGGAATGTGTTTGTTCATTCACTTATTGAACAAATCTTTATTAACCCTTCACTATGTGTCGGGCATCCTGCCTCGTATTATAGACTCTGCAGAAAACAATCACGATCTCTGCCCTCATAGACTGAATGGTATAGCATATTAAGTCCCTGGAAAATACCGCCTGAGCTTGAGGGTCCCCTAGGCTAAAGACACGTTGCCTGTTTCTCGTGGTTAAGAAAATGACAATTTTTGGATCTTAATTCATGGTGTCTATTTGGAGTTAAGTGTGTTGTCATTTACTTATTAGAATCTGCACAGAAATTCATCACAAGCATATAAAATGATCCTGCCTGTGCTCTATCCTAATCTTTTGATTTTAATATACTGGGTTGAGTAATTATGCAAGCCTGTGTCTCTCAAATGTGTTTGCTTGCATGACTATTCCGAACCCTGTGTCTTTTTGAGTTTTTCCTCCAATAATTGAGTGTGACATCTAGAATAGGGGATGACAGAGCCATAGAAAGAAAGGGGAATATAGCAGAGATGAGAAGAAACCATCCTAGTTCCCCCCAAAAGTCATTTCCTTTTCCTACTTCAGCTTAAGCTCATTCCCATGCACTACAAAGCCTGAAATTCCATCATTAAAAATCAACCCCTTTGAGATAAGGATCAGCCTCCCCAGGCCTTTTTTGTTTTTTTTCACATTGTAAATATTTTGAGAGAAATAATATACACATCACTCACACCTTTGTGTGGATGCGGCTATCAGCCCACTTTTCCTGTTCATAGGATGAGGGGAAAGAGTGTCATGTTGGGTTCACTGGATGCCTGGAAGTGAGAGGGATCAGAACTGATAAGCCTGTCTGTGGTTAAGGCAGAGAAAGTGAAAAACACGAAGTTGCAACATCCTCAGTGAGATGGAGGGTGATCGTAAACTTGGTTTGCAAGAACCCAACGAGGAGATTATTTCTGAACATATTCTGGCATTTTTCTTGTGTTATCGCTGCAAAGGCATGCAAAGCAACACACACTTCAAACCAATCCTGATTATGTAGAACAGGGAAAAACTAGATAATACCAACCTAACAAGTTGAATAACTAAGGCAGTTTCTGTTTATATTCACCACCTTCAGAGTTACCCTCAAGCAAAATTGTTTAGTAGATGAAAATGGGTTTGGATGGCCCCTGGCTTGCTTTTGACACCCACCGATTGCTTTTTGTTCATCCAATTGAAGATCCTATATCCTGACCTCTACCCAGGTGTCCCTACCATTGGATCATGTTCAGGATCATTTCCAGCTTCCTGCATCATCATCATCATCATCATCATCATCATCATACAGCAGTACCCACCAAGTGCTTCATCTATGCCCAGCATTTTACATGTATTATCACATCTAACACCCACAGCCCCATTAGATACCTCGATTCTGTTATTATCCCATTTCATGGATGAGTACATTGAGGCTCAGGAAGGTTCAGTAACTTGCACAGAAGAGCTGAGATTTAAATACAGACTCGTCTGGCAGCGAAGCCAATGAACTTACCTCATGCTTGGTCAATTTTGGCTACCAGTTTGGGGTGGTGGGCACTGGGCACATTCCAAAATCTATCCAAGGGAGTGGTTCCTCCTCACATACAACTCTGAATATTCCACATGCTTCTTTGTGGTAATACAATATATGCACTTGTGCATAAGCTGAAGACATGACTTGCCCTTACTGGACTGGGCTTGAGAAAACTTGACACAGGATCCATTTCATATCAATTAATCCCAGGCCAGAATTGGGAATCTATTTGAATTTTCTGTAATAATTCAGAATTGCTTCCTCCCACGGTTTTGTACTTCCATCTTCAACATAGTTTCTAGGTAAAAACTGGAATTTAATATTCTTTTTCTTTGGGAGAGACTATCACAAATGGAGAATTCTTTCTTTTTTTTTTTTATTTTTTAATGTTTATTTATTTTTGAGAGACAGAGAGAGACAGAGCATGAGCAGGGGAGGAGTGGGGGCAGGGGGGGAGATACAGAATCTGAAGCAGGCTCCAGGCTCTGAGCTGTCAGCACAGAGCCCAACATGGGGCTCGAACCCACAAGCCATGAGATCATGACCTGAGCTGAAGTCGGATGCTCAGCTGACTGAGCCACCCAGGTGCCCCAAGAACTATTTCTATCATGACCTCCTGGTATGATTTCCAAACAGATGTGATGAGGCCATAGGAATGGCCTGGTGTGCATTTTTAAACCTAAACCAAGCCACGTGACTGATTAAATAGTATGTAGCCACTATTTGTGGTACATTAATTCATTCAATACACATTTAATGAATGTCTTCTCTGTGTCGGGCACTGTACTAAATTCTGGGAATACAATGGGGAAGAGAGATATTTCCTGGCCTCACAAAACCTACAGTTTACAATCCCAATACCCAATACGCATTGGTAACAGCCACATTCTTTGAGTACTCAGGTGCTTGATGCTTCACATAAATGAATTCTAATCCTTACTACAATTGTGTGAAGTAAGGAGTAGACAATAGCTCCATTTTACAGATAATGAAACTGAGACTCAGAGAGGTTAAGTAATTAGTTCAATGACATGTGGCTAGTAAGGACAAGAGTGGGAATCCAAATCAGCTATGTTTGACAAGAAAGTCCAATCTTTCCATCATGTTATTACCTATAAAGTAAGAGTGAAGGAATTTCATTGTGGTCCCAGCCTTCACATTCTCTCTCTCTCTCTCTCTCTCTCTCTCTCTCTCTCTCTCTCTCTCACACACACACACACACACACACACACACACACACGCACACAAAGTAGCTGTTCTGGGACCTAAAGAAATCCCTTTACCACTTTATGTTTCATCTATCTGTGAAATGGAAATGATAGCTGCACTTTTACAGGAAGGTTTAAATGAGCAAAAAGCTATTAAAATGCTATGAAAACATTGATAAATATTAAATATCAGTATTAATTTAATAATGTGTTCCATTTTTATAATTCTCCAAAATTCCCAGTTAAGATGAGTAAGTATTCCTCTTGTAACTTAAGTGTGTATGGAGAGCCTTCTCTCCATCTAAGTGATGTTTTAAGCAAAAATTAGAGTTGCCTTTGGCTTCTCATTGGCAAACCTCAGTTCTCTGGAAAACTGTGCCAGTGAGTATGATTCAGTTGAAAATCAATTTGACTAAATTGGTGATAAAATAAAAGTTCTGCCCATTTCAATAAAACACAGTAAAAAGAAAACATTTAAGTATATATAAAACAATTAGCACAGCATCTGGCACACTGATTTTGCTGACTAAATTGGATATTTATATGGTTCCAGTTTTCCTGGCTTAGCTCCAGTTTACGTTGTAATAGTAATAGCTTTCACTTTTAATTAATAATAGAATTATTAATTAACTAGCGAAGTTGCCAAACCAGAAGAAACCCGTCTGGAATATGCTAATTTTGCTGAATTATAAGTCAGAACTCGAAAGATATTGCTCAAAGACTAAAAAGCTATCTATATGATCAGAAGCCTAATGAAGTGCTTTAGAATCATCTGCCTCCACTCACACTCTCCCTGGGGGCCATGGACAATTCCAGTAAGGATTGGCACAGGGTGAGGGGCCACCAATTTTGGAAGGTTAGAATCATGAAATCTTAAAGCACCGTGCCTACATTTGACTCCAGAGTCTCCACTCTTCCCAGTTGATTCCATGGTGTCAAATAAAGGTTAGAGAAGGTGTTACACTGAAATAATCAGCACCCCTGTTAAAGACAATCTGCCTCCCAGCACTGATGAATCCCTTCCCACCAGCACCCAGATGAATTCCTTTAGAAAAGCAGCAGCCGTATATCATTGTTTTCTCTTAAAATAATCATATTCAGAAACCATGCCCCTAATATTTGGGTTCCTTAATATCTGAGAGCCAGGAAGATACCTTTCAGTGAGCTAAAGCATCTAGTTAGTAATTGGAGTCCTAGTAGTTAGAGTTAAAATGGTGGCTCTCAAAGTGTGGTACCCAGAACTGCAGCAACATCACCTAAAAACCTGCTAGAAATGTAAATTCTCAGGGTCCTCCCCCACCACCCTGCCAGACTCACTACATCAGCAGCTTTGTGGTTGGGCCCAGCAATCTGCATTTTTTAACAGACCTTCTAAGCAACTTTGATGCAAGCCAAACTTTGAGAACCACCAAGCTAAGGCAAGTCCCCATCAGTTCTGATTTATTCTCAGGATGTAAAAACGATTGCAGCTTTAGCTTACATGTCATGAAGTAGAAAATTCAGCAACTAAAAGACAAAGTTGGTCTGATAGGAGATCAACTTCCTTGATGGAATCTCTGTATGAAGTTTCAAAATATGGAAAATTGAGCTCTGAAATGTTATGATGTTGGTATTGGCAACCAGTACTGCTGAATTGCAGAGAAATACAGGATCCTCCTGCTGCTTCCTTTTCGCTGAATTCCTTTCTAGCCTCTTGGAAAGGTTCCCTTGAGGCATTTCTGAAAATATAAACCTCGCCATGTAAATGAGTTGTTTACCCTCCGATCATTTGTTAGAAAGCATTGAATTTTGCTGAATCAGGAGTAATTGCTTTTGACAAGCATACACATAAAACAGTAAGTGATACTGAAAATACTTGGTGCAAGTCTCAAAGCTTGGAACACTCTAGACTCTTAATAATGGGTCATGCCATTTGGCACATCTTTTCATGTAATCTTAAACGAAGTCAGGCCAACCAGCAGAATACTGACAAGTGAGTCCTGAAACTTGAACACAAATGAGATGTTATCCTGGTAGAAAGAGTGAATACAAGGCACATGAGAGACTTCAAGATGGGGGGCTTGTAAATATAAGGAGTTTAACCCAGTCTGTCTCAATACTACTTAATTAGGAAGGAAGAAATGTACAAAGGGAAAATACGGCTTCAAGGAAGTGGTCAATTTTTGAGTGCTCCAGAACTAGGAAAAAAAAGAGAGAGAGAGAGAGAGAGTAACATTTTTTTTTTTTAAAGAGCAAACATAAGCTACTTTCAAAAATGAAGGTGCCATATTCTGAACATAGTTGCGTTTTTATCCTTCAGTTTTTTTATTTATCCAATTTACCTCATTTTCTTTATTTTTAATTATGAATGTATTAAATGCCAGTATTACATTCAAATATAGAGTACAAGGTAAAATATTTTATTCTTTTCTACCATTATTCTAAAAGGTAGCCACTGAAAATTGTTTGGAATGTATATTTCCAGGTGATTATATATACATATGTATACATTTGAATCGTATTTCTGCTTATTATTCTGTCATATCACATAAAATTGGCTGGATGAATAGTCACCAAATTTGGAGTACATATAGTACATATTTGAAGATACCTTAGAACAAACAAAGAGTAGCTTCAAATATATGCCTCAAATCAAACATTAAAGGGGGAAATATTTAAATTCCATCTATTTTTATTTGGGATTGAGCTTCTTTTTTAAAATTTTTTTTAAATGTTTTTTATTTATCTTTGAGACCGAGAGAGACAGAGCATGAGTAGGGAAGGGGCAGAGAGAGAGGGAGACACAGAATCTGAAGCAGGCTCCAGGCTCTGAGCTGTCAGCACAGAGCCCAACGCAGGGCTCGAACTCATGGAGTGTGAGATCATGACCTGAGCTAAAGCCAGACGCTCAGCCAACTGAGCCACCAAGGCACCCCATGGATTGAGCTTCTTATATGGGCACTGATCTGCAGTCTGCAGCAAGATAAGTTAAGCAGGTGTTTTTTTTTTAATTAATAATATTTAGATGTCTCCTGAGAAATAATGGACAAAATAGCCTTGCTTTATATTTACTGTAAATAAGGCACTGTACATATTATCACATATCATGTATTCTTTTCACTTATCTCTGTCTATTGTGAACAACTTTGCATGTTAGTTTATACAGATTTACTTCACTCCTGTGGAAATAGAAAAACAGCCATCATACAAACATATCATGTACCATGATTTATTAAATCTTTCCTCTATTGATAGGCTTTGGATTGTTTCCTTTTATTTGCTGTTGTAAATGATCCTTCAATAGCCATCCCTGTACATTAATCTCTGTGTATTTTGGTGAGCATTTTAGTAGAATGGATTCATAGAGGTAGGCTTTCTGGATAAAAAGGAAGGGACATTTAGAGTAATAGGCAAAGCATACTGTTAAAAGACAGTAGAGAATGAGAGCTTCTACATCCCCACATTGTCACCAAATCTGAATTGTAGCACTGTTAAAATGCTAGTTGGAAAAGAACAAAAGTTGGAAATACTTTTGTTCTAGTTCTGTTTTGAAATGAATTTCTTTGTTAAAGGATTTGAAAATAATTCTGTAGTTTGCCTTTTCACTTTCTCAGTGGTGAAGTACATTAAACACAAAGTTTTTTATTTTGAAGAAATATAACTTATCTTTTATCTAAGAAACCATTGCCTACTCCAAGGTCAAAAAGATATACTCCTATGTTTTCTTGTAAAAATTGTATAGGTTCAGCTCTTCCATTGAGGCCTTTGATCCATTTTATAATTTTATATATGGTGTGAGGTAGGAATCCAGTTTCTTTCTTCTGCAAGTGGATACAAATTGTCCCAGCTCCATCTGTTGAAAAGACTATTATTTTCACTATCGAATGGGAGGAAAACTGGGAAATATGAGTCTGTTAACTCTGTTTCTTTTCACAATTATTTGTTATCCAGCTCCCTTGTATTTTGATATGAATTTTATGACAACTTTGTCAATTTCTGCAAAAGCCATCTGGGATTTTGAGAGGGATTGCATTGGATATGTAGACCAATTTGGTGTGTATTACAATCTTAATAATACTAATCTTAATATTATCCTCTGATCCATAAACATGGAATGCCTTACTATTTATTTAGATCTTTTAAAATTATTTTTTCAACAAAGTTTTAGAGTGTGAGTTTTGAATTTATTTTGTAAATTTATACGTAAGTACTTTTGATGCTATTGTAAAGGAAATTTTTTTCTTAATATCCTTTTTGGATTGCTCATTGCAGGTATATAGAAGGACAATTTATCTTTGTATATTGTATTCTAGAGGTATCTTCCAACCTTGCTGGATTTGATATCAATTCTAAGAGATTTTTCATGGGTCCCTTAGTATCTTCTAAATATAAGAACAAGTCATTTACAGACAGTTTTATTTCTTCCTTTCCTCTCTGGATGCCTTTTATTTCCATTTACTTGTCTAACTGACCTGGCTAGGACCTCCAGAACCATGTTAAATATATAAAGTACAAGCAAACTTCCTTGTATTGCTACTGATCTTAGCAGAAAATACTCAGTCTTTCATCATTAAGTAGGGTGTTAGCTGTGGGTTTTTCATAGATGCTCTTTATCAGACTAAAGAAGTTCCCTTCTGTTCTTAGTTTACTGAGTATTTTTATCATGAAGGACTGTTAGATTTTGTCAAATTCTTGTTCGGCATCTACGGAGATAATCAGGATGGTTCTGTCCATTATTCTATCGATAGCTCAAGTGCCACAGACTCACTGTTTTTACTGAGATTTAGTAGATTTTCTTGAAAAAAAGTTTTCATTTGCTGGATGCCCTTAAGACAATTTCCAGGGATTTTTAAATGTGTTTTTTCTTTTACAATTTTTACCCACTCTGCCTGTTTCAGCGGGGAGCAGGTCAACAGAGCTTCTCTTACAACCATGGGGACATGTATTTAATTTATTCTTATTTTTTATAATTTTTGTCATCTCAATAGGATATAAGATGAAGGGAAAGGTGAAATTCAAGCTCAAACCACTGTCTCCAGAAGCTGAAGTGAGAGGAAAGGAAGTATAATAGGTGAACACGGCTGGGGGGCCAGACTGAGTCCAAATCCCAGCACCACTGAGCAAATTACATTCCGTGCCTCTGTTTCTTTATCTGTAGAATGGGAACAATAATGGTATTCACCTCATTAGATGATTGTGAAGAGTAAGTGCCTTAAAATATGCAAATCAATAAGAACAGTATTTGACACATAGTAAGCCATAAGTAACAGTTGTTATGATTATTATTTTATTTATAATGTTTCTAATACCAGGTCAGCTATCCTAAACCAGTGAATCACAAACATAGCTGTATATTAGACATTTGGTTATCCTTTTGAAAATGCAGAATCATGACTGTTCCTACAACTATCCCCACATCAGAGTCATCAGGAAGGCTGTAGCAAAGGTCGCAGCTCCCAACCTAGCATCAGTCTATAAAGAATCATCAGGGAGCCACATACCCAAATTTTTGAAAAGCCTATTTACCTAATGACATGTTGACCAACTTGGATTTATGACATTTTATCGTTTTAATCATTGATTGATTGATTGATTGATTGATTCATTCATTCATTCATTCATTTAATACACTTTTAGCAAACACTCACTTATGTTGAAGACACTACGCAAGGATTTCAGGATGAACTGGATGCAGTAATTCCCTCTAGAAATTCACATATGTGAATTTGTATAGTCGATATATTCACAAGTAATTGGAATATAAGGCAGTATAAAAGTGCCACATGAAATGTCCATCGACTGTGGCAAGGAAAGCTTCTTCGAAGAGAAGGGTCCCAGGCTAACCCTTAAAAATGTCCCAGACATACATTGGGGAAGGGAAGACATCAGCCCTTGCTTGCCTACAATGACAAATTCTTTCTCCCAACCAACTTCAGAGGGGTGTTCAGTTCTCACGGATCTATCTCACCATGTTGAAAAGAAAAGAAGGAATGACAAAACGAGCCTCAGTGACTGGATGCGGAGTCCAGGGTGCTGGAGGCAGTCAGTGGGGGCAAAGCCACCAGACTTCCTTCTGGCCAAGGGCCCAGCTTCAAGTTACAAATCCCACCACTCATCCTTCACCTGCTGAAAAAGTGATTTTCCTATCACCATGTCTTTTGTCACTGAGCTTGAGCCTAAATGTTTTTGGTCTGGGCAGATATTTGGAGTGGAGGTTAACTGACAAACACATAGATGTCTTCCAGTACCAAGATATGAACTAAAGGTGAACCTGGACGAAAGAATAAACTGCCCACCCAGAAAGCCATATAACCCATGCTTGAATTTAACAGGAGAAGAAAAATAAACCACTGCCATTTACTTTGAGCAGGGCACTAGAAAGAATGTGGAAGACTGTTGAATCATCTGCTCACTTCTCAGCTTGAAATGCATTTTTTTTTCTTCCAATCCTGTTCCTCTCAACCTCCCTCCACTTTACAGAGGGAAGGAGATGGAATGCCCAGAGCAACCATAGCTGTTTCAGGTTGGGAGTGGGTGGGAGCATGGCTTCTCCCTGAGACTTGGCAGCTGACCTGTTGGGCTATGGCCTCATGCCATGCGTACATCATCCAAATGGCCTGCGGCACAGCCAGCAATCACACAGGAGGGCAGGGGCACCGCCCCCAGAAGAGCTCACTGTACCCTCTTGAGAGGAACACTGCTCCACCCACTCTCACTGGCCAACATCTAGGGATCAGGGATTGGAAAAAAAAAATGTGGCTAAAAGCAGTTCTTTTTTTAGAACAAGCGTTTATCCTCTTAGGTTAACATCCTCTTAAAGATCCGCCTCAGTCCCTCAGACAGAAGCTCGCGTTGCTGGTTGCAAATAAATCCATATAAATTGCTTTGAAGGCAGAGGAAGCTAGGTGCGCCCTTCACCTCCTAAATTCTGGGCCTTGAGAGAAATAGGTTGGCAATGGGGCAGTGGCTCTGTCTAGCCAAGGGAAAAAAAAAAGAAATTCCTGCAGAGTTCATGCCAATAATCAATCTGGAACCCCCTTCCCTTCACTGTCAATCAGAAGTGTTTCCCCTGACTTCTTGAGCACACACTCCTCCATCTGTCCTCTTCCCAGCTTTATGCCCCCTTCAAGACAGACTTCGTGTTCATGGCCATCCGATTTCAGCTCCATAAAAGATGTTCTCATCCTGTCTTTATGTGAAAATTTGATGCAGCGATTCCCTTCAGAGTTTGTTCATCGTGGGGTTTTTGCATTATTTTTTGTATTTTTAAATGTCACCTTCAAATATCGTCTCCTTGTTGACTGAGTTTCTTAATGCACATAAATTTGCTCCTGAGGCTGGTGATTCCCTAGCCTCACCCTAGTTGTAGCCCTGATCAGCAAAGTTACTTTTTTTTTTTTTATTAAGTTTTAATTTTAATTCCAGTCTAAATAACATACAGTGTTATCCTTTTAAAGATTGGACTAACCACTGTCCTCCATCGGTCATGGCCCCAAGAGTCAAAGCTCTTTGAAAGTATTAATATATCTGTGAAGACGTGGGATTCCAATAACAGACTCCTTTGTACAAGAGTCGGTGGTACTGGAACCTAGACAGAAGAGTATGCCTACCTCTCCTCCTACAGCTATGTTTCTATGGAATTCTTCAAGGAATGTTCTAGAAAACATTTGAGTCTTGCCTAAAGACACATTCTCTGTAACATCATTTCTTTGCTCTTGTGTGAAGTTTTACCATGAAGTGCTCCTATAATAAATATAAAATTGTAGAGTACAATGAAGAGAATGTCTTGAGGGAAATATTATTTATTCTGAGATAATAGTCTCCTGCTGGTATGTGAATACTGATCAAGCACATTGGAAACATTATGGAAAATAAATGATGAAGCAAAGCTGACGAGTTTATTTTCAAAGAGGGAGGCATGGATCCCATAATCGCTTTCTGCTATTGGGACTGTTTCTGATATTCCATATGATTGATGCATGTTTAATGACTTTTAGCTGATGTGTCCAGGAACTGCGCAAACGCAATGGTGTAATTTAGTGCATGCTTCTCTCTTAATAAGCAAAGATTGCTTATCTACAAAGCAAAGATCTGGCTTTGAAACTTAGGCTACTCTTGGAAAATCAGCTGGCGTGGCTGCTTCCACTTGAGGGATTCGGTTCAGTCACCGGTTTGACGTAATGGTCCCTGTGCTCCTAATAACATCTACATTTGTGGGAAACTTCTGTGCGTGTGGTTTTATCCATATGTTTACAACACAATTCTGGGGTAGGTTAGACAGTTATCAGTTGTTTTCCAGTTTCACAGGGGAGGACGTTGAGGCAAAGAGTGGATAAATAAAAATGTTTGGTTGTGTGTTTAGTCAGTGCCGGGCTCAGGACTATGTGCTCCAGTCTTCTGAGTGTATAGGCTGTGCTCTTCCTATCTCTAAATGAAAAATTGTGATTAATTTTTGTGCTTAGATTATCAATACATCCACATCCATGGGGTTCCATCTATTTTATAGCCCTAATATAAACCCCTGATTTTATCTTCCTTTAGTTTCCTGGAGAGCATAGCCCATGTCTGAGTGCTCACTTCCATTTTGGATTGCTTTTTTTTTTTCTTCTATTTTTCTATTGTTATCTGGTTTCTACTCCTTAACGCTACTGAGACATCCTTCCAGTTTCAGAATTCAAGGAGGAGAATGGGCAGCAGAAATAAGAGAAACCTTTCCAAGTGTTGGTGTCTGAACTGATTTTACCAGAAACAGGGTAAGACAATCAACCTACACGGTCAGATTTTTCTTCAGCACATTTTATTCTTTTCTTATATTTGTCACTGCTCTTTCTCATTTATTCTGATCTCTTCCTCTGGAACATACATCATTCGTAGTTTGAGATGCCTTCTATGTCTTTCGTATCTTATCTCTTCTGAAATCATTTTGGAACACATTTTCAAGTGAGTCTTCCAATTGACTCCATTTATTTCCTACAGTTTCCACTGTGATACTTCTTCTAAGGTAAATGTCATCATATGACCCTAGTTTGGTTTTCTCTTACTCTTTCCCTATCACGTTCACAGTTCCCTATTTATTTCTACCTGCCTCTTAGTCACAAAAGTTTTGTTTTGTATTTAAACCCCAGTCTGCTCTCATACCATCTCACATTTAATCTCTTAGTTCACAGAACCCAAATGTTCTTGATTTTCAGGAAGAATCAGAGCAGGCACTTGTAAGATTAATTCTCATTTCTGCAAACGCTCGCAGTTTCCATAGCACCTCTATGTAAAAGTTCTGCTTCCATGTTACGAAAGCTTTTAATGGCCCTTCATGCTGTTTTGTTTGGTTATACATGTATGGATGAGAAAATAAACATTGGGGAATTCCTGTAAACAGGGTGAGTAGATGTTTCAAGGTTCCTAGGTTGCTCTTTTTTGTTTTTTAATGGTTATTTATTTATTTTGAGAGGAGGGAGAGAGAGAGAGAGAGCACCAGCAGGGAAAGAGCAGAGAAAGAGCGAGACAGAATCCCAAGCAGGCTCCACACTGTCAGCACAGAGCCCAATGCAGGGCTCGATCTCACGAACCAGGAGGTCATGACCTGAGCTGAAATCAAGAGTTGGATGCTTAACCAACTGAGCCACCCAGGTACCCCCCTCCTAGGTTGCTCTTAGAAATCCTTTTTCAGGTTTTAGGCTGGAGGGCTGACAGATGTGGATTACCAGCCATCTAATAAGTGGTGGGGAGAAGCACAAAGAATGCCCGAGCCCTGTGAAATATCTGCACCTACAGCAGTCTTTCTTGGTGAAGCCATGGTGTTTGACTGGAGGCCTTGCTGCCTCATAGACCATTGTACCAGGGTCAGCCCTTGCCTACCTGGGATGGCTTCTACCTGGATTCTGCGTACATTTCTGCTGTTCCTGCTAGTCACTGCCTCTTGAGCTTGTGACATGAATCCAAGACTTCCCAGAGGTACACAAATGCTCTGAACCAGGCAGTTAAATGGAGTGTAGCATTGTGCTCCCTCCTCCACCCCAAGTAAGACATTTTTATGTAACCATATCAGGGTGACATTTTGATGTAAGCTATCGGACACATAGTTCTGTGGCCAAATGGACCTGCGAGCATGTAAAATCAATTGTTCTCTATTACCAACTAGAGTCGACACAAAGCATCTATATAACCACCATCATTGCAGTGAATCCAGTGATGATTATGGTACACTTGTGTATTTACTTTTGGTGTTCTTTTAAAATTCCTATATTGCTAATTTTTCTGCCAAATATAAAACCCTCAGGGAATCAAGTCAGTAGAAAGTCTCAGCTGCATGTGGGGCTCTGGAGTCAGACCTCTGAGATTAAATCCCGACTCCATAACTCATTAATTGTGTGACCCTAAGAAAGGTCCATGTGCCTCAGTTTCCTTAGCTACAAAATGAGGGGGGGAGGGGGAATAGCACCAAACTTAGTAATTTTTAAAATTAGAATGAACGAGTTAATGTATGTAAACTTTATTTTTTTTAATTTTTTTTTAAGTTTATTTATTTTTGACAGAGACAGAGTATGAGCATGAGCTGGGGAGGAGCAGAGACAGGGAGGGAGACACAGAATCTGAAGCAGGCTCCAGGCTCCAAGCTGTCAGCACAGAGCCTGACGCGGGCTCGAACTCAAAAACTTTGAGATCATGACCTGGGCCGAAGTCAGACGCTTAACCAACTGACCAACCAGATGCCCCAATGTATATAAACTTCAGAATGGTAGTTGACCCTGACTAAACAGTTCATTTTGGATAGCATGTTATTTTTAAAAGATGTTTACAATAAACAAATTCATGCTTTCTGAAAAAAAATGTGAAATACTCAGAAGATTATAAAATAAAAGAATTCAAGTCCCATTCCTAATTCTTCCAGAACTCATTCCCTTCTGGTATAAATTGGGATGAGGCAGTAAGTGGTTGGGGACCATAAATCCTTTTCTAAGACTACCTGGTGCAATCCCTCGCACATACTGTGCATGTAATAAATGTGAACTTACACTTACCAGGTTTATCTATGGGATTCTAAGGCTCCTTCTATATTTCTGGCCCACAGATCATTTCCATATGGCACAGGACATCACAGACCACATATCCTGACCAGAATTATTGAGACATGTTGTTTTTAAAGAGACATTAATGAGGGCTATAAACGGATTTATTCTAGGCTACAAAGAAAGCATAAATGTGGTTTATTTAAATGCTGAAATTATGAGAGACCAGTGCAAAGGCCACCTGGAGGATCCTTAAGGCACACCAATGGTCACGGACCACACTTAAAGAAGTGCCAATTTATGCCTATTTATACGTCCCAATAGCGAGCTTGCTTTTTAAAATGACATTGTTTTATTATTTTGTCATGGTCAGTTTGGACTTCACTTACACATTACCAGATCCTTTTCCTGCTCTAGGGAGATATAGCCAGCTTTAAATAAATTGTATTACTCTATTTCGTTTTCAATGTCATATAAAATATAGTTTATAAAGCCTCAAGCATAACAACAAATGCTTCTCTCAGTGCCATCATGAAAACAGAGTAACTCCTGAAAGAATAACATGAGAAGGAAAATTGAAAATTGCAGTTTCTCTGAGCTTGCTTCCTCCCTGCCAAGTTCTATTCCTTTTTCCTCTTGCTGTCCTTTGGGGCCCAGCTTTGAAATTGGCACTGAGCAGTCAGAGTGGCCATTAACGATTCCATTTGACTAAATGTGCCGAGCAAACATAAATGCCAAAGCCCTGAGTAAACATACTGCCGGGAGCCCTGGGAGTCAGGCAGGGAAGATGCTTGGATAGGTCAGGGCCACTGGGCCTCCCAGCAACCGAAGACCACAGATGGACTCTGGGTCTGAACGACAATGCAGATTTCTGGAATTAAGATCCCAACCCTCCAGGCAGGAAGCCTGATCCGGAAAGCTTGAAAAACCAACATTCTGTAGGAAATAAATAAGGGACATTTTCTCCCCAAATATTTCCTCTTTTAAAGAAGAAGTAACAGAACAACTAAATTTGCTGCCATCTCCTCGCACCTCTGATTTTTTTCTAAATACATGAAAAACAGTTTCTATGGAGTAAGTCTCAAAGAGGAGACTTAAGCTAACTGGAATTACGGGAGGAAGATTTTTTCCTAATAGGTGGCTCTTAAGAGCACTGGAGGAGGAGTCAAGACCTATGTTTTACTTCTCAGGTCCTCAGGCAGAGCCACATTTTCAAATCAGCAACATGCCTTTTTTAATGGGATATATTTACCTTTAGGGTCCCCTCTAGGCTTAGAATCTTCTTTTTGTTCTTCCATACTGTTCTGCTAATGATTTTACATACTCTGAATTTGTCAGTACAAGAGTAAATAAGAAGGCCGTGCATTATTAACATTGAGACAGTGAAGCTCCTAATATTCTTTTGTCTTCTAAATCTATACCAATAATTACATTAGTGCAGACCCCACCTTCCTACTCTTAAGCCTCTCTGAAGAAAAGATTATTATATTTATTGATTTTTTAATTATATATTTATTATATAATATTTATTGTATTTATTAATGAATATATAAAATTGTGTATTTATTACATATCCTCTGTCTCCAATTAAATATATACTCTGTAATTTATATATAATTACATGTTGAGGTGCCTGAGTGGCTCTGTCAGTTGAGCATCAGACTCTTTTTAAAATTAAAAAAGAAATTTTTTAATGTTTATTTATTTTTGAAGGAGAGAGAGACAGAGTGTGAGTGGGGGAGGGACAGAGAGAGACACCCACACACACACAGAATCCGAAGCAGGCTCCAGGCTCTGAGCTGTCAGCACAGAGCCCGATGCAGAGATCGAACTCACAAACCACGAGATCATGACCTGAGCCGAAGTCGAACGTTCCACCGACTGAGCCACCGCAGGCACCCTTCTTTTTAAAAAATTTTTTGATGTTTATTTATTTTTGAGAAAGAGAGAGAGTGTAAGCGGGGGAGGGGCAGAGAGGGGGACAGAGGATCCGATGCAGGCTCTGTGCTGACAGCAGAGAGTCCAATGTGGGGCTCAAACTCACAAACCACGAGATCATGACCTGAGGACCCAAAGTCAGACCCTAACAGACCGAGCCAACCAGGTGCCCCTGAGCATCAGACTCTTAATTTCATCTCGGGTCATGATCTCATGGTCATGGGATTGAGCCCTGTGTCAAGCCCCCCACACTCAGTGTGGAGCCTGCCTGGGATTTTCTCTCTCCCTCTTCCTCTGCCCCTCTCCCACGTGCACGTATGTGCACACGCGCTCTATCTCTGTTTATCTCTCTCTCTCTCTCTCTCTGTCTCTAAAGCAAAAATAAATAAATAAATACCTACATACATATGTATAGTAGGTAGATATGGAATATATACCTATTTATGTATATCCAATAAAACACTAGATTTCAAAATAGGTGAAGAACTCCTACAAATTAATAAGGGAAAAAAAGGCAATCTTATAGAAAAATGGCCAAAAGACTTGAAGAGGCATATCACAAAAATGGGCAACTAAATGGCCAATAAACATGTGAAAATAGGCTCGACATCTTTGGTAATCAGGAAATGCGAATTAAAACCATGATGAAGTAATACACAGATGACAAAAGCCAAAAAGTATCACGATGTCAAGGGATGGTGAGGATGTGGAGCAGGAGAAACAGTCGCACAATAGAGGTAGGAATATAAATTTGTACAACTCTGGAAAACAGTTTAACATCATATAGTCAAGTTGAAGCCTATGATGTAGTACTGTGACTCAGGACTTGCACTCCAAGGGATATACCTTAAAGAAATGCATGGCATGTTCCAGGGCACATGGACAAGAATGCTCATAGCATGCTCATAATAGCCCCAATCTGAAAATAACACAAATAGTAACCGACAGTAGCATGGGTTGTCTTTACACGCTGGAATACTGTAGAGCAAGGAGAATAAAAGAACTACACGAATGAGTGGCAATGTTGAGTAAGAGAAGCCAGACACAAAGGAATATTTGTAGTATGGTTCCCTTGATATAAAGTTCAAAAATAGAGTAAATAAAGCTACATTATTTTGAGGATGCATACAATGGTTGGAAAACTATAAAGAAAAGCAAGGAGGGGCACCTGGGTGGCTCAGTCAATTGAATGTCCAACTCGTGATTTTGGCTCAGGTCATGATTCCAGGGTCATGGGATTGAGCCCTGCGTTGGGCTCTGTGCTCCACTCAGAGACTGCTTAGGATTCTCTCTCCCTCTTTTCCAGTCCCTCCTCCATGCACTTACACATGTGCTTTCTCTCTCTCTCTCTCTCTCTCTCTGAGAAAAGAAGAGAAGGGAAGGGAAGGGAAGGGAAGGGAAGGGAAGAGAAAAGAAATGAATATTATACAGGTCCTGATGGTAAGGGAGAGAGGATGTTGAGATGAGACAAGAGCAGAGGAAGGGGGTTTCTGGGTGAGTTGTGTTTTGCATTTCTGATCTGGGTGATAGTGGCATGAATGTTCTCTTCAAACCACTTTGCCAAAAGCTAGTTTGATATTTTTCTGTTCTTTTTTGAATGGACATTATGTTTCACAGTTTAAAATTTTTTTAATTTAAAAGAATGAAAAATGTTTAAAAAGACTAGTAGGTTAATGTGTGAAATTAGAATCTATACTGAGGAATCAAACCTTTGGTGATTGAATGGGAATGAAAGACCTTTGGGAGTCAAAGATCTGACAGACGAAAATTCCAAAATTAGGAACATCACTACTAAGATTAGAAGCATATTTATTTCCCAGAACCAGGCAAGCCACGAGCCAAAAATGTTCCTTTTATTTTGCTTTACTTTTACTTTCTTTGGGAAGGAATTCAGAGATCCAAACTGGCTCTACAAGTAAGACTATATTGAGATTAACAAGTCACCTTGGTTAAAATAGTTAACCATGTTATAAATATTAACATAATAAGTAACTTCTCTGAAAATGTCTGTAAAGCTGGTAAGGAAGCCAGAAAATCAGTTGAATGGGTCTTTGGGAAGGAAAGGAAGGACTCACTGTCTTTAATTCCTACATACAATGAGCACATCTGAATATTTAAGTACAACCTCAGTTCATTACTTCTTTTTTTTTCTTATTTTCTCTGCAATCTATTGCATAGTTCTGCATAGTTTACCTAATTCCTCTGTGTTTCAATTTAATCTGACCTATCGCCGTACACGATAGAAGTGGATGAGACTTAGACACATGTAAAACTTCAGACCTTTCAGTTAACAACACAACACCCTCAGCCTCAGCTACGTGAGCTTAAACGGCTCCGGTTTGGGGCAGGTTCTCTGTAAATCTCAGCAGTCGTAGGGCTTCTTGTATTTCTCCAATTTTTTTTTTTTTGTTCATTTCCTGTCAGTCTTTATAATATCTACAAACATAGGGCAGATGTTTTATTTTCTCCTTAGAAGGATTGCCTATTCAATTTAAAAATATGAACTCCTCAAAAAAAATAAGTCAATCCAGAGGTCATTCATTATCAAAAATCCTGATGTGAGAATGTTTTCATCTTTTAGTGCAGACCTAGCGGTCACCCAACATATGAAGGTGATGACCCTGTCATGTGGTGTACTGGAAAGTAATACCACATGGAGACAAACACAGCTTTTTTAGTAAGAATATTGATTGGCGGGGGGTGCTGAGAAGAGGGAACAAACAACTAAAACTTTGCTTCAGATGTTCACAATTTAAAATGTTTGTTTCCCAATAATCCATCCCAAAGTTATAAGGGTACTTTTTTTCTAATCCTAACCCTAGACTTATACCTACATGTTTTTCATTATCTCCTTCAGATACTGTTATTTCATTTTCTCGGTTGCATCCCAAACTTCAACTTTGGCCCTTTTGCTCAAGCTTGATATGTGACATTCTCATTCTCGTGAATATTTTCCATACTTGAGGACAGACTATCTGCAAATTTTATTTTGCTTTGGACTCACAAAGAGAAGGAAATGCACAAGGATCATCTCCTAAACATGAAATTCACCCTGAGATCCGGAACCACCTGGCACTGAAGTGACAAGGCTTCCAAGCTTCCACCTGCTCCTGAAGTTGGATGAGAGCATCCATGCCAAGTAGGCAAGATGTTGGGGAAGAGAGGTGGGGCTGAGGTCAGCTCTGTTCCTTTTCCCACTCTGCATTTTGTAAATTCAGAGGGGGAATCTGTTACTATACCCTGCCAGATAGACTAGAACACACAGAGTCAGCCCCTTTCTTCTAGGAACCAACAAAGCCATTCCTTATCTGACCTGTTTCCTACACATAGCATACCTGAGTGTCTGTTTCTATTTCATCCAATTATTTACTCCTTTAAAATATGGAAGAAGAAAGACCAAAGTGTCTTTGCTAATGCTTCTGCCAGTTTTCCGTTCATCCAGATCCTGACCTAGCTTGGTTGAATCATTACAGTGCAAAGTTATTCTTTCACTATGGCAGTGACAGAAAGGTAAATCGTTAACAAAAGACTCAGTGAGTCCATAATTATTGCTGACCCTCCATGATGTGATTTGGAGCCACTGTGTAATCAAGAGCCTGGTGTGATGGTTACAAACAAGCCTGGAATGCCACCGGCCCATCCAATCTTCCCCTCCAATCTTGGGTTACATCACTGACGTTTCTCACTCCTACCAATCTCCGACAGAGCATTTTCTCTCTAAACACAAGTTGAAGTTGGTGATGGCAACCATAGCTTACTATGCACACTTGAGTTACATTTTATGTGAAGGATTGCACATGTTAGTCTAAGGAGTTAAATTTCTTCAGAAAAGTCTCTCTTATAGTCCACTAAAACTCAGAAAGAAATCCCCAGGGCAGTAATAGGAAAGTTCATACAGGCAGCATTGCATGATTAGCTCATTTGTGTTGGACAGGACGAAAGGAAAATTTCTTCTTGCATGTGCAGAAAGGAGTTGTTCTCTACCAGCTAGTTTCTGCACTGATGAATTGTGATGTGCTAAAACTAAAGGAATCATAAGAAATACATTCTAGAAGGTAGAATGAAAGCAAAGCAAGGATCGAAAGGTCAAGAAGAAAAAGCTAGAGAAACTATGTCAGGGTGTCAGAAGACAGAACGTCAATAAAAGTCTAATCTTACGGGGACCTGCATGGCTCAGTCAGTTAAGGGTCTGACTTTGGCTGATGTCACGATCTCGGGGTTCGTGAGTTCGGGCCCCACATCTGGCTCTGTGCTGACAGCTCAGAACTTGGAGCCTACTTTGGATTCTGTGTCTCCCTCTCTCTCTGCCCCTCCCCCCCCCAATAAATAAACATCAAAAAAAATTTTTTTTAAGTCTGATCCATAAACCTTGCCAAGGAGGGGCATAATATGGATTTGGCCAATGGTGATGCACTTCTTCAGAAGGGTGCAAATCCTGGCTTCTGAAGTGATGCTCTAAATTCATGGCATTTCACAAGACCATTGAAAATGCTTAGTAATTGTTTGCAGCTGCTGTTCAGCCATTTCCTTTACATTCCATGGCCCTGGAGACAGAAGGAAAAAATTCTTTATGCCAGTTTTTGTAGATCATAGTGTTAGCTATAAATCCACTGTAGTCTATAAAACACGGTTCTTTCATTGTTTCCACTTCATACCAAATCATAAAATTTTTTAAAAACAAAACAAAATGAAAGAGAACAACAAACACAACAAAAAGGCTTTTTTTAACTTTGAGGAAATCGCCCTTCATAATACAGTAAAATCTCGGTAATTCAGATCTGTCCAGGTTAGTAAAAAGTCGAGATTGTGAGCTATGGAGTTCCAGTGTTCAAGTTTTTATCCTATACAGAAGTATGTGTGCTTGTCTGTATGGTGACATTTATTCTCTAGGGTATTACAGATGACCTACTGGGTGGAGTATTCTGGAAGCAGCACTGGGAGCACTGGCTGTCTTTGGGCCTTGGGCTAAGTGCCCTGAGATGAGAGGTTGGGACCAGAACGAGATGGCAGGTACATGGTATGTGCAAAGTCACTTTCTCTCCTGCCTCCAGGGCCAATTTTGCTAACCTGTAAACTTTCTGTTAAGCAAAGAAACAGGCTCAGAATGTTTCTTCACGGAGCTCCAGTAAACACTGGTCAGTCTGTCAGCCTCAGCACACTCTAGTAAGTCTGTTTATGGGTCTAGATGACTTCAAAACTTCTTGGAGCATGTTAATTCCAATATGCTGATAGAGATCCTGCAAGAACCCACTCTGAGGAATGCGAAAATGTAACCAGTCCTTGGTTTATAATATACAAACCATTTCCAAATTGCTTTTACATGCACCTAAAACATCAGCTATCTTCACAAAATACAGCAGTTCTCATCACACCTGGTGGAAGGGGCTGGCAATGAGAAAGTTCAGGCCTGGCGTTGAGAAACTGTGCATTGGAATCAATCTAGGGAGATTTTTTAAATACCCGAACCTGGGACCCACCCTGCCCATTAATTCTGCTTAAAGTCTCAATGGAGCCAGGAGAATATGTTTGTTTAAAAATCCGTTTAGTAAGTTTTGATACATCCTTCTACCCAAAGATCCTTTTCCATAGTCTTGTTTATATGATTTATTTTTTTAGACCATCTATTGTCTCCAGACAAAGCAATGGTAGGTGTCATCTCAGCCTCTGCTCAAATTAAATTTGCACTTTCCAAGTGAGTACAGTGCACATGAGATGATTTTACTATTGATTGAATTTGCAGCTTTATTTCTGGAACCAAGCATTGCATTTTTCAGATAACCACATGATGCTGTCCACTTAACCCTCCCAGTTTCTCAGGCCAAAAAGCCCAGAGTTGTTCTCAATTTTCTTTCTCTCACAAACCTCATCCAGTTATGTTCAGCCAATTCTTGGCGCTTGCTTCAGCAACGACCACTTCTTACCACCTCCTCCGCTGGAGCCTGCACCAACCATTCCAATAGCTTCCCAGCTGGCTTCCTGTTTCAATCCTTGATCCTTGTCTATTCTCCACACAGCACAGAGTGACCCCAATAAAACTGAAGTTGGATCGTGCCATTCCTCTGTATGGAAACCTCTATGAACACTTACAACTTAGTCCCAGCGAAAGCCAAAGTCATCAGAATGGCCTGCAAGACCCTACACTTTCTGACACCCCTCCTTCCCTGCCTCCATTGCTTCCTCCTTTGTCCACTCACCCCAGGCCTCCTTGTTTCTCAATTTGCATGTATCCCACACATGCTGTTCCTTCTACCTGGAGTGCACATCCCCCAGATGCCCACATGGCTCTTTCCCTTGCCTCCTCCAAGTCTTGACTCAGATGTCACCTTTTCAGTGTGCACCTTGCTAATCCCCACTCATTAAAATTCTAACCTTACTCCCATCCTCTTTTCCTGATTTAATTTGCTCTGTAGTATGTATCACCATATAGCATCATATATAGTTTAATTATTAATTTTGCCACTCCACGTGGGCAGGGATTTTGTTCTCTTTTGCTCATTTATTTCCAACATCTAGAACAGTGCCTATCACATAGCAGATACTCAAATAGATATTTGCTCAATAGAAATAAATTAATGACTCAGCTGATAGACTGTGTGATTCAGTGATTGGAGGAAGCAGCATTAGTAAGCAATGAACAATTGGGCCAAGATTTTCTGGGAATGTCCTCCCCATACTACCACATTCAGTCCTCCCCCTCCCCGCCCTGTGATATTGGCTAATCATTCTTCCCTTTCACCAGGTCACAAGATTGCAATTAGAACAAATAGGTATCTATTTTAACACTTTGGAAGAAATGTTCTGTCCTATCTAAAGATTCGGGAAACAATTAGGCAATTTGTTGTTTATGTTATGCGCCTCTCCTTTTCTTTCCCTACACTATTTCCCTTAGCAATTTCATAAAACACCAATAGCCGAAGAAAGAATAAAAGTGAATTTCAAATAAGTCCTTTCTGTTATTTATTCATTTCTTTGTGACTGAGAAAGAAGTTCAAAATATTAACCTAAAACACACATGGAGATATCTGTTTAATATATTCTCCATTCTCTTTAGATGGAGTTATTGTGTTTCACAAAGAAAATACATTGGATTTCAAAAATAATTTGGAGGAAGTTTCTGAATATGAAAAGCAGTCTAGAATAAGTGGTATAATACAAAAAAATTTAAATTAATAATTAATCACCATGGCTAATTTTATGTCTTTTCTAGATAGGCACCACTAAGTTAAAGCTTTGCATGCATAATCTTATTTTTTATCATCATTTAAACCCTAACTAAGAAGAAGGAACGCATTTAAAAAAAAAATTGAGGCCTCAAAGTGTCAAACAAGCGTCTTCTCCATCAGCCTAGTGGCCAGCAGAGCTGTGATTCAAATTTTAGTCCATCCAAATCCAAAGATGGCATGTGTACAGCTTCACTTTTCTACGACAGTGTTTTATAGGGATGGCAAGATGAACTATTTTAAATCAATGGTTCTAGAAAAATTGAGTCATAAGTTTAGAGTGTTTCATGTTATCCTGAATTTCAGAGTGTTGACTATAAAAACAAAAGTTATTATCATAACAAGTCAGAAGGAGAAAAACTGCTGATAGCACCACAGAGTGCCTTTCCCTCAGGAGCCACAAAGTACTTTCACAATGATACCAACAAAAAAGGCATTCACAGCATAATATAAAATGGGCATTTGGCATTTGTCCAGTTAATTGGATCAATGAAAGATACACACTGGAGAGCTCAGTGATTTTTTTTGTTTTGAATTATTCAACTTATCTGTCTTCAGAGATCAATGAACTGAGGCTGGGACCACAGTGTCACCTCCTGACTTCCTTCCTGGACCATCTGGACCATCACTTATTTCCAAGTGGAAGCATTCTGTCAAATTAGCACATCGAGAGATGTCTTTCATAAGTCTGTCATTTGAAATTAAATGCCTATTCCTTCGCTTATTTTGGAAAGGGAAGGAGGTGGTAGACCTTGCTGAAGAGACAGGAGAAGACAGTTGAGGCATACATATGTGGTGAGGTATAGTGTGTGTGTGTGTGTGTGTGTGTGTGTGTGTGTGTGTATACGATTCCCCTGGTAACTGGATATGTGTAATAGGAGCATATGGAGGTGGTATTTTAAGGATTCTACCTCCTCCCATCCTACTATTTCCCAACAAGGTCTCAGGAAATCCTTATGGTCTTCAAAAATGTTCTCTACCAAAACAAACATCACAACAGCAATCGTTGTTACCTTCATTAAGTCTAAAGTCTTCATTTTCTTTCTCCTTATAGATGGTTTATGTGACCATTTTCTGGATATTGTGAAATGGTTTGTTGCTTTAAGATGTTGGAAAAGACTTTCTGTTTGGTGTATTTTTCTTCTTAGAACCTTTTAATCATTCATTTACATCCCAATAGATCTCTCAAGTCAAAAGATAGGGAACAGAGAATGAATCAGTAGAATTTCATGAGTGGAAGATGAGGAATCTTGTGAATCTAAGAGAAAGTCCCTGAAAAATCAGGGTGTCAGGAAAGAAAAGTGGCAATGACAAATGGTTCATGTGTCACTTGATACTGGATTATGTGCCATCTTTGGATTATGAAATGAACAACATGACTTCTGCCACAAATGGAACTAACTGTACTGTGTACCAAAGGCTTTGACCTTGACTTAAAACTGTTACCTCTTTTAATGTGTAAATGATTATGCCAAACATTAGCCAAGAAAAATCAAGTACACAGAAAGACCTCATATTTATAAAACACTTGACACTAGAGAAACAAATAATCTTCGAATTAACTAGGAGGAGAACATATGATATCTTTATAATAAAGAAAATATAGCCTTCATTTGGGGAAAGGCAGATGTTCTAACACTATTTTAAAAACACCACCTTAGACAGCAATTTACTTTATCAAAAGGAATTGTCTTTATAACTCTGGCTAAAAGTAGTCAGTGGACAGGTCTTCACTTTCAAGCATCCTTTCTAAGGAGTTCTATTTGAGAGTGAAATAAACCAGGTAGAAGCATTATCATGGAGGGCTAAGCCAAAGCAAAGGTCAGAGATTTGCCCACTAATGGTGGGTTTGAAGACACATCAAGAAATTCCATAGTGATTACAAACACAGCCTCTGGTGCCAGATGGCCCATGTTCAAAACCAAGTTCTACCACTTAGTAGCTGTGCTGTCCTCAGAGAAATTATTTAATTATTTAAAGTCTAAACTATACCTCAGTTTTCTTTTCTACAAAATGAAGATAAAAATGAAGCCTTCTTCATGTGATTCTCAGGATAAAAAAATATATATAAAGCACTTGGAACACTGCATTGCACAAGATAAACACCAAAAAGCTTCTGTTGTTATTTTTTTATTATTAGAGGCAAACAGAGAAGCAAAATGGAAGCTGGAGACCTCACTATTGTATATGACTCTCTCCTAGGACATGAGGTGACATAAGCCAAGGTGATAAATCAGAGAGTGGTGCATGGCAGGAGGTAATAATTAATAAACATATGCTGAAAGAGTATATTAGTAAGTGAGAATCATAATTGCAGACTAAGAAGATCTGAAGCAAATCTGCATACAACTTGCAAAGAAGGTTGAAGCAAGCTAATATGGCCAAGACTCGGTTTTATTACCAGCTATGCACCCCTGGAGGGAACCAGGTAGCTTAAAGGAACAGTGCTGGACTTGTTGCCAAATGAAAAAAAAAAAAAAAAGAGAGAGAGAGAAAAGCAAAGCAAATATGAATTAATAACCCTACTCACTCACTGTTATCTCATGTTGTGAAGACTTGTGCTTTGATTCAAGTGATTTTTTTCTTCTACTCCAGTCTCAGTAATGTGATGCATTTAAGAAGTCTCAATAGCAATGCAAAATGACTTTGCAATTCACAGGATAATTTTGGTACAATAACAAATAAGGAAATGTGACTAATCTGCCTTCGTCTTATCTTTTTCCTGTAGTAATAACCCAGCTATTTTTGGGATGGTAGAATATCGCCTTCCCTTCCCATACCCTCCCTTTCCTAAAACACTTGCAACAGTTTTGTTTGTCAAAAGAAATCTATTCTAACTACTTCATTCACAACATGCGTTCTGCAAGCTTCTGACAACAAGAAATTCCTCTTGTACTCTAAAATAGCTATGTCCTAGAACTCTTACTAAAAAGGCTAACCAAACTATTTATCATTTTCAAGTTCCCATCATTACTTGCGTCCAGACAAGACAAATAGAAGGCATATGCAGAGAATGGCATAACCATCTAGGGACAGTATAGGATGTCCATTTTAATATGTTGGGTCTTGATCCATTGGCTAAAGGTATAGGCAGGGTTCACACTCTTCAAGCTATCAACATGTACTCTGATGAGTTAAATAGAATGATGAGGGACTGGGCCGTCATGATGTTGGCAGAAGTCAAGATCTCAAGGACTCAGATATAATACAGAAGATGCAAATGCTTTAATTGCAGAATAAAATTGCAAATTAAATTTAAATACACATTTAATTGGAATTATGGTGTCTGGATAGTCTGCAGGGTAACATAGTAGATTTCAGTCAAATAAGTCAAAAAGCAGAGCCTGTCGGGGAATGACAGAATAACTTCAGACAAAAATTGTGCTGCAACTTCCAGAAGTTTTCTATTGACTTTTCTCTTAGGACAACTGAGAATCTTTGCTCAGTCTTCTTACTCTTGGATTGCCTTTTGGGTTTAGAAGATCTTCCATGTATTCTAAGAGTTCTATTCACTGTCTCTATCTTTTGGCAGGTGCGCTCTTTGAAAAAAATATATATAGGACATTTGCAAAAGAAATTCAAACATTTAGAGCAATAGAGCTTGTGTGTCAGACTCTCCCACTCCTGCTGCTACTGCAGCCAAGCAATACCCTAAGGAAAGTCAACAGTCAGCATCTCTGGGAGAGGAACTCCCCACCCCAAACACTGGTATTTTTTAAAGCTCCCCAAGTGATTCAATATGCAGTCAGAATGGAAAACCAATGGCAGAAATTATCCTAATTTGTTGGTTTCCTTGCCCAGAGGTTCCCAAACATGAGTGTTTAAATATTTGTTGGAAACGAGATTCCTAAGCACTGAGGGACTGAATCAGAATCTCTAGGGATGGGAGTAGGTGAAGGATGGGATTGTTGTTGGTAGTGATGGGGTGATAAAGAGCAGAAATCTGTATTGTAAGAGTACTTTACGGGAAATCACTTCATTTGACCATCCAGACTCCTAGGAACAGCTCTGGTGTCATGTTTTGGCTTGTTAAAATGAGTCATCTACTGGGTCATACCAGTTAGTTCAGATTGTTTTCCTTCTTACTGAGAATATTACCTTGATTTTGCTTGATGCAAAACAATCCAAGTTTGTTTTCTGTATGGCTTTTCTCTGTCAAATTCACAAGATAATGAAACTGCTTTGATCAAACTGTTAGGGTTTTGGAATTCCTTACCGGATATGCCCTGCAAATGCTCAGGCCATGTATTATCGTGAACCTGGAAGAATATAAAATTATCAAGTTTTTAAAAACTGAGCTCCATTACAGATGGAATTCTAGAACCCTACCATAGTGTATCACCCCACTTTTCTACTCTAGCCCCATGAACTAACTCTTCTGAAGATTCTCATTAGTAAGCATTAAAGACTACCCTCCTCTCCCAAGGGACCTCCAATGCTGGGGTGCCAATCACTGATACCACTTCTGGAGCAGGTCAACTTCCTGATTTCCAAATGTGTCTATTTCCATTGGCCAGCAATATTTTACCCTTTGTGGTTTTGTAGCACTCTTCCTCTATGACGGAAAAAGTAGAAAGGCACCCTCTGCATGTATCACCAGTCCTCTGAGACCAAGAACATTTCCTTTTCAGTGAAGAGGCTTATCCACTGTCAGAGAAGTCTGCTTCTCACCCACCACTGACTTCCTCTGCCTGGAGAAGATAGATTTTAAACTCCATAATTTGGGTGCTGACCTATACTGCTTCATTTTGTTCTGAGGCTGTCTCAGAATGGAATGACAGCTATGAGCCAACCTATCACTGTTGAAAGTAGAAAATCTGCATGAGTTGGGCAGAGTAGGTGTTGTATAAACACACTTCAATAAAGAACTTTGACTTGACCTAAGTCTTATCAAACAGCAACAACAGATGTTGGTGGCAGACAACTCTTAGTCCATAAACTCAAGAAAGAATTGTCTCGTAGCCCTGTAGAATAGAAATTATTTATCCCAGAAAACTTTTCTAGTTTGGAATATCCAAACTTTCTTTAGGAGATTGGCCCTACATTAGTGATGAAGATTGCCTACACTGACCTAAAACACTTGAAAACAGCTCAACTTTGTACTTGAATACATAGAGAAAAAGTGTTGGTAAATGGAACTTTTCAGGAAAAATAAAGATTAGAGTGAGTAACATCAAAGGGAAGAAGATACTGAATATTGACAATTTTCTAGGAACTCAGTTCATAGTCATAGAGAGCAGATATACAAAAATGAGGAAGCAATTGAGGGAAGAATTGCATCTTAAAAGCACTCATTTTATAATGCAGCCACCACAGGGCCACACAAAACAAAACAAAACATAAAAGGAATACAGAGGAACTTTAAAAATTGTTTTCTTATTTTCTTAAAAATACTACGGTCTTTAAGAGAAAATAAGACAGACATCATGAAAGGTAAAATAAATATACAGTAAAGTGCTTGATTAGATTCTAAGAAATTGGAGAAGATAGCAAATACTATAATGGTTCAGAGACTCTTTTGGTAAGGCATTGTCTTGAACCAAATGGGACATAGCTGGGCCTTTAATAAAATTATAGGTAAGACTTCAAAATAAAGAACTCGATGTACCATGAAAAAAAAAAATCAATGTTTACATTTATCATCATGATCCCACAGTCATTTGAAATAAAGAATAATAAAGAAGTTTTATATTTATATGTAGCCATTTTGAATTACTTTATCTTTATACAGCACATACTGGTTGGGTGTAGAAGCTCTATCAAATTCCATACAGATGTGAACAAGTCTTAGATTTCACTGACACCACTTTTAATCCAAAGGACCAAGCTTAACTCTAAGTAAGAGCTTCTGAGTCCCCATAGAAAGTCACTCAAGGAAACTGGTCTCATTACATGATGTTGACCATTATCATACAGCCTGATCCTGACTTATTCACCAAATTAGATTCCAAACAATGGGAAAAACTAAGTCTACTCTCGAAGAAAAATATTTTACGAGTAATGATGTTATTAAAAAAACATACTGCAAAAGTACAGCATAGGGAATACAGTGAATAATATTATAAAAATGTTGTATGGTGATAGGTGATAACTATATTTATTATGGTGAGCTTTGTGTAGTGTATAGAATTGCTTGATCACTATGTTATGCACCTTAAATTACTATAACAGTGTATATCAACTACACTTCAATAGTAAAAATATTTATGTAAAAGTTTTACAAATAAAAAACAAAACAAAACATGCTGCAGGACACAAAATTAGTCACATAAAAAGGAATTCCAGAAGGTTTCAAGCTGTGGCCACCACTAAAATAAATCCACCCTCTTACAATGAGTATGTGAAGGGAATACCCCTCGCTTTGGAACAATGACATTTGACATATATATTTTTTTTAATTCAAGCCCATTGTTCTTCAGTCATACCTGATGTAAATGATGTGATTTCAAGGTTTTCTTGGGCTCCTCAATTTTCTATCTGATTTAGGTTTGAAGAAAATTAGACCAAATCACTTCTTTTTTGCTTATCTTGATGATCCACAGTATTGAGACAAGGAATAGCACAGTGGAAAAGACATAAACCCTGGAGTCAAACTATATGAACCCAGGATGCTACCTGTGAACTGTGTGACTTTGTGTGAGTTGCTTAATGTATGTGAGCCTCAGACATGCTATCTGAAAATAGAGACAATATATAGTACACAACGAGTATATTACAAAGGCCACATCATCTGGTAGAGTCTCAATATACAAGAGTTACTCTTTTGGCATCATCATTGATATTTACTTGTATTATTATTTCTGACATGATTCTGGACAAATCATTAACTCTGTTCAGGCTTCAACTACCCTAGTTGTGCATGAGTGGGACCTTATGACAATCTCTTCACTTCCTTCCGGTTCTAAGATTTTATGCAGGAAATCACATCTGTCACCAATATAAACCACAAACACAAGTTATACATTTCTGCTGAGAAGTAGTTCTACTTCTGTATTAACGGAAATTTCACAATTGACTTAAGACCGAGTGGTGGAGGCAGAGGATTTGTCAGCTACACATTTCTCTAGAAACATACTCTCCAAGATGGGTTCTGGGTGAAAACCCAGTGTAGTTCTGAGGGTTTCCATAGGACTTCAGTTATTTATTTATACAATATTCACATTATTTTTAATGAGTTTCTCCAAAAGAGTGTATGTAAGTAGGGCCAGGGAAAGGGAAACAGGTTTTGGAAGCGAAGGGCCCTGATTGGATTTCCAGATCTCTCATAGTTCACTGTGTGACCCTGAATATCCCTTGTCTTATCTTCAGGAATAATCATTCCACTTTTAGAGGCACTTTGCATTGGCATTTGCGGTAGACCTGCCACATAATAAGGACTAGGTCCCAACTATCTTCTCTTCTCCACCCCATAGGAGCAGAGATGTTGCCGCAGTTTTCTTGGTCAAGAGAGCGGCCAGCACTAGAGAGTCAGATAACAGATGTTCAATAATCATTTGAACCACTTGAAGTTGAATTGGACACATGTATTTTCAGGAGTCAGTTGACTTCCAGAGAAAAATAAAACAGTTCATTTTAAAATAATAACAGTGAACCATTGACATTTTATTCCACATCTGGAATTAGGGAGGTTTTCTTTTTTTTTTAAGTTTATTTATTTTGAGAGAGAGACAGCACGCATGGGTGTGCAAGAGCATGAGCGGGGGAGGGGCAGAGAGAGAGAGGAAGAGAGAAAATCCCAAGCAAACTTGTGCTGTCAGCTGAACCACCCAGGCACCCCTTAGAATCAGGGAGGCTTAAAAGTGATATTTCTCACAGTGCTTGGACAAATGATCTTGGAGAAAGGAGTCCCCCTATCAAGTGTGTTTGAAAAAGCTGGTCTTCTGAGCATGTAATATACCCCAGTACCCTTCAAAAAACACACACTTGGAGATCCAGTGTGAACTATTAGGTTAAGGGCTCTGAAAATGCTGCAGCAAGAAACTTGTTTTGCTGGGTTTAAGCCATTATTTCCCAGTAGTATTTGAGCAGGGAACCCTTTGAACACAAGTGGAGAAATGTTATTTTTTCAAGAAAGGGAAAGGGAGTAATAAGTGTGTGTAATATGTTTGGATTTTTGAAAGCCATTATAGAATCTGTTTTAGAACTTGAGTCACTGTGGGGTTGGGCACAGTGTTTAGATGTGAATCAGAAGCTGAATAAGGCTTAAAAATAGAAAGCTCAATGTGGTTAATAAATGGGCACTACTATGCAGGAAATAATGTTCCCAGATACTTCAGGAGTCTTTACCCAGAAAGGTATTACCATTTACTATCTGGAGGCATTATAGACAGGAATGAGCCAGCATTGATCAGTAAGCAATAAATAAAGATTCTGGAATGAATAAATAAATAAATAATCCATGTTTATGACTGATACTACATTATGATTCATGAAATGACAAGACTAAGAAGAAAATAAATATTTTAAGACCTAAAAAGTCTGTATGTGGCAGATAAACTTTAATGTGAGTATTTAGGTCTAAATATCTAAAATTCATCTAATCAATACATATTTATTGAGTACCTATTATATACCAGGTAGGGTGTTGGATACTAGAAATAAAGCAATGGGGGAAAATCTTTGCCTGCATGAAGCTTATAGTCTATACAGGAAACAGACATAAATTAATAACAAAAGTGTCGAGTTGTGCCTGTAATAAGTCCCGCTAAAGGAGAGATTTGTGCCTTGATTTCTACTTTGGACAATGAGATCAGGAACCACATGTGCTTTATTCACTGTTGTCTTTCCAGCACCTAGCACAGAGTCTGGCATAGAGGAATTGCTCAATGGATCCTTACTGAATTGCTTGGATGAATGAATAAGTGAATGAATAAAGGAGAGTGTATAGTAGAAGGATATGACCTAGAGTTGTCAGAGAAGAGATTCCCTAAATGAAGCTGACTTCTGAAGGATGTTCATCTAGTAGAGAAGGGAGGGAAGACTATGCCAGGGAATAAATGTGCTAGTCAGGAAGCATGGGTCACATGAGGAGAGACAGGATGGCTGGCTGTCATTGTCATAAAGAAAGAGAGTCCAGGGCACCTGGGTGGTTTGATTGGTCTGGCTCTTGATTTAGGCTCAGGTCTTGATTCCACAGTCGTGAGATGGAGCCCTGTGTCTGGGCCTGCTTAAGATTCTCTCTCTCTCTCTCTCTCTCTCTCTCTCTCTCTCTGTCCCTCCCCAGCTCATGCACACAGGCTCTGTCTCTAAAAAAAAATGGAGTCATTTATGCAAGATGGGACAAGGATCTAAGCAGCAGGAGAGAGGTCCTCCAAGACCAATTAGGGAGTTCTGTTTTTATCTTAAGTTCAAAAGAAAACCACTGAGTACTTTAAGCCAAAGGAAGGGTAGCATAATCAGATTTGTTCTTACAATTGTTATTTTGCTTATTGAGTTGGGTGGGGAGGGAAGAGCAATAGGAGACAAAGGTACTACCTGGGAAGCTACTGCAATAATGTAGGTAAGAGATGATGGTGACTTGGATTATTGTAGCCATGGAGGGGCGGACGGAGTCAAGAGAAATCTAGAAGCTGAGCGACTGCACACATAGAAGGGCAGAGAGAAAAAGAAAAGAGAGGTATCAAGGAAGGCTGTTGGATTCCTGGCTTGCATGACCGAAGAGGTGGGGTGTCACTCACTGAGTTAGGAGGTCATGTGAGACCCGGGTGGCACGGGGACTCATGGGTTCAGTCGAACATATGGAATGAATGGTTACGAGTGAATAATTAAGGCCCAGGAAGGAGAATCAGAAAATATTCATTTGCCTCATTCTTTTTCATTTCCTATATAATTAGTGAGCACCTATTTTCAGCCAAGATTGTGGTAGTCGTTGCTCCCTATGGACACTGGCCAGTATGTATCCCTGAATTCTTGTTAAAAAGCCACAAAAAAATAAAAATGTGTAACTTTGTGTGGGGATGGATGTTAACTAAACTTATTGTGGTGCTCTTTTTCCAATACATACATATATCAAATTATTATGTTGTATGCTTTAATACCAAATTATATGTCAATCAAATATCAATAAAACTGGTGGTGGGAAAGCCAAAGCAGTGCTGGGCAGGTGAGAAATCGTTTTAGGAGTAATTATGCCTTCCCTGCACGGAGACTAACTGTATCTCCATCTCAGCATAGTGTTTTTAGCATTTTTCTCCTTTTAGCATTGTTCATGTTCAAGAAGCCCATAAGGAGCTGGAAAATGACCATATTAATGTGACGGAAATTTGTTGAGAATTAGAACAAATCTCCTGAAGGTTTACGTAAAATAATGAAAGCTGAGGAAAGAAAACGTAAAGTCTGAAGAACAACCAAAGATATATTTATAAATTAGCCTGGGGCCCCCTGAAGCCTGGAGAGAGAAGTTTACAACACATAAGAGAAGAAGATAGAGACGAGCAGAGATGGGATGAAGAATGGAGGCATTATCACCAGGTATATTAGAACAGGGCCTCTCAAACTTTTTTATTTTTAATTCCAGTGTACTTACATACAGTGTTATACTAGGTTCAGGTGTACAATATAATGATTTAACAATTCTATATACTACTCAGTGCTCATCACAATAAGTGTGCTCTTAATCCCTTTCACCTAATTTACCCATCCTCCCTTGACAAAGAGGCAAGAATAGGCAATGGGCAAAAGACCGTCTCTTCAACATATGGTGTTGGGAAAACTGGACAATTACCTCAAAGAGAATGAAACTGGACCACTGTCTTACACCATACACAAAAATAAACTCAAAGTGGATGAAGGGCCTAACTGTGAGGCCTAAAACCATAAAAACTCTAGAAGAGAGCACAGACAGTCATTTCTCCGACATTGGGCATAGCAACATTTTTTCTAGCTATGTCTCCTCAGGCAAGGGAAACAAAAGAAAAAATAAACTATTGGGACTACATCCACATAAAAAGCTTCTGCACAGCCAATAAAACTATCAACAAAATGAAAAGACAGCCTACTGAATGGGAGAAGATCTTTACCAATGACATATTCAGTAAAGAGTTAGTATCCAAAATATATAAAGAGCTTACACAACTCAACACCAAAAAAACCTCGCAAATAATCCAATTAAAGAGGGGCAGAAGACATGAACAGACATCTCTCAAAACTTTAATGTGCGTTGGTATCAGTTGGGAAATTGTTAAAGTCCCAATCATAGTTCAGTAGATCTGGATGGAGCCTAAAATTGCGCCTCTCTACCAAGCTCCCAGGTGATGCTGGTACTGAGTACGGCAAGGGTTTAGACTAGCAGATCTTAAAGGGCCAGAAGAACACTGAGTCCGGGTTCCACAGTGTATTTTCTTTTAATTTTATTTTTATTTTTGATAGAGAGAGAGCGAGCAAGCCAGGAAATTGCCGGGGACAGGGGGCGGTGCAGGGACAGAGGATCCAAAGCAGGCTCTGTGCTGACAGCAGCGAGCCAAGGCGGGCTCGAACTCAGGAATGGTGGGATCCTGACATAGGGTAGAGTCCGATGCTCCACTGACTGAGCCAGCCAACCTTGCATGGCTGGTTCCACCACTTATTAACCGTGTGCCCTTAGTGAAGCAACTTGGCCTCGCTAAGCCTCAATTTCCTCATCTCTAGTGGAGAGTAATAATAGTACATTCTTCATAGGGTTACTGTGAGGATTAATTGAAATAACTGTGGGCCTATAACAAGTATTTCCTGCATGTTAACTGTTAGTATTATTAGTATTATTAAAGTCATAATTCCGGGAGGTGGTTAAGACTGAAAGCACAAAGTAGTTGAAGAAGGTTTTAGGTAACTTAAAACCATCTGGTGGATCCACAAAATGGATTAAAATGGATAAAAATGTTTGAAACTGAGGCATATCACTATGGCATATGATTACTGAGTTTAACTTATCAGATACATTTTACATTTTAGGTTCATTATTTCTCATTAGTCCATCCAACAACTGCCTGTCCAAATACCAACGCCAATAAAACAGAATTATACCAATCTCTGGACATAGAGGACTTAAGCTGACAAAGGCATCCATGGGAGAAAAGTCAACTTCAGGACTATCATAAGAATATGTTTGTGCTCAAATAATTTCATGCTTCTATAATAATAGAAATTTCCCCTCCATTTGTCTTCCAGTGCAATGCTTTTATGTCCAACATTAGTGATGCATAAATTACCCAGATTAGAAAGGACATAGAGAGAAGAGGACATAATTTATCTCCTTGAACATACAATGGATTTAAAGGGAGCTCTGACTCTTTCTAGTATAGTGTGTGCCCCAAAGGTCCTCCTGGAATCCAGGGGGAGATAAAAGTCCTTCAAAAATAGTTTACTTATTGACATCAGTAAATCTGAAGTAAAACAATTAAGTGCTTTCAATTCATTTTATCACAAACAATTATGCATTGAGAACCAGCTATATGCCTGCCAATGTCCTAGGAGTTGTGCAAGGGCAAGAAATTTAAGTCAGTTCCTAGGCCCAAGAAATACATGATTGGTTTTTCAGACAGGTCATATACACACAAAACACAACAATGTACAGGGCACCATGTGACTGATTACCAAAGTGGCATTCATAAGAGGTACTAAAGGAGAATAAACATGAGAATGATCAGAGTTAGTAGAAAATATCATCTGAGGAAATAGCACCTGATTTGTGCCTTGAAGAGTAACTGAATTTGTATAAAGCTAGAAGTTGGAAATTCATTATTGGCTGACGCAGCAAGAACAAGTTTGGGGTAGGAGTGGTGAAGCAATATGGCATGATTTTGTGTCTGCAGAAAACAATGGAAAATTAAAATGCAATACGCATTCAGTATGGTGGGGCAGTGTCATAAGAAGATTTTGACAGTCAGTTGAGGAGGCTGGAATGGGAGAGGGCAATGCATTACAGGAATGCACATGAATGTGTGTATAGTAATATATGTGTGCATATATGTGTATTTACTTAATAGTTAGAAAAATTATTGAAACTGCATTTTCAATGTAACACCAACTGGTAATGCGGACATATATACCCTGTATCCATAGCGTGGAGCACCTAAACTTTGTCAACGCTCTACTCTCCTACCTAGGAGCTCATATTTGGCAATCTATATAAATATAGATAAAAGGATTCTTTGGTCTGGGAACCTTTTTTTTTTTTTTTTTTTAGTTTAGTTTTATTTATTTTGAGAGAAAGAGAGAGCATCATATAGAAATTGTATGCCCTTCAATTCCCTAATTATAAACAATGATCTGTAGAAGACCACTGATGTATACCTCTGAGCAGCTAGTCACAAGACTTCATCTGCGTAGGCTAAGGGCTATGGAAACAGATCTGATCTTGTCTGATCTTCTGTGTGTACTCAGTGATCCGGACAACATGATTCTTGTTTGGCCTGAAATGTCCATTTCTTGCTTCAGAGTCCTTATTTCTAAGTCTAGGTCACTACTCATGTTACCTCTAAACATCATCTTTACTCATCTTTATTGATCAAGTTCTTCATAAAGTTCTGCTTCCCTGCAGTAGGTTCCTTAAATTCTGACCGTGGCTTTGCTGCACTAGATTCTATGTCTACGTGTGCCTTCCCTCTGGCAGCTGTGTTTCCTCTGGGAGAAGAGTGGTCTTCTGTCTGCTGTGGCAAGCAACAGTCACTTCTTCTTGTAGTGAGAACTGAAACCAGAACCACCATATGCCATTTCCTGGACACTTCCTATTAAAGTTCCCTTCCCTCACCCACAGAAGCTGTAGTTTAGTGGTTACAGGCAACAGGTTCTTGGATTTGAGCGTCAGCATTGCAACTTACCAACTGCACATTCTTGGACATGTAGCATTTCTACACATCAGCTTTCCTTTTTTTAGAGCAGGATAATAATAGTGCCAACCCGTGGAGTTATTGTGAGGATTAACTAAGTGAATCAATATAAAGGGATTTAGAAAGTTATTTGGTACATAACAGGTACTCACCAAAGGTTTCTTGTGATTCTTATCTTGTTATTAAATCTCTTTTGCCCCAGTATCATGTAGATTACATAGCACAGCACTCATTCACTCATTAAGTTTCTCCAAGTAAAGTAGGTTCTAAAATTACAATCTTTATCATTATCATTTAACTAGGTGTTTGACTATTTCCATGCATATTTTTTCCGTGTTGGTATGAGTGACAATACCAAGTGTGAGAGAGTACTACGTTACTGTTCAGTGGTAACCTAACTATTTGGGAAAAATTCTTACTGAGGATTGAGAAATGATTAGCACTTGATGTAATTGACAAAACCGCCATGTCAAAGTGAATGAAATCTGACATTCCTAAATGCTTTCGTGGCTATAAAACTTCTAAATTTACATAAGACCCATCAACTAGTCCATCAGCTAGTTGACACATCCCTGAACCCCGACTCGAGGGTTAACTGAAACAATGTAAAGCAATGTAATTCTTATTGATGTTCTTGTTACAGAGATGAGATTTTTGTGTCTGAAAAAATCAAAAAGCAATACAAAATTGAGGGTATTATGGAAGGTCAGGAAGGAGTGAAAGGGATGTAGAATAAATATCAGGAAACATTTATGAACAGTAAATGCTATTAGAATGGGGTCATTACAATCTCCTTCCCCAAGGGCCCTTAACGAATGTGGATTTAGATGTAATCCTGTTTTAGCTCAATAATTCAATGCATACCTTGGCAGCAAAGGGAGTGGATTTGATTATCTTGTTAAGGTTCTTTTGGTCCTCCGATGCTATAATTCTGAGAGAGAAACTTCTGGTATTCCTGAATCTCATGTTTCTCAATTAAAAATAGAAGAATGGTAATGCTAAACTGTGTTACATTGCTCTGAGGTCTTAGTGCTAAAGGTATTATAAACAGCATGGATGCAATGTATTTATTACTAACTGGAGAAATTGGTGATTTGAAGAAAAAGGAGGCACTCTGTAATTTTTAGATGTTAAGTCTTTCTTAGCATTTTCTAATTTTAGAAACGTTTACCTGTAAACAAAAACATCCTATAATATTTTAGAAACATGTTATAGCTATTTCAGTAAAGTTTTCCTTAAAGAAGAATGTTGGCTAAGGAAACAAAAACTAAACTCTTAAGACTGAACCAACAGGTATTTATTTTTAAAAGTGCATAATCATCTCTCAGGTATTTATTTTTAAAAGTGCATAATCATCTCTCAGTAAAACGTAACAGTGGAGATGCTACCCTCCCCGCCAAGGTAGAGAATCCACAAGAAATGTGCTACTGACTTAATGAATAATCCAGCTTTGATTTCAAGTGACACTGTGCATAAACTTAGAAAATTATTAAAGCGGTCCTTTATCTTTCTACTATGACCTTATAGAGAAAATTGTTTGCCCCTTATATTCATTTGAAAATCATTTACTGAGCACGTGATATATGACCAAAGCTGTGTTGGATATGACCTAAAGAGAGATAATAAAAAATAAACAAATCAGAAACTGTGGGATAATATGCATTGTGGTGAAAACAGAATGATTGCATAGGACTTGTCTGGGCAAGGGGTCCACTTTAAGTTGAGAAATAAGACTGTGCTCCATCTGGTTCCATTCCGATTAATTTCTCCTCAGTGTCCTGCTCTGCTCTACACCACCGTAGGGCTGACCTTGGCAGGTCACAATCCACAGGCTTTTATGTTAGTTAAGTTATGGCTGGGCGGCTTAATCAACGAAATCACTGACCTGAGACTGGAACACTGGAAGAGGGGAGACATCAGAGCGTTTCTCCCTTCTTTCTCTGAGCTGGGTGATGTCTTCAGTGGAAGTTCCATCTCCTCCCTGGCTCTTACCAGTCATTCCCAATGTGGTTCTAGCTTATGCTGTGGTCCCAGGCTTCAGTGAACCTACCTTCTCTTTTTGTCCCTCCAGCCTAAGGCTGGTTGTGGCTTTCTGCAGTTGTGAATCTCTGGGTTATTTTGCTGTCTCTTTTTTGGCTTCTTAGCAATTCCACCACATAGGTAGCCAGTACTATATGCTAAATTTCCTGTTTTAAATACTTAGGAGTGGTTTCATTTTCCTGGGTGAACTCCGACTGTGCTAAGGTATCAGATAAGGCTAAACTGAAGAAGTTAGATTTAAAATAGAAACTGGAGGGGGATCTGGGTGGCTCAATTGGTTAAGCATCTGACTCGGTTTTGGTTCAGGTCATGATCTCACAGCTCATGAGTTCAAGCCCTGCATCTAGCCCTGTGCTGGCATCACGGAGCCTGCTTGGGATTCTCTCTCTCTCTCTCTCTCTCTCTCTCTCTCTCTCTGTCCCTCTCCTGCTTGCACTGTCTCTGTCTCTCTCAAAATAAATAAATAGGCTTAAGTTTAAAAAATAATAATAATAATAAGATAGTAACTGGAGAACTAAAAAGACTCTAGTCATCTCTTGCTCTAGAAGGAGGTCTAGGCTGATAAACATGAAAGTCCAGAAAGCACAAAAAACCTTGGCCTCTTCAAGGAGGATAAAGTAAGCCAGTGTGGCTGTACCATCATGTGAGAATTTAGCGATCAGCTAAAGCCAGAGAAGTAAATAGATACAAGATCACATATTTTGCTATTCTAAGTGTGAGAAAGATGGACAGACATGCTTTGATTTGAATTTTTCAAAGATTACTCTGATTACCTTGTGGATAATGCATTCAGTGTTGGAAGGGAAGATAGTCCAGAATAGAAGCCAAGAGGCTGAAGAAAAGAAGGCAGGTTTACAGAGTTTTATAGACAGAGTTGACCCAGCTCACTAGCGATATCAACATCAAGGACAAGAGAAAGTTAACTAAGGATGACTTGGTTAAATTTTGATCTGAACAACCAAGTGGATGCTGGCATTCTCAGCTGAGAGAAAGAATGAGGAAGGAACAGGTTGAAAGAAGGGAAAGAAAGAGAATGAAGAGTTCTGTTTTGGTCCTGTTAGATTGAACTGCCTCTTAGACCTTCAAGCAGAGATGTGTAAGAGGCAATAGGTCTATGAGTCTTGAGTTAAGGGAGAGATTAGAGCTGGAGATATAAGTTTAAGAATTGCTGGCATATGAAATGGTTTTAAAACCACAGATCTGGATAACATTGCCTAAGACAAGAGTGAAATTGGAAACAATTTATCACAACCCATCAGTGATTGTTCTAAACACAGGACTTTGAAGGAAAAAGTCATTAGACATAACTATTTAAAAAATAGAATTTCTAAAAAGCAAGTAGAAATGCTTTGTATGTGTGTTAAAAAAGAATCCGAGAATCTGAAGCCCAGCTCTGCACAATTAATTTGATTAATGTAGACAGCTTTTCAAATAATATGGGACACATAACAGATGCCTGAGTGGTCTTTGCCATTTACATGGTCTAAGTGAAACAGAAGCTAATTAGGAACTTCTTCTTTCAAAGACATAAAATTTCCCAGGAAATCAATCGTAGTTGATGCATTGTCTGAAATGGGTACACAAATATCAACTGACCCTGAATATTACAAAGCTTTACCAATTTATCTTTCATTTCTGCCATCCCTACCAGGGCAAGTAATGCATCTTTCAGACACTCTTGAGTATATACTGAGAAATCTTCAGCTTCTTATCTGGACCACCTTCCCCCTTCTGAGCAGCCCTTCCCAACCCCTTCAAATGTGTCCTGACTGCCATTCCCCAAGTAGCAGCTTGTCCTATTACCTGGAAATCCTACAATGGCTTCTTACTCCTTCCTCATTACATCAATGGCTCTAGTCCTCCACAAGAGCATCCACATGGCCTTACCTGAAATCCCAACCTCTCCAGCATCTTCTAAACAACACTAGCTGCTTATGTCAATAGGATACTAGATGGCTTCGTATAAAATAGGAGTGCTGCACTTTGTTCAAAATGTATTTTTAAACATTCATGGAATAAAATATGTAGCCCCTGCATAAAGACTAAAGTTTAGTTTAAAGATTTAGAATTATTAGAGAGGGTGCATGGCGTATTGAGTACTGAGTATAGAGAAAAGGAAAGTAAACTGTATGAGTCAGTCATGTGTTCACTTGCTGTGTTTTTCCTCATGGAAAAAAAGGCATCTCAGAGTTGGAGGATGGCTTTAGCAATATAGAGAGTGGGATTTTTTCCCCCTACTTTTGTAATCATGAGAAGAAAAAGGGAAAAAACAAAGGCATTCTAAGTGTGGATGGAGAAGCCATAAATATAAGTTTTCCCAAAGATCATAGGAAAACTATTTCCAAAAGAGAAATACAAATGTTGAGAATGGAGAAGCAGGGGAAAACCATCAAGAGGTCTCAAAATAAACACCAGATAAAAGCAAGGAAATGTTTATACCTCATACACCGCAGCTGGGTACACACAGGTGAGAAGAAAAGAGAGTCCTGGACAGGACAGTTAAGTGTAGCACGATAAACAAAAAAATAAAACAATTTTATTATTTTCATATTAATTATTCAAGTTATATGCACACCCATAATTTTAATTATTACTCTTACATATACATATATAACTGTAATTGTGGGCAGCAGAATTTCTCTTAAAGAGAGGAGCTATCTTTGTCTAGGAAAATACCTTGAAATGCTTCTTTGGGTGGAAAAATGAGCCTCCTGCAAAAACATGATGTATAAAATGGCAGGTTGGTTTTTTTTAAACATATTAGATAAGCTGTTCTTCACAAACAGCTAACAGTTATTCAATGATTGGGGTAAGAAAGAAAAGTAAAGAGGGAAGGAAGCTTAGAGGAAAAAAGAAGGGTTAAAACCCACAGCAAGCGGCAGGCCTATAGAAGCAGGGCTCCATGACACAGCCCAGGGAATACGGTCGATGGTATTATTTTCTTTTTATTGTTTATTTATTTTTGAGAGAGAGAGGGAGAGACAGAGAGGGAGAGAGAGAGAGAAAGAGTGCGAGCGGGGGAGGGGCAGGGAGCGAGGGAGACACAGAACCCGAAGCAGGCTCCAGACTCTGAGCTGTCAGCACAGAGCCCAACACAGGGGCTTCAACTCTGAAACCATGAGGTCATGACCTAAGTGGAAGTCAGACGCTTAACCGACTGAGCCACCCAGGCGCCCCTAGTGGCTAGTATTATAACAGTGTTGTATAGTGATATGGCAGCTAGCTGGTGGTGAGCACAGCATAACTAGAGTTGTGGAGTCATCGTGTTGTACACCTGAAACTAATGTAACATTGTGTGTCAATTACACTTCAATTAAAGAAAGAAAGAAAGAAAGAGAGAGAGAGAGAAAGAAAGAAAGAAAGAAAGAAAGAGCGAGCAGGGGATCTATGAGAGAGCCCGGGGTGGGGACGTTGGGGCTCATTTATGAACAGAAGTTTCAATACTCAATTTAAAGTCATCTGTAATGCTGCAATAGAAATGCCCTGCATGGGGCGCCTGGGTGGCCCAGCAGGTTGAATGACCCACTCTTGAGGATGGTTCAGGTCACGATCCCATGGCTGGAGGGAAAGAGCCTCGCCCAGCTCTGTGCTGACATTGCAGAGCCTGCTTGGAATTCTCTCTCTCCCTCTCTCTCTCTCTCTCTCTCTCTCTCTCTGCCCATCCTCCCAATAAATAAATAAACGTTTAAAAACTGCCCTGCATTACCCAAAACCTTCAGTAAAGTCGGCGGAGGGTTTTAGAAAATAACAAAGTAACAGGCTTCATTCAAGTTTAGAAAGGCCTGGAGCAGACACAAAAGAGCTTTAGTTGATGGCGGTTGCGGGGGAGGGGTAAAAGCCTCTTCCCCCCACCACACCACCAATATTGGGAGGAACAATAAGAATAAGGAATGAGAGGGGCGCCTGGGTGGCTCAGTCGGCTAAGCATCCGACTTCGGCTCAGGTCACGATCTCACTGTCCGTCGGTTCGAGCCCCGCGTCGGGCTCTGTGCTGACGGCTCAGAGCCTGGAGCCTGTTTCAGATTCTGTGTATCCCTCTCTCTGACCCTCCCCCGTTCATGCTCTGTCTCTCTCTGTCTCAAAAATAAATAAACGTTAAAAAAAAAATTAAAAAAAAAAAGAATAAGGAATGAGAAAAAAAACTGCTTTTTATTTAAATCTTAAAGAGATGACCCCCTTGATCTTTGGATTGCATAAGCAGTGATTAACAATACTCAAATTCTTTGGGAGAAATTATTTAATTTCCAATGCAGCTATTTTCATGTCTGGTGTTATACCTGCATATTTACAGCTTACAAAAACAGTAATTCATATCTCTGTTGAAATCCTTATTTTTTAATTAAAGAGTTGCCATCTCTGTAGGAAAAAGAATAAAGCATTGACAGGATTGTGGATGAAATGTTGGGGGAACTTAGCACGTACATCTTAGGAGTTACTTCTTGCTGGCACATTCTTCACCAGGCAGGAATTTTAGCCATAAACAATTACTGATGCCTGTTTCTAGCTGCATAGACTTTTAAGAATCTTTTTTAAACTGTGACTCTTCTATCCAGATGGAAGATATTCACTGAAATGCAGAAGTCTGTATAAAATCTCAGGGTGTTATTTACTCCCCTATAACTGAAAGTACCATATTGTGTGCTATATTGTGTGAGATTTTAAAAACGTGGCAAATGTTGGACCCTGGTGTCTCTGCCTTAAACCCTGCTAGTGATCCCTGATGCTCTTATCAGTTAACTACTGAGGATTTCAGTATGCTTTCAGTATAAAATGCTTTCAGTAGTTAACTGAAAACTCCCGGTGCTTTTTATTTTTTTTATTTTTATGTATTTATGTATTTATTTATTTTTATTTATTTATTTTTTTCCCCGGTGCTTTTTTTTTTTAAAAAAATCCTTTGCCATTGGTTTCTAGATTTCCATTCAAGCATCTCTGTTTGGCATTAATGAAAGTCAGTACCTGAATTCTGATGTATTGTTCAGAAAACTGGAATTTATCTTCATTGGCCCGAGAATGGTGTAACAATGGATAGGTTATTTTTACTTTGGTCATGGATTCTTGGGTCCTACAGCTCGGAGCTCTGCCGCCATAAGCAGAACCTGGAGCCCCTTTGCCTTTTCCTTATTTGTGCAGTGAGGGAAGTCAACAATTAACTTTAAGATTTCTTGGGGCACCTGGTTGAGTGTCTGACTTCGGCTAAGGTCATGATCTCGTTTGTTGTGGGTTTGAGCCCCACATCAGGGTCTCTGCTGTCGGATCCTCTGTCCCTTTCTCTCTCTCTCTCTGTGCCCCTCCCCACTCACTCTCTCTCTCTCTCTCTCTCTCTCAGACACAAATATATAAAATATTAAAAAAAAGAGTAGATAAATATGCCTCCTTCGATTACAACTTTCTGAAGGCAAAATCTGTGCCTATTCCCTCAGTGGTCTTTATTTTTTATGTACAGTAAAACAGACTCTAGTGACGATAGTCCCAAAACGTTACTCATGAGAAAGGATGTTCAAATTTACTCCTTTCCAAATGCTGTATATTCTTTCATCACAAATATCACATCTTGAAAAAGTGGAGCAGATGAATGTACAGGTGGTGCAATGAATTATCAGGATGAGTGTTTCCATGAAAACACATTCCCTACTTTCTCTGTATTATGGCAGCCGCTGCTGAGGTTGTTCTCCAGCAAGCCAAGTATCATGATGTGAGGACTCAGGGGATTCGGTGCTGAGCTTGCCAGAAACTAAAGCTTTAGAGCTAATAAATAGGTCATCTTCAGTCCTATGAAATGTGAAGCAGGATCTTGAGTGCCTTTTAATAGATGATATAACCTGTCCTCTATTAATGGGCGTTTAGACTGATTCCAATCTTGATAGTATAGATAATGCCACCATGGATACTTCCGGATAAATGTCTTTGTGAATACATTTGTATGTGTATAGGATATGCATATGACCTTCATTTGGTAGCCATATTATCAAGGTGTATGAGGACTTTTACACAAGTGATTAGCCAAAAGTAGTTGGGCTACATATGAGTTGCAACCAATGCCCCGCACCATTCTTTTTGTCAGTAGAATGTCCTTGAAAGTTACAACGGAATAGTAAGAGAAAGCCAGGTTGATTCGAATATTTTAATATCTACAAGAGTTATTTTTGGAAGCATCTTTAAAGAATGCAGCTTTCTATCAACTTATACTGCCTATGGAGTTAGATTATACATACATATATACAGGTTCGGTCTTAAAACTCAAAAAAGGAAAAAAAAAAGGCCAAATCTCTCAGATAATCAATTAGATAGAAGATATGAGGTCCTTATAACAGACTGTGGACCTCCATGACACGAGGCAAGAGGACTAAAATACCAGCTTTCAAATTATGAAGTCCCTGTTGTAAACTATCAGAATGTTCTATCAGGATTTAGTGACTCTCTTGACTTAAATTTCTGTTGTTATGTAACTTCAAGCAAGCTAATTAGAAATGCAACTCCAAAAATGATATTAGATGACATAATTCCTTTAGGAGATTGCATTTGTCAACCCTAGAAAACTTTAAAATTAAGTATAGAAGTGTTTAAGAGAATCAAAACAATCTTACTAATGCTTTTGGCTAGGTGATATATCTGTTTGGTAATTATAAAATACTACTAATGTTTAAGGGAACTTGAGATATTAAAATGAAAGACCAGATAATTCCAATTTAAAATGCATAATGAAATAGTTGATATAGACTTGCAATCTGTAACTCACACATAATGTTTATGAAAGCTTTGAATATGAAACAGGATTAAACATCAGTATGTTTCTGTGTTTTTTTTTAAGATTTTAAAGACTCTTACATGGGAAATTTTTCAGACAGATAATTGATGTACTTAAAAAGGAAGCTGAGCAGATTAAATTAACAAAATTAGCTCAAAATATATGCAGAAATTTAGTCAACTAAGTCTATAAATGTGATCATACACATTTCCAAATTCCCCTAGGGGTGCCGGGGTCTCAGTCAGTTAAGAGTCCCTCTCTTGGTTTCAGCTCAGGTCATGATCTCACAGTTCATGAGTTCCAGCCTGGAGTCGGGCTCTGCACTGGCAGTGTGGAACCTGCTTAGGATTCTCTCTCCCCTCTCTCTCTGCTCCTCACCCATTCTCTCTCTCAAAAATAAATAAATAAACATTATTTTTAAAATTCCCCTAAAAATCGTTACTAAAATTATCTAGCTTTACAAATAGAAAAAAAAAATTGGAAACTGAATTTAAAAAAACTTAAGTAAGAAGTACAGATTTGGATTTTTAACTTTAACAAATTGAATGCTAAATTTTTAAGCAAAAGCAAACCTCTGATTAGTCTCTTCCATATACAAAAGCCACTTTAGGACAAAAGCATTCACATTTATTTTATTTTTTTGAGTTTATTTATTTATTTATTTTTTTTGAGAGAGAGAGAGCACAAGCAGGGGAGGGGCAGAGAGAGAGAGAGGGAGAAAGAGAATCCTAAGCAGGCTCTGCACTGTCAGTACAGATCTCACAAACCGTGAGATCATGATGACCTGAACCGAAATCCAGAATTAGATGCTCAACCGACTAAGCCACCCAGGCGCCCCCAAACATTCACGTTTTAGAATTGCTAACTGCGATAGCCCCCTCTGGCACCAATTCATTAGGTCTAAGAAACAAATTTTTTTAAGTTTATTTATTTATTTTGAGAGAGACAGGGAGTACAAGTGGGGGAGGGGCAGAGAGAGGAAGAGAGAGAGAATCCTAAGTAGGCTTCACAGCCAGCACAGAGCCCAACTCGGGGCTCGATCCCACCACCTGTGAGATCATGACCTGAGCCAAAATCAAGAGTCAGACACTTAACTGACTGATCCACCCAGGCACTAAGAAATAAAAATTTTAAAAGGAGGTCCTACACATAAATAAGAACAACCCATTAGGAAAATTGGCTAATTTCTAAGGAAATGAATGCAAACAACCAAAAAAAAAAAAAAAAAATGAGAACGTATGTAACCTCACTCTCAGTTAAAAATAGGGGAAAAATCAAAAGTGTGGTCCCATACAATGTTGGTAACAGCTCTGAGATACAGGAATTCCCAGTGAAAAGGTAAACTAGAACTACTGTTTTGGAAGACAAGTTGTCAAAAGTATCATGTTTTAAAATGCATATATCCTTGGACTTGATATTCTACTACCAGGAACTTATCCTGTATACATATTTATGTGTTCACAAAGGCATTCATCCAAGAATGTCCATTGCAGTATTGTTCATATTTTAAAAAATTGGAATGGCCATCAGTAGAGGACAGGTTAAATATGTTATAAAATCCATGCAGTGGCTTAGCATACATCCATTCAAAACAACAAAGTAGTTCTTTGTGTATTGATATATAAAAAACTTCAGTTATGTTAATTAAAAAATAAATAATATAAACCAAGTACAGAGCAGCTGTATGATATACTCCCAATATCTACTGGAAAGAAAAAGAATATTTGTATGTGTATATATATATGTGTGTGTGTGTGTGTGTGTGTGTGTGTGTGTTAATGCATATGCAAAGAAAATTTCTGAAAGAATATAAGCCCACTCTTTTTATTTATTTATTTGTTTTGAGAGAGAGAGAGAGAGAGAGCAAGTGGGGGAGAAGGGTAGAGTGGGAAAGAGAGACAGAGAGAGAGAATCTTAAGCAGACATCACATTCAGCACAAAGCCTAGCATGGGGCTCAATCCCACAACACTGGGATCATGACCTGAACTGAAATCAAGAGTCAGATGCTCAACAGAAGGAGCCAGCCCAATAAGGATGCTCTTAAAGGTGATTGACTATAAGGAAGATGTATTAGTTTCCTGGGGTTGCTGTAGCAAAGTACCATAAACTGAGGGGCTTACAATAACAGAAATTTATTCTCTCACCGTTCTGGAGTTGAGAAATCAGAAATCAAAGTGTTGGCCAAGTTTATTCCTCCTGAGGGCTGTGAAGGAGAATTGGTTCCATGCCTTTCTCCTAAATTCCAATGAGGGCTGGCATTCCTTGGTGTTCCTTGGCTTGTAGATGCAGCTCTTCCATCCCTGTCTCTATCTTCACATGACCTGTCTCTAAGTTTTCACATGGCCTTCTTCTTATGAAGACAATAGTCATATTGGGGTATGGCCCATGCAACTCCAGTAAGACCTCATCTTAATTAATTACATCTGCAACAACCTTATTTCCAAATAAGGTCACATTCTGAAGTTTTGGGGTTATGACTTTAACATAGCTTTTAGGGGAGACAAATCAACTCATAACAGAAGGATATGGCCATCTGAACTTAGAGAAAAAGCTAAAAACTATTTAATAAGACTACTAGTTAAGTGGTGCATGGGTGGCTCAGTCAGTTAAGCATCCAACCTTTGATTTTGGCTCAGGTCATGAGTTCACAGTTCATGAGATGGAGCCCCACATTGGGCTCTGCGCAGAGTCTGCTTGGGATTCTCTCCTCTCTCTCTCTCTCTCTCTCTCTCTGCCCCTCCCCCACTTGCATGGGTGCTCCCTCTTGCTCTCTCTCTCCCTCAAAGTAAACGAACTTAAAAAAAATAAGACTACTAGTTAAGTGATAAAGGCATGATTAAGTGCTAGTATGGTTCTGATCCCTTCTAAGACAAACATTTGGACAACAAATACCAGGCTTTGTAAACAGATTGTCCAAATCTCAACATGCAGCATTCAGTTAAATGTAATGATGTTTCCCTCCCCTACTCAGAAGACTTCCTTTCTGTTGAAAACAACACGAAGTCAAAACTCAATTTCCCTCAAGTGATATTTTTATTTCATGGAGTCTCAGAGACAAAAAGGGCCTTTAGGGACCTTTCTGTATACACCTGCAATGCTTCACAGTATCTTCAGTAAGAGGCCAGTCTCTGCCTGAACATCTCTAGGAAGGAAAAACCCAGTGCTCCCTGGAGCAGTCCTCTCTGTGGCAGCCTTTTCTGGTGGTTAGATTCTGAGCCAAATTCTGCCTCCCTAAAACTTTCACCATACTGTCTTTGGTCAACCATCTGAGCTTTGCAAAATTGCATACATATTTTATATTTTAAATTATATATACATAGGTAAATATGTGTAAGTGTGTATTTTATAAAATGTCCTAAAAATATTTTTAAATATATGAAAAATATATTTACATTCATTTAAGTTTCTAAAACCTCTGGGGACATCTTTGGGCTCCGTTCCATGTCTTACCTGAGTGAAAATTATAACCCAATGCCATAGAGGCAAGTAGCAAAAATTAAAATTATAGAATTAATAATTAGGTACAGGAGAAGTTGTGCCACAAGCAGAAGCATTGAGAAATAGCAATCAGCTATCTAAAAAACGATTCACTGGCCAGAGTCTCACTGATAATCAATTCTTGCAAATACCTCTGCCGCCAGAAAATGCTCATCGTGTAATTTGACTAACATTTTTATAAGAAAATACCCAATATAAGTATAATAATTTTCTTTGAAAATTCAACTCATATTTCCTGGATGTTCCTAAAGAGATATATTCTCCTGGGGAGAATGGGAAAAACAAAAAAAGCAACTTCAGGTGCACAAAGAAGAGCTGAAAGCTTTGAAAATAATAAGGGGGATTTTGTGGGAATTTTGCCCAAGACATCTCTGAGAAAACTTACACACTTCAGGCAGCTTGGACAAGGCATGAATTCTGCATATGAAAGGGTTCCATGAAATGGTGACAAATTGTTCCATTCACAGTTACGCTGCCAGGTTTTGTCACACAGTACGAGAGACATTAATAAATATATGTCAGCTTGTCATTCCCTCACGAAATACCCCCTTCACCCAAATAAATCGGCTCCTTTGAGGCTACAATGGCCATCTTTGTCTAAGAAATACTCGCTCAATTTGTAGACCCACGCTGTTTGCTTGGGGGTACCAGTCCACACAAACACAACGATGACGCTTCTTTGGAAATAGGAAATATCTCCATAGCGCCCAGAGGTGCTGCAGGAAAGTGTAATCATGAGTCACTTGGACGGTCAGTGACTGTCAGAAAATCAAAGCTAGTGTATGACTAAGATGAAGTTCTAATAAAACAAACGGAGCTCAATATGACAGTAACTTGGCCACCCAATTGCTCAGTGAGGTAGCTCAGAAAAGTGAGCGTCCAATTTGCCCTCTTCCTTTCATTAATTGTAAAGGATGGCATTTCTTCATTACTTCTATCATTTATTTATTTTTTTTCCTTCATGCCTGTATGTATGTATGTATTTATTTATTTATTTATTTTTATACTCTTTTTTTTTTTCAATATATGAAATTTATTGTCAAATTGGTTTCCATACAACACCCAGTGCTGGTCCCAAAAGGTGCCCTCCTCAATACCCAACATCCACCCTCCCCACCCTCCCACCCCCCATCAACCCTCAGTTTGCTCTCAGTTTTTAAGAGTCTCTTATGCTTTGGCTCTCTCCCTCTCTAGCCTCTTTTTTTTTTTCTTCCCCTCCCCCATAGACTTCTGTTAAGTTTCTCAGGATCCACACTTCCATCATTTAAAGAAATGTCCCGTGATAATTAAGGCCTAGACGTGATAACCTCATGTTAAAAAAAAAAAAAAAGTGTTACTTAAAATATAAAAATTCTACCTTTACAATAATATTTACAACTGACTTGTGGTAAAAAACTAAAGGTTAGGCAATCTGTGAGCACATTAATGATACAGCTGTCTGGATAAGCGACACGCAGTCCTGGGCTGCTTCTGCTGCACTCCAGTAGGATTTTCTTACCAGAAACAGTTGATTGGGTTCCTGGGCGGTGAGCAGTTTACTGCCAAAGATTTACCTAGTGTTAAAAAAGAGGCATTATTGTTCTGCTCTTTCTAGAATTCACATTTCAAAAGTGGTTTGTTGCTTGTGTCCTTGTTTTTCCTTTAGCAGTGATTTTTTTTTTTTTTTTTTTAGCAATTTATCGTCAAGTTAGCTAACATACAGTGTATACAGTGCGCTCTTGGCCTCGGGAGTAGATTCCTGTGATTCATCACGTCCGTAAAACACCCGGTGCTCATTCTAACTGCTGCCTTCCTCAATGCCCATCACCCATTTTCCCCGCCCTACCCCCATCAACCCTCAGTTTCTTCTCTGTATGTAAAAGTCTCTTATGGTTTCCCTCCTCTCTGTTTGTAACCATATATATTTTTTTCTTTCCCTTCCCCCATGGCCTTCTGTTAATTTTCTCAGCTTCCACATATGAGCAATGATTTTTATAGACTTACTCACAGCTGTACACCTAGAACTAAATAAAATCCAGAAAAAATGTAAAAGATTTGGATTCCTCAATAAAGTCATAACGAAAGAAGGGAGTAAACGTGTCAGGATATCAATTAAACTCTGCTTAAAGTCCCACACAGTAGACTTCAGCAGGTAACTGACGGAAGGGCTGCTCATCTGGAGGTACGTACTCAGCTTTCCCACAAATTGCCAAAAGAAATCTTTCTTAGCATGTCTCAGTCATGTCTCCAATACTATCATAGCCTGCCCTCACTAATTTTCACCACCGGTTCAAGGAGAGGTTTTTTTCCTCTTGGACTGAACATTCTACTGTTCTTCTAAAAGATACTTTCCAAATATAGTCCCTCACCTGACTGTACCCAGCCAGAGTTGGTTTGAGACTGGGTTTTGCAAAATCAGGGGTTTTACCCAACAGTGGCTAATTTGGGTTTTGGTTTTGGGGTCGTGGCCTTTAAGAACATGGAGGGCTTCCACTTTCCAAGTTTTCTTAACTGACTGGTGACTCGTCCGGAAACAAGTATCGCTGTTTTTCTTTTCAATGAATTCCCCACCCCCCCCCCCCCCAACTTCTGGCAGGGCAGTTCATGAGACCTAATTAAAACATGTTATTTCCACACCACCAAACGAGAAGTCAAACTAACCTTTTGCCTTTACAACTTATGTTGTCAGAGGCCTGGGCGAGGGATTGGGGTAAGGAGCTTTATCAGCTTGCAGCCTATCTTCTTTGGAAAACAAAAAACCAAAAACAAGCCCATAACTTTCCTGCACTACTCTGGTTCTTCTTCCATGGCTCTGCTCCCTCTTTTCTCTCGGTGCCAAGAAACACTGATAGCCCGAAGCTCTTACAGCCCTTGGCCTTCATGCTCTGTCAGTCCACCTCAGGACTTCAATCCCACTGCATTCCTTCCCAGACCTGGTGGACGTGTCGTATAAGTATTTAACTTACGTGAACCATAATTCATCAACTTTGACTTCTTTGACTGCAAGATGCACCATTATTTTAACTACCACTAAAAACAGTGAAAATGTTGCCACTTAAAAAGTGTATGCGTGCCATCAAATGCATGACACATTCTAACCTCAGAAATATTAAACTGTGCAAAAAATATTTATCTTTGAATCGACGAACTATGGTAATTTAAGGCAAGAAGAAAAGAGAATAGCTTTAAATATCCTTATAAGAGTATTAATAGAACCACCGGCTTTCTCCCATTTTGGTTTCCTCATTGCCTATAGTATTGCCTTATCTCTTCCTTCGCTTGATATCTTTATCACCAAAACAAATTTTTTTTTTTTGTCTACTATGTGCAGGTCCTGTGGTAGGTGCTGGGGGTCACTAAGTAAACAAGAGACTGTCTTTGTATTCAAGACTCAGTTTCATTGGAGGTGTGGATACGCAAAGCCGCTGAAGAATTACAATAGAGTGACTATCACTCTACTAGACAGAAGCACGGAACTCTGTAGGAGCAGGGAAAGATAACCTAACCCAGTCCAGCAGAGGTTAGGAGAACACTCCAGAAAGAAGGCATCTGAGCCATGATCTCAAAAATAAATAAGAACATTTAGCCATTCAAAGGGAGAAGGCAGACGAGAAAAGAGAGATACTCAGGTGAAGAAAACACTAGGCAGTGAGAGAAATGTTAGTATTGTGTTCTGGAAAATGCCAAAGGTTCCAGAAGACTGTAGGACAAAAAGAAGCGAGGTGAGCTAGAAGCAGCTCCTGAACGGCCCAGTCTGCTGTGTGCAGGAGATGAAAATTGATTCTGAGGAAATTGGCAAATCAGTGAAGAGCCTGAGCATAAAGTGACAAGATCAGGTAAACCCTTTATTTTCATTTGTCTTACTTTCTCTTTGTGAGAATAAGATTAATTATGAATAATGATTTGGATCTTCCCTCTGCCTTGGCTTCTGAAGTTGTACCATCATTGTACTGTATATCCACTTTTGTTTTTTCCTTCTGGAGATGGCTATCTATCCATTTTGATATATTTTCTTTAGTACGTTATATATTTTTTCCCTCTAGTATCTCTTTCTGAAAGTTCCACCAGCCAGATTTTTGGCTTCTGAGATTGATCTTTGATTTTTATCTTCTTCAAAATTTCCATCTCCCCATCTTATGGTTCTACGTCTGGGAACACTCCTAGAATTTATCTCCCAATGCTACTACTCCTATTTTTATGGGAGAAATAGCACTACTGTATTTTTAATTCCTGAGAACTCTATTGGGTTTCTTTCTTTCTTCTTTCTTTCTTTCTTTCTTTCTTTCTTTCTTTCTTTCTTTCTTTCTTTCTTCTCTCTTTCTTTCATTTTCTTTAATGTTTATTTTTGAGAAAGAGAGACAGACTGGGCATGAGCTGAGAGGGGCAGAGAGAAAGGGAGACACAGAATCTGAAACAGGGTCCAGGCTCTGAGCCGTCAGCACAGAGCTTGACATGGGGCTCGAACTCATGAACCATGAGATCTTGACCTGAGCTGAAGTTGGACGCTTAACCGATTGAGCCTCCCAGGTGCCCTGGGTTTATTTTTTTTTCTTTATAGCAATCTATTATTGTTTATGGACTTAATAGCTTCCCAAGAATATTCTTCTCAAAGAATATTAATAAACATTTTTAGCATCTGCATGATCCCTGCATTATCTCCATTTTCTTTTTTCCCCCCTGATTTCTCCTTGTTTACTTTGGTTCCTCTCTTCATGATGAGGATTTACCTTAACTTTCTGGTGATCCAAGGTTGTTCCTAGTTAAGAGTGGGACTTTAAAATCTGAGTGGAAGCTACGTGCACACACACACAGGGTTAGTTGACTTCCCTGCAGGGAGGTTGTACAGACACCTGGCCATTTTGTCAGGGTTTCCAAACCACTAGTCTTTGCTCTAATCTTTTACCTTTGACAGCATCCTGGTTGTGGTGTTATGTGCATGTGAAGGGAAAGGGGACTGGAGGATTAAACTATTCTAGAGGCTTCTAGTAAGAGCAGACTTTTATTAGTTCCCTTGTGTTGAGTCATGACTCTAGCCTTCACTCCTCTGTCACCATGTCTGGTGTCTTTGAATCACCAGCCACTCCCATCCGGTTTCTCTAGTTAATAAATGATGTTTATGGTAATGATGGGCAAAGTGGGAAGTGTTGTAGGCATGAATGTTCTGTTCATGGTGGGCGCTGGGGAATTAGAAGGACCTTTTAGGGTTCCATTCCTTGGACAGGACCAACTTATATAATCTTCCCATCTACTCCTTGGTCCAGCCCCATGCCTCAACCCTCCATCTACCACACTGGCTGCTGCTGGGAGCTGAGCCTTTCCAGGGTTCTGAAGTGTGAACTGCTTTCACCACAGTTACTGTGCTACCTGTGTGGACATGAGGTCTGGATTCCCCTGCCCTAATAAGTCAACGTCTACAATTTCATCCATGTCTGTCACTCAGCAATTTGTTCAAATAGCTTGCCTGCTGAAGCCCTCTTCTGTTCTTTTTGTTGCATTAGGTTTGATAGCCTTTTATTTATTTGAGTTTAGTGGAGGCTTGGGAGACAAAGGGGGTAAACATGTGAGTTCAATATGTCTTCTTAAACTCGGTGCCATATTTGCAATTTAGATTTGCAAAGTTTTCCCTCGAATAATTCCTGAAGCTCATGTATGGAATAAATATATTTTCTGAACCATAAATCAATAAGCGTGATCTGAACATTATGAGAGACAGAAAGACATTGGAAGTTAGAGCTCTCCTGAAAAATTAAAGTTGCACAGTCGTAGTTCCTAGCTAACACCTACTCTCTGCTTTCTTCTATTTTCATACTATTTTTGGCCTTAGTTAAATTTTCTAAAGTCATAAGCCAAGCTGGAATAATAAGATGTCTGGAACACTTGAATCCAGGCAGCTTTCGCTCATGATCCCAACTTTCGCACTCTGATCCCCCAGATGCGGTCACTAGTACTTCATGGAATTTATACGCACAATTTCAGGCTTTGGCAGGTTTTTTTTTTTTAATGTTTATTTATTTATTTTGAGAGAGAGAGAGAGAGAGAGAGAGAGAGCCTACAGGAGAAGGGCAGAGACAGAGGGAGACAGAGGCTCCGAAGCAGGCTCCAGGCTCTGTGCTGACAGCAAAGAGCCCGATATGGAGGCTCGAACTCACAAACGGTGAGATCATGACCTGAGTCTAAGTCAGATGCTCAACTGACTGAGCCACCCAGGTGCCCCGGGGCAGATTTTTAATATAGATAAGGGTCAGCTTTTCTACTTGCGGCTCAGAAGGACTTTTTTTTTTTTTTTTTTACTTTTGCATGTTTGACACAGCACAACTGAGCCAACAACTCAGATTTTTAAAAATCGCCCTCAGCAGCAGGTCCAGTTGGTTAATCCAGTACTTACTATTCTTTGACTCCATTGTTTGGTTTCCTCCCTTTTCCTTATAACCTTCTCAACAAATGCATTCCCCCCAGGCAAGGCCTGGAGAGAGTCTCCAACACTGGTATCCTCCCCAAGGAAGGAAGCAGTTTTATTTAAACTGTCACAATAAACCTTTGGTGTGGGTGGTAAGAAGCCGAGGGCATGAGGAGGCTGGCACTGAAAGAAATAAAGATAATTCAGCACGTCACCAGCAAGAATTTAGAAGCTGGTGAAGACAGGAGGGAGCAAACAAAAAGCATTTCGAAACCACTCTGCACAGGAAAAAATAGGAATTTGAGGATAAGAAAAAGTATGGCTCTGCAAAGGAGCAAAGAGTAAGACTTTTAATCATTGGGATGTCAAATATTCAAATACACGTGTGTGTGGTATACATGTCACAACAAATAAATACGTATTTTTCGTATTTGTTAACACAATACAATATATATTTAACTCATATACAGGTCAATATATGTATGTCAAAATAAATCCCGTTCGTTTCCACACACCTTCGGAAAAGACACCCAGAGCCTTGATTTAGGTGGATTTCCTAAGGGAGTTAGAGAGCACTGATCAAGGAAGGATGTTGAGTTTGACAGGGCACAAAAAGAAGTGGCAGATGAGGAACAGCAGAGCAAACCATGAACTGAAAAAAAAAAAAAAAGCAGAAACAACATCTTCAAGCCAGCAGTGGCCAGGACAACTGTAAATCATCTCCCCTGAAAATGCACGGAGAGACAGGAAGGAACTCGAGGTTCCCATTCTAAATTCATAATACATCAGCTGACATCTGGGTTAGTTTTATGCAATGTCTCGGAGCCTAAAAGAAAGGTAAGCGAAACTTGCCGAAGGAGGCAGCATCTTATACTCTGTCTGCGTTTGATGAGGAGCAAACAGAAAAAAGTATTTAGCCTAAGTAAGGACACGATAGAATGGCTCAGGAGATCCCCTTTGCGGAAAGTGGCCCAGGGTAAGTTGGGGCAGGGAGAAGTGGTGTTGGGGAAGGAATGTAAGTAGAGAGTGGGAGACGGGGCTGGATGGCCCCCAAGGTCCTTTAAGATCCTGAGAGTCCATGGTTCCAAGAGCTGTGCGGACTCCAACCTCTCCACTTTTCCCCAAACGTAACTAACATAACTAACGTCAGACTGATGTTGTGTGTATGCCTCAAAGCTCTCTTAGCGAAGTTCAACAGCACCACATGGTAGTCCTGATTCTTGTTCAAGCCGGTGGTGGGGAAATAGAGGTCTTGCAGAAACTATGCTATTATTTCCTGTTGGATAAACTCTGTCATTCTCTAAAAACACCAGAAGGAGAAAGGAACAAGGGTCCAAAGTGGAAAAGCTTCCAAAACCAGGAGGAAGTGGGCCAGCTTGGAAGGGCAGGAATAGCCTCTTACACAGAGGCCTCCTCCTGGTCCGGACCGGGTTTTTGTTTCTGTGAAAAGGGTCAGCGTGCTAAACTATTATTTGTATATGTGATGCTTTCTCGTAAGCACGCTCTAAGGACCTGCATTTTAATTCAAGATGCTGTCTTTATTTTAGGGAGAAATCAGTTAAAAGGGTCGGCACTAACCTGTCATTTTCCTCTTCTATTTTAAAGCTCTCTGTATGGGAGTTAACTTCTCCCAAAACAAGCATTTGGAAAATTCCTGGTTAGGCCGCTTGCTTGTTTTGTGAATGATGTTTGTGGTCAGCTATAACATATATAGCATGCCTTCTTCGTATTGCTGTCTTTTTCATGCATGTTTTTCTTATTTTGGCATTTTTATGGAAGTGATTAAATATTATTTGGTCTCAAGCTGGTGTAGAAATTGTGGAGATGTAGAAAATACTCTCTAGCTGAAATCCAACATACACATACCCACACAATCATAAACACACACACATATGCACGCAGCATTTCTAAAGTATGTCCAGATAGCTTTTGTTCAATTCTTTACTTCTTCTCTTCTTCCTTCCTTCCTTCCTTCCTTCCTTCCTTCCTTCCTTCCTTTCATGTGGAGGGAAGGAAATGAAAGCAAATACGATTTCCATTTCATTTTCGGCTTGCTTTCTGGTGGACACAACATTGTTTGGATGTCCAGGCCTCCAGCTTTTACCCAGAGGTAAATGTTGGAGAAATGTTGTTTCCAGCCTTATTCAGAATGAGTGAAATATTTTTGCAAGGCGTCACTTTCCAAGCTTTCATTAATGTTCACAAGTTTCAATAGCAAGTTAGAATGTTTCAGTAACTTTTAAAGGGATATTCTTTCCCCACCCCACCCCACCTTTCAAAAATAAATATAAAATTAAGCTGAAGAGAAAGTAAATCCTGGTATCTAGATAAAAAATTCATGACACACTGATTAGTATTTAATAAGTTCCAAAAAGTATCCCCAAGAAGTAGAATGTTTCTTATTCTATTAAATCAGTCGTATATAGTGTTATGTGACAAAATCTAACAATTTTAGGAGAAACTGTGTTTTGTTCTTAGAAAATTCAACTTCTATTGACACTGAGCAAAGAGGAGTATGGAAGAGTAAAATTGGGACGTAAGCCAGAATAAATTTTCTGTGAGAAATTCTATCAGATGACTTAAAAAGTGTATTCAATATTCGATATCACCTGTAGACATAATGAGAGAAAAAATCTATTCCATTTAATTACTTCTTAGAAGGTTTAATTGGAATACTGGCTTGCTTGCTCTATATTTCAGGAGTTGGGTCTGCATGATATTTATGTTATAACTAAGAGATTATTATATATTTGGAGATATTTTTTCAAAGACTCTATACGTAATTATAATAATGATTGAAGACATATTACAAAAATTTCTTTATCCATATTATTTAGTTGCTAGGAGACAAATATAAAGCATCTAATATTATTAAACAGGTTATAATCCACTTTTAATTTCACAATAAGAATTGCTTTGGGATGTGTATTTATTCAGACGCTGTAGATATATTGTATACTCAGTGCAAATAATAGCATCTTTCTCTTCATGGTGTTTGCAATTTGGAGAAGGGTTAATAAACACATCTTACTGACTAAGCATGTTGAAGCTCCCCTAAAAAAGTAAGATGATCACCAGCTCAGAGCATTGTCAAATTATTTGCAATTTAAAATATATTATGACTTACATAAATCAATTGAAAGCAAAATGTTTAATCCTCTTCTTTGTGTTCAAAATATGTAATGATATTATTTTATACAACATTTCTGGCATGATAAATTTTATCTTTTATCATAGTATGCAGGGCAAGTATTTTTCAAACTGAAGAATGCTGCACACACAGAGTAGTTATTTGCCATAAGACACAAAGTAGTGGCTGTGCCATTATTAGCCACAAGGTCAACTATACCCCAGGCCAGTGTACCCTCTATTGGAGTGGAAAAAAGACCTTCTTTACTGAGGAACTCGAACTTGAACTTTCTTTGCCATGAATAAATTATCTTACGATCTTTGTGTCCTCATTAACATTTGTGTTCTTTAAAATATCATCTTCCATTATATTTTAAGAAGATCCATTCAGATAAATATCTTTACTTCCTTCTTTAACAAAATACTGTTATGGCTTTAAAAAATGTTTTTATTGTGTCCAGACTTATATGGCTGTTCAGTTTGGAGACTGTTCAATGATAATGAATAGTACAAATTCTTCAAAAAGATTATTTCAGCCCCAAATGTTTCCCAATCCAAAGAGTAAGTTTTTCACCTGATTCATCTCAGGTTTTGGTGTGTGTGTGTGTGTGTGTGTGTGTGTGTGTGTGTAGCACTTTGTTGCCAACTCTATTTCTATTCTATCTTTATTCCCTCACATTGTTTTCCTTGCTTGGATCCAAGTCTCTATCTCTTCCTATGACTTTTACTCAGGACTGCCATAACCGGTGAGCATTCCTCAGCTAAGAAGAACCAGATGGCCATGAAGAGATGTTAATGTTTCCCTCACATGTCCTCTGGGCAATCTTTCTTCACAAGGGACAAGTGTGCTAACTTACCACTGCTCTGAGACTTATACTAATCCAAATAACAAAGGACAGTTGTCCTATCTTGATGGCAGACATGAGGCAGAAGAATTCTACCTTTACGCAGCAAAAAGTTGACTGGTTTGGAGAACAAATTGTTTGGAGAAAGCCCTAAGTTGTACTATATCTTATATATACAGTGCCATTTATTATATATACAGTAGTACCAAAATAATTTTCTGATTCAGTTACAGTGTTTTAGGCAAAATAGAAACATAAGGCATTATGATTTTACATTATAATGTTCAAAGATACTTGGAGATTAAAAAGAGTATGCATCTAGCAAAATAAAAAAAAATAGGAAAATTAATAGCATCTGTGCTAAGAGAGACATTAGGGATAATTCAAAACTCTGATATATATATCCTCTTCCTTCTCCTTCATCAAATGTTTAGGAGGTCATTCCGAGTAGTTTAAAGTTGACTTGGCAGGGTAATAAGAGTTAGAAGAATTTATTTGAATCTTGGCACCTTCACGAGGAATCTACATGCACTTGAAGGAGTATCCCTGATTCTCTGAGACCCATTTTTATCACCTTCAAAATGAGGACAATTATACTTCTCTAACTTGCAACAAGGATATAAGGATCCAATGAGAACATTTTTGAAAGTTTATTAAACTATAAAGTTATATGCAAAAATGCATAATCAGCATCATCTTCGTGAAGGTCAAAGTTCTATCCCATTCCTTTTCTGCTCCCTGGTTAGAGGTGCCACTCATGCTGGAGCAACAGAAGGATAAGGAAGAGAAGTGATGCCCTCCCCACCCTCAAGACATCAGCAGTACCTTCAAAATGTAGAATTGCCTTTTGCAGCTCTATCCTGACTACCAAAGACACTCCCAAAAGAAAATCTACTTAAAGCTTTGTAGATTAATTCCTTAACTTTATCAAGCCAGGAAAAAGAAAAAAACAAACCCTGTAACATCTCATCAGACAAGCACATGACAGCAATACAGGCCTCTTTCTAGGGCTCAGGAGCCAGACTTTGTACCTATTTGTTCTCCTCGCCCGCCCCCGTGGTGTGAAGCAGACAGGAAAGGCAGGTCACTTTGCAAATCATCTGACTCCAGCCTGAAATCAGTAACCCAGAAAAAAAGCACTTGGGAACATAGGGCCATCAAAGAGGGGCCCAGGCCTGGGCCTTCTGATAAGGCCTAATGTTGACTGGACAGTGGTTATTAGGACTCCATGGATCCGTGATCCTGGAAGGCGCCCCTCCGGCACGCATGTCTGGGTCTGCTCTGGAGGGGAGCTAGGGAAACAAAGCCATTCTTTCAGTTAGGGGGGTGCCATGATATCCAGAATCTGAATTTGGGGCTTCTAAAGGCTGAAAGAATAATGGTTTTTAAAATAGCTCCGTGTGGGAAGCTCTCTGAGCTAAGCATGGAATCCTAGGGAGTGGAGCCACGACTTCTTTACGGACAGCACCCAACTGGTAAACCAACAGTAACAGGCTTAAGGAAAAGGTTGCATGAGGGGCACCTGAGTGGCTCAGTCAGTTAAGCATCTGACTCTTAGTTTTGGCTCAGGTCATGATCTCAGGGTCGTGGGATCGAGCCACACGTTGGGCTCCACGTTGAGTCTCTCTCTCTCTGTCTCTGTCTGCTTCTCCCTCTCCCTCTCCTTCCCCCTCTTTCCCCTGCTTGCACGCTCTCTCTCTCTAAAATAATTAAAACAAATGTTGGATGAATGAATGAGTGAGTGAATTATGAACAAATGAACTATATGAAACACCTAATGGTGCCACTGATCTTTAATTCTTTGTATTGCAGAAATTTTCAAATATGAACAAGAATGTAGAGAATTGTACATTGAACCCCTACATATCCATCACTCTGCTTCAACAATCTTGTTTTGTCTATTCCCCCTCAATTTGGGGGATGGAGTAGGTTATTTTATTTTTTTAATGTTTATTCATTTTTGAGAGAGAGAGAGAGAGAGAGAGAGAGAGAGAAAGCGCAAGTGTGGGAGGGGCAGAGAGAGAGGAAGACACAGAATCTGAAGCAGGCTCCAGGCTCTGAGCTGTCAGCACAGAGCCCCAACATAGGGCTTGAACTCATGAACCGCAAGATCACGACCTGAGCCAAAGTCAGGCGCTTAACCTACTGAGCCACCCAAGAGCCCCTGATGCTTTTTAAAAGATCACTGCTGTGATATGCTGTAGAAAATACACAGCTAACTGTGAAGTCTATTTGAAGTATACTGAAGCCTGTCAATATATCTACCAGGTTAGAGGAAATATAGATAGAAGATCAAATTAAATGACACCACCAGGCATGTCAACAAATCCATGCTGTGGTACATTAAACTGGATAAACGGATAGTTTTCTCCAACAAGTCAATGGTGTCAACAAAATAGAGTGGTGTGGGGTGGGAAAAATTGCTATAGATTTATGGACAATTTAAAAGACAAACTATTCAATTTTCTGTTTGTTTTGAATCTTGCTTAGGTTATGAGTCTAGCAAATAATATATTAAGAGATATTTTTAAGACAGAGGAATCAGGATTTTACAAGACATTAAGAATTACTGTTAATTTTGTCAAGTGTGTGAATGCATTGTCTAGCCTGTTTAGATGCCAAGTATAGAATATAACAGGTTCCTATTCTGGACCTACTAGAAATCAGATCCTCAAATTAAACAATATATGTCCTCTCTTTTTGGCTTTACTTGTTTTAATGGATCTGTATCAATGTAGTAACTAACTACATGCAGCAATTTTTTTAAGTTTATTTATTTTCAGAGAGAGAAAGAGAGAGAGAGAGAGAGAGAGAGAGAATGAGCAGGGGAGAGGCAGAAAGAGAGAGAGAGAGAGAGAATACCAAGCAGGTTCTGCACTGTCAGTGGGGAGCTTGATGCAAGGTTCCAACTCACGAACCATGAGATCGTGACCTGAGCCAAAACCAAGAGTCAGATGCTTAACTGACTGAGCCACCCAGATGTCCCATGCAGCTATTTTGTTGAACCTGGAACAAGAGGAACCGTAGAAGTCAGACAAGTTTAGTGGGTGTTCCCCTCACTAAAGTAGGAATATCACAGAGGCAAAGATAAAGATTTCTGGTTGGCAAGAATAGGTGAGAAGGGAAAGCTAAATCATGTTTGAAGATTACAATGACTTGCTGATAGTTACAGTCAATGAAACATGTTGCTTATGGGAAGTTAGAAATCACCAGGCTCTGTCAGGATAGGTGCTATAGGGAAAGCATAAATCAGAGAGGAGGGAATAAGGATAAGGTAGTAGGGCAGCAACTGAAAATTGATTGATTTCGTTAGCTTTCTCGAGCTGCTGTAACAAACTATTAAAATCTAGGTGGTTTAAAACAAGAGAGATTTATTCTCTCACAAATCAAGGAGGTGTCAGGGCCCTGCTTCTTCCAAAGGCTCCAAGGAAGAATCTGTTCGATGCTCCTCTCCTAGCTCCTGTTAACAGCCTCCGTCCTTGGTGTACCCAGGCCGGCCAGCTGCATTGGCCCAACCTCTGCCTCCATCTTTACATCATCTTCTTTCCTGTGTGTCTGTGACCAATTTCCCTTTTGTCATAAGGACACCAGTTGTCGGATTTAGGGCCGATCCTAATCCCATATGACCTTATCTTAACTAGATTACATCTGCAAAAACGCTATTTCCAAATAAGGTCACTTTCACAAGTTCCAGGTGGACATGAACTTTTAGGAGGACCCTACTCAACCCGAAACAATGGTCAAAAATACTCTCCATGAGAAGGTGACGTTTGAACAACTACCAAAACTACTTAGAAAGCTAAGAAGTCATGAATCCAGAGGAAGACAGCCCAGGCAAAGAGCAGCAAGTGTGAAAGTCTGAGATATGAATGGGCCTGGGGTGTGAAGTGAGTGAAGGGAAGATTAGCAGTTAAAAAGTAATGGAAGGGAGGGCAGTTCAATACAGCCTTGGAAGCCATTTCTAAGGACATTGGCTTTGACTCTGATGGAGATGGGAATTATTGAAGGGTTCTAAACAAAAGTGTGAAATTACTGAACATTTTTCATGAGACCACTAGCTGCTATATGGACTAGACTGTGGGAGGGATAAGAGCAGAAGCAGCGAGAGGTTATTTCAATAGTCCACGTGAGAAATGATGATGGTTTGGACCATAGTGGTAGCAGTGGCAGAACTTGGAAGCTTTGGGGTAATAAGAGTAACACACAAAAATGTTCCAAAGATTGTTTCCCATTAATACGTATCTCTTTTATTATCAGGTATCTTATCACCTCTTAGTATTCATTCCAGAGGATGGAGGCAAGCACCAAAATTTAAGAATTGTTTTTATGAGAAAATCTTAAAATGAGAAATGACCATTTCCTTTGTCCTGCAGTTAACATAGACAGCTATCATAGGGCCTGGTACTTACCAAGAATTTGTTATTTTACATGCATCCCTATATCATTTAGCCCTCGAAATAAGCCTGTACCACAAGCATTGTTTTCCATTTCGCACAGTAGAAACGTAAAGTTTAGAGACTTTAAGCAGTTTATCCAATCATACGAATAGTTAATGCCAGAACCAGGATTCTAATGTAGGTATTCTGAATCTCCATCCCAAGTGATTTTCATTATATTGCAGTGAGACAGGAAAACGAAGTCATTATTCTATTTAAGTAGCTAATCACTGTGGTCCCGATCTTTAAACACCGTGTTCCAGAGAGACTTTACTTGATGTTCTTCATTTATAGATGGTTGATTAATTAATTTGACTGATTATTATTCTTGACCAGGAAAATTGTGAAAAGAGACCCTTCAGTAGTCAATGTATTAGGAGAGAAAACAGCTAGTCTATACCTTATAACAGGGTGTGCCAGAGGCTCAGAGGAGCTGAATCGCAGCGCAGATCTCTTTCCATCTCTATATTCAGTGACAACACATGACACCTTGAAATAAGCTACGGTGGGGGTAGTTACTCCTTGCAAATCAGCAAGCACAGTGAACCTGAGCTGTTTTTATTCATAGACCAGATTTAAAAACAAACTGTTGTCTATAATTCGAATTCAATAACAACAAAATATAAAGGTGTGTGTGTGAGAGAGAGAGAGAGAAAGAGGGAGAGAGGGAGGGAGGAAGGGAGAGAGGAAGGATGAGAGGAGGGAAAAAGAGAGATGAGACAGTGTGATCAAATTACTGGGTGTAGTTAATGTCTAACGTTAGTTTAAAAACTGCCTCAATTTAAACCAAAATAACAGAATGTGTCCACTTGACAGATTAACACATTTAAAGTTTATGATTACACATTTCCTGGTCGGCCTCGACAAAATGACTTTAGGACTTGAGCATTTTCAGCAACAACTGCGGAGTTCTGGACTGGGTTTTCCTCCCTCCAAACCCACACCCAGCCTAACTTTCCCAGGTGGTGTTTCTTCCACAAACACACTTTCGGTGAGCTCAGTTCTTCCACGGAAGGCTGGAGCAACAGCAATCCGGGTAGAGGCCCACTGATGGGTTTCAGGAGCTTGGGCGTCTCTCCCAACAGAAGCAAGTGATGAGGTTTCTTTCCCTGTGCTGCCCTGGAAGAATGTTCTTTTACCAAAGATGGGAGAAGCATCAGTCTCAATATTAACCAGAACAAGTATGCTTTCCCTGGAATGGGGGAAAATCAGGGTAGCTCCATTCAGAGGGAGTGCTGATGTCTGAGAGCCAGGTAGAAATTGTCTGGAATGTTATTGGTAGTTTGTATTGTCCCCACAGCTTGTATCTTTCACCAGAATTTCTTCTGAAAAATAGCAGCTTATCTAATAAACACACACACACACACACACACACACACACACACACACACACACACCTGCTACCACCTCTACTTCTACCTTCTCATTCTTAACACCTTCCTCAGAGAAACACTCCTTTTCAGTGGCCCTTCACTGTTGTGCTCAGTGTATAACTTCCCATTGTCTCTCTCTTGGGTCCAGACCCAGGCTTAGGGTCAGCACAGAACTTTCTCCTTATGGTCAAAGTCTAGACACCAGGGACAGACGTCCTGGAAAGTGTGCCGAGGTCATGATCAAAGCCAGAAACATGAGTCCAAATGAATCCATTGATCCAGGGAGGAAAGAAAAAAAACAGGGGCTGAGGTACAAAGCCAAAGTGGGACAGAGAAGGACAAGGGGCCTGGAGGTGGAAGAGTCACAGGAGCAAGGGAGCGGAACGTGATCCGCGTGCACTCCAAAGTTGCGTTGGGCAGTTAATGTCACCTGCAGCCTTTTCGTTTCTTTATAAAATTCTAATGAGCATGGGCATTGCATGGGGGTTAAGCCACAAAGCCTGGGACCTGAATACCTGGGTGTGAAGCCTGGCTTTGCCATTAAGTAATTTTGTGACTTTAATCAGCTTCCGCAGTTTCCTCCTCTGTAAAATGGTGCTAACAATAGGTTTCAACTTACAGCAGTGTTATGAGGTTAAGTAAATTAATATCTATAAAGTGCTTAGATGAGCATCTGTGTAAAGAGATGAAAAGTAAAACAATATTCACCCATGTACCTTACATCAAGCCTTAGGAAAAAGAAAAAATACCAGTATAATTAGACCTCCTTTTAATTCATCCTTCTTTCTTCTTCCCAAGGAAACCACCATCTTGAATTTGTGATTTATCACTCTTGGGCATCTATATATTCATTTATATGAATCGTTGTATCTCTAAGTAATGAGTAATTTTATTTTTCATATTTTTAAAATTTTTTTTAATATTTATTTTAGTTTTGAGACAGAGAGAGACAGAGCATGAACAGGGGAGGGTCAGAGAGAGGGAGACACAGAATCCGAAACATATTTTTCATATTTTAAGCCATATGTAAGTGGCATCATGCTTTATGTATTCATCTGTAACTTGTTCTTCTTACTCAGTTCATCTGTGTTGATATAAGCAGTTCTGGGTCATAGATTCATGTCATTCCTATTATTGTTAGAGTATTCCCAATGAATACATGCACCGCGATTTATTTGTCTGTTCTGTTGATGGACACTTAAGTTGCTCTACGTTTTGTTATTCTAGGCATTCTTAGACATATTTCTTGGCAAATGAATTGGAGTTCCTCTAAGCTGACTTAGAAGTGCAATCTCTGAGATTTAGGGTAGGCTCATTTTCAAATTTACTTAACATTTGAAAAATTATTCTTTTAAGACACTCAGACAAAAATGCACATTATCATGTGCTAATTGCTACTTGAAGTCCTTTAGACAGATTAACTTACTCAACCCTCAGAACAGCGCTGTGAAGGAAGTTCTCTTATTTCTCTCGCTTTATAGAAGAGAAGTTCAGTCATTTTCCTCAGAGCCACACCTGGAGACACAGTGGGTCCCAAGTGATGCCAAATGCAAAATAGGATATAATAAAAAGCCAAGGTATTCTGGCCAAAAGGTATCATAAGGCAAACAAAAAGGTAAGATCTCACATAATACAGTATTTCTTCATCTTAACTAATTGTATGTGCATAGACCTTATTTCCAAAGGGACTATTCTGAGGTTCCATGTCGACATGAATCTTAGGGGTGGGAGGGACACTCTTCAACCCGGTACAGGATCCCCTTTTACCATCTGTGTCCAAAGAAAGGAGTTGAATCTACTTTCCACGTGACAAGCCTTTGGGTATTTGGAAAGAGCTCTACTATTCACAGATCTCCCTCCCTAACCCACCTGATGTGCCCAAGGAGTCTCTTTCCCTGGATACGCCTGCCCAATTCAGCCAGGCCACACTGGCAAAGCCCATAGTTCTCAGTTCCCAAGATATTCCCTCACTGTCCAAGCGGCCCTGCTCTGATTTGCCAGTGTCTTCTGCATCTGAAGGGGCATCCTCAACAGATACTCTTTTCCAGGTGTGGACAGACCAAGACAGAATACAGTGAACCCTCAGAGGTGCCAATAACCTTTATAATATTGTTTGGGTCATGACTGCATGAAGCCATACATTCTAGATCATTCAGAATTGCTGAGTGACAGTTCTAGCTCTGTCCCTAACTCTGTAAACAGAAAAAAATCAAAGTTTCTGCACTTATATTTCTTAACCTTTAGAAACAGTAATACTTGCCCTAACCTGTTTGACCATAATGTTGTGGGGAAAAAAAATATCAGATTGGTACAAAAGACTCAGATAAAATCTTCAGATAAAAATGGGTAGAAAGAATGTGGCTATACACCCAGAGCGCAATGGAATGTAACCTTGTCTTATGTCATGGGGTCTTCTGATAATCCAGTGGAACCTAGGGTGCACTGCTTCAGAAACTGCACATAAGCATGGGCGCACACACATATAGAAGCTTCAAAAGAATCGGGGAGTAGGGTTACTCTGGAGTCCAGACATGGGTTCTCCCTGTTCTCTAGTTAAGATGTGAATTTGAGCCTGAGTATTAAATGACTACAGAAGATAGCATTCCTTCTCGATGCACAGATGGCTGTTCTGGTTTACAACTGAGGCTGTTAGGCCAGCCCAGCCCAGCATGTGGCCAAAGTTGAAGGAGAGTAGAAAGATTTTTGGATTGAATTCAGTGTCTGTGGACAGTGAGGCAGCTTCTCAGTAGGAGCAATAGAACTCCAAAGGGCAAGAGGTTGGTCTTCAGTCCCCCTTTTCTCATTTTCTGTCTTTTCTCCCGTTTTAATATCCCCATCTCAGCAGAAATTTACTCATCTTTCTTTGAAAGGATTAAATTGATCCGTTAAAGTGATCCTCACTAACATGTTAGAAAATCAGGGTCCAGGACTATCCCACCGGAGAAGTCAACCTTAAGAAAGTTCCCCACAGCCAGAGGAACATAGCTACCTAACACATGATTTACTAGGCAGAATTTCCATTGGGAGTAGAAATAATTTGGGACAAGAACAACTTTCTAGTACTACTGTATTTTTTGCATAATTTTAACATCATTTACAGTCATCATTTGGTCTCAAATTCTCCAAACTCTTCTCATTGAACACGATTTCCTTTGACTTCCACCAAAAACCAAAACACGAGCGGGAGACAGGGAAGGCCCATTTTATAGATAAGGAAATTGAGCCTTTGAGGAGTTAGGCCGGTTGCCCTAAGTCTTGCAGTCAGTAAAAGACACACCCAGAACTTTAAGCCAGATCTGATCCTAAATCCCACTTTCCTTCCTTGTATCACAGAGGTAAGCATTTACATGACATCCCGTCTCAGTTTTCCAGTGGTCCCTTGGAAGCCAAGATGTAGTATGACTTCAGGGGTAGTAGAGGGTCATCCTAGGAGTTGGAAGTCATCTAATTCTTCTCTCTTTCCGGTAACCTTAAGCTGGGTACAGAGTGGAGTTGACAATTGCCTCACCTGATCAAAGCAGGAAAAAAAATCTGTCCCTGTTCTTCCTGATGACTAAGATCTCTTTAACAATGAGCGGTGCCTTTCATGCCACAGTAAGACACGGGATTGGAAATGCAGTGCAAATGTCTGGGTATAGGTCAGTGTACACGGCTGATATCAGATCTTTCTCTGAAAACAAGCCTTGACAGGGGAGGAGCAGGGAGAGAGTCACCACCAAAGCCAGGACACTGTCTGAAGCTGTCGAGAGCCAATGGGAGAGAGAAAAGCCAATGTCTAAAGACCAATGGCACCTGCCTCCTCTCATCCTAGCAGTTCTGCCCAATCCACTTAACTCTCATCACTCAGAGAAGGACAGAGTGAGTATGCTCTTGGTTGTGGGAGAGCTCAGTGTTTCTTAAAGTGTGGTACCCAGGACTGTAGCATCTGAATCACCCAGAAGTGTGGGTAAGCACTCAGATTCCCAGGCACTTCGTGCCCCCTGCTGACCCACTCACATGCCTTTCCGGTCCAGGTCTCTGGGGCTGGGGCCAGGAATTAGCCCTTGTCGCAAGCTCCCAGAGTGTCTGCTGGGAACATCAATGTTGGAGAACTATTGTTCTCAAGGCCAGATGAGATCATGAGAACGCATGATGAATACTCAACTCACTTTTGAAAGATCTTGAGGAAAACACCTCAGTGAAAGCTATTTTTTTAATGTTTATATGTTTTTGAGAGAGAGAGAGCAGGGGAATGGCAGAGAGAGAGAGTGGGGCAGAAGAGCCGAAGCGAGCTCCTCACTGATGGCAGAGAGCCCAATGTGGGGCTTGAACTCACAAACCACAAGATTGCTACTTGAGCAGAAGTCAGACTTTTAAATGACTGAGTGACCCAGGCACCCTGAAAGCTATTTTATGGATTTCTTTTATAACTCTTCTCCTTCTTTATCTTAAAATCATTTGGTGTATTTAAAAAAAAAAATTAGGCAAACCTGTGTATATACCATTTCACGTAGATGCACAAATGTGATCTCTATAGATCTGCATATAGGCTATTTTAATTTTTTTCCCTTTTTGCACAACTTGTACCTCCTTCCTTCCCCTGTCTATTCTCATCTCCGTCAGGTCCCCAGTGATCTCTAATGCAATCCAGTCTCTAGTCTCCCTTATAATCATACAAACACACACACACACACACACACACACACACACACACACACACACAGATAGGTGTTGCTTTTTGTATTACTAAAACAGAAACATATTTTACATTTTTCTTTATCTTGTTTTTCTCACTCAACAATACCTAATAGAAATTCTTCCATATTACAAGGCTTAACTCCACAATTTATTCTTTTAAATGATTGCATATGATTTCACAGTGCAGATGAATCAGAACTGACTCACTCATTCCCCTATTGACAGACAAAATTTGTTCCCAGGTTCTTACTATGGACAATGCAGTGATTAAAATCTCTGCTTTATTTCTAGGGATAGATTCTTATTCATAGGATGGAGAACTATTTAAGTGTTGGCTACAATAATAATTAATACTGGCATTTTGTAGGATTTTATGCATTTTTATTTTTAACAACTCTTTTCAAATTGCTTTCCAAAGAAGATGTTGTAACTGGTAGTTCATATGCGTATTCTTTTTCCCCTTTACAACTTCTCATTATAAAAGTTTATACTGGTAGCAAAATGTAATTAGTTATATGAATTTATCATATTGGATTTTTAAAGTCCTTCACTTTAAACATCCCAACTTATCAAGTGCCATTTGAATTTTACTAGCCCTACACATCACAAGCAAATACCAAGCATTGTGTTCTGAGGTGCTATACATGTATAACCAAGAAAATAAACCAAAGCAACCAACCAAACAAAACAAAAACAGGTTGCCTTCAGTAAGACTGCCCTCCAGATATTTTAGATTTTGGTTAGATCAATGGATAGATGGATAGGTAGATAATAGGAAAGCCTCTAATATTTGTCATGCCTTACCAACAGCCAAATCTGATAGGGTCAATTTTTCTGTATCTGTAAACATGCAGGATAAGTCAAGGTCAAAGAACATTTTCTGGGAACAATAGCTATTTTCTTCATTTTTTTATGACACTGAGGAGGAAAAAGAAAAGACGTGACCTCACTAGATCCATAAACTTTAACCAGTCCTTGTTCGATTAGAACATCTGGAAGTGTCCAACAAGGCACCAAGGTGCTCGGACAGTTCACCTAGGACCAAATCCAAAGTGCCATTTCAGTTCACGGGAAATGGAAGGATTCAGAATGGGATGTTTAAGGGAGACAAGAGGAGTAGGGAGGGGGATAGAAGAAGGGAGAGAGAAAGCATTAGGTCTGCGAGCTAACGGGGGAAAAACCAGCTTAATTATGGAAGAAAAGACACACACATAGGATAGCTTGCACAAGCAGAGTTGCTGTGGAAGCACATTCCAGGAAAATCTTAAGAGATTACTTTAATAATAAACCATGCATTCTTCAGCAAGCCATCACGGGATTAACTACCCCTTTCCTAGGCTGGGAACACAGTCGTCAGGTTTTTTTGGGTTTTTTTTTTCTTTTTTTTCTCCTTCTCCCTCGAAGACGGGATTTGTGCAAGGGAAAGTCGTGCAAGGAACTTAGTTTTTCAAACACTGCATTAAATTTTCCTCACCTTAATTTTCTAAACATTAAATTTCAGTGGTGATAAGAAAAGACCATTGAAGCAGGGTTAACATCTGGGTGGTCTTGGGTGTGATTCTCCAGCTGGAAGGGAGTTCATTTTAGACCTACTGAAAAGTGAACAGCTTTGATGGGGCAAGAGACTGTGTTCCATCAGAGATTAAAAGGGTTAAATTTATTTTCATCCTTCTTTTTTTTCTTCTTACTGTGAGCAAGACACTGAATTACTGCCAGAAGCAGTATCAGCACCCTAGAGATATAAAAGTACTCTTCAAATCAGAGTTCTCCACTGTGGACTCAAGATTTCTCTGTAAAATGACAGGGCCGTCTATTTTAAGCTGTATGTGTGAGCCCGCAGTTCATAAACGGACCGTTTTCATCAAAGTCTTCTCTTGAAATTCCAGCTCATTGCGGATGAAATCATTTTCTTCCTCTGGTTCCTTAGACATATCCCTTCCATTTGGTAGAGCAAACATAAGTTAATATTGCTTGATAAGAGTCTTGATTTTTTAAAAAAATAGGTTTGGGGCACCTGGGTGGCTCAGTGGGTTAAGCGTCCGACTTGGGCTCAGGTCATGATCTCACGGTTTGTGAGTTTGAGCCCCGCGTCGGGCTCTATGCTTACAGCTCAGAGCCTGGAGCCTGCTTGGGATTCTGTGTCTCCCTCTCTCTCCCTGCCTCTCCCCCGCTCATGGTCTGTGTCTCTCTCTCTCAAAAATAAACATTAAAAAAATAAAAAAAAATAGGTTTGGGTGGTCACTTCTGAGTTGAGAAAGTATTACCTATTGAGTGAAAAGGGAAACCCTTTTTTTCCCCCTGAATTGCTAATGTCTCTATTTGCCTGAAATCAGCCTCATTTTTTCAGCTACTTAGGCCTTGGAGGTGAAACTATCCTTCTGGACTTCTGGGTCTTAGAAATAAAGCACTACATCCTAAAATGTACCAGAATTTAAGTTCTCTGAATAAATGTTGTAAATACTATCCTAAGATTAAAGTCTACATACTTCTTATCATTCACAGGAAGTCCTTTTTTTTTTTAATAATAGCAAACCATCTCAGCAACATTGAAAACTGTCAGCACCACCTTCCCCACCCCCGCACCCTCAGGTGTGAGGGGATGAGACAGGTGGCAGAAATAGCAGAGGCCAGGAGAGGTGGTGTTCTCCTTGTGGCAGGGTGGCGCCGCTCGGTGCCCCTGGCTCCCTGGCGGTCCCAAGCCTGACCTACTTGAGAGCAGGAAGTGCCCATCACACTGCGGCTTTACAGCTGGGCTAGGCTTGGACCACAAAATACATCCTTGGTGTCCCATGAGCCCGATTTGAACCCTCAGTTTCCAGAGGTAAGATGCAAATCCACTGTGTGTTGCTTACTCGATGAAATCAATAACCCCTTCTCGTCCAACTCATAATTTGGCACTTTCACATTTAGTACACACCGTTTCCAACCTAAAAAACAAAACAAAACAAAACAAAACAGGAACACAGACATGCTTTTCACCGGAATAATTTCATATTTCTTAAAAAGTGACAGAGTTTCTGGGGATATTGTACAATTGCTCATGATTTTAAAATATGGAGAAAATGAATTCCCAGCTTGGTAAGTTTCACCAAGATGAGAATGCCTTGTGCTGAGCACCACATTTTCAAATATGTTTCTTACGTTTCATATTTTTCATAGAGGTATAGGGACCACTGTGGAAATCAGTGCAGGAGAGTGTTCATCTTACGTGTCTGCACACAGATGCACACGCTAACGGAAATATATAATTTTTGTTGGTATCAGATGTTCAGCTTACTTAGGTTACATAGAGGCGAACGTTTTTGTTTATATCAATTTCATAGAGTATTGCTTTTATAGCTGTATATCGGGATGTCATGTCATACCTAAATACAGTATGTTTTACATGTACACACACAGATTCCCCACCAATTTAAGTGCCCCCACGGAGACCACGCCTGTAAAGGGGCTGATCACCCATTTCGCTGTAAACCGCAGATCTGCGCTGGGACCCACTGCCTCTCGCCAGGAAAGTCAGGCGTAAAGGCAGCCCTTTGTTCCACGGTCCCCAACGGGTTAGGATGACTTCGGGTGCCACATCACTGGAAGTGGCAATCCGGCCAAGGAATTTGTGAAACGAAGGTCCGGTGGATCCCACCCCTTTCCTGCGGAGTTTCCCTTTCCTGTCCTTATTTGCCCCCTCCCCTGTCCCGCGGCCCCAGCTGGGGAGGCCGGGGCTCCGGCTGCACCCTCCCTCCTCTCTGCGGCGCGGGGCTTGGGGAGGGGTGGCGCGATCGCCCCCCGCTGGCGGGGCTCGCGCGCGAGGGGAGCCGGGCGCCGTGCGTGGCCGCGGCTCGAGTTAATAAACAGTTAAGTTTGGAAGACTCAGCAGACACGTTGAGGGGGAGTTACCAAGCCCAGGCAGCAAAAACATCCCGGCGCATTCCTGGGGAGTCCTCGGCTGCCAGCATCTGATTAGAACCATATCTCGCCGGGAGTGGCCGCGCGGCTCCGAGGCTCCCGGGCCGGCGGCTATTTAAGCGCGGCCCGCCGTGTCGGCTGCGCGGCAGCCTGGAGGCTCGGCACCCGGGAGTCATGCTCGCTTCGCGGAGGCGCTAGCTGGCCGTGAGTAGCTTGCCCGGCCTTCTTCCCCGTGGCTCCATTTTTGGCGACCTCCTTCCCCTCCTTTGCTTTTCCCCCTAGGGATGCAGATCCGGGACAGTGTGTGTGTGTTGGGGGGGGGGGGGAGGGATGGAGTGGAGGGGGGGAAAGGATGGAGTGGAGGTGGGGGGGAATCTTAGAAATGAGACCGTACTTGGGGAAACGGCGGTTTTGTGGCCTGACAACCGAGGAATGCTTCCACGGAATGCATTTACCTTTGGGGTCGGGCTCCAGATGTCCAGCTTGTGACATTTAACAAGCACCTCCTTTTGTGTGTGCTTGTGTGTGCTTGTTTAAAAGCTCTGTGGGCAACCCTGGTAGGACGCTGGTGTGGCTGCTGACCGCCTAATTAACTCCTCCAAGGGTGTTTATTTTTGCCCTGTGACAAAGGCTGGGGACCTGGTTTGTACCCCCGAGAAGCTTTTTCCTGGTGACTGACAACGTTTGGCATGAAAATGTGAACTTTGTCTTACACCCGCGTTCTTAAGAAAGTATCTGCCCAAGAGACTGAACAAACTTGTTTTAAATCCCTGGAGCGTTTAAAAGGTGTTGGCCTGCTTGCTGTAAACTGGCTGGAAAGATTAAGTAAGAATTCTAGAAAAGGGGGGAAAAATGAATGGGTTAAAACCATGGAGCCCCAGTCAGCATAGCGGTTTTCATAGCATAGAGCTGACTCTGTTATTTGTTTCTGCTTCCTTTCCTCTTGACTCAATTCCTAGCCTGGAATTCAGGTCCACAGTCAGTTTCAGCAGGGAGCTGTTTGAGTCCAAAGGGAAATTTAACTGGATTAAAAGCACTTAAAGAATCTGGATGTTATCTCCACCGCATTCCCCCACCCCACCCCCACCCCCACCCCACCTTTTCCTCTTTCTTTTTGGTTTGTGTTTGGAAGGAAGAGAGGCACACTTGTAAAGTGAGAAGAGCAGAAATAAGCTTCCAGACACATGGAAAGACTTAAAAATTATGGAGGGGAGACTTCATGAATAGTAAATGTTGTTATTACACTATAAAGTGACCTAATGAAAAAATTTCTGGCTCTAATCAGGCAAAGCAGAGGAGTGGGGGAGAAGGAGGTAAGACAAAAACTAACTCAAACAGAAGTAATGGCTGAAGGAAGAAGGCAGCTACAAAAATGCCTTCAAGATGTCTGATAAGGCTCTTGGAATGGCTTTGATGGGATATATAATTGATCTTCTTTGCGGGCTGGAGGTCGACACAGGAGCATCTAGTGGCTGGTGGGGAGGGAGGAACTAGCTGGGAATGGGGGAGCATCCTAGCTACCAAATGGCTCCCCTCCACGCTCCATGACATCTCCATGCTTGCTTCGGGCACTGGCAGTCAGGCCACAATTAGGCCGCTTTTCTCTGGGCCTACTGCCCCGCCCACCCCAGGTTCTGTCCCTCACTGAAGGGAGACAGGCCTTGATGACATTGTAGGAAAGTTTATGGCCTTGAGAATTCAGAAGTTTTTGGGACTGAGCTCTCCTTAATCTTTGGGGAAGGACCTTTTTTTGTTGAAGCACTGCACATGCGGAAATAAACAGTACCACACTTAATACAACAAGGAGCGTGCAATGTAGACAGTGTCCTAGAAAAAGCGGGGAGAAGACTTAGTGGCCTTTTCCAACGTGTATTTCTGGGACTGATTACTTCTAAATTCCTAATCAGTTTCCCCCTGAGGCAGACGGGATTCTTTTTCCCATTGGTGAATAAGCTAACTTCCCCTTCCCCTTCCCACTCTCATCTCTATCCCTTCTTATCCAAATGACTGCTCTAGAAACCAGTTCTTCTTAAGCTATACCCTCCCACATTTTATTGGGCGGCTGGGACAAAGTGGTGGTAGTGGAATGTCCTCCAACTTTGAGCCAGGACACAAACGTCATTGCCGTTCTCGCCATCTTGGACACAATCGGATCTTCCCCTGAGGATGTGAGAGAGGGCAGGGAGCCATGTGTGGCCCTTGTTAAAAGCCTTGTCCAACTTGCTGAGGAAGAGTCCACATTTCCCCTCAGACTTTTTACAGATTTTAGATTCAACTAAAAGTCCAAATTCCTATGGATTAGGTTTATTTGGTGCCTTGTTCCACGAGGTTGAGTGGATCTTTGTCTCCTTGTTTGAGTTGAAGAGAATTGCTCTTAAGACACTTGTTGGCATGAGGTGGTACCGGGACCTCTGGAAGCTTCTGGCCAGGTGGGCTGGGGGCGATATTTATTGGCCTGCTTGGTCATGCCTCAATTATCTGAAGATTAAGAGAGTAGGAAGATATAGGCCAGCAGGGGGCTTTGTGGATACGTGGGCTCTTGGTGGCACAGCAAACATATCCTGCTTTGTTTCTAATTCTACCCTAAGCCTAAACTTGCTCCCACTGATATTTTTTTACCTGAATGGTTTTGAAGGCTCCATGTGTTTCTCTCCTTCAATCTCTCCTGCCCGGAGGATGTAACTAATGTCAAGGACAAGCGGAGGTGCTGAAATACTGGAGAAGCCTACTGAAGACTGAGCTCTCCAGTGTGCTCAGTTGCCCTAATGGTTATCACAGCACACCTCCCTAGGTGGAAAAGCTTGAAAACTCACTGGTTGGGGAGTTTCGGCTCACAGATCCAACGTATCAGGTTTTCTGTCCTCCAAACGGAATCAGAACGAGAACTACCCTGGCAATCTGAGACACCTGAGTCACAGGATGTGCTCTTTTAAAATTCTCTCTGGTGCTGTGTGTCATTCTCGACTTGAAGCCGTGCCACTGAGTGGCACGGAGGTAGGCCAGAGTCACCTTGTGGTGAACTAGCTGTACCGTTGGTTAGGTGTGGTTGGTGGGAACCTAACTCATGGGAACGGAGCCTGACGGGATTGCATGAATCAGGAGGCAAGTGAGCAGTCAAGTTTCCTCCTCCACAAAAAGCTGCTACTTTCTAATGAGGAGGGCAAGGCAGGCCGAGAATGGACACTGAGGACTAGAAGTCATGCCAGTTTCTGCCTCCCACCCAGGACAGTCAGGTAGTGGGTTGAGAGCGTGGGTTCTGGGATCCTGCTGCCTTGGTTCAGATCCCAGCCACACCACTGTTGCTTAAGTGACCTTGGGCAACTTGCGTAACCTCTCTGTACTTAAGCTTTCTTATCTGGAGAGAATAAGAGTACCTACCCCAAGCTTGTTGGGAGGAGCGTGAGTCTAATATGCTCAGAATACTTTTTTTAAATGTTTATTTATTTATTTTTGAGAGAGAGAGAGAGAGAGAGAGCACGAGCAGGGAAGGGACAGAAAGAGAGGGAGACAGAGAATCCCAAGCAGGCTCCATGCTGTCAGCACAGTGCCTGACTCGGGGCTTGAACTCATGAGCCATGAGATCATGACCTAAGCCGAAATCAAGAGTCAGACGCTTAACCCACAGAGCCACCCAGATGCCCCTATGCATAGAATACTTTATTCTGTTTGACTTAGAAATGTGTTTTATTTATTTATTTATTTATTTAGCCCACTGAACCACTGAATTATGTGTCTTTGTGAAAACTGAAGGCAGAGGGGGGAAATGTCTCCATCAAAATAGGGCGCTGCTCATCAACCTGGAAAACGTGAATCATTCAAGCACTTCATATTAACAAAGCCATGCGTCTGCTGTGCTCACGCGAGGCTAGAACAGACAGGGAGTTACTCTCCGTTCTTTGCCTGGAAGCCTGCAGTTTGGTTTGGTCAAGCTGACCTCCTCTGGTCTCGCTGAAGTCTCCACCCCCTCTCAGCCTCCCTGCGGAGAAAGAGCAGTTCTTCCCCAAGTCAGCATGAAACTAGAAGGAAGTGGGAAAGGAGGGACCACCCATACTACACTGAGTGACTAGGCTAGAAATAAAGTCTTCCAAGTGCGTGCGGCCCCATCCTATCCTTGCCCACATAGCTGGGCAGGTTGCCATGGTTACTCCCCTTCCTGCATCCTTCTACCCTGGAAGGAAGCCTGCCACTCCAGGGCAAGCAAAATCTGAACAAATTGCTTCCTGGTCTAAAAATGGAAGTTGCTTTTTTATTGGTAGCCTCCTGTCTACCTACCTCACCCTTTTCCTCTTCTAAACTTATTTTAATCTTACCACTTAATTGGCTAAGTCTCACTAATTCTTACGTCATCAAGGTGGCCAAACCTTAAGCTTTACAAAATTTCAGGAACATGGGAGCTATTGGCTCAGTATTGAAGAAACCTGGCAATTTTTCTCTGCTACCATAATTTATACAAGCTAGCTGAGGCAAGTGACCTTTAACTGCCTTACGCCAGCAAGAATTCTGAATGACCTGAGCAAGCAGAGTGGTCGGTTATAAGGAAATTACCAGAAGGCAGAATGAGGAAGCGTGAGGGCTGTCACTTAGATTTTTAGGAAACCACAAAGTAAGGGAGCAGGTGGCATAGGGACTAGGAATCCTGGCAGAGTGAGATTTAAAACACTATTCAACCTGGAAGACTTTTGGGTGAGGGATATGTGCTTTAACAGTTTCTCTGAGTAAACAGCTGTCCTATCTCTCTCTAGCAATGTGATGCAAAGAGTCTGTTACTCTGAAATAGACTTCGGTCTCTGTGTGATAGAGGAAATGCATAAGCTCTCATTTAAAAAATAAAATGCATTCTGTCTTCCAAGATTGGACACTTAGTTGCCTTGGTGTGTATTTCACAGCTAGAGAGAATTCATCTAAGATAGTAGTTCTCAGAGTGTGGTCCCCAGACTTCAACATTGGCATCATCTGGGAACTTGTTAGACATGCAAATTCTTGGTCTCCATCCCAAATCCACTGAGCCAAATTCTAGCGGTAGGTTTCATCCAGTGGTATTTCAACCAGCCCTCTGCGTGAATCTAAGAGTAACTTTCACAATTCATTTGTTTTATAATCCACTTGTTCAGTGGAAAGCATAACAAAGTATTTGGGTTCCTACAGTCATGGAAATAACAAGCAAAGCACTTAAACATAGCTCAGTTTAACCGAATCTTAGGATGCAAAAAGATGAAAAAGGACAGACCTTGACATTTTTCCTACTGTCTCAATTATTGCTGTCTCGATCCTAGGAAAACCGATATACTCCTTAGTTTTATATATCACCTCACTTCCAAATCCTTTCTCCACTTTTGGGTTTTTTTAAGGTCATAATTAATCTCCATTTATTAGGAGACTGTCCCAGTTACTTCTTTTAAAAAAGATTCTAGTAAACTAGATCATTACCCTTGAACCAGATGGTTTTCTCTAACCTATAAAACTTTTTATTTTGTTTTTTATGCAATGCCGAGAGTGCAGATGAAGGCCTCTCCAAATTGGTAAATGAATCTACTGCACTTAGTTTTTATAGAGCTTTATGGTTTATAAAGTACCATTCCATTCTCCCATTTAACTTTCACTTCAAATAACTTACCATAGAAAAAATGTCTCCATTTCTTAGCTCAGATCTGATCAGTGCAGATCAACTTGTCCTAGGTCCTACCTACCATTAAAGGGGAAAGCCAGGATTCAAACATGATTTGAATCTTGGTGTTTCTTTAGTAAGTACCTATTATGTTAATTATGTTGCTAGCCTGACAATGAAAGAACTCCTAGGGAGTGGAAATCTAGAAGAAAGTCTGTACCTCCTGAAGCAAAGGCCGCGGACTCTGGATCTGCATTGCGGTGGCAGCTGCACCATTTCTTAGGCACGCTGCTCACGTCTTTGACCCTTGGGTGTTGCCTCACCCACTCTGCAAAACAGTCCTAAGAATGCCTGATGTTAATCAGAGAGTGATGTTGAGCAGAGATCACACCTTAGACTGAAAAATACAAGGGTGTGATCTAAAATTAGAGAATTGGAACCCTGGTTTCGAGAAGGTGGCACATGATTAGTGGGTAAGAGCTTGGATTATGAACGGCAAATGACTGGGACCACCAGTCGCTTTGCCATTGAAGACAAGAGATATCATGTCTGAGCTTTGTTTTCTCCATCAGTAGAATAGGTGGCCCCAAAGTTAAAGGTGAACCCATTAAAAAAAAAAAAAAAACTTTCTCAGAGCCGTTGTGTCCGCAGCACCCCTACTCTAGAACCAAAATTCTCGGTACAACAACTAAGCTGATATTTGGAAAATGTTCTTGCTTTCGTTGTTTGTGAACTTTAAGCAAGCTAAAATCTAGAGACGAATTTCCGCTGAAAATTAGGAGACCTTCCTTCTTGCACACCTTGAAACTATAAAATGTGAGGGTCAAGCAGGAGAATGTGGCGATGCTTCATAAACCAGTACAGGCACGCAAATATTAACTCTTAAGGTACCACTTAAATCTCATCCGGGCAGGACAATTCAGTCCTCCTAAGGTCTAGAGTTCATTCATACTCAGAGAACTGGACAGTGATGAACAGCTTCACTAAATGTGTCCATATTGGATATAGCTGCCCTCCTTGTTCTAAACATTTCACACAAATGACCTCACTGATTTTTCATATTTTATGTGTCCTATTAGGGGCCCAAGGCCTATTTTAATCTTCTAGAATATGTCACACAGATGTTAAAGTGTTTTTATTACCATTTCTTTATCATATGCTTGAGCATTTGTCAGTGGTCTAGGATAGTTGTAGGAAGAATGCTGAGTTATATGAAGAATTGGGCTTCGGGGCGCAATGTTAATCCAGATGGGAAACATATAATTGACCTCTAGATCAGAGGGTCAGAGTGGGAATGGTACACATAGTAGTTGCTCAAATGTCTGTTCTTTAAAAGAAAGTCTCAGATGTGCTTTAATTACATTAACACTGGGCGGTGGTAGTGGTATTTTTGGTTGTGTGTGTGTGTGTGTGTGTGTGTGTGTGTGTGTTTTAACCTTTCCTTCTAAAGTTAAACATCTTAATTGCAATCCTATTTTTTAAGTAGAAGACAAATATGTAACTGATAGAATAGGCTCTTCTATCCGCATCTGGTTGATAATGAGATTTCATATCGATTTCTGCTTGGAGCAAGGCTCAGCTATAACTGAAGATTTTGGAAAAACTCATAGACTTGAATTGAAAAGGTCATTTTATTCGGTGTCCAGGCTGCCTTCTGAAGGGTATCCTGATGCATGGATGCTTGCTTAACTGCCTGCTAACTTGTTCTTTGGGATTTCTGACTTATGCTGCTCGTCTAAAGTTCTCAGTGACTAAAAGTTGGCTGTAATTGAAAGGTGGATGATAATATTTACCCGACACCTGCTAGCAGACATATAAGTGCCAACAATTGCTGCCTATAAGAAATTTAGAAAAAAAAAATGGCATCTACTCAACTAACCCGTGGTTTTATTATAATTAAGTGACACAGGTAGGGTCCAGAGAAAGAAAAGGCCACCAGTGTGGTAATGGACTTGGCTTTTAAAGGAATGGTGGAAGTCAGAAGAAAAACACATCTTTGGCAGAAGCACGTAAGCAAATTGTGCAGGTGTATGTCCAAAGATACAGACTGGCCAGTGTGACCAAGAGAAAGTACAGATGGCAGAAAGAGAAGCGATGGGTTTGGAAAGGAGAGATGGATTGTGCTGAGACTTGGATGTAAGGACAAGAACTTAAATCTGTATTTGTTATGCAGTAGATCTCTTTGTTAAATCAGGAAAAGAAAATGCTGACTCAGATAAATTAACCTAGCTATATTGGTCGTATGAATTTGAGCAGAGATGGTTTAGCGGTTAAAGAAAAACCTGTATTTCATGAAAAATCAGCAAAGTAGAGAAAACGTCCGCCAAATCAAATATTAAGGAGCAAACGGAAGTTATGCGTTACCCCTAATGTTTTAAGTGCCCTGCTTTTTACCACACTGTGTGGGGCCTCAAAAAGTAGGAGCTGACTTAAAAATTTCATTGAGTTGGAGAAAGAGTTCTACATGAATCAGAGGGCAACAATAGGTCATGGCAAGTGTATAAAAGCGGTCCGCTGGTGAGAGGTCAGGGAAGACTCCCCTAAGGCAACACACCTTGAGTGGACTTTGAATGACAGGCAGAAATTCATGCAGGTGAAGGCAGTAAGTATTACAGATGAGGAAGGCAACACAGGAAGGCACAGTGTGTGTGTGTGTGTGTGTGTGTGTGTGTGTGTCTGTCCAGGGCAAATGGAAAAGATTAGCCTCTCTAGGGAACAGGTCTCTGTCTCTGTCTCTCTAAAGATACATTGATAGATAGATAGATAGATAGATAGATAGATAGACAGACAGATAGATAGACGTGATTAGTACAAAAGCAGGAAGGCCATGAGGTCCGATAAAGTATTACCACAAGAATTCAGCCATAAAAGTAGGTCACTTACAACTAGTGCCTTACGACTTAGATTTTCATGGGACCCTTTTGAGAAGGTGAAGGAAAAATTCATCCCACAAAGAGTTTCTTTACTTTATGTATTCTAAATATATTAAAAAGTACCTATGTTATATGTACAGAAAATAGCAAAATAACACCGTGATATGAGTTGGCTAATTGTGAGGGGCAAGATACGTGATATAAAGAAGTATAGCTCTTTTGGAAACAGGAACTTGGGGGTGGCAATGAGGCAAGATTAGGGAGGAATACTGAAAATAATTTTTTGAAATTTTTTGATGGGGAGGGAGGGGGGTATGGACATAAAGGGTAGTTATAGAAAATAGAGGGCCAAAAGTTTGCCTGATTCGGTAGACATGTGAACAGTCCAAGATAAATCTTAGCTTTGTTCTAAACTACAGACCGTACTGCGAATAGATCTTTTAGGTAAATCCAAGTACCAGATAAATTCTGTAGCTCTGTTTCCAGAGAGCGTATAGAGATACAAATATTCAACTTTCTTTATGAAAACCCTTTAAGAGAAACAATGGAGGAAACTGTGTTCTGTTTTAGGATTTGGACCCTTATACTTTATGCAGCCAACACTTGTTTAAGGGCATACTATTGCAGTGGTTATAAAGTCCAAATTTTTAAAGACTGACATTGACCAGGGGTTATCAGATACTCCCTTTGTAGTGCTCTTGTAACCAGACTATGCCGCTTAAATAACCAAAGCTATTTTGGGGGGTGGCCCTGGTTATATTTTCATAATACTGCTTCATTAAAATCTGTAAGTCAGTAGTGTTGCCTGATCTGAAAGTGACACCATTGAACTCAGAAAATCTGATAATTAGGAGTTTGCTTCTAGAATACAGAGGCTCATGTCATCTCTGAATCGCTTGCTTTTCTGAATGACAAAGCTGAATGCCAAGTGAGCATAGTGTTTCTTTCTGGTGTTTATGAAAATAATGTTGATTCAGAAATTTGGGTAACTTTTTAGGAAACATCGCTGACATTCTTTTTTTTAAGTTTACTTATTTATTGAGAGAGAGAGGCTGCATGCACGAGTGGGGGAGGGGCAGAGAGAGAAGGAGAGAGAACCCCAAGCAGAATCTGCACTGTCAACCCATGACTCAGGGCTTGAACCCATGAACCGTGAGATCATGACCTAAGCTGAAATCAAGAGTCAAATACTTAACAGACTGAGCCACCCAGGTGCCCTCTGACATTCTTTAATAACCTAGTGTATCACAAGATTCTTTCCTCCCACTGTTTTTGTCACACAGATGCTCTTCCAGATTGTAATACGGTTGTAGGAGACTCTCAAACATTGAATGTAAATATCCTCTATCTAATTAGTGGTTTAAGTAAATGTCATAATTTGAAAACCGCGTGTCGAAGACGATAATTAAGCCCTTAAGATGAAATTTGCATCTTTCCATGGTTGATATGAAGAAAGCAGTTTATGTGGGATTCCTTGAAGTAGTATTAATTTTGCTCTTACAAAACATTATTAATGGCAGTGAGACTTTCTACCTTCATCAGAAGCATTTCCTCTAAAAAACTTACCACGAGATAGAGAGCAAACTGAGGATTGATGGGCAGAAGTGGGGATGAGGGTGACCTAAATGGGTGATGGATATTAAGGAGGGCACTTGTCCTATTGAGCACTCGGTGTTATATGTAAGTGATGGATCACTGAATTCTACTCCGAAAACCAATATTACGCTATATGTTGAATAACTAGAATTTAAAGAAAGAATTGAAGAATAAAAATAAATAAATAAATAAACAAATAAATAAAATAAAATAAAAAATAAAAAACTTGGCACCAGTTGTTTACTAACACTTGCTTGTTCTCTGTATCGTAAGGCCCTTGAGAACAGAGACCACATCTGTTTCATCAGAGTCTGTATAGCACAGCACAGTGCTTGGCACCCAGTAGGTGTTCAATAACCAATAACCAGATGGCCAAGTGAATGAATGGCAAGTTACTCTCACTTGCATTATTGATTGTAAATTATTATAGAGTGAGCAAAATGAGAAATTTCAGCTCGCCTTACCATCTACTGGTATGAGTAAGACAGTTCTGAGTCTTTTTTTTTTTTTTAACTTTAAGGTTATTTATAATGAGCAACATCCATGTGTTCCTCTAGTTTATATCTGCTCAGGGCCTGAGAAAGGCAGACAAGCTGTTACTGAAATTCTTCAGATGGTATGGTCTTTTCAAGTCCTTGGGTTAACTCCTACCAATGGAGTATTCATCATGGCTCATACATGGATCTTACTCGATAGGTATTATTATCACCTGGCCAATAATTATCATAGTGGTGAATAGTTTTCAACCTGATAACTTCTCCCAAGGATGACTTCTTATTCTCCTTCTGTTTCTTCTTTTTAAAGTGGCTAGGAAACTGTTTCCTAAAAAAAACTAATAAAACTTGAGGAAATAGATGAAACCTTTGGCTCAGCGCTGGATAATTAACGTTATCCCTTTGACTTACACAATTTCTGCCAAAATCAAAAGAAGCCTGGTTTTTTAGTTGGCATATGCTGCTGTAATGTAGGTAAAAATGTGATATCCATTAGGCTCTTTAAACTGCTTAAATTGGGTTGCCAATTAATTACTGTTGCACAGACCCCACTGGATCCAAGGAAAACCAGTCAAAAAACCAACAATAGACCATATACTGATCAAGTTTTAAAAATCCCATCATAAAAGAATTTCTTTAAGCCCTAGTGACTATTTGATTCAAACCTTACTGTTCATTTTTTAATACATCGGGAGTGTTTCTCGATAACTTTATATAACCAAGTATCAATGAATGACGTCTAAGTCAATAATGGCAGGCAGGGTTCTATGTTTCAGATGTGCGCATGTTCACTTTGTAGTTTCTCTTAGCTTTTGAGTTTAATTTCACATGACTTCTAGCAAGTGCTCACGATTCTGTCTCTAGCCCAAGGTAGACTATAGATTTATCTACATTATAAATATTGCTGTCTGACAAATTAGCTCATCTCTAAGGAATTTAATTTTTAAAATGCAGTAAGGCACTGTCACCCTGATATCACTATTTTAAATGCATAAGAAGCAATCTGTCTCTCATTCTACTTGCCCCTTCTTCACCAGCATTTCCTTAGTATTGACCTTTCTAGTCTTCTCAAGTTATGTGCAACGCATATATAAAATGGGAAAGTGCTGTATATTCTGCTTCATACGAGGAGCTATAATGATGTGACTGTTAGTCAGTAGCTGCCTTTTCTAAAGGATGTTCCTTTAGGTGCTCACATTTCAAAGTACCATTCACTTACATAAGCTTTTAGCAAACTGGCATTATGGGAATTCTATTTTTAGGATAAAATGGATCTTAGAATGAAGGTTATAAGACAAAATGGCCTTTGATTCTTTTTTTAAAGCCACCTTTGGGACACTTGGTTCATATGAAGTTTGAGGGTCACTGTGCATGATAGCTTGGCAAGATGGGATAACCTTGGATCTGACATTTGAGATTGTTAGACCTTAACCTTTCAATTAAAAGGCTTTGTTTCCAAAAGATTAGCCAAGTATTTAAATGAAAAAAAAAATGGCAGCGTTAAATCACTCAAAATGGCAAGTTCACGCAACTATCATACTACAAAGCTGTGTGACCCTTTGAAGCCATGGCTCCATATTCAGACTCGTCACCTCCCCAACCTCCACACCATTGCTCAAAACCTCAAAGTCTTTTCAGTACTGTCTAGACAAAATATACTCCTGAAAATTCATTCTAATCCAGTTTGACCCACCTTTTAACCTTTTTTCCTCCTATCACCCAGCACGGGTCTTGTATTCTAATGAAGCTGACATAAATATCCTTTGCTCACTGCTATCAATTTCTCTTTCCTGAAAAGTGTTTTCTGGATCGTTCACATTCCTCCAATCTGAAGAACTAGCTTAATTCCTTTTCTTGTATACTTCTAAAACAAAAGAAGTTGAGAGCATACATATTAGACCTGTGTGGTTTTTAGTAGGTTCATGGACTTTTTTAAAGATTTTTTTTTTAAGTGTCTATTTATTTTTGAGAGAGAAAGAAAGAGAGCGTGCTAGTGGGGACAGGGCAGAGAGGGGCAGATGGAGGGACCCAGAGCAGGCTCTGCATGCTGACAGCAGAGAGCCCCATGCTGGGCTCCAACTCCAGGACCGGTGAGACCATGACCTGAGGTACCCAGGTGCCCTGTTGACTTTTGCATTTCACCTTCTCTTCTGTCAAGTAGGGATGATGATCCTTCCCCCATAGCACTAAACGACAGTCTTAGCATCACAGCTGGCGTATAATAAACATCCAATAAACTTAACTTAAAAATATGGCATTATACCTTCTGTGTCTCTAAGAAACCTGTTTAAGCCATCACTGATCCTGCACTTTCTATCCACTCTGCTCTCTCTTTTCCGGGACATTTATCACCTTCTGAAAGACTGTAATCCATTTATGTGTTTCCCTGCTAGAAGGTAAACCCTATAAAGGAATAGATTCTTATTTTGCTCACTGACATATCCCAAGCTGCAGAAGAGTACCTGGCACATAGTAGGGGCATAGATTTATTACATTAATTAGCTTCATTCAGGGGTAAACTTTGTTTTCAGTCTCTAAACTGCAGTGGTTTTGAGCAGAGATTAGTCGCCAAACCCCATATGCTTTGAAAAAAAAAAAAAGAAGAATTAAAATTTTTAAAGCTGTCAGTATTTGAAAGCTTTTTTATTCCTTTTAAGGTAATTTTTTAATCCTTTTAAGGACATTTCTTAAATGGAGGTGCAAACGTAGAATGAAACTTTGGGTAGGAAATCTCGACACTGGAGAGATCAACCCTCAGAAAGAAATTTTAATCACATCCGCTTCTGATAATTAGCCCTAAGAGTAGAACTTTGCTTATTTTAGTGGGACTAAGAAAACTTAATCCCTTAATGTTGTTTCTCTTACTATATTTTTTGGCAAAACTCATTATCTATGTGCTTCTATAGTTTGTTAAGGAGTACATCCTAGTTTAAAAAAAAACACACATTACAGCTATAAACATTCCTAATTCAGCTTTTGCCGCACTAGAAGCCACCTATGGGGTATAGAAAGGCTTGATCATTAGTTTTTTGAGGATTTGTTTTAACCTCCTTGTCTACAATATTGAGTCTTTTTAATAAAGATTGGATTAGGAACTTAATAGTGGCTTTCAAAGAAGACTTGTCTTTGCATAGGGCTATCGAGTTCAGCTAAGGAAACGAATGATCTAATTACATTCTGTGATGCTAAAAATGCCTACATTATAAGACTAGAAATTAGCAGATTCCACCGTGCATCTGTCTAAACTTCAAGGACCAGATCAAGTTACATTTATTTAATGACCGTAATAGGGACAATAAAGAGAGGGTACACAGGGAACACCTATCTAATCACCTATATCTATCCCATGTTTTCCGTAAGTATTCAAGTATCAGTTACTTAGCAAGCACAGAATTTTCCAGTAGGTCATTACTAGTTCAGGGACTAGACAAGATTGCTCTAAAAGCTATGAAACATGTTGCTTAAATGGTACATTTTTTATGAACCAGGAACACTTCCTTTATAGTGAGTCACTGATGCTGACGTTCCTGTGTAGGCTAACCAGAAGCCTTTTTGTAGTTCAATAAAAATATGAATATATCATAATGGGCCAGGAGGTCTCAGTGGAAGCTCAGCAAAGTGGCACGTGATAAGCAACAATTGCTACTAGTACATCTTACGCTAAACTATAGACCCACACGGCACCATCATGTTTTATCATCTTCCAAAAACCCAATGGGGATGGTGTGCATCCATCCTCTTTTTTTGGGGGTGCATCCATCCTCTTTTTTTAAGAGGCCGGGAGAAGAAAAAACTCTCATTCCATCCGCTTATTCTGGGAAAGGCTCCTGTGGTAAGTCAGATTTTGTTTTGTTTTGTTTTGTTTTACCAACTTCTTGTTTTAAAGCAAAGGCTTGCCATTAAGGGATACATGTGTCCCTGAGTGCTAGGCAGGTTTACAAGTGATAACCTAATGCAAAGGAAGAATACGTGACACAGTTTCAAGCCAAAGCTCTGATAAATAGAAAACAATATACTTCAAAAAATTGTAGTGCAACTGTTAGACAATTGTAATCTCACTATTAAGTCGTATTTATTTAACATGAAATGAGTAAACAGTTACCCAGCATTAGATTCATACGAAAGCTGTCTGCAGCTGGAGATGATTTTGAATAACAGATTTTAAAGGGCACAGACATAGATCCAATAAGTGAGACTTTATAGTCTAGAAAACCAGAAAAACTACATTGTGGAGGTGTATAAATTTATCGTTTTAAGTTAAGCCCTTTTAGGGAAGTAACAGTTCCTTTGGAACCATATGAGTTGATGATTTGTTTAGTTAATTCATTTCCTTTTAAAATGTACTAACTGAGTTGCTTCTCAGACTAGCAGTATAGGTTTATAAGAAGCAGCATATTACATTCACTGTTACTTCACAAAAATATACAGTTAAGACACCAATTATTTCTTCAGTCTTATAGAATAATAACTAGATCAGAAGTAAAACAAACAAACAAAATTATATTGTGCTTGGGGAAAAAATAGCATTTTTCTAGGCTCCTCAAAGTCCATGGTTGATGCCACCTCAGGAGCTTATCTTAAAAAGAAAAAAAAAAAGTAAATGAAATATTTAAGACTTAAACCTTTGAAAGTGTTGTCTAATGACACAACCAGGATAATTTTCTTAAGTATCTTGCTTTTATGCGGCTGGTACAAATTTGATTTTTTTGTCCTCTCTCCCAGCCCTGGAATGATTTCAGTGTCAGAAGAGATGATATAAGAAAACAACCCACTAGAATATGTATGTTAGAAAACCTTCAAAGACACTTTTGAAATCCTAGAATAAACTTTTTAAAATCTATACAGATTAAGGTGATACTTAAGGTCTTTCCTCGTGTTCTTTGATTATTTTAATCAAGAAAGATCAGGAGGCTGTATGTTCCTTTCGTAAGAATGCTTAGTTCTCTGAAACCCTACCATCCATTTTAATCTTATTGGTAGAGGTCAATTAAATGACTTACCAAAGGTGGTATGGAAATTGACTCTAAAAGCTTCTTTAGATTAGGAACCTTGTTTAGTGTTTGGAATCCCATAGGAGTGGCTTTTTCCTGAAGGCTCTAGTAGATACAAGATTCTTTGAATTACTTTTCCAAACTTGCTGACTGTATTTCATGATTCCTAAGGTAGATGTCTAGATGTGTTTATGGAAGGGGGACCAGTGAATGGTGATGACTCATGATTCCAACAGGCGTAATTATGGTTACATTTACTTGGATTTATATATATAATTCATGAAACAAAACCTTCCTCACCTGCTTAGACTTTATAAGCAAGAGTCTGATATTAAGTGGTCGGGTTTTTTTATTGCGATTGGAACTTCTGTGCTCATCGATCTGTGCAGTGAATGGACCGCATACAGATACTTCAATACATTAGAATCATTTATTGTTTGATGTATTTGTTTCAATTGTGCAGCAATTAAAATCCCAAATCTGTTTCATTTAGCATGACTTAATATGCTACCTAGAATATTTCCATCCTTCAGTTTAATTTTAAAATGCATTTATTTATTGTCACATACTTTTCTTCTTTCACTGAAGGTTTTCATTTCTTTTCATTTTCTTTTTTTTTTTAATATAATTTATTGTGAAAGTAGCTAACATACAGTGTATACTGTGTGCTCTTGGCTTCGGGAGTAGATTCCCATGATTCATCGCTTACATTCAACACCCAGTGGTCATCCCAACAAGTGCCCTCCTGAATGCTTATTCGGTCTAGTATCATTTCCCGAAAGATGAGAGAGCAAGGAGAGTGTGAACTTTGGCTCAAGGATACTTGTGAATTTTTGTCATCTTTACTCACTCTGCAGCAGCTTCTTAGAGTTTTTGTATATAAACACACAGTTTCGAAGTCTAACTATTTCAGAACCTTTTTTTGGATCCTGCCTCCTAAATTTTCAGCACTTGAGTAGTACTCGTATATCACCTCAAGAAGCAAGAACAGTTGGTAGATTCCCCCTTCTCCCTGTACACCAGAACCTGAAATAACCTAGGCAATTCTTCTCTGTTAACCTATCTGACTTGGTCAGCAACCAAAAAGTAGGAGAGTTCCCCTGACTTTTTAGATAGCCTTCTGGAACTTTGTAACCTTTGGTGTGTAGAGCAATGGTACCAGGAGGGGAGAGGGCTAGTTATCAGGTTGCTAGTTCTATGTAAACCTGAAATTTGACAAATAAATAGAAACTCTCTTTATTTTTTAAGCGATACTTTCTTCCTTCCTATTTAAAAGCAAACCAAGTCTTTTTTCTAAGAGAAATCAGCTAAGTTGTGAAGAACCATCCATAAAGTGATAATTGATACATCAAGCACATGGATAACAGTAAACAAAAAGTGGTTTCAAAATATATATATATATATACATACATATATATATATATGTATGTATATATATATATATTCATTCTAGGGACTCCTGGGTGACTCAGTTAAGTATCCAACTTCGGCTCTAGGTCACGATCTCACGGTTTGTGGGTTCGAGCCCCACAACGGGCTCTACGCTGACAGCTCAGAGAGAGCCTGGAGCCTGCTTCAAATTCTGCGTCTCCCTCTCTCTCTCTCTCTCTCTCTCTCTCTCTCTGCTACTCCCCAGCTTGTGCTTTGCCTCTCTCTCTCTCTCAAAAAAATAACTAAACATTAAAAAAAATTAAAAATATAAAAATATATATTCTTAACCATGAGGGTTAGCAGGGCCACCATCATTCTTAGAAATGAAGCTCAGCTGCCCTGTTGACTGTGGATATCTTGCCCAACTGGAGGAGATCATATCAGATGTGGAAATGTGAGCCATTCGCAAGTGTCTCATGGAAGGTTAATGCCAACTCTACGGGGAGACTGGACACTAAAACAAAGGACACATTCTACTGAAAAGACCACCTAGAACCCAGAGATAACATATTAGGTTAAGATAACTTAAACTGATCTTGTGTTGTGTCTACATAACTAGAAGGACTTTTTGTCATGGTTTTGGTCTCTGTGTAGACACAGAAAAAGAAGTTCTGCCTGTCCATATTCAATTCCTACACACACGGCAGTTTTACTCTTCTGTGCTGATGTTATAAGGCAGCTGGAGTCTCTCTCTTTTAAACTCTTCAAAACACAGCTTGTCTCTGAAACATGAGTTGCAGAAAGGTACAGAAACACTCAAGCAATGGCTTTGAGGATTATATAAATGTGGGCCTCTGCCTGGAAAGGAAAACCACATTGGGATTTAATATAATTCAGCCAGGCTATTAAAGAAGAAACCAAATATCAGGCAATGTTTCTTGCACTGGTTTTTGGAAGAGGAAAAGTTTAAGATTACCTGCTTGCTTTTAAAGTGCTCTGCTGTCGTACAGCATAAAATAATTCTACTAGTGTATGTGGATTTTCGTTCGTACTTGTGTTGAAAATGCAGATGGCTCTAAATAACATGCTTTCTTTAACTCTTCTAACAGCCACGTAGACTTTCAAGATGACTATTGCAATGGACTGGAGTAGAAAGTGGACTGTGTGTCACAATTAAGATTTATATGTACACGTATCATAGGGGAAGGGCCCAAATGAATACACTATTGTGGCCTAAAGTCCACATGCTAGATATATTGCACACCAACTTTGACTTAATTCAGGATTATTTCATATGGGAACAAGAAAGCACTACTTGATATTGTGTGTTCAAAGACACAAACTAAGATTCTTTTATATGATTTAGTTTAAAACTAGTGTGGAGCTAGAAAGAGGAGTTCGTTTGGGGAGCTACCCTAGCCTGGGAAGAATAGGCATGAAAAGAGTGAAATATTTGGTGGTCAGTTTGGGTGAGTCTATATATCTGAGGAGAGACTGTTGGAGAAAGTATGAATAGTGTCAGTGTATTGGCTTAGGAATCAAATGGTGCAATGACAGTCCTTTTCCCTCGCCCTGATTCATTAGCTTTTTGACTACCTTTTCCTGCAAGGGTCAAGCATAATATCCGTTATACATTTAAATGCCAAGTTCAAAGTAAAATCCATAGGTTTGCTGTGTTTTTGTACCAGTTCCATAATGCTTCTCCTCAAATCACCAGCCCAAAGGCCCTGCAGTAGAAAATCTAGAGGCTTCCATGTTAGTAGTGCTATTTTTTTTTAATTGAAAACCCTAAAATTGTTCACGTAAATCGCTCATTCTTTAGAACACTCTCTTACCTTGGATTTAGGATGAGAGGAAAACAGAATGAAATACTGTATCCTACTTTACTATTTAATAGTACACAGTAGAATTCTCCTAAATTCAAATTTTAAAACTGACTTACTCTATTCGCCCATTCCAGTCATCTATCAGCACTTCAGCTTTTAAAACCCTTATTCCTTCCACATGCTTTTTTTGGCATACTTTCTGGTTACCATCACTTCTTAACTAGAAAAGGCAAGCTGTGCAAAGGCCCCTTTCTGTCACTGTCACTGTCACTGCAGCATGGCGCCCCCTACCTTACGACAGCGCCTTGGTGCAGGCTCCTGTGCCACCACTAAAATATGCTGGGTTTTCTCCACTAAGGCAAGCGCGTGGTGACTGAAGCAGGTGCTGCCATCGCTGGCCCTGCAGTAGTGTCTCAGCACGAGTGGGTGGGGGGAGTGCTCACGAGAATCCCATCACGTCCCACACAGCTCTTTCTGCATTCCCACCAGCCACTGTACCAGTGAGGCTGCCCAAGGTACGAAAGTATCTTCTTGACTGGGTTAGATGGGAACCCGTACATTTCAGCCCAGGTCTTTAGTGTAGACCTCTTACTGAATACCCACTCCTCGGCCATAAAGAATTATCCCTTAATTCCTACCCCTTACCCTCCCCACACATACACATCCGCCCCGTGTTGACTACTTCAGTCCGTTGGCCATTTCCCAGAAATGTTTTGGCTTGCCATACAAATTTACCCACCAGATTGCCAGTTACCTTCAAGCCTAAAGCACAGGTGTATGGCCCTCCCACCCCACAAAGAGCCATATTGTTCTCTCTCCCAAAACAATGAATTCCTAATAGCCTTTCCTCAGAATTATTGGGAATCACTCATAGCTTATTCCATAGTGACTTGCTATCTTTCTAATAGAGCAGCAGCTAGTAAAGCAGTCCATGACGGTACTTAGTATTATAAACTGACTCAAGGATGCAGTCATCACCTTGCCAGTCTCTCTTCCCCACATGGCTCTTGAGGTATAAATACAAATGGAACAATAGAAGATAAGAAAACAAAAAGGGGGATCAGGTCCTAGTAACCTCCATATGCAGAGCTCTGATAAATCTGGGTTGAAGTACACTGTTCACTAGACTAGAAACCCCCCATTCTCTTTTCCATGTCAAGGTGCGTCTGCTGCATTGCACTGCCCAGCTCACCAGAGATATACAGAGCACACGTACCATGGCTGGTTGAGCCACATCCAGATAGTCACTGGTGTCAGGGGTACCATGGCAGAGCATACCCTAAATGATCCAATGCCACCAATGTAAACTAATTACAGAAATATGATCTTCAAACCTCCAAAGTTTCAATGTCACTTCGTCCCTTTGTAGAAGTGAATTAAAGGATAAAATCGGATTCCCGTTTCTCTTCTCTGTTCGGTCTAAGCTAGAGGAGGTCATGTTCAAGAACTAGTGCGGAATGATCAGCTGGGATGTTAAAGTTGAGATGGGTATGCACTCTAATGTCAATTAATCCATCTCCAAGCTTCATTTGTCCAAGGGCACAAGAATTCCACATGGTCAAAAGGCCGCAAGGATATTCAACACCAGATTCTTTCTTAGAGTCTGAACAAATGTAAAGAGAAGTTCTAGACTCAGTGCTCTGTGCGTGTCTTTGTTCATGCAAACATACTAACTTATGCCCAGCTTTTCCAAAGGCAAGAGTATCTTGATTATGAATTTACATTTTCTTCTTTTTCTAACTCTAGAGCGTTAAGCATTCAAACTGAATAGCCATTATGCTGAAATAACTGAGTAATATGATTGTAAAGTTGAGCATAAACTTAATACTTCAGCCTGTGAACAATTTCAGACATTCCTAGTGAACTGTTTGCATTGCCCAGTCTAGAGAATGGGCCCTCATCTGGATAGCATTAAGCTGTGTCTTAAGCTTAAACTCTCCTAAACACTATTATAATGACTATTTTTTAGGCTCTAGTAGAAGATATTCCTAATAAAAACTTACTTTAAAAACAAAAAAGGGTGTGGTGGGTACAAAACTTAGGAGAGGTTATAATGAGTCAAAAGTCTTGAAAGTTGCCAACTTAAGAAGTCAAACTTCCTATCATGCTTAAAAAAAAGAAAAACATGAAAAGGCCACACACTGAATAGTAGACAATGTACTGAAATAAATCTGAATCCTTTGATCTGTGAGTTGCATCTCAAACCTAGCCAAATACTTTCTTCTAAGCAGCCAAATCAACATTAATAAGCCAGTTTGACCAATTAGGACTCCAGCTACCTAGGTAAAAAAAAAAAAAAAAAAAAAAAAAAGAATCCAGTGATAATATATGGTTAGATCACATAGAATCCTTTTTTGGTTTTGGTTCAGAAAATGTATGTGAAAACTTATGTTCAAACTATTCTGCTAAGCTGTCTTCCTGTTCTTTGCTTGATATATCTAAGTGGAAGGTACTCTTGGTTCAATCTGTATGTAATGGGCTTTGCACAGTCTTCAAAAACAGTTAAAAAAACAAGAAAACAAAAAAACCTGACACGTATAATGTCTAGGAATAGGACAGTAGAGCCTCATACTAGGATCTAGATTTCTCCTGGTACCAGCTCTACCCCAACCAGCTGCTTAACAATAGACAAGTTATACATTCTTTCTTGACCTCAGTTCCCTAATTTTTAATAATGAAAGGGTATGACCAAATTATTCCCTAGGTTTCTTCCAGCTGAAAATCTAACCACCTGGTATTTCTTTAAGGAGACATAGGATCATGGAAGTAGGTGATGGGACCTCAAGCTTGTCAGTACATTAGAATTATCTGGAAACCTTTAAAATATATGGGTGCCTGTGTCTCCTTCCCCAGAGATTTGGATTTAATCAATCTGGGAACAGCATGGACGTCTTTTTAAGAGGTCCCCGGTAAACGGTCCCCAGGTGATGTGAGGTAGACCTTCTAAACTACTAATGGTAATGATGTAGGCTTGGATTTGACTCAGCACCTCTGGTGATATGGAGTAGATTCAAAAGCCAGAGTTGAACGGGGGTGGCCCTCCCACTGACAAACTCTCTCACCTTTTCACCTAAGCCTTGCTAGTGAAAGTACTGCATCCCTCTATGGGTGTCCTTGCTGGCTGTTTACTTGTCGATCCTAGTTGCTCCAAAATTGTTTAAACACTTGCTGTGGAAAAACAATGCTGGATACAACCGAAGACTCTGCAGGACATAGTATGTAAGATGTAGCTTTGATTTAAGCATGGCTACCATTTGCTGAGTGTGCTTTTTATACGGTAGGCACTGAGGTTTCTACATAAGTTCTTACTGATTTCTTGTAACAACTCTGCAAACAATATTCCCCTCATACCTAAGTGAGTATTATTAGATAAGTTGCCTCAAGCCACAGAGCTAGAAATGGTGAAAGTGAATATAAAACCCCCAAGCTGAAAGCAGCTATGCCATCACACCTCCGCCCAAAATTAACTGTATGGGGAACTCTTGGCCTGACTTGGTTCCAAAGAGAGGGAAAAGCTTCTCGTTTCAGTGTTCTTAAGTCCTACAGCGTCCTTCCCAACAGTTAAAAACAATGAAAAAATGGTCTCGGTAAATGCATACCTCGTGTATACTTCCTCGTGTTTGGTTACTGAGGCCTCTACAGCAGTGTCAGCACTTACAAGAAAATCTAAGGACTCCTTTTCACTGTGCATCAACATACTCTCATTTCCCCAATTACACAAGCTGCAGAAACCTTAGCGTCTATTATACTGGGCCTTTGCAGAGCAGTGTAAGCCTTCCTGAAAGCATAGGAATCCAAGCAGTTAAAGGAGAAAGGCTTTACATCAAGTATCAGAAACAGCCTGACTTTGCTGTATGTTTCTGGCAACATACCTTATTCTCAAAAGGCTACTTTGAAAATAATGGTGAAGGCAGCTTGCTGCCCTCTTGGACCCTGAGATCTGCCTTAGAGGTTAATATTTCACATGTGCTGATTCAGTACCTCAGCTGAGACAGGCATAAAGTTCCAAAGGACACAGGAGCATATTTTCTGACAAGTACAAAGTACTGGATGGACACTCTAGCAAAGATGTTTATGTTTTTTTTGCTCTTGACTCTTCTTAACTCTCTTTCCTGTGTCTATTTTATGTTACTGTTTCTGAAAAATTAACTGGCATGTGAAAGTCAGTGGGATTATGACTTTAAAAGCAGCTTATGAAATACACATTAAAATCAGTATGATTTGTTTAAAAAAAAAAAAAGATAAGAGCAACCAGCATCTATAGTAGAAAAGGGAACATAGATCATGGTTCATTTTGAGCCTAGCAACTTATTAGGGATTGATTTTGTTTTAATGAGTCCATTAACTTACCCATAAAATAGACACGTTTTATTTCACAGAGCTGTCAGGCTAAATGTTTCAAGTGCTTGGTAGGTTAAATGTTTGTCCCATCCTCCTTATCACTAAAAACGGATTCTCAAACATTTATGGAATGGGGCCATCATTAAGTAAGTCCTTAAATTACTCCTTTTACCAGCGTTTTGAGACTGACCCAAGCAAATTTCTCCCTGTCCTATATAATTAGGATAAGGTCACCCGGTGGTGGGGGAGGGGGGGAGGCGGGGGGGGGGGGGACACACTTGTGTCAGGATATTTGTGCGAACCCTGGAATCATTAAGTAGTGTCATTGCTGATACCCATGCAACCCTGCTGATGGAAAGGGTAAACAAGAATAAGGAGGCACCAGCCAGACTCCTCCCTACACAAATGTATCCCTGTACCGGGCATCCCAGGGTTCTAAATACTTGCCGTCTTGCATGAATCACTTGAAAGGCTAAACAAACTAGCAGATTTTTTCTTGTGCAAGGGATATACTTGCCGTAAGATGACTCAGGCAGTCTTCTGGTATACGTTTCTCAGAGCCTTCTCAGAAGCTGAAAAAGATGTTGCAAGCTCCAAAAATCTCTCCTAGTCATGTGATTCTTGTGCCGTGGAAAGGGGAAGTTCTCGCATTCTCTCAGGGGGGTTTGTTTGTGTTAAGTCCAGAATCCAAGTTATGTATCTTTGCTCAAATGGAAGCTAGCAAAGTTTCTTTTAGGACTTTCTGTTGTATTTTAGGCCTTAACAAGGACTGAAGAATACATAATAGCTTTAGATCCTCCTCTCTTCCCAGCTGTATCTTTATTCCTCTCCTCCAGCTCCTGATAAAGGAAGCAGCCCCTCCCTAAGAATGAGAACCAGCTAGGTTTAGATGGAGAGCTGTTCATGTGGCTTTTTGTATATGTTTTTGAGCTTTAATTTTTAATCCCTGCTTTATGATAACACCCCTTGTGTGTGTTTCTTGATTAGTTTTGTGCTTTTTGGTCAGAAGACTTTCTGGGACTAAACCCAATGAATCAGAAGACTATGGGCTTTCTCCGTGTCCTGTATCTGCTTGTTCCCCTTTATGAAAACCTTTTACTTTGCTAGAGCTCAAAACAGAACACACAGATTAATGCAATCTAGACAATTCTGTTTTAAACAATGCCCTAGCTTGGGAAAGTAATCAAAGAAAATACTAGGGCACCTTTTGGCCCTCAGATCCCTTTTCCAGCCCCAATCCTTTTCCAAAACCAATTCATTATAAAACCTGCTGGAGGTTTTATGAGAACAATGGGCAATTCTGTAACAACTTTAGAAGGATTATTATGCATTTGAGTTGAAAATGTTTAAGTTGCTTATTCTCTCCAGGGGGACCTGAGTCTAGAAGCAAGACTTCTTCCATCTACTGCTTGTCGAATGGTAGATTGGACATTCAGAAAGACTGTAATGGGGGGTTTGCTCTTTAGACCTTGGGAGAAAGGTAAATGCTTATCATTCTGGTATATGTGATACTGGATAGATGCTTTTATGAAAATATTTTCAAAAACCTCTCACATTTCTTCATGAAGGAGTTTATCTGTGAATCTTGGGGCATTGGGGCAGAGTCTACTCGCTGATCATTTCAGGGAACATGGATACATTTTATTAATTTTTTTTAAGTCTATTTATTTATTTTGAGAAAGAGAGAGAGCAAGCACACGTGAGTGGCGGAGAGGCAGAGAGAGAGAGGAACAGAGAGAATCCTGAGAAGATTCCGTGCTGACACGGGCTCGATTTCACAAACCACGAAGTCATGACCTGAGCTGGTATAAAGAGTCCAATGTTTAACCTATGGAGCCACCCAGGCACCCAAACATGGATACATTTTAAAAATTTTTTATGTTTATTTTTGAGAGAAAGAGAGAGACAGGGTGTGAATGGGGGAGGGGCAGAAAGGGAGGGAGACACAGAATCCGAAGCAGGCTCCAGGCTCCTGGAGCTGTCAGCACAGAGCCCCACATGGGGTTCAAACCCACAAACCTCGAGATCATGACCTGAGGGGAAGTCAGATGCTTAACCGACTGAGCCACCCAGGCGCCCCCAAACATGGATACATTTTAAATGGCATGTCCTGCAATGCAGACCTATGTTTGCATTGTTATTGTAACATTATATACCTTTTCTTCAGGGAATTTATGCTAAAAAGTTTTTTCCTCCCTATTATGTTTTTCCAACTTGCCCCTTGCTCATTCCTAAACAGTGGAAGGATATAATTAAAAGATACCAACTGCCTTTAAAACAATTCCAATGCTGTGAGAAGTTGTACTTAAATGTCTGAAAAGAGAAGTTTTTGCTGTAAAACCAGGGTAGTACCATTCACTTTAGAACCCTTCCAGGGATATCCAGGTGGCTCAGTCGGTTAAGCATCTGACTTTGGCTCAGGACGTGATCTCGGTTTGTGGGTTCGAGCCCATCATCAGGCTCTGTGCAGACAGCTCAAAGCCTGGAGCCTGCTTCAGATTCTGTGTTTCCCTCTCTCTGCCCCTCCCCTGCTCACCCCTTGTCTCTCTCTCTCTCTCTCAAAATTAAATAAATATTATAAAAAAATTTTTAGAACCCTTCCATTTTGGCCCAGTCTGCCAACACTAGATTTGAGACCCGTTCTTGAGCTGTGAGGTTGTGGCACAATCACCTTTGTGACTAAACTGCACACCACCATTCCCTCTCCCAAGCTCCTCAAAGTGTTTTGTCGCACTTCTCAAATTCCTTTAAAATATTCTTATTTTAGGGGCGCCTGGGTGGCTCAGTCGGTTGGGCGTCCGACTTCGGCTCAGGTCATGATCTCGGAGCTTGTGAGTTCAAGCCCCGCGTCGGGCTCTGTGCTGACAGCTCAGAGCCTGGAGCTTGTTTCAGAGGCTGTGTCTCCCTCTGTCTGCCCTTCCCAGCTCACTCTCTCTTTCTCTCTCCAAAATAAATAAACATTAAAAATTTAAATATTCTCACTTTAGAATAAAATTTGCAAAATTTAATAACCTAAATGTTTTATTATCAGAAATAATATCTTACAGAAAAGTACAATATTGGGCTCCAAAGATGGCCAACGAACTCTTTTACCCAGATTATTTTAAGCTGAACTGGAGGGAAAGTGGGGAGGCTTCAGGAAGAGGTCTTACCTACTGTCTTCAGGGACAAATAGGTAACTGGGATGGGCTGGATGTGGGGGAGAGGGGCGTTTGGCATATTTGAAAAGGTAAGGGATCCAAAAGCAAATAATACTCTAAAAGAAATGAGACATATGGACTGCTATACAAAAATGAAAATAAAGGAGATTGAAGATAAGAAGGGGCAGAATATTTAAGAGTCTCACAAACAAAACAAAAGCATCTAAGTCTTTGTCCTAAATGCAAGGGGAACCCCAAGACCAAGCAGGAAAGCTTCCAATGTTATTCGAAAATTTAGAACTTCATTACTTAAAAAAAAAAAACAAATCCAGATCACCCCAATAGCCATGGGGTGGAGCACCCCATGGTGCTAGCCATGGACTGGAGCCATGGACTAGCCAAACACTAGCCATGGACTGGAGCACCAAGGTTGTCATGGGAGCGAAAAGTAGGGAGAGAAAAGGCTCAGAAAAAGGTAGAGGTATCGGATATATGCAATCAGATACCCCCAAAGGCTGAACAGCAAAGTGATTGGATTTGGTCAGGAGACCCATCAGCAGCTGAAGTTGAGTTTCTGAGAGTAGAGTTGAGATGAACAGTCCTTTGAGAGAAAGGGAAGAAAAAGAAGAGGGTAGGAGACTATCAAGTTGAAATGTTTAATCATGAAAGGATCACGAGATGATGACTGGAGGACTTACAGGGTCCTTATTTCTAAGATAAGATCTGAGCAACTTATAAAGGAAAGGGCATGTCCCTGTATCTCCTTAGGTCAGAGTGTAGTCTCACCTCCTGATGTAAATATGGGCAAATATCCTCTTGAATTGGAATAAATTCTCTGAAGTTAAGGAAATAACTATCAGTTTCCTGGAATTGGAAGAGTGTGTATATGACTAGGAGATTTATCGTGTCACCAGGAGACAAATCTTGGGAACCACTGAAACCAGTCAAGGCACACAAAATAGAGGTGTATTCGTTTCCTAGGGCTGCCATAGCAAAACACCAAAAATGAGGTGGCTTCAAACCACGGAAACCCATTTCCTTACAGTCCTGAGACCAGAAGCCCCAAATCAAGATGTCAGCAGGGTTTGCTTCTTCCGGAAGCTCTGAGGGAGAACGCATTCCGTGTTTCTCTCCCGGCTTCTGGTGGACATTGGCAATCCTTGGCATTCCTGCTTTGTAGATGTGTCAATCCACTCTTTACCTCCGTACTCACATTACCTTCTCTTTTGTGTGTCTCTTTGTTTCAAATATCCCTTTGCCTTTCTCTTATAAGGACATCTGTTATGGGGTTTAGGGCCCTCCCTAAATCCAGGATGATCCCAACTCAAGATCTTTACTTACAACTGCAAATACCTTTTCCCCAAATAAGGACAAACTCAAAGGTTCGAGGGTTAGAATTTGGAAATGTCTTTTTTAGGGGTCACTACATGTATGTAACAGCGCATCTCAGTAGCTAGTAGGAGGCTTCTCAGAGGAGATCCATTAGTGTAACATGAGAGGAACTTGGGGCCAGACATCCTGGGTTAGACCCAGTTTCTACCTCTTAGCAGCTCTATAGTTGTTTTTTTTTTTAATGTTTTTATTTATTTTTGAGAGAGAGAGAGAGAGAGAGAGAGAGAGACAGAATGTGAGTGGGGGAGGAGCAGAGAGAGAGAGAGAGAGAAGGAGACCCAGAATCTGAAACAGGCTCCAGGCTCCAAGCTGTCAGCACAGAGCCCGACCTGGGGCTAGAACTTGGGACCAGCGGGATCACGACGTAGGCCGAAGTAAGACGCCCAATCGACTGAGCCACCCAGGCGCCCCAGCAGCTGTATAGTTTAAGAACCCCGTGCCTTGGCTTTTCCTATCAAAATAGTCATAGGGTTACTCTGAGTAACCTACTAATACATGGCCCCCGACTAAGTCTTGAATAAACAGGGCTTTGGGTCCTCTGCTATGTAAGACTTTAACCTGTAAAGAGATTGTCTCCCTGACTGCTTACCAGTCAGGTACCTTTGAGCAAAATTAAGAATGAAATCTCCAGTTTAAATCATTCAGGTAACATTAGTCATACATAGATTTCTGTATATATATGTTTTTAAAGACTATTAAGACTATAAAGACCATTTAAAGACTCATGGAGGGAGAGATGAAGAACTGACCTTGGGGAAAACATGTTGACATTCATGAAGTAAGCAAAGTACAATTTAGGCTGATAGAGCCTCAAAAATGGTATCCTTTAGTTATCTATAAAATAGCATGTATTTCTTTGGGTGGACTTGGTCCTTGAATTTAAAAAGCTCAAATAAATGGATGCTTTAACAACAGAATTAAGCTTTTTTCGGGTGGGAGGAATGTACTAGTCAGTGAATGGTCTTTTTTTTTTAATTTTTTTTTTCTTTTATTTGTTTTTGAGAAAGAGCGTACAAGCAGGGAAGGGGCAGAGAGGGAGGGGGACAGAGGATCTGAAGAAGGCTCTGGGGCTAAAACTCACAAATCCCAAGATCGTGACCTGAGTCGAAGTTGGATGCTCAACCAACTGAGCCACCCAGGCATCACAGTCCATGGGTGGTCTTAACACGATTACAAAACTATGAATGGCTCGGCTGTGCCTCTGGTCTTCAGTCCATGTAGAAGGTTAAACTTTCTCTAGCTCTCTCAGAAGCTGTGTAGAAACTTTGACTCCTGGGACGTGAAAAACCTTTAGAAACATTAGTTCACTTCCGTGTGTTTACAGTGACTCTGAGTTTTTCTGTTTTACCTACCATGATACATAGAGAAGTTTTATAAGAGCACATACCACAACTTCCTTGAGGATAATAAGGCTAAATAGTAGCATAAAAGTATTTACGCTCAATGAATTGCACAATAGACATCCCATAAATTCATTCATCTCCTGATACGTTTAAGTGTTAATGTCAAAAATGCTTGTCTTTTAAAGTATAGTGGTTAGATAGCCCTGGAAGCCATCTCCAGAATCCTAACACATAAAAAATCTATATTTATCAATGGGAATAAGATAAAGTTTATAACGCTATTCCTGACACTGCCTTTGCAACTAAATGGGTTTTTGAAGAACCAGGATTCATTACTGTCCAATTTGAAATGCCAAAATATTTCTGTTTTGCTATGAAACCCTATTTCTGTATGTGTGACACATTTTGATCCCTACCTTTAATACTAGATTTTTATGCCAAAATTCCAATGCAAACTACTTAGGTAGGTAATCATTAAATGTTACTAGATTGCTTTAAAAAAAATCTAGGGGGTGCCTGGGTGGCTCAGTTGGTTAAGCGTCTGACTTTAGCTCAGGTCATGATCTCGCGGTCCATGAGTTCGGGCCCCACGTCGGGCTCTGTGCTGCCCGTTCAGAGCCTGGACCCTGCTTCAGATTATGTATCTCCCCCTCTCTCTGCCCCTCCCCTGCTCATGCTCTGTCTCTCTCTGTCTCAAAAAAAATAAAAGCATTAAAAAAAATTTTTTAAAAATCTAATAAACACCCTCTTTCCATTTTGGAAACTACAAAGGAAACAGTCCTACCCGCTCCTCTTCAGAATTCAGTCTGTTTGTTTATTCAGAAAGAACAAAATGAGTCTGAAGAAATACACTCCTAAATCACTGGTTATAAGCCATTTAGCACAAAGTCTGGATTTGCTGTCTTACGATCTCATTATGCCTCTAAACTCTGCCTACAGGTATCTGTAGCAGGTTATGTTCGTTTGAGACTGCGGGGATCGCCTGGTGTCACTAGCCTTCTGCTGGTGCTGGAGTTGGCTGTCTGCCTTCTTGCCATGTCTAACGAAGTAGAAACGAGCACAACTAATGGTCAGCCTGACCAACAGCCTGCACCAAAAGCACCGTCGAAGAAGGAAAAAAAGAAAGGTATGGAGCAATCCTCTTGAGGCCGCTGAGGGGAGCACGGGTTGGCTACCTCTGAAGAAATGTGAGGCTCGGGGTAAATGAACCAAGAGCTGGCCCTTGCCTCACTTCAACCTCCGCCTCATGTCAGGTTCTCCTCAGCAGGAAGGTTGGACTTTGGCAGAGATTAGTTTGCTCCACTTAGAATAAGACCTGTGTCTGGATGGGGTGATTGCTCCAACTTGGATCTTGCTGGGGAACGTTCATAGCAACTTGTTTGGTTGATAAACACAACTATCATTTATTCTTTGATTATCTTTCAGGAACCTGTTCACCATTTTGCTTTACTGAAGTAGCTGTTTTTCAAAAACCAAGATCTTTATTGTATTAGACCTTGTTCTCTTGACCTGAAGTACCACCAGAAAGTGCCAGAATCCTTAATCATTCGTAGTTTGAGAATGTGCCCTGGTTTGTTTGCCTTTTGCTAGTATACGTTAGCTATGGGAATGAGACTGAACAGTCTTTTCAAGAAAAGCAAAAGAAGTTATAAAGATGAGATAATAATCTTAATAATTTTCAAAGGAATTTACTCACAATTTTCTTCTGCTTTATTGACAGTTCAAAATGTTAACAAATAGAGAAATGGCTTATTTTTCTTTATTTAAAAAAAGGCATTATCCTCCTTACTTCCTTTTAAAGATATTTTTTTTAATTATGATGAAGGATATCCCCAAATCCCACCCCATATATTTCCATAAATTTCCCATAATTCAGTCCATTTTGTACCTTTAAGAGTTTATTTTTTCTCCACCCCAACACCATATACAGTATCACAGAATGTGCTTTTACTCAAAGGAAGTAAGAATAAAGATAGAACATTGCATAGTTGATCAACTGTAATATGACCAGTATTTGTACTACTCAGATTTGGAAATTCTGGAACATATTTGGTCATACCCTGGGGATGATATTTAAAGACATTTATAAATTTTATCCTAGATAAATTTTATCCTTTCCCCCCCCAACTCCTCAGGCTCTGAAAAGACAGATGAGTACCTTTTGGCCAGATTCAAAGGTGATGGTGTAAAATATAAGGCCAAGCTGATTGGCATTGATGATGTGCCCGATGCAAGAGGGGATAAAATGAGCCAAGATTCTATGATGAAACTAAAGGTAAAAGGGGAAAGCATGCTTTGTCTCCATCTTACACAAATATCCAACAAAGGGAATTATATCAGAATTTTGTGTTTACCTATATCTCAATTATTTGAAAGAAAAGCATTTCTAATCACATAATTGATCCCGTGGTACCTCATTTTATGAGGAAACATGACTTTGTTCACATATTTTGTCTGCTGTTCTAAAGACCTGGCTTAATCAAGTATTGCGGGACTCTAGATGCCTTTTCCTTTGGGCAAATCAAGTTTTAGGTCCTGGAAGTATTCGGATAAAATTCAGGTCTCTAGGGGCACCTGGGTGGCTCAGTCACTTAAGCGTCCGACTTCGGCTGAGGTCATGATCTCACAGTTTGTGAGTTTGAGCCCCACATCGGGCTCTGTGCTGACAGCTCAGAGCCCGGAGCCTGCTTCAGATTCTGTGTCTCCCTCTCTCGCTGCCCCTCCCCTGCTCACACTCTGCCTCTCTCTCTCTCAAAAATAAATAAAGATTTAAAAAATTTTTAAATATTCTAAAAATAAATAAAATTCAGGTCTCTATTTGGAAACTATGGCTCTTCAGTATTAGCCTTTTGGTTTTTTTAATTTTCAAATTCTAGTACTGTCACTATGTGAACCTAATAAATAATAATTGTTAAGTAAGACAAGACCTAGAAGGAACATCTTTGAAGGTCTAATTCAGTCTTGTGTTTACCCATGACTATTCTGAAGCCGAGAGAATTAGAAGGATTTATCCAAGTTCACGCAGCTAACTCACGATGTCCTGGCTCAGTGTCTTCTATTTCATTCTGCATCTATTCTGAAAGGTGCCTAATCCTTTCATAGATGGCAAACCAAGCTGAAAATAAAACTATGTTTTAAATGATTTAGTATCCAAAGCATCATAGGGTAGTTTTAACTAGATTTTTCTTGTTTTCCCACTCTCATCAGGGAATGGCGGCAGCTGGTCGGTCTCAGGGACAACACAAACAAAGGATCTGGGTCAACATTTCCCTTTCTGGGATAAAAATAATCGATGAGAAAACTGGGGTAAGAATCCGCTTTCACTGACACCTTTCTGACCACCTTAGTCTCACAAACGATGTGACTTAACTCTCAGTTCTCTGTTTCCCTTTTCAAAATTCTGTGGGGGAAAAGAATAATAATACATGTTACTTTTCTAGAGAAAACAGGCAGAAAATAGGGTAGGAGGTGAGGAGTCAAGACACTTTATTTTGAAATTTATTCTCTGTAATGGATGTGAGCCTCCAGAAACACAGATATAGCATAAACACAGATATGCTATAAATATCACTTCGGCATTTTTTAGACCTCAAGTACACAGAACTAGATTAACCCTACTTCCTTGATACGAGCATTTGGCAACTTGCAGAATGTTCTGGGGATGATTGTTCTAACAATACTTCAGATGATTTTCTGGCCACTCAGAGCCATTGTCAAAAGATCCCATAACGAACTGCTGTTCACCTGAGTTTGACTTTGAGTTGGGAAAGTCAACCCACATAGATGGTTTAGCAATGAAATGTGCCATCTTTGCTTTAGAAATTCTTGGTCTCCTAATACAGTCCTCAATCCTTTCTTGCTATGTGGCATCATATCTTTGGGATGGAGACAATCAAGTATCAATATTCTAGGAAGTGTTTTTCCCACTTCTGTTTTCTCCTCTTTGTTCCTTTTGGAGCCCTTACTAACAAGAATAAATGGAGCTCTAACCTTCAACCAGAGGCAAAAATTTCTTTCTTCGAGTGTTTTGGCTTTTTTATATATGCCCAAATATCTGATGCTTCATCATGCTGCCATATAAATAGATTCTAGTTTGAGCAATAAAACATTTTTTATGTTTATTTTTCAGGTAATAGAGCATGAACACCCAGTAAATAAAATTTCTTTCATTGCCCGTGATGTGACAGACAACCGGGCATTTGGTTATGTGTGTGGAGGAGAAGGCCAGCATCAGTTTTTTGCCATAAAAACAGGACAACAGGTAAGCTCCAAGCCTTGAGATACACCTGGAGGGAGACTGGTCCTCAGTTCATCATAGAGTGTCTGTCACTCAACTAGAGAGCTTGCTAGAGACAGTTAGATGTAGGAGGACTAAACAGTGACTCGGAAGATGACTATCTTTATTGGTCTTAGGAATCATTTTTCATGCTTATTTATTTATTCTGAGAGAGAGAGACAGAGAGAGGCAGAGATAGAGAGAGACGGAGACAGAAAATCCCAAGCAGGTTCCGTGCTGCCAGTGCAGAGCCCAACGTGGGGCTCAAACCCACAAACTGTGAGATCATGACCTGAGCTGAAATCAAGAGTCTGTTGCTGAACCGACTGAGCCACCCAGGTGCCCCAGGAATCATTTTTAAATGTCATTGAGACCCATATTGTGTATGGACAAGGATTGTTAGAATGGACTTTCTCCTAAGGTGAATGTTGATTTTGGAACAATAGCGAATGATTCCCAAAAATCCTGAAGCAGTTGGAAAACTATCATGATCTTTCTTGTTTTGTTTAAATACTTACTAACTCTGCCGGCCTGTATGTATCTGGCAGTGGGGATTGAGGTAGTGGTGATTCCCTCTAAACCGGGGGAGGATAGTAAGGAACTTTAAGAGAAAGGAAGAAACAGTACTAATCAGAACTGATGGGGACAAAGAGAAGAAAATAGTAAGATTAAAATACTCATAAAGATGCTTTTTCTTGCTTTAGGCTGAGCCATTAGTTGTTGATCTTAAAGACCTCTTTCAAGTTATCTATAATGTAAAGAAAAAGGAAGAAGAAAAGAAAAAGGCAAGTATTACCTAATATTGGCTCTGTTACACTTAAGACTATATTCAGGACCGTGTTTGAACATTATGTAAATAAATATATGGCATGTCTGCAGAGTTGACTTCTTTGTGGCTCTTCAAAGTATAGAAAGTATAGAAATGTATTGTCTATTTTTCCAATACAGCAATTGATGGATGTTATAGTTAAATACCTGATTTTCTGTTCCTGACTTTTGTTATCTGTCCCCACAAGCTTCACATTGGTTCTAAGGACTATACAGGTCGACCAAATTTAAGTTCAGAAACTGTATTCAAATCTAGTATTGATATGAAAAGGGCAGGCCAGGAAATGTAGGGCAGAAATAATATGCAAGACTCTCTCTTGCTTGTGCCAGTGAACCCATACGTGTGTGTGTGTGTGTGTGTGTGTGTGTGTGTATAACCATAGATATATATATACTAATTTAACTCCCTTTAACTGTAATTACTAAGATTACTGAATTTGTGTCTTTCTTTTTAGATGGAAGAAGCCAACAAGGCAGTAGAGGTAAAACAGCGTCTTTATGTCTTATGAATTGCACATGTGTGTAAGTCCTTGTTTGCTACCTGTCCAAGCATGCTCCCCCACCAGCTTATGACCATGTGTTCATGATTCCTCTAGCCATAGACGATGTGCAGTTGAATGACCAGTGCCAAAATCGTAACTGTTTAGCAAACCAATACACTAAGAAATTAAATTCTATAAGAAAAGTCACCCTTAAACATTTGCCATCTTTTCAGAACGGGAGTGAGACCCTACTGACCCTTGATGACCAAGCTAACAAACTAAAATTGGTATGTATGTTATTTTTTATGATTCTTATTTGCCTGAACATAGGTTTACTTCCTATAGATGTTGCTTATGCCAAATCTGCATTGAATACGTATGGACGTCCTATTATGACAACTATTTCCCTAAACATTAGTATAACATTTATGTCAAGATACAAAGTAATCTTTTCAGTAGACACATTTGAATCTAATCCAAAGACTTTTTTAAGAGTGTGGATCAGATGGATTTATTTGGGAACATGTCTACACTTCCAGACCTAATTAGCCTAATATCAAATCTGTATTAGTTAAATAAAAATAAAATTGTGACAATGGTTTTCCTAAGTCTTAGTTTAGGAAACAATTACAACAATATACAAAGTACTATTTTTTAGTAGACACATCTGAATCTAATCCAAATACTTTTTCAAGGGTGTTGACCAGATGGATTTGTTTGGGGACATGTCTACACCTCCTGACCTAAATAGTCCAACAGTAAGTGTCTGTTTTTAAATTTGCAATGTAATGGAAATGGCATCTGTAACTCAAATTGGCAATTAACCAGAAATCTCGAGCATCTCGAAACTTGGAAGATGACTGCTGATTTTTCTGCATAATGTATAAATGGCTCCTAGAACCAATTTGCATCTTAAGTTACCATGGGAACATATCAACACTAACTCAGATATATTAATTTTGCTTGGAGATTAGATTTGAGCAATAAGATAGGCAATGCAATCCTTTCTAGTATTATTTAGGATCAGAAAAAGAGCTGAAAAGTAATTCTTGGCAAAAGTCTACCTGAAGGAAGTATTTGCTAGATGATTAATTATAAAGCCACTTGGCTTCTTCAATATTTTTCTATTCTTTCTATTGTGATTTAGCGGCATAAGCTTGGTGTGAAGTAAGACTTAAAACAAATAAGATGTTCAGTTACGTTTAACCAAGGCCTGTTTTTGTTTAAAAACGTTGTTCATTCTGTGCAGGACGCTATAGTGTATCAAATCTTCTTAATATCACCCTATCCGTGACAACTACATGAGAATGGAGCACTATTTTCCTTTAGAGATAAGGAAAGGGTGATGCAGGAAAAACTCACTTGCCCAAGAAAGAGGTCCAGATTCAAGGCCTAAACACAAACCTCACATCTTCCAAAACAGTCCTCAAGTTAAACTACCCATGTAATTTTGGATTACTTCTTACAACTATTATTTTGTTTTGACAGTTTCTTGAGTACCTGAGATTTACAGGGCACAGAAATGAGTGAGATGTACAATGCCAATGAGATCATGGAGTTTACTGTCAAGTGGGGAGCCCAACATTAAAACTAATCACAAAGCCTATTAGTTGATGTTAATCAGAGGGTATTTATCTAGTTTAGAGGTTCATATAATGCCTCAGAGTAAATGAGGTTCTGGACTTGAATGTAAAAGATGATAAGGCAGTAACCAGACAAAAAGAACACCAGTCTAGAATAATGAGAAGAATGACTGTCTAGGAGTCTGTTACATCAGGGAATTACCAAGCAAGTCTACATGACCAAAAAGGTCATAGGAATTAAAGCAGCAGCAGATCAAGGACTGGGTAAGTCTCACTTGCCAGAATATCTCCGGGAATGCCAGCCCCGAACTTTCACATAAAATGGCCAGGCCCACTGAGATGAAAGCAGCCGGGGCTGCATGGTCTCTCTTCTGTCCCCAACCCTGTGACATTCACAGTGCAAACCAGCATTTTAATGAAGACGTACAAAGCCTCCAATAGAGAAGAATCCTGTTTAATGTTCTTTTCAGCAGTGAGTTCTAATTCACTTGTCTGTGGAGACTTTATTCTTCACAAACTTTTTGAAATACAAGATTAGATGATCCTGAAATGTCCATCATAGCTCTGAGGTCCTTTTTATTCCTACACAACTTCGCCCCATCCTCTATTGTAGCCCCTTCCCAAAGTAAATTGATATCTGAATGATCTACTTTCCAAGTGTAACAGACATTCAAACAAGTACATTGACAGAGATCTAAGCACTCAGGCTATGAAGTAGAATTCCAGTGGGATAGGCAAGGAAGCAATGACTATTTAATCTGCTTCAGTAGACTTCTAGAAAGTTCTGAAAAAGGAAATGAAAAACAACATGATTAATCCTGAGTTTTATTTATATTAGACTTAATGCCTTCAAAGAGTTTTTGGTTTAAAGAAATAACATGGAAGATTTAGATAAACTAACGATAAATTAAAGTGATAAATATCATGAAAGCAGATGATATCTGATTAAGAAAGAGCATGCTAACAGAACTAATTATGTGCTGATTGGATTTTGCCAACATGGTCTTACATATTGACTCCATATTCCTAGGTCACAAAATAGATTTATCTCCATTTGATAAAACCAGAATGTTTAAAAATGTTCATAATCTTACAACAGTTTCTCTGGAAGAGATGAAGAGAAGAAATCTAAATTACCTGGACTTTATTAGTGGTTCCCTGACGCATTTGCTCCACCCCCAACATTTTATACAGGATAGTTTTATGCATTGCAAATGAGACTCATGTTGCAAACTAAGTGGCATCCCTTAGAACATGTTTTTATTGGCAATTAACTTAACGATATTCTTCCATACTGCCACTTAAAAGAAAAAGAAGAAAAAACAAAATGACATGCTCTCAAACTTCAAAAATAACCATTCAAAACAGTTATTATGAGAAGAGCATAAGGTAGGACCCACCCCGAAGGAGGTTAAGTTTAGTACAGGGATGGAATCAGGGCACAAAGCACAGTGTCTTGCATACATAAGATGCCATGGGTGGGCACAGGTGATGATGAAATAGATCAATGAAAAAGGTTTTGTAAAGAATCTGAACTTGAATTGGGTCTTTGAAGTGTGTAGGAAAATAGAGAGTAGTTAAGCTAAAAGTAAACTGGGTCCTATTGTAGGTCATTTTGAAAGGCTAGCTAATGAAGTTATTTTAACATAGGGGATAGAAAGAAGCCACTGAAAGCTTTGGGCAGAGAAGTCCAGGATTAGGCAGACTGGAATGGTTGGGAGAGATTAGCTACTTGGAGAAAGCTAGGCTGTGGAACTCAGTATAGAAGACATTGCCTTTGTACAGAGACCTTTTTGATTTCCTGAGTTCTCCTCTTACTGAAACCCCGTAAGAGCAGGGATTGATTGCATTTCACGTTCATGTTACCAGTGCTTATTTCTCAGGTGCTCAGATGATGACCCCGTGGTTGCAATGTTGACAATGCAACAAAGAACTAATGAGGTTCTGACCTAGGAGGTGGATGAGGAGTCTTACATCATTCCACTGTGGCCTATGAACTAGACTCTTAATCCTGGGTTAACAACAAACCCAACCTGAGGAGAGCCTTATACATTTTACTTATAGGGTGACTATTCAGAAGTCTAACATTGTGGCTCCTGTTTGGTGTCCTAAGAACTTCTTCAGAAGTATTTGAAAAGGAGAACCCTACCAGCTGTGAACACCCAACTGTTCTAACCCAGAGGTGGCTCATCATAAATGAATAAATATTGAAATCACAAACTTTTGCAATATGTTTTGTCCTCTCTTGATTGTTACAGATCCCTACATTAAGAGATCTTCCAATCCATTTCTTTGATTTAAAAAAAATTTTTTTTAATTACAAGCTCTTTCTTCTGACAAATTCTTATGGTTATGGAGAAAAACTGGCTTTGAAAAATAGTGTTTTTATACCTAACAGTAAAGGAAGCCAAAAAATAGATTACCAATTAGGCCTGATTGAGGACCTAGACTTTCTAAAAATATGTTCTTTTAAAGCCAAGGAGGCCTATTTTTATTTACTAATTTGAGAATTTCATATTCCCTTTAAGTTGTTTTTGTCCCAGTGATCAAAAATATCCAGCATCGGGGTGATGCTGGACCTCTAACTTCCATCTCATCTAGGCATTGTTTATTGTTTATATTCTTCCGCAGCTAGCATAGATGAGTAGTTAATGGATCAAAGTTGGTCAGAGGAAGGTGTGTCAGTTTGACAGTCCTATCCCAGGGTGAACCTTAATTAGTTCTGTCACTGACCTGAATAAAGACATGTCAGATTTTTCAAACTCGCTGATTTTATGTTAAAAAGCATATCTTATCTAACAATTGGGAACACGAGTAACTAATATACCAGAAAAATGATAGAGAGGGAATATAATTTGTAGAGTTAGGTATTTGGTATGTTTTTCAAATTAACTCTAAGCCCAAATCTCCATCCTATACATGAAGTAAAGATTAGATTGTACATAAATTAAAGATTAGTTGAATTTATTCACCAAATAGATGAGATTACTGTCACAACCTGGGCAACTCTAGGCTGTATTAAAAAAAAATGCACAAATGCGAGAGGTTAATGTGATATGTTGTTATATATCAGTAGTTGAGTAACACTTTCTTCTTTCGAGAAGGACACAGACAAAAGGATGTGTCCAGAGATTGGGATGATGAGAATGAGAGATCCAGCTTGACTAGCCCCTTCAAAAGGATCCTTACATATTTAAAGAGGCATACCTGCCATACCGTGTGATGTGATGGGAAAATCTGTTTTTGCCCCCTAGAGGAAAGACCAATTATAGGGAAATGTATTTGACCTTAAATTTTATTACAACCGAAACTATAAAATATTAGGCAATGAATTTGGTCATTTAGAGAGACACTGTTACATGACTCTAGGGGTAGACACATGGGACGGGATGGGACCGTGCATCAGGTGGGGAAGCAGAGTTAGGTGTCAGAGGTCTTGTCTTACTTTCAAGCTCAATGTACTCAGATAATTGCTTAGAGTGACTTGTAATCGGTTCCCTTTAAGACTTGCAAAGGCAGGAATTGGAACAATGCTGATCATGAACTCAGCCAGTCTGTAAGGGTAAGAGACACATGACTAGAGCAAACAACAATATAATTTCACTTAATGAAGGGCCAGCAAAATTGAGACCTAAGTAAAAAGTCAAGGGGCAGGGAGGGCCAGGGAGGACCTTTTCACCACTAGTAAAGAATGCACTCAGGGAGGTGATGGGAGGAGAAAATGGTCAATCTGTCTGTCAAGACAAAACTTTAATGGGAATTTTGATAGTCCTGATCATCTTAGGTAGCTTTCTCATTTGAAGTCAGACATGGACTAACACTTTCTTTTCTCTTTTTTTTTTTTCTTCCCAAATGTGATAGGAAAGCAAAGATATCCTGTTAGTGGATCTAAACTCTGAAATCGACACCAATCAGAATTCTTTAAGAGAAAATCCATTCTTAACAAATGGCATTACCTCCTGCTCTCTTCCTCGACCAAAGCCTCAGGCAGCTTTCTTGCCTGAAAATGCCTTTTCTGCCAATCTCAACTTCTTTCCCACCCCTAATCCTGATCCTTTCCGTGACGATCCTTTTGCACAGCCAGACCAATCGACACCCTCTTCGTTCGATTCTCTCAAATCTTCAGATCAGAAGAAAGAGAATTTGAGTAGTTTGTCTCCTCCACTGAATAACGGGCCCCTGAATGGGGATGTTGATTACTTTGGTCAGCAGTTTGACCAAATCTCTAACCGGACTGGCAAACAGGAAGCTCAGGCAGGCCCGTGGCCCTTTTCAAGTACGCAAACACAGCCAGCAGTGAGAACTCAAAATGGGGTATCTGAAAGAGAACAGAACGGCTTCCATGTCAAATCCTCCCCGAACCCTTTTGTGGGAAGCCCTCCCAAAGGACTGTCCGTACCGAATGGCGTAAAGCAGGACTTGGAAAGCTCTGTCCAGTCCTCACCACATGACTCCATAGCCATTATCCCACCTCCACAAAGTACCAAACCAGGACGAGGCAGAAGGACTGCTAAGGTGAATTGTCTTCTCCACATATCCATTGGCAGAATGCATGTTCGGTACCAAAGGGTGGTGTGATGCAATCTCTCTTTCCTGCTGCTATTGTAGTTTCCTGTGTGGCTGTAAAATAGACGGTGGGATAAGGCACATCTTTCTCCAGGAATACCTTCCTCCAGTCGCCACCCTTTCTGAGCTCGCTCACCAGTGTTTTCACGCCCTGCTTGCTGTTTGCATGTCTTGTCACTTATTATTAACTAAACACAAGTTTTTCCATTTTTAATGCTGCTATGCTTCTGTACCTCTGGTAAGTTTGATCGTCATGTTCTGGAAGGGGAGGGCAAGGGTTCTTGTGATTCCTTGTGTACCTTCCCCACACTAACACCCCCCCCCCCACCCCTCATGTTGCATTAATATCCAAGGTGGTGGTGGAAAATTCTGGAGTTTGCCTCCTCTATTCAATGCTGACTGAATAATCCATTGTTTTAAGAGCGATTTATATATTTACTATGATCACTTCATTCAAAAGCAATTTAAAATGTGGTTTCTGTAAGGATCTTTTTAAAAATCTCACTAGAATGTGCAGGCTGGCCTCATAGTTGAACTGCAGTATCATCTTTATGCAGACTTATTTTAATCCAGTGGAATAATCAAAAAAATGTAGGTTACTTATTTATTTATAGTTGTCCTTTCCTTCCCAGCTTTAAGCTTTTAGCTGACAAGGAGACCAGACAGACATAAATGTGTAAATGAGTAAAATAGATTTCACCTTGGCAGTCCTCTTTACATCAGTTACCAAGACCCAATATTCTGTCCACTGCAGGGATCTGTCTTTTTCGGGGGGCGGGGGGGGGGGGAGGAGGGGGAGGGGTTGGATTTTTGTAGTTTATCAGTAAGAGGAAAAGCTTTTCTTTGTGTGGTTCCCAAATTTGAGGTAACAGAATAAGAGACGGAATAAATTACTGTTACTGAGTAACTCTCGTATCTCCCTCTCGCCCTATCAGTCTCCAGCAAAAGACTTGCTTGCATCAGACATCTTTACCCCTCCTGTCTCCGAACCTCCCGGCCAGACATCACCTACAGGACAATCTGCGACCCTACAGACCAACCCTCTGGATCTCTTCAAAACAAATGCTTCTACCCCAGTGGGACCCCTTGCAGGTCTAGGTAGGTGCCAAAGATCGAGTTAGATTTGCTGTTGCTTTCACTCATAACATTATAAGGCAAAGGAGGAAGGTACTTCAGATCTATTGAGGTGCCAGGGACATAAGAGCTGAGCATCCTGGGGAGACTTTCTCCCACTTTTACTTTTGTACACCCCGCCCTCATTTGGTACTCTTGACTTGTAACTGAAGTTCGGCTCCTGGAGTTGGCATGTGAGAAGAAATCCATGATCAATATTGCACTTACCTGAGCCAAGTGGCAATGGATTACAGAAGACAACTGTAAGGGATTCTGGAGCTCAGACCAGCTTCACTGGAGAAACGGGGTGGAGTTGGGAGAGTCTTATCTGTGATCTGCATTGGAAAAACTGGTGATCAGTTTACTAGATCAAAGCCCTATCTCCTATTAAGTTGATATGCTTCTTGGATAGGATATCGTATCCTATCCTTCCCCTGAGAGGGATAGAAGTTAAGTCCAATGCAAGTGTAAGTCATAGAATGAAAGTCTTAAGTTCTCAGCCCAGCTCTGTTCTGGACATACAGTGTGTATGAGACAGGCATATATTCTGAGCAGTCTCTGAATACTTCAGCCTCAGCTGTTCCTTGTCCATATTTTGGCCCACTGAGTGTCTTAGTAGAGTTGGAAGACAAGTGCCAGAAACCTGAAGTTGAGGAGAACACAGGGATAAGGGAAGAGATGGGATGTTATCAGATACCCAGGATGTGCTGGGGCTCATTCATAAATGTGTCTTCAGCTCACGTGAGCCACTGAGCCACTCGGAAGCAAGACACTGGGGAAGGCCACTTGGCTGAGGACTGGCGCTGCTGTTCTTTGCCCACAGCCTCCAGTTCTTTTCTGCCTCCGTGGTACAGTCTTCAGAAACCCTGACAATAGTCCTTGCTGTCCTGCTGGGAATTCTCTTTGATTTTCTGCTTCTTGGAACCTCCATAAGCTCCAAACAGACTCTCTGTCTTGGGAGGGGTTTGGGGAACTATGGATGGAGAGGGACTCTCTTCCCCATTTTGTAATATTTGACCAGGGCTCTTGGTTTTCTCTGCCTCCTACAGAGTCAGTTATCAGGACCCTTTGTTTATTTGTTTGTTTGCTTGTTTCCCCTGCTGCTTTCCTGCAAAGGAAAATATTTCCATTTTGTCATATTAAATCTGTTTAATCATATCTGGAGTATGGTGACAAGAGTGGGGTGTTACCCAACTGCTGAGTGGCTGAAATCAATGTGAGTGTGAGAAACCAACTTATTTCAGGTCTCTGATTGCATTTACACCATCAAGACTCTCTCTAAAAACTTCATGTGTCTTGGGGGCTTCCCCTTTTTTGCGTCGCTCCTTTCCCTGTCCCCCAAGTGGAGCTGGAGGGTGCTTTTCCTTGTAGAAAGGTTGAGAGCTTGCGCGCACTGCCTGCGACTAGATCACATCACAGAGCTTTGCAGTCTAATATCAGTGCCCTGAAGAATTTTTACAGCCAATATTTAACAAGTCAGCTCGAAAATACAGCTGGACCCTATAACTGTTAATTTATTCAGACGAAGTGAAGCTTTTTGGCTAGGTGCCCCTGTTGAGGCCTTGGGGTATACAACTGCAGAATACTGATGATTCTTCCAAGTTTGGACATGGGACTCAAACTGAGCTCTACAGTATAGCCCCTGTCCACTAGCAGGGATCCTCAGCCAAACCATGGAAGGTTGTAGGTCTGGCTTCCGCTAGACCCAGCTGGGGGACTGTCTCTTCTGGAGAACTGGGGGTGGGGAGAGGGTAATGTAGAAAGCTGAGCCTTCAGATTTGGCTAGCTACCCTGTGTTTTAATCTAGCACCAGAAGGTAATAAAATTAACTTCTTATACTCACACTCTCTTTTTCCTTACCTCTTGCCTCTACTTTCTCCAGCAGAGCCTTGAGTATCTTGGAAACACAGTGCATGGGATCTCCTAGATGGGAATGAAGGCTGACATTTGCATATACTGGGAAAGCCTTTAATTCCTGGCAAATACAATATTTGTCTCTTTAACCACCACCACTCCCACTAATAGCATCTATGACTAAAGCCATACATTTTACTAAAGGCAAAAGTCATCCAGACATGCAAGATGATAAAATTCTACCCACTTTGCACATTCAGTTGACGTAAATTATTAATGAGCGACTCTGGCTTTGGTTAATAAAATTTAAATAAATTTGCCTTAAAATGCTAGCAATAACTTCACTCAAACCCAACCCACTTTTAGAACCCCATATTATGGAATGTAAAAGGACTTTTCCCTTGATTAGTTGTGAAAAAAATACATATGTTCTTTAGTGTACATGAAGTCTGATTTCTGTAGCCACAAAATGAGTATTTGAATTAATTTCCACTAAAAAAAGTAGTCCTGTCCCTCGATGCCAAGGAGGCAGAACAGGAAAATAGGATGATGGATTTGGAGCTGGTATTCCTGGGTTACCAGGATATTGTTACAGACTGTGAGCTTCCCAATTTTAATAATGAATATTCTTGTACCCAGTTCCCTAACCTCAAAAAATAAGCATGTTAATTTAGTTAGATGGCCTTTTCTGAAACCTACCACTGTCCATGAGCACATCACACAACGTCATGGCCAGATGACTAGCACACATGATGATACAGTTGAGTCAAATAACATGAATCTCCAATACTAAGAAAATTCAAGATAGAATATCTTGCTTGCTACATCAGCCCCTGAACATCATTTTTAAAATATTTCTCACTCTGGAAACAAAAACATTCCTAACCCAAGTTAGGAGTTTGGAGGCCCTTTCTTAGTTTAGTCAGAAAACTTTCATAACTAAAGAATACTCTACTCCAAAGCTCAAAGCAAGTAGATTTTGAGGGCAGTGCACCATTCGTGTACAGGTATGAGGCTGAATTTAGATTTTTTGTTTATGGTGGCAGTTCTCAAGTAGAGGGAAAAGATATTGAAGAGACCTGTATTTTAATAATTTCACCAGTTCTTAATCCACATGGCAAAGACACTAGAGAAGGAGTCATTCCCCCCCACAAAGATTAGATGCCTAGACACAGGCAATTAGTTACCTCAGAAGGTATAGTTTTTTGTCTTGGGGGGGGATATTTTTGTTTGGTTTGGTTTGGTTTGGTTTGGTTTGGTTTTGCTTCATGTTGTCTTCTCTCCCTCCCTCATTCTTTGAAGTATTCTGTTCTGACTTCTGGCAAGGTTTAGTGAGTGACACATGGCAGGAAGCACTTTTATTTGAAACAGCTCTCCCAGGATAACCAGCCTTTCCTCCACATTTATATATATAAAAGTCTTAAACTATCTTGGCATCAACCAGATTTTATCATCCTTTTATATGGCTGTGTCAACCTTGGCAGCATTTAAAAGCAAGGAAACTGAAATGGTTTCTTCAGGATGCAAGCATGTTGAGGCCTAATATACATGCATGATAGCTGGTTTCCATAAGACTCCAGACATGAGCCAACTGCCAAATGAAAAGATCAAGTCAATGACTCAGAGTACCCAATGGATTATCTTAATTAACTAGTTCATAATCAGCATGGTTTGTTTATATAAATGTATTCACTCAACAAATACATTCATGCTATTGACAGGCTGTGTCCTAGCTGTTTGAAATGTATCAGTATGATAAGCACTCATTTTTTCATGACTAGGTCCTTATGGATTGTATTCTTCTTATAATGAGAAAAGTTTAAAAAGCTGTGGTAGAAATAAAGGGCTTCAAAATGCAACCAACGTTTGAATGCCAGCTATCTTGCATTAGCTACTTAATCTTTAGAGTAATCTAATCTCTTGGGGCCTTTATTTCCATGTCAGCTTTAAGGCTTAAGGAAGGTGTTTACCATGTAGATGCCCTGTAAATGCCCCCCAGAGAGTTGTGCTTTCTGAAACTCAAGAATTGTCTTCAAGCTTGTGTCCTAATAAGTCCTTTCTCTTGCTTTCTTCAGGTGGTATACCAGTTAGCCCCCCTCAGGCAGGACCATGGAACCCATCATCTTTAGTCTTCAATCAGTCCGCGTCAGTGGTCCCGGGAGCCATGATGAGTGGTCAGCCTTCAGGATTCAGTCAGCCAGTTGTTTTTACCACAAGCCCAGGTGTTCCAAGTTGGAAGCAGCCGTCATCCTTTGCAGCTTCAACTTCCCCTCCAGGCCCTGTTGTTTGGGGCCCGTCAGCCTCTGTGGCACCCAATACTTGGTCATCAACAAGCCCTTTGGGGAACCCTTTCCAGAGCAATATTTTTCCAACTTCTGCTATGTCTTCCCAGCCCCCTCCTATGCTCTCCTCTCTCCTGGTCACTCCTCCTCAACCACCTCCCAGAACTGGCCCTCCAAAGGACATCTCCAGTGATGCCTTCACTGCCTTGGACCCACTTGGGGATAAAGAAGTGAAAGAAGTGAAAGAAATGTTCAAGGACTTTCAACTTCGGCAGCCACCTGCTGTGCCTGCAAGGAAGGGAGAGCAGACTTCCTCTGGGACTTCAAGTGCCTTCTCCAGTTATTTCAACAGCAAAGTTGGCATTCCTCAGGAGAATGCAGACCATGATGACTTTGATGCTAATCAACTGTTGAAAAAGATCAATGGTAAGCTACCCACTGCTCTGCCTACTGTACCAACAAGTATTTCCACTGTCATATGGGTCCGCAGAGTCCCTTAGAAGAAACTTCCTCCACCCACCAAGAGCCTTAGTCTCGGTTTCTTTGGTAATCAGTGGTTATGGAGACAACCTGACCAGTTAGTTACTTATGGAACGAACGGTTTACCTTGGCTCTTTCTAAGGGCTGGCCCAATGCTGCCCTCTTGTGACAATCCCTAAAAGGGCTGCCAAGAACTATTGAAATTCAGTGGGTTGTGGTACCTGGAAGGCTATAAAACAGAGCCTCAGCCATACTACACGGCCTTAAGTGAGGGAATTCTGAATCTCTTCCACTTCAGGTCAATACGCACAGCCTCCTCTTGTGATGAATTTGCCTGTAATAATCACTGGGAGTCCTAGTATTTGGTGGTGATTTTTGTTCCATGATGTAAATTTCAAAAGTATGGAACTTTAATTTCTGAGATAAGCCTGACTGGGGGACTTTTGCCTATATTTGGGGAGAGATTTTCTACTGACTACTTGGCATTTTTTCCCTTCTAGAACCACCAAAGCCAGTTCCCAGACAGGGTTCCCTGCCAGTTACCAAATCTGCTGACATTGCATTTGAGAACCCTTTCTCTAAAGATTCTTTCAGTTCATCACAAGCCTCTGTAAGTATCAATTACTAGAAGCTGTTGCTCCAAAGTATGTGCCACCTAGAGCTACTGTGTCGTGAATTAACCTTGTTTGAATAATAACTCTTTGATGGTAAAGGATATTTAAATAAGCTTTGCCATTGAGAACCATCACAGTGAAAACCTCGACTCAAACTGGGGAGAGATTATGTTTCCAGGGGCTACTATCCTGAGCTTGAGAAATGAGCATTATATAGAAAATGTCTTTTGTATCTCACTTAGCCTAGCTCATAAAAGCACTGTGGGAGAAAATTGAGCAAAATAATACTATCTTTAAAAATCTTTCAAAGATTTAAGTTCCTGATTTCCCACCCACAGTCTTTATCTCATAACAACAGTACCTTTCATTTGGGAGAGGCAGACATAATTCATCTGAACTTTAACACCAGTATAAATAATAAATATGCGTCACCAGTTACGATCAGGCAAACACAAATCATTGTAGACCAATATAATATCTCATTTTTCTGGGACCCAAGTGATTTTTAAAGGAATTTGAGAAATCTTAATTGCAGGGTTTTTTTGGTTTTTTTTTCCTTCATAACTGTAATTAAACCCTATTGACTGAATGGTTTTATCTTCATAGATGGCTTCTCAACCCACATCTCCTGATGTATATAGGGATCCTTTTGGAAATCCTTTTGCCTAACTTCTGTAAGTAGAAGATCTTACTAAGTGTAAGTTTGGTAAGAAAGCATGGCACAGGGGATGAGGGTGAAATTTTAATTTTAGAATTGGTACCAGCTTAAATCTCTGTAACTTAGAAGGAATAGACATGTGAATCTGTGCTTAACTAATTCAATAATGAATAAGCTGGGCACTTAAGAAAAGAATTCTTACACACATTAAAAAACAATAATAAAGGAGCACCTGGGTGACTCAGTCGGTTGAGCGTCCAACTTCAACTCAGGTCATGATCTCACAGTCCATGAGTTCGATCCCTGTGTTGGGCTCTGTGCTGACAGCTCTGTGCCCAGAGCCTGCTTCGGATTCTGCATATACCACATAATACCTTTCTAGTTGTTTTTTGTTTGGTTTGGTTTTGGTTTTTTTAACCTTCATACTGAAGTGATTGCAAAGGCATTACTTTATTTCCTATAGAAGTTTCGAAATCTGAAGACCTTTTAAGCTACAGAACAGGTCAGCTAAACAGATGCTGATCACATTTTCTGCCTTCCAAATCAATTTATTACTTTGCGAGAGGTCTCAAAGTTAGTCCAAAATAGTCTGAGGGTATCAAGTTCAAAGGTGGTGACAGCTGCCTGTATCTCCTTCAAAAGCAGCATGGGCGCAGATGAGTCTGCTGGTTGATTGTTCTCACTAGCGGACGTCATCGTAGGTAAGTTATTAGGTGTAACTACCTTAGCTGCCTTGCTGGCTCAGCATGACCCTTTCTTTATCAAAAAGGAATGGAAGCAACTTTGTCTCATCTTAGAAGATCGAAGTTAGTGGAGGAAAGAAGGCTTGTCTGCATTTTCGAGGAGGGAGGGCATAGCTGGTAGGGGAGAACAATAAAAAAGAATGAAAGGAACCCAAACTCATTTTTTCTAGTCTTGCCCCATCCAGGTGGGACTCCTCAATTCTGTCTTGACCCATCTAGAATTTAATTATTTTAAGTAGATAAATATCTTAAATCTGACACAGACAGTAAGATTGGCTTCATTTGCAATTTGGATTGTTGCCCCTCACTCACCTTCTATAATTACAGTGTTTCTTAAAATGCTTTTCTATAAAATCTGCTTCAGAGAACGGGCTGAGATTATTGAAAAGGCAAGTTCTTGGGCCCCACTGCAGCCCAAGGAGTCTGGTGCTAAGGAAAGGTCCATTTTAACAAGCAGCCTGGTGATTTCTAATGCCGATAGAGCAGTGCAAGATACTGAAGGGCTAGAAGTCTTAACGGAAGGTCACTCTCACCCTCCTCTCCATGGGAGGCAAACCTGGACAAACAGAAAAGAATAAACTGTATCTGGAGTCTAGGAGGATCGTTTGCACTAAACTGAATTGACTAGAGGACTCCCTGAAGGCCCTTTCTTCCTTAGGTCATGAAAGAAGGATTATTTTGGTCAACTTGCTAAACTTACAGATTGGGTTTTGGGGTGGGCAAGCAGTTATGGGAGAAAAAAGTTAATATTAGTGAACACTTGCATTAATCACTTTATTACAGGTTCCACACTTAGTATCTTATTTAAGCCTCTCACATCAGCCCTAGGAGATCCTATTACTGATGTTTTATTTTTTTATTTTTTTTCTATTACTGTTTTAAATGATGACTTCATATTTAACACATTGATATTAACCACAGGTTTTTTCTTCTCCACACTTCTCTAGGAACTTGATATGCTGACTATCCAGAGGAACAAAAAGGTTGGCCTTAGTCAAGGACAAAGCTAATATCCAGACGCCTTGACCTCTGTTCTTGTTCCAGCTTTGACATATTAGCTGTTGCCTTATTTCTTGTTGCCTCTTCCACTTGTAAAATGTCTTTCACTTTCTGTTTAGATTAAAGCTAAACTGAATCTATGGCTTTAAATAAATTAAGACTTTAAATTCTCTAGCTTAATGTAAATGAAGTAGTTTCCCTATTTGAACAGTTGCCTAGTGTGTTTCTAGAACCTTCTAGAACACTCTACCATGGACCCTCTGGTTGGGAGATGCAGCCATCACAGCTCCTCAAATGACACTGTTTTGAATACATTTTAAAATCCTTACTGTTCCAAGTTGTTTGGGGGTTCTATTTTACTGCAAAGAACCTAAAGGTTATAGCATAACAAGGCACCTTCTTAAGTCTTGCTTCATATCAACATTTAGAGAGAATTTTTAAAGTAAATTTGAAGCAAGTCCAACTTCTAGACACTTGGGAATCTGACACATTTAAGAACCTTTTTAAAAATATAGTTTCTCTTTCTGAAGATTATTTTCTCTCAAGGGTAAGACTGCTCTTGTTTTCCAATCTCTTGCTAGATACTGCAAATGAGGGAAAAGCATTATTTGTCTCTCCTCTCCTCTTCCCTGTGATTCTTTTTTCAGTCAGTTCTGCTCCTAGGTTCATATGGCATTACTTGCCTATCACAAGCAACAGAGTTTTATGGGGTACAAATACCTAATGATTCATGGATCTGAAATGTCTCTGCCTTCTCAGTAATTGCTAAGCCCAGTAACTAGAACTGCAAATGGGCACAACCTTTATCCTTTCTATGGAATAGGAGGCCATCCTCTTGAGCTGAAGTTCCAGAAGAGCAGTTAATGTTGAAGAAAAACTGAACTCAACTCAGCAATGAAGGACTGTATTCTGAAGAGTAACACATCACCAAGTTCAATGTGATTGTGCCAAACATATTAGGTGCTTATTTGGGGTCATGCTAGACCTTTATCAAGTAACTGGAAAACTTTCTTGAAGCCACAGTCTCATAGTTAGTAGGAAGATAAATGGTGGGGAAGGGGGAGAGAAGCTGTAAAACAAGTATTTGGTGTTATCATTGAAAATCTAATGTCTGCAGTACTTTTCTCCTCATAACCTTGGAAACTCTCCCAGTTCATTTCCAGTCATATTGTTAGCAAAGTTCTGAAGGATTTGTTCTTGCCAAAATGAGTTTCACTTTGTTATGTTTATGTTGGTTTTTTCAATGTTGTCTCTTGACCCCTAATGCTCAGGTTCTTGTGGGCGTTAATCAACCATACAATGTTACCTTTAAGTAGAAGAGGAGGATGACTGCTCAGGATCTAAACAAGATGGTGGCCTCATGGACCTTTATTGATCAGCCCCAAGTAGTCCAAGCTAAAGTCCTGTGGTTTTATTTTTAATGGTAATAGCTGATTATGTATGGCATAATTTTCCATCCGGCTCCCTACTCAGTCATTATAAACACAGACCTAAAATAGTATTTTATGTGTCCAAATACCTGAATGTGCTAAACTGGAGGCGATTATTTCTAGGTAGTTGAATTTTTGAAAGTAGAAAAATTTTGAAAGTGATGATCAGCCACACAACTGTTTTGTACATACTTATTTTCTTGTGCACTTTTTTCTGTATGCAAATAAAGCTATGAATTTACTCATTTCAATAAACTGGAATGGCAGAATCTCATGTGTTACCATCAGTTTATTCTTCTATTTGACCCCTGCTTTGAGTTGATGTATTAGGGTCAAGGTATAAAACACATCGGTCTACAAGTGAGCAAATGTTAGTATATTCTGGATTGTCAGGTGAAGACAAAGTGGAAATCTGTGAAACAAGAGCATGAGTAAATTATTGTCTGCTAGCTTTCAATGCCTTATTGAAATGCCTTATTTTAGGCCTACACATATTCTTTTCCTGGAAGTTTAATGGGAGTCTAGTGGATAAGACCTGTATCAGAACAACTTCTACTGACATCCAATATAAAAATCGTTTATTAATGAACCCTTGATTCACACCTATCCTTTGCCTCTCCTTGTTCTTTATTGAGCCATGTTTGACCTCACCAAGACACAACTGTGTGGACTGGTCCAGGCTGGTGTAGACCACTTGGGGAAACTTCTGTGTGTGTTGGGAAGATCCGTGATTAAACATTGCTTTGCCCTGGGACACTTTTAAACACTCTCTCCTAGTATAAAAGTTCAAGGCTCTAATTTTTTTCAAATGACCTAGATCTACTGGGAAGATGACCCCAAGGCAGGCCTTGCTCCAGTGCAGAGTCTTGATCTTAAACTTTTCTAAGGATTAAGACAAACTTGGTAGCCGATGGGTGTCATTGACTGGTTTTTGATTATAGGTTGTTTGATATTACTGCCTTACCTTTCCCTTTAATTGAAACATTTGTTGGCTTTCTGCCAATAATGAGTGGAATATCAAAAAACAGACTCCACGAAAAGCAGCTTCCAGTAAGCCACAGATGGGCCAGAGAAGGCTGCCGATAAGAACATGTTGCACAAATTATCTGGCTTATCCAGATGCTCTGCAGTATATCTAACCCACTGAGCCTTGTGTGCTATTTCCATGTGGCTTAATCTGTAAGATCTTGCCAGCGGTTAACCCTTGGTCATGTACACAAGGGGAGGACATTCATTTCAATGCGGTAGGAACTACTGTCAGCCAAGCAGGGAGAGGTGCTCACTGAAGTGTCTTTGCAAAGTGGAAACAGACCTCTTCTTTGTACGTCTGTTTCGTAACAGTAGTATTCACACCTGTATGTCAGAAGTTCAGCTTTTACGGTGACCCTATTATACCTGGAAGAGTGTTTCTTTTAGGCATCTAATAGATCTAAGCTAACAGCTGAACTGTAACAGCCAGCATGACCCCAAATTCATCACATAAATGTAGGCAATACAAAGGGAGAAGGTATTGGTTTTCTCAAGATAATCTTGCATCTATGAAGGGCTTTACCATTTACACAACATAATTTCATTCGTTTGATATCCTAATCCTGGCGGGGGGGAGGGGTCTGTCACTGTTCCATCTCATCTGAGGATGGCATCCATGCTTTAAAAGGGTTGCAATCTGGGGCGCCTGGGTGGCTCAGTCTGTTAAGCATCCGACTTTGGCTCAGGTCATGATCTCACGGTCCATGAGTTCAAGCCCCGCATCGGGCTCTGTGCTGACAGCTCAGAGCCTGGAACCTGCTTCGGATTCTGTGTCTCCCTCTCTCTCTGACCCTCCCCCGTTCATGCTCTGTCTCTCTCTGTCTCAAAAATAAATAAACATTTAAAAAAAGAAAATAAAAGGGTTGCAATCTGTTCCAACTCTTGAGTGGTTTCTGTGCTATTTTATTATAAAACTGTGGGGGCGCCTGGGTGGCTCAGTCTGTTGAGCGTCCGACTTCGGCTCAGGTCATGATCTCGCGGTCCGTGAGTTCGAGCCCCACGTCAGGCTCTGTGCTGACCGCTCAGAGCCTGGAGCCTGTTTCAGATTCTGTGTCTCCCTCTCTCTCTGACCCTCCCCCGTTCATGCTCTGTCTCTCTCTGTCTCAAAAATAAATAAACGTTAAAAAAAAAAAATTTTTTTTTTTTAAAAACTGTGCATGGCGGTAAGGATATCTTTTCAGTCCGTGACTTCAGACTCCTCCATCAAAATCTTCACGATGGTGTCTAGAGAGAGCCAAACACAGCACAATTCTGTGTCTTCCCTGTGCTGAAAGCAGGGAGGGGGAAAGAACGGGCTAACTCAGGAGTTTGGTTGACCCTGCAATACGCTGATGAGTGAGGACTCTGACCCATGTTCCCGGAATAGGTTCAATATAAAGTCATCTAGTAAAAGACGGGAGCTCCCTAAAAGTCCCTGGTAAATATTTAAGCTATTACCATTGGGAAAAAATTGCTAAATAATAAGACATCTAATTCTTGCTGGGAAATGTTGTTTTAACTAACTTTCTTCTGTTAAAATAGAAGACAGACTCAGTTCTAAACTGATATGCCAAACTTAGGCACACCCCAGGCTGTAGGACAGCAGCAGCCCTGTTAACATGTCCTAATTACAGCCAGGCTGATGGCCAAGGGCCAGCCATGTGTCATCTCACCTAATGAGGGAACGAGCCCCTCATTTGCCCTTGCTTTTCTGGAATTATGTACTTAATTACTAAACCTCCACTGTGTGCTGAAATCACACGAGTGCCAGACTCCAAGGAGATGACAGTGGAGGCTGCTCACTGGCAAAGAAACTGGGTTTCCGTCTTGACCAAAGATGAGGCGGTTATAAAAGAAGAAAACAACCTGACAAAGTCTCCGTGACTAAGTTTTCTTCTGATGTTACTTATGGAGTGTTCTGTCAATTCTCTTTTCGCTTGGTTAACTTCAGTCACTATTATTTCACCTTAATTGTGAAATCATCGCCATTGTAAAAGTTACCTGGTGAGCTGACTGGGCTGGGGCTGAGCTGCACATGGTTCTGGGGTGTGTCTGAGGCTGCCTCTACCAGGTACCTACTTCCACTGATTGATCGTCACAGAGCTTTTGCTTGGGGGCCGCTAAGAGGAGTTTGGGAACCCAGGAGCTAATGGAGAGGGAGGGGGAGGAGAGTGGATGGAGACGAGGGGGAGAAGAATGGAAAGTTGATATGACAATTGCCTCCCCACCTCCCTGACTAGCCTAAGAGATTTGTCTAGGGCCTTGATGATGGAAATGATAGAGCTGGAGGCAGGAGGAGTTGGCTTTTTTTTTTTTTTTTTTAATGTTTATTTATTTTGAAAGAGAGAGGGAAGGTCAGAGAGGGAGGGAGAGAGAGAATCCCAAGCAGGCTCTGCTCTGACAGCACAGAGCCGGATGCAGGGCTCGAGCTCACAGACCGTGAGATCATGACCTGAGGCAAAAACAAGAGTTGGACACTTAACCTACTGGGCCACCCAGGCACCCCAGGAGTTGTCTTTTTTTGATGAAAAACCCTGGGAACCTGTTTAGCCGACATGTCCATTGGTAATGAATTGGTAATCAATGGGCTACCTCAACGGAAAGGTTCACCGTGGTTAAAATCAGTAGGGAGTTATTTTTCTCACATAAAAATTCTAGATCGATGGCTGCTGGTATTGACTGAGCAGCTCAACATGGCCCTCAAGGACACAGACTCTTTTTTAGCTTTTCACTCCAACTTTTGTAGCCTTTTGGCTTTCTGTTCTTATGTTAATTGCCTAATGGTCACAAAATGGCTGCACAGCTCCAAATATGGTGCTAGTGTTCAAGGAGGGCAGAAATGGAAAGGGCAGTACAATTGAAGTCTGCTCCTTGTATCAGGCATTTAAGTTCTCCCTGAGGCTTCCCAATTACTTCACTATATTTCATTGGCCAGAATTTGGTTACATGGCCACTGCTAGGTGCAAAGGAAGCTGGGAAATCAAACTGTTAGCTTTGCCAACTTCTATAGTGAAAGTAGTTAAGGAGAGATATGGTTGGCTAGTTAATTTATGGGGCCCAGGGCATAATAAAAATAGAGGATCCATTGTTCACAAACCAGGGGAAGAAAGTGTTATTAAAGGCATTAATGCATATACATATCCTTTCTTCTGCAATCTCTGTTATTATGACATGTTTTGTTTACTATTTAATGTTGTTTTAAGTAAAAATATAAATACAATTTTAAAGTCTTAGTGTGACTTTTATTGCTAACCTTTTGCTGGTAAGTGGGATCACTAAAATTATACAACTTGTATTTCATAACTCATACATGCATATATATTTAACATATGTATTTCATTCCTACCAGAACAGTAGAAATACTGCACAGAACTAACTTGACTGTTTTTAATTCACTTCTTGACACATGCACATTCTACCAGTACACTCTACCTTTAGTTCACTAAAGAGTAAAGAAAAATGGGGGAACAAAGAAATACGGGTGGTTTTATCTTTTTCTTTCCTTTGTTATTATTTTCAGCATAAACAGATGGATAATGCAGGGAAGTGACACTAGGAAGAAAGATACAATAGTGTTTCCTGGTCATTTGTGTCTCTTTTCATGTTGGAAGTTCTGGTTCAAATGGACATTGTGACCTCTCGGGGCTGTCACTTATGCAGTGATAGGCATAACATACCTACCTTATACTCACTTTTGCTCTGAGCCACTGAACTCCCACACATCATGGGTCCACCTGTATTCCACGTTCATGGGCAGCATAAACATTATGCACAAATGGGGTAGCATGGAAGAAGGGACACAAGGCATATTTCCTCTGCTCCTGTGCATGTTCCATTTTCCAATCAAAGTTGCTTTCAAAACAAAAGTCCAAGCACAAAATTAAGAATTTCAAGGCAGCAATGATGGAGCACTAAACCCAAACCACGGGACCTCTCCAAGTGCCTGAACACTGTCCTACTGCACAGGTCACATGCCCTTGAAACCTGCCTTGGCAACAGGGCCTTGGAAATGAGTGATGAATTAGCCAATGTGTCTCCCACATGCCTGGGTGAGAGATTAACCCAAAGTTGGCCCACCTCCAAATGCAGATCACAGCAGTCTTTGACTACATTGTACCCTCAGGGCAGAAGAGAAGCACACGCATGGAAAGCATAGTCAGCAAAGCCATTGTCAAGGTACCTTGACTAGAAGGTGTTAGCTCAAGAATGCAGAGGACTAGTTTATGTGTGTTAGTACCATGAGGATTACCAGAGACAAGACAGTTAGAAGGGGGGTGGGGAACTAAAAGCCACCATACGGGAGGCCTTACTGTCGGCATAACCTAATTGGAACTGCAAGGGATGTGCCATTTCAGCTGGAAAGATATCAGGGGGAAGACCATAGATCTCCTGAGCTCCTACCTGCAAAAGTGCTTCACGATTCTTCATTCCTCTTCATGGCAAGACCAACAGCCAAATTTGGAAAGCAGTTGTGGGTTTGGGTCCACAGGAGCCCTTGAGCAACAACAGCAAACACCTACCCAGCATGTACCACCCACAGACACTATTCGGAGTGTGTTACAATAAGCAATTTAATTTTCATAACAGTTCGACCACCACCATCATTTTATGGACAAAGACACTGAGGCACAAAGTTAAGGGACTGCCCAAAGTCACCCAGCTAGTAAGTGGCTGAGGTGTCCCATGTCCTGGGAGTTAACCTCAAATTTACCACGTCACCACCCTACTGCCCCCTGAAACCGGTCCCATCGCCTTTAGGTGGGCTTAGTTTACATTCACCAAGATTGTATCCACTTCATGGTACTTCTCTCCTCTTACGCTTCCTGTAACCAATGTGCCTATCACGAATTGCTTATGCTTATTTTAATTAGGCAAGTTGGTCCCCCCTCTTTGGGCTTTTCAAGGCACATTTTCAGGAGTTAAGTATCGCTTAAAAGTGTGAATTACCTAGTTGTTGTAAATGCAACACATCACTTGAACTTCACACAGTGTGTTCTGATTCAGGTATTTCCCATCAGCTTAATGTAAGCTGCAGGCTGCTCACAGTGGAAGATGGGCTGAGTACTGTTCTCCCAATTTCTTCAACATTATAAATAGCAAACCATCCGGCATCAGCTCAAAGGCAGGCTAGTCGGGCATTCCACAATGAGGAACCCGCTTTCATAACAGCAATACCGTTGTATATATGTTTCACAAAATCTAACGTCCAACAGTTTCACGCTTTTAATGAACTGGATCAAAATTATGCATTCATGACACAGTTTATTTTACACAGTATTTTCATTCCCTTCTTGTCAGTCATTCAGGGTTTAAAAAGCCCATCAGTGGTGATGACTTTCTTCATCTTCTAATTTGACAAACACAAACCCTTGCACTGCAGAGACTGGAAACTGAATATGTAAACACAGAGCAGAGAGATGCTTTGCAGCCCATCAACAACACACACAAAACCCCCCTGACAGGGAAAAGCACAGATCAGTAAAGAGGAAAAAATGAAGGAGATGATGCCAGACCAGAAACAAGATTAAGTTCCTGAGTTAAGTCATCTGTAATTACCCACTGGCCCTTTCTCTAGAGAAGAAGGATTAGCAAAACATGTCTGGAGAAGAAAAAAAAATTTGTTCTTAAACTGGGTCAAAAAATTTGCTTACACTACACTCAGGCAGAAAGGGAAAAATATATCCACATTCTGTTTTCTTTCTTTTTCTTTTTGTCCTTTTTTCTTTCTTCCTCCATTCCTTTCTTCCCTCTCTCCTTCCTTCCCTCCCTCCCTCCTCCTTTCCTTCCTTCCTCTTTCTTTCTTTCTTTCTTTCTTTCTTTCTTTCTTTCTTTCTTTCGTCTTTCTTTCTCCAATCTGATCTTCCTCACAAGTCTCCACTCTGCTGGGTGTGAATGGCAACATTTAATTGGATCCTTCGACCCCTCTAAAGTACTCTATCTTGATTATGTGCCCAGTGTTTCACATTTTTTCCCTTTTTCCTGCTCTTCTCCTTGATAATGGTTAGCTTCATGAAGGAATGAGAATGTTGAGAGGGGCCTTGATCCTCAGACAGGTCCTTGTACTGTCTTCTGGTCCTTCCAGTCTCTACAGCATATGTCTCATCTACTTGGGCACGACCTTGTGGGATCTGTAGCTAATGCTCTTGGCTGAAGAATGAGGAGTCTGTTCCTCTCCATGCAGCTGATGGGCCTACAGAGGCCTGGTGGTTCCCCCCACGGCCTTGGCCCTCCTCCCCAACACTGGACTCCAGAGATCTGCCCCCGAGTGCCTTTGCTTCTGTGCCTGACTCAGATCTAGGGTTACACTGTCCTTGATGGAGCAAACCTGCCAGCTACCCTCCTATCCCTCCTCAGAGCCAAAGGGATCTTCTCGGTATCTTCTGTGGCTCACAGCATCCAAAGAAACCTAGGAAGCCAAAAAACTGTCCTTCCTCTGCCCAACCACACACCACAGCCACTTTTGTTCTGGTTTGGCTTCCCCCATACTGGGAAAGTCTGGAAGTTGCTCTCCCGGAGTTACAGACGGCAGGGAAAGAAACATCTGTCTCTGACCTCAACCCACTTACCATGCTGGCCCCATTCCGAAGTGTGGCCTGAAAGACTACTGAGGACACTCATCTCTCGGCCGGCCTCTCCAGCCTCTTGTTCTCTCCCTCTCACAACTGCTTGGCTCCAGCTGGAGAGGCAGACTTTTCACGTTACCTGCACCACGAGCCATGCTGTCCTCACCGCTTTGAGATCCACAGGTGACCAATTGTTTATTTTCCCACCATCTCCTTCCCCGGGCAATAAGTCTCATGGTTCAGCCTTGAGGTTGCAGGACCAAGAAAACATAACTTTAAAAGAGAAAATTAAAAAGAATTTAAGATTTGCAAAGCATCATCCCCTATTATATTTACTTGGGTTTACATGTCGTTAATTGATAAACTTGTATATAGTTTTGTCCTCAAATACTAGTTTCTTTTTGCCGAGGTTCCAAGTTTCAGAAACCAAACATGCCCGAGCCAAGTGAAATCAACCAGTCATCCAGTAATTATGACATAACCATGGAATAACTATGAAGCAACCATTATGAACCTGCTTAGCACTATGTACACTGTCAAAATACTAATGCAATAAAAAACAAAGATGACTTCCAGATATAGAAACCAGAAAGACAGTTAATGTTGACTTATTAGCGAAACTAAGGAATATAAGAAGAGCTTCCTTGACAGGGACAGGGCAAGAATTACTTGTGTGATTTTATACACAGCAAGTTCAAATTACCATGGGCAAATCAAAGTCTACCCTGAGATTTCTTAGAAGTACTTGAAGATTGTTAAGCTTGAAAGTAATACCATTAAGTTCTGCATTTTTTGAAAAGTATCACTTTTTTATAGATATCTATACTTCTAAAACAAGAACCCAGAAGATTCTGGTAAAGCAACTTCAACAGACCACTCTTTTGAGACTTCTAGTTTTAAATAGTAGGTTTAATCTTAAGAGTGGGTAAGGAAAGAAGGGATAGGCTGAGAAGTAGAGAGAGTAGAGTACAGACTCCTGAAGATTACCAGTGTTTGTATCATGGACAAGGGAGAGGAGCTAGTAAAAAAGAAGCAGAAGATCAAGAAGTGTTACATCACAAAAATTAAGGGAACAGAGAGTTTGAAAGCATAAGAATGGCCAGTCAGGTCAGATGCCTCTACGGGACAAAGATCAGGGCAAGAAGTGTTGCTCAAATTTAGCAATAAGAAGTCTTCAGTGGATTAATAAAGGCCAAAGGCAAGTGCAATAGGTTGAGCATCACCATGTAGTAAGGGAAGAAAGTTGGTACAGACTGAAAAGGAAATGTGGTTAACAAAGGTAACAGCAATAAGAGACAACCAAAATGAAGAAATCAAGGGGCTGGATGTCTCAATAAAGCAAAGAACGAGGATATTGAGAGCATGCGAGTGAAGAAATCATGGTCAGACAGTAGGATACCAGCATTTTCAAAGATGAAGCCATTACAGGCGTCAGAATGATGCCAGGACTGTGGGTTAGATGGAATTAAGATAAATATTCGTAGAGATGATGGAATCAAGGAAGAGTGAGGCAGGATGGTACTTCGGAGGACACTGAAATAACTTAAAGTAAATAAAGGCTGGAGTTTGAGCGGGGAGGGAGATAGAAGGCAGTGTCAAAAGTCCTGGGTGAATGTGGACAGTTAAGAGTGTTGGTAAATAGAAGAGTAGAAGGCGACCCAGCTAGACCTTGTCAACTTCTAAAGAGGAAAGGATTGTACTGAGTCTTTCCTTAAATGAAGTGCTGTAACGTAATCTAGTGGGCCCTAAGTAATTCCATGTGACTGTAAACAGATCTGAGCCACAGGAATTCTTATTACTGTAAAGGGATCGCCAGACTTACATCACTCCCATTGACCTTCACAAAGAACCCCAGAACTGATCGATTGAAAAATCATTCTCTCTTTCGTTACAAAAGAGCTCATTTGAAAGTGCTGTAAAAACGGCACAGAACCAGCAACAAAGAGAGCTGGAATCTGATGCTGCCCCTACCCCTGACTGTGTGACCTTGGTAGTATCACTTCCCATCCCGGATGTCATCTTCCTCCTCTGTATTTATGTATTCGTCGATTGATGCATGTAATTCCCAGTATCTGTTGAAGCCTAGTGGGTGGTAGGCACAATCCTAGATGTTGGGGACATAGCAGCAAGCAAGGCACACCCGAAACCAAGAGGCCCTGCCATGTGAGGGTTCTCATTTCCTCCAGCAAGTGTGTGTGTTCTAAGTGAAAGCACCACAATTTCATTTGTAGTGGTCTAAGACCTGTGGATCTTTCAGGATTTAGTCAGAAACAGATATGGAATGAGATGGCAGCTCCAACTTGAGATCCCTGGACACTGAGGGAGTCCATAAAATGGCTAATAATAAACTTGCAGAACACTTTCCATCACTTTAAGAGAGCCAAATGGAAATTATGCTCAACACATTCACACCACTTTAGCCAAACTTAAGTGTTTCTGCCTGATGGTCACACATTCTAATGCACACGTGTGTGTCTCTGCCTTAAAAAGTATTATTATTGTGCAATAAATATAATTTAATGCCACAAAGTTTCCAAGCAAATCGAAACCAAAGGGAAATTAAAAAAAAAAAATTTTTTTTTTTAATGCTCCTGAGTAGAGAAAACCTTGTGAGCCCTCAGCAGAGTGGAAAACTCTGACGTTCGAGCTTGAAGGCATGTTTGTTCAAATCCCACCTCTCCTGCTTCATACGTGAAGCCTTGGCTATATTTCCCTGAGGCTCATCTGTAAAGCTAAACCAGAAGCCTACCTTTTATGCAGTTGAGAGGCTTTAGTGAGAAATTTTCTAGTTGCATGGTGTTTAACATGACATAATTAAAATAATAGCAACAGAACATATGTGTGGTGGGAAGAGCCTGAGAAGTGGAGTCGGACACACCAAGTTCAAATTCTAGTTTCTCACCAACCGGAGATGGGCGAGGCCAGACAAGTGATGTAATCTCAGTGCTTTTCGGTTTCCTCAACTGTAAAATGGATTATTTTGAGGATTAAATGAAGCTATATATATATATATATATATATATATATATATAAGCTTGACACATTATAGAAGTTTGATAAACATTTATCCTTTCTTTTCTTTGAAAGCCATTACATACTAAATAAAAATATTATTCTTTTCACATCTCTAGTCTAGCATGCTTCATTTCTCCTAGATAAACACTGAAGTATAAACGTCACTTAACGACATGTCACAGGGGTATGTGGTGGTGCAATTGGTTAAGTGCCCAACTCTTGGTTTCGGCTCAAGTCCTGGTCTCATAGTCTGTGAGACCAAGCCCCACGTCAGGGGCTGATGCTATGAAGCTTCCTTGGGATTCTCTCTCTCACCCCCTCTCTCTATCCCTTCCCTGCTCTCTTTCACTACCTCTCAGAATAAATAAATATTAAAAAAAAATAAAATAGAGGGGCGCCTGGGTGGCTCAGTCAGTTGGGCGTCCGACTTCGTCAGCTCAGGTCATGATCTCACCATCTCATCCATGGGTTCGAGCCCCATGATGGGCTCTGTGCTACAGCTCAGAGCCTGGAGCCTGCTTCAGATTCTGTGTCTCCCTCTCTCTCTCTGCTCCACCCTGTCTCACGCTCTGTCTCTCTCTGTCTCTAAAAAATGAATAAACGTTAAAAAAAATTTTTTTAATAAAATAGAATAAAAATATGAAAATATGTCAGATACATAGATGTCAAATACAAGATGTTAAATACAAAAAATGTAATGTATGTCGTATTTTATATATTCCTAATATATAATATATAATTAATGTGTTGTTGTTATATTTTAATTCATTTGCTACGTTACATTTAGCCCAAACCACGGGAATAAAATAAATAGAACTTCTACAGAGCAATTTAGCATTCAGCCAGCCAGGTAAGAAATTTCCCTTGTCCCCTCCTCCCTGCCTCTGGGGGGGGTCAGTCAGTCTCCAGGGACAGAGGTGGTTTTCAATCTCCGTTCACACTGAATTATCAAGTCAAGTAACACAAAGTCTAACCCATGAGCATTAGGTCTAATTAGCGTTAAACATCATCTTATCTTGCCTTCTCCCAAGTTCCTTTTTCGGGAGGTATCCTGACAGGGTCCAGAGCCGATTCCTACTGTATCTGGCCCCCTTGTCGTTAGCTAAGACTTACAAGAAGCGTCCTTGGGCATAGATTTAATCATTGCTATAGTGACAATGTTGCTGCACACGTTCGAATCACCGCATTACTTGGCAATTCTGCACCATCTGCAGGTTAACAGCAAGCTCAGGAACCAATGAAATTAGCCCCCTTAGACACCTAAAACTCTCCACACAACCAGGAGAGGGAGGCAAGAAAGCCCGTGAGGGGTAAATAACTTCCACTCTAAGTAGGACCACTAGAAGAAACGTAAGACTGTGCTAGAAAAACTAGCTGTCTGTTAACCCTCCACCCCACCCTCTGTTTTATCAGTTTGTGTATGTGCTCATGTTTGAAAACTGCCTATTTGTAATTAATGAGTATTGATGAAGGCCCCTTAAGTCCTGCGTCAGCAAATATTTGTCCAAAACCTTAATGGCATAGTGTTTCTCAAGCTGGTCATTCAAACTCTCCACCCTGGCCACACATTTGAATGACCCAGCAAGCTTTAAAAACAACACCATTTCAGGGTCCCATCCCAGATCAACGAAATTAGAATCAGGTATGGGGTGGGCAGGCATCAGTGGCTTTTCACAGGTCCCCCCCGGGGACCATTCTATTCGATCGTACAACTAGTGTTTTAAGAATGGTTGTGGTATCCACATTCCCTGGCACTTCAAAAACATCTTACCCTTTGCACAAGTCCCAAAGAAAGTGAAAATACGAAGGGGAGGGCATCCTTTATGATGGATTGGAGTAAATTGTTCCATTTCAGAATCTGTCTTGCTGACGGGTGTGTTTCTGAGATAAGGAGAATGTGTCCTCTTGTGGGACAGTGTAAAGCCCTAGGGAGTTTACCTAGATTCTTCACAATGATCCCCCAAGCATATACAGAAAGCCTACTTTATAACTGCATTTCCACCCATGTGGAAATAACCCCCACAGCTCGTTCTCAAATTGTGTCGTATATGTCCGTGCCTCCTTTTCTAGTCAGGGAAGTTCTTTTACTGATTTTGAGTTTATGCTTCTATGAGAATCATCCACAGACCTTTTTCCCCCAAATTACACACTCTGATCCCTTCCTCCCAGAGTCTCCCGAGACGGGAAACACTGGAGTTTTGTTTTTGTTTTCAACACTCCGGTTCACGTGAGCCAATTTAGCACTCACCGTCTCGTTGGCCGAATATGCTCATCAATATGAGAGGACAGTAGGCCACAAATTACAAAATGACTCTCCTTTGATTGGACTTTGGCTCCCAGGAAGTCCTGTTTGACAAAAATCCTGACAGAAAACAGGCAATAATTGTCCCACAGTTCTCTGGCCCTTTGCAAATAAACGCCTTACAGGACCTGTCTGGCCATTCCTCACGGAGCTGCCTCGAGAGAGCAGATGTCTGCCGGCCAGAGGTTTGCCTTTGCAATATGCATTTTACAAATAGGTGTCCTGAGTGCTGGGCCCACTCCTAGGTGAGTCCCTTTTTCTGTTTGTCTCTGGAATTTCACTGCTTTGATATTTATCTCAAGGCCTACTTCTTAGCAGGAAAGCAGATAAAAGTTCAACCCACATTGAGGTAGACAGCCTGAAAGTTTAAACTTTGAAAAGGGGTGAGAAAAGTGCAGGGGTGTGTCTTGGAGAGTTTTGTAAGGAAACCTGCTGCTGTTTCCAGAAAGTTCTTTCAAACAAGCCATTCACATGTTAAGACCGAGATAATCTTTAAATACTTGGAATTATGAAGCAAAGCTGGTTTTCACCAGAGTATGTTTGATAAACCTGAGCTTATCAGTATCTAACATATGAGAAGTTTAAAATTAAAAAAAAAATTAATCTTTCCCTCATTCTGCCTCAATGTGTCGCACTCTTAACTTTTGGATATATCACCTTTTTGATCCCATGTCAGGCAAAGGTTAAACATTTGGCTTTTCCTCCTTGACATTCAAAGTTGTGTCAAGAGGCACACATTTTGACCTTAGGCCTAGGGTTAATTTCCTCCTTTTTTTTTTTTTTTAAATATGAAATTTATTGTCAAGTTGGTTTCCATACAACACCCAGTGCTCATCCCAAAAGGTGCCCTCCTCAGTACCCATCACCCACCCTCCCCTCCCTCCCACCCCCATCAACCCTCAATTTCCTCCTTTCGAGAAGAATCACCATAGCACAGACCTGTCAGCCCTGCTTCTGGCAAAGACTTACTTTCTCTCCTTTTGTTCTGATCCCATTTGGGAACTTGTAGCTCATTCCAGGCCAAGCCAGGATGTGCTTACCAAACAACTACGCCGTATCCAAAATTGCTGGAGAACGTGTAGATCTGTGCCATCCGATACGGCATGATCTGACTTGGGGATAGTATTGAAGTATTTCTGGCTTTGCAGTATAGTCAGGGGATACTATCTGCCCAAACACTGTCTCCTCTGCTCAGACACTAACTGCAACGTGCTTCCATTTCCACTTTGGTCGTTTGACTCCTGGTTTAACCAAATTCTATTCTGGGATCTGATGTCCATCTCGAGCACAGCTTTGCCTCCCTGTCGGCTCCACTGGGGACCGCCATGCTCCTGGGCCCCCCTCGGCCTGTGGTTTGCTCACAGGGCTACAGCTTCCAGCAGAAGGGGACACAGCGGTGCTGCACAGACCAGCACGGGTCTGGGTGAAACGCTTCACCAGGCTTCCCTTTGCACCCTCACTTCCTCTTCCGCGTTAGCTAAAAAGCATTTTCCCATTCAGAAGATATTTTCGCTTACTGGGCATTGGGTGCAAAGGGGATTTGGGAAGGCGGTCACTACAAGTTGCTTTAGCCTTCCACCCTGACACTTTCTTAAGTTAAAAAAATAATTCAAACAACCCACATTCCTGGATTGAGACTCCTGCTGATCAAAAATGAGAGGCTGTGAGGAAGGCTACATCCACTTTGAAGTTTGTGCCCTTGGGTCCTGGCCTCACTCAGCTGTCTCAGGGGGGACAAGAAAGCCCCCCGCCCCCGGCGGGCCCCCCAGCTCCCAGCAGCTGCACCGCTGAGCTGGATTTGGCTTCAAGCACTCTCACCGCCAGGCTCTCAAGAGTTTGTTAGGGTTGCCCGGGCTGGAACACTCTGTGCTCTGCCCTTTGACAGAGGGTTGAGGTCAAAACACAGTGTTCGGATCAGTCGTGAAGTGAGACACATAGTTCAGCCAGAGGACTGGAGTTTGCAAATGACTTTTTTAAAAAATTTATTTAATGTTTATTTTATTTTTGAGAGAGAGAGAGAGACAGAGGACGAGGGGGTAGGGGCTGAGAGAGAGGGAGACGCAGAAGCAGGCTCCAGGCTCTGAACTGTCAGCACAGAGCCCGGCCTGGGGCTCAAACCCACAAACCCTGAGATCATGACCTGAACCAAAATTGGACATTTAACCGACTGAACCACCCACGTGCCCCACAAATGATTTTTTTAAAACACACATTTGATCAGAATGGAGCACTCCTCTGGAGCAAGCCTTCCCCAACTCAAGGCGCCATTACTAACTAACAAACCATGTAAGTTTGGGCAGATTACTCAACGTTTCTGCACCTCGGTTCCCTCAAGGGTTGTATTCCTTTCCTAGTACCATGAACTGGGCGGCTTCAAGCACCAGAAACCTATTGTTTCACATCCTGGAGGCTAGAAGTCTGAAATCAAGGTGTTGGCAAAGCAGTGCTCCCTCAGAATCTGAACGGGGTTCTTCCCCAGTTTTGGCGGTGGCTGGTGATCCCTGGCATCCCCTTGGCTCACGGCTGCATCCTTCTAGTCTCTGCCTTTGTCACCACAGGGCTAGCTTCACCTCACCTTTCCTCTGTGCACGTCTGTCACGTTCTAAATTTTCTCTTCTTAGAAGGACACCAATCATATTGGATTAGGACCTACCCTAATGGCTTCATTTTAACTTGATTTTTTTTCTGTAAAGACCCTCTTTCCAAATAAGATCACATTCGGAGGTACAGGGGTTAGAACTTCAACTTGTGTTTGGGGGGTGGGACACAATTTACCCCATAACAGTGACAATAATAGCACTTACTTAATAAGGGTTTGTGTGAAAGTTAAATTATATTCCATATATTGTACTTACAACGTCTGTGCCTGGCACATGGTAAAAACTCAGTACATGTGAAATATTGTTTAGAATTATAACTTGCTATTACTTTGATATGCTTTCTGGTTAGTAAAGGGAGGGATAAAGTTCCAGCCAGCCTTCAGGGGATATCATATGGCTGCAGACACTTCATCTGAAGCCACAGCGACAGTGAGTTATTGCTACTGGTGAACTGTTGGGGATATTAAGAATCGTTTGTTTGCGAACATAAGAGTACCCGTGAGAATAGGTCCTGAGCAGGGCATCATCTCTTCTGTTTTCTCAAGGTAGGCTAGAAATGTTAAAACCAATGCGTGAGTAGAGTAGTAGCTCATAATACTGGTCTTGGAGCCAGAGGGCTCGAGTTTGATTCCAGGGTCCATAGTTTATTAGCTCTGTGACCCTGGCAAAGTTCTTAATGTCTCTAAATCTGTTCCTCACCTGCAAAATAGGAATGCAAATATGACTTGCTGGGTGAAATTCCTGAGGTGATAAAGGCAATATCCCCCGCACAGTGATGGGGAGGCTTTGAGTGCTCCGTGAGTGCAGCTCTCATTATTTTTTTCTTTTTGATTTGTAAATAACAACATGTTTACATGGTTCAAAGACCAACAAATATAATAATATATACGTTGAAATGTCTTGAGAGAGATCTGTGTTATTACATATAAAGTACTTAGAATACTACCCCTCTCCCAGTATACCCTGTTCCCACAGGTAACCATCTTTATTAGCTTTCTGCGTATCCTTCCAGAATTTCTTAGTGTAGATTAAAACATAGTGACATATATAATCTTACTCCTCCCCTTTCCTTTACATACTCTCTTACACTTTGCTTTTTCCTTTTTCCTTTACAATATATCCTAGAAAACCTCTCTGTATTCAATTCTCCACACAACTGACCGCTTTTCCATTGTGTGGCTATACGCCTCAGATAATCTATCCTTTATTGATTAACACTTAGGTTGTTTCCAATCTCTTGTACTATGAACAGTGTTGCGATGGATACTTTTATTCCTATATCATTTTGCAAGTGGATAGTTGTACCTGAGGATTAACTCCCAGAAGCGATGTAAAGGAGTCAAAAGGAAATCACCTTTGTGACTTTGCTAAAATTGCCCTACGGCCCTGGGAGGTTGGTATTACTTTGCACTTTCCCCAGCAGAGTATGTTTATTTCCCCACAGCCTTGCCAGTTTTTTGATATTTGCCAGTCTCATAGGTGAAAAAATGGTATCTTCAAATAGTTTTAATTTCCCTCTCTCTTTTCTTGTTATTATTTCTTAGTTGAAGTGTAATTGATATACAGCGTCCTATTAGATTCAGGTGTACATCATGATGATTTGATGTTTTTATACATTGCAAAAAAATTCCCACAATAAGATTGCACATCCTTTCATATGTTTAAAGGCCATATGTATGTTTTGCTTCGTGACTGTCCATATCCTTTGCTCATTTTTTCATTGAGCCTCTTGTCTTTCTCTTATGAATTTCTATGGCCACTTAAAAAACCAGTCCTTTGTCTCTGGTAAGAATTAAAAACACTTCCCCAATTTGTCATTCGTATTTTGACCATATACATGGTGTGTTTTTAGTGTGATTATAATTTTCATATTTATATTACTCTTTATTTTCAAATAATTAAGAAAGAGCACTAGGCTGGGAGTTAGAAATCCTGAGAGGGATTTGGTAGGTGGCCCTTGGAGAGGAACTGCCTGAATTTGAATCCTAACCTGGCTGTCAAGTACCCTCTGCTGTGTAACTTGAGGAAAATTACTCACCATCTCTGAGGCTCAGTTCATTATCTCTAATGTGCAATAATACTGGTAACATATCTTACAAGGCTGATGTAAAAATTAAGTGAAATAATAAGAATAAAGACTTAGAGGAATTCTGACATAAACTAAGCATTCACAAATGTTAGCAATGATTATTTTTTATGTTTATTTACCTTTAAGAGAGACAGGGAGACAGACTGTGAGTGAGGGAGGGGGAGAGAGAGAGGAAGACACAGAATCCGAAGCAGGCTCCAGGCTCCTCATTATCAGCACAGAGCCCAACGCGGGGCTCGAACTCACGGACCATGAGATCATGACCTGAGCCGAAGTTGGACATTCAACCGACTGAGTCACCCAGGCGCCCCAAATGTTAGCAATTATTATTCAATTTATTTGAATTAAATTTATCTCAGTAATCTGGACAAATACCCACACCTCTGTTAATGGGAAAGCCAGGCTTAACTCTTAAACTGAAGATATCCAAAATGTCAGTCTTTGTCTTTAATGTTTTTGATATTCATATTCAATACGAGCTAACAGATATTTATTTACCAACTACTATCGGACAAGGACGGTCATTTGTTTATTCATCCATGTAATACAGCAAATATTTACTGGGTTCGTGACATGGGCCAGACATTGGATCAGGAGCTACAGGGTAGTACAAAACATGTCATGGGGGTCTCTGCCCTCACTGGGCTGACAGTCTAGTAAGGAATATAAATAAATAAACAGCAATTGAAGCTCAGCCCGGTTCTGAGTGAAGCCCATGGTGTTAAGAGAGGTGGACTCCTATGAGCCTCACCATTCCACTCTGCACTGGCTTCATCTGTCCTGGCCTCCGCAGGGACTTTGCTCCTCTAACTCTCCCTCTCTCTCCTGCATCATCAACATCTCCCTTTGTACCGAATCATTCCCATCAGCATACAGACATGTTGTAACATTTCCCTTAAATGTTGGCTCAGTCTTCCGGCTTACCCCAGACCTACACACTCACATCCAGCCTCATGGTGGGAAATGGCACTTAGATTCAGACAACGCTCACATTTATTTGCACGGTGCACCCTGCTTCCCTTAGCGCAATGTCTGGTTACTTAAGTCAGCATCTCTTGAACATCTAACGGCCCAAACTTAATGTGTCCGAAACATACCCACTGATTTGTCTCCCCATCTTCACCCAACCTGCACCACTACTCACTGAGTTACTCAGGCGGTAACCCGGGACTCACCCTTGACTCCTCTGTTCGTATCCTTCCCACGTGCAATCTAACAGCACATCTGTTGATATTGTCTTGAAAATATATCCCAAATCTGCCCACTGCTTGCTATCTCCACTGTGACTATTCTCGCCCAAATCAGTATCATTTCTGGCTTGTATCCACCCTTGCCCACACTCCACCAGTCAGCTCTCCATCTGGCAACCAGAGACATTTCTAAATCTTTTGAAAACATAACTCCGGGTGTTACTCCCGGTCTCATACTCCTGTAAGAATTTCCATCAAGCTCAGAATCCAATCCAAACTCCTCACCACAGCTTACAAGGCAGGAGCTGCACCCTACCTGCTTCTCCAGGCACCTCTGCTACCTTGCCTTTTGCTCACACGGCTCTGTCGCCCTACTTCTGTGCTTCTGACATACCGCCCTCAGGGCCTTTGCATTTATTTGCCCCTAGCTTCGAACACTCTTTTTCCAGACACTCACACAGCTTCTCTCTGAATTCATCCAAGTAGCTAATCAAATATCACCTTCTGTTCTGGTCATTTTTGCTGTGTAACAAACCATCCCGAGACGGTTGTTAACACTATACCAATTATTTTATTGGTTCATGAGTCCAAGGGTTGACTGGGCCCGGTAAAGTGGTTTTCATGGGTATCCCATGTAGATGTAGTCAGATGGTGGCTGGGCCTGGGATTATTATGATGATCTCTTCACTCATGTGTCTGTCATTTGGGCTGGGAAGACCCAAACAGCTAGGGGCTGGAACAGTTGATTCTCCTTGAGAATCTGTCTCTCTTGCTCTCTCTTTCTCTCTGCTCTCCATGTGTTAGACTCAGGGTAGTCAGTTTTATACATAGTGGGAAAAGGCTCCCAGAGCAAATGTTTTTAAATAAGCCAGCAGAACTTGCATGGCTTTTTCTAACCTAGTCTTAAAAGTCAGGCAGGCTCATTTCAACTGTGTTCCACTCATCAAGGCATTAAGAAAAACACTACCAGCTTCAAAAGGAGAGAACACAGACCCCATTTTTGATGGGAAGAATGACCAAAAAAAAAAAATCGTGAACACGTTTTTAAATCACTACACCTCCTCTGAGAGGGCCCTTTGACTACCCCATATAAGAAACCTCCCTCCCCTACTCCAGCCCCATGGCACTCTATCCACTTACCCTGCTTTATTTTCCTTTACAGTTCATACGTCTTAACTGACACTGCATGTTATATTTGCTGGATCCTCGGTTATTGTTCTCATCCACTAGAATGTAGGCTCCATGATGGCAAGAATATTGTCTTGTAGCCCCAATCACTTAGAACAATTCCTGACACAGAGCAGGCCCTCCATAAAAGTCCTTGAATATAGGCTCACTGGGAGCACACAAAACAAGCTCTTAAATAAGTCTTGGTAGGGGCGCCTGGGTTGCGCAGTCGGTTGAGCGTCCGACTTCAGCCAGGTCACGATCTCGCGGTCCGGGAGTTCGAGCCCCGCGTCAGGCTCTGGGCTGATGGCTCAGAGCCTGGAGCCTGTTTCCGATTCTATGTCTCTCTCTGCCCCTCCCCCGTTCATGCTCTGTCTCTCTCTGTCCCAAAAATAAATAAACGTTGAAAAAAAAATTTTATAAAAAAAAATAATAATAAGTCTTGGTAAATCAGGAAAGGTCCTGAAAAAATTAGCATTGGGCACTGCTGTTATATTGTCTTCTTGTCTTGATGAATCGCATGAACTAAGAAAACTGGCAGATCTGTGGGTTAAGAATGCAGTCTTAATTAGCTTATATTTCTCCACTCAGAGGAGCCGCATTGTCTTATTTATTGACAAAAAGATTCCTTCCCACAGCAGGTGTTTTTTCGCCTGGAGTGTGAGCTGCTCCTGGAGGTTTCCTCCTACTAAAGCTGGAAATAGTTTATGGCTGGGAGATGGAACCAGGCGTACATCAATGGCCCTTCATTTAATGCATTTCTGGCCCAGAGTTAGACCTCCTGTCATGTTGATATACATCACTTTGATCTGGGAAATGACTTTCAAGCTGAGATTGAAACACTTGGAGATAGGTTTTACTTGATAAACACATCTCATCTAGGAATCCAGACAGTGCTTTACAAATACTTCTCCACTCAGTCTAATAACTCAGCAGGGTGAAAGGCAGGTGATAGGCATTGTACACATACAGCCCTTGAACTACAAGAGATTATCTGCCTAGTGAGTCAGAGGAGCTTGGGAGGGAATGTTAGGCTCAGAAATCCCTATCCAAGAACACTCACCTCCTATCTTAACATTTGCATACTGCATTCATTTCAATAGCCCATTCCTTTGGCACAATCTACTATTTCCTCCTAATAATTCCCCGCAGTCCTGCCATATTTGCCTCCAAGTATCCAGGTACCTGGTGCATGAAGGGAAAACAGCCAGAAGTTCCCACACTTTTTAACTTATTTTTGCCTAATTTCATATCATTTAGGTTTAAACTTAAAATAGATCCAGGAAAGGAACAAGTTGTCCAATTAATGTGCTTTACCTGGAGCTGCTGTACTAGGAAGGAAGGAAGGAAGGAAGGAAGGAAGGAAGGAAGGAAGGAAGGAAGGAAGGAAGTTTTTGTTAACTTTCTGTATCTCAAAATGTCTAAAAATCATTAAACTATTACATCCAAAAATTACTGACTAAGCTATGACCTTTTAAGTCATTTCAAAGAGGCTTTGATTAGTGATATAAGGGGAGGTAGCATGGGGGGCAAGGAAAAATTGCAGTGAATTAGGAGCAGAGAGAGGTAAATTCTCCACCTGGTTTTGCCACTAATGCCCGACTTCGGATAAGTCCTGTAATTCTGGTTTTAGTTTCTCATCTGTAAAAGACAACTGATAACACCTACCAAATTTACCCCTCGGTGGTAGAATGAAAGATTAATAAGAAAATGAGATTTGAAAATTGACTAGTAAAACTAGTAGACATATAGAAGAAACTGCTTAATAAGAAAAAAACACGTTTATTGAATATTGTTGGCTGAATTGTGCCCACCCCCAAGTCATATGTCGAAGCCCTAACCTCCAATACCTCAGAAAATGACTGTTTGGGGAGACAGGGTCTTTAAAGAGGTAATCAAGTTAAAATGTGTTCATTGGGCGGGGGGGGGGGGGGGGGGGGGGTTCTGATCCAATGTGACTTATAAAAAGAGTCCTTATGAGAAGAACAAATTTGAACACAGGCCGTAGAGAGGAAAGACCATGTGAAGACACAGGGACAAGATGGCCATTTAGAAGCCAAAGCGAGGCCTCAGAAGAAATCAACCCTGCAGATACCCTGATCTCAGACTTCTAGACTTCAGAAGTGTAAGAAAATAAATGTCTTTTTTTTTTTAATTTTTTTTTCAACGTTTATTTATTTTTGGGACAGAGAGAGACAGAGCATGAACGGGGGAGGGGCAGAGAGAGAGGGAGACACAGAATCGGAAACAGGCTCCAGGCTCTGAGCCATCAGCCCAGAGCCCGACGCGGGGCTCGAACTCCCGGACCGCGAGATCGTGACCTGGCTGAAGTCGGACGCTTAACCGACTGCACCACCCAGGCGCCCCGATAAATTTCTATTGTTTAAGCCACACAGTCTGTAGTATCTGGTTATGACAGAACCAGTAAACCAACAAATACCCTGTGCCTGATATCTAGAGGGCTGTAAGTCTCCTCCCAAGGCAAGGATGTCATCAGGAGACGTTCCTATGGGGTCATTCATGGGTCATTCATGAGATAAATCCACATCATGGTCTGGGGGGCAATAAAAGATCAAAGGCAGAGCTCTGTACTGAGTCCAGAGTGTGAGTTAAATCTACAAAAAAAAGAAGAAGTTCTCGAGTTAGAAGCTAAAAAGGAAGGGAATCGGTGTGATGTGGTGCTGTTTTTCATGCAAAGGATGTTAGAGAACAGTCGATAGGCAATGCCAGTATTTTTGGAGCAGGGTCTTGCTACCTATGTGTGAAATAGATGAACCACATTTCTCATCAGCCCCCATCACTGGCTGGGTCCTAGGCTTGCTCAACAAAGGATTCTAACTCATTCTGGAGTATTTGCAGTGGATTTTACCTCCCCATACATGATCCTTCAGTCTGTACTGTACCCTCTGGACTAGTTATTCACTGAAGCTGATCTCATCGGCAGATGAGAAAGATAAAAGTATCATACCCCTGGTCTATCAGTGCAGTTTCTACAACCAAGAGATAATCTCTTTGGGGGAGATGTTAAGACGAAATTCTAATGTGATCATCTGAGTAAGTGATAAATATAAAAAAAAGATAAACAGGAGGAGATAACCTAGTTGAAGGCAACAGGACTAATACTAGAGAAACAAAGTTATTGGAAAGATCCATGCAGACATTAGTAGATAGAACCTAGAGGAATTCCTGAAATTAATGATAAACTACCTCAGTGACATTTTCAGGTTCGTGGTGGCTTCAAGTTTGGGTTCTATTGATATAATGGGTACCCCCAACTAACTTCAATTCTACCCCTTCAGATTCATGAATATCCTCCAGACGTAGCCAAGCATCATTTCCCAACATTGCATGAATATGAGAATCAACTATGGTCCTTTTTTTTTTCTTCCAAGATTTTATTTAAATTCAAATTACTTAACGTATAGTGTAATATTGGTTTTAAGAGTAGAATTTCATGATTCATCACTTACATATATCACATGTGCCCTCCTTAATGTCTTTCACCTGTTTAGCCCATCCCTGCACCCACCTCACATCTAGAAACTCTGTGTGTTCTCTGTAGTTAAGAATCTGTTATGGTTTGTCTCTCTGTTTTTATCTTATTTTATCTTCCCTTCCCTTCTTCTATGTTCATTTGTTTTGTTTCTTAAATTCCACATATGAGTGAAATCATATGGTATTTCTGTTTCTCTGACTTATTTCCCTTAGCATAATACACTCTAGCTCCATTACCATTGCAAATGGCAAGAATTTCACTCTTTTTGATGGCCAAGTAATATTCCTTTATGCACACATATACCACATCTTCTTTATCCATTCATCAGTTGATGGACATTTGGACTCTTTCCATAATTTGGCTATTATTGATAATGCTGCTGTAAACATTAGGTGCATTGACTGAATATTTTTGTAACATTTGAATGAGTAGTGCAATTGCTGGGTCATGGGTAGCTTTATCTTCAACCTTCTGAGGAACCGCCACACTGTTTTCCAGAATGGTTGCACCAGTTAGCATTCCTATTCCAATAACAAGCTGAACAGGATTGAAAGTTTCCTAGCTCACTGATATTGTTATTTAGAATAAAATCCCTTTTAGATCAGGGATCATAGTTTTTCTTTTCTTTTGTTTTGTTCTTTTGCACACCATTATACACCTCATGCCTAGCAAATAGAGACAGTTAATAAATATTTGATGAATGGATAAATGAAAGGATGCATGAAGGAATGAGCTAATTAAATGAAATGTATCATTGCAAAAGTGCTTATGATATAATAGAGAACAAGATTATATACAAATAGGTGCAGAGAAAAATAAATTACACGAGGAGTTTAGGGAATGCTCATGGGGAAAGAACACATTATGCCCAAGATGAGATCATGTAATAAGTAGAAGGTCAAAAGGCCTGAAGACATGAGAAAAAGTAGCTTATCTTGGGAACTTCAAGTTCAATGTGGCTAAAGTTTTGATGGAGAAAGTGAGGATGAAGAATGAAGAAGGAGATGGGCTGTACAGAGCTCTCTAGACCATGTGTCCTAGTTTCCCACTACAGCTGTGACAAATCACCACAAATTAGTGGCTTAAAGTGATACAAACGTATTATGTTACAGTTCTAAAGGTCAGAAGTCTCAAGTGGGTCTCAGTGGACCAAAATCAGAGTGCTAGCAGGGTTATGTTCCTTTCTGGAGGCTCTAGGGAAGAGCCTTGGTTTTTCCAGCTTCTGGAAGATGCCTACATTCCTTGGTTCATGGTTTCCTTCCTTCCTTACAGCCAGCAATAGCCAGTGGAGTCCCTTTTCATGTTTTGAATTTCTCCTACTTCTTCTTCTGTCTTCATACCTCCCTGATATGCTCTTCTGCTTTTTAGGAACCCACATGTTTAGAATGAGTTCACCCAGATGATACAGAATAATCTTCTCTTAGTCACACCTACAAAGTCCCGTCTGCCATGTGAGGTGAACATTCATAGATTCTAGGGATCAGGATGTGGACATCTTTGGGCATCACTATTCGGCCTGCCACACCATGTTAGAAAATTTGGGCTTTATCATAAAAGTGATAGGAAGCGTACATAAACATTTTCAGAAGGGGAATGATACGATCAAATCCTGCATTTTTAAAAGATCCTTGTGTATGATTTATGGAAACTGGATTAGGGAAAAAAGTATTGTCATCTGGGAGAGATGTAATGTTAGTGTAGAACCGAAAAGTGTCTGGCAGAGATGAAGGGCAAATGGACTTGAGAGTTATTTATGAGACTAAATAATAGGTTTTCGTTGTTGATTAGATACGGAAGATGAGTGGGAGGGTTGCAGGCTAAGAGAGACAATATCCAAGTCTCTGGCCAGGGCGACTGCATAAGTGCAAGTGCCATTTACCAGGACAATACAGGGCAAGCAGCAGCTTTGAAAGGAGGGGAAAATAATGAATTTGTTTGGAGAATATGGTGAGTTCAATGGGGCATAATGAAATCCAAGTGCAGACATCCAATTGGGAGTTATATCCAAGAGCTTAAAATTCAAGAGAGGTGTCTGGACTGCAGACTTATCTCTCAATGTCATTAGTATGTGCATGGAAACCAAAGCCCTGAGAAAATGTAGAAATTTTTTAAAAGACAGGTTCAAGACAGGGCCTTGAGGAAAAACAGCCTTTCAGAGACTGTCTAAGGAGGAGGAGCCTACATGGTCTAGGAGAACTGGGCAGCATAGAAAGAAGAAATGAAAGGAGTTCAGTATCATTCAGTCCGAGGGAAGAGGTTGTTTTAAACAGCCAGAATGGCCAACTGCATTGACAGCCGTGAGGAAGTCAATAAGACAGGCACTGAAAGGAACAAGTGTGCCACATAGCTGTCTGTCATCATTGACTCCGGCAAGAGCAGTGTCCTTGGGGCAGGAGGGCTGAACAGTGATTGGGAGGTTAGGAGCAGGAGATAGGGTGCAAACTACTCTTTGAAGATAGATAAAAGGAGGAGAGAATTTCAGAGGTAGCTAACGGGACACATAGTGGTGAAAGAGAGGAAACTTTTTTTTTTTTTTAATGAAAGAGAAACATAAATATGTTTATAACAATTCCTTTAAGAAGCGACATTGTGGAGGGGCCCCTGGGTGACTCAGTCGGTTAAGCGTCCGACTTCGGCTCAGGTCATGATCTCACAGTTCGTGAGTTTGAGCCCCACATCAGGCTCTGTGCTGACAGCTTGGAGCCTGGAGCCTGCTTCGGATTCTGTGTCTCCCTCTCTCTCTGCCCCTCCCCCACTCATGCTCTGTCTCTCAAAAATAAACAGTAAAAAAAATTTTTTTTTAAATAAGAAGTGACATTGTGAAGGACAGGAGGGAAATGGGGGTGCCTGGAAGGGACTCAGAAAGAGTGTTTTATTTGCTTATTCATTTGCTTGTTTCTGCTTAATGGCAAAGACTTGAACACAATATATAACAAATTGAAAAACAGTTGGTAGCAAGGAAGGGTTTTAATGGAGGACAAATACAATTGGTCAAAGTCTCAGAGAAGTCCTGGAATCTGGAGACTCTGTGGAGGGATTGGCCTTACCTAGCCACCCTTCTGGAGTGAGACTGTGCTCTAGAAAGAGTAGGTACCAGTTCAGGGAAGTGGGGGCAGGACATTTATAGGATTCTTGTTCAGTGGCTTTTACTTTTGTTTCCTTTTCTTTTCTTTTCTTTTCTTTTCTTTTCTTTTCTTTTCTTTCTTTCTTCTTTCTTTCTTTCTTTCTTTCTTTCTTTCTTTCTTTCTTTCTTTCTTTCATTGAATGATATAGTAATCCAAGGAGGTGTTGCAACCAGAAGAGATCCAAATAGTGAACAGAAGAAGAAAGAAATGTTCAAAGCCAGAAAAACGCTGCTGAGCTTTGGGTCTAGAGGGAGGAGGGGAAGGCTACAAATGCCAAAATATATGCCTTAAAATCCATTACGGTAAGGGGTAAGTCCTGAAGCGGAGAGTGAAGTGGTCGGGCTTGCAGTTTAGGACACTCATGGTGCAGCGGGAGGAGGTCTTCGTCTACCAGGTGCAAGCTCCCAGAGTGCCTGGGCCCCCTGGCTGGAATTTTCAAGAGAACCAGGTCACCAGAGGCTTTCTCAGACTCTGGGGGATGCAAAGTGAAACAAGGTGCTTCACTGAGTTCATAAGTTGTTTGGAAATAAGTGACTAATCCGTGTAAAACAGGTAGCGGGAAGACCTGCTGGTCTTCCTCATCACCATTGTTTTCAATACAATTTATTGTCAAATTGGTTTCCATCCAGCACCCGGTGCTCATCCCAACAGGTGCCCTCCTCAGTGCCCGTCACCCACTTTCTCCTCATCACCATGATTCCAGGCATCGTTAGATTCAAAGTTAAATTACAAAGCTGTACGAGAATTCAACAACAAAACCAGTTGAAAATACAAAGCAGCATGTGATCAAATGTCAAATGAGAGATATGGTAAACGGATACATCCTTTGATTTTACAAGGCAGAAAAGTAGTAAAGAAATTAGACTGGCTTGTGAAGGCTTCTTGGAAACAGGCACGTGTCATGCCACAAAATTGATGCATTCTGTTGTCTTAGTTTTACCCCAGAGACCGGACAAGAGAATGAGACACCACTTCCGATAGACTGCAGAATGAGTTCCTGGAGCGAATGGTCAGTGTGTGACCCTTGCCTCAAACAAATGGTAAGTATTCATTGTCATTCCCTCGGCTGATGTCCCCAAATGGAAACTGGGTTGCCGGTATCTCCAGGAAAAGGACTGGAGGGAGGGAGCCCCCCAGCTGAATTCCAAACTGAGATGGAAAGATGGATATCTAAAGGGAAGAGTCTCATCCTGCTCGGAAATCTGAATGTGGTGGATAGTACTAAATGAGCGTCACGAGGAACCAGATTCTGCAGGAGAGACTGCCAACCCTAGAACGCCAGGTGTCACTGTCACAAGCATTAGTGACTGCTTTTAGGGCTTCCATCGTAAAACCATAGACTCATCTGGGAGTAGAAGGCTACAGTGCTGTGGATGCAGTTTTAGACGTTATTCCTTTTTGGCGTTAGAAATTCTAATGTTTCCAGCTGGTTTGTGCAGTTTCGTTCAAGGAACATTGAGGCCTTTGGGCAATTTAAGGGGCAAAAGTGCGTGGATGCTGTGGGAGACAGAAGACTGTGTGAGCCTACTGAGCCCTGCAGAGACCTGGAGGAAGACTGTGGGAATGAGTTTAAATGTGGCACAGGTAATCCTTGCATCCTCCTTGCTCATTGTGGGCTTCTGTGTGCACTCATGAGCAGAAAAAAAACACGTCTGCTTTGACACACTAATGGTTGCAAGTGTAAAAGGGCCACCTATAAATGTTGTACAAAGAATTCAAATGTATGCACATTCCCTCCCCTCTGTCATTAAAGTACACTTGATAACTTCAGGAAGAGAGGAAATTTGGCATTAGACACACAGTATCTTTTTTTTTCTTTTTTAAATATAATTTATTGTCAAGTTAGGTAACATACAGTTTATACAGTGTGATCTTGGCTTCAGGAGTAGATTCCCATGATTCATTGCTTACATACAACACCCGGTGCTCATCCCGACAAGTGCCCTCCTCAGTGCCCATTACCCATTTTCCCCTCCCTCCCCCCTTCAACCCTCAGTTTGTTCTCTGGATTTAAGAGTCTCTTATGGTTTGCCTCCCTCTCTGTTTGAAACTATTTTCCTCTTCCCCTCACCCATGATCCTCTGTTAAGTTTCCACATATGAGTGAAAACGTATGATATCTGTCTTTCTCTAGCTGACTTATTTCACTTAGCATAATACCTTCCATTTCCATCCATGTTGTTGCAAATGGCAAGATTTAGCACTATCAACAATAGCCAAATTATAGAAAGAGCCCAAATGTCCATCAACTGATGAATGGATAAAGAAGATGTGGTTTATATATACAATGGAATACTACTTGGCAATGAGAAAGAATGAAATCTTGCCACAGTGTCTTTCTTGATTTTGATTGCAGGCAGATGCATAAAGAGGCGACTTCTGTGTAATGGTGACAATGACTGCGGGGACTTTTCAGATGAGGATGATTGTGAAAGTGATCCCCGTCCTCCCTGCCGTGACAGAGTAGTGGAAGAATCCGAACTGGCCCGGACAGCAGGCTATGGGTCTGTACTTGGCTTAAATGTTTCTCCTTGAGGATGAAAGTGACCTCTATCTCCCCTGCTGTGCTGGGGTGACGGAAGGTCTGAGTTAGAGAGTAGCTCATGGGTCCGCTTTCTGTTTGAATTATGCTTGAGCTTGAAAGAAGGTAAAGTGCTGCATCAGTATCTCCAGATAATTTGGACACGCTGTCCAGCCTTAGTAGGGGGTCCATAGAATCAGGATGATAGGTGATTATTTGAGTCCAACAGGAGATGAAGCACCTCATTTATGAACCTCTGGAAGGCCATAGCAATGTTAAAGTGATATGTTAACACTTGAAATTGAAATCGCCTGTGGTTGGTCTGGCAATTCAATTCAAATATTTGAATTGTCAGCAAGGCTGCCTTCCACTGGAACTTGTCCCGGATCTACACCTGGTTGTAAGTTCTCAGGAGTTTCCTGCCTTGTAGAGTTGACCCAGGAGGAATAGGGCAGAATAATCAGTTCTGATGCCTGATGGCAATGGTGTTGAGACTCTGGTTCTCATTACAAGATGAAGTTCCATCCATGTTCTACATAGGAGCTCTGGGCAGCTAAGCTCAGGTGAGAAGTCTTGGACAGTTTAGAACTCAGAGTTCTGCAGAATAAGGACCTTTACCCAGAGATCTGTGCCCTAGGAATTAGAAAAATGACATAAGCCCCAGGTGCTATCCTGTTCCAAATAGAGGACACCCCAGGAATGTCTACAGCATACTTTCCAATTGTGGTTCTGAGCTTTCTTCAGTGAAGGTACTTGCGGTGGATTTGTTGGCAAATTGTACTCAACAGAGAGTTGAGTTGTTCCCACATCCAGTGGTGCATTGACAGAGATGGCACATGGCTCTGTTTCGTTGCCTGTAGTGCAATGTGTCTTATCAACCTCGTAATCCCAGTGCCTGGTTCATCATAGGCACTCATTAAATACTGGTGGGTAGATATATAGAGGAATTAATTAATTGATTGATTAATGAAAATAAGTGCTTCTAAAATACTGTCAACTGGCATCAGGTAAGATTGAAACTGGGTACCTGGAAACTCAGGTTCAGGACTCGAGTCCTGGAAATGGGGATAGGGAGAGGCAAGAAGAAGATGTGGGTGACGGTAAAACCAAGAGGAGGAACTAAGGTACTGGTTCTCGACCAGAGGCGATTTTTTTTCCCAGAGGACATTTAGCAATGTCCGGAAACTATTTTGCTGGTCACAACAGTGGGGTATGGGATGGAGGACCCAGGGGGTGAGGGAGCCCTGCTGATATTCAGTGGGTAGAGGCCTTGGATGATGCTAACCATCCTGCAGTGCACAGGACCCACAATGTCATTGGTGCTCAGACTGAGACCTTATACCAAGGCAGGGGGCAGTTCCTAAGGTAAGACCCCTGCATCGGTTTGGCTACAAGTGGAGATGTCTTCTCTCTCTAAACCAGATGGAACTTGTGCTTGTTGAATCACAGTAAGGAAAAAAGTCCAGGAGACCAAGAGTCAGGCGCCAGATAAAACATTTCACACATCCTCTATTCACTTTATGAAATCTTGTCCTAGCAGCATTCAACTATTGCCCACGAATACTAAGTGTCTTTGGCCTTTAGCCTAAAGGTAGGAGTCTTGAGTCCAATGTATAATAGTTTTTGTCTCCAGACTCAGGAGGTTATTTTAACAATTGTTAGTAAATGGTATGGGGGTTGTCTGCAACCTTATAACCAGATTACTGTATGCTCCAGTGAGTTCTGACTCTTCTTGCTGTTTTCTTCAAGGAGATACTGTGAGCCCCTGGTGAAAGTCCATTGTCACTTTGTTTTGTTTTGTTGTAGATCCAAGAAACAGTTTTCTCTCTAATCTAAACAGATGGGCTTGAAGGTGGGCATTGCATATGTTACGGATTTTCACACAAGGCAAATTTACACCCTGTCTTATATAAAAGGCTACAGAAATTGTAGCCCACTTAGCTGAAAAACAATCATTCATAATCTATTGGTTTTCTTTGCTCAGAGAAAAGAAAAATTTCATATAAAGCATTTGTAGGAAGTTATATGATGAGGCATTCCAGAGAGCTGGCTGGGACTCCCTAAATACATCATGCTTTACCACCGTAAGGCCTGATGGAAGGGAACGTCAGAGGGCTGACTGTTCGAGACCAAGAAAGAGGGTGGGGCCCCAGCTACGGGAGAAGGTTGGCTGCAGAGGTGGAAAATGAGGTTGGTCCCCATAGAATAAGTCCACCAGCATTTTTTAATTAAATTCCCTACTACCATGAACAATAACCTGTAACTAATTTAGGCTTCATAAAGCCTATTACTCTCCAACAGCTTTCATTTGCATAATACTTTGAACTTTTCAGCACCTTTTTCTACGTTGTTTCTCTTTAGCTTTGCATAATAATCCTGTGAGGCTGTCAGGGGAGTTATTATATTGATTTTACAGATAAAAACTGAGTGAAGCAAATAAAACAAGTTTAGTCTCTTTAGATTCTAGCAGAACTCTTTAGTCTCTAGTGGAACTGAAACCCACATTTCTCTGACTTTTATAAAACTAGATTTGTTTCACCATCACCGTGGTCTTCTGTCCACATGCTCATCATGCCACCCACATCACCATCACTGCAAAGCCCATGAATCAACATTTTATCTTCAAAGTAAAACTAACCTTAGAAAATGAAACTCCTTAGGTGGCTATTTATTACCCACATTTTTGAATTAAGAATATTGAAGAATAGTATAAATCCGTAATTAATATTTAAGAAGAGTTTCCAAAATGACATGCTTTATTAGATTTGAGATATTCTTCAATCCCATTAATGTTGCATATTTATTTACCATGTATCTCCATTATTCTTCTAAGGGCCTAATGGGATATATTGAATAGAGGTAATAGGAGTAAACACCCTAGTCAGAGCAACATGCTTGTAAACTGCTTCTACACAGTCCAATCTGGAAACTCTCACTGAGCCTTATCAGCAGTCATACACAGCCAGATTCTTTTACACATGAAAGTCACAAGTCATTACCTACAGTCCTTAACTTATATGTGTTTTTCATTTGAAGGACTCCCACTTAAATTCTTAATGCCAAGAGAATTCCCTTGTATCACAAATGTTTCCGCCTCTTGCCTTGTAGGCATCTGAGATTCTCCAGGAGTGTTTAGGGAAATCCCCAGCTCATCTTGCATTCATTGAAAAAATATAAATCCAAACCATCTGTAAATGATGTACAGCATGCAATGAATTACTTTTTTTTTAATGTGCTTTAAGCATAATACCACTTCTGTGGAAGGATCTTTGTTTTCTGTTTACCTGGTAAATTGGAACCGTCTATGGTTGCTGGCGTGAAAACAGGCACCTCTAGGTGCTGACAAAATATACATGCTTTTTTTAATTTCCCAGGCGATGACATTCCATCCATGAGAAGTTTTCATGTTTCTTGGCTGAAAAAAAAGTTGGCTCATTCTAGACTAGACTGGCTGTCTCTGTAGTAGTGGAACCAAGTCAAAAGTTTTGAAACATTTCTTCCTTAGTTGTGCTTTAGACTGTGGATCAGCTTCATTGTAACTTTCCAGATGGATGCAGCCAACTAGTCAATTTGCTGTTCTGTAAAACAAAACCTACAAAGTGGGGTATGCGTACCATGGGGTGCAAAAAAGACTTTCTAAGGGGCAGGTAAGTTTTCACATAGTAGTTTCCTCAACTATTAGTGGCTTAACTACTCTATTGGACTGACAGGAAATCTTCGATTCCATACATATATATTGTTCATAAACTTGATAAGCTTAACAACTCCGTGGCATTCAGGTTATCAAACCCATTCTCTCCTTTCATCTCCCCTTTTAAAATCACTGAGCTTTCACTTTCCAAAAGGAGAATACACCCCTTACCCATCTAAATTTTACCATGTGGAAGAACCAAGAAACGTCTCCAAATATTGCTGCTCAGTTGGGCTCCAATGCCTTGTAAGTCAACTGGTCTCTCACTCTTTTTATCAACAACACTGAAAGATATTCTAATCAATTGTCAGACAATGGGGTATGAAAATAATTTTTAATGAAAAACTAGTCTGTGACCTTTTTTTGGCATACATCTCAGAAGATCAAAGAATCAAGCAACATTGCCATGGCAAAATTCCTTCTATTCTTACATACTTATGTACCTGAGTAAAGTTTCTCAGCATTTACATCTATAAAAATAGAAAGTAGGAATACAGTTGATCATGAATCTTGTCTTTTTCTAGCAATAATATTCACCCACAAGGGCAGGAACTCATCAATTAATTTAAAAAGAAGTCCCATTCATTTCACTGAGATACCATCCCCCCCCCCCGCAATTACTTATGTTTATTTCTTTAAAATTTTTAACACTTATATATACTGATAATAATAATAACAACTCAATCCAGAGGAACTTTTAATTACTTAGACCCTATGGTCAAAAGGTATCTTGAAATTTTAGAAATTTCACTTAATATCTTTTTAGTACAGGAAAGTATAGAAAAGTAATCAATTAAAATTTCCAAGATATCTGCACTGCAAAGGAAACAATCAACAAAACTAAAAGGCAACCGATGGAATGGGAAAAGGTATTTGCAACTGACATATCAGACAAAGGGCTAGTATCCAAAATCTATAAAGAACTCACCAAACTCCACACCCAAAAAACAAATAATCCAGTGAAGAAATGGGCAGAACACATGAATGGACACTTTTCTAAAGAAGACATCCAGATGGCCAACAGGCACATGAAAGATGCTCAACCTCACTCCTCATCATGGAAATACAAATCAAAACAACACTGAGATACCACCTCATGCCAGTCAGAGTGGCTAAAATGAACAAATCAGGAGACTATAGATGCTGGCGAGGATGTGGAGAAACGGGAACCCTCTTGCACTGTTGGTGGGAATGCAAACTGGTGCAGCCGCTCTGGAAAACAGTGTGGAGGTTCCTCAAAAAATTAAAAATAGATCTACCCTATGACCCAGCAATAGCACTACTAGGAATTTACCCAAGGGATACAGGAGTGCTGATGCATAGAGGCACTTGTACCCCAATATTTATAACAGCACTTTCAACAATGTTCATCAACTGACAAAGGATAAAGAAGATATGGCTTATATATACAATGGAATACTACTTGGCAATGAGAAAGAATGAAATCTGGCCTTTTGTAACAACGTGGATGGAACTGGAGAGTGTTGTGCTAAGTGAAATAAGTGAAATAAGTCATACAGAGAAAGACAGATACCATATGTTTTCACTCATATGTGGATCCTGAGAAACTTAACAGAAGAGCATGGGGGAGGGGAAGGGGAAAAAAAAGTTACAGAGAGGGAAGGAGGCAAACCATAAGAGACTCTTAAATACTGAGAACAAACTGAGGGTTGATGGGTGCGGGGAGGGGAAAGTGGGTGATGGGCATTGAGGAGGGCACCTGTTGAGATGAGCACCGGGTGTTGTATGGAAACTAATTTGACAATAAATTATATAAATAAAAAAAAATTCCAAGCTAAAATAACATCACATTAGATGAAAATTCTGTGGAATTGGAATAGAAATATGGATTCAAGAATAAAAAGGGGTAAGTGCATATGAACAATCTTTGTATCTTTCACTCATTGTGCAGTGAACCTAAAACTTCTCTGAAAAATAAATTGTCTTTTAAAAAAAAGGAATCAAAAAGAATATCATAAACTGTCTAGTTGCTAAAGATATATAAACATTGCAGTGATTTGATACCCACCCAATACTACGGCATTTCATTGGATTTATTTTAAAAAGAGGCAAAACAATCGTATTTTAAGGTGTAAATAAATATTTGTAGCCTGCTGAGAAATTATACCCTTTGCAACTACTCAAACTTAAGATGAAAAACTTTTTAGGTTTTTTTTTTATGTTTTGCTTATTTTTGAGAGAGAGAGACAGAGAGAAAGACAGAGCGTGAGCAGGGGAGGGCAGAGAGAGAGAAGGAGACAGAATATGAAGCAGGCTCCAGGCTCTGAGCTTTCAGCACAGAGGCTGATGCAGGGCTTGAACTCACCAGCCATGAGATCGTGACCTGAGCCAAAGTTGGATGTTCAACCGACTGAGCCACCTAGGCACCCCAAGATGAAAAATTTTATATATCAAGCTAAAATTGTGCAGGCAGGCTGAGTTGGACATCATCTTTTATAGAGTAAACAAGCAGAAAATCTGGACACTTCTACGTGAAATCATGCCATACACATTTCCACCTCCATGTTTTTATGCACACCATTCCTCCTGCCCTTGCATCCCCATCCTTCAAAACCCAAGTCAAATCCTACTTCTTCTAAAACTCTATTTATGACCCTGAAATGGGGTTTCCTCCTGTCGGGAACCTGTGTAGCACTTACCTGTGCTGCTCATTTGGCACATGTGTATCCATCTTTGGATTATTTTGTTTTAAAGTTTATTTACTTATTTTGAGAAATCACACACAAGCGGGGTAGGGGCAGAGAGCGAGAGAGAGCGAATCCCAAAAGTTTGGGTCGTGGTCTAGAGAAATGGAAGAATTTCTGCTTTTGTGTCAAACTCAGTTACAACTATGCAGATCAAACCTCCGTCTTGGCCTCCTTGGTCTAGAACCCCATATTCCAGAGGCAGTCTAGATAGCAATGACTGTTCCTCCAATAAACAGAAGTGTTCTTCTCAGAGAATGCTTCTTGTTCATACGTTGCTTTGAGCCCTACAACTCAAACTTAACTTCTTTTAAGTTAAATAAGGTTTCTATTTCTGAATTGAACCTTTCCAAATAAAAATATTTTGCTGGGAGGAAAAAGTAGAATTTTTGAGAATGCCTTGTCAGGATGCTGAAATTTTTGTGTTTCCCTTTGGAAAATATAATAGAGATGATATAAGCCTGGAGGGAATGAGGTTCTTGACAAGCAGTGAGGCAGATGGAGGAAAAAGCTTAAGTTTAAAGAGCATGGGGAGAGAAAGAGCCCCAATGTTGATTCGTAGATTAAAAATTACATGCATATGTTATACTGCCCCCCTGAGATGCTCTGTTCTCAAATAATTTAAATAGGTGGTATTACAGAGTTGGCTCTTAGTTCACTAAGGGAAGTTAGCTGAGAGTTACAACACTGGGGTTAAGACTCTAGGAGCCAGATGGTCCCATGCTCCCTACTTACTGCATATCTTTCATTGTAGTCTCCACAGTGCCCAGGTTGCCTAGAAGTTTATAAGGTCTTCCTAAGGTGTGCTTCCTGCCAGAGATGTAAAGCAGAAGTGAGCAGGCTCTTGCTTCTGTTCCTGATTATATCACGCATATGTTGGGGGCAGCGGGGGGGGGGGGGGGGGGGGGGGGGCGGTGCTGAGCCAAAGCTCTCTCTTTCCCCAGCTACAGAGGACTGCCTTGCATTAGCTCCTGGTATCGCCATACCTAATGCTACTCTGTTCATTCTCAGCATCAACATCTTAGGGATGGATCCCCTAAGCACACCTTTTGACAATGAGTTCTACAATGGATTCTGTGACCGGGTTCGGGACGGAAATACCTTGGTCTACTACCGCAGGCCCTGGAACGTGGCTTCTCTGGCCTATGAAGTAAGTCTCAGAAGCGACCACATTGCCCAACTTTTAGCTGAGAAGCCACTTCAATAAGTTTAACACTAAATAATTTGAAAAGTCCAGTGGAATAAGAATTTGATGTGAATATAAGACTGACTTAAAGAAAAAGGGGTGTGGCTTCAATCTCTTTTGAAAACACACGGTGGTCTACAGCCAATCCTCAGTAATGTGCACATAGCAATAGAGTTTTGGCAAATACCTAGACCCCATAAAGAGAATCATCTAAGATCCTGATAAAACTAAAAATTAAATTAATGCTGATTTAAGTACTGGGTACACTGCTTGCATGCGCTTCAAGACCATTTTTTTGCTAGCCTACCAGTGAAAACCCATCTTTATATTCCCCTTGGTAAAGCCTGCTTGACTAATGTGAATGGCTCTTTTCACTAACCTTACACCTCTCTAGCTCCTGTAAAGCTATTTCTTAAAATGACTTTTACTCTACACAATGCCACCCCAAACGTAATCATCTTCCTAAGAGTCACCTAAATTCTCTAGAACCATCACAAACTGGACCTGTCCATTTAAAAGATTAGTATTTATCTGGGGCACCTGGGTGGCTCAGTTGGTTGAGCATCCAACTTCGGCTCAGGTCATGATCTCGCAGTCTGTGAGTTCGAGCCCCGCGTCGGGCTCTGTGCTGACAGCTCAGAGCCTGGAGCCTGCTTCTGGATTCTGTGTCTCCCTCTCTCTCTGCCCCTCCCCTGCCCATGCGCGCTCTCTCTCTCTCTCTCAAAAATAAATAAACATTTAAAAAATTTTTAAATAAATGAAAGATTAGTATTTATCACCTTTAGAGAGACTTGATCTAAGCAAGATATAATAAAGAACAATAATTGGCTTATTCTGAACCAGAAGCGACAACAATTTGTTTTCTTAAATGGTCTCATGGGTGACCCATAAAGTTTGCTTTATTCAGTTTTCACAGAGTCCTTTATTACTATTGTTACAATGGTTTCAAAAACACATACACTTTTAAATGAATACAGTTGATATTTCTATTATTTTTAACAATGTTTAAAACAATACCTACCCATTGTAACCTGAAGTGATCATGCTTTCCCATAAATACTAAAGAGTTTAAAGTCTGAACTATTTGGAGGGCATTTTTTTCCATATGCAACCACATCACCCTATATTTTTGTACCTGTAAGTCCAGAATGGAATCAATTTTCCCCCAAATTTCAGGGAACATGTTGGATTATTGATCTTTCCCCATGGATGCCAGATTTACCCTCTTTAAGCACATTTTTTGAGGGGAAGACGATCTTTCTAAAGAGTATTACAAATGTTCCACTTTCTTAAAAAAAAAAGAACATACCAAAGATAAGGTGACCTTTGTCATTGCTGATGGAAGAAGGGCTTGTTGTCTTACTTAATTTTGTTTCTCATCTGCGTCACAGTTTTCCTGTCGTCACTGTGACCAGCCTCTTGGCTCCTTTATAGGTAGGAATGGCTGCAAGTGACACAAGATGGTGAGGGCTGGGGCATTGCGAGGGACTGACCCGGAAGCTACATTCGGAGAGCAAATACAGTGTTTTCTCTTATTTGCAACCCTGGAAACAGAGGGACTTCTGCACTCAGCGTAGTTTGGATTTTACAGAGGAGATGTGTTGCTTACCCTGTATATTACTTACACCCCCAGGGGAGCTGGGAGTAGCGCCCCATAACCAAACACATTGGATGTGGACCTGGATTTTTAGTTGGTGTCAACTGATAGGATAAGTTGGCTGGGAGTTTGCTAACGTCCCCAAATCACCTTCTTGGTGCTACAACTGCTGGTGCTCCCCCCACTCTAATCTGTTGTAGGCTTGGGAAATAGCCAAATTTGTTTCTGCCATACAGAAAAGAACCTAAGTGGAAATCTCTATTTTGACTTCTTAGAATTTCTTTTTGCACTTTCTAATATTCAATGTAATATTTTACCTCTTTTTTCATGCATATTATTACAGTAATTGAAGGCAAAGAATGCATTTTTACTTTATTTTGTTTTGTTTCGTTTTATTTTATTTAAATTCAAGTTAGTTAACATATAGTATAATAATGGTTTCGGAGAATAATTTAGTGATTCACCACTCGCCTATAACACCCAGTGCTCATCCCAACAAGTGCCTTCCTTAATGCCCATCACCCAATTAGCCATCCCCCCACTCAACGTCCATCTAGCAGCCCTTAGTTTGTTCTCAGTATTGAAGAGTCTCTTGTGGTTTGCCTCCCTCTCTGTTTTTATTTTATTTTTGCCTCTCTTCCCCTATGTTTATCTGTTTTGTGTCTTAAATTCCACATATGAGTGAAATCATATATTTGTCTTTCTCTGAATGGCTTATTTCACTTAGCATAATACATTCTAATTCCATCACATTGTTGCAAATGGCAAGATTCATTCTTTTTGATTGCCAAGTAATATTCCATTGTGTATATATGCGTGTGTGTGTGTGTGTGTGTGTGTGGTGTATATATATATATATATATATATATATATATATATATCCCATCTGAAGGCAAAGAATTCATTTTATACTTCTTTATATCCTATTATACTAATACCCAACTCAATATATGTATATGGAATATGCTCAACAAATTTTTATTGGATGAATTCATTTGTTTAAATCCTATTTTATTACTCATTGACAATAATTTACTTTCTTTTATTTTTTTTGAAAGAACTTTACTGGCCTATCATGATATGAAGAATATTTCTTAATAAAGTCATCTTTCCCTGATACCTTCACACTCTCTCAGTGCCTCTTATCTCAAATGTGGCTCTGGTTCTAGAACACACTGCATAGGTTGGAATCCCAATTCTGCCCCTAAGCAGTGGTGAGATCTCAGGCATATTATTTATCCTCATCATGCCTCAGTTTACTCATCTTTAGAATAGAAATAATGATACCTACCTTGTAAAGATAAATGAATCTAAAACACTCAGGAAATTAGTGGCACATAGCAAACACTCAATAAATATTTGTACTATTCTTTCTTAAGAATATAATTAGTAAAAGGCTTAGCTACAATTAAGTGTGTAATTAACAGTCACATTACATGTCAAGGTTTATTGGCTACTTTGTAAGTCAGAAGTAATGGCTAAGAACCACTGAAGCCCGCAATTATGGGGAAAAAGCAGTGATGGTTACATGCACAAATCAGTTCCTTTTCACTTGTTTTCCTCTGGTCCTCTCCACTTTTGTTGTTGAAAGTCATGATTTGTAAATCAAGTTTCAGGTTTTCATTACAATTTTCTTTAAACTGGATCACCGTAAGTATGTAAGATTTATGAGATCAACAAAGAATTGTAAAATGCACTTGGATTATAATCATCTTTTCCTGCCCAAATCCTGCCAAAACCCTGGGTGACTTATATCCTGTGGCGGCCAATAACTTCTTGTTGCCTCTTAACATCCTGTATCTATTCTACGACAGCTACTCACATCTGGAGCCACATCCTTAACCTGCATTCACCAAAACAGTGCTGTCTCTGAAAAATCTGAACATCAGGAAATCGAGCATTTAACTCTTTGCCTCACTGCAACTGACCAGTCTCTCTGCTCTCACATTTGTTTAGACCACAGGCCAACTCTTGGGTCCCAGGGAGACCCAGTTCTTTGGCATCTATTTTCCTCTCAGTTGATCTTACATAACAAATAAACTCACCATGGATGTAAGGTATGGAGACAGACAGTCAAAGGTGACCCCCCCCCCCCCACTGGATGATGATAGGCCACCAAAAAAGCTGTGGGAAGTCAGGGAAGGGGGAGTCCGCCAAAAAAAGAGTCAAAGTCAATTCCAAGAACAAGATAATGATTTGAGTGTTGATAATTTTGAGTGTGAGGTTCTGTGTGACGTCTAGGTGAAGTTGTCCTGCAAAGAGTAGATTATACAAATGTGAGCGGAGACAGAACAATCTGAATTGGAGGCAGAAATTTAGGAGTCATCAGCATACAGATGATCATTAAAAGCTTGAGAGTGCTTGAGATCCTCCAGGAAGCATACAATGGGAGAACAAAGAACATAGGAATGAGGTCCTAGAGCACAGCTAACATTTAAGACACAGGCAGGGAAAATGATCTCTCGAAGACACTGGCTAAATTTCAAATTACCCCCAAATTTAGTAGCTAAACAATTAGGCTGAGGGCGGCTCCTGAGATTGCAGTCAGTCTCTTCTTTCTAGGTCCTTCTCTCAATTAGTGAGAGATGGCATTAGTAATAATAATAGATAATAGATGGTTTTATTATCTATCTGCACAAAGTCTCAGTGGCCTCTTTAACAGTTTTATCTCTTTACCTTCTATTTCCAGTCACTCTCCCACCTCTCCCTTTCAATTTGAACTCTGAAATATTTATCGGGTGTATTCTATCTCCTCCACTCCCAGTGCCAGAAGTAATGTTTCTTTCTTTTCAAGAAGTATCAGTTGGATAAACCTTTATATAGGAGACCTTTAACTGACCTTTATAATGTGCATGGCCTTCTGGAACACCCTTTGCCCCTCTTTGTAATTTCAGCTTCTCCACATCGGTTTATTTTGGTTTTCATAAAGAAACTTGCGGGGCACCTGGGTGGCTCAGTCAGTTAAGTGTCCAACTCTTGATTTCAGCTCGGGTCATGAACTCCTAGTTTGTGAGAACAAGCCCCGCCCTGGGCTCTGTGCTGACAGCACAGAGTCTGCTTGGGATTCTCTCTCTGCTGCCTCTCCCCCACTTGCATGCATGCTCTCTCCCTCAGAAGAAATAAATAAACATTAAATAAGAAGGAAAGAACCTTGCTTCTATCCTTGCATCATCCTGCTTTCTATAATCTTGCCTCTTGGCCTCTCTTTAAAGATTTTTGCTCTTTCTTCATGATGAGTCCCAATATTGGTCCATCTCTGAATGCCTGGCATTGAGCTCAGACTTCTTTTTGGATGAATGGATATTTTCTTTGCCTTTTTCAACCCAGCTTTTGTCTCTGTGCTTTCTAGAGTGACCTCACCTTCACTGTTTCAGACTCACTACTATCATCCTGGCATAGTGAGACAGGATTGCTCAACAGCACCCTAACACCCTGGCTAATACTCTCTTACACCTACAAGCAATCCTCCACACTGCTAAGCTGATCTCTGCCAGTGCCAGTTTCTTTCTAGCCATGTCAGGAATAAGTGCGGGTGCCTACAGATTACACCACTCCTATCTTGCAGCCAATTAGAACACAGTAGCTAAGAAGAGCTCAGTCTTCCAGGAGAGGTAGGGAGTAGTTTCCTGGTGCCATTTTGCTCGGCTTTGCCACTTCCCAGCATTGAAGACTGAGTAGAATTGTCTTCAGTTGCTACTGTTAGAATAGACTGTCAAGTTTTAACAGGATAAAGATCAACAACAAGGAAGTCATGGCCTACTATCAGGAAGGTCAGAGGCCTATCCTGGCAGTAAAACTTTTCCATTTATGTCACTCATCCACTGTGTTGAGTGTCTGTCCTCAAATTCTTTCTCAGGTCAAGACCAACAAGTCACCTTCCCTGACTCCCTCCAGGTGGGCTGGGTCAAGGCCCTAGAGCCCGGGGTCTCCCCAGCTCACCCAACAATACTTCCACTAGCCTTAGATCTCAAGGCAACAAAAATCCTATTCATGTTTCAAAGGCTAAGTTCAAGGCAACCTTTTCCGTGAATCTTTTCTTTATTTTACTAGTCAGAATTTGTCAAGCCCTCTTTGGCAGTGTAGCATAAGAATTAACAGCTCGGCCCTGGAATCAGACTTTCTGGGTTTCAATGCTAGATGGACCACTTCCCAGCTGTGTGACCTTGGACAAATTTCTTTCCTTTTTTTAATGTTTTTATTTATTTTTGAGACAGAGAGAGACAGAGGATGAGCAGGGGAGCGTCAGAGAGAGAGGGAGACACAGAATCTGAAGGAGGCTCCAGGCTCTGAGCTGTCAGCACAGAGCCTGACACAGGGCTCAAATTCACAGACTGTGAGATCATGACCTGAGCTAAAGTCAGATGCTTAACCGACTGAGCCACCCAGGCGCCCCTGGACAAATTTAACCTGTGTTTTCTTATTGGTAAAATGGGGAAGATTACAGAAATCTTCTTAAAGATAAGAAATTAAATGTCTAATCCTAGATAAACCACTTTTAACAGCCTGTGGCACAGAGTAAGCACTCAATAAATATTCACTATTATGGTTAGCAACATTGGACCTGCATATTAAATTTAATACATTTTTGTTAGTATCTACTACGTGACGGACACTTTACCAAGTCACGAGGCAATAGTGGTGTGTGGATAAGATAGACATGTTTCCAGACTTTTTGGAACTTACCATCTGAAAGTCTATTAAATAAGCAATCATAAAAGAAAAGGTCTTTCATTTTGTTTTACTTTAAAAGACATGACAGCTTATAGAAAGTGGATTTGCTAGTCTGTGAGATTAGGAAAGACCCCTCCCCACTGAAGAAGTGATGTTTAAGCTAAGATTTGAAATAAGAGTGGGAATTAACCAGGTCAAGCTGTATAGCATGTGTATGTGAGAGAACGTGTATGTGTTTGGTTTATGGGAGGATGGGGGGAGGGGGAAAAGATGTCAGAGAACATTCCAGAAGGTAAAAGCAGCATAAATGGGCCCTTTGGTAGCAGGAAGCATAGGCTGTGGAAATAGAAACGTGTCTAAAGGGCTGGAGTACCCTTAGGGAGAGATTAACTTGGAGTAAGTCTAGTTTAGACTACCTCCTAAAGGCAGTGGGAAGACTGAAAATTTTTAAACAGGGAAGTGACATGGTTAAGTTACATTCTCCCTTTATATTGAGCACTTTCCCCAGGATGCCTTGATTTAATGAAAACTGTACACATTTTAGTCATTTCCATTAGATGGTAACTTTAGTTTCCCCGTCTGAGTCCATTCACGTCGGTATGACAAAATACCACAAACAGAGTAGCTTAGAAAAAGCAGAAATTTATTTCTCACAGTTCTGGAGATGAGAATATCAGAAGTTCTGGAAGTCCAAGATCAGAGTGCTAATCTGGTTGAGTTAAGGTCCTCTATCAGGCTACAAACTTTTCACATCCTCACATCCTGGAAGGGGCTGGGGAGCTCTTTGGGGTCACGGGTATGAGAGCAGTAATCTCATTTGTGAAAGCCCTTCCCAAAAGCCACACCTCCTACCATCACATCGGGCACTGGGATTTTAACATATGCTATGAAACTTAAAGTTTCAGACGATAGCATTCCCTGTGCGGAACAGTCCCCCAGTATATGCTAGGGAATCTGGTCCCAGCCACTGACTGAAGACATGGGTGTCTCTTTCTCACACTGGAGTGACAGCCTATCGCAGAGGAACTCTGGAAAGAGAGGTTAATCACTGAGACTAGCAACCCTCCCACTCATATCTGACAATTGCCAAGTTGGCTAAGAATTTAATTGAAAGTTTTAATTTTTAACTAGGTTGTTCAGTTCAGGGTATTTTTTTTCCATGCAAAAAAAAATGAATATGGTATTAAAAAAATGTGAAAAAGTCTGAACATCACAAAAGATTGTTCAAGGAAATATAAGCCTGCTGCCACTCAAGATTTCCAGATTTCCATTCCACAGTTCCCCTTCTCAAGGGCAAACACTCTCTGCTTTGTCTATTTTTCCAGTAATTTCTTATGCACGTAAAAGCCTTTTTTTGCTTGCTTGTTTTCCCTTATTTATTTATTTACTTACTTACTTACTTTTTAACAGACAGTAGAAGTGTAAAGGTTAAGAGACAATGCAGAACTTAACCTTTCTGCTTAAATTAATCAACATGCAGAAACTATTCAAAACCGAGCTGGCCCAGAAGCCTTCGTGGTCAGGATTAGCTTTATCATTTCTTTCTTCCTTTCTTTTTTTTACACAAATGAAAGTATATTGCACATCTGTCACACAAATTGTTCTGTAATTATTAACATATTTAACATCTGAAAGTTTCCCTGTGTTCTCAGCTCTTCCTATGTGGTGTCTCATTGTATTATCTCATAACACCCTTTGGGCTCCCTCTGGTGAGCCTCTCTATTTCGCGGAAAGAATCTGACACACAAGAGAAGTTACTGTGTCCTGTTCTCAAGAGTCATGGAGCCCGTACTGGGGTCCAGCCATGTCGCTTCAGTGCTTCACTCTTAACTCCTTTGCTCAAATACCTTTCAAATCATTGCTTGATTTTTATTTTATTCCATTCTTATTTAGGGTGGTTTTCTGTATGTTGTTTTTAACATCTCGTGATTCTCTTTTAGACCAAAGCCGACAAAAACTTCAGAACTGAATATTATGAAGAACAGATGCAAGCATTCAAACAAATTGTCCAAGAGAGGACATCGAATTTTAACGCAGATATAAATTTAAAATTCACACCTACGGAAGCAATTGAACAGTGCAAAAGTAAACTTCAAGAAACTTCTGACAATAAAGCACCCCTAGGTCTTACAAATGCTGAGGCTAAATTTCGATTTGGGTATTCCAAAAATGAAACTTACCAACTGTTTTTGACACATTCTTCAAAGAAGGTAAGTTCAAACACTTAAACAGAGAATATGATGGGATATTTTTCAAAATAACCAAACCCCTTCTTCATGTTTTTTAATTTTTTTTAATGTTTATTTATTCTTGAGAGTGAGAGAGACAGAGCATGAGTGGAGGATGGACAGAGAGAGAGGGAGACAAAGAATCCGTAGCAGGTTCCAGCCTCAGAGCTGTCAGCATAGACCCCGATGCAGGGCTCGAACTCAGGAACTGCGAGATCACCACCTGAGCCGAAGTCGGACGCCCAGCCAACTGAGCCACCCAGGCATCCCCCTCTTTTATTTATTTATTTTTTAAGATATGGGTTTAAAAAATTTTTTTTCTTTATTTGTAAAGTTTATTTTTATTTTGAGAGAGAGAGAGAGTGAGGAGGGAAGGGACAGAGAGAAAGAAAGAGAGAGAGAGAGAGAGAGAGAGAGGAGAATCCCAGGCAGGCTCCACGCTGACACTGATGTAGGGCTCGAACTCACAAACCATGAGATCATGACTTGAACCCAAACCAAGAGTCAGTGCTTAACAGATGAAGCCATGCAGGCACTCCCCCAAAACTGTTTCTTTCAAGTGTTTGGAGCACATAGAGCTCATTGGAAAGAGAGAGAAAAAAGAGAGAGAGGTAATAATAGTCAACAAATCCTCAAATATGTAGCTAGAAGGTCAGGAAGAAGAATGCAGACTGGAGAAGAACTTGACAGGATCTGCAGTAGTATAAGGGGGTGAGATGTTTGGTGGTGACGAACAGAGAACAAGCGTATTTAGAATTCAGAGCATACCTTTGGACTGAGATTGTGGTAATAGACTGTTCAATTTATGCTATCTTCAGAATTACAATGAAGAATCATACTGAGGAATTTTGGTAATTTACTGCAATGCCTTACACTGATGGCTATGTACTTACTATAAAGTGTCTCTAAAGTAATGATGCCATGAAATTATACACGTAGCATATGAAACTTGTCTGCTTCCTTTGTAATCACACCTTTAGTTTGAAGCTTTGCAAATGTGTTTGTTTTGCAATATTTAATCCCAATTTAGAATTTTGTTTCATCCCCTTTGAAATAAATATAGAAGATACTTTCTGTAATCAGTATGATGCTGGTAAAATGTTCCTTCTTCATTTTCTGATAACACAGTCACTTATTTAGATACCTTCTCCTCCTTTAAAAAATAATAATAATTCACTCTTAGTACTTTGCTCAATCATTATAATTGTTTTGTATGGGTCTGTACATTGTCTCTATATTAACATGCATACCCATCCAAAGTATGTAGTTGGAAAATCCTTTACGTCATGCAGAAAATATTTAATGTGGATTTCCTACGTGGCCAGGCACTGTTCCAGGTACTTAGGATACACTTGTGAACCAAACTAGAAAAGATTCCGGTCCTCATGGAACTGAAAGTTCATCGCAGAGAGATAGATAAAATAAACATAAGCACAAAATAGCAAACCACATAGTATTTAGAACGTGTTAAGTGCTATGGAATAAAGTGAAAAGTAGAGTAACAGAAGGGAAATCAGGAGTGCTGGGAAAATGGCAGTATTAAAAAGAAAGCTCAAGGAAATCTGAGTGAAGATTTGAAGGAGAGGAAATAACCAAATAGTCATATTTGGGATGAGGCACCTGGCAAAAGGAACTGTTAGAGACGAGCATATCTGTCCATTGGCCCAGAGTGAACCAGAAGGAGAATAAGTTAGAAAGGTTACCCTGAACCAGGTCATGAAATTTAGCTTTTTCTCTGAGTGGTGTGGGAGGTCACTAGAATAATTTTTTAATAGAAGATTGACATACTCTAATATAATTTAAATGATAAGAAATATGAGAGTTAAGAGCAAAAGCAAGATTTGTTGAAAGCTATTGTAAGAATCCAGGTGAGTGATTATGGACACAAGTGTAGAGTCAAGCATGACTCTAAGGTTTCTCACCTGAGCAACTGGAAAGATGAAGTTGCTACCAAACGAGATAGATGGGGCACCTGGGTGGCTCAGTCAGTTAAGTGTCCCATTCTTGATTTGGCTCTGGTCATGATCTTATGGTCTGTGAGATCAAGCTCCATGTTGGGCTCTGTGCTGACAGCATGGAGCCTGCTTGGAATTTTCTCTCTCTCTCAAAATAAATGACTACACATTTTGTAAAAAAAAAAAAAAAAAAAAAAGAGAGAGAGAGAGAAGATCCAACACTAAACTCAAGGAACATCAATAGAAAGAGGAAGAAGCAGCAGAGGACAGCAAGATGTGGCAGGTATAATGCCCTAGAACCTCACTACTCAAAGTGTGGTCCATGGGTCAACAACATCAGCACCACTGGGAAGCTGGAACCTCAGCCTCTAAGCCAGACCTGCTGAATCAGAATTGCATTTTAACAAGATTCTACAGGTGATGTGTTCGCACTTTACAGCTTGAGAAGAACTGCCCCAGGAGATAAGAAAAGAAACTATCAAGGAGAAAGGAGTAATGAGCTGTGCCAAATGTGCTAATATGTCAAAGAAGAGGGACTCAGAAGTAACTGCTACCGGCTTTATCACTGTGAAGGTCACTGGTGACCTTGACAAGAGAAGTTTTGTTGAAGTAGTGAGGAGAGCTGAATGACTGGATTAGATTCAAGAGAAAATGGGGAGAGAGGAATTGAAAACAGCCAGTACAGAGAGTTCTTTAAATGAATTTTGCTTTTAATGAGGACAAAGAAATGGGTAGCAAATCATTAGACAAGTGAGGCCAAGAGATTTTGACACAGAAGGAACAACTTTATGTTTGGATGGAAATGATCTAATATCTACCTCTAAAATAAGTGGGGCCAAAGAATATAATGTCTTTCTGACAAGTTATACTCCTAATTTAGCAACAACGAAAAGGAATCCAAATATTTTTTGTGCATCCTTGAGACTCCACTGAGAATTATGATGGAGGTCATCAGGAGAACTCATATGATTTATTGTATACGGAGTAAGTTTCTTTAAGATTTTTGTTAAAGACTGAATCACCGACCATCACATGGAGTGAAGTTATACACTGTGAACATCTGTGCTTCCAGAACACAGAAAGTTTGGTGTGATGTTCATATATACCAAGCTATACTTTTAAAAACTAATAATATGCTTTAAAGGTCTATGCAATCAACATGTGTTAACCACTACTCTAGAAGAACCTTAAACGAACCATCTACAAAACCATAGGTGTCAATTATAGTTTAGTTTTGGCCGGGACAGTCTATGGTTTTCTCTTGGAAATTTAAGCCATTATCTCTGGGAATGATTAACTGTTCACCTATTTAGGTCTTAAAATATTGTCCACCTTATTATTACCAAAAATTGAGTGGGGTGTCTGGGTGACTCAGTAAGTTAAGCGTCTGACTCTTGATTTCTGCCCAGGTCATGGTAGCATCGTTCATGATATCAAGCCCCGTGTTGGGCTCTATGTTGACAGCGTGGAGCCTACTTGAGATTCTCTCCCTCTCCCTCTCTGTCTCTGTCTCTCTCTCAGAATAAATAAATAAACTTAAAAAAAATTTGAAAGTACATAGTAGAAGGAGCAGGGAGACCTGAAGCCTACATTCATAGGACCAATCACTGCACAGTCTATTTTTGTGATTTGGGGCAAATAACTTGATACCTTTGGATCAGACTTTCTTGGTCTGCAAAATGAGAAGAGTAGGCTGCATACATAATGTCTACTTTTTCTTTCATTGCCAACATTCTAAAATCAACTTAATGAGGTATGATTTATAAGCAAAAACACACAAATATTTTAAGCCTATAGCTCCATGAGTTTTGACTATTGTAGGTATCCATCCGTGTAACCACCTCCTCATACAAGATATAGAACGTTTCCACCACCTCAAGAAAATTCCCTCACGCCCTTTTTCAGCCACTCCCTTACTGCCTGAGAGGCAAGCACTCCAGATTTCTCTGGCCGTAGCTTGATTTCACCTGTTCTAGAACTTCATATGAGTGAAATCACAGAGTACATACTCTTTTGTGCTTGGCTTTTTTCATTCAGAGCACTATTTTTAAGATTTATTTATATTATTGCATGTATCAGTAGTTTGTTCCTTTTTTATTGCTAACTGGTATTCCTTTGTGTGAACATACCACAATTTGTTTATCAGTCTTCTGTTGGTGGACATTTGAGTTGCTTCCAGTTTTAAGCTATTCTGACTAAAGCTGCTATGAAAGTCTTGTATGGATCTTTTTGTGGGCTATTTTCTCATTGACTGGAGGTCAATATGTAGAAGTGAAATTACTGGCCATAGGGTAAATGTGTGTTTACCTTTATAAGAAACTGCTAAGCAGTTCTCCAGGGGGATTAGACCATTCTACATTCCCACCGGCAGTGTTTGAGAGCCCCCGTGCTGCACACTTTCATCAACAGTTGGGACTAATGGCATTCTGAGTTTGCCACCCTACTGGGTTAAAATATCTATGGTCACCAAAACAAAACAAACAAACACAAATTATTTCCTGGGGAAATTCTAAATGTTGTGATTTTTAACTTTGAAATAATGGCTACGAAACTCATATTTATTTTCTTCTGCTCTACAACAAAGGAAAAAGTGTTCCTGCATGTGAAGGGAGTAATTCATCTGGGAAGATTTACAATGAGAAGTCGGGATGTCATGCTGACAACAACTTTCTTGGAGGACATAAAAGCTCTGCCACCTACCTATGCAAAGGGGGAATATTTTGCATTTTTGGAAACCTACGGAACCCACTACAGTAGCTCTGGGTCTCTAGGAGGACTCTATGAACTAATATATGTTTTGGATAAAGCAGCCATGGAAGAGAAAGGTACACCTAGAAACAGAGCTCTTACCTCTAAAGCTGTTTTAACCAATCATTATTCCTGTTGCTAACCTCTTTCAATGATTAAAGGCTTTCAGATAAATTCCTATACACTGCTTCTTTGAGAGAACTCTCTCTCTCTGCCCTTTGGCATCAAAATCCTGTTAAAACACCAAATAGCGAATTGACTTCTAGACCTCCAACACGATGACTTGATCATGAACTTGATCACGATGACTTGATCATGACTTGGTCAGCAGCACTACTACAAAATGCACAAAATTATACTGCAATTTAAGATCAGTTGCTTTGAGTGGAATACTACTTAAAAAGTAGAAAAAGTACAAGAGACATAATTCACATCATCTATTTCTTAATCGATAAATGGGTTCCATTACATGTTTGTCAATACTTTTCCAAAGGACTCCTGAGCATTGGAAGGGAAATAGTGTTCTAAATTTTCTCTGAGGGAGGAGGGAGAAAGTAATATTAAGATGTAAATCTAATGTCTTAAAGCAAAGGTGGAAAATTAGTTTTACCTCATAGAATGACAAGTTTAATCATATGGTGGTAGTTGAATTGACTCCACGTTGAGCAGATGTCTGACCACGCTTGAAGTTATGGGAAAGAAGGCCATGGTTGATCATCAATGTCTGCCATGGGTTCAGGAAAGGCCTACGTACTACACAATTACCATACTGGCCTAAAGGTTTCATCTAAGCCTTTTAAGAATAAAGTGCATGCAAAGTGACTGTGTTAATAAGTTTTAATTACTCATTTCGTGAGAAATTGTGGCTAGTTGTAATATTCCTTACAGAGGAGATAGGTGCCAGCATATCTCCTTTCTCTGCCCTCAAATGTTTTCAGCGTGTCTCTTAGGGGTGGAAGTGTTGCCAAAAAAACGTTTCCGTGGCTCTTTCTCTTAGCCTCTGTCTGTTTCAAGTGAAGGATTGGATGTGGCTATGAGCTTACAGCCGGACACTGTCCTCACGGTTTGTAAACATTTTAGAGATGAAACAACTATGAATAGCCAGAACTAACTGCTCTTGATGCCTCAGTCTTGTCTTGAGCGGGTAGAGGTGCTGCCAGGAGAAATGGAATATGAAGTTGTTTGACTTGTACTGCCTCACAGGGCTATACCCTGTGAGACAGCGGAAGGAAGCCTCCTGAGTCCTGTCCGGCAGGCTATTTTGATAAATAGCACGTGGGCAAGGGGCACAAGAGGACTGTGTCTTGAGTGACCTGAAAATCAGAAGAGAAAGGCTCAGCAACGGTGATCAAAACACAAGGAACACTTCAGGCTAAGAGTTGCCTTGGTGAAAAAGCTCCATGAGCTAAAATCTTTAATCTTGGGTAACTCAGACCTACCCACTTAAATTTACCTATCGTCTGACCTTAGTAGACAAGGATCATTAGGTCAATCCTTTGAAAAGGAAGTCATCCTTCTTGCTTCTTCATTGGCAATACCTGAGGACCAAACCACGTCCTACACCTAGATTTGGGATGTCCAGACCCTGTCTGGACAAGAAAAGGCCCACAGCTGAGGCAGAAAATCTAAGCTCATTGGGATCACTTAGATATTTTCATACCCATCTTTGGAATCAAAGTCTTTATGCTTCCTAGGTTAAAGTTGGAAATCTAGTATTCTGGATTCCTTGCATGGCCTTCCATTTTTATCCTCCCTCTTCCTTTCATAGGGAAATCCACCTGATATTTCTCAAGTTCTCACTAGTGGTGGGTACACAAAAACTATTTGCTGAATAAATGAATGCTTAAATGTCCCCAGATCCCTACTTCTATATTTTACTATGAAACCCTGGGACTAACTTCACTTCTCCCTTTCCTTTTTCACAAAGCATTTGTGTGTGTGTGTGTGTGTGTGTGTGTGTTCTGAAATGATAAATAAGACTGAAAACTGACATGGTCAATGAACTGAGGCAGTTTACCCTTGTAATAAAATAATCATTTTCTCTTCTAAATAGATAATAAAGTATATACTTGAATTAAATATTAGGATTTTTCTTCCTAGTAACTGTAGTATCCACACACCAGTGAGTCAGCTTCCAAAACTGATGTCTGCTAAGTAGCATTCATAGGACCAAAGCAAAGTTGTCGCATGTATAAGCCATCTGCTCAAAGCAATGAACTCACTACCTTAATGAACAGAGTCTTCCAAAGAGGAATCTGAGATGTTGATGCATCCCACGACCAAGTTATGAAGTCAATACAGAGAAGTGCTTAACAGCCAGACAACTCTGGTTCATATGGTAACTTGGCTAATTGCTGAATCCCACTGGCAGGTAACTTATCTGCTCTGTCGTTCCATATCCTCATCTGTAAAATGAGGATAATAGAACTTACCTTGAAAGGTTAATGTGAGGATTAAATTAATTGATGTTTGGAAAGATTTGGGGTATATGATGAGCATTGAATATATGTTAGACATCAAAGTCTGTCTCCCATGATGTTAGAAGTAAAGGACTTTACTGTAACTGCCCTATTCTGAGTGATGTCTCTTTTAAACAAGAAGTAAATTTATATGTCCTTTGTTAGTAAGTTGACGAGCAAATTCAAAAGGAGGCCACTAGATTCTAATATTATCCATTCATCAGTTGATGGACTTTTAGGCTCTTTCCATAATTTGGCTATTGTTGAAAGTGCTGTTGTAAACATTGGGGTACGAGTGCCCTATGCATCAAAGCAGAGGAGATATGACCTTGCATTTGAGTTCAGTAATAATGTCTAGGAATCCGAGTATGTTTCTTACAAAATAGTACAATTGAAATGTATTTATTGAAATAATTTAAACATTATTTAATGATTTTCAACTAAATACATTAAACAGGCGTTGAAATAAGGGATGTACAGAGATGCCTCGGGTTTAGTTTGGATGCTTCTCTGAATGCTGGAGCTGAACTCACAGGAAAGATCAATAAAAACGATTGTTTAAAGAGGGGTGAAGGTGGAACTGGTAAGTATGGCCTACCTCACTAGTTTAAAAAAAAGGAGGAGGTGTTGTCAATGAACACTGCCCCATCACTATGAACTCTCTTTATTGTCCATCCTCTTTACTAAACAAACAAACAAGCAAAACCTTTGAGTGATTTAAAACTTTTATTTTTACAGCGGTATGAACACAAGTACCCACGGACATGTATTCATTGGAAACATCATTGCTCAGGCCACACAGTGTGCAGCTCTCGGAAAGGCACTTACACTGTAGTCTTTGTAGATTTGCACATTTATCCTGGCAATGGTAGAAGGCCAATGGTAGAAAACGTCTTCAGCAAAAATCTCCTTTCCCCCCCTAATCTTAGCAAAGTTTCTGAATAGACTAGTGGCATACTGTATGTGACCATAAACAGAGGAGAAGACTGAAACCATTTCCCTAATTCAGTCTTCCTCCTGGCTCAAAACCCCTAATCCGCCTTCGTCCAATGAGTCAAAAGGTATAAACTTCCAGTTATAAGATAAATAAGTGCTGGAGATGTAATGTACAGCCTGATGACTGTAGCTAACAGTGCCGTGTGATATAAAAGTTGCTAAGAGAGCAGAAACTAAAAGTTTTCAGCCCAGGAAAAGATAAATTTTTTGTAGCTGTACGAGATGATGTAGGTGGTAATCATTTTGTGATATATGTGTATGGCAAAGCATTCTTTCTAAGTAGACCTTAAACTTTTACAGTGTGTCAACTATATCTCAATAAAACTGGGGGTGGGGGGGAAGTAATTCCAACCCATCCTTAACATTCAACCAGTGCATAACTTTTTTAAAAACATAAATATCTTTAGTATAAATGTTGCTTGTGTTGTTAATACTTAGCAGATGTACAAGCATGAGATAGTGCTAGAGTGCTCAATTTTTACTCTAATCAGAAATCCCTGAGAATATTTTTGGACATACAAATGCTTGAGACTTCCCTTTAGAGAAGCAGCTGATAGTGGGGAGGCAGAGAGAGAAAAGCCTAGTGTTTTTTTTTTTCTTTAATTTTTTTTTTCAACGTTTATTTATTTTTGGGACAGAGAGAGACAGAGCATGAACGGGGGAGGGGCAGAGAGAGAGGGAGACACAGAATCGGAAACAGGCTCCAGGGTCTGAGTCATCAGCCCAGAGCCTGACGCGGGTCTCGAACTCACAGACCGCGAGATCATGACCTGGCTGAAGTCGGACGCTTAACCGACTGCGCCACCCAGGCACCCCATGCCTAGTGTTTTTAAAAGCATACCAAACACTAACATGTGGCCATGATAAGAAACCACTGCTGAGTGCAAAAAAAAAAAAAAAAAAAAAATTGAACTTGCCATCGAAAGTCCTAATTTCAATATTTGACCCTCAGGCTAGTCTTGGGCTAGTCACTCCACCTCTCTGAGTCTCAGTTTTCTCATCTATAAAAATGAAAAAGATAAACAAAAATCTTCTTGAAATTCCTTCCAGCTCAAAAAATTTACAACTCTATAAGATTCACAAAAGTGTGTTAAAAGTCTGGAGAGAGAAACTGAAGGAGAGAGGAGTAGGAATTTAGGATGGAAAAAAATTTTGTTTTTCACCTGATTCTTTTTTACACTCTCTGATTTTTTTTTTGTAATATTAAATTAGTTTGAAGCAAAGTTATATAAAATGTAATTATGAAGTAAGTCTTAAAACAAAAAATTTCTAGTACATCCCAAAAGTCACGTTCAGTTCCCACGTATGCATGGGCATAAGTGATGAATTTGGAATCATCAATGTATCTAAATCATCATTTTTTTTTAAGACAACTGGAGTCTACAATTGACTACTAATAAAACTTGCTCTTGGAGATTTTGGGTGAAAAAATTATATAAGTAAAATTCAATAAATATATTAAACTATACTTTTTGAAAAGGTTCAATAAATGTTGATCAAATGTCACAGAACTATAAATGTTTCACTTATATCCTCTTTCTCTTCTCAGTAAACATCACTAGTGATAACCTTATAGATGATGTTATTTCACTCATAAGAGGAGGAACCCAAAAATATGCATATGAGCTGAAAGAGAAGCTTCTCAAAGGAGCCAAAACGGTTGATATGACTGACTTTGTAAATTGGGCCACTTCCTTAAATGATTCTCCAGTGCTCATAAGTCAAAAAGTAAGGGATGTTTATTTTCTTTTTTTTTTCCTATTCTATAAGGTCCAATGAAAATTTTTATTTATTCATTTTTAAAGGTAATAATTTATTTTTATTTACATGCATATAATCATAAGCTTTTTATTTTTTTTATTTTTTTAATATGAAATTTATTGTCAAATTGGTTTCCATACAACACCCGGTGCTCATTCCAACAGGTGCCCTCCTCAATGCCCATCACCCACTTTCCCCTCTCCTCCACCCCCCATCAACCCTCAGTTTATTCTCAGTATTTAAGAGTCTCTTATGGTTTGCCTCCTTCCCTCTCTGTAACTTTTTTTTCCCCCTTCTCCTCCCTGCCCTGGTCTTCTGTTGAGTTTCTCAGGATCCACATATGAGTGAAAACATATGGTATCTGTCTTTCTCTGTATGACTTATTTCACTTATTTCACTTAGCACAACACTTTCCAGTTCCATCCACATTGCTACAAAAGGCCAGATTTCATTCTTTCTCATTGCCAAGTAGTATTCCATTGTATATATAAACCACATCTTCTTTATCCATTCATCAGTTGATGGACTTTTAGGCTCTTTCCATAATTTGGCTATTGTTGAAAGTGCTGTTATAAACATTGGGGTACGAGTGCCTCTATGCATCAGCACTCCTGTATCCCTTGGGCAAATTCCTAGTAGTGCTATTGCTGGGTCATAAGGTAGATCTATTTTTAATTTTTTGAGGAACCTCCATACTGTTTTCCAGAGCGGCTGCACCAGTTTGCATTCCCACCAACAGTGCAAGAGGGTTCCCGTTTCTCCACATCCTCGCCAGCATCTATAGTCTCCTGATTTGTTCATTTTAGCCACTCTGACCGGCGTGAGGTGGTATCTCAGTGTTGTTTTGATTTGTATTTCCGTGATGAGGAGTGACGTTGAGCATCTTTTCATGTGCCTGTTGGCCATCTGGATGTCTTCTTTAGAAAAGTGTCCATTCATGTGTTCTGCCCATTTCTTCACTGGATTATTTGTTTTTTGGGTGTGGAGTTTGGTGAGTTATTTATAGATTTTGGATACTAGCCCTTTGTCCAATATGTCATTTGGACATGGGAATCGTTTCCCATTCCATCGGTTGCCTTTTAGTCTTGTTGATTGTTTCCTTTGCAGTGCAGAAGCTTTTTATCTTTGTGAGGTCCTTCATTTTTGCTTTTAATTCCCTTGCCTTTGCAGATGTGTCAAGTAAGAAATTGCTGCAGCGGAGGTCAGAGAGGTGTTTTCCTGCTTTCTCCTCTAGGGTTTTGATGGTTTCCTGTCTCACATTCAGGTCCTTCATCCATTTTGAGTTTATTCTCATGAATGGTGTAAGAAAGTGGTCTAGTTTCAGGAATGTTTATTTTCAAATAGAAGACTTTAAAATTTTCTTATTAAATGTAACTGTTGGTTACATTTAACTTCTTCTGAACGGTTAACTTCTTCTGAAAGAGATGTGAGCATTCAAATGCACTCCTATGTCATCCCTGGAAAGAAGTGTGACATAGAGGAAAGGCATAACGTGTGGCATCACACCAGCCCAGGATGAGTTCAGCTCTCTGTCCTTCTCTAAATGTGTAAAGTTTTCTGACCTCTGCAATGCTAAATTCTCCAGGGCTTCATGTTTATTTTGAGGATTTAATAAGATTACTTGTGTAGAGCCTGTAGCACAGACTGGCACCAAATAGGTGCCCAAGAATTGTTAGTTCCCTTCCATCTGCCCCTGGTTGTCCCTTGCCATCAGGTGGCATCATACCACCACTTCCAACACAGGAGAATCTTTAAGGGCCTTCATGAAAGGGAAGTGCATGAGGTCTCAGAAAATAAGACCAAGGGTGAGCGGTTCTTATGGTCCAGAAATTCTTTCTTTTTTGTATCTTGATTACAGTCTTGAGTTTATAAACCCATTAGTACTTATTTCTAGGGGAAACACACTGCATTGTAATCATAAAGATATAAATGCCAGTGTCATTTAGCCCCATCATTCTTCTCCCCAAACTAACTAAAAAGAGTAAGTGTTTTCCTTTATTCCATATTTGTTTTCCTACTTCCCTTTATAGCTTTCCATTTCCCTGTGTGTTATAAAATTTTCCCTCAGGTCAAGTTATCTTTTACCTCAATTTCAGTTTGATTAACTTGAGTTACAGTCATGTTGGCATTTTGATAGGACTAGTTATTAGAGATTTTTGTCACTTCATCCCATTTTATTGTCCTTAAAGAATGAGTGAAGCTACCAAAACCATCTCATTTATGAGAGGGAAGAAGTCGGAACCTGGAAAATTGTAGTCTTTTCCTTTTAGATTGCAGAAATCTAGCCATTCATAAATGTGCTGACATATCTATGAAACTTCAAATATTTTGCCCCACAGGTAGGACAAAAAGGGAGAAAAGCTTGGCCAAATTTGCATGTCTATATGTGAAATTAAAGCCAGAAGAGATCCTTTTTGTTTTATTATGTTTAAATAATATTTATTTGAAATAATAATTATTTGAAACTCAATAAAAATAGATCTGTCAGAAAATCTTAAATAAGAATTAATTTGGAAGATGTTTACATCCAGATGGACACAAATTGTCTTGTCTTCTCATCTCTAAATTCAGCTATCCTTGTATGGATCCAAACTTGTTCCCTGATCTTAATCATAGTCCAGTATATTCTAGAGCCAATTTATTATTTTTTTTAACGTTTATTTATTTTTGAGACAGAGACAGAGCATGAACAGGGGAGGGTCAGAGAGAGAGGGAGACACAGAATCGGAAGCAGGCTCCAGGCTCTGAGCCATCAGCCCAGAGCCCGACGCAGGGCTCGAAGTCACGGACCGTGAGATCGTGACCTGAGCCGAAGTCAGACGCTCAACCGACTGAGCCACCCAGGCGCCCTATTCTAGAGCCAATTTAAAGAATCTCAAGTAAATAAAACATCTGCTGAAGATTTACTACTAGATTTACCAGAACTATTCAAAGACCTTCATTAACTCTATGGGACAGTCCTGCTGGCTGGATGCAAAGTATAGTTTATCCTATTTTCAAGGGCAACTATTGACTCCAGATATTTATTTGTTTGTTTGTTTGTTTGTTTGTTTATTTATTTATAGCAAGTGGGGGGGAGTGCAGAGGGAGAGAGAGAATCTCAAGCAGGTTCCACACCCAGCATAGAGCCCAACCCAGGGCTCAATCTCATGACCATGAGGTCATAACCTGAGCTGAAATCAAGACTCAGACACAACCAACTGAGCCACCCAGGTGCCCTGACCTCCAGATTTTTAGATTAGTAGGCATTCCATCTAAAATACCTGTATAACCTTCTTTATTCATACATGGGAAGCCTGGACTTTTCAGATCAATATTCTACCTAAGAAAATGGCAACAATAGTGAGTCACCCAGCAACCACTTTTTAAAATTTATCTTCTTGTAGATAAAGTTCAGAAAATAGTTAAAATATTGTGTTCTTTATTGACTTTGCATGACTTTTAAATCCCTAAAGAGATATGAGATATAGTGTGGTTTGACCTTGAAATAGATTCCAAGTTATTTTGATTTTATAAATGCAGAAGTGGTTTTTTGTTTTTGGTTTTTTGGTTTTTTTTTTTTTTTTTTTTTGGTTAATTAGAAGCTATTCCATGAGGTAATTAAGCAATCTATAATCACTAATTAATTCTTTGGTAAGTTGAAGCATTCTATTGTCTATGGATGACACCTTCAAACATCAGGGATAGTCTTAAGAATTGATCCTTCTATTTAACTATTTAAAGAATTGGTGAAACCTCTTCCCACCCACACTCCCCACCACACTAAACTATTAACTGGCTTATGTGTAATCCTCTGAGCAAATGAACTCCATTATCTAGATATTTATGTTGCAAACAGTTTATCTTGGAGAAAACACTGGGAGGTTATATTACTCTAAAGAATTTCACAGAGATTTTCTAAGTAAAGCAGTTATATATAACACAACACAACATAACAGCATAATTTAATATATTTTTCCACAGTAAACTAAGAAACAAATAAAATAAAAAATAAAGTAACTATGGCCATGCTCTATGAAGTAGAACCTCATGGCTCTGATTCTCCATTTGTCCGTGTGCTTCAGCAGACCCCAAACCTCTGTTTGAGGAATGTGTTGACCCAGCCCAAGAATTTTTTCTCAGCCCTTCTTCAGGCAGAGGAGAAAGAGCCTCACCTTTCAGTATTCGCTTTTGTCAGAGTCTTCAACTTTCATGAAAGCATATTATTTCTATTTCCAGCTGGCCTGAATGTTAACACAACATTTCTACATTTTATCTCAACAGAATAGCTGAACTTTGGTTTCTTCTTAAGCTTACCACTACAAACTAGTTATAAAAATGTCAGTTGAGGAAATTACATTTATTAATGATTGCCTGAGAGATATAAAGTTTATTATTTCCTCTAAAGCAATAGCAGCAGAGATCAGTATAGCTAGCATGTAGCAAATTGGCTTCCTGTAAAGTTTTGTTTTTGCCAAGTTATATAACTCACTGCATTATTTACTAAAAGGATGTTACATAATACAGTGTCTCCTTTATGAGAACTCATGGGAGATATTACTCTTTAAACTCAGTTTCATGGATCATTTTGTTTCTCTTGTGAACGACGTAAATATTTCTTAAATGCATGTGACCATTAAATTCAGTTGTCTTACTCAGTGCACTAGAAAATATCCCCAAATTTGTGACCCACCTGATGCCAATGGGTCAGTCCTCCTAGCATGAATTTTGTGTTGCCTTTGCCTTCATCTTGCCTTTTATCCTCCGTCCTCCCTTTCTTGTTTCCCTCAACCAATCTTATGCACCCATATGTCAAGCTATATTGAGCACTTTCTGGAACAACCTAGGTAATAATGAATCATTTACCTGCCATTTTTGTTGTGCAACTCTTCGCAGTGAGGCGTGGGATGTTAAAGAGCATAAGTATTTCAAGGACCTGTAGTCACGGTGCTCTGTGTTGTCCTCATTACAGTTACAAAGATGTAGTGAAAGTCAGTCCTAACTCACTTGTTAGGGATAAAAAGAACACTCATATGGGGCGCCTGGGTGGCTGAGGCAGTTAAGCCTCCAACTCTTGATTTCAGCTCAGGTCCTGATCGCATGGTTTGTGGGCTTGAGTTCCACGTAGGGCTCTGCGCTGACAATGCAGGAGTCTGCTTGGGATTCTCTCTCCGTATATATAAGAAACCTCAATTTACTTCATTTTATTTATTATTTTTTAATGTACTTCATTTTTAAACTATATTTCAATTTATTTGTATGTTATTAGCATGTTTCATGTTTCATGACTACAAATAGTAGAAAGATACAATTAGCTAGTATAGGAGACAAAGGAGAACTGTTCTCTTAATTAATGGAAAGCCAAAATTTATCAGAAAAAGACACTTCACCAAGTACATTTTCATTGTTCTCTGTCTTCTTGAGGGAGTTTTGCCTCCAGGGTTTGAGGCTTCTCTGAAATTATGGTCATTACATGACCTTCCTCTTTATCTCTTTGAACACTTTGTTTAGGCATTTCATCCACATTGTAGTTTCCCCATGACCCTCTCTTCCTGTATCTTAGATTATCTGGCCTTGACTTTCCTTTAAAAGGTAAAACAAGATGAATGTCTTTTCCCAAAAACCAAAATAACTCTGCCACATGCTTGTGTTGTTCACGCCAATGTGGCAATGTCTGTAAGAGGCTACTTTCTTCCAAATAAATATAACATAGTTAAAATCTAAATCCTATATACTAGTTTATAAAAGAGTGTGCTGGTGAACATTTGCATTGACTGTGGAAGTTCTTGGTATATTCTGGATATAAGCCTAGTCTCAGTTAAAGGTATTATAAAAGGTTTTTTTTCATTTGAGGACCTTCACCTTTCAATGATATTTTTGGTAACAGATGTTCTCCTTTTTACTTTTTATTTTGAAATAGTTTTAGACTTACTGTAAAATGGCATTTTACAGTACAGACAGTAAACCTGCAAAAATAGCACAGAGTTCACATGCACCCTATAACCGGCAGCCCCTGATGTTAACAACTTACACAACCATCGTGCAGTTAATCAAAATAAGAAAATTAGCATTGTCTAACCTACAGAGCTTATTTAAAATTCACCAGTTTTTCCCCTAATATCTTTTATCTGTTCCAAGATCCAATCAAGATCCCACACTGCAACTAGTTGTAATGGCCCCTTAGTCTCCTCGATTCTGGGACAGTTTCTCAGACTTTTCTCATCTTTCAGGACCTTGACATTTTTGGATGAGTCAGCTGTTATGTCAAATGTCCCTCAATTTAGGCTTAGAGAAGATTGAGGTTATCCATTTGGAAAGATACCACAGAAGTGACGTTGCGTCCTTCTCAGTACATCATATCAGGAATTATAATGTTGGAGTTTTTTTTATTTTGACATAGTCAAATATATATATTTCCTTTCATTATAGTTAGTGCCATTATGTCCTGTTTAAAATCTTTCCCTATTTCAAGGTCTTGAAGATGCTGTCCTATATATTTTCTTGCAGAAGCTTTATTGTTTTGCTTTTACTTTTTGACCTACAATCAAACTAGATTTGTTTTTCTGTGAGTGATATAACCTTTGAAGTGACCTTTTAAGAAATCTCCTATGAATATCTCATTGTCCAAGAACAATTTCTATCATTGATTATATCTATTAAAATCAAATATCAGTCTACTTTCAAAGTGCTATGACTTTTTACTTAGATGATTTTAAGATCTACTCCATTATCTTTGTTTTTTTTTTAGTAGTTTTACCCTGATATGGCTATGTGTGAAAAGAAAAAATTATAGCCTTGCTTTTCATTAATGGGGTACCTCTGTATCTTCCACTGGCTTGTTTTACTCTCAGCCATTAGCTCTTCAAATATTGCTTCTTAAATATTCTCTCCTTCTGGGACTCAAATTATATGGATCTTTCCTCTTCTCCCCCATCCATTTTTACTATTATTACTTTAGAGAGAGAGTGGGAGAGACATAGAGCTCCAGCATGGAGCCCAATGCGGGGCTGGATCCCACGATCCTGGGATCATGACCTGAGTCAGAATCAAGAGTCAGATGCTTAACTGACTGAGCCACCCAGTCACCCTGTCTTTTATGTTTCCTACCTGCTTTCTGTATTTCCCAATCTTTTATCACTTTATGCTTCATTGTCAGTATTTTCTCCTTACCTATATTCTAATTCATTAATTTTGCTTCTGTTGTATCACGGCTTCTATTTAACCAGTCCGTAAACTGGCATATTAATGTCAACTTTTTTTTTTTTAACATTTATTCATTTTTGAGAGACAGAGAGAGACAGAGCGTGAGTGTGGAGGGGCAGAGAGAGAGGGAGACACAGAATCCAAAGCAGGCTCCAGGCTCTGAGCTGTCAGCACAGAGCCCGATGTAGGGCTTGAACCCACGAACCTCAAAATGGTGACCTGAGCTGAAGTCAGACGCTTAACTGACTGAGCCACCCAGGTGCCCCTAATATCAACTTATAATATCTTTATTTGTTTATTTTTCCCAAGTCCTCTGTTTTAAAAAGTAACTTCTGGTTTTCTGCTACAATTGCTGATCTTCTCCCTTATGGCCCGACTCATGTAAACATAGTGCTTCAAAAGTCTGTCTGGTAGATCAAATCTTGTCATCCTCACAGCTCTGCTTTAGCTTCTAGGGTTTCTACTGGTTCTTGTTCATGTCACCTGGTTTCCTGTGTACCTAGTTATTTTTATTGGGGGGCTGAATATTACACTTTAAAAATTCTTCTAGGAGTAGCGTGAGGCCTTGGAATGATTTTCTTTTCTTCCAAAGAAAATATATGTTTACATCTGGAAAGCTTCTGGGGTTACAATGATTCAAGATTTTTTTAATGCGAACCAGACTGCAGTCTCTGCGAGGCCACCCACTTCTGGCTCCCTCTCACTTCCAGGACTGTAGGGCTTTGGGTCCCAACCCAAAGCATGGCTTCTTTTCCTTTGCTGTCCCTGAATACCAGCCTTTCCCCCCACCCCCACCAGCCCAGTGATGTGCTCCTTTACCTCAGCCCCTCTGCAGCCTGTTCCCAAATTAGGCAAATGTGTCAAAAGGGGACTGTGGCCCAAAAATACTAGGCTCACCTCCCAGAATTTCCACCTCCTCCCAGAACGTAGCCCAATATGTATTACCTCATTAACTCTCCAGGGCCTTCAAGCAGATTTTTAATTTTGGTTTTATTTGTCATTGCCCTCAGAGAAAAAAAGTTCAGTTGACATTATTCAATCCGTCATTACCCACATGTAGTATTTTTGTTTTAATCTCTTTCTTGAGTCTTTGGATTCCAGTTCCTTTTAAATTTGTAGCCTCCTGTTTCAAAATGCTATGCCACCCAAGGACCTCAGTTTCTAATGATTTATTTACTCAAACAAGTCTTTGAGTCACACAACTGAATTTGTTGATATAGACACCTTCTACATATGTTGTGGCTTTTCCACCATAAGAATTTTGTTGTTGTTGTTGTTGTTGTTGTTGTTTGAGAGAGAGAGCTAGTGAGTGGGGGAGAGGGGCAGAGGTAGAGAAAGAGAGAATCACAGCAGGTTCCAGACTCAGCACAGAGCCTGATACAGGTCTCAATCCCAGGACCCTGGGATGCTCAACTGAGTGAGTCACCCAGGCACCCCTCCACCATAGCGACATTTCAAATTCTGTATGACTGGAATGCTCTTCTTTCTGTCCCAGCACCCTCAAATCTCAGCGGAAGGGTCATTTTCTCAGGAAAGCCCTTCCAAGCTTCCTCGATTCAGTTGTAGCAACTATGTATTTGACCCCAGGAATTTATGCAGAAGAAACCATATTACTTCATTTTCTTTAATTCTAATTAAATTTGGTATTGAGATTCCATCCCTTCCTACTGCTGGAAAATTCATCCTTTAATCATTTGTTGGATGGGGTTCAGGGAAGTCTTATTGCCCAGATCAATACAAGAACCCTGATGCTTCAGTTGGGGAACTGGGAATATATGTATATATTTAATCCACGGTGGTCACCCTAATAACCTCATTGTTCAAACTCACATGTTCCCTTGAAGTCAAGTGGTTCCAAGCCTTCTATGCCAAGATTGTACATGGGAGTCCCTGGCAAAACTGGATCCCTAGTCCTTGATATGGACCTGCCTTCTCTAGGGACTCTCTGCTTTTCCTCAAATAGCTGCCAGAGATCCAGTTTATGGTTTCTTGTCCCCTGAGGGACGTACTAAGTCAGGAGGAATCTCCTGCCTCAGTGGCATTCTTCTCACACCCTTTCTCCCAGTAAAAATTCCTCAGTGAGTTCAGGCTTTTATGGGTGGGGGAAAGCCAACAAAGAATTTGCCTTCAGGGGCTTTCTGATCTTGGCCTTGCACACAAAGCCCCAGTTTGACCAGAGACACTGGCTACCTGTTGGAAGCGAGGAGGAGGGGAAAAGGCAGCATAAACAATTCACAAAATAATGTCAGTATGTTATCCTGAGAAAAGTTTAAGTCCATGATTGTCCATTTTTAAAACACATATACCCATCCCGTATAGTACCTATCATGGTTTCCGTTTTATGTGTGATTATTTTAATATCCGTCTTCTTGCTTGCATAATGTGACCTCCTTACCTCCATAATGATCACAGAGATCATGCCTAGCTTTGATCACTCCTATAGTCTATCAGCAAACATCATACCTGCCAATAATAATCATTCAATAAGCCTTTGTTGAGGGGCACCTGGGTGGCTCAGTCGGTTAAGCGTCCGACTTCGGCTCAGGTCAGGATCTCACGGTCTGTGAGTTCGAGCCCCGCGTTAGGCTCTGTGCTGACAGCTCGCAGCCTGGAACCTACTTCGGATTCTGTGTCTCCCTCTCTCTGACCCTCCCTCATTCATGCTCTGTCTCTCTCTGTCTCAAAAATAAATAAACGTTAAAAAAAAAAACACCTTTGTTGAATTAATGAATGGACAAATAATTCAGTGAATGGTACTGCACAAGCTCCATCAGTAGAAAAAGTTCTAAAATTAAATGTTTGCTTTCTTGTAGCTGTCTCCTATATATAATCTGGTTCCAGTGAAAATAAAAGACGCACACCTAAAGAAACAGAATTTAGAAAGAGCCCTTGAAGATTATATCACTGAATTCAATGTGAGGAAATGCAACCCATGCCAACATGGAGGTACTGTGATCCTGCTGGATGGAGAATGTCTGTGTACCTGCCCAATGGCATTTACAGGAATTGCCTGTGAAACCAGAAAAAACCCAAAAACTTCTCAAGGTGAGAGCAACTTATTTTATATCACTAGGGACAAAACTATGCATTTTGAGGTTACTTAATTTGAAAATTAGGTCTTAAACTAATGTGTATTAAACGTCTAGGCTATCCATGTAAACAGAGGATAAATAGTGAACACATAAAATGGACAAAGCAGACTTTATAGGTCTTTTAGCATGCAATTTTACATCTTCTACCTCTACATTTAAACAGAACTATTATTTTTTTAACTGTAATGATTGGCCCTTGAACAACATGAGTTTGAACTGAATGAGCCCACTTATATGTGGATATTTTACAGTATAGTACTATACATAGATTTTCTCTTCCTTACAACTTTCTTAATAAAATTTTCTTTTCCCTAGCTTACTTTATTGTAATAATACCCTATATAACACATATAACATACAAAGTGTGTATTAATCAATTCTTTATGTTATTGGTAAAGCTTCTGGTCAACAGTAAGCTCTTAGTAGTTAAGGTTTGGGGGAGTCAAAAGTTATACACAGATTTTCAACTGTGTGGGGCATCAGTACCCCTAACCTTTGTTAGCATTGTTCAAGGGTCAACTGTAATTTTTTAAAGCAAGTAAGCAAAATTCCTATCTCTCTAAAAGTCTTTTAATATTTTTCAATGAAGGTTTTCTTCACATGTTCTTATAAACACCCTTGCATAAGATGCACTTCAAAGTTGAATACCCAAGACCTATGTCTTTTAGGTTTGCTTTTTCAGATTGCAAGAAACAGATACAGACAATACAATTGCCTCCACAAGTACAGTTCGTGTTTATGAAGATCTGAAATATAATTTATCACTGTTAAAGATACAAAACCCTCTCAAGATATTCAAAAATTGCTGTAGCAACCTAATTATCTTGTTGTTAATACTGTAATAACACTGCCATTTTCATGACTCGGTTTCTCTCTCTCTTTATCACCTCTGCTTCTACTGCTTCTGACTATCTTTTCTCAGTGCCTTCTGCATTCAAAATTTCCTAAGACTCTATGGAGGATGTCATGGTACACAGCCCGGGTCTGCCTTCAGGATCAAGCACCCATCCCCCCACCTCCTATGAGTGTTACCTGCTGACATTTCACAGCTGAGTCTCTCTTCAGGAATTGCCCTGTAACAAGGGAGTGGTGCCCAAGATTATGCTCCCAATCTGAAAGAAGCCCATATCTGATAACTGGTCAATGTGGTTGGTATCTGATGGGCCGCCCCACTTGCGTCAATTGGTACAGCTCTGGAGCACTATTCAGCTTTGGAGCTTCTTGTATGATTTGCTGAAGCCTCTGTTGCAAGAGCATTACAATTGAACTTCCCCTTATTCCCAGTTGTGCTACCCATACTCCTAACATATTTCCCCCCAAAACACATGCTAATAAATCTATTGCATACAAACTCAGATGCTCAGAGTCTCTTTCCAAGGAAATGCTATCTGCTACAAAATCTGGTTGGGTCAATTGAATATTATTCCATTATCCAGTACATAGTGTTCCGAACAGGAGGAATTTCTAATGATAGCATAAGCTCCTGGCCTTCCTTATGTCTGTTCTGTATATAGCGGACTTTTGCCAAGGCACTGACTTTTGTTTCAAACATATATGGACACAGTAGCAGGGTCAATTATCTAAAACAAGGTTTTTATATGTTTGCTTTAATTAAAGGCAAAAACTAGACTGTGGGCACAGAAGGTGCTTGGGACTCATGGACTCACAGTAAGATACACTTGTAAAAGACTAACCAAAGACTTGAATTTGGGGAAGGTGTTCAGGAACTATTTGGTATTATTATTATTGATGCTCATCTCTACATCTTTTTCTTAATATGCAAGCAAATAAGAAACACACACACACACCTTCCTTCTCGATTTGTGTTCTTAACCCAATGGTAGTAAAGTATATACACTGATCCATGTCTGGTTTCATCACTTAAAATATATCTTAGGAATGTTTCCTTATTGTTTATTATTATTATTATTATTATTATTACTTATTCATTTTTATTTAAGCTAAAAAAACCAGATCACCAATTTCTCCCATTCCACCCCCACCTCCACCTCTCACAACCACCAATCTGTTCTCTATATCTATGAGTTTGGTGTTTTGTTTTTCTGTTTCTTTAGATTCCACGTATAAGAGATTATATAGCACTTCTCTTTCTCTGTATGACTTATTTCATTTGCCATGATGCCCTCAAAGTGCATAAATGTTGTTCTTTTTTATGGCTGAATAATATTCCATTGCATATATATACCACAGTTTCTTTATCCATTTATCCATTGATGGACACTTAAGTTGCTTCCATGTCTTGGCTATTATAAATAGGGCTGCAATAAACATAGGGGTGCATATATCTTTTTGAGTTAGTGTTTTCATTTTCTTCAGATAAATAACCAGAAGATAAATAACCAGAAGATCCACCAGAATTGGTGGATCATATAGGAGTTCTATTTTTAATTTTTTTAGGAAACTCCGTAACATTTTCCATAGTGGCCGCACCAATTTACATTCCCACCAGTAGTGTGCGTGGGTTTACTAACACTTGTTATCTCTTGTCACATCTTCACGAACACTTATTGGTTTTTTATCTTTTTGATAATAGCCATTCAAACAGGTGTGAGGTGATATCTCCCTGTGGTTGCGATTTGCATTGATATTAAGCATCCTTCATGTTCCTATTGGCCATCTGTATGTCTTTTTTGGAGAAATGTCTCTTCAGATCTTCTTCTGCCCATTCCTTAATCAAGTTATTATTATTATTATTATTTGCTATTGAGTAGCATGAGCTCTTTATGAATTTTGGATATTAGCCCCTTATCAGATATATGGTTTGCAAATATTTTCTCCCATTCAGTAGGTTGCCTTTCCATTTTGTTGATTTCCTTTGCTGTGCAGAAGCTTTTTAGTTTGCTGTAGTCCCACTTGTTTTTTGCGTTTTGTGTTTTGTTTTTGTTTTTCTGTTTGTTTTTTGTTTTTGTTTTTTTTTGTTTCTGACGCTTTTGCTTTTTGTGTTAGATTCAAACAGTCACTGCCAAGACCCATGTCGAGGAGTTTCCTATGTTTTCTTCTAAGAGCTTTATGGTTACAGATCTCACCTTCAAGACCTTAATCCATTTTTAATTAATTAATCCTACCCTATTGGATTATTTTCATACTTTTATCTCTTTGAAGATGTTAAACATGTTCATTTGGGAGTCTTTCTCTAGTTGCTCGAGAATATATAATTTCTGCACTGCAATTTTTTGCCTTTTGAGTGTACTGATTCATTCTCATGGCATTTTTTTCTGACTTGTGTACTTAGTAATTTTTTTATTACAGGCTTAATCCTCAGTGGAAATTGTTTCCTGTGGGAATCCTGTTACTCTGGGTAGTCTTAAGGTTCACTTGTTTTTTATGAAGTCCTGTTGTTTTCATTTATTTTGTACCAGTTTTTTATGTAAGTTTCTTCATTCAGTTTCCATATTTTGTGTTTAATGGATAATGAAGATCAAGTTCCTTTCCCCTACATACATGATAGTTCTAAGGACACTAATGTCTTCTGGTTGACTTTTCATACCTGACCGAGGATGGTCCACCAGTTCCTAGATGAGACACTAGATTATGGTGCAATCTTTCTTGCTGAATCTTTCTCTCAAAGGAAGCTCTTCCAGACAACCCATTTCCTACAAAATGTTCAGTTCCAGCATCCCATTTAAATTGGGATTGAAAACCTTAAACATCACCTTTTTTTTAATTTAATTTTTTTTATTTTTTTAAATTTACATCCAAATTAGTTAGCATATAAGGCAACAATGATTTCAGGAGTAGATTCCTTAATGCCCCTTACCCATTTAGCCCATCCCCCCTCCCACAACCCCTCCAGTAACCCTCTGTTCTTCTGTCGGTTGCCTTTTAGTTTTGCTGATTGTTTCCTTTGCTGTGCAGAAGGTTTTTATTTTGATGAGGTCCCAGTAGTTCATTTTTGCTTTTGTTTCCCTTGCCTCCAGAGATGTGTTGGGTAAGAAGTTGCTGCAGGCGAGGTCAAAGAGGTTTTTGCCTGCTTTCTCCTCGAGGATTTTGATGGCTTCCTGTCTTACATTGAGGTCTTTCATCCATTTTGAGTTTATTTTTCTGTTTGGTGTAAGAAAGTGGTCCAGGTTCATTCTTCTGCATGTCGCTGTCCAGTTTTCCCAGCACCACGTGCTGAAGAGACTGTCTTTATTCCATTGCATATTCTTTCCTGTTTTGTCAAAGATGAGTTGGCCATACGTTTGTGGGTCCATTTCTGGGTTTTCTATTCTGTTCCATTGATCTGAGTGTCTATTCTTGTGCCAGTACCATGCTGTCTTGATGGTTACAGCTTTGTAGTATAGCTTGAAGTCTGGGATTGTGATGCCTCCTGCTTTGGTTTTCTTTTTCAAGATCGCTTTGCTATTCAGGGTCTTTTCTGGTTCCATACAAATTTTAGGATTTTTGTTCTAGCTCTGTGAAGAATGCTGGTGTTATTTTGATAGGGATTGCATTGAATATGTAGATTGCTTTGGGTAGTATCAACATTTTTAACAATATTTGTTCTTCCTATCCAGGAGCATGGAATCTTTTTCCATTTTTTTGTGTCTTCTTCAATTTCTTTCATAAGCTTTCTGTAGTTTTCAGTGTATAGATTTTTCACCTCTTTGGTCAGATTTATTCCTGGTATTTTATGGGTCTTTTTGTGCAACTGTAAACGGGATTGATTCCTTGATTTCTCTTTCTGTCGATTCATTGTTGGTATATAGGAATGCAACCGATTTCTGTGCGTTGATCTTATATCCTGCAACTTTGCTGAATTCATGAATTAATTCTAGCAGTTTTTTGGTGGAATATTTTGGGTTTTCCATATAGAGTATCATGTCATCTGCAAAGAGTGAAAGTTTGACCTCTCCTGGCCAATTTGGATGCTTTTTATTTCTTTGTGTTGTCTGATTGCAGAGGCTAAGCTTCCAATACTATGTTGAATAACAGTGGCAAGAGTGGACATCCCCGTCTTGTTCCTGACCTTAGGGGAAAATCTCTCAATTTTTCCCCATTGAGGATGATATCAGTGTTAGGCCATTCATATATGGCTTTTGTGATCTTGAGGTATGCTCCTTCTATCCCTACTTTCTTGAGGATTTTTATCAAGAAAGGATGTTGTATTTTGTCAAATGTTTTCTCTGCATCTATTGAGAGGATCATATGGTTCTTGTCCTTTCTTTTATTGATGTGATGAATCATGTTAATTGTTTTGTAGATATTGAACCAGCCCTGCATCCCAGGTATAAATCCCACTTGGTCATGGTGAATAATTTTTTTAATGTATTGTTGGAGCCGTTTGGCTAATATCTTGTTGAGAAGTTTTGCATCCATGTTCATCAGGGAAATTGGTCTATAGTTCTCCTTTTTAGTGGTGTCTCTGTCTGGTTTTGGAATCAAGGTAATGCTGGCTTCATAGAAAGAGTTTGGAAGTTTTCCTTCCATTTATATTTTTTGGAACAGCTTCAAGAGAATAGGTGTTAACTCTTCCTTAAATGTTTGGTAGAATTCCCCTGGAAAGCCACCTGGCCCTGAACTCTTGTTTTTTGGCAGATTTTTGATTAATAATTCGATTTCCTTCCTGGTTATGGGTCTGTTCAAATTTTCTATGTCTTCCTGTTTCAGTTTTGGTAGTGTATATGTTTCTAGGAATTTGTCCTTTTCTTCCAGATTGCCCATTTTATTGGCATATAATTGCTCATAATATTCTCTTATTACTGTTTTTATTTCTGCTGTGTTGGTTGTGATCTCTCCTCTTTCATTCTTGATTTTATTTATTTGGGTCCTTTCCTTTTTCTTTTTGATCAAACTGGCTAGTGGTTTATCAGTTTTGTTAATTCTTTCAAAGAACCAGCTTCTGGTTTCATTGATCTGTTCTACTGGGTTTTTTTTGGTTTTGATAGCATTAATTTTTGCTCTAGTTTTGTTATTTCCTGTCTTCTGCTGGGTTTGAGTTTTACTTGCTGTTCTTTTTCCAGCTCCTTAAGGCATAAGGTTAGGTTGTGTATCTGAGGTCTTTCTTCCTTCTTTAGGAAGGCCTGGATTGCTATATACTTTCCTCTTATGACCGCCTTTGCTGTGTCCCAGAGGTTTTGGGTTGTGGTGTTATCATTTTCATTGACTTCCATATACTTTTTAATTTCCTGTTTAACTTCTTGGTTAGCCCATTCATTCTTTAGTAGGATGTTCTTCAGCCTGCAAGTATTTGTTACCTTTCCAAATTTTTTATTGTGGTTGATTTCGAGTTTCATAACGTTGTGGTCAGAAAATATGCACGGTATGATCTCGATCTTTTTGTACTTACTTAGGGCTGATTTGTGTCCCAGTATATGGTCTATTCTGGAGAACGTTCCATGTGCACTGGAGAATGTATATTCTGCTGCTTTAGGATGAAATGTTCTGAATATATCTGTTAAGGCCATCTGGTCCAGTGTGTCATTTAAAGCCATTGTTTCCTTGTTGATTTTCTTCATTAGATGATCTGTCCATTGCTGTGAGTGGGGTGTTGAAGTCTCCTACTATTATGGTCTTACTATCGATGAGTTTCTTTATGTTTGTAATTAATTGATTTATATGTTTGGGTGCTCTCACATTTGGCACATAAATGTTTAGAATTGTTAGGTCTTCTTGGTGGAAAGACCCTTTGATTATGATATAATACCCTTCTGCATCTCTTGATACAGTCTTTATTTTAAATTCTAGATTGTCTGATATAAGTATGGCTACTCCCGCTTTCTTTTATTGGCCATTAGCATGATACCTGGTTCTCCATCCCCTTATTTGCAATCTGAAGGTGTCTTTAGGTCTAAAGTGGGTCTCTTGTAAACAGCATATCAATGGATCTTGTTTTCTTATCCATTCTGTTACCCTATGTCTTTTGATTGGAGCATTGAGTCCATTGACGTTTAGAGTGAGTACTGAAAGATATGAATTTATTGCCATTATGATGCTTGTAGAGTTGGAGTTTCTGGTGGTGTTCTCTGGTCCTTTCTAATCTTTGTTGCTTTTAGAATATATATATATATATATATATATATATATATATATACACACACACATACATACGTATATATATACGTACATACGTACATATATATGTGTATATATATAGATGTATGTGTATATATATATGTACATATATATATATATATACATATTCATCTTTTCTCCCCTCAGAGAGTCCCCCTTAAAATTTCTTGCAGGGCTGGTTTAGTGGTCACAAACTCCTTTAATTTTTGTTTGTCTGGGAAACTTTTTATCTCTCCTTCTATTTTGAATGACAGTCTTGCTGGATTAAGAATTCTTGGCTGCATATTTTTCTGATTCAGCACACTGAATATACCCTGCCACTCCTTTCTGGTCTAGCCTGCCAAGTTTCTGTGGCTAGGTCTGTCTTTTGATGTTCAGTTTCTGTTGAATCTAATGGGGGTCCTTTGTGCTCCTGGATTTTGAAGTTTGTGTTAGGTTAGGAAAGTTTTCTGCTATGATTTGCTCACATAACCCTTCTACCCCTATTTCTCTCTCTTCCTCTTCTGGGACCCCTATGATTCTGATGTTCCTTTTTAATGAGTCACTGATTTCTCTAATTCTTAAATCATGCTCTTTTGCTTTAATCTCCCTCTTTTTTTCTGCTTCATTATTCTCTGTAAGTTTGTCCTTTATATCGCTGATTCTCTGTTCTGCCTCATCCATCTTTGCCACCACTGCATCTACCTGCGATTACAGCTAAGTTATAGCATTTTTTATTTCATTCTGGCTATTTTTTACTTCTTTTATCTCTGCAGAAAGGAATTCTAATCTATTTTCGACTCCAGATAGTATTCTTATTATCGTGATTCTAAATTCTGGTTCAGACATCTTGCTTGTATCTGTGTTGGTTAAATCCCTGGCTGTCGTTTCTTCATGCTCTTTCTTTTGGGGTGAATTCCTTCGTTTTGTCATTTTGAAGGGAAAAAAGGAATTAATGAGGTAGGAAAATTAAGATTTAAAAAAATTAAAATTAAAAAGAATTAAAATTAAAAAATTAAAAACACACACATACACACAAAAATCAAATAAATGATGCTAGATTCTAGGTGTGTTTTGTCTGGGTGTTGAAAGTGGTTTTAGAGATTAGAAAAAAAGGGGGGGAAGAAAAAGTAATAAAATTTAAAAAAATTTTAAAAAGGAAATCATTTGAGAAATTGAAAAATGAATACACTGGGGCGCCTGGGTGGCGCAGTCGGTTAAGCGTCGGACTTCAGCCAGGTCATGATCTCGCGGTCCGGGAGTTCGAGCCCCGCGTCGGGCTCTGGGCTGATGGCTCAGAGCCTGGAGCCTGTTTCCGATTCTGTGTCTCCCTCTCTCTCTGCCCCTCCCCCGTTCATGCTCTGTCTCTCTCTGTCCCAAAAATAAATAAACGTTGAAAAAAAAATTAAAAAAAGGAATACACTGAAGTAGACTAAAATGAGATGATGGGAATAAAATAGAATTTGAAAAAACATACACAAAAATAAAGAATAAAGTAGCAAAAAATTAAAGAAAATTAATAAAAATTAAAAATAAATATGAATCTTTTTCTGTATTCAAGAAAAAGAAAAGAAAAGAAAAAGAGAAAAAAGATTTAAAAAAAGAAAAAAAGGAAATCTTTTGAAAATTTGAAAAAGTGAATACACTGTAGTAGACTCAAATAAAATGATGGAAGTAAATAGAACTTGAAAAAATTTACATAAAAGCAAAATATATAGTAAAAATTTAAAGAAAAATATTTTTAATAGAAATTGAAAGTAAAAATGAAGTTTTTCTCTTTCTGCATTCAAGAAAAAGAAAAGAAACAAAAAAGAGGAAAAAAAGAAAGAAAAGGAAATCATTTGAAAATTTGAAAAGTTGAATACACTGAAGTAGACTAAAACAAAATGATGGAATTTGAACAAATTTATACAAAAGTAAAAAATATAGTAATAAAAATTAAAGAAAAATGTTTTTAATAAAAATTGAAAATAAAAATGAGTTTTTTCTCTTTCTGTATTCAAGAAAAAGTGAAAAGAGAAAAAAAAAAAGAAAATTGAATAGATGGACCTGCTAACAGATTGAAGTAGGACTAAAATTATTTCATTTTTCCCTAGAAGTCAGTCTATGTAGCACTTTATAGTCCTTAACTAAGCCGGTGGTGGTGAGACTTGTGTTCCTGAGAGCAAAGTCCGCCCAGTTGGGCGGAGCTCAGTGTATGGCTCCGTTCTCCACTAGATGGCGCTGCTAGCCTACTGGGGTGGATTTTTGTATTTTTGTGGTTCTCGTCAGTGCGCATGCGCATGCGCGGGAGCGTGAAAAATGGCGCCACTCAGCCACCCAGTCTGTTCTTCCGGGTCAGCAATCGCGCACTAGTCCCCCGTCTTCAGTTCTCTTCCACTCTCCACTTTTCCACTCTCCGTGACCAGGCCCCAGGCAGTACCTCTCTCCCAGGTTTTGTCTCAGATGCGGCTGTTTTCCCCGGCCCCTTACTTGTGAAGGACTGCGGCTTTGACCCGTTCCACCCCTCTGCAGGAGGGTCTCACTGAGCAATGGCTGAATATTGGCTGCACCCAGGAACGCTTGCTGGACCCTGCTGCTGCTGGTGCCCCAAGACTACAGCCACATGCCAGCCCGCCCCAGAAAATGTTTGCGAGAAACTGTAGCAGCAGCATCTCAGGGATTATGGAAAATCACAACACACATCTGGTACCAGGCTTCACCCTTAATGACCTTGTTCCAGCACCAGCGAATGTGGCCATTTTTTAGGGTCTGCTGGGACCAGGTGGCTTCAACAGTCTCTACCAAATGTCCTTCCAGCAGTGGAACCGCTTTTCCCCGTGTGGCTTGAGAACCTCCCAGACCCCACTCTGTTCCTGGGGATTCGCCCTTCCCACCAGAGCACCGCCAGGTATCGAGCTGTGGAGTTGCAGACTGCGCTCCCCTTGTTTACAGTCTTAATGGAATTTAAACCCTCTCCTTTCTCCTTTCTCCCTTTTTACTTCAGTCCCTGCGGCTGTTTTGAATTTTCCACTTTCTCTCCAGCTGCTTTTGGGGAGGGGTGCTTTTCCTGTATTCTACCCCCACGTCTCCGTCCTCTCTCCACTCACAAAAGCACCTCCCTTCCTGCACCTTCTCACTCCCCAAGTTCACTTCTCCGTGCTGCGTATCTGTTGAATTCTGTGGTTCACGTTGTGTAGATTGCTGTGTTAATCCTCCAGTCAGTTTTCTAGGTGTGTAGGATGGTTTAGTGTTGGTCTAGTTGTATTTCATGGATGTGAGACACAAAAAACGTCCATGCTGGGGCGCCTGGGTGGCTCGGTCGGTTAAGCATCTGACTTCGGCTCAGGTCGTGATTTCACGGTCCGTGAGTTCGAGCCCCACATCCGGCTCTGTGCCGACCACTCAGAGCCTGGAGCCTGTTTCCGATTCTGTGTCTCCCTCTCTCTCTGCCCCTCCCCTGCTCATGCTCTGTCTCCCTCTGTCTCAAAAATAAATAAACGTTAAAAAACAAACAAACAAAAAACTTCCATGCTGTTCCACCAACTTGGCTCCTCCCAAACATCACCTTTTTTAAACATACTATATACTTAAAGCAGAGTGCTGTCCAACTTTCTTCTCCCTTAACCAATCCACCCCCCCTCCCCCACCTCCTTCATTCACCTTGTGTGTTTCTACTCCTTCCGGACCAGTGGTTCTCAACCTAATCCTCACTAGATTTACCTGGTTAGCTTAGGCCAAAACCAAAAACAAAACACATGTCCATTTAAGCCAATTAAACCAGAACCTTTGTGGTGGATCCTTCCTGGAGCATGATTCTTTTTTCTTTCCTTCTCTCTCACCTTCTCCTCCTCTTCCTCCTCTTCATTCTTCTTTCCTCCTCATCCCTCCTTCCCCTCCCTATTCTCCCCTTCCTCCTCCTCCTCCTCCTCTTCTTCTTCTTCCCCTTCTCCTTCTATCCTCTGGTTGCTCTAATCTATAGCCGAGGTCATAAACCTTTATTCTGGACCCAGAACAATTAACATCTCTCCAGTGAAATCTCCAATTTCCCAAGGAATCCGTTCTCTATCTATGCTCCCTGAGCACTTTCCCTTTGCTTTTCCAGAAATAGTGACATTTAATCTTCCTACACAGGATGAGTATCCCTTTAGTTTGGAAATGTGTCTTATAGTTTAAACCCCATTCTATTTCCAGCACCTAGACAGTATCTGGCACATAATGGTAACAACAGATAATGGGATAAATAAATGGATGGATGGATAGATGGATGGACCCAAAGTTGAAGTCTCATTAATCATTAAGATTTGATAATTCTTTGCTTTCTCCAGGCTTGCCAGCCAAAAGACAAATAAATAAATCTATTGGCTTCCCTGGGATCATAGGAAAGTAAAACCACCAGGACTTCCCAATTAAGGATCCTGCCCCTGGAGATAGTTCTTACTGCCAAATGAAAAGCAACATGAACATGTTATTGGCCTCTGAAATCTCCTCTCAGATCCACAATGCTTCTTTTCCTCCTTAAACTCCTATGATGTTTCCATTTTTCATTCCTGGATCAGGAGTCAGCAGTGAACTATGCCTGAACCGCTTTCTCCCACAGGCAATGCCAATCTCTTGCTAACAAAACAAAATTAAATTAAAAAGAGAGTGTTGGTTTTTAAAGTAATTGCCAAAGGGCTTCGTATGATTAATATGTTCCACCAGTTCCATTACCCTAAGTTCGTAACATGCAATTTCACTCTGGTGTACGTAGTTGCTTCTTGTTGGGTCATTGATTGGTATCTACGTGCATTCACTCAGCAGATAATTTACTGAGTAATTACTGCGGGCATAACACTCTGCTACTGTTAGTTTTAGCTCTCCAGTTTAGGTTTCTGAGGGGAGAAGTGTATTGTTTTCGTTACCAAAAACAATTAAGCGACATCATGTGAAATTGCCTCTTGTTCAGCCATTTTACTTTATTTTACCAAAACAAAACCCACAAAAAACAAATACCCAGCAATTTCATACGGCCCAACTTAATACCCAACCTTATGAATTGTATAAGGTAAGGCTGCCCACGTAAGAAAGTGATTAAGGGAACTGACTTTATGATTTTATCCATTATATAGTGTGGTCCTTAGGGCCTCAGAGCTTTTGAAAAAGTCTGACATACTCCCTCTCCTAAAAAAAAATAAAATAAAATAAATACTCAAAATACAAAGGAAAAAGTAAAATCAAAATTTATAAATATTTAATAAACATAAACAATATGGTCATGTCAACTCCATTGTTATTGTTCATAAACGTTTCCAGCATTTATAAATAAATTTGTTAGTTTTTCTCACTTTGCACAAATTCAGAATGCACATACCTACTGAAAGATCATGGTAAATAAATTATTTATTTGCAAATAATTTCAAAACCAAAACTTTTAAAAATAATTTTTGAAAAAAATTTTTAAACCACTAAGAAAACATGTTATTGGGATATGGGACACATTTTAATATGCTGGTGTGATATGGAGCTAGAGCTCTAAAAATAGAAGTTCCAGGCCCATGAGAATATGAAAATAGGGTGCCTGGGTGTCTCAGTCAGTTAAGCATCAGACTGTTGATTTTGGCTCAGGTCAAGATCTCACAGCATGTGGATTTGAGCCCTACATAGGGCTCCACACTGATAGCACAGAGCCTGCTTCGGATTCTCTGTCTCTTCCTCTCTCAGTGTCCCTCCTCTGCTTGTGCTCTCTCTTTCTCTCTCGATAAATAAATAAACTTTTTAAAAAATTAAATTATAAAATTTTTTTTTAAAGAATATGAAAATAGCCATGGGAGCTCAAAAGAATGCCTGTTCCCTATCCCCAGAATCTAGGTGAATCAGAACGAATTAGAATTTGTACAATGCGTGCAAATACTGAACTCAGCTGTTAGATAATTCTACTGTTGAGAGGATTTCTGCTGCAGAGAATCTGGATTAAGTGGAATTATCATAGTAACTACTGAGAATTCCTTGCACTCTTGTGAATTATAAATGTCAAACAACAAATGAGCTGAGCCCCAACCAGACTCCCTAGGGTCAGCTTAATGATTTGTCAGAGCCCCTTCTATTGGAAATGGTTGGGGGCGGGGGAGAGCAGGTTCCCTGTAGATCCTGAGATCCTCCAACTTCCCTTCAAAAGTGACTTATCTGGTAAAGCATTTCCAGCAGGGTGCACCATTGAGACACCAGAAACTACCCAATAGGCATCAGCTCCTAGAAGAAAGTCTCTAGAATTAACTGGGGAAGAATCACCAGAAACTGGGAGAGATAGGGACCTCAGGCAGCCAGGCAGGCCTTACTTGGCTCAGCCTGGATTGTGATTGTGAGAAAGCAGACTCCTGAGAAGGAAAGGCATAGCTTAGTCCAGGCACACGGATGGGGCATAGTATCACCTGATTCAGGCAGACGGAGCATGGTATATCCCCACCCCCACGTATTTACTGAGGGAGCACACCACAAATTCAAGGAAAGGAACACAGGGGGGAAACAGCGCTCTGAAGCTCAGGCCATACATTCTGATTATTACCTTGAACTCCAGCCATTATCAAGAAGACTGGATGGGCACTCATATTCCCTTGGGCCCAATGGGAAAAGAAGCTTCAGAGAATCACTATGTTTTTACACTTATCCCTTTTTATACTCAAAATTCAGGTAGCTTATTCATTCTACTGATCACCTGGTAGGCAGCAACATATACCTGCCAACTAATAAGTGTTTGAGGTGTGGGTCAACATCCTTACCCTGGCTTTACACCACTGTCTCCCCAGGGCCCTTTGAATGGCTCCCCTTAGGTTTATTTTAAAGGAAATGAAAGTATTCTCTCTTAGTCACACACAGGCACACATATATAATGAATTCACAAACATCTATCTCTTTGCTCATCCCCAGCCCCCCAACCTCTCCATCCACACCTCATGCTCATTACCCACTACCATGCTAACAGCAGGGAAATGGTTCAAGAGAAGGGAGTGGTGTGGCTTTTTAACAAGAGACAAGTTACTAAACCTCCAAACCCAAGATATGCCCAGGGGTGATAATATTCCCTTCATAGGATTTTTGGGTTAATTTATTGAGGTAATGCATATAATGACCTTTGCCCTTTATAGACAAACAATAAACAGTAGCTGTTGCTATTGTTATCATGCAATGCTATTGATACAAATCCTTCTGACTGTGACTCTAACTTATGATATTTAAAAAGCCAAGAAGATTAAATCTGAAAACTAAGAATAAGGTTTTATGACAAAATGGCTTAGTACTTGCCTCTAAATAATTAGTGGGCTCGGTGATTTTTTTTTTTTTAGAGGAGTTATTTTTTTTTTTATTGTGACATAATACACAACATAAAAGTTGTCATTTTAACCATTTTTAAATGTACAGTTCAGTGGTGTTAAGTATATTTACATTGTTGCGCAAACACCACCACTATCCATCTGCAGAACTTTTCATCATACCACACTGAAATTCTGCACCTAGTAAACAGTAATTCTCCATTCCCTTCCTTCTCTGCCCTGATAACCACTGTTATCCTTTGTCTCTGAATTTGACTATTTCAGGCTCCTTATAGAGGTGGAATCAGAACATTTGTTCTTTTGCATCTATTTCACTTAGTGAATATCTTCCAGCATATTGTTCTTTATTGTTCTAGGACCCTATGGTTTTATGTTTATTATTCTTCTAGGACCTTATGGTTTTATGTTTAGGTCTTTGATCCATTTTGAGTTAACTTTTTATATGGTATAAGGTAAGGTTCCAGCTTCATTCTTTTGCTTTCTGGATATCTAGTTTTCCCAGTATTTATTGATCAGTGATATTTTTTAACCTAGCCTAATAGAGTCCATCAGCCTACAAGGGACTAAAAAAGAAAAAGAAGAAGGTGGTCAGGATGACATTGAATCATTTCACAAATTATGTTCTAATAAATTTGTTTCATAGCTACATTATAGATACTCTTAAGTCCTCCTTATAACATTACTAAACAGTAGTATTGATTTCCAAATGATACTATAGAATTTAAAATGGAAACATTTATATTCCTCTGATCAAAAGAAAAATTGTCACTAGGTTACACCCAGGTCTGACTAATTTTATATTAGGACAGATAATTTTGTATTTAGGTAGTCTTCTTGCCTGACAAATACTACTTTGTTAAATAAGGTATTTTAAAAAAGAAAAAAAAGAATGTAAAGCTTCACCAATATTTATTCTATACCAAAATGGAAATATTCTTATTTTAAAATTAAACAGACAACAAACTAGGAAAATGAGTGCATATATTCATACCTGCAATCAACTGACAGTGGGAAATAATACAAACTCAAGGAATAGCAAAGAGATTTATTTTCCCCTTTGTCATCTTTTCTGAGTCTGTGAAATCCCAAGGCACATCTGTTCATTTTCCAACTTTTCTGGCCTATCCTAATAATGGGGAAGGAAACTGGAATGAATGAAAGAATGAGAAAGGACAAAAGGAGAAATAGATCAATTTTTCATGTATGACCTTTGTTTCATTCATTAAAGTTCAGATTATTACTAACAAATGATCAAGCCCAATGATCGACCCAACGAGAGTGTGCAATTTGATGATGTCAGTTGAATTTCTTTGTCTTGGAGACCTAGTGAGATAATAGGATTACAACTTAGATGCCACCCCAGAAGACTATATAAGGACTGAAGAGGTGAGAAGCCATGAAAAGAGAATAGGAAGAGCCATGAATAGAAAACAAGACTCAACAGACCCTGAAGAGCCTTATGAGCCCCCAGAGCCCAAGAAAGCGTAAGATAAAAATTATAGCCAAAATAGCAAAAGGAAATCATAAGTAAACTAATATATAACATACAATTCTATAAACTTTATTCTTTGTCTCTTTGCTTTCCAAGTTAGTTGGTTTGATAAAACACCCCTTAAATAAAGCTTAGATTATTTCTCCATCGTCCTGTTTCAGTAGTTGTCTTAGAGATCAGTAAACGTTTGTCTGGGGTTGGGTTTAAGTTGTAAAGAAAATTCTTTCCTGCTCTTCTTGAATTTAAATACAATTTACTCATCCTGTTGAAATATAGTGGGAACTCCTTTTCTGTTGAAGAATAAGTTCATTTTTTTACTAAAGCTGATTAGTTACTTCTTCCAGAGCATTAATGTTCTGAATGGGTTAAAGCCTGTTTTCATCAAAAATATAAAGTACAAGAATGAAAATGCATTTTGTTCTCAAAACAAAAAGTGAAAGAGAAATAAGCCAAATCAAGGAACTGCCCATTTCCTCCTGCACACCCTTTTTAAACATGCCTGTTCTTATCCCACTTTCTTCCTGCTATTTTCCACTTGGCTGTTCCATATCTAGCCAAACAGGGAGACTAGAATTTCCTTGAATTTCTATGAATCTATTTTGTGAGTTCGAGTTGTTCTTTGCTGGCAAGCTCAAATGCATGCTGTTCGAAAGAGACAAGTTTACAAAGTAATGAAATTTTTTAGCTGACCAGTTTCCCAGTTTGGAAACTCGATGGGTCACTTAGCTTTTCTGTGCTTTAATTTCATCATCACAGAGCAGCCATGTAGCGACCATCTCCTAGTGTCTGATGATATTTTGGCCCTGAGTTTTCCTACAGCTTCTCTTAGGCAATGGGTTTCAGGGGAGGCTGTACGCATGCAGAATTAGTGTGCATACTGTACACTGCTTTTATCGGATTCTGAAAGGAACCCATGAACCCAAAAAACAGGTTTAGAAAAATCCAAGTTGCCTTAGGATCTCAGGATGACGGAAGGAAGTATGCAAATAAATTCGCACTGGAGGAGTTGGAAATCTAATTAGGGAGCCAAACTTAATGCAGCCGATACAATGGGAGAACCATAAAAGGCAGACATATCCAAGAGCTTCATTTTGTGGTGCAGTCTGCAGGAGGCCAGAAAAAGAGGGAGAAGAGTGAGTATGCAGAAGAGAAGGCTTCCTGGAAGAGGTGAGAGTCAACATCCCTCTGTTCTCCTATCTCAGGCTCTTGTCCTGGCATGTTCGTGTTGAGCACATAAAGTAAGTAGTCATTTGTTTCTTCTCTAACATGTTAGCCATTCAGGTTATAAAGCTGAAATTGTGTAAGAGTGTAAGTAATTGTAACCCTCTCTGCTAACCACTTTGACCATGCTCCTTTTAGAAACTGATAGAGACAACACTGACAATGCTTTTAAATAATAATCAGTAAGTAGTGTTAGCTAAATTTGTGAGTGCTATTTCCCTCCATCATCTTGTAAATTGACTTTGAAAACTGAAGCTGGTTTCTGTGACCCACCCCACATTGTTGGGCCTCACTGTCTCCCCCTAGCCATCACCTTCAATGAATACCAAAATGGCAGACTCATTTTACCATTGCCTGAACAAAAACTGTCCTGTGGGATGCAACTTTATGAAAAGAGAATGCATGCTTAAGTATTTAAAGAATTCTAACGACTTGCATCCTCTGAGCTACTTCTGCCCTTCACTAGCAGAAATAATTGCAGTGCCCATACCAGGAAAATAGAACTTTATCTTCTTTAGATGGTATCTCTATATTGTCCGTCATCTTTATTGCATTTCCTGTTTCACCTTCCTGCTCAGGGCCTTCGGTCCTTAATTCACTTCACAGGAAATATACTCACATATGTGATACTTGAAATATATTTTAAGTAAAAAAATTAAAACTCCTTGGTGGACTATGAGTTATGGTTGGGAGCTTCAGCCCTTACCTTTTATTTTCTTAGTCAAATTACGTCTCTTAAACATATGTTTTTGACAGACTGCTGAATTTATGTCAATAACAACTAAAATTTACCTTAATTATCATTTGGAAATAAGTACAAATTGAAATGGAATTCGAATGAATGAATTGAAATTCAAAGTCCTCTTAATCAGAGACTTGTCCAGTCTGCTACATCGTTGAGGGAAATTTCTAGATTTCTGTTCATGATACAATTTTTGTCCAACTTACTGGTACAGAGAGGAAAATCATGGAATGACCAAGAATAAGTAATTATTGTGTACTGCATGGTGAAAATATGTTGTTCAACTTAGTAGTAAACCATGTCAGAACATCAAGATCATTTCTATCTGCAAGGCTTGCCTGGTGAGCTGTTCACCATCTTGCTGGCATGAGTCATCTGTTCGTCCTTTTGGAGATCAGGCTTGCCTACAACATGGAATTTCCTGGAAACTAAAAAATACTGATGACTGTGTCTCAAACTTAGAGATTTTGATTTGATGGTCTGGGGTGAAGCCAGAAAACTGGGATTTTTTAAAACATTCCGGGTGATTTTAATGGGCAACCAGGTTGAAAACCACTGCTTTAGACCCTACACTGTACCTGCACTGAAAAAAAAAAAAACTCTGTTTCAGCACATAGTAGATAAAAGGCTTTCTGGTTAAGCTAAAGAATGTCTCCATTTCAAGGCCTTCTGCCAACAAATGTTTTATATCTAAAAGCATGCCTCATTCCTGTACCTGTCTTACCTTGATCCTCCTTTTATTCATTGAGCATTTATTGTGTGCCACTGACTGCAATTTCAGATCCCTGCCTACCCACATAGGTTCTGATCACTCCCTCTTTAAAATACCTGCAGGTTTCAAGGCAGTATCAGGTTCTTTTCCACCCCTGGAACTTGCCCCCTGCTCTGTCTTCATGCTTTGTCCTGGCAATGATTCTATCCATATTTCTAAGTATATCTTGAGTGTGAAAAGGCATTTCCCATTTTAGAGAATAAATACTAGGGAACATCTTTTTAACTAAAGGATTTGTGTTCTCATGGTGGTAATCAGTATTAGCATCAAGTGAAAAAAATGTGCCTCTCTACTAGGTAAATGCTGTACTTACAAAAAGGTAGAGTACTTACAAAAAGATCTAGAAATTTGCAACCCAAAATTAAGGAATAAGTTGCTTTTCCTTTTCAAGAAGCAACAAAGATGATCTTCTGCCCTTGAAATTGTTTTAGAGTCAGGCTGCATATTCAAAATAAAGGTGATAAATGTGTGTAGCAGAATGTGTTCAGATGGGTATTACAGATAATCGATGGGATTCAGCATCAAACACCATGCCTTAAAAATATCTAATTTACCAGAATGAGGGATTAAGCCATCTGATGCTAATAAAAATTGCTAAAAACCTAACAAGGAAGCTAGGTTGGCATATGGCTATATTTTTAATGAATGCCATCCAATAAGCTGGTAGATAGCTCTACCATTTAAATATTGGTAAGATAGAGTTAAATACACTTGGGATTGTTGATTAAAATTATCATGTTCCTTTTGTTCCTCTTAAGATTATAGCTATATTTTCAACAAGTACTATATACTCAAAATAGAAAAGTCAAAAATTCATCAAAGTACAAAACAAGAATTATTTGTAATAAAACTGACCTAAGTCAACCACTGTTAACATTTTAGATTGTGTCCTTTTTTGATAGATAGATGATAGATAGATAGATAGATAGATAGATAGATAGAGATAGATTCACAAATACAGATTTTATATTAAACAGGTTAATAGTGTACACAAAAGTTAATATCCAGGCACTTCTTTAAAAATTCCATGTCATCTTTTGGATTTCAGAGCTTCACCAATACCTGTTCTCATATTACTAAAGTATAATAACTTGATAAACCTGGCCAGTTATACAAATATTCTGAGGGCTGAGATAACATGCAAATAAACCTTACATATCAATATGTGAAGGCTGGACAGACCACACAGTTCAAAATAGGAAGTGCACTCTGCAAAGCTAACTTGCACATTCACTGTCCGAGTTACAGCATCTTCAGGGGCGCCGTGTGTCAGGCATATCAACTCTTCTCAATAAAATGGTAAGTAATAGATTTTATGACTCTCCCTGGTCTCCTGGCAGACATCTCATCTTCTCTACTTAGGGCAGAAACGGGTAGGGATGATTCTCAGCCAGGTCCTCCAAGCCTTTGGGATTTTTGCTTGACCCATTGTTCCATTTGCAAATAAAACTGCTGAGTGTTATACCAGTTGAGTGTCTGTGGCTTCAGGATTTCCCCTTTCTGACTCTAGCCTTCAGACTAGAGGAAAGGCTATGACTTACGGAAAGAAAAGCTGCATTCTTTGTCTTTGCCTCTTTAAGAAAGTTAGGTGCCAGAATCAGTAATGTAGGCAAGTTTCCTATTATAAGCATTTTGGATCCCAGAAGAGAACCCCAATGATAAATGTTGGGCAATATTGCTGACGATGAGTGCCATTTTGACCACACTGTGGATTTTATAAAGGAGCTCTTTAGTTTAAAAATGCATTTTGTTATTTTAATTAAGAGAGGCAAACAAAACCCAAATAGTCCAAACCTTAGGGACAGGTTGTGTTCCCAAAGTTAATTGAAGCTCATTATTTGGAGCACATTGAAAATAGTGACTGGGTTCCCAGCTGTACTATAAAAACTAGCTTAACCCATGGTATAGCTGAACTGCAGTGTTGGTATTGTGCTACATGTAGTGTTCTCATACATGTAGTGTTCTTATGCTCCCAGAGTCTAGAGGAGAGCTAACTTTCTATCCCATACGCCCCTTCCACCACTCCCCAGTTCCCAGAAGATTAGAGACGTAGTTATCCCTTCTCTCGTAAGGGAGAGGGTTGCTTCCTTTGCCAGCCCCTGGTGAAAAGAAGGGGATTGAGACAATGACTCCTGCAGCTACTCAGTTGGGGAAGGGAATGCCCTGCAGGCATTGAGATAGAGAGGGCAAAGGGTTCATGGGATGTGTTTATAAGTCTGGAAACTCTCAAGCCAGAATGGGGAACTACAGAGGTGAGACATAGTAACTTTGCCATGGAGGAGAAGAGACGGGGTCAAAGTTATGGACTCATAGCAGGATGAATGAGCAGCCATGGAGGAAATGGTGGCACACGGATCCTACCTGCAGCCACACTCTTAGAGGAAAGCAGTCACCTGTCAAGATGGCACTTACAAGTTCTTGTAATTAGGTTTCAGATTCTTAAAAGAATGCTTGACCTTAATTACTGATAGCCTTTCCCAAAATAAGTGATATTTACCGAGGTATTTAGATTTTTTTCAGGGGAAACAAGATGAATAACACCAAAAAAAAAAAAAAAAAAGTTTAACTGGATAGTGTGTATTTGGTGCAATATATAAGCAATGTTTTCTTAGGGGTTTACTGTCTCCCTATTACAGAAGTAACACATAGTGTTAAAGAAAATTTCTTAGAAATATAGATCTGCAGAAATGAAACAATGTATGTTTTCTGTGGTTTCAACACCTGGGGGTGATCATTGTGAAGTAAATACAGATCCTTTAGAATTTCATCATTTTAAAATATATTTTATAAATATGATTTTCTATAAGTGCTATCATACTTTATAAGCCATTTCCTTACCTGCTTTTTTATTTAAAATATCTTGAATAATATCTGAGTTATGCTATCATTTTTAACGATGAATCATTTTTCCATGATTTAATCATTTCCATATAGTTAGACATTTAGATTGTTTCTTATTTTTCTTTCTTCATGGTAATATAGGCAATATATTCATTTATAACACATCACTGCTCAAGAAAGGCATAGAGTTGGCCCATGTTCTTTAGTACGTGATTCCACATTTTAGAAGTGGAAGGACATGGCAACAGAATTCTAATTCTCAACAGCTGCCCCTGTGTAAATTGACTTGATAACTTGGACAAATTATCTCACCTCATGGTGAAAATGAAAAAAATAGGGTAAACTCATCTTTATGACAGGTAATTTTAGGTACATTTCAATTTGCTTAATTTTCTGGATGAAGAAGGTCGAACAGATATCTAATGCAGAAATTTTTGTATGTTGATGGTGGGTGAGAAAAAAAATCTTTTATGAGTACATTTGGAAGTTTAAGAAACGGAGTAATAATCGGTTTTGCAGTTTCTGTTTGCGTTTGCTTGTTTTGCTCCTTTCATTCAACTTTCAGTTGACATGTGAGCTACTGACAAAAGAAATGTGCTATCACCCACACAACCTTTCAACAAAGATTTGTTGAGCCTCTACTCCAGGTCGGGGTTTGGCTGGATCAGAATGCGGGGTGAACAACACAAGTGGGGTCCCAGCTTCCTAGAGCTTCCACTTAGGGCAGTGGATCTCAAACTTTAGCATGCATCTGAATCACCCGGACGGTAAGGGACAGGGCCTAACATTTTGCATTTCTAATAAGTTTTCAGATACTGCTGCTGACCCAGGCACTTGGAGAACCACAGTTTGGTAGAAGTGATAGATCCAAGTTAATCAAAGTAAACACATGAAATACCTGGTAGTGACTTCTGAAGGAGGTAAATAGGAGCTGAGATAGAAGATAGAAAGGAGACATCCTCTTTAGGGCTCTGGTCCCTGATAAAGTGATATTTAAACCAAAGCGCTGGGTCTCAACTCTGGCTGCACATTAGAATCACTTGAGCAGTTACAAGTCATACCCATTCCCAAGGCGCCAAACAAGGCCAGTTAAATCAAAACCTTGAGGCGGGAGGTGGGGCCCAGTGAGGGCTGAGAACCGCTGCACCAAACAGTAAGAATGAGCAGGACACAGGAAACGTGGCAGTCAGAACCACTTCAAGCAGTAGGAATGGCAGGTGCAGAAGATGTGAGACAGGGGACAGCTTGGATTGGCAAAGATGCCAGAATGGCTAAAGGATAATCAAGAGAAGAGTGGCAAGAGATGGCTTTAAGGAAGAGGCATCAGCCCAGGGATTCGATCTTATGTTGTTCACCCCAGCAGTCATTGGTGACCCCTAAGCAAAGGAGTGAGTGCCATTATCTGGTTTACATTTTGAGAAGAGGGCTACTTCTGAAGTGACATTCGTACTCTGCAGGCAGCCTTGACTATGCTTGGGCTTAAATATTGACTTTTTCTCCCTCATCCTTTAAAATTGGCTCTACTTTGCAGCCAAGTTAGAGAATAAATAGTGTAGGGTTTCTGAAGGAAACAGGTTTAGGGACCTTCAGATAATTTGGATGGCTTTAGTGAAAGCCCAGTTGAGAGCTGGTGTCCCAGGGAAATAGGAGAACATAAAAAGTGAGCTAGAAGGATCCCTTTAAGAGCTAGGGTTCCAACCCTCATCTTTCAAGGACAATGCGATTCTTTTTCTTATTGTGTAAGCTGGAGGGGCCTGAATAATATGCTGATACCCCCCCAAATGGAAATCCATTCACCTCTACATGCTTTTCCCCATCTCCACTACCTGGCTTGTATTCTCTTCTTCTGCAAAAGGAGCCACACCAGCAAAATCTAGCTTGATGTGTTAAAAAAAAAAAAAAAAAAAAAAAAAAAAATCCTGTGCTATGATAAGCAAGTTTTAAGTCAAGGATGAGAGTTCAAATCCTAAAGGATCTTTCTCATCCACACGTCAAGACCTGTAGGAGGAAATGAGAGTCACTTCTTGGAGCACATTTTAGCATACATTAAATGTGTTGCAGCCTTGTTCTTAAGGCAAGCGGGTGTGGGACTCCAGCTCTTGATTTGGTAACTTCAGTATCACTTCCCCAATTCTCCAAGTTGCATCCCATCTGCCCTCTCTGTCCTCTCATGTCATTCATTTTTAAAATATTATGGCACGAAAAAAGTAAAATAAAATATTATGGTATGTTATGAAACAAATCATATAACAGATTCTCACATACCACCCAGATCTCATGCATATTACCATTCTGCCATAATATTGCCATTTTGCCATCTTTTCAAAAAAATGAAAAAGACAAAGTGGAATCTCTCTTTTTGTCCTTCCCAGTTCCATGTCCCTCCCTCCAACAGTAGAGGGACACTGCTCTGAAAGCAGCATCTCACCTGCCGCCATGTTTTTGTTTTTATTTCATCTGCCTGTATCTATAAAATAATATATAGAACTGTTTTTCTTGGTTTCATTTGCTTATGATTTCTGCGTATGCTTTTTTCTCACTGGTATGTCTTCAAGATGTATCCATTTGGTCACATGCAGGTCTGGTTCAAATTATTTACTTGTTATGTAGTTATATTGCAATTTATTCATGTAGACTCTCAACATTTAATTTGTTGTCATTATTTTCAATTTCAAATGATACTAGAATGAGTATGTTTCTACATAAAGGGAATGGGTACCTTCAAGGTTATTGAATGTTATAGCAAATGGTTCTCCAAAGTCATTGTAACAATTTACATCCTACCCTGGGGTGCCTGGGTGACTCAGTTGGGTAAGCACCTGACTCTTGATCTCAGCCCAAGTCATGATCTCAGGATCTTGAGTTCGAGCCCTGCATTGGGCTCCATGCTGGGCATGGAGCCTACTTTAAGGATTGATGGATTTAATAAATCCATATCATGCCCAATATCAGTTTGTCAGGCTTACTGACAGAGCTCTCAGAATTTGTTATATGTAAAACCCCACTTCATTGTTGATTTAATTTTCCTGATTATTACTAAGATGAAACATGTTTTCTTAAGTTTATTGACTATTCACATGGTTTGTCCTCTTCACATGGTTTGTCCATTTTCTCATAGATCGTCTTTTCATGTTGATTTATCAAAAATCTTTACCCATTTCTAGGCGCTAATCATGGGTCAATTGTGTGCATTGTGAATTTTATGTCCCATGGCTTCTTTTTTCTTTATTTTTTGGTGTCTCTTTTTTATAGAGAAGTTTTACATCTTAATGCTAACAAATTTAAAAATAAGTCATTTATCATTTCTGGTTTTGATGTCCTTTTAAAGAAGTTATTCCCCACTCCCAAATAGCAAAGCTATTTCTTAACCTCTCCCTTTTCGCTTTAATCATCAAGATTTTATCTATACTTGTGATGTGAAGTAGTCATCTAATATATTCCCTTGTGGATAACCAATTTAGTACTATTTATTTTAGTCTGTTCTTTTCTCCTACCACTTTCTAATGCCTCCTTGGCCATATGTCCACTTGCCACATATGAGTGACTCCGCTTCTAGGCTCCCGATTCTGTCATACTGGTCAATATGTCTCATAAAGTTCCAAGTTTGTTTCTTACGTCTTACTCATCTGCTGTGGATTCATATATCCTTTTACCCAAATATATACACTCTTGCCTACTATCTAACAATTTCTACAGTTATTGAGGATTTCCATTATTATTCTCCCCAACACAACAGGAACCTAAAAATAGTGTGATTACTCATTGAACACAATCCTCCAATCCTATTCCTACTTCTTAAAACTTCTTCTTGGAAGAGATGTGTATCATTTTCACTCACACTTAATTGACCAAAATAAGTCACACATATCTCAGATGAAAGGACAGACATGTAGGGATGTATAATCATCATGCATTCAGGGTAATGGTAGAGATGGGGACCCACTTGGAAGAAGAGTGCTATATACTACAATGTATATTGCTCTTTGTGTGACTGAAAACATCTTCATTTTAACTTCATTCTTAAGTGATAGATTACCTGTGTATAAATACTCTAAATTGATAGTTAATTTCCCTCAGAACTTTATTTTTTTAAGTGTGTATTTATTTTTGAAAGAGAGAGAGAGTGAGGGAAAGTGGGAGCACGAGAGAGAGAGAGAGTAGGGGAGGGGCAGAGAAAGAGGGAGAAAGAGAGAATCCCAAGCAGGCTCTGTGCTGACAGCAGATGGAGGGCTTCATCTCACAAACCTGATCATGACCTGAGCTGAAATCACACTTAACCAACTGAGCCACACAGGCACCCCCCTTTCAGCCATTTAAAGACTTATTCCATTGGCTTCCGACTTTTGTTACTGTTGGGATAATTGTGCTGTAAAATCTGTCATTCTCTGTAGGTGAGATTCTGTCATTCCCTTTAAGATGTTTATCTTTATGTTCTGCAGCTTTACTACACTTCATAGAGATGTGAATTTATTTTTATTTATCCTGCTTGGTACTCAGCATATTGATTTAATGAGGAGCCTACAATATTTTTATATAAAGAACCAAATAGTAAATAGTTTAGGCTTTGCAGCCTTACGGTCTCTCTCACAACTATTCAGCTCTACCACTGTAGCCTGAAAGCATCCACAGACAATACATAAACAAATGGGTATGACTGTGTTCCAATAAAACTTTATTTATAAAAACAGGTGGCAGGCTAAATTTGGCCCACAGGCTGTAGTTGCCTGAATTAAAGCCTAATAACTTTTTTCAATTCTGCAAAATTCTTGGCTATTATTTCCTCAAAACAATTACTCTATCATTTTGTCCTTCCTAGTTTTTGTTTGTTGGTTGGTTGGGTTTTTGGGGTGTTTTTGTTTTTGTTTTTGTTTTTGTTTTTGTTTAGAATCTCTATTAGATAAAAGTCCCATGCTATCCTCCAAATTTTTTATCTCTGTGTCTCTGTGTGATGAATTCTAAGTCAGTTTATCAACTTCATCTTTCAATCCACTAAGTTTTTCCTCACCTGTGTCCAGGATGACCAATTTTCTCAGCTTGCCCAGTGCTTTCCCAGTTTTAGCACTAAAGTCTTATGCCCCAGAAATTTCTAAGGCTCAGACAAGCCAGGGTAGTTTTTCACCCTATTTATGCCCAATTCATGTTTTATCCCATATACTGAAGTTTTGTTTCCATGATTAAGTTTTCACTTCCAACTTTGAATTAATTGTTTTCACCTAGTATCTACCTAATTTGTTTCAAATATTCTTATATTCTTCTATGGATGTTATTCATATATTTGTTTCCTAATTATTTGTGAATTTGCAAAGTCATTTTCAGATTGCTCTACTATTTTAATTGAATAGATTAAATCTTCATATTTTAATTGTTGCTTTTGTTAGGGTTTTATTTATTATTGATATTTTTCTTCCCATATGTTGGAATTTTGTGTTGTAGACCCATTTTGAAAAGGTTTTCTCAGTTGGTTAGTTTTTTTCATCCGAACTGCCTTCTCTAGTGTTGTGCTTCTCTCCACTACTTCTTCTTGAGGACTCCAGCCCAGAGCCAGGTCTATATCGACTGGCGTGTGATCAGGTTCACAGTAATATTGGGAATATTCATTACTAAGTCACCTGGCATCTTGGCCCAATTCCTGTTCTGGGACTGTGTCTACCCCAGCGTTTCTCAAATCAGCACTTTTGTGAATTGTGGCATATTTAATAGCATCTCTGCCCTCTTCCCACTGGATGTCAGTAGCACCCTTGCCCCCCTCATTGTGGCAATATACAAAGCATTTCCAGGTATTACAAAATGCCCCCACCATGATTTATTACTCTATTAAAATCACCCCCAGTTGAAAACTGCTGCTCTATCCTAAGGCAATTCTTAGTGGCAGGTCATCTGGTCTCCTTATATAAAGCTTGGATAACTAAAAAAAAAAAAAAAAAAAAAGCATATCTGTCCTTGCCCTTGGTTTCAAAGAGTGACCCTAGCTCTGGCTTTCAGGTTATCCTATAGGGCTGAAGTAACAAATGTCTTCATAACCTGAACTGACAGCCCAATTTACCTGCCCACTAGTCTCACTCACAGCCTTATGTTTCTGATATAGAAAATGTTTATCTTTAAATTTTCTCATTTTATATTCTACCTATCACTGACATGAGGTTAGGTCAGTGAGAGAGCCAAAAAACTTTAATTTATTGACCAGAACTTAATTCTTCTTCTCTTTCTCTTTTCCCTCACTTCCCTTTAGCTTCATATCTTTCTTTCTTCCTCTCTCCCTTCATCCTTGATCAGTGACATTGGGTAAATCAACAAAGTGGAAGAAATATGTCATCACCAGGGTGATGAGCTAGTGGGAGAATTAGTTCAGTGTCTTCAGGGCTCCACTTCTCCCTTTTACTCCTATCCCAACCTATTAAGACAGCAGCTCTCAAAGTGTGCTCCCTAAACCAGCAACATCAACATCGCCTGGGAACGTAATAGGAATTCTTGGGCTCTACCCAAGACTGACTAAGTAACTTCTAGGAGTGGGACCCAGCCACTTGTGTGTTCCAAGCCCTCCAGGTGATTCTGATGCATAAAAAAGCACTTTAGCACTAAGACTTAGCTAAAGAGGTTTGAACCAGTGATTCTCAGCCTGACTGCACATTGCAATTGCCTGTTAAACTTCATACAATTGCATGAGCCATTCCCCAAAAGATTCTGATTCAGCTCAGGCAGGGCTCAGGTTCTTTTATCTTTTAAATTCCCCCAAATGATGGGGCACCTGAGTGCTTCAGTTGCTTGAGCATCTGACTCTTGATTTTGGCTCAGGTCCTGATCTCACAGTGGTGGGATTGAGCCCCGAGTGGGGCTCTGTGCTGACAGTGAGAAGCCTGCTTGGGATTCTCTCTCCCTCTCTCTCTGCCCCTCCCCTGCTCACACGCGTGCTCTCTCTCTCAAAATACATAAATTAAGATTTAAAATAAATAAATAAATAAATAAATTCCCGCAAATGATTCAAATATCTAGTTCAATTTTGCATTATTCATGTCCCACTCACCCATTTTAATGATCACTGATGCCAAGTCTTACCCAGTATTTCAGGAATTCTACATGGAAGTGGGTAAACTTCTAGTGAAAAAGTTGAAAATCAATCTCATCTGGAAGTGGACTTTCCTGGGTTTGAATCTCAGTGTTGCCCATTTTCAGCTATGTGACTTTGAACAGTTTACCCTCTGTATGCCTCAGTTTCTCCCTCTGTAAAAAAACGGGATGAATAACTATACCTATTACTAGGGTTGTTGTAAGGAGTACATAGGCTGATGTAGGAATATCTTCAGAATAATGCCTGTCACACAACAAAAGCCACACAAAATTTCTCTGAATTATTTATTTTGTAAGTAACACATGCAAAGCACCTTCAAAATAAACTTGTCAAAATAAGTGTTTTGAGAAGGAAAATTTTTTTAAAAAGCAGTTATAGAATGTTTCTTTTTTTTTTTTCATACTGGAAACTTTGCTTTAGAAGGCCCACTTTCTCCCAAAAATGTTATATCCTCTTTAAAAATATTGATTCAATAAAAATTAACTTCTTTCATTAAAATGTTTTAGAATTTTACTATATGGTTTTTAACATCAGCTAGTGGAATTCTAAAACCAGAGCTCAGAATCATTTTTCTATAGTCAAATTTGAGCTTCATAAACTGATAAGCCAACAATAAATTCAACCCTTATGTAAATCCTGGCAGAGGTCAGAAGAAGTGGACTTGAAATAAACATCTGCTGAATTTGATCTATGACAGATATTTAGCTGAAAGAATTTGTGTGAAATATGGTGAAAACATTTTAATAAGGTAGATACGTGGGAGGTTTAACTTGAGTAAATACATTTTGAGGTGTGAATGTATAAACATCATCCAAAGAACCACCAGCAATTTTATCACTACAACTTTGAAAGACAAGTAGTTAAGTTGAGTTTATCACCAGAGGACATTCACCAGAAAGAAACTAATTTTATCACTTGTACCCACAACTGCATGAGACAGCATTTCAGGGCTGGGTGGAGTTTTTTTAATAGCAGAACACAGCCACTCCAACACAATAGGGCTTAGATACATACTGTTTAAATTAGTTACCTAGGGTGTGGATGAGCAGGGGAATTTCCAAACTATCTGTTGTTAATTATCAGGCAAACAAAGAGAAGATTGTAACTTCAGATTTCTAAGCAAAGTCCACCTGTGGCTACTGAGTATGCAGAGCTTAGATGGTTTCAATTCTCAATAGATGTAAAAATTAACCAACTTAAGCAAACATTGATTGAATTTGATAAGCGGGGCATGGAGGGAGGAAATTCTAGAAAGTAGCCAGAATAACCACGTCTTCATGATTAATTAGACAAGAAAACTCAGATATAACTTCTGTATGTCTTGACTCTTCTACATCCCTATTTTCTCACTGTTCTTCCCTTCCATGTGGTAAATCCTCCTATTTATTGTAAGCCACACACATGGAAAAGAAAGAAAGAAAGAAAGAAAGAAAGAAAGAAAGAAAGAAAGAAAGAAAGAAAGAAAGAAAGAAAGAGAAAGGAAGAAAGAAAAGAAAGGAAGAAAGAAAGAAAAAAGAAAGAGAGAGAGGAAGGAAGGAAGGAAGGAAGGAAGAAGGAAGGAAGGAAGAAAAAATCTGCCAGAACATTCCTAAGAAATGATGCTACAACTGCTCTTTCTTTGATCAGTGAAAACACTGGTTTCTCTCTTCTTTAAGGGTTCATTACAGACAGGCAGTCAATCCAGAGGTGAGAGAATATTGCTTTCTTGGGCAAGTAATTTGCAAGAATTAGAAACATAGCACATCTTTGCATTTGTAATATCTACATTACTGGTTCCATTGTTAAGGTCTGTATTGAACTGAACAGCTATGGATACTGCATTTATAAATACTTTTAGAGAAGGATTCTATTTAACAGTATACTACTTTAATTATTTTAGTAAATTTGTATGTTTAAGTGTTCTGCCCTCATGAAAAATGATAAAGGGCTCTTGGAACCAGTAGGCTGAGTCTGGAAGCCTTGCCCCGACTGAAAATTCTGTTTTCACATGCACTCTGGGTAGCTTTGTTTCTCCTTGCTGCCTTCCCACACTGAGGCTTGGTCAGTCTCCATTATGAGCTCCACTTGATTTTTTTTACATGAGTTACCCACTTTTTATTTTACCTGCTTGGTTCCTGGAAACACTGCCATTGGCAACTCCAGATTAAATGGTTTCCCTTTCTGGCTTTAATATTCTATGAGTGGAATAAATTACATAGATTTAGATATAGAAAGAGTCATGGTAAGGTTTGGTTAACCTTGCCTTCTGGGTAGGCAGCTGATTTTGGACATGTTTGGATTGGAAACAGTGTCTAGGTTTAAGAAAAAGATCCGATTTAAATGCGTAACAGCCTACCAGGGGTTTCTGAACCAGTCTTGAGTTGTATGTGGGTATAGAGGTGGGGGAGGTTGTTAAAAATTTGGTATCAAATAGGGTATTGAATTCTGCAACTTACTCTGAAATGCATCAAAAACCAAAGGTGAATGGATGTGATAAAGCGAAGAATAGCAAAATAATAACAATTAAAGCATCTAGGTTAGGTATATTGATGTTCACTTTCAAGTTCAACTTTTGGATATGCTTATAATTTTTCATAATAAAAAGTAAGGGGGAAAGTTTAAGTGTCAGACAGACTTGACAAACAGAACTGGAAATTTTAACACAATACTTCACTCTACATACTTTTTGGCCAGTGCACTTTTGCATCCTCCATGTATCACTCTATATCAACACAAAACCCTTTTCCCTCTAGATGTAACTATCTTTATCATTTTCCTCTCTTGTAAATATGAGATGCATGATGATGAGAATTTAAAAAAAAATACAGGAGAACGTAGAGAAAGTAAAAATCCTACCATGTGATGAGAACCACTGTTACCATTTTAGGAAATATTTTTCTAGACATATAACTAGACAGAGTATGAGACATCTCATATCTGTACTTGAGAGAAAGCTCTCACTTTTCACTCCCTCCCCACTCTTCATCACCCTTGATTTGCCAGTGTTTTGCCTTCAGCATTTTTCTTGTCCGTGCCTTGAAATTCTCATCAAGCACCTTTGATATTCAAGTGTATCTTCTCTCCAATTATTTTGCATTCCACCATGCTGTCTTGCATACCTGAAGCCTCATATTTGCTACTGGATTCATAATTTCTTAAGAGTCTAATCTGATTAAGGCAAAACCATCCATCTCACTTAATAAGTAACTACACAGTTTAAAACCAAATTCTCACTCTTGATAGAAATGAGAATATCCAGGCCAATCTATATCTGTTTAGTTATGGAAAACACAGAGATTGTAACTGTAACACACAGAATTCTTAGTTTAGAAAACATAAGCCAACTTCAGCTCATGCAGTTTTCACTTGGATTTTGTCACTGCTATCTCCCATGGGTTCACAATGAGTTATTGGCAGTCTCTGAAGAGTAGGGAAGGTTCCAGGCTCTCCAGGCGGGCTTTGGCAATGTTCATGAACATTTTTATTTCATGGAAATAAAACTAGATTTTGGTTCTTTAAAAAGTAAAAAGAAGTATCCGTACTAATATTTGAGAGGTATCTTTAAAACATCTACTTCATGGAGTTTCCATAAGTTCACTTTCTTGCACTGCAAATTTTATAAGCAGTTTCCTAATTTTATAGAAATACCTTACTTGGTCCCATTGCAAACTCTTTTCATGGAATCTCAAAGAATATATTAGTAAACTAGATTATTTGGGTTATAAAAAGTCTTTAGGAATAGAAAAATGGATTGTTTCTATCTTTTATTATAGCACGGTCCTGAGCTACATCAAGGTTCAAATCACTTTTCATACTTTGCATTTGAGGAATAAGGAATATAATAACAATAGTTAACATTTAACTAGATGCTTCCTATATTCCAGACATTGTTGTTTTTAAAAATATCAATTTACTAAATTCTTAAAATTGTGAGAGATATATTGCTTTCACTCCATCTTACGAATCTGGAAACCAAAAGAGAGAGAGAGAGAGGTTAAGGAATTAGCAACCAGCAAGTTAAGTGGTAAAACTAAGATAGCTCTAGAGCCTATACCTAAACTATTCCATTTACCTGACTCTCTAGGGTCCAAAAAGAAAAAAGGCACTACACTGGTCTAGAGGTAGGGTGCAGTAGGAACCTACTGTTTCATAAATTTAGTGTGAGTCTACCTGTAACTCTCTATGTGACTCTTACTAGGTCAGTACCAGATTATTATTTAAGTGTGCTAAATTGATTCTATGTGCTTTTACCTTAAGAGATATCTTTGACCTTTAAAAAAAATCAGGGTGAATTGATGCTGCTTGATTTCTGCTTCCTTCAATTTTTTTGTGCACAACGAACTTTTTTTCTTTTTGCATGTGTCATTCCAAATGTATTAAAGGAAATTTGAAGGGGTGCCTGGGTGGCTCATTCAGTTAAGCATCTGATTTTGGCTCAGGTCATTGTCTTGTGGTTTGTGGGTTTGAGCCCTGCATCAAGCTCTGTGCTTGACAGCTCAGACCCTGGAACCTGCTTCAGATTCTGTGTCTCCCAATCTCTCTGCCTCTCCCCTGCACATACACACACTCTCTCTCTCTCAAAATAAACCATTAAAAAATTGTTCTTAGAATAAATAAATAAATACATAAAGGAAATTTGAAAAGAGAAACAATCCACAGTCACAGTGATTTCTCTTATATGACCATTAAGTCTTTATCTATAAGTATGTATTTGTCCTTAACTACCATAGCATTTTTTCACTCACGGTTTATTCATGAGCATTCTTCCACATTACCAAATGCTGTTCATTATCCTTTTAATGATTGTAACACATTCCATGCAGTTAAGGTATCATAATCTACTTAAATATTTTGGTTGCTGCCAGGATTTTTCCAATTAGAGAAACTGCAACAAATATTTTCATACATCTAACTGATAGTTGTTCTCTTACTTTGAATGATTTCCTTAAAGCCCTAAAGGTGATCGAGGAAATTAAGTTTTTTCTTTTCTTTTTTTTTTTTTTCTTTGCTTTAGAGAGAGAGCATGAATAGGGAAAAGGAGAGAGCGTGAGCAGGGAAGAGGGACAGAGAAAGAGGGAGAGAAAATCTTAATCAGGCTCTGCGTTCAGCACAGGGCCCCACACAGGGCTCAATTCCACAACCCTGGGATCATGACCTGAGCCAAAATCAAGAGTTGGGCACTCAACTAACTGAGCCATCCAAGCACTCCCAAGTTTTTTTCCTTTTCTTACTTTATGGATATATATGCTGACAGAATGGGATTTTTAATTTTTTCAGATTGATTATTTAATAAATAAAGCAATTTTAAGGAACCATTTTAAATAAATTTCCTTTACTGTTGAACACTTTCAGTTACACTAGGTTACTACTTGAATTTCCTCTCACATAGGATTTGTGGGGGCAGGGGGTCTTATCAATTGATATCAATTGATGTGCTATTCATACGTGTAAATTCTTAGTTTAGAATATATTAAATTTGGATCCCATTTATATAAATATTTTACACATTTTGTTTTCCATTGTATTTTATTGCTGTTTGTAGTTGCATGGCAGGCTTCCCACCTTTATATAAGTTGGTTTTCTCTGTTATAATTTCTTTAAAAACCAATACCGTTTTGGATAAATACTATAGTCTATCCTCTGCTGATTTTCCTTCTTAACTCTATGGTCCATTGGAAACTTACTCTGACTCATGGAAGGAAGTAAAGGTGAACTTAAAATAATATCTATTTAATATTTTCTTTCCCTGTTTTTTTTTTTTTATTTTTAGATTATCATGCATTATGGGTCTCTTCTGAGCCATCTATATTTCATTTTTCTATTATCATACATTCACAATTATTATTTAACAATATATTCTAATATCAAATAGGGTTAATCTCCCCATTCCTTCCATCCTGGGTCCTCTTTTTCACAATATTTATTGATGTCCTTACCCAAATAATTTTCCTAAGTAAAGTTTACAAATTTATTAAGTTCTTTAAAAATTCCAGTTATGATTCGAATTGCCATTCTTTCAGTATCAAAAAATAAAAACAGAAAGGACTAGTGTATAGTATCCAGCTTTCCTTTTTAGCATTTCTCTGTATAGAGTTCAGTCTATACAGTTCAGCCTACTGTCCCACTGTAGAGATTTCCCTGACTCCTCAAGTAACCTACATGTTCCCAGGATGGCTCTTCAGGTCAGGGCATAGTCTGGCCAAGGTGAAGAGAGCAGTTCATACAGAGAAAGAAGTCATCTCCCAGTAAAATTGTCTAACCTGGTAAGCCAATTGGTCACTGAGGATGAAAGCATTCCTTACTTTATTTTTGTTATTGCTGTGTTACTGTCATGTAATGTAATTTTTCCCTTAAAGTGGTTATAGAGGTAAAATGAACATGCCCAGAAACATGCGTTTTTCAGATTTCCATGCTTTGATTAAGCAATTCCTTTAGGAACAAATTCTAATTCTCTCAAGAATTACTCTTGAAAACGATGAGCAAATTTTTGTGAGTTTTTCCATGTGTTAGGACAAAATTTTAACCAGTGGATCACTCAAAGTTTGAGCCAGATATATTCATCTACTAGGCATGTAAAATATTTTCCTAATATAAATTTCTTCAAAGATGGCTATAAATCGTCATTTGAAACTCCTCCATTGAAAGGATGACTAATCCTTTTGACCATTAAGTTGTGAAATGGAACACTTCCAAATCACATGATTCTATCTTAAAGCTGTTACTACTTAGTTTCTTTATTAAGGTGGCTTCAGGATAAAATATTTTTATGTATCAAGAGTGGTCATTACGCATTTACTCTAGGTCCCTTGTCTTATGTCCACCATTTTTGTTTATTTTTGTTTGCAAGTACCCTAAAATCAGAACTCCATGTCATTTTATAAGGTTTGTCTAGCAACTTTCCAACCCCCACAGCATGAAATTCACCCAAGAGGTTTGCACAGAGATTACCTCAGTGGTGACCAGACAATATCTCACCTGCCCTTTCACTCCAGATAGAGTGATTGGTGGACCATGTCATTTACGAGGTGAGATCCAAGGACCCTAATCATCTGCTTGCTTTTAATTTTAACATTTAACACCGAAAGAAAACCCAAGAACATGAAAAGTCATAGCTATCGCCTCACATTCCACAAAAGGAAGCTTCAGACACTTTGGTGGTGATTATTTGTTCTGTTTTGTTTTAGAAAATCTATTCTGAGTAACATCCCAAAAATGCCTCCTAATTGCCAAACTCCATGGAATGTTTTTACTCTTCTCAATAACACTTGCAAGTCTTCCCTTGATTCTTGCCTGGCTCTCCTCCCTATGCCTGTAACAATTCCTTCTCAGTTCCCTTGGAACTCCGGCCTTTTGTTTGGAAATAAGTAAGGTACCATCTCTGCCTTCCTCTCACTCTGCCTGTCCCCCCTCTCAAGGCTTCAGCTGCTGTACCTCAGCTGGTGACTCACATGTCTGGCAGCTCAAATCCACCTGACCCAAACTGAAGTCATCATCCTTCTCCAGACTGTCTTCATATTCTCTAACCCAATAAGTGCCACCACCATCTCCCCAGTCACCCAATCCTTATACTTCTATGTCATTTTATATTTCTCCACTGCCGCCCACTCCCTGCCATCCAACTTAAAAGCACATATACATTTCCTTCTCTTTAACCATATTTAACAGGCTACAGTTAAAATTCAGGCCTTTATCCTCTATGACTGGACTATTACACTCTTGCAATTCACATTCCTTAAATTCATCATTACTCTGCTACTAGAATGATTTTTCTACAGCAGATATCTAATTATGCAACTTTCTTGCTTCAAACCCTTCAGATGGCTCCTAGTGGCCTGGCATAGGGGTTAGCAAACCATGGTCTGCAGGCCAAATCCAGCCCATTGGCAGTTTATACAAATAAAATGTCATCGTAACACAGCCACGCTTATTCACTCATATGTGTTGTCTAATGGTTGATGTCATGCTACAACAGCAAGTTGCGTAGTTTCGACAAAGACTATGTGATCCCAAAAGTCAAAAATATCTATGATGTGGCCCTCCACAGAAAACATTTGCTGATGCTTGGCCTAAAGGATATACAGTCTGAGCAATGCGGTGTGACGTGTAAGCCCTCCATTCTTTGAGTGCAGCCTCTACGTCCAGGCTTAGCCCTTGCCACACTCACACCCTTAAACCTCATACTCAAGCGGTTCTTGTCCGCTAGCAGTTTTCCAGCACGATCTGACAGAAATTCCAGTGATGATGGATCTGTTGTCTGACTGTGCTGTCTAGTGCAGTAGCCACTAGCCCTATGTGGCTACTGAGTGATGAAAATGTGGCTAGTCCAACTGCAAAACTGAGTTTTGAATTGTATTTAATTTTAATTAACATAAATTTAAACTTAAATAGCCACAAGTGAGCTACATCATTAGACAGTACAGTGCTAGACTATGTCACCAACGGTGTCTTTGTTTATTCTAGGGGAGTATTTGTTTGTTTTAAGTTTATTTATTTATTTTGAGAGAGAAGAGTGTGTGTGTGAGGAAGGGCCAGCGAGAGAGGGAGAGAGAAAATCCCAAGGAGGCTCTATCTACACTGTCATCACAGAGCCCAATGCAGGGCTTGATCTCAAGAATCAGATCATGATCTGAGATGAAATCAAGAGTCAAAGGCTTAACTGACTGAGCCACTCAGACGCTCCACTAAGGGAGTATTTTAAATATTTTAGAATACTGTGTCCATCTGGGAAACACTCTCATTTCAGCAGTTAACTTAAGGGTCACCCTTTCTGAGGAGGCTTTGCAAATTCCCATGTCCATGTCTCCCCCCTTCCCCCTGCAAAGAACTGGGTATTCTTCTTTCTGTGCTTTCACTGTGCCATCATATTACCAGGAAACTTCTGTTTTACCCCAACCAGGATACAGTCCCTGAAGGCAGATCTCTGTTCAGTTTGTTTCTGCTTTAAAATTCCTAATCCAGTGCCTGGTTTATGCCAGAAGCTTAATTAATATTGGTCAAATAGATTGATCAATGTCACATTCAGAGTTTTTTCAACATGTAAATCACTTGCCTTCATCTATAGTTCTTTGACAAATGAAGAACGACCACTCACACAAGTGCTAAGAAAGCCCAGTAGCCTGTCTCCCTCACCCTCCCTCCACTAGGTGTTGACATCTCTCTGGAAAAAATAACTGACTACAATCCCCTTGGCAACATGATTCTGTTCACACATTTTTAAAATTCACTTTAATAATAGCATTTTTGATACTTAGAGTCAAAAATGCCACATTCTTCTAAAAGCTGTAATGAGGCATCCATGACCGTTCTGCCAAACCTACACGTTTGACCTCTATGAAATTTGTTAATTCTGCTTTTCTGGAGAACACACTGCCTATTTGTGGCTTATGTAAAACCCTCAGCTACTGCAGCTAATTTTTTTTTTATTTAGCTGGAGCAACGTTTAATATTATGTATGCTAAAAACAATACAAAACTCTACAGTTTGAGTTTTCTACAGATATGAACCCAGTTGGTTAAATAGTGAATGTGGCACAAATAACAATCAAAAGTCTTTAAAAGGAGGAGCCAAAAAATATTGATGTCAGCTCTGAGAAAGTCTGAGCAATCTAGCCCAGTCAGGTGGGATTTCAAAGTCAGCAAGAATCTAAAACTACACATGTTTATAGGGTTCAGAGTATCAAAGCAAAGCTTCCATACACTTCCTTTTTGAAGTTCCAACTTAAATAATGACAATTTTAGTAGCTTTTATTTTGCCTGTGTAGAAATAAGAGCTCTAAGATAAATTACTGCAAAATGCTTTACACTTTCTCAAAACTGACATATTTTAAATAGTTGAGGTTTAAAATCAGATGATTTTGATCCTCTTCAAGTAGGTTTTTTATTGCTCTAGTATCTTATTTATACTCTAATACCTTACCCCTGGAGGATCAGAGAACATAGGGAAAGAAGGATAAGATAATGAATGATGAGGGCTCTATTATGTATCTGATTGTTTCTCTTTCATCTTCCTACCAAGCAGGTAGTGTTGGCCATACACAGTCCTGGGATCACCTGTCTGACAGGTTTGCACAATGGCTGTGAACAGTCTGCAGAGCTAGTAATCTGTGTGTGAGTCCAAGTCCTACCTTTTGCTCCCGGCCTCGTCCAAGGCAGGCTGCTTAACCCTCAGTGGCTTGATTTCTCCCTTTATAAAATGGCGGGCAATGATAGCCTCTACCTTGTAGATGCTGATGCATGTCAAATGAGCCAGTATTGCAGGAAAGCATTTCCACAGGAGACGTGTTCATGGAATGTTCACTGTTATTTGTGTTCTTTACAATGTTTCAAACCTCAGTGAAAATGCTTTTGAACCTTAGTTTAAAATCGAAAGGATTTGAATTCCTTCAAAATGGCTTTGAGGGGCTCAAAAATCTTATTTAAAAATAAGCAATAGCCTACTCTCTAACTATGCTTAGAAACATCTGGATTTCTCTGGGATACGGGAAATGGAAAGAACCAAATATCATCCGTGAATGTGAATCAGACCAAGGCTGGGAAAATGATTGCTTCTATGCAATGCTTTCACCTGACTCCTGACCCACCAGAGGGTGGTCAGAGTAGGGACCCCCTTAAATAGGAATAGTTGTCCTCTTGCTACATCTCAGCAACCCAAGAAGATTGCTTTGACTCCTTCTATTCTGTTGGACCAAGTTTCCAAAATCTTAGGAAAAAAAAAAAAAAAAAAAAACTACAGGAAGAAAAATACAGGAAAGCTCTCTGAAAAAATACAGGAAAACACACCCAGAGCTTACAAAAGGAAATATTGCCAGAACATCAAACTTTCAAGTGTTTATAAGTACCAACTTTTCTAAAAGCACAGTATGGTGCTGGCATATACTAGATGCTCAGCAAATGTTTGGGGAATGAAGTTTGCCAAAACTAACCGTGCATATATTTACTTCCCCATCTGCTATACTGAAAAATAGGGAAATATTACTGTTGACATATAAATAAAAAGGTCTGTACATACACTTCTGGGGTAAGAAATATCCAATATAAATGATATTTCATACAAGTTATATTTCTAGTCCTCTATTTGGAGAGATTTTTTTAAAATTTCTTTTAATGTTTATTTATTTTTGAGAGAGAGAGACAGCATGAGCAGGAGAGGGGCAGAGAGAGAGGGAGACACAGAATCTGAAGTAGGATCCAGGCTCTGAACTGTCAGCACAGAGTCCCATGCCAGGCTTGAACTCACCACGAGATCATGACCTGGCCTGAAGTCAGATGTTTAATCAGCTGAGCCACCCAGGCACCCCTGGAGAGTTTTGTTTTTTGTTTGTTTGTTTGTTTGTTTTAATCATAGTCCTTACCACTTGGGCTGCTAATCTGGAGACAAGAATCCAGTTTATTGAATTGTACCAAAACTATGATTTTCCTCCTTTTTATATCTAACAATCTTGGAAGAACTTTAAGGCAAATGGAATGCTGGTGTCTGTAAATACAAACTAAAGATTTTATCATGTGTCAAAAGATTTATCATTTTATCATGTGGAGATAAATTCTTCATACACATACCATATAATGATGGAAAATATCATCAGTTGTGCAGAGCCAAATAAAGATATATGAACTGGAAAATCTTTTAAACATTTCAAAAACTAGCATCTGGGACTATAATCCATTAGGTAAGAAAGTGACCCATTTTTGAAAGTCATCCTTTTGGGGAGTATTTAAATTTTAAGACTTACTTTGTGTGTGTGACATTGTCCTATATTAACACAATTCTATGAGGTAGGTCCTATCACCATAATTATTCCTACTTACAGATGAGAAAATTGAGGCACAGAGAAGTCACTTGCCCAAACTTTCACAGTTAACATTCAAACCCAGGCTATCTGGCTCCCAGAGCCAAGCTCTCAATTTCTCTGTTATTTGTCGTGAATGGGATGCTGCATTTTCCATTCTGTTCCTGGCCATGCCTTTGTCACAGGACTGGTAACATGAACATCTCTCCTTCCAGTTAATATAGACATAGGAGCATCTTTTTCATAGGTGAATGGCATTTCCTTTGTCTAGATACACGACGTGTTGTCTTGCCTGTACCCTACCTGTGGACTTTGAACTTTTACTTTTCCACTATGAACGTCACTTTCTACTCTCATAACTGTTACTTGTGTGACATAAGAGAGGAGCCATGTGAAAGAGTGTGTGGACTGTATAACTTGGATCTCTCGTGGAAGGAAAGGACATTTTCATTTCCCCCACAAATGAGTTGTGTGATAGGAACTCAGAGAGCTTAAGATATCGTTATGGAAAAATCAGCTGATCTTGCCAAACCTACTGTTATGAATTGACAGGCAATAGCCCCAAGCTAAATTATAATCACATAATTCTCTTTACTAGATAATATATATCCACCACATTTGCTGGCTATCACACAAGGGAAAAAATAGCTCTTTTACTCGGGCTTAAAAAATATGCAATTTCACAGTTTAGTAGACAGAGTGATGAGCTCGAGCTGTGAGGTCACAGCCTCTCTTCATCACAGGAGTGGCTTTCCATCTGCCTCTAAACTTCACCCCTATTTTGGAGTTTTCTCATTTTTATTCCCTGGATCACTCATCCACCACAAACAGAGGCACATTGCTTTACTTTTTCTGTCTGTATTAGACATGGACAAAACAGAACAGAAGGAGAAAAAAAAAAAAAAAACCTCATTCTTTCTTTCTGTGGCACAGTAGAGTTGTTGTGAAATTTCTTTTTTAAAAAATGTTTTATTAATTTATTCTGAGAGAGAGGGAGAGAGAGAATCCCAAGCACACCCCATGCCATCAGTGCAGAGCCTGATGATGCAGGGCTCAAACCCACAAACTGTGAGATCATGACCTGAGCTGAAATCAAGAGTTGGATGCTGAACCAATGGAGCCACCCAGGCGCCCCTGCTGTGAAATTGCTAAAACAAAACAAACAAAAATCCACCATAGAACTAAACAAAACACCCACCTCCAAGTCTTACAACATAGTCTTCTTTGGAGAAGGACCACTAGTAGCTCATAAGTCTGCTTGCCAAGCTGTACAAAAGCCTATTCGTCCTCATCCCGCCTGCACATCCTGATCCAAAAGCCTCTTCTCTCACCTGTCCCTCGGAGGAACTCCCTTCCCTGCCCTCCTGCGCCAAGGGCCTGTAGGGATGCGCCAGACAGCAGAGAATTCTCTCCTAGAACCCATTCCGAATAACCAATGTAACCAACCATCATCTTATTCTTGCTTCTCTCTCAGAGAACCCTGAGAACTTATGTTCTCCATCCCCTCTACCTCAGTCTCCCAAAAACGCACTCGTCCACAAAAACGTGGATAAATATTTATTAACTACCTGATTAATTCAGAGATTTATGGGGGTTGCGACCATATATTTCATTTTGAGTTGGGAAAATATCACCATACAGCTTAGAAGAGCCTCCCCATTCATGCATACACGTACACTTTTTTTTTAATTGTGGTAGAACAGCACATGACTTATAATTAATTGTGGATTCTAGCATTTGACAGCTTTAAGAGAATTGTTGAAATAGATTGAAAAAAAAAACTGGGAGGCAACCTAAGAGAGTTGGGATTATTTCAACTGGAGAAAAAGATAAAGTAAGTTTATCGTTTCTGGAATATGAAACAATGTACAAGGAGTTCTGAAGTTTCTCAGAAGTATACCCTCAGGATGACAGAGCAACTTGTGGGGAATATGACCAACAGGGAACCTAATGAAAATCCCTGATCTGAGAAAACTTCCTTTTGGGCTTTACTATCTGTTTATAAGAGTGCTGCACTTTAAATAACAAATTCCCTGACCAAATGGTTGTAAGCAGGTGCCCTCCGGCAAAAAAGGAGAGCTTAAACTGAAGCAGGATGAATTCAGATGAGCCAAAATAAATGAGGCTCCTTTCCATTGCACCTGCTTATCCAATAAGATAGATTTCTCACGGGGAAGTGGTCTGTATCATATGCCACATTGTAAATGGCATCCCCTCTGGTTGTGCAGCAGGGCACAATCAACTTAGCTAGACTTGCTCCTTTGCCTACACAGAGCCACCTTAGAAATGAGGAGAGGGGCATCTGGGTGGCTCAGTCAGTTGAGCACCTGACGCTTGATTCGGCTCAGGTCATGATCTCACAGTTCATGGGTTTGAGCCCCGCGTCAGACTCTGTGCTAATAGCACAGAGCCTGCTTGGGATTCTCTCTCCATGTCTATTTCTCTCTCCCTCTCTCCATTCATGCACTCTCTGTCTCTCTTTAAAAAAAAAAATGAGAAAAAAGGAAATAGCATGGAATGCCACCCCAACTCCCAACCTTCACCTCATTTCCCTCTGTTTTCACTACCTCTCCAACGCTTTAGTTTTTTGTTTGTTTGTTTTTTAATTTACATCCAAGTTAGTTAGCATATAGTGCAACAATGATTTCAGGAGTAGATTCCTTAGTGTCCCTTACCCATTTAGCCCATCCCCCCTCCCACAACCCTTCCCGCGACCCTCAGTTTGTTCTCCATATTTAAGAGTCTCTTCTGTTTTGTCCTCCTCCCTGTTTTTATGTTATTGTTGCTCCCCTTCCCTTATGTTCATCTGTTTTGTCTCTTAAAAGTCCTCATATGAGTGAAGTCATATGATACTTGTCTTTCTCTGACTAATTTCACTTAGCATAATACCCTCCAGTTCCATCCACATAGTTGCAGATGGCAAGAGTTTGTTCTTTTTGATTGCTGAGTAATACTCCACTGTGTATATATACCACATCTTCTTTATCCATTTGTCCAGCAATGGCCATTTGGGCTCTTTCCATACTTTGGCTATTGTTGCTGGTGCTCCACCACTTTAGTTTTTGAGAAGCAAGAAAAAGGGGAAGTAGAAGAGAAGGAGATGGGAATAAACAGGAAGGTGAGGGAATAAGCTGACCTGAGGATAAGTCCCAATCCAGGGAGGGGAACAGGAGCTTATGTCCCTTTCTACCTTGCCCATCTCCCAGACCCCAAAGTCCAGGAGGCCCTGAGGTGGTGACACTTTCTTTTGAATGATCCGCTTATACCCCGGACTGCATAAGCACCTGGGGCTGATGGACCAGGCACTAGGGCGCTCTCACACACAGCAGAAATATTCAGCAACCTCACACACAGCACAGTGGTTTTCAGGTGTTAGAAGGGGAAGTGGTTTGAAAGCTCAGCTGTTGGAGGCCAGAGGTAAATAAAACAAAGCCCCACCCTGACACACTCGGCTTTTCGATGGGTTTATTAAGCCTACATGTTACTTACTTTTTGTTTGTTATTTTGCATCAGCCCTAGACACGATTTCTGCTGAGTTGCTGGGACTATTGTAAAAATTACATACCAATACTTAGAGGGCTAGCTTGAGGCTTCCTTTTTCTCTCTCCTGATAGTTCCATTTTTGACTACAGAGGCTTCGTTGTTCTCCTTGAGCTTTCTCCTCACACAATGGCTGCTCTTTATTGCCCCTTCTGCAGTAGACAGGTGGTTTGGCCACCACAAGTATTGCAAACAAATTGATCCTAGCTTAATTAGATATTTGGAACTTTGCCAAGTTACAAGCAAATTCTTCAGAAGGGACCTGAAGAAAAGAATGAAAAATTCACCTAACAAAGGGTAAAGCATTCCCTTATTTCTTCTCAGGCTTCCTTGAAACATATTCCCACAGTTACTCTTACCTATAACATATGGTCCAGTGGCACCAAGTACCTTTGCATCGCTAGGTACACTTGTTGATTTTTATCTTCTTGGTTTAGAGTAAACAACTCATTCTGAATCTTTTTTTCTTAAGTTTATTTATTTATTTTGAGAGAGGAGGGGGAGAGAGAGAGAGAGAGCGAGTATGCAAGAGCTGGAGAGGGGCAGAGAGGGGGGAGAGAGAGAATCCCAAGCAGGCTCCATGCTGTCAGTGTAGAACCTGATGTGGGGTTCGAACTCGCCTCATGAACCACATGATAATAACCTGAGCTGAAATCAATAATTGGATGTTTAACTGACTGAGCCACCCAGGCGCCCCTAACTTGATTATATCAGCCAAGGTATTAGCCTTTTCTCCGATGTTTGTATGATTTGTAAATATCACAATGCTTCTCTATCTCTAAGATGAAGATGAAATGAAAATAGTTAATAGAATAGACCTAGAGACAAAGGAAATATAGACAAGTTGATGGCAAAGCATTAGTCCACAGCCTATGGGTGTTGTTTCAGCCTGATGCAGTTGACTGTATTCCATTATAAATGCACGCAATACCATCTCTAAGAAACCTCTCATCTTTGTTCTAATCCTATCTTTCCAAGCACCTGTTTACTTGAATATTCCATATCACAGGAATAGGAATATCCACAATTCCAATGGTATCCACAATACCATTTCTATCAGAACCATCCACGTTGTTTTGAAGAATAAAAGTATTATAGTCATTTGAACTCTTGATTCACTTCTGTCCTTATATCTACTCTGGTACTGAGCACTTGAGTTCAGTGATATCAGAATTTTTCATGTCACATCCCGCACAGGCAAGGATAATATTAGATGCATTGAATAAACCAAAAAAAAAAAGTTGCTTGTGTCTGGAAGTAATTGCCCAGCGAGGCGTAGGGTGATCCCCACTGCCCCCAAGTCATTCATGATCAGTATCTCAACTCACTTATAACATCTGGGCACACAGTCTGGGAAGCTCAAGTGTAACGCATTCTTTCTTTAAAATGTCTCTTATATTTGTCCTTTTATTTCCATTTCCACGGCTACCATTTCACTCAAGTTCACTATCTCATACTTGAATTATTATAATATCCTCCTAACTGTTTTCCTTGCCTTTCTTCAAATTATCTTTGGTGGTGCCACTTAGTACTTTTGGCATGAGCCTACAATTGTTTCTCATTACCAATGAGTCAAACCCAAATTCTTTTGTCAGGATTTCAAAGAAAAGAAATTCTGTGGGCCAATCCTACCCATTAAACTTATTCCCTACTATTTCCCCCAACAACCTCTATTCAAGTTAAATTAACTTATTCATTGACTATCACCAACATTGTCACACTTCTTATATTTGCTCTGCTTCCAGAAGATCCTGGTGGTCGTAATTAATAGTTGTAACCACTTGAGTAGCCTTGTAGTCTTTAGTATGTGACTATGTGTTAGGTACTGCACCAGCCTTCATAGCAACCTTATTCCAATTTTATAGATAAGAAAGTTGAAACTCACGTTAAGTAATTTGGCCAAGGAGAAAAATTGATTAAGTGGTAGAGAGCTAAAACTTTAAATCTCAGTCTGACTTCCAATGTGAGTTTGGCTTCCTCTGAACTCACAACATGTCTTTACAAACCTCTAATTTGACAATTAATAATTTGTTATCATATGATAATCCTCTGATTATTCTTTTTCGTTCTCTGATTCTTGCATTGATACATAGCTGTCTGCATTTTTATCTTTATTTGTCCAACTGGGCTGAGAATCTTTGACTGTAAAACTTGTATCCCCCATAATTCTCAGGTATTGCTTGTCTCTATGGACATGACATTTCAATTTCTCAATTTCTGAATTTTTGCCAAAGCATTATACTTCCTCCTGAAGAGATTGGGTTGACACTAATGACCTTTACTTTCTGTATTTGCTTTCATTCTTTTGCCAAAGTTATTTAATACCTTAATTTTTCAATTTCCAGCTTGTTATAATATCAAAAAGCCCCAGTGTCTTCTTTAGTCTATGAAAGTCCAGAATGTCCAGTAGATTTTCCAAGACATATTTTGTCTTTAAATTATATATTTAATCGCATATTCTAATGTTTGTTTTTAAATCCATTCTTAACTTCAGAGCTAAGTAAGTAGTATAATGGTCTCATTAACCCAGATTTGAGCCTTAGTAGCAATATGAATAATATTATTTAATATAAAAGTATCATTTAAAATCCTGCATGCTTAGAATTTATGTGTCTGAGAGGTTTAGAAACAAAGGTTTCTTGATTGGTCTGATCCTCTGAAACTGTGCTGTCCAATACCGTGCCTACTAGCCTCATGTGGCTATTTAAATTTTAATTAATTAAAATTAAATACAATTTAAAATTCAGTTTTTCAGTTGCATTAACCACATTTCAAGTGTCCAATAACAGAAGATGGTTAATGACTACCGTATTAAACAACACAGATAAAGAATATTTCTACATCACAAAAAATCCTATTGGACAGTACTTCTCTAGAAACTTATCAACAGTTCTGTTGAGAAATATATATTTGATGTCATTGATAGCAGCTGATAATACATTAACTATAGGTTTCTGCAATAAGTAGCTGTCATACATTAGGGGTTCATCCATCTTTTTTCTTTATAATGTTTATTCATTTTTGAGAGATGGAGAGAGACAGAGCATGACTCAGGGAAGGTCAGAGAGAGAGGGAGACACAGAATCTGAAGCAGGCTCCAGGCTCTGAGCTGTCAGCACAGAGCCCGATGCGGGACTTGAACCCACGGACCGTGAGATCACTACCTGAGGCAAAGTTGGACACTCAACCGACTGAGCCACCGAGGCGCCCCAGTGTTCATCCATCTTTTAAGCACTCAGCATAACACCTTGTGCCTAATAAGTGCTCAAAAATGTTTAACATGTGTTTGTAGACTAAAGATGGCTCTTTACTCAGTTACCTGGTATCATAGTATATATTTGTTTTAAAAGTAAAGATTTAAGCAGCAGAAAGAAACAAACTATTCTATAAGGAAGTAGTCTACATTTCATTTATTCTGCCAAAATGCTCAGTGTAAATCTGTGGCAAATCGTTGACAGCCCTCTGCCCTGCTTGGACAGCTGTGGATGACGTCTGCATCAAATCAGCCAAGAGTTATTTATTTTCGAAATGTGCACTGACCTGCTTCTAAGCCCAAAGGGTAAAAATGTCACCTTTGTTCATTTCTCAAGAAAAATATTTTTAAGATCTGTGCTGACTGTGAAAGGAAAAGCTGCTCCTTGGGGTGTTATCCATAATTCCCTCCTCATTTCAGACTTTCTGGCAGTCATCATTTCTGCCCCATTCGTAGCTGTGATATGAACAGAAAGCAATTCCATTGCCACACAAGCCACATTGGTCTCTCTTCTTCCAAGGAATTTAAATTGATTGTTGAGTTTTTGTTTATGTACTGTGTGATTTTATAATTATCTTAGTATTTCAAGGACTGTGAGCTTCTTGACACAATAGAACTGTTTGATTCAGTCTTACAGTTCTATTACCTAGGACATGGCCCCATAAAAGACAATCAATAAATACTTTTACATATATAAATTAATGAAGATTAACAAATGTGTAACCTTGACTGGAATTGAGTGGTTTTTGTTTTTTGGTTTTGTTTTGTTTTGTTTCATTGTTTTTTGTTTTGTTTTGTTTTTTGTTTTTTGTGGGTTTTTTGGGAGAGAGACAGAGACAGAGAGCATGCATGTAAGAGAGGCAGAGAGAGAGGGAGGGAGAGAGAATCTTAGGCAGACTCCACGCCCAGCACAGAACGCAACTCCAGGCTTGCTGGATCTTGTGACTGTGAGATCATGACCTGAGCCAAAATCAAGAGTCAGACACTTAACCGACCAAGTCACCAGGAGCTTCCAGAATTGTCTTTTAAGTATCAATAATATTTTACTAATTACAATTAAAAACAAAACAATTTTAATGAGTGACCTTTTCTCAGATTCCTCATAAGTCCATGTAAAATAAGACTGATATATGTAATGTTGGAGTCATTATTAGGGAACTAGGTAGAAAATTCTGTTAGGGTACCTAGAAAGAAGACTGGATACCATCAAACATTTGGAGTCCACAGTTAGTTTATTTGAAGAATCATCACAAATAACAGGAAAGCCCAAGTTCCCTGGAAACAAATCTGGCACATATAATCTAGAGAAGGGCTAGAGCAGCGGTTCTCAATGTGGTCTGAGGAGCCTCAGGGATCACCAAATCCTTTCCAGGGCATCCACAAGGTCAAAACTACCTACATAATAATACTAACATGTTATTTGCCCTTTTCATTCTCATTCTTTCATGATCATTCGGTGGAATTTTCCAGAGGCTACCTAATTATGTGGAAAAGCTTTTAAGATATTCTTCCCTTTTCCAACTACATATCTGTGTGAGACCATATCTTCATATAATTCAACCAAAACAATATGTCACAACAGACTGAATGGAGACCAAACATGAGCATACAGCTGTTTTCTATTACACCATACATTAAAGACGTTTGCAAAAATGTAAAACAGTGCTGTGCCTCTCCCTAAACTTTTTGTTTTGGAAACCAAACTTTTCATAAAAGTGTTATTCACGTTAATATGTAACGACTTATTACTGTTATTTTAAATGAGTCACTCAATAAACAAACATTGTCTCAGTTATTACCCACAATAACAGAAGCTCCTTGAGGTTGTCTGATAATTTTTAAGCATGCAAAGCGGTCTTGAAACCAAAGAGTTTGAGAACTACTGCTCTAGACTATGGTGAGTACAGATAGAAGATAAATGGGCTCCCAGACAATGATTAACTCAAGAAGAGAAAGATCAAATAGAACACTCTTTCTAAGTTGGCCAGACTCTACTAAAGATGCTGACCATGGTTCCTCATCCAATCAACTAAATTACCCACAGCTTTTTGGAGGCTACATCTAAGTCTTCCTTTACTCTCTTCTCATAAACCAAACCATTCATTTGCCCAGCCAAGTATTAGCTAGCTCTTACCAGTTGCATACAAATTGTTTTCTCTCATACAATATGTACTCTAAAATGCCGCGTTTACAACGGTTTCAAACGAGGACTCAATTTTACGTTACAGAGATGGTTGGGGCTGCCAGCAGCTGGGGCTGAGGTTGGATATGTGGTAGTGGCACACAGATACCATTTCTGAGACCTGATGCACATCATCCATGGGCTATTGCAAAGAGAATGGGTAGACCAGTGTCCAAAACAGTCCCAACTCATTTTCCCAGTAGCTTATTTGTTTAGTGTCATATGATTTACATTTTTAGATAACATGGGCTAATATCAGGAAAGTTTATATTAAATTGGTCCCTTTTGTAAAATACTTCAATGTCCAATTTTTTTAAAATCTGACTTAACTAAAGGGCATTGGCATGCCTGTGTGTGTGTGTGTGTGTGTGTGTGTGTATGTGTGTGTGTGTGTGTGCATGCATGTATGTATGATCTCAAGTATCTTTCAATCTCCTTCTTTCAACCACTCTTATCTTTGGCTCAGAGGAAGGTCATCATTTCTGACTGATGTACACTGATCCATTCACCAGGAGATCAGAGCAAGGCCAGTTTGAGAACATACTTCTCTGTGTCTCAGTAGCTTCTCTCTATCTTGCATCCTGCTTAAAATCACTTTTCAAGTCCTATCACCTGTGTAACAATCTATTATTGCTTGAGTGACCCAATCTTACCTAGAGGCCATCTCAAAGGCATCCCACACCAGGCTGATGGCAATGTGGTCTAGTGACTGAACCCAGCTGGACAGAGTACAGCTGGGAATTGCTGATTCTGTGAGAACTTAGACTTTCCTGTCTCAGTTCCTGGCTCTGTGAAAGAGAAATATTTGGCTGTACCTCTGTTTACCTCCCAGCCATGTAAGAAGAATTTTGAGAATTATGTAGCCTTTGAGCAACTCCGGATTAGCACTTCATCCAATCCAAACAATCCTTCTCCCAGTATTTACACTGTTTTCTACCCATGCCTCAAGTGGCATTTCTGAATCATTCTAATGCATGGTAATTTCTCACATCTGGCCTGCTTATTTTGCATTTGAAATATACTGCCCTATAATAGTATTGTTCTATGAATTTTCCAGAAATACATCATCTGTCTTCCAAACAGCCTTGAGTTTCTTGAGGGCAGAGGTTCTGTCTTATTCATCTTTGACCACAGCACCAGACAGAATGCTTTGTAGCCTGAAAGTTACTCAGATACAAAAGACTGACCCAACATTTATTCCATACCTGCCATGTGCCAGGCACTGTGCCAGGTGGTTTTGCATATATTGTGTAATTTAATCCTTGAATTGGATGAAAGGACTTGTCCAAGGTAACACGGCAATCTGAGAGCGACGATGGTTGGGGCTGGCAGCTGAAGCTTTTGGCTCTGAGCGGAGCAATATTTTTTCTGTTTCATCACACTGCCTCCCCCAGTACATAAGTCTTAATAGCTCTTCTCATCTTTTCTTTCTTCCTCCTCTTCCTAATCAATATCAATCAATATCAGAATATAAAACTTGAATATATTTTCCTTTTAAGACGGAAAGATATTTGTACAAGATTATGCTCTATTCTTATTATGGCTTGCCTGAGGCCATCAGTCATTCTACTCTCTCACTAATACTATAGCCTAATAATTTTTCAATGGTGGGATGCTGGAGCACCTGAGTGGCTCAGTCGGTTAAGCATCTAACTCTTAATTTTGACTCAGGTCATGATCTTGCTGTCGTGGGATCGAACCTCATGTTGGGCTCTGCACTGGGTGTGAAGCCTACTAGGTCTCTCTCTCTCTCTCTCTCTCTCTCTGCCCCTTTCCCTCTCACTCTAAATAAATAAATCAGTCAGTCAGTCAGTCAGCAAGCAAGCAAGCAAGTAAGGCAATTCCAAGTATATACATCAGAGGGCTGTGTAGGGGAAACAAGAGGTTCTCACATACCCATCCCCTCCTCTACTAGAGTGGTTTTAACTTATATCTATTTTAACACAAATTTCATTTGGAAGAAAGTCTTGTACAACTTTTAAAAATCTTGAAATCTTCTAAAACCCAATCTCAGGCCTTGGGTGCTGTGTTGCTATAGGCAACACTCTCAGCAAAGAGGTAAGATCCGGCCTAACCATTACTAGATATCCTATGCTATACAGGTCAGAATTTGGAGAAGACCAAACATTCATCTGGCGGGACTATCCCAGTCATGCAACTATGGAGGGCAAACTCACTTCACCAAATTTATGCCTTAAGGAATGCTACCAAATTGTACATGCACTAAAACATTTCCTCTATTGGTCTGCTATAGCAATATCTGAATCCCTACCCACAAGGCCTGAGATTCTAGTAATTATAAACTCTAGAGGAAACACTATACAGAAGAAAACAAAAACAAAAAACAGTGTATTTATGGATCCAAAGACTGGGAATCAAATCCTGCCTTAGCTGTTAATTTCTCTGTCTGTCCATCACTGAAATGGAGATGACAATCCATGCTTCACATATTTAGTATGTTTTCAGCAAATTTTCTCTGGATAGATAGATAGACATTTGAATGGATAGGCAGACAGGTGGATGGACAATTGGATAGCCATTGAGCATATGTAAAATTTTCTGACATATAACTATATCACTTACAGTATAATCAAAAGGCCAGATTTCATATCTTAAAGCAACACAAATCTATTCTCTTATAGTTTCATAAGTCAGAAGCCTAAAACAGATCTCACTGAGTCAAAATCAAGGTTCAAGCTGTGTGTGTTCCTTCTGGAAGTCTCACGGAGAATTCATTTCCTTGCTTCTTCCAGCTTCTAGAGGCTGCCTGTATTCCTTGGCTTATGGCTTCCTTCTATCATCAAAGAAAATAATAGTTGGTGCAGCCTTTCTCAAGCTGCATCACTCTGGTATTGACATTCCTGCCTCCCTCTTCTCTGCATAAGACTCTTATAGTATGTTGGGCCAACCAAGATAATCCAAAATAGTCTCCTTATCTCAAGATCCTTGACTTAATTGTTTACCTGCAAATTCCCCTTTGCCATATAAGGTAGCATATTAATCATCTAGGGTTAAGAGGTGGACATCTTTGGGGGACCATTATTTTGCCTACCACACTATGAGATGGTTTAGGTTATATTGGGAGTAGTGTAAGGTGACTCAGAGATTCTTGTTCTTGATTGACCATTAGAATCATTTAGGAACTTTAAAGAAAACAAATGCCCAGGCACTCACCCAAATACTGTGATTTAACTGGACCACATAGACCTGGCCATCAGCATTTCCTAAAAGTACCCCAGATTATCTATTGTGAAGGCATGTTTGAAAACCACTGGGTGGGGGCGCTTGGGTGGCTCAGTCGGTTAAGCGCTCCACTTCAGTTCAGGTCATGATCTTGCTACTCAAGGGTTCGAGCCCTGCCTGGGGCTCTATGCTGACAGCTCAGAGCCTGGAGCCTGATTTGGATTCTGTGTCTTCCTCTGTCTCTGCCCCTCCCCTGCTCGCACGCTGGTTCTCTCTCTCTCTCTCTCTCTCTCTCTCTCAAAAATAAACATTTAAAAAAATTTAAAAAAAGGAAGAAAAGAAAGCCACTGTGTGTATTTAAGAAAGTGGATGTGGACTTTCACACAAACTTAAGTTTAAGAGCCTTTTCAGCCCCTTAGTTTACTCACTTTACCTTTCTAAACCAGAGTACACTTATCTATAAAATGGGCATAATAATTATATAAGGACTAAATTAGTTAATATATATAAAATTCTGGATGCTTGCCTGGCATATGTTAATCACCCAATAAAAGGTAGCTGTAATTATGAATTTTATAGTATGGGTCAAATTATATCCCTAAGTTATGGCAAAAGTAAATATCAAAAGTGATTCTCCAGGGATATACCCCAAACTCACCCCTCTTAATCAGACTCAAAGGAGCTTAGAGCTCTAACTCATTCTGCTTAGATCATCTGCAAACTGACACAGCTCAGGAGAGTTGTTAGTTGTTCATTTGGTTCTGGCAAAGGCTGATTTCTCCTCGGATTTTTCTCCTTTCATAGCTACTCCCTTCGCACAACACAGACTAGGTCTGTGGGACAAATCAGATTAGCATCATGTGCAGACAACCAATTGTCTCCACTTGTCAATTTAAGGAATGATATATGCCCTGAGTCCTAACCTAGGACAGTCCTTAGTCCTACTGGTGCATTATGTCTTTCCTTTAGTAAGAAGGTATCAGCCCCTGTCCTCTAAAAGACCCAGTTCACATTCTAGAATCCCCAGCCCAGCCTCAGCACAGCCCATGACATGGGACATTCGATCAGAACTGACCCCAGTCCATGTGCAGCAGCCATACCCTGTCCCATGGAGAAATGAGATGCTTTGCATGATGCCACCACAAAGGAAAGCCCCTACACTATCCCATTTTATTTTCATGCATTGCTGAGATTAGAATGCACAAAAAGAACCATTCTAATTTTATAGTGAGGAAAGGCTATATTTAACTAAATCCCAGAGAAGTCATCAATTGTAGTACTGAGTGTTTTTAAATTTTATTAGCTTCCAAAATTAAAAAAAAAAAAAAGATTACGTCATAAGTGAGGGATCTTGCTTTATTAACTTCTGGAGTCAAAAGAAAAGAGAGAAAAAGTGAAGGGAAATTATATCATATATAAGAAAGACCTCATACATTTTTTGTCTTGTATTTTCCTTTGCTAGCCTCTGTTTTTTAGCTTCTAGGGAATAAAGGGGAAATACCACATCAAAAAATATTGACTCTGGTGATTTAAAATTAAAATTTGTGGTTCTTAGTATTAAGGAAAACCGGAGCCTCATGATTCTATTTCCTCTTCCTTCAGTTCTTGAAAGAGGCTGGCAGCACATTGCTGTAAGTGACAGTATTTCCAAAGTTGGCCTGTCAGTGGTGTAGAGCACTTTTGGAAATCTTTCTATCCCTCGTGAGGCAGAAGCCACGTTTTGCTTTGTCATTTTGGAGAATTTTTTTAAATACAAAAAAACAATAGTAAGCAGCACAAAGAAATGTATAACACCAATGGGTCCAGCCACCAAGAAGTCTCATCTTTGTTTGAAGTCTTTTCCAATCTGAAATGAATAAACAGTAGGATTAAGTTGCAGTCAGTCATCATTCCCCCCCAGTTCCGTTTCCCACTGTTGCTTCCCCAAGACAGTCTCTATTGTGATCTCACTGTGACTCTTTTGAGGTTGCTTTTTTGTCTACTAGCAAAGGTCAGTTCTCGTCCTGACTTGTGCGACCAGGACCCCAAGCCCCAGAAGCTGGAGACAATGACTGCTCCAGTTAAGAGTCACCCCCGGCTGTTGACTGGATCTTTCACTTCATACAGATCTGGTTACTGACGCCGGAAGAGATGCCCTAGGTTTTGTGTGTGTGCCAAGGACAGACATGGCCTACACAGCCAGTTCAAGCCTTCTGTTTTCTGGTTCGCATGTGGGCTTCTCAAGGTGAAAGGCCTTCCCCAGCAAAAGGCATTTTAGGTCAGTCTTACTGAATTCAAGAGAAACAACCCAATGAAGAGAATCCAGCAGAATTTCAAGGGCTCTTGGGTTGCAAGTCAAATGCTTCCTGGGGCCAGACAGATGATTTCAATGAGCCAAATAGTTACAGCAAAACATGGAGGCCCGGTGAAGTTCCAGCGAATTGTTGCACTGAGAAACCAGACTTTTCAAGGAAAGTCACAAATCTGAATGTTTACATGAAATCACTCTAGTTTTTACATTCCCCATTTTTTAAATATATTTAAAGCCTTAAATCTACAATAAAGCTTAAGCAATAGTGCAGCAAACAACCATATTCCCTTCAGCTAGATTCACCCAAAGGTTAACACTTTGCCACATTATACGTATATGTAGAATGATTTTCTGAACCATTTGAAAGTAAGCTGTGCAAATTATGACAATCATTCCTGAAAATTTAAGCATGCATCACCTTAATAACAAGGGCAGTCTCCATTTTAATGATAATACCATTATCACACCTAAGAAAAGTAAAAATTTCTTTATCACTTAATTGCCCACTTTAAAATTTCTCCAGTTGTCCCAACATTATTCTATAATTTTGTTTTGTTCAAACCAGGATCCAATCAAGCTGTACATACTGCATTTTATTATATCCCTTTGGCATCTTTTAATCTAGAAGAGTTCCCCTACCTTTTTATGTTTTTCAAAACTATTTTTAATTGTTGCTAATGAATATGAGTTATATGAATTTGCGTATGTGTGTGTATGCATCCTGGTACACACAGGCCACAAAAGCAGGTCCACACTCCAGATTCATGCTGGGAGGCCTATCTCTGCACCCAGGTATGGTCCATCCAAAGTCCCACTTCCAAAAGCATATATATATATATATATATATATATATATATATATATATATAGTCTTTATTAGTGCATTTACCTATTAGGCATGGAAAGATGAGAAAGAGAATTCTTTCTTTCATTGCCATTTGTTGAAGGCTTTAGCACTGACTAGTGTTAAGAATGAATTAGATGAGAATCACTTGGGAGAGGAAGTGGCTACAAATGAGATTGTGGGGCTCTACCCTAAACCTACCAAATCTGAAATCACTCTTTTCTTTTAATGTTTATTTTATTTATTTTTGAGAGAGAGAGAGAGAGGGAGACACAGAATCCGAAGCAGCTCCGGACTCTGAGCTGTCAGCACAGAGCCCAATGCAGGCTTGAACCCACAGACTGTGAAATCATGACCTGAGTGAAGTCGGACGCTTAACTGACTGAACCACTTCAGCACCCCACACTTTTGTTTAAGTTTATTTATTTATTGAGAGAGAGAGAGAGAGAGAGAGAGAGACCACAAGCGGGGAAAGGGCAGAGACAGAAGGAGAGACAGAATCCCAAGCAGGCTCCACACCGCCAGCACAGAGCCTGATGCAAGGCTCGAACGCATGAACTCAGATCATGACCTGAGCCGAAACCAAAAGTAGGATGCTTAGCCAACTGAGCTACCCAGGCACCCCAGGAATCACACTTTTAAAAGTACCTTCGCTTATTCTTCAGAACACTAAACTTTGAGGACTACTATTCTAAAGACACAGAGATAAATTAAGAATTGGGCCCTCCCGCCAGCAAGTTCAAGTGGACCAAGACATAAAACCATGAGTACTCTGATGCCATGTGTACTCTGAATGTCTGAGGAAGTGTCAGAGAAGGCTTTGGTGGGGGAGGTAATCTCTGAGTGGGGTTTGAAGAAGACTGGGTTACCCCAGGTGAAGAGGAAGGGGAAGAAGGTATGGGAATAGAATGAGAAGTTCAGCCGCATGCAGCTGGAGATGTGACATGGCACGAGCTGATGAAGGAAATCCTCATAGTCCATGTTAAGAAGTTTAGATTTTTTTTTTTTCTGAAGGGTTGGAGAGCCACTGAAGGGCTCTGGAGACACGATCCAGTTCATCATAGGAAGATCACACTGGGAAGCCTTGGGAAGAAAGGATTAGAGGCAGAACAATTTCATAAGAAGCCACTGCAGCTAAAGAGACAGTGATGCAGGCAGCACACTGGGGAGGGAGGGTAAGTGGGGTTCAAAAGACACTTCCTAGAAGCCACAGGACACGCTGCTGAGACATGCATGCACGCAGGAGTCAGAGAAGCGAGTCCAAGGCTGATCCTCAGCTCACTGTTCGTCTCATGTAAATAGGTGCCCGCGATGCCTGTTGGACATTCAGGTGAAGATGTCCCTGAGGTTAGGTGGTCACCTGGCCAGGAGAGTAAGCGAGTACCTCAGAACTGAACACATGCACCGTGAGACGATACACCTGGGGCAGGATGGTGAGGGGAGACAGGCTCTAGATCAGACAGAAGGCTGGGTCGCACCTGTGTGCTCAAGAAGGACCTTGCAAGCCCACTTGAACGGGTACGACCAACCAGTACGAAACCCCATGGTTTTGTTGACACCCCTGTGCCCTTTGCCTACTTCTAGTACATTGCTTTTCTCTCTCCACTCTTCTCAATAGCGGTCTCCGAAATGGAGTGAACACAACAGAAGGAGGGCTCAAGATAGTTTGTTGGACAAGGAGGGAAATTGTTAGCGGGATTATATTTTTAAAATCTCATCTTTGCTTTTCTATTTTTGCTTACACTTTATCATGGGTAAAGTATATTTGCAAAGTAATGCACTTGTGTGTGTGGACGGTTAGCTAGATAGATAAGGCTCACTAAAAGATATCCACCTACTAGGGGCACATGCTCAAATATATCTTACTGCTAGCTACACATAATCAAAAATCTTGAGTGGCCACTCTTCTGCATGACAAAAACTCAAGAAAGGAGAGCCTCCAGGAGGAGAAGGGGAGAAATGGGCCCGGCTCTCGCATGCCGACTTCTCAGAGACTGCTGGCATCTTTCAAAAAGTTTTGCCGGTTAGCAAAACCCCACACAGCAGAACCCCTGGAAGCTATTCAAGTCCTTGTACCTTTTCTTATTTTTGAATGCATATGTAGAATCTAAGTAGCTGAGCGTTGGAAAAACCTTTGATATTGATCAGCTAGTTTTCTGCTTCCCCTAGAAGCAAAAAGAAAGGGCAGGTTGGAGGAAGGAGGGTGGGGTCAGAGGGATCCAGGGTGGAGGAAAGTAGAGAAAAACCATCTTTTTTTTTTTCACACACTAACCTGGAGCCTGTCCTGCCCCTTGCAGGTTGTAATGTTTGTCTGGTTTGTGTGTGGGAACACCGAGGGGTGGAAGAGGAGGGAACTGTTACAGTTACAGAAACTAAGCGGACCTGTTTCTTGGCTTCTGTCCTATGCGATGCATTCTCATCCCAGTTACCAGTGTGTCTGGACACACTGGGGAGTTTTGACAGCAGATAATGAACTCACTCTGGGAATTTACACTTTACATAACCTGTGATCAGAGCATGATTGGCTTCAAGACAAAGCTCCTGACAAGGGGAAGTCCATCAGCCGGGCAGGGCCAGTTTGGGGAGGGTGTGGCCTCATTTGTGCTTCACCTGCGGCTACTTAGTCTGGAGCGGTGGTGAGGCTGGGGCTCTCCTGACAAATGTACTCCCTTGCTGAGCAAGCCAGGTCGAAGCCCACCCATCTCCAGATCCTCATGAGAAGGGAAGCCATCAGGATTGTGTTAAAGCCTAACTTGAGACCAATCATTTTCACTCCCAAACACATTCATGATTTGTTTTCCATGTAAGTCCCTGGAGACCGTCAATGACACAGCACAGCCGACATAGCCACCAGAACCAGATCACCTCTCCTTGAAAGGTGGCTCCACTGGCCATTGGCTTCGTGTCTCTTCCTGAAGAACTAGAATGTTAACTGTCACTTTTTTTAATTGAGAGGAAATAAATGTTATAATTGCTCAGTTCAGGAACACTAAGTACAGCATTTAATTTAGAGAACAGAAAAGCAGGCACGTTGACAGGCCACACGTATAAACAGTCCCATGCTGCAGACAGAAATAGGGTAAGGTTTCTCAACCTGGGGTACAGGTGAAGATGACGGTCAGATAGGAATACTAGAAGAATTTACCTGGGTTGTAAAGACAGAAATTCTGGCATCCTAAATAGGTATTGTTACAGGTAGCAACGAGCTGAGTAAGCTGACTTCCTCCAGCCTCCTAACATAACCCCTGACTCACTACTTTTCCCCCTATGGTATTTTATTTCCTTGTGTTGCACAATAGAGCTGCACATAATGGAGAAGAATGAGCCTGGTTTTCAAGTCCACAAAGAAAGAGCTATTCATTTGAGACCTTCATCATTTGCTTAGAATTGCTCTTGCTGGAGGAGGGGAGAGTCCTAAACATTTAATAAGAGAGCCAGAAGCATTGAGGTGTTAGCTATAATTCTGCAGCAGATGTAATGTAAGATCTAGTATTTGAGTTAAGAAACCTTCGAATGATTTTATTTTAGGAAATTGCTCAGGTTTCCTTGTAATTTGTTAAAAGCTTTAGTGAGTAGCTACAAAAATAATGAAAAGTAGGTGTTTGAATAATAACGCAATTTTACACTATTGTTTTCCTTTAAAAATACAATGCAAGTAGTTCTTTCCGACTCCATCCTCTGGTAGCACCATCTCAAGAAGGATTATATGTGAAGAAAAATATACCTCTCATATTTTGTATTCTTTCCTTTAAATGAAGGGGAAAAATACTGCTGCTATACAGTGACTTAAAAATCTTACCTTAATTTGCTGCTTCACAAAAATTGTTGCATGTATCCAGAGCACTCAGTAAAACAGGCTTAGGCCAGAAAAAATGCTTTTACTTTTGCATGTTCTGATTATAATCCACATAACATCGAGGGGCATGGGGAGAGCCAAATGGAATTTGTATCATCATTATCATGGTTTTATCAAATAATAAATTATTGCATATTTCTTCCTTTGTGAGGAATTATAAAAATAGAGAAAAATTGTTTATTATTATGTAATAATAAGATCAACTCAATATAAGATAGATTCAGATAAGTATCTACACTTTTCATTTATTTCAGGAACATTTCATTATGTTACCAAACTCACCTCATAGTGTTTTACTTATTTTTATTAAATCTCCAAACCTTTCAGACACTATCAATGAGCATAGCTACCATTCAATTTAAATACTTAAATTTTTAAATATAGTCTTTGTAAATGTGTACATTTCTTCTCCCCTATTTTAGAGCAAAATTTATTTCTATCTCACAGAGTTGTAAATTGCTGGGTTCACCTTTTCCTGGGACACATGCATAAAAAAAAGTAACTACCCCACAAACTAAGAAGCCTCCCTTGGCCCGTAATAAATTAATTCACTCAACAATGTTTATAAAGTGCCTCTGTGTGCCAGGCACTGTACTAGGAACTATGGATCAAAGACCAGCCACAGCCCCCACCCTTAAAAAGCTCAAGGTCTAGTGAGAGAGACAGACTTGTCTCCAAAAACTGAAAGATACCTCAGAAGCCAGAGCAAGGACATCTGCCAAGTCTTAAGGGACTGAGTTCAAATGGAGATGACATCTACACTGGGCTTTGGGGCTCGCACAGGAGTTTACCAGGTAAATGTGAAGAGAGGAGATGCATTTCACGAAGGCAGGGCATGTTCTGCGTTCGGGGAGATATTGTTTTGTTGGTATCTTTGGCATCAGAGGGAGGTTGGTGGGCAAGAAAAAAAACATAAGACTGACTTTGAAACTTTAATATTTCTTCTCTTTCTGTCTTTCCCTCTCTCATCCGGCAAAATCCCAGGACAGTAGAGTTGCCCCCTGATGTCAGGACCCAGGCCCCCTTCTGGCTCTGCCACCCCTAGAGCATTGCTCTCCTTCCTCATCAGTGAGCCGCAGCGGCTCAGGCCCCCACAGCATTGCAGCCAGCAGGAAGGGGAAAGCGTGCTAGGTTAAGGGTACTATCCAGGAGCTACATAAATCTCTTCTACTTTGATCCCATTGGCCAAATCTTAGTCATATGACCACATCTAGTGGCAAGAGGGGCTAGAAAATGTTTTCTTCTGTGTAGTCATATGCCTGGATAAAAATGCAAGAATTCTCTTGCCATAAAATAGGCGTTGGCAAATTTTTTTCTGGAAAGGGCCAGATAGTAAATATTTTAGGCTACATACAGCCTTTGTCATGTGTTGTTGTTCTTCTTTTTAGATTCTGGGTTGTTGTTATTTTTTTAAACTCTTTATAAATGTAAAAATCCATTCTTAGCTTAGCTTATACAAAACAAGCCATATGCCAGAGCTGGCACATGGGCCATGGTTGACAATCCCCTGCTGTGGAAGGGGAGGAAACCAGACGGGGAGGGAAGTGACCATCTCTGATGCGACTGCTACAAGATTATAAACACTAAGAAGAATCTTGTCTTGTTCACTTTTCTAGTCTCAGTATAGTGCTTGGCCCATACAGTAGGTGCTTAATGTTTACAACTGACAGATGGATAGGTGGATGGATGGATGGATGGATGGATGGATGGATGGATGGATGGGTGGAAAGAAGGTGAGGAGGTTAATTTAACAACCGCAATTTGTTAAAACCCCACTTAGTCCCAATGGTAGTCTCTCAACAGAGATTGTAACTTGAGTACTCCAGTCTTTCCAGAGTTTGAAGGAAAGTTTAACCAACAGCAGAAAAGAGTGAAACCACTGGGCTTTCCACCACATGCACCCCCATCGGCTCATAGAGCCGAGCACTCATTTCATCTCCCAGTTGCAGATGCAGTTAAGTCCCAAATCTTCCATGGCTCAGAGTGGACCTCCCTAATCGACAGCCCTCTCTCTGACCCCTCCTGCAGGAGGGCAGCCCCAGGTGTGTAACAGGTTCCAGAACCACAGCCTTCTGGCTCCTCCCCTTGCATGCCAGAGTGGCGGGCAGGAGAACCTCATTCCGAATTTGTCCTTAAAACTGTCATATGCTTGGTGGGAATGTCAGCAGAAGCATCCAGGCTGAACAGACAGTTTTTAGTTCCCCTTATTCTCCCCCTTCTTACTCAATATCCTGAGGACATAAAAGAACTTTTCTTGACTCGGTCAGCCTAGTGGGGGGAGGGAGGGGTGGATCACTCAAACATTCCCCTGGACATCACCCTGTGATGCATCAGAAAGTTCCACAGTCCTCAGACTCTACATGCTGAGCAGACACAACAGCCCAAAGTGAGGGGGCCCAGCCCCTGGCCCCAGGAAGATGAGCCACATGAGGCCATCCCCCCCACCTCATTCTGCAGGAGTCAGGTAACCGCTTCTTTCAAATAAATGTGTGAGTTTTTACAGCAGGATTTGGTGCCGTCTCCAAATTTTGGCAGTATCGACTGTGATAGCTGAAATAGCTAAGAGAAAGACACATTCTGCTGGAAAATAGCCAAAGAGGTGTTCATCAGACACTAAAACACAGCCTCGTTGTGGCCAGAGGGTGCTAAGCAGATAAAAATGTGTCTGTCACTTGCTGTTTCGTAACTGAATAGGGCCTCTCACATGTTCCTGTTCCAGCCTCTGGTTCAGCTGCTCTTAAACGAAGTCTTACAACAGAACAAGAAACCTGGTCCTGTTGGGCACAGACGATTTAGTTCACCCTGGCTCCTAACAAGTGTGTGTTCATTCTTTTGATGAGGAGGAGCAAATTTCAATTTCCCCTCAACCTTAAGATCTGGCAGGGGGTGGGGACTCGTGTGAAATTTCTACACAGACCAGGGAAAGGAAGCTAGGCCGCCATCAACCCTGCCATCTCAGAAGGAGTCCTGGCAAACAGGGACAAAGGATGACAAAGGACTACAAATGATCTGAGGAGATCTTTCAAAGTGACAGTAACTAAAAACAAAATTCAGTTGGAGACTTTGGCCCTCTCATATGAGTTTCTGCCTCTTCTGAAGAATTCATAAGGCCTTTTCCCATCCTTTTCATGAGAGTTATGATGAGGTATTTCACAGAAGAGCATGGGCCTCTTACTCTGCCTCCTACCAGCTATGTGACTTTGGGTGAGCCACTTAACCACTCTGTGCCTCAGTTTCCTCTAAAAAATGAAGACAAAAGTAGTACTTACCTCAGTGAGCTGTTGTAAGTATAAAATTATATAAAGTTATTGTTTACTAATATGTAATAGTAGATTGTTAATATTTGCCACTTAAAGCAGTTTGGCATTAGGTAGAGATTATTCCATGTGGAAAAATAGATAGGTTTATGAACACAAGGCAAAGTCATGGCTGTGCTTTTCTGTCCATGCTGCAAGACCTGTCAGGAGAGGTTTTATGTAGACCGAAACATGTGCATATAGGAGGCAAGGAATAAACTTCAAATATGATAATAACCCAGAAATTAATGTTACAGGTGAGGGGCAAGAGGAAGACATCATTCTTTCGAGTAAAACCACATCTTTAAAAATCCTCCACTAAAAGTTATCACGAATATCAAAGGCATTGCAGTGTATTCGAGAGACATCCTGGGAGAAGTCAGCCTTCTGTTTTAGAAACAAAAGTCTGGGAAGGATTCCATTTCTCTAGGGGAATTATTTACAAGACTCAAATTCATGCTGCCTGCTTGTCACTTCCATCCACTTAACTACCAGGAGCTTCAAATGCTCCACAGCTCCTGCCCACATCCCATAGGCCCCTTCTTTGGACTTTGGAGCTCAATAAAGTTGTTTCTAGGGGAAATTCACTCTTGAACGTTATGGTGGTCCCATCGAGCAGTCACACTGACACCTAGTGGTCTAAAAGTTAAGTGCAAGCACTTAGCCCATTTTAATCTCTCTTTTTGTCAAAGCCCAGGGGCAATATGTCCCAGGCATGTATTTCTATAGTTGCTGAGTGAAGAGAAGTAGATGTTGGAATCGTCTCTGTATCAGCCACTAGGAATAAACCAAATATGTATGTGTTTGAGAAGAGATGAAAATCCCATGAGAAATTTTAGAAGCTGAAATTACCTGATCAGAAGCTAGTAGAGGGTGTCTCTCATAGATATGGAGAGTTCAGGGCTTGTCCTGTTCTTCTACTTCTGCTAACTGGCCTCCTTACTCGAACAAGAAACAAGTAAAACCATTCAGTATATAAATTCAATGTATGATTTATTAATAATATTGCTGAGTCTGCACCCTGGATGTTGGTCAGATCTTGCTTCCAAGAGCAGGTTAAATGACACAAAAGCTCACGTGCAACATGTAACTGATTCCCCACTCTGTCTTTCCAAGTCAGGGACAACCCCAGCAGGAATGCCTGCTCTAGGGTGATAACGTATGGTGGCCCAGACAAGGTTATCATGCAAAAAGACATTCTGGCCTTCATCCTGAACTTCATCCATTTAGGCACTTGGATATTCATGGAAAAACAGCACAAAGCATATTGGACTTTTGTGAAGGTGGGCATATCAGTTTCCTGTGGCTCCTGCAACAAATTATCACAAACTAGATGGCTTACAACAACAGAAATGTATTCTCTCACAGTTCTGGAAGCCAGAATTCTGAAATCAAGCTGTAAACCAGGCCATGCTCCCTCCAAAGGCCCTGGGAGTATATCTATTCCTGGCCTCTTCCAGCTTCTGGTGGGTCCAGGCATTATCTGGCTTGTGGCTATATCACTCCAATCTGTCTTTGTCTTCACATGGCCTTCTCCTCCTCTTATCTTTCTCCCTTCTGTATTTTATAAGAACACTTGTTCCTGGATTCAGTGCCACCTGGATAATATAGGATTATCTCATCAGATGATCCTTAATTAGGGGCTCCTGGGTGGCTAAGTCAGTTCAACTATAATTGTTGAACTATATAGTAGTTCTATTTTTAATTTTTTGAGGAACCTCCATACTATTTTCCATAATGGCTGCACCAGTTTGCATTCCCACCAAGACTGGACAAAGGTTCCCTTTTCTCCACCTCCATGCCAGTATTTGTTATCTCTTGTTTTCTTTTTTGTAATAGACATTCTGACAGGTGTGAGCTGATGTCTCATCGTGCTTTTGATTTGCATTTCCCTGATGATGAGTGATGCTGAGCATCTTTTCATGTGTCTGTTGGCCATCTGTATATCTTCTTTGGTAAAATGTCTATTCATGTCTTCTGCACATTTTTAAAATTGGTTTGCTTGTTTGCTTGTAGGAGTTTTATGGTTTCAGGTGTTACATTCAAGTCTTTAATCCGTTTTGAGTTAATTTTCATGTATGGTGTAAGATAGTGGTCTGGTGTCATTCTTTCGCAAGTCACTGTCCAATTTTCCCAGCACTATTTATGGAAAAGACTACCTTTTCCCTGTTGTATATTCTTGATTCCTTGGTCATAAATTCATTGACTATACATGCATGGGTTTATTTCTGTGCTCTCTATTCTGTTCCATTGATCTGTGTGTCTGTTTTTATGCCAATACCTACTGTTTTCATTACTATAGCTTTGTAATACAGTTTGAAGTCAGGTAGCATGATGCCTCCAGTTTTGTCCTTTCTCAAAATAGCTTTGGTTATTTTTTTTTTTATGGTTCCATACAAATTTTCGGATTGTTTGTTCTATTTCTGTGAAAAATGCCATTGCAATTTTTATAGGGATTTTACTGAATCTGTATATTGCTGTGAGTAGTATGGACACTTTAATGATAATAATTCTTCCAATTCATGAACACAGAATACCTTTCCATTTATTTGTGTTCTTCAGTCTCTTTCATTACTGTCTTTTAGTTTCTAATATAAAGAACTTTCACCTCCTTGATTAAACTTATTCCTAGATATTTTATTGCAGATGGGTTTGTTTTCTTAATTTCTCTTTCTGATAGTTCATTATTAGTGTTTATAATCACTTTGGTATCCCAACATGCCACATGCTCCCATTTGTCCTCATGGTTGGCAGGGCTGGTGATTGTCTTATGCATAAAGAAACCCTTAGATGAGCACAGCAGGATAGGATGGGTCATATACCATGAGCTGCTTGAAAAAAATCTCCCAAGGTGATTGTACCATACCCTGTGCTTCTAACTTTCCCTGTCCCATGTCAGAGGAGACCATCCAAAACACCTTTGTTTATTTAACCCATCAGTTACAAAAATAACTTTAGTCAGTGAGGTGTGCTTATACCACTCAAGTAATTTTTTATTGTTTTTATTTATATTAGAGATCTGACATTGGTCCTTTGTGACATTTTTGCCACATTTATATGTAAGTCATTTAAAACGTCTTAAAAGTTTTGAAAAAATATTCTCAATCAAACAAAATTTCATCCGGACAGTAGAATGTCTTCAAAAAGCTTGATCTTGTTGAAAGATCATTTTCTCCTCCACTTCGAGTCACGTTCATTTTCCTCTTCCAATTACTAAAACTAGGGTAAAAAGAAAGAAAATATCCCACTGTGGAAAAATATCAAAACAATTGTATCATTTACAAAGAGTTTTCATTTAATTTAATAATCTTTCAGATACTACTCAACTATTTACACCACTTTTTCGTGGTAAAATATACACAACATAAAATTCGCCATTTTAACCATTTTTAAGTGTGTACAATTCCATGGTCATAAGTACTTTCACACTATAGTATGGCCATTAACACCATCCATCTCCAGAATGTTTTCATTTTCCCCAACTAAATTCTATGCCCATTAAACACTAATTCCCCATCACCTCCTACCCTCAGCCCCCGATCATCACTATCCTACTTACACTCTTTATGAATTTGACTACTCAATGTACCTCAGATAAGTGGAGTCATACAATATTTTTCTTTTTATGATTAGCTTATTTCACTTAACGTAATGTCCTCAAGACTCATCCATGTTGTAGCACTAAAGAGTTTCTTCCTTTTTCAGACTGAATAACATTCCATTGTGTGCATATAACACTCTTTCTTCATCCATTCCTCCACCGTTGACACTTGGATGGCTTCCCCCTTTTGACTTCTGTGAACAACGCTGCTATGAACATGGGTGTACAAATATCTGTGCAAGTCCCCATTTTCACTTATTTGAGTGGAATTGCTGGATTGAAGAATCAGCATGGTGTTTTCCACAGTGGCTTCACCATTTTATATTTTCACCAGCAATGCACAAGAGCTCAATTTCTCCACATTTCTTGCCAACATTTGTTATTTTCTGGTGGGTTTTTTTTTTATTTTATAATAGCCATCCTAATGGGTGTGAAGAAATAGCTCATGTGGTTACATATTTTAATTAAAGGATATCTTTATTTTAAAATAATAGGTGACTTTCTCTGTCGTATTTTCCTTCTTTAGGAAAACCACAGAATTTTAAAAATCATAAAAACAAGAAGGGATTTTGGTATGTTTAATTTTTTATTTCTGTTCTTTGAATGAACCATCGATGTTAACAGTATGTATGTGTGTGTGTGTGTGTGTGTGTGTGTATGTACACACACACACACACACATTGCTTTTTATCCAGACAAAAGGAGTTATTTTATATGAATTCATTGCTATCAATCTGATTTTTGCCTTGGGCCTTCCCAAATCATAGCCTCCTTCCCTAGCTAGATCAGTTCACACCCTTCAACTTCCTTCTGCAGCCAGATGAATAACAAACACCATCCCAGGGGGACAATGGATGAACTGAATGGTGCCCCAGGCCCCTGAACTGCTGATTGGATTATTCATGTCACTGACTCTAGGGGGCAGTTGTTTGGGGAGAAAAGAGACCTAATAGGTCATCCAAGTAAACATCCCACCCTGATGTGACACTCACGGAGACCAAACATCAAAAATAAAGCCAGCAGCATTGTTTGTTTTGTCTTGTCTCACCCTTTTCAGATTTCCTGTGATGTTGCAAAGTCCAGCAGGATGTCTTGGCCTCAGGCCCCATATCCCCTGTCTTGCTTTGTCTCCTTGCTCATCTTAGATCTGCTATGGTCGCGACCGTGGGTAGAGCAAGTACTAACACACCACCTGCCATAATGAAGGGTTCCTGGGCAGAAGGTAAATCATTAAGGTTAGGTGGAAGACGTTTTGGATCAGAATGAGAAATTTGTCTTCTATGTGAGCTGAGGATTCAAACTCAAACTTGTAACCATACAAGAAGGAAAGAAAGTCATGATTCCTCTGATGTATTTAGGCAAACATGGGATTTAGAGTCAGAAAACCTAGGTTTAGTTCTCTTTTCTACCATGTGCTAGAGCTTGGTTTTTCCTTCTCTGACTATAGGAATAAATCAAGCTTTGAGAGGATCAAATAAGATATTGTATGTAAAATTTTGTTTTAAAATGTGATTATTAGGTCTAATAATAGAATTAGAACAGATATAAAATGCCAAACTCTAGAAATTTTTGCTAATCACGCAAGTGTACATCGTTTGGGGGGGGGGGTGTTGAGGGCATTTGGACCCTGAAATGAGTAATCTTAATAAGCACAAATTTTAAACTAGATGGTGGCTATGTGCTACATCCAACAACTACTGGCACATTAGCAAGGAGTCATCAGTTCTCTCAGAAGAAAATGAAGGAATGTATGAAGGAATGGATAAGTGAAAGCCCAGAGCAGTGGAAGCCATGAAGCACCTTGGAAAGATGAGGGACCAGGGGAAAGAGGGTAGCTGGTGTTAAGAGCAAGATATACACCATGAAAAGTCTGAAATTGAGAACAGCACGATTTTAATAAGAAAGGGTGCAACCTGCTCTAACAAGTCCCGTGGTGACAAAGGTGAGAGAAGTTGCTCATCTCATGACACAGTCTTGTTACTGTGACTTATGGGAGAGGAGAAGCGAGGCAAGAGGTGTGAGGTAAATGCACTGTTAAATCCTGATTCCTAAATACTGGATGCATTATTTTCAAAGTTCAAAAGGAGAGACGGAGCAGGAATGCAAAGGGGGACACGAAGGGAGGGCTTCATACCGCCATGTTCTGTAGAGCGGGGTTTCAAATTTTCCCTTTCTGTTTGTGGAATCTTTCATAATCCTTCACTTCCAATGGCTAGGTTCACTCTCCTCCATTCACACTCCGGATCCTTTACTGTAACCGGTCTTGATTAACTTGTCAACACCTTCCTCTTCTGAGCCGATTTCTTCTCACAGGACTTTCACATGCTGGGAAGGAAGTCTCTAGAAAACCCCATAGATGGCCTCATCTCCCTACCCCAGCCCACTCCATGTAGACCATACACTTTCGGTTTCTAACTTCCTGTCAAGTGCAGAGAGAGAACTCATGGCCCGGGCTCCCGTGTCTATGTGTGTCTGTGTGTTTGTGTCTGTGCTGCAGGGAACATGGAGACTGAGAAAAAAGGAAGCAGAACATTTCTATGTTATTTTTTTCCCAGGTCAAACAGCATCTTTCTCAGCCATCAAGAGTTTTTATTTTAGATCTCATATGTTTTTAGCAAAGTAAGTTTTATTTTGCTGGTGTGTACTACGTATATATAAAAATAGAATAACCACTAGAAATAGTAAATGAAATTAAGATCTCTTTGAGATGATAGAGTTGGAGGCACAGGAAAAATGAAAGAACTCCACATAATGGAGTGTACTTAAATATTGTCTTAAGATCTAAATAAGCCGCTAGTAAGACATCTATGAAAACACTTCAATTACCTACAAGTTTGTTAGTCAAAATGTACATTCCTCAGAGACTATCCTCTAATTGATATATTTAGTTAACTCAGGCTGAGTGAATTATACAGTAAGCAAATGTAAGTTAAATTTTCTATATAAGCTATGCAAAATGGCTAACAAAAATAAATGGTTTGGGGGCTGTTTGTCGTTCCCTACCACCAACATCTGACTTCATATTCTCTACATCCTGTCACCATTCCATTAGCATCAAGGAGTCAACAACTTATAGCAGAACAAACTTCAGAAACATGTAAGAAGTCACAGTGAAGTTCCTGATCCATTTTGCTTAAGCCATCAGAAGCCGTGACAAAGTCAGAACCGTGTTGGTGCAGGAGCTATTTGGTAGGATAACCAGAAAGGTTTGAAGGCTCTACTTTGTAGACAGATGGTGATTTTCAAGCCCGATTTTAAATACAGAAGGTACATAAAAGCCTAAAGCATCAATATACCTTGAGAGTCCAAGGTGACACAGAATTTGGAAAGTGGGCCATCACTGACTGAGCTTTACTTGCTGCTGAACTATCTTGTTTCCTCTACTTCAATTCCCTCTAGAAGAGAGAACACAGTAGGAACAAGGAAAGGATCCAGAACAGGTGCCTGAGGTAATACAAGGGGGAATAATGATGCAGAGGTTTTCTGCTAAGGTACTTAGGCCAGCCTCCTGAAGCGAAATGGCCAAGTTCACCTGTGTTGAGGGGATCCAAGCAATACAGCTCCCAGAGAGACCCCACTCGTGCCAGGTGTTTTCTTCTTCCTCCTTTACGCCTCACAGCAGGAGGCTGGCTGCCGGGCTTGTCTGCAGCTCCATCTTCACCTTTACAAGCCACCGACAGTCCTGTGAGGACTCCCCCACCGCTTCCGCCATCAGCTCCTCCTACCTGTGCCCTTGCCCATTCTGCAGAGCCCGAGCTTGCCCCGAGAACTCAATTTGTGGTGAGGAGCATGTTCCCACATCCTGTTGAAGAGGGGCCTGGTGCTCCTCCAACCTCGGAGGCTCAGCCAACTGGAATCCATCATGGCCCATTCACAATGAGGTAGAGACTCTGTGAGACAGAGAGCTCTTAAAAACAGATTCATGAGAGGGGTTCAACACCCTTCAAGAAGCTAAGGAAATCATGTCCCCAGCTATCACGTGTGGGCTCAATCATGGTGAAATTCAAATAAACTCAGCCCATCAGCCAGTATGTGTGATAGATATTATGGAAAGAAATGTGCCAGGCATTAGGGAGGTCTTGTTTGGGTGAGTGGTGGCAGAGGGGGGCTGTTTTCGAGGAAGAAAAATAAAAACAGTTCCCTGCTCTTACAACTCACTGGGGAAGAAGAGTAGACACAGTGTGTACTTAAGTTAGAATCCACTAGGTACCTCAATATTTAGAAAGTGTTAATGGGGATGAAAAAGGCGTATTGCAGTTTCACTGTCTCTAGTGCCCAACCTGCCATCTATCATCTTGTGAGAAGTTGTAACAAGTACTGTATTTTCAACCAACTTCTATTAACTCTGTCTTTACAACTAATAGCAAGTAGAGTGGTTTTATTAAGTAATCTCTGACAATGAATAGTTTTAAGAAAGTTTGTTTTCAGATTAAAGCAATTCCCTTTTCCAAGTTCACTGAGTATAGAAGATTAAGTCTCTTTAAAAAGAAAAGAGGAGTGCCTTTTTTTCTTTAAAAAGAAAAGTCGGTTGCTAAGCGTCCGACTCTGGCTCAGGTCATGATCTCGTGGTTCCTGAGTTCAAGCCCCACATCGGGCTCTGTGCTGACAGCTCAGAGCCTGGAGCCTGCTTTGGATTCTGTGTCTCTCTCTCTGCTCCTCCCCCACTTACACTCAGTCTCTCTCCCTCAAAAATAAATAAACACTAAAAAAAATTTCAAAAATGACACAAACACATCTTGAGGTAAAGTCAGGCTTCAATTATTTTAAATTCATTAGTTCCCCATGATTCATGGCTGTTTTATCTTTTGTGTGCTTTATAAATGAAACTTTACAAAGATGACACTTTCAAAGACATGGAACTTTGAAAACAATCTCTAGCAACAGCTTTTTTGTATTATTTAGTTTTCACACAGGTATTTATAGGCGTTAGATTATATTCTATTACAAAAATCAAAAGCAGACTTTCTGGTAAAGTGTTTTCAATAATCCAGGAGTGATATTAACTCAGGGCTTCTCAGCCGCAGCACTATTTGGACTGATAACTCTTTGTTGAGGGGCTGTCCCGTGCATTGTAGGATGTTCAGCAGTATCTCTGGCTTCTTCTTACTGGAAGCCAAGAACACTCCCTTGGTCAGTCATCTCAGTCAAAGATTTTGCCAGACATTGCCAAAAATGTTTCTCATTGAGAACCACTGGATTCACCTAATATCCAAGATATGTTTAAAAGTATGAGTACTATAAAAATAAATCCCAAACTAAGCAAAACCCTGTTATCATCAACAGTGATAAAGTGTTTTTAATTTTTGATATGAAAATACATAGACAAACTAGCTACAAAGGGGAACATTTTCTTAATGTGTTCAGTTTCTTGATGCCTGTCCTAAATGTCATCTCAGCCTTTGTTTAAGTATGTACTTGATCCATTACCTTCACATAAGTTGCTAAAAGCAAAGAAAGATTTTCTGGAATCTGGAGTTGTTAACTAGCAATGCAGCGGATGTAGTAAATGCATTTTCACTCACAGCCTCCTCCCTGGGGGTTGTGGAAAGCATGGTAAGTTTATGCCAGTGAAGATACACAATTCTGAGGAAGGGAAAAATATATGGGGGCTAAAGGAAATTCATTTCTATCAAGAGCATTTCCACAGTTACATCTGTGTGATTATAGAGCAAGAGATGGGAGTTGTTTGTACTAAACATTATATAATTAGATGGAAATGTAGGTACAGAGGGAAATCATAATGAATTGCTTCAAATGACTTTGGAAAAGAAATTTGAGTAATTTGAGATGACATGTTTGATTTACTTAAAATATCCTGAACTCGAAAGGTCTTCCAGATTTTAAATACCTCTTCTTAGGAATAAGTAGGGCCCAATCTTTAAATCATTAAAAGTTAAAAAGGTTCTGCAAACTAATGTAAAGTGTTAATAAGGGAAACCAGACGCAACTCCCTGTACCATCTTCTCAGTGCTTTTGTAAATCTAAAACCGTTCTAAAAATAAAATAAAATAAAAACCTATTTAAAAAAATTGTGCCAATAATATGCACTGATGTGGATCAACTGTAAGGGAAGATGACAGAGATAATATTGAAAATATTTAACCACTGGAATTGTACAGGTACCAAGCAATCAGAATGGTTGCTTGTGATATATCCAGCTGGGCTCGTATGTAGCAACTATCAGTTCTGGAAAAAAGCAAACTGCAAAGCAAGGGTTTCCACTTGTGCAAAAAGTGGGGACAGGAAGAATGTGTGTGTGTGTGTGTGTGTGTGTGTGTGTGTGTGTGTGTGTGTATAACTGCATATGCACAGCTTAGAAATATACATAAGACCCTGAGAACAGTGGTTACCTCTGGTGAGGCAATGAAATCAGGATGAAAGAATGTCAAAAAAATTTTTTTATCATTTTTACCTTTCTATCCTTACCATTATGCAAGAAATCTAGCTATTATTGTTAAGATTAAGGGCAAATCTGGATGTTGAAAATCTTCTCTAATAAACTTAAAACAATGATAATGATCAAACAACTCCTAAAGCTAAGCAGTCAGAATAAGTGATTAAATAGTTGTAGAGTTTGGGCTACTGATTTGCCAGATTTATTAGCAGTTCCTGTTTCTTCAAAGTGTCCATCCTATGTAAGAACTTACTACTATTTCTTTCTCTATCTTTCAACATTCAGTGAAAAGTTTCAGAGTGTGGGTAAACCAAACTCCAACACAATAACTCCATTATGTTATCCAGCAGTATGTGTGTTTCAGTCACACTGATTTAAAATTACAACATAATATAACATATGGGGCTCCTGGGTGGCTCAGTCTGTTGAGCAATCGACTCTTGATAATGTCTCTCGTATTATCTCACAGTCATGGGATTGAGCCCCACACCAGGCTCTAAGCTGACGGTGGAGCCTGCTTGGGGTTCTCTCTCCCTCTCTCTCTGCCCCTCCCCCTTTCACACACATGCACACACATGCACTTTCTCTCTCTAAAAAAAAAATAAAATAACATTTAAAAAAGAACATAATATAGCATAATGTATAAACTTGTCAAAGCACTATGTTGTTCACCAGAAACTAATGTAATATGTGTCAACTACACTCACATTTTAAAATTCAAAACAAATAAAATAAATACAATTAAATTAAATTAAAACATAACATTAACTGCGGTGCCTGGGTGGCTCAGTTGGTTAAGCGTCCAACTTCAGCTCAGGTCATGATCTTGCAGTTCATGAGTTTAAGCCCCGCGTCGGGCTCTGTGCTGACAACTCAGAGCCTGGAGCCTGCTTCAGATTCTGTCTCTCCCTCGCTCTCTGCTCCTTCCCCACTCGTGCTCGCTCACTCTCTCTACCTCTCTTTCTCTCTCAGAAATAAACATTAAAAAGAATTTTTTTAAAAAAACCATAATGTGAACTATTATAACTTCAGAATTTGATCACCTGGAGAAAATGATATCATATGACTAGTGAATTATAAAAAATAAGGTTGGCAAACAATCATTGGCTGTGCAGTACAGGTAATTCTTGATCTAAGAATGTTACATGCATTCATCCATTTAATCTTGATTTAAAAACAAAACCCTGTGAAAAACGGAGAGTTATTATTATCATTTTACAGAGGAAGAAAACTGAGTCTCAGAGAGGTTAAGTAACTTGTTAGGTCACATGGCCAGTAATTGACAAAATCAAGATTTGAACCCAAGTCAATAATCCTAGAGCCTGGGTTATTAACCATGATGTTGCATGGCCTCCTGGGTCTGGCCTGGCAGCTAAGAGACTTAAGTTCCAGTTCTGAATCAACCACTTCCATATTTTCTACTGTAAAACCAGGACGTGGAGTTTGACAATGGGTTTGTTTGTTTCATGGGTTTTCCCCCATGAAACCCAAGATATGCAGTTGCGATCACTAAGTACGATATTGCCGTAATCTTTTAGTTGCTCTTTCCTCTCCAGTGCAGTGAGAGAGGAGGACTAGATGATTCCTAAGGCTTCCCTTGCGGTATAAAACTAGGAGACCCTCTGATGTTACAAGCACGCTTACAGTTATTAGCTTAATCGACTTAATAGCCCCATGAAGCTGCATTGTTATTCCTATGATAGAACTGAGCAAACTAAGGCCCAGAGACCTTATGTCCCCAGCCCTAAGTTCAACAGCTGGTAAGATTCAAACCCAGGCAGTCTGGCTCCCCAGTCTGTGCTATTAACCACTCTGCAATGTAGCTTCTTGTTATAAATCTAGAATAAATTATAGATCTAGAATATACATTGCAAAATATAAAATGAGTCCAGAATAAAGGAGTTCTTCCCCGGAGACCAACTTTCTTACAGATGGGGAGCACGTTTTTGTGTTAATACTTCTGTATGCATCTTGTGTTAGGGTTTGAAGTCTCTGCAGCCGTGATCTCCTTGGGAGGACACAGGGAAGGACCCATCTTCTCCCATTCTATCCCCCAGCACCCCAACTCTCCCTAGTCCTGCTGTCTTCCTGCCTACAGCCTTCAGGGATTGTTTGAGGATTGGAAGATATCATGGGGACAAAAAGAGTGGTCAAGGTAGACAACGTAAAAAACAAGATGTTCTCAGCAACTTGAAGATAGGGTAGTAAGTTAAAGGAGCAAATTCAAACTGGAAAATGGTGTTCTCATCTGCTTTTCTCCTCCTAGCACCTAGGTTCCCTTCCCCCATCCTGCAACCACACATACATTGTGGTTTGGAACAAAGAAAAACTCCAGGTGAGGGCACCACTTCTTTTAAATTGCAAGTCGCAGTATTCATTCAGCTCATTGCCAACCCTTATTTCCCCGAATATGCATTAGAAGCCTGAAGGTGTCAGACCCCAGCCCACGTGTTGTGGGGATACAAGAAGGAATGAGACCATTTGTGGACTTCAGATTCCTAGATACACCTGAGTTTACATTCCTGTGCTCGCAGTTCCTGGCTGTGAGCCCTTGAATAGGCTACTTAATATTTCTTTTTTTTTTTTTTATTTTGTTTTTGACGTTTATTTATTTTTGAGACAGAGAGAGAGAGCATGAACAGGGGAGGGTCAGAGAAAGAGGGAGACACAGAATCTGAAACAGGCTCCAGGCTCTGAGCTGTCAGCACAGAGCCCGACGCGGGGCTCGAACTCACGGACCACGAGATCACGACCTGAGCCGAAGTCAGACGCTTAACAGACTGAGCCACCCAGGCGCCCCAATATTTCTCTTTTTTTTTTTTAATTTTTTTTTTAACGTTTATTTATTTTTGAGACAGAGAGAGACAGAGCATGAACAGGGGAGGGTCAGAGAGAGGGAGACACAGAATCTGAAACAGGCTCCAGGCTCTGAGCTGTCAGCACAGAACCCGACGCGGGGCTTGAACTCACGGACCAAGAGATCATGACCTGAGCTGAAGTCGGCCGCCCAACCGACTGAGCCACCCAGGCGCCCCCCAATATTTCTAATAATAGTTTCCATATATTGAGCCCATGATCTGGTTTTGTGGTACGGAGTAGGGCATCGAAAAGTGAGATGTATTTGGACATGTGGCCAGATAGGTGGTAGTGGAGGGAAATAAAACGTCTTCTAGGTGAATATTAAAGCACAAAAATGGAAACTGTCACGGCCACAGGTGTATCTTCAGTGATTTTTTTTTTGATGCTTCAGATTTTCAAATATTTCTAGAAGAACTAGAAAATGTCAAATCCTTGCTTTGGAAAGAAAGAGCAAACACCATGAATTTTTCCAGACTACATGGGATTATATTCAGAGAAGGGTAACTATTTGTTGTCTTTACTGAGTAATATCCTAATTCTAGACAAGGACAGAAACTGTGCAGCAGGCCTTCTAAGAGGGAGTGTTAAATGTCCTTCTAGAAGAGAGGAGACTGGAGAAATGACAAGGCTGGATGTGAGACTTCCCAGCCAGTCTCTACTGCTTCCTGGTCACCTTCCCCGTGGGTTCCCAAGAGAGGACCAGTTTGGGAGGTGATCACATTCTGCCTGCTAGTCTCGTTCCAATTGAATCAGCAGCACTCAGTATTTACAAATAAGTAGAAAAACTCACTTACTATTTACTTATCCAAATGAGTGAGCTTTTCTGCCACATCTCAGTTCTCAAGCAGATAACACCTTAAATGTGGATGGGACCAGAAGTCCTCTTGCAAACCACAGAGATGTTAAACATGGCCGTGCTGTAGAAAGCGTGCCAGCTGGATTTATAGAAGAACTTATTTTCACTTTTTCAAGTGCAGTTTCTGTTTAAGAGGCCCGACTGTAAAATATGGAAGAAGTCCCTTATTAGTCACTTCCATATTTTGTCAAGTAAAACAAAGGAGAAACACACCAAGTTTAGAAGAAATCCAACAGGAGAGCTGGAGAAAGACAAAAGGTAAGTTGTAACTTAAACAGAAATAGACGAGTCAGTCTAAGACAAGCAAAACAAAACAAAACACTCTATGCACAGCAACAGCCCTCCCCTTCAAGAAACTCTCACAGATTATTTTGCCATAGAGGAAGATAAGTGTTACAATGTCTCCCTAACCAATCAGGGACGCTGCAAGCCTCAAACCAGGAAGCCCTTTAGAGTGTAGTATTTTAAATTGTGCAAGTGAGACTTCTGGCTCTCAGTTAGTTTTTGTTCCCTGTGCTTGTAGGACACAAAAGCAGATGTGAAGTCCCTCATGGCGAAATTTAACACGGGGGGCAACCCCACGGAGGAGGTCTCTGTCAACAGCCGCCCCTTCAAAGTCGCGGGGCAAAGCTCACCTTCAGGAGTACAAGCTAAAAAGAACCTATTCAACAACCAAGGAAGTGCCAGCCCTCCTGCGGGACCTAGCAACGTACCTAGGTTTGGGTCCCCAAAGCCACCTTTGGCAGTGAAACCTTCATCTGAGGAGAAGCCTGACAAGGAGCCCAAGCCCCCGTTTCTAAAGCCTACGGGAGTGGGCCAAAGATTTGCACCACCGGCAAACTCAGCCACCAGAGACCCTGAGGTAAAAGTGGGATTTCCAAAACCTGTAGGCCCCAAGCCCATCAATGTGCCCAAGGAAGATTCCAAACCTGTGTTTCCCCGGCCCCATGGGAATAAGCCTTTGCTTCACAATGTAAACGAAGACCACGACCTAAAGCCACCAGGCCCCAAGCCGGGCTCTAATCCCCCAGCCCAGGAAACTGAGCAGAAGCAAGTGTTCCCCAAGTTGGCTGGGGTTAAAGGCAAGTTTGGGTCAGCCTCCCAAGACCACGACCCCAAGCCCCTCTTAACCAAGCCCGTCTTTGGCCAGAAGCCATCCCTGAGTAGTGATGACAGCCACGAAGACGAGAACGCCACCAAGAACGCGTCTCTACAGAAAGGCCTCCCGACCCCCCTTGGAGCCAAGTCCAAAATGACCCCTTTAAAACCAACAAGGCATGACGAAGAAAATAAAGACCAGGGAGGAGAGACATCAAGTTCACCTTTCCCTGGCGTGGTTCTGAAACCTGCCGTGAACAGAGGAAGCCCAGGCCTCTCCAAAAATGCTGAGGAGAAAAAAGAAGATAGGAAGATAGATGCTGCTAAGAACGTCTTCCTGAGCAAAATGAATCAGGAGGACCCAGCCTCTGGGGCTCCTCCTGCCAAGTTCCCTAAGACGCCTTCTAAGCTGACAGGGGCAGGGCCATGGGGCCAAAGTCAGGAGAAGGAAAGGGGAGACAAGAATTCAGCCACCCCTAGGCAGAAGCCCCTGCCTCCCCTGTTCACCCTGGGCCCACCGCCACCAAAGCCCAGCAGACCCCCAAATGTTGACCTGACGAGATTCCGCAAAGCCGCTTCTGGAAACAGTGAGTTCTTTTTCTCGTTCGCTATTTAACAAGTTTTGTTCTACAGCAGAGGGTGTTTTACCTTCTGGGGAAAAAAATTGTAACAAGGAATGATTCCATCACTGGGACTCCTGGCATGTGGTGACCTTTCTTTGGCATTTTTTTTGCTTCAGTATGGGAGGTGTGAGAGGCAAAAATCCTTAGTTCTGTGAGCAAGTGCCTTGGTGGGCCACTTTTGGGGTGGGAAGGGAAATATATCCACTTGATTGATAAGTGGTTTTGCTTTCATTTACTTCCTTAGCTGGGTTTCATTTCTGTTGGATGAGGCTAAGGTGTGTTCCCCTTACTGCCACAAAAGAGTTAGACAAAAAGATGAGCAAACCTTTCGGCTGATGGTTTTCAGCCTGGGTCAATTCTGATGCCCGGGAACATTTGGCAATGTCTTGAGGCAGTTGTGATTGTCACTACCGGAGTGGCTGCGACACATCTGGGACCACGTAGGGCAGCCTGCCCCAGCAAAATAGCCAGCCCAGTGCCAATAGTACAGAGCTTGAGAAAACCGCTTCCAAGTGATCTTAAATGTCCAAAATGTCATCATGCGTTTCCTAAGCCCAATATTCAAATAAGAGAGGAAACAGGGCTCAGGAAATGCCACTTTCTGTTTTGTAGTTCAGCTGTTTTCTATTTCTCGACATAAATCTTTCTGAACTTTGCTGATTCCTAAAGTAGTACCTAACTAGGATAAGCCAAAGGGACACTTGAGTCTCCTTCGGGGTAAATAGCTTAATTTTCTTCCAGAGATGTTACAATCCTATGGCACGTGCTAAAACTTGATGCCGAACGGCCTGACTTCCCACGTCATTGTAACCCTGCAGAGTGACAATGGAAGCTCACTTATACCTAAAATGATTAATATTTTAGGCCAATAATGTGCAACTATTGTTTATTATTGGGGAAGGTGGAGAAAGGATGCTTGTGGAATAGAGACCACACCACTATTAGACATATTTTCTTCCTTACAAAAATATGGCCTAATTAAAGCCGTTCTAAGTATAAGTATGTTTTTCTTTTTCGGTTCTGCAGAAGCATCTTGCAGTCTATCATCTTCCTCACATCAATATCTTGCTGTTGATCAACAGATTAGTGATCAAATCCCCCCTCATTTTAATACTGGTCCATAACTCAGAAACATTATTTTTGTGACAATTTCTAAAAGATCCCCTCTGACTTCCCTTAGTTCTTCTGTGCCTCAGATAAAAAAAAAAAAAAAAAATTAGCTATCATAACCTCCGTCTAACCTCTAACATCAAACCAGGGAAACTTAGTGATGTTAAGTAGAAATCCTTGGGCGTTTTATTCCATGTTCTCCATTTTTATTTCCACTCAACTCCCAGGTTTGAGGTGGTAACCAGTTGTCTCGTGTCATGCTGTTGAAATGCTAATGGAGTCCACTGCTCTACAATCCCGGCAAGGGACTGTCAGTATTGGTCAGTATTGAGCTGACCACCAGTGCGATAAAGTTCCAAGGGACCGAGGCCAAACTGCCCAGTAGGCAGAGTGGGTCCTTGCCTTCTTTTCTCCCTTTCCCCCATGCTGACCTGCCTCCCTACTGCTCAAGTGCCCACGACACAATTTAGACTCTAACTCCTCCTATAATGTATCCCACCTCTAACACAGATCCCTTGGAATATATTATCCTCCAAAAGTGAGGCAGTTCCCTCCTCATCCACCTTTTTCGCAAATCAAAACTCAGTCCTTCTTGATTTGAACTGACCTCAGGTTAGTGTCAGGATAAAGCAAGCAGATTCCTAACTTTAAATTGTGGGTAACACCCCTTTAAAGCATTCACATTTTTTTTTAATGTTTACATTTTTTAACTGATTTTTTTTAAAATAGAAATTACATCTGGCTGAAAAAAAAACAAGTATAAAATGATATACAGTCCTTGTCTGTCATTTTCTGGGTCTTCTCAGCCTCTGCCCCACAGAAACCACTTTTCTTAATTTCTATGTCCATCCAGTTTCCTTATGTCTATGTAAGCAAATGTAAACATAGATATTAATCCCCTTGGCTTTATACTCAAGAAGTAGGACATTATATACAATGCTTTGATCCTTGCTTTTAAAAAAAATCTTGTATATCTTTTCATATTTTAATAAGAGGTAACTGAATATTCTTTAGAGTTGCATAATCTTCTGGTAAATGAATGACTTACCTAATCGATTGAAGAACTTGTACTGTTTCCAAACCTTTTCTCTTCAAAACAATGCTGCAAAAAATAAGCTTGTATAGGTGACTTATATGTTATTTTCTGAACACTGAGAATTTCCTAACAGGCAGGTCTGCTGACTCCTGATCCTACCACTGCTATTTTTCCCAAACTACACTAAGGAATTTAGCATTCCACTTAAGACGGTTAAAAATATACCAGATTTAGAAACTATAGAGTGTTCGAATTAACCAATGCTTCATCTAATTACTCTGCAGGTTTTCAAAGCTCTAAAACTATTTTTTCTTAGCCTTCTACCTGATTCCTTCCTTCCCAGGTTCACATCCAACCCCTTAAACCTCTTCCCCAGACCTACTCTCCATCTTTTATCATCTTTGTCCAGTATATTGCCCATCAAAAATATGTATTATTTATTGAGGACTTGTTACATACCAGAAACACACTACTCTGTTCGCTCCTCCCAAGAACCCAATGAAATAAGAATTCTATGAGGAAACTAAAGTTCAGAGATGTTGGGTAATTTGCCCAAGACTGTACCATGACTAAGCAGGGGCAGAGCTGATCCTTGGGTGTCTCTAATTCCAGGGCTAGGGTCCCCCTCACCGCACTCCCTGCTAGGCTCCTTCTCTTGAAACATAGGATATCTTGAGATAATAATTGGGGCATAAGGGATATTCAAAGAATTCTCATTCTTCTCTCTCTCTCTCTCTCTCTCTTCTTTGGCTGAAACTTTTTTTTTTTTTTAACTACAAATACCACTGTAAGCTACATGAAGACAGACACCAGTCTGCTTAACATTATTTATTTGGAGCATAGAAATAATACCTTCTTGTTCATTCCTTGGGTCTGTCATCCCACCAAAGTCTATTTAATCAGATTTTAGTATTAATATTCTCTATAGCTTAGCAATTACTTTAACGAATTAGATAACCCCTGTCAGTAGGCTTGCATTCCATTGAATAGAGGTTCCATGTGAAATGAATATTACACATGGGGTCTATATTATAGATCTATTTGACTGACTTACTAGTAAACCATAAGCTCGAATATAACATACTGTTTTTCTGAACATGAAGCCAATAACTTTTTTCCCCCAGAACCATTTGGGATTACAAAAGCCTAAACTTTCAAAAGATAAAAAATCCAAAATATCAAAATGTTTTCTAAACTAACCTTGTCTCTGGTTCCTTTTGTTTCCTGGGCCAGCGGTGAGAAGAGTTCATCCTAAGCATGAGTGTGTGCCCAACCAGCAAAGTTTTGGTTGTTAAGATCCCCTGGCTTGACTGTTGGTTTGCATGTGGGAGTTAGTAATAAATCTGCTTGGAAATATTCCATCCCACCCTTTTCCTGGTCTTGTTCTTAATACTGGAGAGAAACTAAGCTCATCTTTCTGTATGTTAGCTTTAAGAATGATCAGTTAAGCATCCTGACAATTGAAGAGGTAAGGCCAGGGTCCCAGTGGGTGTTAGCAAAGGGCTAATGGTGTGACTGACCCCTCCATACCTGCTTATGCATCGCTTCAACTAATCCAGCCAGCAGTAGTTTGGAACCTAAAGGTGCCGGGCTATTTTCAGCAGCAAGGATAGGAGGAGGCACGATTCTCCTTCATATACCCTAAATTATCTCTCTCTAAAATTGGATATTTATACATCACGTTATATCAATGTGTGCTGCTCCAAACCATTACAAGGGAAAGGGATTCTATGCTCAAACACATTTTAAAAATTGGGGGGGGGGGTGGTAAGTAGACCTTTTTTACAGCAGAGTTTCTACAGGCATTTGATATAATACTGTACACTTGGAATCTAAGAACAAGGAACCTAAAAAACAGATCCCAGGCACGTTTTCTGGGTTTTTTTCTTTTTTAATTTAATTTAATTTTTTAAATTTACATCCAAGTTAGCATATAGTGCAACAATGATTTCGGGAGTAGATTCCTTAATGCCCCTTACCCATTTAGCCCATCCCCCCCCACAACCCCTCTAGTAACCCTCTGTTTGTTCTCCATATGTAAGTCTCTTCTGTTTTGTCCCTCTCCCTGTTTTTATGTTATTTTTGCTTCCCTTCCCTTATGTTCATCTGTTAATTGTCTTAAAGTCCTCATATGAATGAAGTCATATGATATTTGTCTTTCTCTAATTTCGCGTAGCATAATAACCTCTAGTTCCATCCACGTAGTTGCAAATGGCAAGATTTCATTCTTTCTGATTGCCGAGTAATACTCCATTGTATATGTATACCACATCTTCTTTATCCATTCATCCATCGATGGACATTTGGGCTCTCTCCATACTTTGGCTATGGTTGATAGTGCTGCTATAAACATGGGGGTGCATGTGTCCCTTCAAAACAGCACACCTATATCCCTTGGATAAATGCCTAGTAGTGCAATTGCTGGGTCGTAGGGTAGTTCTAATTTTAGTTTTTTGAGGAACCTCCAGACTGTTTTCCAGAGTGGCTGCACCAGTTTGCATTCCCACCAGCAGTGCAAAACAGATCCTGTTTCTCTGCATCCTTGCCAACATCTGTTGTTGCCTGAATTGTTAATGTTAGCCATTCTGAAAGGTGTGAGGTAGTATCTCATTGTGGTTTGATTTTTATTTCCCTGATGATGAGTGATGTTGAGCATTTTTTTCATGTGTTGGTTGGCCATCTGGATGTTTTCTTTGGAGAAGTGTCTATTCATGTATTTTGCCCATTTCTTCACTGGATTTTTTTTTTTTTTTTTGGAGGTGTTGAGTTTGATAAGTTCTTTTTAGATTTGGATACTAACCCTTTATCTTATATGTCGTTTGCAAATATCTTCTCCCATTCTGTCAGTTGCCTTTTAGTTTTGCTGATGGTTTCCTCCGCTGTGCAGAAGCTTTTTATTTTGATGAGGTCCCAATAGTTCATTTTTGCTTTTGTTTCCCTTGCCTCTGGAGCCATGTTGAGTAAGAAGTTGCTGTGGCCAAGGTCAAAGAAGTTTTTGCCTGCTTCTCCTCGAGGATTTTGATGGCTTCCTGTCTTACATTGAGGTCTTTCATCCATTTTGAGTTTATTTTTGTGTTTGGTGTAAGAAAGTGGTCCAGGTTTGCTTTTCTGCATGTCACTGCCCAGTTTTTCCAGCACCACTTGCTGAAAAGACTGTCTTTATTTCATTGTATATTCTTTCCTGTTTTGTCAAAGAAGAGTTGGCCATATGTTTGTGGGTCCATTTCTGGGTTCTGTATTCTGTTCCATTGATCCGAGTGTCTGGTTTTGTGCCAGTACCCAGGCACATTTTCTGAAACATCTCACAGATTGGGCCAGTTCAGAACACTGAAAAGTTAAAGGCAAAGCTCTATGGTTCACAGACTGAAAGTGAAGCATGGGTCGGCTTCAGGTGGCCACGTTGTTCTGCTAGCTCACTGTCCATGTGTCTGATGTGCATTTTGTCAAATGCCTGTAGAAACTCTGCTGTAAAACTCTTACTTTCGGCTCCATCCTGAGCCCACTCTACTTCGTTTGCCTTCCTTGGTCTTTGGGAAAGCAGTTTGCCATAAGACCTCTGGATCTTCTGTTCCAGGTTGAAACTTCTGGGGAACCATTGACTGTTAATTGGGCAGCTTACTTGGGTTTAACTCTAAAACAGAAATGCCTGGGGTGCCAGGGTGGCTCAGTCAGTTAAACATCCGACTCTTGATCTCTGCTCAGGTCATGGTCTTACTGTTTGTGGGATTGAGTCCCATGTCAGGCTCTGTGCTGACCGTGTGAAACCTGTTTAGGATTCTCTCTCTCTCTCTCTCTCTCTCTCAATCTCTCTGCCCTCTGCCACTTGCACTCTCTCCCTCAAAATAAATAAATAAATATTTCAAAAAGATAAATAAAATAAAGCAGAAATGCCTCTGAAAGAGCATTCCCTCTCTTAACCACAAAAGCCCACAAGCCACTGTTCAAATCTTAAGAGCTTCCCATTCTTCATCTTTCTAAGTTCTCAACTTCTGCTCTTCTAAGATAAACCAGCTCCTCAGTCTAAACCCTGTTCTCACAAACAACCTGCCTTATCCCAACAGTAACCTTTGGGCATTTTTTTATCTAATGTTTTCATCATTTTTATAACCAATCTACATGGTCTTTATTTTTACATTCTGGCATTTAAATTTACTGTGGAGAAGTCTGGGACCACCCTGAATTTCCCCCCCTTTGAACGTGATTATCTTTTCTATCTGGATTCCCAAAGGAACCTCTGTCTTTAAGGTTTAAAAACCTAGCCAAAGTATGTTAGTGTCAATCACTCCATCATCAGTATTTTCTGAGAGATGTTCCTCTTTGCTTTTGGGGATTTTCTGTTCCATATGAATAGAGGTCACACCAATTTCTTTAGATCTGGCTGATGGGTGACAAATGCATGTGTTCTCATCCAGTATGATCAATTCACCAGCTCTGAGTGTTGCTTCTAATCCACTCTTCTGTGGAGCAAAAGATAGCTGTGCTGGTCTTGAGGGCTGGATGCTGTTCCATTTTCTGAGATTTCATTTTGTTTCCTATACCAGGGCAAGGCCAATCATGGTGGCTCATCCCCCTTCTGCCTCTGATATGATGCTGTCATGGTATTTAGGGCTTTCACGCTATACGTTTCTCCTTGACCTTCCCCAGAGCGTTCACTCACCCCTGAGCCCACTTCTCCAACCTGGAGTGTACTAAGGAGAACTCACAGGTTTTCTAAAATCAGTGTCATCTGGAGGCACCTGGGTGGTTCAGTCCAGTAAGCATCTGACTCTTGATTTTGGCTCAGGTCATGATCTCACAGTTCTTGAGTTCAAGCCCCATGTTGGGCTCTGGGCTGACAGTGAGGAAACTTCTTGGGATTCTCTCTCTCTCCCTCTCTTTCTGCTCCTTCCTGGTATGTTCTCTCTCTCTCTCTCTCTCTCTCTCTCTCTCTCTCTCTCTCTCTCAACGAACAAACTTTAAAAATTTTAAATTAATCAAATCAAGTCACTGTTTTCCCCCAGTATTGCTCCTCATTCTAGGGAACAAGTGGAAAGCTTTATTTGCCTCCTATGGCACCTTCTGTTTCTTCCCTAGGCCAACAGTTGTTGATGTTTATCCAACTATGTTATTTTTAGGGGTGATGGCCACTAAAGTGCGTTTGGGATATTATTTATCTTGCCCTATTTTAGTTTTACTATTTTATTTTGGAATTGGAGGAGGGACATTCTGTAAGTCTCCCTTGTTAATTAATATTAAATAAGTATTTCAGTTATGATCTAGCTATCAGCAACACTTCCAAAGGAACCATCAATGCACTCCTTCACAAGGCAGAAAGGAGACTGATGTGAAGTGCATGGTCACTGCTTGTTTCACATCCTCTGGACTAGGCTGGCTGGTCAAAGACATTCCGATGACCACTCCAGGAATCTATCCTGAAGAGTTTTTCAGGTCACAATCAAGGTGAAGGGCAAGGGAGAGTTCCAGCTACCTGATGGGAGTTTACCTCTGGAGTGTGGGTAGTGTCTGACCTCTAAAAACCTGAAAACTCCCTGAGAGTAGTTATATTTTAAGCTTTTAACAGCCAATTACTTTATACTGAGACTAGTAGAAGAATGGAGTACTGGAGAGGAAAATGAGCCGGAAGAAGGAGAGGACACTGGGGCTGACCTCTGAGGAAGGCAGCTTCCTCTCTTCAGGGTCTAAGTCATTTTTGTCACCGAAAAGCCCCCTCCACATATTTTGCTTCCTGGTTCCTTGCTCTGTGCTTTCTTTGGCTTTAAATTTCTTCCTTAACTGTTCAGGTGCCAGCTCGTCTTTTAATATTAGTTTTAGCACAACAGTGGTCCATACTTGTCATCTAATCTGCAGGGGAAATTTTCTTTATAGTGATAGTCAACCATATCTGTATGAGGGACTATGGCTTTTCTTAGTTAGGGAAGAGAAATTTCTGTAAAACCCAGTTTGGAGCAACATGCCATGATTTATCCTATTATAATAACTTCCTGTGATCCAGCAGCAAGTTGGTATATTTTTAAGCTGCTTACAAAAGAAAATATGGAAATATTGCCTAATCTAGTGGCATTATGTCAACATAGGATCTGTGCTAGATCAAAGAAGATACAGCAACTTACAACATAAATATTTTCTTTTATAGTGACTGATTTACCCATAAATAAAGTATAAAATGCATATGAGATGTTTAGTATATACCAAATTTGATTTAAATTATTTAAGTCTTAAAATAGTCATGTAACCCATAGAGGGAAAAGCATTAAAATGAAATGCCAAATACTTAAGAAAGAAAAATTAGAAAGTCAAATCTAAAAATCAAATACAAATACATATTGAGTCTAATAATCAAATACACACTCTTCCTGATTTACTTTCAATTGTGTTTGCACACATTAAAATATTTTAAAAACTAAAAAAGAAATTTATAGACTAGATAGGAAGATTGGGTAAATGTTGTAATTCAGTCTGCTCACTGGGCAGGAGATACCTTGCTTCATATAATCTGCTAAAACTATTTCCAAGCCAGTACCCTTTTTTTAAAGGATTGGATTTCCACCATATGCATTTGCCACTAAAGGCTCCTTCTTGGCTGTGACGAAAATTATTTCTGAATATTATGGGTTCATATGCTAATGACACCTCTTTGTGCATATGTTTTTTATTTTCAAACCAAAGTGAAATTAACTTACATGACACATGAATAACTCCAATTATTGAAAGAACAAATTATGCCTCAGGAGGAGAAGTCCAGCTGCTTGTTTTTACAAATATATCTGGAAATGTCCGTTTCTTTTAGAGGAAACACCATCATGATAGTTATGGCAAGGCTCTAAAGCCCCGAGAACCACCTAGAGCACTAGATTGTTTGTTTCTCCAGCATCTGAGAAACAGGGAAGAAAGATTCTAGAAGTCGGAGACTTTAACTGCCATATTAACCACTAGCAAGCACACACACACACACACAAACATGTTTCTCTTCCGTTTAAATTGCCACTAAAGAAAAACGATTGTACTTTATTCTGTCTGGCACAGCAAAGGTAGAGAAAACGCGTACAACAGCCAATGGCAATAGATACTATCAGGAAAAAGTAACTGAAGGTGAGACATCTGGCTGTAGAAAAAAATCTGAACAGAAAACCATATGAGGTTTTTCTTTCCCCAAAGTAAGAACGGGTGTCGTAGAAGCACTATCTGTATTTATTATAGCAGTCGGCCTCTCTCTGCAGCTGCACGTCTGCACACAACGGCTTCTTCAGCCAGCGGCACGCTCCTGGCAACCGAGAGTGTGTTTTTCCAGGGCTGGCAGTGGATCTGTTGAGGCACAGGAAAAGGTTCTTGCCACATAACACCACTATTCTCTTGATCTGCCTGTAATTCTCAGAACCATCACGTAGTGCATCTGGCGTTCAAGAGCATCGTGTGTAGTGATACCACGAGTACAACCAGGCGGCTGAAAATCTTTCCAAAGTAAGCGCAAGGTGGATAAATACCACAGGTATCCAGATTGTGTTCGAGTGTCCGTTCCCCCTATTCAGGAATAACAGTTGCTCAACTCCATTAAGGGGAGAAAGGATCCTGGATGAGTACTAAAAGTGCCCCCTCATAGTGGTTTGTTTTTAACTCGTACAGTATTTTCTATTTTTGTTCCAAATTGTCACCTTAAAGAAGTTGATGTACTCACATCCTCTCAGTTACTGAGGATCTGGACTGCAGCTTCTCCAGGACCCCCTTCTCCCTGTTTCCAGAACTTCAGCTTCACACACACACACACACACACACACACACACACGCACGCACACACGCACGCACATGACTTTCTCCTCAGCCGCTTCTTCAAAAGCAGTCTCATGTGGAAGGAGGATAAGTCAAGTTTACAAAATACATTTGTCATTCATGTTACTCTAAAATAAAGAAGATTTTCTTGACCTGATAGAGCAGTTTAACAGGCAGGAAACCTCACTATATTGTAGAAAGAAGACGTCTTTGATTTCTCTGAAGCCTTGAGTCCTTAGTCCTCACGGGGAGAAATTAATCATGTCTGGCTGAGTGGCATGAAAGCAGATGAGGTTTGTAGATCTTCTGCCAGATCTCTATCTGCCGGTTGGGAACTCTTGCTTTCTTCGCTAACTCTGAGTGATTATCTAAATGGACCTACTGGTTGGGTGGCCTGTTACAAGGTGAGGCAGTGTGTTAGCTCAAACTGCTAGTTACAAAAATACTCGTGGCTTAGAAGCAGCAGAAATTTCTGTCTCACAATTCTGGAGGTTGGGAAATCCAAGATCAAGGTGCCGGCAGATTTGGTGAGAACCCACTTCCTGGTTGTCTTCTCACAGCGTGGGGATGGCAGAGGGATGAGGGAGCTCTCTGGCGTCTCTTCTGTAAGGGCATTAATCCCATTCATGGGGGCTCCAGCCTCAGGACCCCATCACCTCCTAAAGGCCGCCGTCCTAGCACCATCACATTAGGGATTAAATTTCAACACGTGAATTTGAGGGATGCATTCAGTGTACAGAAGATGGCCTGTGACATTCAACCTAGCAAATGGTACTCCGCCACAACGCACCCAACTGCCTCCCTCCTATTCTCTTGCTTTCTTCTTCATTCTTGTCTTCTAAGCTCTGATTATGTTTTTAATCGTATTCTTTTCCATTCTTCCGTACCATCACTGCAAATCTCCTTTCTTTTGGGTCAATGAAACCTATTAGTAGAACCTACAGAAAATGCTGAGCTTTATGGAGGCATGACCACCAAAGAGGCTGCTGAGTTCTGAACTACTAAGAAACCATGGTTAATTACATGGGCCAACATGATTTTGAAATGGAAAACCTAAGGCAGAAAATAGAAAAGCTGCTGGTGTGCTCCTTAAAGTCTGGATAAAGTCGGGCACCTGGGTGGCTCAGTGGGATAAGCGTCCAACTTCAGCTCAGGTCATGATCTCATGAGCCCCACATTGAGCCCCACGTTGGGCTCTGTGCTGACAGCAGAGAGCCCACTTTGGATCCTCTGCCCCCCTGTCTCTCTGCCCCTGCCCTGCTCTCTCTCTCTCGCTCTCTCTCTCAAAAATAAGTAAAAACATTTTTTTTTAATCTAGATAAAGTTAATTTCAAATGCCAGCCCGTGTTTCATGGAAAAATTGAATCCAATCAATGAAGGACAAAGCCACTTGAATTTTCAAGGTCACTTCAGGTTTCTAGCTCTTGCCTCTTCTAACTTGTCTCAGTTTAGGAACCGCCTCTCTGACCCTGCGCTGTACTGCAGTCACCCAGACAAGACTTGTAGCCTTTCCTCAGTTTTCACCACAAACCACTCACCGAAGACGTTTGTGTGCGTGACAGACTTCAGTGAAGGTGTCAGACACTGGAATCATTTACATTGCATCAAAGCCAGAAATTTAAAACAGAATATTGGCAGCTAGGGATTTTACACCTCAGGTTCCCTTCACATCCTCTGCTGTTCACCTTCTCCTTTCCTTCCTCATTTCTTTGACCTTTCTTTCCTAAGGGCAAAGAAGAATCAGAACATTCTTTCTTCTTTTTTTTTTTTTTTTTAAGTTAATTTACTTATTTGAAAGAGACAGATGCGGGGGCACAGAGAGAGAGGGAGAGAGAGAATCTGATGCAGGGCTCAAACTCACAAACCATGAGACCATGACCTGGGCTGAAATCAAAAGTCGGACACTTAAACGATTGAGCCACCCAGGTGCCCAGAGAACATTCTGTTTTCTTTTTCAGGACAGTTTGGCTGTCTGCGATCCAAACCCTTACACTAAACTATTACCTTCCTTTGTATATCAACAGAAGTTCTTTATTCAAAAGTCTCCATGCCATTTCCTTTGAAAGTGGAAGACATTGGTGGGAGGGATGGCCAGTGGGGAGGAAGTGGTTTTATTTGGTATTGCTATTAATGGCCATTATATTACCAGAAACAAGCTGCTAATAAATAGAATACACCCAGGGGAGTTAGGGTGACGCTACTAGAAGTGTGAGAACTAAACCGTTCCACTTGTTGGGATTGTTTGATCCTCCCATCCATTTTCTTTTATTTTTTTATTTAAAAAAAATTTTTAATGTTTATTTTTTAGAGAGAGAGAAACAGAGCACAAGCAGGGGAGGGGCAGAGAGAGAGAGACACAAAGAATCCAAAGCAGGCTCCAGGCTCTGAGCTGTCAGCACAGAGCCCGACGCAGGGCTTGAACTCACAAGCCATGAGATCAGGACCTGAGCCGAAGTCAGACGCTCAGCCGACTGAGCCACCCAGGGGCCCCATCCCATCAATTTTCAGTGACTGATGACCAAAGATCCTTAAAAAATAAGATCTATTTTTAGATAGAAGTGTTAGAGATGACTTTCTTCTATCACACATGGGATTTGAAAGTTTTCAGATTCTTTCCTGAATTAAAATATTTCAAGGACACCCATGCAAATCAATGTTCCCTACACGTTTTCCTAACCATTCTGACACTAAATGGGTCTCTAAGGAGAAAGATGGCCAAAATGGGTAGATGGTCTGATCAACAGTTTATGTGTCATATACTCAGAAGGAACAAGAGAACATCAAAATTGGGTCTTACTCTTTCAAAGATTCTCAAACTTTAAGTTGCATAAGAAAACCCCAAAGTTTGTAGTTCAAGAAGCCGGATGGGACCCAGGAATTAGGATAGTTATCAACGTCACTAAGTGGTTCTAATGCAGGTTGTCCTGAGATCACATTAAGAAATACTGCAGGCTGGGAGAGCTGTTACAGTGGGGGAGGGGAAGGAGAATGGTGGGGAGAGGAAGGGCTTCTTCCTAAGCCATAGGTATTTTTTTAAAAACAAAAGAAATGCTCTACCACTGAGACAGGACACTGAGAGTCAGTGATTACATCCAAACATGGAAATGAGTGAGTGATCTGTTTAAGCAAACAGGTAGTATCCTATGGTTGATCTTAAAAATTTGCCTAGTTAAGGAAAGTGCAAAGGTGATAGATATTCAAATATCTAACATCTGGATGGCTGGCACCAAAATCCTGAAAATTCTTTACTGTGTCAGGCATTGACCTGTTAGTTGCTGGATCACAAAGAGGTCCAGGGGTCACTAAGTGGTATCTGGAACCCTTGGAGGACTTTAGCTAGTTCATTCTTTTAACAGCTGGTGGTGAAATTGTATACATCAGCTGACTGGTGCCCACCAGCTGGCCCTGACTGTCAGCCTGGAGTAGTGTAGTGCTCCCCGGCCCCCCCAGAACACCTGTAAGCAAGGACTCTGCCACTCTCTCCCCCTCTTTCCTTTCTTCCTTTTTTCTGTTCTCTATTCCCTTTTGTTTTCATCTCTTTTCTCCCCTTCTGCCATCCAGTGGCCTTCAGGTTAGCTCAGCACAGTGTTTTTCACCTGGCACATATAATTAGTATTCATCAAATTAAACACCCATATTTAGCACTACAGGTAGTATTGAAAGGCAAAGAAGAACAACACAAGTGCTCCCTAAGATGAACAGACTCAGAAAGCCTGAATGGGGGCGCCTGGGTGGCTCAGTTGGTTAAGTATCCGACTCTCGGTTTCGGCTCAGGTCATGATCTCAGAGTTCATGGGTTTGAGCCCTGTGTCGAGCTCTGCGCTGACAGTGCGGATGGTGCCTGCTTGGGATCCTCTCTCTCTCCCTCTCTCTCTGCTCCTCCCCCACTCATGCTCACTCTCTCTCTCTCTCAAAAATGAATAAATAAGAACTAAAGAAAGAAAGAAAGAAAGAAAGAAAGAAAGAAAGAAAGAAAGCAAGCCTGAATAATTGTGTGCCATTGTAAGAACTGCCACTTGGTTGGCAGAGGCCAGGATGACCCTGGAGCCCACAGTTCTGCCCAAGGTGATTTCACTTGTTCCCTCTGGATGTCCCCATGCTTGCTGAGGGCCTTCACTCTCCCCTCCACCCAAACTGACCAGGAGCGCTAAGGAAAGAGCAGAATCAGAAGCTCTGGATGTTTCTATGCTCTCAATCTGGTCACCACTCAAGTGCAACTGTACTGGCCTAGTTTCTCCACCATGTAGATAACATCACTTGGTAAAAACGTTCATCTTTTTCTTCAACAATGTTTAGGGTATTACGAATCTAATCTTTAAAATAGGCCTATGTTAATATAGTACTTCAAAAAAATTAAGCCAATGAGAAAGAAAGCTAGGTGGTTGTCCAAAAATAAAGGGTGCATTTCCTCTCTACCGCTTTTTGGTTGATCTTCAAAGGAATGCAAGTTTGAAGAAAAGTGCTCTCAAGTTTTGATGCTGGGGACAAATTCCTGCGTCTGTGAGTCTAACGAGAAAAGGAGTGGGTGAATGTGGCATAGATAAAAACAGGTGTTTTTTTTTGAGCTTGTCACTATTTTTGTGAGCTAGAAACTTGTTTTTAATCTTGCTGCAAAGTTGATTGGAGAGCCTTCAGGAAGCCCTATGAGCACTGAGTGATCTAGGAGAAGTGGGGTGTATTTTAAGACAGGAGCACTCTTTGGTTTTGAAAAGCACAGTTTACACGAGTGTTTTTGATCAGTGAGCATTCAGAGCAGAGGCTTTGTTGTTAGAGAGCGCCGGGATCCAGTAAAAGCTTCAACAGTTACCGTGGGACCCCAAGGAAGGTCCTCAGCCCCCCTCCACCTCAGTTTTCTCATCTGTTCATAAAGATAAGTCTACTCTGCTGTTGGGTTATTGTGAGGATTAAACAGAAATGCATGACAAATATTTAGTATGGTTCCTGATATAGCCTAAAGACTCAAGTCATTGGCATCAATTTAATTACATTTGCCAAAGGGGGAAAGGAGAAATGCTCAAATAAAGACCCCATTGATAAATACAGGAGTAGTAGATGGTGGCCATCAAGAGTTGCCTCAGGTATCAGCCAGTACCAGCCACAATGTCGCCCATTTGTCGCAAATATTAAATCCCACTGTGATTTATTTAAACACACGTAAAAGATTTTCATTATCACTATATCAGCTTGATCCTTTGAGATGTTGTATCTCCTTGCATCTCTCTTGCCACATTACTCTTTCTTTCCATGTGAGATCTACTATTTGTTGACTCAAGTTTTCCTTTGTTGGTATGGGCTTTTCTTAAATGCGGAGGTTCTTCATTTGTGTGTGTGGGGTACTGGAGATTCAGTTAGATTGTTTGGTGTTTCTGTTTGTGCAGCCAGATTGGGTGAAGATCCCAAGTTCAGTGGAGCAAGAGGGTGGCTGAGTGTGCTGTAGGGAGGGCACTTTATTGGCTAGTCTTTGCCAAGGACGGCCCCTCCCTCCTGGACATTGCAGTGCCCGCAGCTCTGTTCAGATTCCTCGTTATTCTCTCAATTCCTGTTGTGCAGAAATCCAACCACCTTGCTACACATGTTTTGTTCCCCCAAGTACTCACCCTGAGCCCCTTCCTACCCCCAGCATTCTCCATCTCTGGGTATAGAGCACTCTGGATGGGCTCTCACTCTTTTTCACCCTCTCTCTTGTCTTCCTTTTGGACTTCTGTTTTCTCTTTGAGCTGATCTCTCTTTAAATCTGTCTTTTAGGGATTTCTCATGGCTTTTAGTTCACTGTGGATTTACTTTCTTGTTTTCCAGTATATTTATGGTTTGCTTATGTGTTTGTTATCACTTTTTCCAATATTTCTACAGATTTGAGGTAAGAGAGCTTACTACAGCATGTAGTCAGCCTGTCATCTTGACTGGGAACTTTTAATCATGTATCTAAGAGGAAAAACATTAATAGGACCTTTAACCATTATAAAGTATCAATATCAGAAAAAATACCCAACGGGTCATCTTAAAGGAATCACCTAATGTTTGGGTTTACACAATGAAAAAAAAAAAAAACTGAAAAATTCAACCATCCACAAGTATTGGTAGTGTGTATATGTCAGTGTAGAGTTTGCATCTAGTAATAAAAAATAAGATAAATGTCCTAAAGAAGCAAATTGTATAGGTTTTTCACTTTTTGAACTATGTTGCAAGAAAAACAATGTTTACATTAATGAGTATTTCTTTCCTATTCCTAAGAATTTATTAGATCTAAAGATAGAGTTTCTAGAAAAATGCTGAGTGCTTAAATGACATGTAATTTATTATTGGGAATTTAAAAGTTTTATATTCTTCAGAGAAAGGTTTTTCTTAGATTCCAGGCTTATAGTATAAATGCTAGCAGAGTATAAGCTTGAATCAAAGTCAACTAAAGCTGGGTCAATACTGCTTTTACTTAAAGTGTTTTCCATTTAGTGGGGAAAAAAATGAATGTAAATTGGTATTGAAAGATGTCCATGGGATAGAGATTAATTAACTTCTGATAAATGAGCTAGAGGTGATTTCTATAAATTTTTATAACTATGTCAGAACAGGTTGTGTATCATCTCTCACTTTTGAGAGAAAGCACTGGCTCAGAAGCTATATTCAGCAAGTATCTCTCTATAACACCATTAAAATAAATTTGAGGGCAAAGGGTGAACCATCAAGAAATGTATACATTTACTGAAGAGATTTTTTTTTCCACACCAGTAAATTGATGTAAGTTACTTCAGCATCTTGATTCAACAAAGAATATTAAAGGAAAATCCCAGTTTTCAATAATGGTAGCACATTTGATAGCACACTCTGCAAGTACAAAATTAGTCTTCCCTTCAAATGGACTAATCATTCAATGTGAAAATTCCTTGGAAATTTTCTTGAAAAAGCAAGAGAATTAACATTTTTGTAGTCTGTGAGTGAACAGAAAAAAGAGACATTTGTATCAATTTTACATATTACCCAATAGTTTAGGATTTTCATGTTGAAATGTCTCAAAATAACCCATTTAACTTTTGTTTTCAAATTTTCATATTTTAGTAACTTAAAATAATTTAGTCAACAACAGTGATTTTATTAAGATAGGTATACCTCTTTGTAGAAGAAAATCACCAAACTTTCTTTTGGTTAAAATAATTGAATTGTTTATTATTGTAACTTTTTGTTATTCTATTCAAGTACAGCACTGCAAAATGTTTCAGATTTCACTGATCAATTCATTGAATTATAATTCACCTCAAAATTTTGAAAACTATCTGCTTTAGATAGTTTTATGAAAAATACAATCAGATTTTCTGATATGGCCACAAAATCAGCCTAGAAAATTCATTTTTATACAGTTTTTTAAGTTTATTTATTTATTTTGCGAGAGAGAAAGAAAGCACTCATGTACGTCCAGGGGTAGGGTAGAGAGGGAGAGAGAAAAATCCCAAGCAGGCTCCCCATTGTCAGTCCAGAGCCTGATATGGGGCTCAATTCCATAAACTGTGAGATCATGACTTAAGCTGAAATCAAAAGTCAGATGCGTAACTGACTGAGCCACCCAGGCGCCTCGAAAATGAGTTTTTACTACATTACTATGTTCTTTCCAATCGCTGAATATTGGGTTTTCTTTTAAGTTGCTAAATACAACTAAGTTTGACATTAGATGAAGTAAATTTTCATCACTTCAAAATATCTCACCTGACACCTATTATAAAATTTTCCTTTTACCCATCGTTTCTCAAGGCATTGTTTCTCCCAGGGTGGCCTGTGAACCATCTACACCAGAACAGGCTCAGACACTTCAAAAAACTTAAGACTGCTGCTGCCCACCCCCAATTCCATCACCACCATAGCCCTCTTGCTGAATCAGAACTGCTGGCTTTGGGGCCTATGTATCTCCATTTTTAATAACTCGCCCAGGAGATTCTTATGAACTTGACAATAGAAAAAAAACAAACTCAAATCAGTCTTTCTTTAAATGGCAACTACCATTTTAGATTTTACAAAGTCAAGAACAGATTGTTTCAAGTGGTGTTAGGAACTCATTTTCCTTAGGAAAGCCCGGGATGGAGTAGGGATCGGAGGGGGGAGATACCAAGGAAAACCAGACAGCTGGTCGCAACCATGCCAGATTATCTTGTCAGGACAGTGGGTTGTCCTGGCGTGCTGCTCGAGCTGGCATTTGGCAGTGGACTTGTGTAGCATCGCAGATGACTCCTGGACAGCACTGACTCTCCCATCACGCTGGGAAGCCCAGCTGGTCCTCCTGTAAGAGGCAGGTACCCTTAAGATAGGTCCTAGCAGACCAAATGCTCACATGACATTGGTTTTCAGCTGTAACTAACAACACCTTGAATACGACCACTTTCCTTCCTGGACCAGAGTTTGGAAATACCCACAGAGGGAAACATGTCAAGAGGAGGCATAGGGTCTTGGAAGACAGACTTTGTCAGTTTAGTTCGGCTTAGAACTAGGGCTGCCTACAGTGTGTTTCCTTTTTTCCTGGGAAGACAATTCTGCCTCAGTGACACTTGAGGTTAATGAAACTTTCCTGAAACACCTAGAAAAACTAATAATAACAAATAGAAAAAGAAACAATACCACAAATGTGTGCGAGACCCAGATACCAACTGCTGTAAAAGAAAGTAGTGGCATAAAGAAAGCCTTCTCTTATCCATTTCTTTACCTCCAGCTGGACACTGTATTCTACCAAATGTTTGACATCACCCACATACCAAGGACCCTGACCTTTGAAGGGCTTTAGCTATGGCTCCTTATCTTCTCTCTGATTTGGATCTGTGATGACCTAGATAGCAAGGGACACGATAGTGCTGAAATAAACTCTGTTTTCCCATGTTGTACTTGCATAGGCCACACTAACCCAGGTAAAATGATGTCCATGAGTCTCTTTGAAAGCCTTCTAGTTAATCAAAGCTTATATTAAACAAAGACAGAACTTAGGCCCAAGCAAAAGCATCTATTTTTATTGCTCAGAGGCACCTGCACAGTGCCTCTGGAAGCTTCCTCAAATTTTGGTGAAACCACATGATAGCGGTATATAATATTTGGTCACACCACACACATATGCACACACACATGCATGTTAATGGCATCTGTACATGCCACCTGCTCTCCATTCACACCCCCATGGTTTAATGAACAATAAGAAGGTAAATGAGGTTGCAATGGAGATAAAGGGAAAAAAGCAGGAAAAGGTGGGACTGGGAGGTAAGCAGGGACCAACTGTTATAGGCCATAATCAGCACTTGGAGCTTTTACTAAGTGTGAGGGTGATCTGGTCAGATTTGGTATTTGGGAAGGATTGTTCTAGAAACAATATAAAGTAGTTGGAGACCGTTGCAGTAATCCAGGCAGGAGCTTGTACTAGACAGGTGGCAGTAGAAATCAGGAAAGAGAATAGATAGATTAGAAAATGAGGCATTAGCTCTGTGGGAGGACCATGATTTTTATTTTGAACGTATTCAATTAGAAAAGGCTTTGGTGTTTCAAATACACAGGTAGTTATAAGGGTCTGGAGCTCATAATAACTTGAGTTCTCTCTCTACATTGTTGGCATGTCAGCCTGCTTCTTGTGAGCCAATGCTTTTCTGAGTTTTTACATTTCATCTGATAGACTACTCTCTAGATCTGTACTGTCCACTACAGCAGCCACTAGCTACAGGGGGCTGCTAAAATTGAAATTAATTAAAATTTAAAATTCAGTTCCTAAGTTGCACCGACCACATTTTATATACTCCATAGCCAACAGTGTCTAATGATTATAGTACATGACAGCCCAGATACTAAACATGTCCATCATTCCAGAACATTCTACCAAACAGTGCTAATCTAATGACCTGCTGGTCTCTCAGCTACATCTATGAAACTGAATTAACATTTCCTGCAATATCATACCAGTTACATTCTATATGGTTTTAGTTATTTCTGTGCCTGAACCCTTGTGTGTTGTGAGTTCCATAAAAGCAAGGACCATGCCCTACTCATTCTCAAGCCCCTCACAATGTGCTTAGCAAGTACTTTGTACTATATGCTTAGCTAGCACTGGTTGAATAAATGAGTGAGTAACTGAGTAAGCCAATATCTAAAATTCTGTTTCAAAAACATATAGAAAAAAAAAACAGAGAAAAATAATCACTTTGGTATCTCTAACTTAGATTTTATGCTGATGATACAGCTACTAAAAATTGAAAATCAGAGTAATATAACCTGGCTTATAAGAGAGCTTCATATGAGAGTTTATCACACATAATTATAACATGATCAGAGGAGAGGAAGGAGAGGTAGAAAGTAGAAGGTGTTCTCCCAAGCTGCCTTCTGCCCCTACTGCAGTCAGTTTGAACCAGACCAGCATTCAGTGGGTAACATCTACCACCCATTGCCACTTCGTGGAGACAACAGCAGCAATAGTGTCTGTTGCTATAACATCTCTGCTTCTCTCTGTCTTGAGTTCTGCCTCTAATGGGTCAAAATTGCTGGCCGGACAGCCATAGTTGTGGTGAGAGTTCTACCCACATAGTCTTCCTGGTACTGGTCAGTGTCACAATAGGGACTTCCCTAAGAGTCTTAGTCAACATCCAACCTCCATATGCTTCTGCAAAGGATGTCCTCATCACACCTAAGGATGGGAGGACTGGAATAGGAATTAAGTGTTGATGGAAGGCTTGGGAGGAAGAAGAGGCATAGGAAAATAGAATAGGCAAAGCTTGAGGAGAAACACACCCCTTCTTCTTTCTTCCAGCCATATGATAGGGTCTGAAATAACTGTCCTCTTTATGCACTAGGAAGAGGAAACTAGGTGAGAATCAGTATTTTGGACATGGTAAACCACTGGGAAATGGTACACTTGTGGATAGTAACAATCATCATGAAGCACTAAGCATGTGCTAGGTGCCATACTAGACCCTAGAGATCCAACAGAGGTGAGCCGAATGCATCTCTGCTTCCTTGCTTGTCGTGTAAGAGGAGCAAGTCAGTGGGCACCTATACTGCCCCCCGATAAGCCATAAGGTAGGAAGAACACAGGTTCTGGGTGCCGGGAGACTTAGGTACTCCTGGAGGATCTAAGGAGAAGGCTTCCTATTGGAGCTGATGCCTAAGCTAAGCCCCAAGAGTAGGTGTCGCCCAGGCCAGTGAAGAAAGAGGAGAGAGGCCCAGGAGAGGGTCTTGAGGGAGAATGGATGAGCAGGTCAGACGTCCGGGCAGAAGTGAGAGCTTGGCAATGCCAAAGTGCAGTTTTCTGTAACTTAGAGTATTGGCCAGAGAAGTGTGGGAAGTGAAAAAGTTGCTGGAAAGATAAACTCTACATACTGTTCCCTGTCCCCTAGAACTAGAAAAGATCTCATCTTTTTTTTTTTTTTTTCCTTTTTCTTATTCTACCCCATGTTTCTTGCTCCTCCACAGGAATCCAAACCAATCCTGCTGCCGGGCTACAACACAGGGGCTGGTGCAGGGTGGGCTGCTGCACGTGGTCTGGAGCCAGGCAGGCTGCCTTTCATTCATTCCCAAGTCTGTCCCTCAGTAGCTGCCAGCCTCTGGGCAATTTAATAATTTGCTTGTTTCCTCACCTACAAATGAGAACAATGATGCTACCTACTTTCTACAGTTTTGGAGGAATTACATGAATACTCCCATAAGTAGAGTTTTTAGTGCCAGGCACCTAGTAAGCACTCTACAAAAGGTTATCCGTTGTTATTATTTTGAACTAAAAAGGCTCTTGTTCGCTAATGAGGAAATCAACATTTAGTGTACATTTCCACGGGAAGCAATTTACAAACGTTTCTGTGCCCCAACCCGCTGAGAATCAGGGCTAGGAAGAAGGTTTTAAAACTCAGTAAGTTTTCTATGTGTTACAGAAGGTGACATTTTTCTTAAAATAAGGGATTTCCTAAGATTATGAAAAAAGTTTCAGGTATCTATCAGAAAACTATTGCAATATGTTAAAAGATTTGGAGAAAAAACCCAAAGATAAGTTTCTTTAAAGATTTAAAAAAAAATTAGGCTCAGTTATCAAAAACATAATGACAGGACCTCTGTGTTTTCTTTTTTAATCTTGGTGCAGTTAAAAAAAAAAAAAAAAACCTAAGTATCACTATTCTTCTACTTGGATATTGTATCAGTACTTCCTTTCTTCTCTCCCCACATTATATCAGTATATTCTTATTCTCCCCATTTTGCAACGAAGACACTGAGGCTCAGAGATTATTAGGTAATTTGGCGAAAGTTATGCAACTAGTAAGAGATGTAACCAAAATGGAACCCTGAGCCTTTTGACTAGAGTCTGAATTTGTACTCTGATATTTGAGCCTTAGCAAAATTTCATTCCCATAAGGTGCTTAGAACCCTGTAAAGCATGCAGAACACAGTCAATAAAGGCTAGATGATATCTCAAAATTGCCCATTGACATTGAGTTCTGTAGGATATTAATAAATGTTCTAGGGAAAAAGTAATTCAAGTATGTTTGGGAAATCCTGGGTTAAACAAAGTTAAATTCGTTGTTAACTGTAAGGTCTCTAATACACTACTGGGCATTATGAATATCAAAAATGATAATAGGGGTGCCTGGGTGGCTCAGTAAGCATCTGGCTTCAGCTCAGGTCATGATCTCATGGTTCACGAGTTTGAGCCCTGCGTAGGGCTCTGTGCTGACAGCTCAGAGCCTGGAGCCTGCTTCAGATTCTGTCTCCCTCTCTCTCTGCTCCTCCCCTGCTAACGCTCTGTCTCTCTCCCTCCCTAAAAAATAAATAAACATTAAAAATTTTTTTAATGAGAGTATAGTTTAAGGCAATTTCCAAATCGTATTTGGCCATAGACCTTTTTTTTTTTTCTCTCAAAGTAGTTCAGTAGGACCAATGTTACCAGGAACTAATGATGGAAGACGTTCTGTATGAGGTAAATGCGGAGTGGCAGATAATACTTATAATTCAAATTCACTGGTGACAAATATTTCGCGTGTGTGAAAAAAGTTGTTTTACTGTACAGAGCAGAAACAGCATAAAAAGGAACTTGAAGTCAGTGTTCTAAATCTTAATTTGCTTGATATGGGGAAGCTGAGTGAGAACAGCTTTGCAAAAATATGTCACCAGTCAAGTAGGAAGTGGGCATTCTTGCAGCTTCTAACAGCTTCAGCCACTTTGTTGTTCAGAGCCAGAGATGCAAGACATCCTACCTCGGAAAGCACACATACACACACCTACAACCCCAAGAACATGAGCAAGATATGAAGAGTGTTGGGGATTTTGGTGGCACCCTTTGCGATATACAGATTGAGTTTCAAAAATTTGAAGTAAAGCCATTTCAAAGTTTGAAAAAGTTGCTGGGGCGGGGGGTGCGGGGGGAGAAATGGTTTTGTATTCCGAATGATTCCCTAATTCTATGACAACGGGTAGTTTGAGTGTTCTGAGTGGTAGCGAACCTCATCAGCCCACAGATACTGAGTGGGACAATGTAGTTGTGTTTAATGTTGAGAGGTTCCATTTGGAGCCAAACTCTACCAACTTTGGGTGACTTTGGCAAGTAATTTCTTTGACCACCTTCTCATTTGCAAAACAGGAAGAGAATGTGAATTAGACCACCTCTAAGGCACCTTCCAGCTCTACAGATATGCGAAATTGAAAGAAGAAGTAGGTTACATACCTCTTCTTTATGTTAATTCCCAGGAAATAGAAACTTCTCTGGATAGCAGGGGCCTTGTAAGAAGGCCGCAAGAAAATGATAAAAAACAATAAATGCTGGAGGTTAGCCACAGCCCCCAGGAAACCAGAAAAGTGTCTAGGCCCTAGCCTGCAGGCTGCTGTGTAATGTTATGAAATTCAGGGTGATGGTTCTGAAACAGTAATTGTGGGCCATGAAGGCCTGGAAATAATGACAGCTGTCAAAAACCTCTATTCCAGGGTTGCCAGGGCAAAATTCCTGAGACAGAGTCCACATTTTTCAACGTCAGAAATGCAATATTTATGAGAATGAGAACTGCCTTCCTCTATGGGTGTATAATGCCTAATTGAAATTGTAACCACTCAGTCTCTGGAAATTAGGCTAGCCTTTTACCTTTCTGGTTTAAGTCCCACCTTTCAAGATGAAACTTCGTGAGACATTTACCAGTGCCCCTTTTTCACTGCCGACACCATCTCAGTTAAAGTGGGCTTGGGAAACCAAGTGACTAGCACATGAGATGACTTGAATCAGAAAATCAAGAAGTTGTGTTGCTATTTTTAGTTTACTTTGAACAAAAAACCACATTTCTGAAAAACTGCGATGTTTGTATCTTTGTCTTTGCACGATTTATGATTGCCTTGAGAGATAAACAACATTTATCTTTTGAAAGATTGGCACATTCAAAGGAAAGCTGCTCATGATCATTGGTGCCAGAAGAAGACTAATCATAAGATCATTCAAAGAGGCAAGTTATTAAATGTTCAGTTGTTTGAAAGTATGGATTTGTTTTTGTTGATGATGTCGAGTATAGTCAAAGTACCTTGCCTTTCCAATCATGTTATTAGGTGGATGTAAAAATGTCTTGGGATTCTCTGCATACAAGATGGTAGCTATGAGAAGGCCATGGTGGGGCAGCAGAATGAGCTCTGGTAGAAGGGACACTGCATTGCTGTATTTAGAGAGAGCTGATCTAGGCTCCATACCTGCCTCTGGAGCACATAACCCCTGGATCTCATAAATAAAATGAGCTGTTCGGTTCTCCTAAATGCCACTGGCCATTGAGGACACACTATTCCTCATTGAACACAACTGTCTTGCCTATCTTGCCTAGTGCAGGGATTTTTGCCTCCTTGACTTCTAGCCACTGGAAAGCTGGTGGCACTCACGAGCCATCGCAGCAACCGAAAACAGTCCCTCTTCCACTCCCACTCCTAATTCCAAATGCTTCCTTGGAAGCTGGTACTGCCCCACCCCCACTTGGAACCATGAGCAGATATATCCTGAGATTCCTTTTTGCCCAGCATCCTACAACGACTGGCCAGGAGAAACAGTGAGCAGTCATAAGACTACAGTTTTACACCTCATAGAAACATCCTACATAAAAGCTGCACAAAAAGGTGCCCTAACAGTTGAACTCATTATGAAATTACAAAGCAGCAATTCCACATACTTTCACAGCAAATTTTTGTCCTTCTTTTCTTGTGATGTCCAGAGAAAGGCAGGGCTTTTTACCCCACTGAGGTCAAAAGAAGCCCCCACTAGTGACAACAATCAGGCACTCCCGCACTCCAGCCCATGTCAGCTACTCTCATCTCCAAACAGTTTTGATTCAATCCGCCCAGCTATGGCTGGATTGTATCAACTGGAGTCTTCTCCAAACCCAATCAAATAGATGTCTAACCCACATGCTATTGATGTACTACCCACTCCACCAAATGGGTCACTTCTGTAATGTTATCTTGGATTCTCCATAAAGGTTGAACAGTCAATAGAGAGTCTGCCTGGGAAATGTCCTCCCTATTCTCCCTTCCCACCTCAGGTCCCCTTTTCTTTCCCCTAGCTCAGAGATTTGACTATCAACAATTTCCCTCCTTTCTGGGAAGTTAGTGATCAATCTTGCTTACCCCTAGAATCATCCCAGCACACACATGCACACGTGCAAACACATGGATGGGCAAGCAAACATACAGCCATGACTTCTGAGAAATTTTAAGGTACTCCTTTTCATAGAAACAAAACAAAACAAAACACTTGGAGAAACTGTTTCCGTATGGGGGGAAGAGTTCTACCTGCATGTTTGCTTAGTGTATCAGTTGTTGATTTTCTGTTTTTGCCGAGTCCCTCCTTAGCTTCTTTCATTTTAGAGAGTAGCATGTATTTTTTCAGTTATTTCACCAATGAGATGCTGAAAAAACTCTCAAAAGGAAGATGTTTAGCTTTTACCTTTTTAGAGCTTTCAAACAAATGAGATGGGGAGACACAAAGAGAAAGAGGGCACAGTTTTTGGTTTCATGGAATGGTAGAAAGAATATAAGACTTGAATAAGGAAAACAGGATGCTTGTCCCTGAATCTCCTGATTTTAAGCTCTGTGAATCACTAAACTTATCTAGACCTCAGATTTCTTATCTTTGATCAGAATGGAGGACATTTTTAAGAGGACATCACATAAGATATCATCCTAAGACTAAGTGATTCCCTTCTTCTGTGTTTCTAAGTCCTATGTAGAAGCAAGAAGATGGCCTCATAAAGGTCTATTTATGTCAAACTCGATGAACTACCCTGGAATAGTAGATTCACAAGAATGTTCAGTTCTACAGTTTTATGGTTCCGTCCTTAGGAACAAAGATTCTTATTCCTTGGTCATTTGCCCCATAAGTGGTATAGGGTAGGTGGTCAAAGGCATCTTGCCTTCTTGATGAATCCACTTTGCCTGGTTCCATTCCCTTTCTGGATAGAAAACTGGCCGTCAGCATTCTATAAAAAGTATATTAAAGATTGTTCCTCATCACTTTGTCTTCCTTTCCCCAATCTTTTCAATCTGCCACATCTCCTAACGTCATCTTCTGGTTTTCCCGATTGCCTTCATCACCCTCCACTTCTATTTGTCACTTCCCCAGCCCGGGGTGGGGAAATGCCCCGGGCATCTTCAATGAGGCTTTTCCCAATTCGTAATCACCAAGTTCTCTCACTTCAACTTTGGTGGGATCATATAAGGTTTGGTCCTTGTGGAAAGGACAAATCATAACCAGAAGGAACTCTCAGATAATGAAGTACTAACTAGGAGTGTCAGCTAGTAGCTGATACAATATTACTGAAGTTCAAAAATAAACAACCTGCATTTTAAGGCTGAAAAAGGAGGTTGTGATAATATTACATTTCAGGCAACAAGTTGCACACCTTAGTAGTGCAATGACTACTTAAAGTTACCATTCTCTTCACAGTCTTCTACATTTGTGTATTGACCTTTGAATATGACAAGGTATAGCACCATTTATTCTACTCCAGTGATTCTCAAGCTTTAGTGTATGTCAGAATGACCTAGAAGACTTATTAAAACACAGATTGCTGAGTCCCAGCCCCAGAGTTTCTAATTCAGTAGATCTGGGATGGGGCCTGAGAAGTTGAATTTCTAGTAAGTTCTCAGGTGATGCTGATGCTATTGGTACTGGGCCCAGATTTCAAAAACTACTGTTTTGAAAATGGACAAATGCTATGCTCAGGTTATTTTTTTTTATTTGTTTTAAATGTCTATTTTTGACAAAGAGTGTGCGAGAGAGAGAGAGAGAGAGAGAGAAAGCAGGGGAGAGACAGCGAGAGAAGGAGACAGAAGATCTGAAGCGGGCTCTGCACTGACAGCAGACAGCCCGATGCGAGGCTCAAGCTCACCAATGGTGAGATCACAACCTGAGCCAAAGTCAGCGTTTAACCAACTGAGACACCTAGACGCCTCTGTCTTCAGGTTATTTAATTTTTTTTTTTTAAACAATCAACTTAGGGGCTCCTGGGTGGCTCAGTTGGTTAAGTGTCCGACTTTTGATATTGGCTCAGGTCATGATCTCATGATGCATGAGATCGAGCCCCACGTTGGACTCCATGATGACAGTGCAGAGCCTGCTTGGGATTCTCTCCTTCTCTCTCTGCCCCTCCTGTGCTCTCTCTCTCTCAAAATAAATCAATAAAGTTAAAAAATAAATAAGTAATAAAACAATCTACTTAAAACATCTTTTTATATCTTAATCTAAACCTTTTACCAGCTCAGTAATGCCAGCATTAGCTGACTTGAGTTTCACTATTTATTTCATTTAAAGGAGAAGAAAAAAAATCGGTGTTACTCAAAGTGTGGTCTGTAGACCACATGCATCAGAACTCCCCAAGATTCTAAGCAAGAAGACAGATCTCTGAGCCCTTTCCAAAAGCACCCGAATCAGAATGTCTAAGGAATGAGTTTTTAGAACCTATTTATTATATAAGCACCCAAGTGATCTTTATGCACCCTAAATTGTGAAAACTACTGCTATAGATCTGAGTTCAATAATCAGGCTAATAACCAAGGTCTGAACAGTTGAATTCTGAAAATTGAATAAGAACCTAAAATAGGATTCTTTCCAGGAACTAGGAGTCATATTTCAGTTGAAGTATCTAAAATAACAAATACCATTTTTGCTTTTATTTTTTTTAATTTTTTTAACGTTTATTTATTTTTGAGAGAGAGACACCCACAGCATGAGTGGGGGAGGGGCGGAGAGAGAGGGAGACACAGAATCCATAGCAGGCTCCAGGCTCTGAGCTGTCAGCACAGAGCCCCACACGGGGCTTAACTCACAAACCATGAGACCATGACCTGAGCTGAAGTTGGACGCTTAACTGACTGAGCCACGCAGGCACCCCAGCCATTTTACCTTTTAAAAGAAATATGCTATGTAATTTACTGATGTTTCACATGTAAGGGTACACACCTATAAAGGTACACATATTGCTGTACATAGTTGATTTTTCCCCAGCATGTACTCGTTTCTTTGTCACTGAGTAATTAACTTGTACTTTTTTCTGTTTAATGTCATCCTAGTTAGACCTCTCTAACTTACCAGGGAATCTTTCAACATAGTTTTTATTTTCTAAAGCAACTGTAGCCCCTACAACGAGGTGTTATCATCAATCTGAGTTACATGTGCCCCTTTGATGTAGTCCTGCAAAAAACTGCATTGGAGGTTTGGTGAAAATGAGCACTGTGACACAATTTGTAGGTGTCAAAGTTTACCAAGTATAAGTAATACAGTTTTAGCAAAGCATACCAGAAGAAACCAGGCTGGGGGATTTTAGGTGGGTTGGTATCCATCATACGTTGATTGTTTGAGAGAAGTCCTGGAACATACGGAAAGCCCAAAGTGGGGGCTTACCAACACTCTTATCCTTCCTCCCACTTTCGTAACACTGAAACTCCAACATCACTACCTTTCATGGTTATGAAAGATGCATTTAGCAAGCCACATTATCTGGATCTAATACGGGTATTTCATGTCCAATTTCTCACTAGGTTACCAGCACTGTCTTGCTTCATTGTCCACAAACTACGTAATAATGATTAACTACCAGCTCTGTACAGGCACACAACAATCAAGTAAGGAGGATCAGTCAATGGATGAGGGCAGAAGTTCTCTGCAAGTTAAAAGGGATTTGACTCCAAGTCCAAAGTACATGGTCTTGACAGATACTCACTGTCCGACTAGTTTGGATTCTTGTCTCCTCCCTGGCTGACATTTCTGGCTGACCTTTGACTAGTCCAGTTCTTATATATTCACGATCCTTGGTCTTGGTCTTGTACTCCCAAATGGTCCTGCTCTCTTATTGCCAAAGATTTGCTATCTCTTGGCCAAGTCACTGATTTTAAGTTCAATAAATTTTAGACCTAGTGAATTTCTCTATTGGGTAGCATTTTATTCCAATTCCAAGACTGATATTAAAAGTTATTATTTCGGGGCGCCTGGGTGGCGCAGTCGGTTAAGCGTCCGACTTCAGCCAGGTCACGATCTCGCGGTCCGGGAGTTCGAGCCCCGCGTCAGGCTCTGGGCTGATGGCTCGGAGCCTGGAGCCTGTTTCCAATTCTGTGTCTCCCTCTCTCTCTGCCCCTCCCCCGTTCATGTTCTGTCTCTCTCTGTCCCAAAAAAAATAAATAAACGTTGAAAAAAAAATTTTTTTTAAAAAAAGTTATTATTTCTACTAATTACAACTTCTGCTTATATTTGACTATAATTCTTTCTATTCAGTGCCCTGTAACATTCAATTCCACTACTGTGTACTAAAACTCGTATTATGGTGTCCAACCATACAGTGATATAGGATAGGAATGTCTGGGCAGAGACCAGCTAGGGCAAATTCCTTAGGCAAGAACCAGCTTAATGTGGTTAAAAAAATGGAAACACATAGAGTGGTCTGGAATATGATAGGTGAAGGGGGAATAGGCCAGAATAATAGGCACTGACCAAATCCCACAGGTCCTAAGAAGTCATACTTTGGAATTTGTGAAAGGAAGCCATGAAAATTGGAGTCATTATGAACAAGAATGTTACAATCTGCTTTACATTTTAGGACTTCTTTTGCTATGAGGAGAATAAAATGTAGGCAAATAAAAATGAAACTGAAAGGGATGCCTGAGTGGCTCAGTCGGTCAAGGGTCCAACTCTTGATTTCAGCTCAGGTCATGATCTCACAGTTGTGAGATCATGCCCCACATCAGGCTCAGTGCTGGGTGTGGAGCCCTCTTGAGATTCTCTCTCTGCTTTTCCTCTGGCCCTTCCCTGAGCACACAACTCTGTCTAAAATAATAATAATAATGTGGCACCTGGGTGGCTCATTCAGTTGAGCATCCAACTTCACCTCAGGTCATGATCTCATGGTTTGTGAGTTCAAGCCCCACATTGGGTTCTGTGTTGACATCTCAGAACCTGGAGCCTGCTTCAGATTCTGTGTTTCCCTCTCTCTCTACCCCACCCTGCTCATGCTGTCTCTCTCTTTCTCTCTCAAAAATAAATAAACATTTAAAATTTTTAAGTAATAATAATAATGATAATAATTAAGCTGAAAGACTGGCTAGAAGGCTTTAAGGTGAGAAACAATGTGGTTTGGACCAGAATGGCACAGTGGAAGAGAGAGAAGTAGATAAATTTGGAATGTTTCAGACGTAGCATTGATAGGAATTGCTCACGTATTGGGTGTAATGAGTCAGAAAAGCAAAAGAGGAATATTTATTTATTTTGATAGAAAAAGAGAGAGAAAGAGAGAGAGAGAGGGAGAGAGAGAGAATCCTAAGCAGGCTCTTCATTGTCAGCACAGAGCCCATTCAGGGCAGGACTCAGTCTCACCACTGTGAGATCATGACCTGAGCTGAAATGGAGAGTCACATGCTTAACTGACTGAGCCACCCAGGTGCCCCTGGAGTTTATCAATTCGATTTAGGGACTGTAAAACTTGGTACATATTGTTTGCTTAGAATAATTAAGCAAAGCATACAGAGAAGATCAATGAGGTTGAGAAATGTGTACATCCAACTGGTAAGCCTGACTGAGCTGTGGACAGTCAAGACAGTGTATTTCAATCTGAGGTCTTTGGACATTCTTAGAGATCCTTAAACTTAGAGATCTTAAATTTTCCATACAAAATTTTTAATTGGGTTTTTAGTCAAGTGAAAAACTAAAAAAATTAATAATAATATAAGCCTGGATTTACATTAATTTTCACTAAAGTACACTCTTATTTGCCTCAGACTAATGATAAAAGAACAAATGAAGGCCAAACAGTGTCACCATGAACTATAAAAACAAAGATTTCACAGTAATTAGAAAAAGAAATATAGTGGGGAAGATTGAGTTATAACACAAGACAAAACTATAGCGACACTAAACTCAAAAGAATATTCCTAATTAGATCATTTTAATTAAAAATAGGATATCCTATTTTTAGGATTAATATAAATGCAAATAGGATATGACAGGGCGCCTAGGGGGCTCAGTCAGTTAAGCATCCGACTCTTGATATCAGCCCAGGTTGTGAAATACCTCATCATGAGATTGAGCCCCTTGTCAGGCTCTCCGCTGAGCATGGATTCTCTCTCTCTCCCTCTCTCTCTGCTCCTCCCTTCAAATAAATAAACATTAAAAAATATTATATGAATAAAATAGAATATGAATATGAACTAAAAAGTGGGTTTACTCAATGGTTAAACACATTTTAATAATTGCAAAGATTCATTAGCACCATAAAAAAGTTATACAAATACACCTAATTTAACTAAATTTTCCCTCACAGATCCATAATAAGGAAGGTGAATGAACATTAAATGAAGTACCTACTGTGAGCTAGGTACTTGGGTAGGCACTTTTGTTAACTAACATAATTATCATAAATTATCGTGAAGTGGGATTTTTATCATTTTACAGATTAAACAGAGGCTCAGAAAGATGAAGTCATTGAAAAATGGCTAAAAACGTCCAGTGGCAGACAGGTTATGAAGAGACAAGACTTCAGCTAGTCTATAGTGACAGCCACTGGGGGACAATTTGACAGGACTTTTGTGAATATAAAATGTGCAAGTCCCTCTATCTCAGCAACTCTACTTTTAGACATCTCTTCTAGAAAACCACTGCCACATATACACAGAAGCATGTTCGTAGATGCTCACTGTCCCCTTGTTAGTAGGCAAAGCGGAAAAGACTAAACAAACCATGGATTTTCCTGATCACACAACACACTGCTACAGTTACAAAGAATGACATAGGCCCAGTATATGTAATATGGTATTCAGAGTACAGTAATATTTGAGGTTTTAACTCAATATTGCTATGCATACATTCATAGGTGAGTAAATGCATAGAAAAAGTTCTGCAAAGATAAACAATAATTGCCTCTGGGAAGAAGAGCAGAATGGAGGGTGAGAGGTCATGTGAAATATTACTTTATCTGTGCCGTAAAACTTTTTCCAGAAATGTTTAATATATTATTTGGGTAAATAAAAATACTTATTTTTTTTTTAAGAAAAGAAGGAAGAGAGAAAGTTGCATAAGACCATACCTCTAATAGGAGCTTCTCTATGACTTTTCTGGGTCTTCTATGTCTTTCTCTTCTCTAGGTCTTTTTTTTTTTTAATGTTTATTTATTTTGAGAGAGAGAGAGATTGCAAGTGGGGGGGGGGGCAGAGAGGGTGAGAGAGAGACTCACAAGCAGGCTCTGTCCTGACATGGGGCTCAAACTCAAGAACCATGCAATTATGACCTGAGCCAAAATCAAGAGTCAGATGCTCAACCGACTGAGCCACCCAGGTGCCCCCTTCTCTAGGTATGATTTATCATCTGATGCTTTTGTGCTCTTGACTCAGAACCCCACCTTTCTTTTCCCTAGGTGATCTTACAAAAACAGCAATGACAATAATAGTCATTGTCATGGAAGAGGTAGGCATTCACTGAACTGAGTACCTTCTATTTACACCCACCTTCTACATAGTTGTGCTTTTTGCAGTTACACGGGGTTATAGTCACGTTTGTTTTTCCGATGCTTCTTCCTTTGGAGTCTCACCAGGACACCTGTTCTGTCCAGGAACTACAGGGAAGCTTTTCCTTCTTTGTTGGCAGTTCTGTCCTCTTTCCTGAACTCCTATGCCTCTCTACCTGGTCTGACAATCCAATTTACCCCTTTCCAAATGCCATAGTTTTAGCAGGGAAAAAAAGGCTTCCTGGATGAACCTGTGATCAATTTCCCTTAATAAAAAACTTTTCTCTATGGCACTTCCTGTTTCTTAACTTACAAAGGTGATTTGTCACAAATTAATATAGCCTATAATTGTGCTCTGTTTGGTGTGCAGAATTTTTCAGATTTTTATTTGTTTTATTTATTTATTTTGTTTTGTTTACCTAGTTGCCAACATTCAGAAATTTGTAAACAGGAGACTTGTGCCCTGTCTCAATGGGGTGGCTACTGCGAGGCTCTAGCTCGTTGTAAATATGTGACAAATGAATCTAGATTTTTCTATGAAATCTTCCAAAGTCACATTTCCACCTCAGTGTGCACAAGCATGTTCCTACCTGCCTTCCAATGACAGTTGACCTTGAACCCCCTGTTTTAATTATTCCTCTATTTGCTCATATTCTAAAACTGTGATAGTGTCTCTGCAGCATCAAAATTTACTCCTTTTCTGCTCATAGATGTTATATATCTGGGTTATATTGATTTTATTTTCAAAGTATTAATTTCTCCAGAACATTCACTATCCCTTCAACATATAAAGTAGTTCACATGCAAATGTTTCTAAAACTTGAATTCTAGTACTTTCTTTGCTCCCATGTAAGTTGTTCGTATACTTTTAAAACACCTTTTAGTATTTGAAGAAAAGAAATACAGTTCTTGTCTTCTGCTCAAATATGCTCTATCTCAGAGTAAGAAAGAGGCACTTGGTAAATTATGAGCATTTGACCAAAAAAACCCATAAATCTTTCCTATATACTGACTTTTGAAATTATAACTTATAGTCTTTACAAAAAGGAAAGATTCAAAGTCAGTAGTCTTCTGTCAAATTACCACCTAATAACTTGAATTTCATCTTATGAATAGAAAATAAAATCATTTATAAAAACAATTTACATTTGATATTTAATATATTACATTTGACATATGGTGACATATAACTATACGAATAATTATATAGACAACAAATGAGTAGTCAACAAAGTTATTGGGGTAGTGAAGTTTTAAGAGTGAAAAAATATTCAGAGACCCTGAATGTTAGTTAGGTCTGACATAGAGAAGTTTTGAGATAATGAAGACTTTCTTTACTTATTTTTCTCTAATTGATGATCATATTGTTTTGATCTCTACTTCTTCACCTTCATCCAAATTTCTGCTTTGATTAACAATGTAAACACACATGTTTCAGTATTACTTTTCTTTCCATTTTGATGGACTATTCTAGGCCGGCCATGATTTTCTTGGCAGCTTCGTTTCAAAGTAAAGTGTTTCTTACTAATATAGTTACAGTGCTTTGTTTTCAACTACATTGGTTTTCAAAATTTCCCATCCACTATGGGTTTACAAATCCTTTGAAGATAAGAACAGATGACTTTGAATTAGGGCAAGGAGAAATTCGGTAAAATGAGGTGTTCTAAGCCTGTGACCCAGAAGTTTCAAGTCCTGCCTTTGAAGGCTGCTGGGGATCTTGTCAAAAATTTTAAGATAATTTAACATAAATGGCAATATCTACTTACATGTCTGTATTGTAAATGATATTCTATATGAGAGCAAATGCCAATCATAAAAGAGATAATGTTCTTTCTTAATAATTCATCTAAATAGAATGCTATGTATACCTCTAACATATATAAAGGAGACACAAATATACACACACACAAATAGGATGTCATATAAGCATTTGAAAAGATCCTTAGCCTCACTCAAAAACATAGAATGCAAGTTAAAATTTTACACCATTTTTTTTACTCCCCAGAAATTGTTAAAGACTAAAAAAGCATGATAATGCACAGTGTTAGTGAGGTTATGGTAAAATCGGTATTCTCCTCTTGAGCTAGAAGACAAATGAATTGTAAAATCTCACTAAATAGCATTATTTACCAAATTATTTTAATGTTTGGTTTTTTTGACCCACCAATTCCACTTTCTAAGAATTGATGTTACAGATGTATTTATGCTTGTGGGCAAAGACACAGGTACAAGAATAATTTTATAATAGTAATTATCTAATAATCCAAAAATATGGAAGAATAAGAAACAACCTAGAGTCCCTCCAATGGTCAGACAACTCTACTCTGGGCATATATCCAAGAGAAATGAAAACGTATGTCTACAAAAGATGTGTACAAGAAGGTTCGTACCAGCATGATTTATAGTAGCTACAAAGTGGAAAAAGCTCAAATGCCCACCACTGACGAATAGATAAATAGATGTGGCACCCATGCAGTAGGTTTTTATTCAGCTATAAAAAAGAATAAAGTATCGGTATCTGCTACAACACGACTGAACTCCAAAAACAACTTAGTGAAAGAAACCAGTCACAAGAGACCACATATTGTATGATTCTATTAATTTGAAATGGCCAGAGTAGACAAATCTAAAGAGACCAAAAGTGAATTATTGGTTGCCTACAGCAGGAGTAGGAGGGCAAGGACAGGGATCAGCTGCTAATAGGTTACAGGGCTTATTTTTGTGGTGATTCTTATGTTCTAAAATTAGTTTATGGTGATGGTTGCACAACTATAATATACAAATACCATTGAATTGTAGACTTTAAACTAGTATGTTTATTGAATTATACCTCAATAAAGTTATTTGTTTTAATAACCTAAATTTCCATCAATAAGGAGACTGGTCAAATAAATGATGGTAAACCTATGCAACGAAGAGCTCCATAGCTATGGGGGGAAATTTGGTTTCCTTATATATAGAATAATCTCTTTTTTAAATGAAGAAAACAAAATATAGAATAACATGTACCATGGTCCCATTTGTGTAAGAAAAAAAATGGAGTATTTCTTGAAAAATGTACATTTCTTAAAAGACTGGTAACAGTTGTTTTTAGGGTGGAGACTGGGAGACAGGATCTAGAATGTGAGATTTCTTTTCAACAGTCCCTCTTCTATTTTCTTAAATGATTTGCCATGTATATATCTATTTTACAATAAACTATTTTAAATCAGTTTTTTCTTTTTTTTTTAAATTTTTAATGTTTATTTATTTTTGAAAGAGAGAGAGAGAGAAACAGAGCGTGAGTGGGGGAGGAGCAGAGAGAGGGAGACACAGAATCCGAAGCAGGCTCCAGGCTCTGAGCTGTCAGCACAGAGCCCAATGCAGGGCTTAAACCCACAAACCCCAAGATCGTGATCTGAACCAAAGTCAGATGCCTAACAGACTAAGCCACCCAGGTGCCCCAAATTATTATTTGTTTTTTTCTAAAGGGAAAAGAGTAAAGGAAAAAGAATGTCCAAATCAGTAGAACATTAAATGCCCTGCCAAGTACAATAGACACAGAGTGTTGGGTACACACAGATGTTGACAGTGGAGACCCACCCTCAGAAGTTCACTGTGGAACCAGGAAAAAAACAAATAGATACAGAGATACATAGATACATAGATAGATACACAGATGATAAACTTTGGGAATTTTAAAGAAAATAAAATTAATGTAAGAAACCACCTGTGCGTGCTCTGTGTACAAATGGAGAGCTCTCTGAGCGACATTAGGTTGCATCAGTGTTAACACTATAGAAGGGCAGTGCAACCACACTACATTTAAAAGGGCAGGTGGCCTTTCAAAAGCTTTCTTTCCATAAAATGGTCAGATGTTTGGCAATTAGCATGTGGTTTCAGGCAAAAATGGTAGTTTAGAAAACTTTTTTCTTAAGTAGGCTTCACTCCCGGTGTGAAACCCAATGCAGGGCTTGACTCATGACCCTGAGATCAAGAGTCAGATGCTTAACTGACTGAGCCACCCAGGCACCCCTAGAAAACTTTTTTTTTAAGTTGTTAGAGTATGATTATCCTATTCTGTCTACACAGAGGGAAACAAATGTGCCCTCAAACGTTTAAGAAGAGCCTGTCCCATAAGTTGCAGGTTCTAGGATAATTCATAAGTAGAACACCTGTTATTTTCTGGACAGGTACACCTTTATATTATTCCTCATTCTCATAGCCATCCTGCAAGTTAGGAATCTGTAGTCTCAATACAACAAGCAAGGAATAGAAAACCCAAAGAAGCAAAATAAGTCATCCCGTGTAACACAACTAGTGCTGATTGGGATTGGTAGTCAAACCCAAGTTTGAATGACCCCAGCACAACTATTCCCTCTACCAAACCATTCCTCTTCCCATGTTGAAAATTGCTTCTGGAGTGTTTAGGAATCAGGACAGTGAGGGGCACCTAGGTGGCTCAGTCGGTTGGGCCTCTGACTTTAGCTCAGGTCATGATCTCTCACTCCGTGAGTTGGAGCCCTGCCCCAGGCTCTGAGGTTACACCTCAGAGGCTGGAACCTGCTTCTGATTCTGTGTCTCCCTCTCTCTCTCTGCTCCTCCCCCTCTTGTACTCAGTCTCTCCCTCTCTCTTTCTCTCAAAAATAAATAAATATTTTTTTTAAAAAATTTTTAAAGGAACCAGGAAAGTGAAAGTAATGTTTGTTTGTTTGTTTGTTTGTTTGTTTGTTTGTTTACCTAATTCGATGGTTCTAAGGATTTAAAGTTAAACTTCCTGATGTTTCATTCATTCTAAGATATCCTAACAGAACCAGGACTGGCATGATCGGTTTGGGGAAAGGGTGTTTTGTTTTGTTTACAGCTGAGGTGGCTAGACTGCAGTGTATCAATGAGGTAGCCATCTCAAGTAAGAGCTAAAAAGAGTAGGAACATTCATTGAGCATTACAGTGTGGTCAGGTGCTTTTGCAAGGTGGGTGTATATGACTCCTTCACTGATGAGAAAATAAAGACTTGGAGAAATCAAGCAACTTACTCAAGGTCTCAGGTTGAGTAATAAGCAATTGAAGGTTTTCATAAGTGTGGTGAATCTAAACTCAAACCCACACCTCCCCAAACCTGTTCATTCTTTGTCCTGTCATGAAGCCACCCAAGCAAAATAAAGATAGAGAAGTGGCCGATGGAGACTTTTTTCCAGGGAGTTTGGCTATAAAGGGAAGAAGGAAAAGCAGCTGGTAGTAGAATGGAGGACAAGGATAAGAGAGGCTATTGTGTTTCTTTGGAGTAGACAAGATTGACCATGTTTAAGATGAAAAGTCCTCCTTAAAGATTGAAACACACAGTCCAGAGCACATAGTAAGTGCTTACTAAATGGTTGTACTCAGTGCCAGTGAAGGAGTGAATAATCAACAGAACAGGGTCTAGAAGGATGCGGGCAGTGATAAGAGCCAAGAATGCCAATTAATATTAGTAAGAAAGATTGACATTTTTCCAGAGAACCAGGGGCGCAAAAAAAAAAAAAAAAAAAAAAAAATGAGAGTGAGCAGAATATAAGGAGGTTTTAAAAAGTTAAAATGAAGGATGAGTAGGGAGGGCCAGTTGGAGTGCTCTGCCTATTCTTAGTAAAATAAAAAGTAAAGTTATCTGTGGTGAAAGAGGAAGGCATGGGTGAGGTCCAGGAATGTGGGGAGCGTTGAAACAGCCATTATGGTAAATGTGATAAGATCTCAGTGATATTTGGTCCTGAGAAAGTTCCTGTTCAGTTAGGTATAAATGAATGTGCATCAGCATGCAGCTGCTAGGGGTTCCATTAAGTGTGCACCTAGTTTTGTACAAATTACCTAGTGTAGAGTTCGCCAGTTCGGACTCTGGAAATACCAAAGAGCTGCTAGCGCTCTTCTTCCCTCTTGGGTGGGCAGTAGCTGTGTGCCTGCCCAGGCCCAAAGAAAATAAAAGTCTAGATTCTGAGTTGCCAGTCCAATGGCTAAATCCTGGGGCAGGCATGTCATAATTCCCAAATAAATAAATGATGAACTTTATAAAGGATTTCAAAGTATGCTAAGTCAAGGTAACTTGGTAATGATTTTATTTACAGGCCCCCTCATCCTTGTGGGACCATCTTTTACATTTATACAATACTTTGGGCTTTTCAAGATGCTTTCATGCCTATCAGCTCATTAACCCTTAAACCCTTGTGAAGTAGTTGAGATCCTATTACTGCCACCCAACAGATGGAAAAACTAATTCAACGCAGAGGTTCATTAACTGATTTGCCAAAGACAAAGAGCTCTTTGGTGATGGAGCTGGTGGTAAAATCAAAGTTTTTTAATACCTGGCCCAATTCAAGACATCCCAAGAAAACCAAAAACCAAAATTAAAAATACCTGGTCTAGGGTCAGGGTTTGGGTGCAATTGCAGGCCCCCAAGTATGATACAGTGTCCTTGGTTTTGTAAAGGAATCCATAGATTAAAAAGGGAATCAAGAACCACAATGCTACATGCTCCTCAGACCCCATGGGACATGAAGGCAACAGGTACCTTCTTAGTCAAAAGTCATAAATGTTAGAATCTCTGGGGTAGATTTCCTGAGACCTCATACATCTTCGTATTATAAGAGTATTGTGACAATATCTAGAAGCAGTATTTCGTTCGCAAAAAAACTGCAAAGTGTAAAGTTTGTATACTTTTGTTTGTTCCATTCTCCATAATAGGAGGACACTGCCACCCTCACTATGTCTTTTGTTAATTACCCCCTCACCTTCTCCCTATCCCATTTTTCTCCCCCCTCAGTTCTGTTTTTTGTTTGCTAGTTTTGAGAGTTTTAGATCCTGACAAAATGTCACCCCTTTGGGCAGCCTGTGTTTCAGTGAATCTGGAGCATTCAGGGCAGAACCAGAGAACCCTGTGCACCACTGACTCACGGAGGGCCTAGTCGTTTCTTCCTGGTAAAACGGTGCTGGCGTTCCAACCATTAGGCACACACTCAGGCCTGCCTGAGCAGGGGCGTTTGACTTGTGCAAGGCTTCTTCTCAGGTTCCAAAATTAAACAAGATGAGAATTTGAATCAGAGGTTGATAACCTCAGATTTGTTGTGTCCCTCTCTCTCTGTTCCTCCCCCGCTTGCACTCTGTCTCTCTCTCAAAAATAAATAGATTAAAAAAATTTTTTTAATTAAAAAAAGAATTTCATTATTAAAATTATTACATCTCTGGTGAAAGTTCAAAGGTTACACAGCAAGATGCCAGTCAAGCTCCCACTTGACATTTTAGCAAAATGCCCCATATCTCCTTCTTGAAGCCTTGAGCTACTCCCAAAATGTCCAGGAACACAGTTCTGGGGATTCTGAGTTGGGATGAGAGTGGGCAGTAGGTTGCAAATTCACCTGATTAGTTTAATTTCCACTGAGTCATTCTGAACTGTCCAGGAGATCAGCTCTGCCCACTCCTAGGAGGCCCATATCCCTGCACAATCCTATCATTCTTTGAGGAATTCCAAATGGTCTTGTCAGATCTAGTATTTTAAAACCACAGATCACCCAGGCAACAAACACCTCCTGAGCCTTCAGGGATAAGACCCATAGTAGATCATTTTGGGGTGTTCTCTCTCAGCTTACATCCTTAATTCTTTTTTTTTTTTTTTTTTTGAGAGAGAGCGAGCATGAGCAGGGGAGGGGAAGAGAGAGAGAGAGAGAGAGAGAGAGAGAGAGAGAGAGAGAGAGAATTCCAAGCAGGCTCCACATTGTCAGCACAGAGCTTGGTGCAAGGCTCAGTCTCACGAACCGTGAGATCATGACCTGAGCCAAAATCAAAAGTCAAAGACTTAACCGACTGGGACACCCAGGCACCCAGTATCCTTAATTCTTAATGCACACTAAACTCTAAACTGGTCTTTTCCTTTATTTTATTTATTTCATATCTTCTAAGTCCTTTTATGACTTTATTTCGAATTCCTCAATTCCATTTCTTGAGACTTTTTCCTTGCTAGCCTGTGTCCGTCATCCATCTTTGGGGGCCCATCTTCCATTAGCTCTTGAATGTCCACTTTCCTGCTATCTGGTTTCCAAAATCAAATTCTGGTATAAATTATAAACTTAGCATCTAAAGCACCCAAATATGTGAGTATATGCTCCAGAATTACTTTACATTTTCCAGAGTTAGTTCTGCCCTACACGAAACTGAAAATAGTTGTACAAAATCACACTATGAGGAAAGGTATCAGTCAGAAAAGCTAGACTTACACTCAGATCTTTGGAAAGTATGTGAATACGTGCATTGGAACTTACCAGTAATGTCTACTTCCTTTCCTTGAGGAGCCACAGAACATAGCAGAAAGGGTGTAGACAGCATAGAAATTGACTAAAGTTCAAATTCTGGCTGCATTTAAACCCTACTTCTGTTGCTTCCAAACTCTCTGAACATGTGTAGTTTTCTTAACTTTTGAATGGAAACTAGAGAAGAACCCCATTGATTTATTGTAAAGATTGAATAAGATTAAATATGTAAAATGTCTAGAATGTGCTGGGTAAAACAAAATAAAGTGATTACTTAGTGTTGTTGGTATCAGTCTCAGAAATGTCCTATAGATTTCTTTTTTCTGTTTCCTCTTTAGTTATTTTATTATAATTCGATACCCACCCTCTGCTTTCTGTCATAACAGACTAGATCTTTGCTTTTGAGAATTCCAATATCATTAATTATATCTTAGCATACTTTAAAAGTCCAGAAAGAAATTTCAAAGCCAACCATACATTAAGGTAAGTCTCCGATTGTTGTTTTTTTCCCCCAGAAAAACAAAGATGCTTTTCCTTAGAATTATTTTGTATACATGCAAATATATCCCTTGTAGGATTTGAAAGTGACCGCAGATTTTGCAAAGCAAAATGTTTCACTGCTAAATACTAGTGTAATATAGGAAGACTTTAGTTTAGGTTCCCCCAAGTTTGAGGAGGAGCAGAACACTTGAATAATTAATTTAGTGCCTCATTAAGCCTTTCAAATTATCTCTGGCAATTTTCCAAAGGTAATTTTTAAAAAATCCAACCAGTCCCTCTCTGTCTCTCAGGGGCACTTTGCCCCAGTTCCGCCACATCCTCAGTCAAACCCTTCCCTGGCAGTGGTTAGAGGGCAATGCCAGGGGCCCTCCCTGAAGGTCCAAGTCCAGGGGGAAGCCAGCACACCCCTTTCTGAGTAGCTCAAGTTATTATCACTAAGGAAAGGAGAATAAATGCCAAGCAAGCAGAAGGTCAGGGGTCCGTCACAGACGCCCCACCAGAAAGTCTCAGAAGCCTGTGCAAAAATGAAAAAGTAGTACATGGGTTTTGGGGTAAGTCACGTTTTAGTGTTTCCAGTGCATTGTTCCCCCAACCATGTCTATAACTTCTTACCTCCAAGCCTTAGATCACTTTCAGATGATAATGCCCCCAGCTCGTCAAAATCTTTTCCATGAAAAGATAAGTCACAAATGGATGAAAAACATTTTTCTTCTTTTTAGACAACAGCTTATTAATTTCCACCTATAGTGGCTTATTTTCCATGCGTACAACTTTCAAATCGTTTATGAATCAATCAAACCATATTATTTATAAATTGAAATGTCATTTTCATCTGTGAAATTCACTAGAATTTTTTAAATTTTTTTTAATGTCTATTTACTTTTGAGAGAGAGAGAGACAGAGTACAAGTGGGGGAGGGGCAGAGAGAAGGAGACACAGAATCCAAAGCAGGCTCCAGGCTCTGAGCGGTCAGCACAGAGCCCGATGCGGGGGCTCAAACTCATGAACCGTGAGATCATGACGGGAGCTGAACTTAGTCGCTTAACCGACTGAGTCACCCAGGTGCCCCAAATTCACTAGAATTTTTAAAGTTTATTCTAGATAAAAGAGTCATTTCAAGTCAGTAAGTAATAGCCCATTAGATAAATGGTGATGAGACATTTGGTAAATGATTTAAGAGCAACAGCAGTAGCAACAAAACCCATAAAACTAGATCCCAACCTCACACCTAACTCCTAACCCCAAAATAAATTTTTCATAGTTTCAAAGAGTTGAATGTTAAAAAATGAGTCCAAAGAGAAGTAGAAAACAATGTAAGGTTAATAATTATGTGTTCTTGTGGCATCTGACTGGCTCAGTCAGTGGAGCGTGCAACTCTTGATCTCTGGGTTGTAAGTTCGAGCCCCACATTGGGCATAGAGATTACTTAAAAATAAAATCCTTAAAACTAAAATAAAAAATAATTATGTATTCTCAGGGCAGGGATGGCATTCTTAAACATAACTCTAGTGATAGAAGTTATATATAAAAGAATTTACTCATTGAATTAGAGAAAAGGCAGTAAGTCTTATATATCAAAAAAGTTTAACTTTACTGATTACAAAAATGGGATGGAAAAATATTTCTAACATAAATAGAATCAGTTGGAAAATTTTATTTATCAGATTTGCAGGGGAACTAATTCTCTCTACCAACCAAAGAAGCTTTTTATATGTCATTTAAAACCCTGCCATTAGCCCTTTAAGGTAATTTACAGTGAAGTACTATATTTCCTTCAAAGGTTTTGAAGACTTTTGGTTTTATTGGTTGAGGCATAGTTTGGTCTATGTTTTGTAGTTTGTTTGGTTGTTTGTTTTCCTTTTTGTTGTTGGGAGTTTTTTGGTATGAATAGGCAGAAGCAGGAGCCATAGCAGCCTGATTCTTATATTGTTTGTCCATATAAGTGGCAAAAAGATTAATACCCTGAATAAAGAGGTTCTACTAGCCACTAAGAAAAAGCAAATACTATTCTGAAAATAGGCAAAGTGGGGCGCCTGGGCGGCTCAGTCGGTTAAGCTTCTATCTTTGGCTCAGGTCATGATTTCACAGTTCGTGGGTTCGACCTCCCCATCAGGCTCTCTGCTGTCAGCACAGAGCCTGCTTAAGATCCTCTGTCCCCTTCTCTCTCTCCTCCTTCCCCGCTCCTACTCTCTGTCTCTCTCAAAAAATAAACATTAAAAAATTTTTAATAAAATAAAAACAGCCAAAGGATTTGAGTAGATAATACAATTAAAATGAAAAATGGTTATAAAAATGAAAAGATGGACCTCAAAGACATGTAAAATTAAAGGAAAACATTTTTCAAGAATGCATCCCCTTTTCCTCTCAAAAAAATTGCCCCAAAGGGGCGCCTGGGTGGCGCAGTCGGTTAAGCATCCGACTTCAGCCAGGTCACAATCTCGCGGTCCGGGATTTCGAGCCCCGCGTCGGGCTCTGGGCTGATGGCTCAGAGCCTGGATCCTGTTTCCGATTCTGTGTCTCCCTCTCTCTCTGCCCCTCCCCCGTTCATGCTCTGTCTCTCTCTGTCCCAAAAATAAATAAACGTTGAAAAAAAAATTAAAAAAAAAAAATTGCCCCAAAATTAGGAGGACAAGAAAAACAAACCGCATATTTTGGGAAACTAGGTAACATACATAATTCCAATGCATAATGTATAAAATCAGAAAGGGTCAATGCAAATTGGGGAGATACAGAGACATTCTATTCATGATATAGCCACAAGAACCTACGAATTATTTAGGAATAAGCATGATATGCTGGTAAATTTTTAACTAGTTCTCTAAAAAAGGGTGTGTGTATGTGTGTAATGTTTATATACATACATGTATTAAATTTTTTGGTATTAAAGATGCATGGCACATAATATATAAATAAGAATAAGTTATACAATATTCTTTATTGAGAATTCCATATGGCCAATTGTTGATTTTTGCCAGTCTCTTGTACCTGTAGCCAACCTATGGTTGACATTAAGCAATGAGTGTAGTTCCAACCTGAATGTTGATTATTGTTTTCATTTATGTTAACAAGATGAATGAGAAACAAAGATACTATGTCAGAAGTTCACTCATTTGTCAATGATGTGAGTGAATATTTTGCTGAGTTTGTATAATAGCTTTCAAATACTGGAAAATATTTCTTGAATGTTGTATGCTATTTACCATGTAATAGGTATAGAAACAACACGCTTTTAAGTTTAATCTGCATGATAAGCATTTCCTCCATCACTTTCTTATACCTAATAATCAACAAAACAATAATGAAAGTTATAGTTCTTGTTTATTTCCACGACCTAGCTACTCCCATTATGCCCAAGTTCAATCTACCATAGTGAGGTCACTGAATGCACAGTAGGGAAGAGATGCCAACAGTATACCATTAGATAGTCTTTCCACCGTTTATTAGCACTTCTCATAATTTTATATGTATTTACTTCTTATCTATCTCCTCAAATCCATAAGAGCAGAAATGTGCGGCTGCTTTTTCCTCCATTGTATCCTAGTGCCTAGAACAGAGTTTGACACACAGTAAACATTCAATAAATATTTGTTAAATAAAAAAAAAAATGTTCAACTTACTATATGCCAGGTACTGTCCTAAGTGCTTTATGTGTATTAAGTCTAACATCCTCACCGCAACCCTATGAGGGGGCACTATTATGATCTTCATTTTACAGATGAAACCAGAAGTGACTTACCCAAGTCACCCAGCAGGTAAGTGGTGGAGCCAGAACTTAAACCTGAGCACTTTGGCTCCAGATCTTGGACCCTTTTGAGAGATGCATTCTCTCAATGCATCAGAGCCATGACGCTGGCAAAGAGACATCTCCGAATGTCAGATATGTGGCAGACTTTACAAGCAACCACGGCACATTAGAGCAAGCGGACAGGGATGATAGTTATGCTGGAACCGATTCATTATCTGACAGGTTCAGTTTTGTAGGAAATCTTTAAAGACATTTTACAGCACTGTTGGAAATTGTGGGAAGTGAGAAAAATCTTTGTAAATGACGAAGTAAGACAGCTGTTAACTCCAGGAAAACAGTAAGTTGAATGAATAAGTAAATGCAATTAGAGTACCCTACTTGATTCAGAGAAGCACAATATTTACCTAGTCATGATAATGAAAACCATGAACATGGATTTAATCAAAAAAAAAAAAAAAAGTTATGCTTTTGCTACGTTGGAAAAGGAAAGGGAGGAGGGAAAATACCTACATCTAGCAAATCGAAAGTCAATAATTTTTTCAAGCAGTAGCTATGTGTATCTGTGTGTGTGTGTCTGTATATGAAGGCAAATGCAAAAGAAACATCTAAAATGATGGAATTTTTGGTATTTGATATTGATATTTTGATAAAATGAAATTAAAGCAAAAGGTAGAAGTTTTCAATACTATTGTCAAGTTCAAAACATATGATGCCAATGTTGGCAAAAACATGTGAAAATCAGCACTTTCCTATACTAAGTGATGGAGCCAGCAGTTGGTATCACTCCAGAAAATAATTTGTATTTTATATCAAAAGTCTTAAAAAAAGTTTTTTGACCCAGAATTTCCACTTAATGGAATCCATTCTAAGAAAAAACTTTAGGGGCACCTGGGTGGCGCAGTCGGTTGAGCGTCCGACTTCAGCCAGGTCACGATCTCGCAGTCCGGGAGTTCGAGCCCCGCGTCGGGCTCTGGGCTGATGGCTCAGAGCCTGGAGCCTGTTTCCGATTCTGTGTCTCCCTCTCTCTCTGCCCCTCCCCCGTTCATGCTCTGTCTCTCTCTGTCCCAAAAATAAATAAACGTTGAAAAAAAAAAATTAAAAAAAAAAAAGAAAAAACTTTAAATATGTGCAAAGACTAAGCCATTTTTTATTATAGCAAAAAAGAAAGGAATTAATGCAAATATCCAATATTAGAGCCTTAGTGTGTTTTTTTTAAATCATGGTAGAGTTGCATAAAGAAAAATTGTCTAGTTACTAAAAATCATATTGTAATTATATTAACCTGGAATTATATCTATGAACAATGAGAAAAATTTTAAACTGATAACAAAATACCAAAATGGTCCCATTTTGCTCCTCTGCCATAAAAGTATGTGTTTACACTAAAATGTTTTAAAATACATGGAACTCAGTAGCTATTGCTGGGTGATGAGTTTATGGGTGATTTATATGTGTTTGATTTTGCTTGTCTTTATATTATAACCTCTACTATATATATGATTTACTTGTGAGATTGTTTAATAAACTTCAATATTGAGAAATCACACCTGAAACAAAATACATCTTCTCATTAATGATTCAAGGAAATCTTTGAAAACAAGTAAGAATGTGTTACCAGTATCAGACACAAAAACTAAACGTCTTTCATCTAAAATAATGAGTCTGATGAAAAACTATCTACATGTTTTAAATCATAAAGAATGTCATAGTAAAGTTGATGTAGGCTTCTTCATAAAGTCCGGAATATTAAAACTAAAAGTTACAAAAGCTTCAAAAAAGTAAGATTCTTTTTTTGTTTTGTTTTGTTTCACTTTTCATTATGAAATTTGTCACCCATATACTCAATACCTAGATTTAACAATTGTTAAGCTTTTCCTAAGCGAAGTAGAGAAAGTCCTTTTAATAATGGGAATTAAAGAAGTTATCTATCTCAAAAAAAAAAAAAAGAAATATTTATCAGCATCACTAGTCATTATGGAAATGCAAATCAAAAGCACAATGAGATATCACCTCACACATGTTAGGATATCTATTATCAAAAAGACAAGATATAACAAATGCCAGGAAGTGGAGCAAAGGGAACACTTGTCTACACGGTCGGGAATATAAACTGGCACAGCCACTATGGAAACCAGTATCGACTTTCCTCAGTGAATTAAAAGTAGAACTGCATGTGATCCAGCAATCCCACTTCTGGGTATATATCTAAAAGCCACAAAATAATTATCTTGAAGACATATCTGTATTCTCATATTTATAGCAATATGATTCACAACAGCCAAGGAATGGATACGACCTAAGTGTCCATCAATGGATGAGTGGATAAGGAAAATGTGGTCGATATATAAAGTGGAATCTTATTCCACTTAAAAAAAGAAGGAAATCATGTCATTTGTGACAACATGGATGAATCTGAAGGGCATTACGGTAGTGAAATAAGCCAGAAAGCCAGACAAGGACAAAGCTCACATGGTATCACTGATATGTGTAATCTAAACAAAACAAAACAAAACAAAACAAAAAGTCAAGCTCATAGAAACAGAGAGTAGAAAAGTGGTTTTCAGGGGCTAGGGTGGGGGAACTAGGAAGAGGTTGCTCAAAGGGTACAAACTTTCAGTTATAAGATGTGTAAGTTCTGAAGATCTAAAGTAAAGCATGGTGACTATAGTTAACACTGTATTGTACAACTGAAATCTGTGAAGAGAGTAGAACTTAAGTGTTCTCACCCTCTGCCCCCCAAAAAGATAAACACGTTAGATGATGGATGTGTTCATTAACTCAATGGGGAAAACCCTTCAAAATAGATACATATATCAAATCATCCTCTTACATACATTACATATCTGATAATTTTACTTGTGAATTATACCTCAATAAATCTGAAAAAAATAGAAAATTTAAATGCCACGTTCTGTGGTACTTAGAATATTAGATTCTTTAAAACACTAATTCAACCTAGGATGCATTTCTTACGTTTTTATATTTAAGATCTTCATTTCTGCATACTCAGAATAGCTGGCTCTTGTGTTTTGAAGATTTATCTTAATTCATGGTATTTTTTTCCTCTGCTTCTTAGGTACCAACAAAGGCCAAATGTGTTACTCAACTACTTCCCTCCCACCACCTCCACCGTCCCATCCAGCCAGCCAACCACCATTGCCAGCATCTCACCCAACACAACCGCCAGTCCCAAGTCTACCTCCCAGAAACATTAAGCCACCTTTAGATATGAAGTAAGCAAAGATTATTTTGCCATTTCTTTGTCGGTCTCTTGCCATAGATTTTCAAACTATGCTTGGCTGAACGCTGAGAGTTCCGTGGTAAACTGCGCGGGCCACACATGTGAGCAGATGCAAGGAGAAGGAAGGGCTGAGCAGGCTGCTCTCATACCCCCACTTCCTTGAGCAACTCTTGTTTTATCTGTTTTTATTGTGTGTTTTTTTTTTTTTAGGAGTTAATTTGAAAAAAAATTCCAGCGCCTTTTTAAAAGTTTTGAAACATTCCTCAGGTTAGCACTACAACTATCTCTTCCACCATCACCGTCACTGCCCCCACCATCACCACCACCACCACCATCATCATCACCAGCACCACCACCACCATCCTTAAAGTCACCACCATTATCATCACCACCATCAAATCGCCACCAGCATTACCATTATCATCATTACTGCCGCCATCATCACCACTATGGCCATTATCACCACCATCACCACCCCCAGCATTATCGACACCGTCACCACTATTATCACGAGCACCAGCACCACAATTTACTGACTACTTATGACTTGTTAGGAACTTTATATATATATATATACGTGAAAAATGTTTTCCTCATTTCACAGATGAAGAAATGGGAATTTACAGAGGTTGAGTAACTTCTCCAATATCACACGGGAATGTAGAGTAGAAATTTGAGGCAAGGTCAGTCTAAGTTCAAAGTAAACATGTGCTTTTAACCACTCTGCTAAATAACCTCTTTAAGCAAAAAGCGCAGCTTTTCTCTCAAGCTTCAGATTTTTGGCAGTGTGTTTAAAAACTAAGAAACTTTTATTCAAGCCCACTCCTGCTTTTCTTAGATGGTGCTTTCTAGAAATGTCAAGACTGTATGGGTTGCTATGCACAAGTTTTTTATCCATGATTGACCAGAATAGCTGATTGAGGAAAAAGCAAACAGAAAGTTGGACTAGAATGAATGCTGTTTTAAAAGGAAATAATTGGATAATGACAAGTATAAATCCTTATGGCAAGTTAGACTATATCTTCCTTTTCATCTTCTAGAAAATTGCTTTACTTCGTTCTCCTTGAACACAAATAGGCAATATCCCAAAATATTTGGCAACAGTTTATTTTTCCTCCACTTCAATTCTTTACCAGACTGATGTTCTTTACATTTAATGTACTTAATATTTGTAATCCATATAATAGAATCTGTTAATAATGTCTTTATATTGAAAGTACTTCATATCCATAATCTATATAATAGAATCTGTCAATATCGATGCCTGATTGCCAGCTTTCCTTTACTGATGATCATAGTTTAGAGCAGGGGTTGAAAATACATCTGTCATAGGTAGCCACCACTATGTTTCACTTTATTGTGTTTGTTTGGAGTATAAATGCAGAAACTAGAAAGTGTTAGAGCAGCATAGTGGCTATTATCTTATTTGTGGCCCACAATATGCATTTATATTGACTTCGTGGCCTTCGTGGCCTTCCAGGCATTTGATTTTAAGAATTCTAGTTGAAAGACTCTAATACCCCATGATATCTTGCTACCAAATAAGAGTTTAAGCCATCTGCCTACTAACATGTAAATGCTAAATAAATATTTGATTAGTTAAAACAACTAATTAACATGTGCTCTTACATACACTTGACTTCTATAATTATTTTGCTTTCACATGTATTAAATTCCATTTCTTGGAGTGCCTGAATGGCTCATCAGTTAAGCATCTGACTCTTAATTTTGGCTCAGGTCATGATCTCACACTTGGGAGATAGAACCCTGTGTTGGGCTCTGTGCTGAGCATGCAGCCTGCTTAGGATTCTCTCTCTCTCTCTCTCTCTCTCTCTCTCTCTCTCTCTCGCTCACCCTCACTCCCTCTCTCAAAAAATAAGTAAATAAATAAAATTCTGTTTCTTTTCCCTAATGTTTTTCCTAGTCTGATAAATGTAATCCATTAGATCATGATCTTAGTACATTTGAATATTATTATGTGACCTATCCCAGTTACTGGCTTCAGTTGTATCCAATTCTAGTGAGAAATTTTCATAAATACCCTAAGCATGAATCCCCGAAAATATATAAGACATGAAGACTGATAATTATGTGATTGAAGAAACTGTGGAGAAGAGGAGTATTCAGCACTATTCTTGCTATATGGGGAGTTACCAAGGCCACCATATATTTGATGATTCGTTTAAAGGATGCAGAGGACCAGCAAATAGTAGTACTCATGGCTAAGATTTATCACAGTGACACTGTCCTTCTGTACCTGGAGGGACATGCTGAGATTTCTCCTTTCTCCAGCTTTGCAAATGTGTAATGCTGCTTCCCAGGCAGCCCATTGGAGACAAATTTTTATTGAGAGTTGGTCACATAGGCACCTTTTGCCTATTCACTACCAAAATACCAGACTTCTAGAAGGAGAGGAGGTTTTCACCCTAAGTCACATTGTCTATACAGTGTAGGCACAACAAATCACTCTTATCAATCAGGCAATTTTTTATATCAGTGTAGGGAATTTTTTAGAAGCTGAATTCCCAGATGCAAGCCAAGGGCCAATCATGGTGTCAGATTCTTCTAAAATGAGTAGCTTCAGACTTGCGATATTAATTCTTTTTGGCATACCTACTCCAGAATCCATACCTACTCCAGAATCCATTTTGATATGGTGGGAAATAAAAAGTTGTTTACAGAAGAAAGGATTTCAAGAATAGTCCTATAGCCTGTACTGCAAATTTATAAGAATGCTCGTCAATTTCTCAGGTTTTTCAGGAAATTCTTGAAAAAGTTGAAAGGGGTCTTCCAACCAACAAGACTCAAATTTTTTTCTTGTAATATTGTTTGCATCAGAAATTAGCAAAATCCACCAATTGTAATAAGCTTTACCTCATTCCTATTAAGAACTCCTAATTAGAAAGTTGGATTCATCTAAGAGTTCCTGACTCCACAAAATGCATACACTCAGGAGAAAGATGAAGAGAAACAAGAGTCTTCTTGGATGTTATACTGCCTAGACAAACAATCATTGGGGAATCTGAAAGTTAATTGTCAGATGGAGAGATTAGAGTGAATGAAAGCTAAGGGACATTTACAATTTTTTTTTTAAAGTAAAAATGTGGTGTGTAGTGAAAGACTTTCAGACTCCCATCAGAGAGCTTAAGTAAATCCCAAAATGAAGAAATATCTGGGTCAGAAACTTTCCCCCAAGTAGGGGAAGTTAGGTGAGATACGAAGAAGAAATAAGAGCAAAATGAGTCTTGATATTCAGGCTCAAAAACTCATATTTCATGTGAGAGGGAAATTTACAGGATAAATCTTTAAGTAAAGTTGTGAGAAATGGGTGTTCCTGTGCTTCTCCCCCTGCTGCCACCCTTTAATTTTTTTTTCTTTTTTTTAACGTTTATTTATTTTTGAGACAGAGAGAGAGCATGAATGGGGGAGGGTCAGAGAGAGAGGGAGACACAGAATCCGAAACAGGCTCCAGGCTCTGCACAGTCAGCACAGAGCCTGACGTGGGGCTTGAACTCACGGACCGCGAGATCGTGACCTGAGCCGAAGTCGGACGCTTAACCGACTGAGCCACCCAGGCGCTCCTGCTGCCACCCTTTAAAACACACGCATGGGTGTTTTCCAGAGGCTCTCTCTACCAGCCTGCAAATGCCATTCCTCCCCTCACCAGTCAAAGGCCACTCTCAGGTCAAGCTCTAATAGATTTTTTTTTTTTTACCTTCACTCAAGTATTGTTCTTTTGAGCCACTACTTAGTGCTTTTGTAATAGTAGTTCAGGAAATATCAGTGAACAAAATAAAGGTTCCTGCCCACATAGAACAGGGTGCAACAGACGAAAAGAATAAAAATAATGAACAGGCCAAGGAGATAGTATGTTTGGAAATACTAGGTAGGAGAAAAGAGAGCAGGGTTAGGTGGTGTAGTGAGAGGGTGGGGTTAGGGACAGCATGTGGCAACTTTAAGAAAGGTGAGGGTAGCTCCCGTTATAGGCAGTTATACTTGAGCAAAGACTCAAGGAAATGAGGGGAGTAGGCTTGCGGATAGCTTAAGCAAGATCATTCCAGGCAGAGAGAACAGACAGAATAAACGCCTAGAATGTTCAAGGACTAGGAAGGAGGTAATTGGAGCTGGAGTAGAGGGAGCAAGGAAAGGAATAGTAGGAAAAGATTCAGCTTGTGTAGGGCCTTGCTGGTCATGGCTGACATTGTGGTTCTTCTAAGTGGAATGATAACCGCTGAAAAAGGTCGAGCAGAGCAGTGATGTTTTAGATTATGTTTTATCAAGATCACCTTAACAGCTCTATGAAAAGAGACAGTAGGCAAATGAAACAGAGACACTAGTCAGGCAGATATTGCCGAAAGACAGGCACAATATCGTGGTAGCTGTAATCAAAATGGTGGCAGTGGAGATGGAGAGAGGTGTCCAGATTCTGAAGATATTTTGAAGGTAGAGACAACAGAATTTGGATCTGGGGTCTAAAGGGAAAAGAGAATCAAAGAGGGCTGCGGGGCTTTTGCCTCGAGCAACTATAAGGATGATGTTTCCTTCAACTGAAATGAGAGAGGCTAAAAATGAGCAGGTTTGGGAGTGGGGAAGATCAGGAAGGCATGGCTACTTTAAGCTTGAGGATCTTTTAAACATCCAAGTAGAGATATTGAGGCGGTAATTGGGTATAAGAAGTGAAGAGTTTAGGAGAAAGTTCTCGTTTAAAAACATAATAAATCAGGGAGTCATAGGCATATATTCCCCACTTAGAATCATGAGACTTCAAATCACCAAGGAAATGAGGCGGCTGGGTGTCTCAGTCGGTTAAGTGTCCGACTCCCGATTTCGGCTCAGGTCATGATCGCACAGTTTGTGGGTTGCGCTGATAGTGCGGACCTTGCTTGGGATTGTCTCTCCCTCTCTGTCTGCCCCCCTAATTTTTTCTCTTTCTCTCTCAAAATAAATAAACTTTAAAAAAATCACCAAGGAAGTGAGTATAACTAGAGAGAAGAACCGAGCCCTGGGGCACTCCAGCTCTACTAGCCTGGGAGAAGAAAAAATGAGCAAAGCAGGATAAAAAGGAACAACGAATAAGATAGGAAGAAAACAAGAGTGTGGTGTCCTGGAAGCCAAGTAAAGGGAGTATTCCCAAGAGGAAGGCAGTGATAACTGTGTCAGCTGCTGCAGAAGGTCAAATAAGAGAGGACTGTGAAGGTCAGTGTGGGTGAAGTCTCCTGGAATCGAGCTTGACTGAAATAGCTTTAGAAGACCAAGAAAGGACAGGAATTGGAAAGAGCAACGGTAAACAACTCTTTCAAGAGTTGTTCTCTTTCTCAAGGAGAAAAGAGAAGCAAAGGAATGGAGCGGTAACTGCTGGGAAAAAAGGAATTGAGATTTTTTGTTTTTTTTTTTAAGATGGAAGAAATAGCAGCGTGTCTGCATGCAGTGAGAAAGATCTAGTAAAGAGAGTAAAATGATAATGGCGGCCAGGGGAGAATTCTCGAAACAAGACTAGAGCAACTGGGAAGTAGTGTTCAGGTGAGGGAGTGGCTTCCCAAAGGAATAAAGAACTGAAAGGTTTACAATCTTCTCTAGGGTGGAGTCTGTGTTGCTTAAGGCAAAAAAGCGAATTTTTAATTGGTATCAGGGAAGGAATTTCAGGAGATAGGGTGGCCTTTTTCACCTACCTCCCTGGAAGACACTTGTAATGACATCATTCCGATCAGGATGCCTTAAGAATGTAGAAGATTAGAGGCAGATGAGAATCAGAAATAATAATCATCTTTAACAATAAAGTGGTTGCGACCAAAGTTCTATTTTATTTTAAATTGTACTGTTTCCCCACCTAGTGGTGAGAAGTCAGCTAGCTACATTTTCTGCTGTTACTCAGGCATCTGAAGAGAAACTGAAACCCGTCGAAAGAGCTCGTGTATCATTATTAGTGCTCAGGTCAACATCTTTTAGTGTAACACGTTTCTTGGCACCATCGTTAAAGATTAACTATAATTTTAACAGCATAACTAATTCTTCATGTGAAGACAGAACCAACGGTTGAATATTTTGGTATACAAAACAAATTCCATGATTATTAATAGCAACGAGACAGGAAAAGTGAAGTAATAAGAAATAATAAATAATGGGAAGTGACTAAGGTTGGAAGAGGGAGAAGTTCAACAGTTCTTACCGTGAGATCACTCGTAGCCCGCTTCAGAGTTTATTGGCTCTAAAATCAGACGAAAAGTCAGAACTTACACCATTATAACATTTTATTAGTTATAAATTCTTAACATTCTCTGGAATTTGAGACTTGCCCTATCAGACGGGCACTCCCGGGTGGTCTTACCTAGCTCCATTTAGAAAGCACTGGCTGAAGCGAGTCGTACTTTTTATAAGTCCTCCTGCGTTCAATACAGGAAGACATGTTCCAGAGAAAAGTTCACAGAGATTTTATTCTCAGCAACAGCAGGTATAGAACAAAGTGTTGTGTGACTTTCTTCTTTAAAAAACACAAACAAAACCAACAATTAAAAGCTAAAGTCATGAATAGCAAATAAGATATAAAGGTCAACAGCTTTACATCTTTAAAAGTCAGGAAATAGAGCACATTAGAGCTTTCTAAAAATGATGGACCTGATACTGAGTTAACCTTGCCTTTCCTATGTAATTCTGCACGCCACAGTGTGAAACTAAAGAACTCATGAGAGGTCCTCGTGAACAGACACAGGGTTATAACAACCGATAAACTTCCTTTTCTTCTTTACCTGCTCCCTCTGCTTACAGTCTGTGCCACTATGGGTTGTGACTGGTTTCATTGTTTGCCTCCAGGGGCAGAGTTTCTCAAAGCCTGCAGCACTATTTTTTTGTTTTTTAAATAATTGGTGACTATTTTTTTTAAGTTTTTACTTATTTATTAGAAAGAGAGAGAAAGAGAATGAGCAGGGGAGGGGTAGAGACAGAGGGGGACAGAGGATCTGAAGTGCAGTCCGTGCTGACAGCGAGGGGCCCAATGCAGGGCTTGAACTCACAAACCTTGAGACTATGACCTGACCCAAAGTCGAGGCTTAACTGACTGAGCCACCCTTTCGACCCAGCAACAGTTTAATCTCGGTTTATTCATGACATTCACCTACCTCGTGTTTTTCCCTTTTATTCTTCATTCTCATTCTTCTACGATTTCATATCTATTGAACATTTGCATGTTATATATGGTGAATTCAGACTTATATAAACTAACATCTACATGCTATCGTGTTAGGTCTATGAACCAATGTGTGCATGCAAACATTATCTGTAAGTGATTAATGGTTTGTATAAACATGCAGCCACATATGTATGAAAGTGCTATGCAGATACTCTCCATTCTGCACATATTTGTTACTCATCCACCCAAGTGTTTTAGGAAGTAAGCGCAAGTCCAGTAGTCCTTTTGACTTAATTTTTTTTTTTCAAAAATGATAATAAACAGGGGCGCCTGGGTGGCTCAGTCGGTTATGTGTCCGACTTTGGCTCAGGTCATGATCTCGCGGTTCGTGAGTTCGAGCCCCACATCAGGCTCTGTGCTGACAGCTCAGAGCCTGGAGCCTACTTCCAATCCTGTGTCTCCCTCTCTCTCTGTCCCTCCCCCACTCACACTCTGTCTCTCTCTCACTCTCAAAAATAAATAAACGTTAAAAAAATTTTTTTAATGATAATAAACAATTCACTTTCATAACAAAAGTTAATGGGGACAAAATTAATTCATCAGAAAAAATCAAAGTCTTATTCATGACTGGAATTATTCTAATAGCTTTCTAAAAATGATAGTCAGTCATAATAATAATAATAATAATATAATAATAATAAACTAATAATAAACTAGCAAAGTGGCAATCTCTTTCATCAAGGGGATTATAGTCTCATAGTAGGAAGAGACACTCGCAAGCAATTGCTCTATAATTATAGTAACACAGAATAATCAGTATAATGAAGCAATGTATGACACATAGAAGCAGCAACCACGTGGGCTGAAGGCATCGGAGAAAACTTCACAGAGGAGGGAATGTTTAAAGAGAGCCTTAAAGATTAAGGAGGGCCATAAGCAGATGATGAGAAGAAAGATTATCCTAGAAAAGGAAAAGAAAGCAAGCTAAGCACAGAGCAACAAGAAACCAGAGTGTTCAGAGAGTGAGTCGGTATTAATACATGAAAAGAAGATGAGAGAAGAAATAGCCACTGGGGTGGCTCAGTTGGTTAAGCATCTGACTTAGCTCAAGTTATGATCTCATGATTCATGAGCTCAAGCCCCACGTCGAGTTCTGTGCTGACAGTTCAGAGCCTGGAGCCTGCTTCAGATTCTGTGTCTCCCTCTCTCTCTGCCCCTCCCCCACTCACCCTCTGTCTCTGTTTCTGTTTCAAAAATAAACATTAAAAAGTATTTTTAAAAAAAAAGAAGAAACAGGAAAAACAAAACTGTAAAAGAATAGGGCTGGGCATAAGAACTTTGTATACCATGAAAGGGGCTGTAAATTTTATTCTGTAGAATGTCAATGTATTTTGACGTCTAAGGTATTTATGTCTTGTGCTTTTAATTAATACTCAATTCATTAAATTTAATAAGGCAAAAGTCTAATTTATTTTAGGTACTTAAGTTCACATAATATAACTTGCTATCTTATTTATACATCTAGTAATTTTTATTTAATAAGAACAATTACTTTCAGGGGGATCATTGATTAATGATTAGACAACTCAGGTTAAATTCTTTCAAATGGATACTTACGTTAAAAAATTTAGTTTTAATTACCCCCTTACATGTTTTACGTTGCATGGATAAATCTATATATTGAATTTTTTTAAGCATTTGAAAAACCTGACTGAACAAATTTAATAACTGCAAATCCTCTCAAGAACTTAAGTGACTCTTACAAATCTGTTAAAGCACATCCAGTTCTCTTAAATGTTCACTTGTATTTTCTATGGGATTTTTCTTATATTTTTTAAGAAGCATATTTAGTTTGAAAAAATTTATAAAAGGTGAATATGTAAAAGGCAGAGAGAAGAGTAAACTGAACCTCCATGTCCCCTATACCAACTTCAACAATTATAAATTTATCACTAGTCTTGTTTCATCAATACCCCTACCCACTTCCCTCTTTCATATTATTTTTAAGCTAATACCAAATATTCATAAATATTTTAGTAGGTATCCCTAAAAATTAGACTTTATATAATAATATAAAAATCAAGTCCATGTTCAAATTTCCAGTTGTCTCTTAAATTGAATGTGTGTATGGTTTTTTAAATTTGTTTGAAGAAGAATCCATATAAAGTCTGCACATTTTCATTGGCTTATAAGTTGGTAATTCTCTTTGAAGCTACAAGTCTACCCTCTATAACTATATTTATCTATTTATTGCAATTTATTTGTTGAAGAAATCAAGCTCTTTGAGGGGACTATAATTATCCATAGTCTAGATCTTGCTGAATGCTTTCCTATAGTTTAGCTTGTATGTTCCTCTATTTCCTATAAATTGGTAGTTGGAGGTAAAGGTAGCTTGACCAAATTTAGTTCTAGTTTCTTTGGTCAGATTACTTCCTAGGTGATGGTATATTCTTTTATCAGGAGGCTGTAAAGTCTGGTTGACTCTCCTTTTTTGTTATGAGAAGCCATTGACACTCAATATTGACACAAAGAATCCATACTTTTCAACTACACTAAAAAGTCTAAATAACAAATTTTAGTTTGACACATCTAATTAAATATTTGCTAGTGTAACAAATCTCTTAAATATTACAAACATTTAAAATATTGAACACTGGGGCACCTGGGTGGCTCAGTCGGTTGGCAATCTGATGTCAGCTCAGGTCATGATCTCACGGTTTGTGAGTTTGAGCCCCATGTTGGGCTCTGCAGTGACAGCTCGGAGCCTGGAGCCTGCTTAGGATTCTGTGTCTTTCTCTCTCTGCCCCTCCCCTGCTTGTGTTCTCTCCTCTCTCTCTCTCAAAAATAAATAAACATTTGTAAGTAAATAAATAAATAAATAAATAAACAAATAAATAATATTGAACATAGTAGGTTCATTGTCCCCATGACTGTAAAACTTGTTTCACAAATTTTTGTACCACGGGTTTGACTTACTTCATCATTTCCGTATTTTATTCTGAATTTTTCAAGGACCAAAAAAAATCACTAAGGGAAACAAGTGTCTTGTCATCATCAAGTTAATGAATTGATTAATTGGGCCTTTACACTTAACCTAAATTAAAAACTAAGCATATATAAGTTAAATTTTTAAATTTCAATTTGTTTAAAAAGTAAGTTTATTGGATCAACAATCGATGACCACATATGTTTACCATCCCGGGTAGAGACTGAGACACGTATCTATGGCAATTCTTCCTGAGCCTCAAGTGTGCCCACCGAGCTTGTTTGATGATCTAAGGGATAACGAAGCATTTCCAGCCCAGATTCTTCAATGGGGTTGGCTTTGTAACCAGCATCTTTTGGGTTCTTTAAGAGGCTTGAGTAGTGAACATGAGAGTGATATAATCACATTTGCATTAGAAAATGTTGGCAGTGGTGTGGAGAAGGGACTGTAAGGATGGAGAAGATGGAGAGCAATGCTCATCACTGGAAGCCAAGGCAGATGGCTACTGCAAGAGTCCACACTAGAGATAATAGAACTCTCTTCACCCGTCTACCAGGAAAGAGGAGAGAGATGGAGAGTGGGGCCGTGAATTAGAGGAGACATTAAATACGTGGAACAGACAGACCATGATTAACTTGGTGAGGGACTGAAGAAGAGTGAGCAAGAGGATGCCTTTAAGGCTTAGGTGGATATGTGGAACTGTGGTGCCATTCACTAAGATAAGAAACCTAGTAGGAAAAACAGGTTTGTGCTGGGACAGAAGAGGAAAGCCTCTGTTTCTGCGATGTTAATGTAGCACTGGCTGTGGAATATCCAAGATGTGTGTATGTGAGTCTGAAACTCAGAAGAGAGGCCTGCCCTGGAGATGTCAATACGGAAATCACCAACACTAAGAGAACAAGTGCAGCTATGGGCATATATGAGGCCATTCAGGGACAGGGGTAGAGTGGAAAAAGAAAGGAAACCAAGACCAGAACACAAAGGAATATCATCACTTAAAGGGGGAAGTCAGAGGCAAGTAAACCCACAAAGGAAATTGTGGGATGGTGGTTAGAAATACAAGTGAGCCGGGAGAGATCTCTTACGGAAACAAAAGAGACTCCAGGAAAGCAAAATTGCCAATACTGTTAAGGGCCACAAAGTAATCATGTAAGATTATCATGGAGAGGTATCCAGTGGATTTGGTAAGTAAGTTCTTTAAGAGTGGTTTCAGCGAAGGATTGGCAAAAGAAGCCAGAGGGTAGTCATGAAGAAATGAGCAAGAGAAAAAGAAGTCAAGTCTGTGAGTCCATACAGCCTTCTCCATGTTGGCTGGGAAAGAGAGGACTATCTGTATCTGTGGTAATGTGGAGAATTGAGAAAGATAAAGAGAAGATTTTGGACTTTATGAATGAGAGTAACTGGGGCTGAGAGAGAAAACAAAGTATGAGATATTTAGGAATGGGAAGTGAAAGTAGAGGAATAGTAATAATAATATAAAAGATACAATGACACACAGAAGAAAGAAATGGGGCAAAACACTGATAATTTAGATAGAATTCAGAACACAGGTGGAAGGAACTTTGGTAGATAGAAGGTAAGCAAAAGTTGGGTTAAAGGAATATATTTTCTTAAGAATATATTTTCTAAAGAGAATATATTTTCTTGCTCTATTATCTGTGAAATAAGAAACAAGATCATCTGGTTATAGAGGAGGTGAGAGGGACAGGAGATTTGAGGAAAGTAGCGACGGTTTTGAATAGCCTTTGAGAAGGATGATGGGAAAGAAGGTTCATTAGGAAAAGGTATATGAAATTACAGAAGAGTGTTGAGGATAAAGTTGAGATCAAATGTCAATTATTTGTAATATCCAGAATCAGTGAAATGGCAATTTTCTCCAGCTATGCTAATCAACCTGAGCATAAAAAATAGAAAATATAGATGGTTCCATCAATCATTAGGGATTTGTGGGGCCCAGGTACTGATAACTGTGAAGAGCAATTGGAGTGCAGTGGCACTTAGACTCCAAGACACAAATGATGGAAGTAAAGCCAGAAGGAGAACCTCTGGAAAGAAGGAGTCAAGGATTAGAACTGATTCTCTTTGGCATCTATACCATAAAACCAATCAAATGCCTTCAGAATCCCAGAATTGAATTATTTATATACTTCCATTTTAACAGAAGACATATTACTACCCCGAGGCAATGGATTGATTATATGTGTCCACTGTGAATGGACAGAACTGTCCTCAAGCTCCCCTATTCTTTTTTTTTTTTTGCCTCAGTAGCAGCATAAATATGAGGCTAAAGCCCATTCTAATAACTTCTGAAGTTTTAAATCAGAGCAGAAGTTAAAGACAAAAGAATAATTTAAAATATGATCCTTTTAGTCTTTTTCCTTTTTCATTGTACGGCGAGCATCTATTTGCTCCATTTTTACTTTTTCTTCTTTCTTGTTTTCAGAAGCGCTGTACATGAAGAAAATCAAGATAGTGTCATGCACTCTGATGGTAAGAGGCACAAAGATATTTTATTTATTTATTTGTTACCTCAGATACAGAAGTGTGAGTTAATCATTTGGATAGGATCATTATTGGGCCATTGTCATCACTGGTCCCTGCAAAACCACTCTCTTGTTTTACTTATGTGTGTATTCCATTTTATCTCCATGATCCCTTCCCTTTCCTCTGCTTCCCTTACCAGAGACAAATATTTTAATACATTTAATGTGTGTGTGTGTCTGTTTGTACATATTCTTTGCATACTGTTGTATGTGTGTATGTATTTGAATTTACATAAACAGTATGTTAGAACTCACTCTGCTCTTTTTTTTACACTCAGCATAATATGTTTTACGGGTCCCACCCATGTTGCTATATGTATATTTAATTTGTTAACTACTGTATAGTACTCCATGGTATGTATCCTATGCATTTTCATTTTACTTCCAGTTCACTGGTACTTACAAATAATAATTCAGTGTACATTCTGGTCCATATTTCCATGTGGACCTCCAAGAGACTTTCTTTAAAGTATATATATCCAGTAGTGGAATGGCTGTTTGTAAGCTATGGAATATTCATGGAATATTCTAGTACTATGGAATTAGGAGTAGAGTGCTCTCCAGAAAAGCTGCATCTGTGTGTACTCACATCAGCAGGGCATGAAGATTCCAAGATGCCTACCTTTCACCAGTGCCTGGTATTATTTAGCTTTCCAATTGTTTTGAGTCTTATATGTATAAAATAATATCTCACTTCATTTTCATGTCTCTGCTTGCAGTTGAGTCTGGGTACTTCAGTTGTGTATTAGCCTTTGTGTTTTCCTCTTCTGTAACTTGCCACTTCATATCCTTTGACCACTTTTTTCTTAGAGTTGGTATCCTTTCCCGGCTGACTTTCAGGAGCTCCTCTGTATTTCAGATATTAATCTCATGTCGGTTGCAGAAATTGCAACTATCTTCTCTCATCCTATCCATGGTCAATTAACCCAAGCTTCCCATCACCGAACATAAATAAATTTTGATGTAATCAAATTAATTAAATTCTGCATTGTAATTTGTTTTAAAGTTTTACTTAAGTAGTCCTATCCCTAAAAAATAAAACTATTATCTTCCTCTTTCTTCTATGAACTTTATCCCTTATATTTGAGTCTTTTCTCCTTATATTTGCAGAGTACCTTTGAGGAATTAGTAGAAATCCAGATTTATTGCCTCACCTAGGGAACCATTTTTCCCATTACCATATTTCGAAATCCATCATTTTCTCAATAATTTCTAATGCCATCTTTATACTCCATTAACTCTACAGCTGTCTATATGTCTATCCATGTATGTGTGTGTATTTGTGTGGGCGATACATGTGTATGAAAGAGTATACGTAAATTTATGCATCCGTCTCTGAGTTTTCTGCTGTATTTCATTGGTCTATGTGTTTCTGTACCAACCCCACACTGTTTTTATTATTGTTGCTCTAGATTATGTCTTAATATCTAATAATTAGGTGATACTACTAAACACTTGGATAGTAAAGGATCTTTTTTAAAAAAATTAACTTTGGGGCACCTAAATGGCTCAGTGGGTTAAGCGCGCATCCTACTTCGGCTCAGGTCATGATCTCATGGTGGGCTTGAGCCCTGCATTGGGCTCTGTGCTGACAGCTCAGAGCCTGGAGCCTGAAGCCTGCTTCAGATTCTGTGTCTCCCTCTCTCTCTGCCCCTCCCCTGCTTGTGCTCTGTCTCTTTCTCTCTCTCTCAAAAATAAGTAAACATTAAAAAGAAGAAGAAGAAGAAGAAGCAACTATCAGTTTAAAAAAAAACTTAATTAACTTTATTTGCTTGATACATGGAAACAAATCCTTGGGAACAAATAAGTCAAAAAGAACAAACCAGTTGTGATTTTCTGGTAATACCTTTGTTCCACATTAGCCCACAAAACCAAATGTGCATGCCTTTCACAAAGAGGTTAAAATGTCTTCATTATTTTTTGGCTTTTGCGTTATTTTATGAAAGCCAATGAAATGGTTTTACAATGAAATTACAAGTATCAAAGAGGCCATAGTAAAGATCTAATCCACATATTCTATTTTGTACTTCTATGTGTTTTATAGAGCATAAGTTCTGTTAGATTATGAACAGTTTTGGATAGATTATGTCTAATAATTCTGTAGTAAACTGCTTTTTAATTAAAGTATATTGAATTTTACTCTTTTTTTAAAACCTTTTAGGTACTGGAAACCTAGATGAGGTCAGTTTTTTTCCCCCTTCTTATATTGTATTGCTTAACTAAAATATTTAACCATTCCTGTAATTTATGTTCTATTGATATAAACCAGCAAATCAAAATTGTTATGGGTAATAATGATATTTTTCAATGTATAATATTACTTCATCTAAAATTCTTGGGACATTAAACACCAAACATTACATTGACTCACAGTAATTTTGTAGCACTGAACGTAAACTTAAGTCTGGCTGGACATCTGAATTATATAGCAGAATATAAAATAAGATCTTTTTGTGCTTACTTTTCCAGTGTATCTCTTTAAGGGAAAAAATATTTTAAGCAAGACAAATTTACATACACTTACATTTATGATTGTTTTACTAGGTATTTGATCAATGTAATATGTGTATGTTCCCTTTTTTAGGAATTAAAATTAATCATTATTAATGTTTTTCTTGGCAGGAACAAGAGAGTGAAGGAGAAACCTATGAAGACATGTATGGGTTACATTTTTTACCGTGATTTTTCTGCCTAAAATGAATATTATGATTTGTATGAGGGAGAATAGATGGATATTCAACACTAAGGGGAAAAAGCTTTATTGTTCAAATGGCTGGCATATAATGATAACCTTTATTTCAATACAAAGGACTAAAGATTCTTTATTTGCCTAAGAATTTCATGGAAGACTCTTAAAAATGTTGTTCTGTGAGAGGCCAGAGACTCGCAGCTACTGGATAGACCACAGGCAGGGAATCACGGAGCTAGGAATCTGTATTTCTTGTGCTCAGTGTGTCCTTGGACAAATGAATTCATTTGTATGTTACAACTCCCCCATCGAGGCAGTGCTCCACCTCACCAGGGTGCTCTGAGAAATAATTTACCACAGCATCAGATGGCAAAGTGTCAACCTGCTACAGCAGAAAGATGTTTAAAAGAATAGCTCCAAAACAGGCTTCCCCATAGCCCAGGACTAAGAAATGTCTTGGAAAGTGAGTGAAAGGAGAAAGAAATATGTTATTTTCTCTCTTGTTGATTCAAATGTCTTAATTTGCTCTACCTAGTTCTTAAGCAGTGAATTCTGACTAAAGTTTCTGAGCTAAGGTTTGCATGTATGTACATGTGCATGCCCTGTACCTGGGAGTGCATGCACGTGAAGGGGTGGGGGCGGAGATCAATTCTATTCATGCCCATATGCAGAAAGAACAGGGTCTTTATATATACGCAGTGTCTTCCGCTTGCTGGCACAGGGTGTAAGTGGAAACAGAGCCTTTGGCAGGTATCCCCACTTGTATGCCTCCTACTGGTTTTAAGAACAATCTCACACGCTCAGTAATTTTGACAACTCCTGGCTTTTCACCTTCGTCTATACTTGAGATACTGTCTCCTGGATATGTGAGCCATAACACATCAATGCTCGCAAGTGCCAAAACAACTTAACAATTTTTATCCACAGAGAAGCAACCAAAGAAAGAGAGAAAAAAAGGGAAAAGGAGGAAAAGAAGAGATTAGAACTGGAGAAAAAGGAACAGAAAGAGCGAGAAAAGAAAGAACAAGAAATAAAGAAGAAATTTAAAGTAAGAGCTTGCTTGCTGATGGGTAAAAAAAGAGTGATCTCTATGATTTTCACGCAAAAGGGGCACCACACCATTCTTGAAAACTTACATGGTGGAAGAATTACTTAGTTATTGTTTCCTTAAAAAGTAACTACCTTCATAACAGTAATTATCTTACCCAATATGCCTCCTTATCCCTGCACTAAAAATGTAATATGATACAATATGGTGGCTTATGATTAGTGGGCACCCAGGAAATTTTCTGTTGATTGAGTGAGTGAATACTCATTGCTCAAACACTTCTTGACTCTCAAGATTTCATATTTGTTATTAACCTACTTATACTATGAGCTTGGACCACACACGTAAGTATCCTTGAGGCAGGTATCACAATGGTATAAGGGACGTAAATGTCTCTGGATGAACCAGACCTGTCTCAGAATAAAGTTTCTATGAACTACTCCCACTGCTGGTATCTAGACCTGACTTACATTTTTGCCTTTATTTCTAGCTTATGTACTTGTTGACTTCTGATACCCGCTATTTCCCATCCCGCTTTTCCCACCTAGATTTCTGACCTCTTTCTTTTCGGACCCCTGATTTCTAATTTCTACCACCATCACTAAGCTTGTAGGCTATCCTCTTTGGGCTACACCGTCTTTGATGACATGGCCCATCTGGCATGGGTCTGGTGTGTCAGCTATATTTAAGGTGACTGTATTACCGAACTATTCTTCACTATAAAAAAGACTCATGTCAAGGTTCTTTTAAACATTTAATTCCCCTAGAACATTTAATATATGGTTTCAGCTATAAAAATTTTGATTTCTATATAACTCCCCAGTATATTTGTTGTATTAAAAGAAAGGTTCGGGGCACCTGGGTGGCTCAGTCGGTTGAGCGTCTGACTTCAGCTCAGGTCATGATCTCGCGGTCCGTGAGTTCGAGCCCTGCGTCAGTCTCTGTGCTGACCGCTCAGAGCCTGGAGCCTGTTTCAGATTCTGTGTCTCCCTCTCTCTCTGACCCTCCCCCGTTCATGCTCTGTCCCTCTCTGTCTCAAAAGTAAATAAACATTAAAAAAAAAAAGGTTCAACAGCATGGTGCAAGAAAAACATAAAGCAGCTTAGAGTCAAGTGGACAGATGTGGATTCAAATTCCAGTTGTACATGTGAATTATGTGATTGTGGACATATGATTAAACTTGTTTGAATCTCAGATTCTTATGTCTTTGAATCTCAGATTCTTATTCTTAGAATAAATGGTATCTCTCCTGAAAATTTGTTGTGGAATTAAATAAAATAATGTACATAAGGCACTATATCTACCAAAGTTCTCGTTAAATTTTGAAAAAGCCTACTATATATAAGTAAAATTAGGTATGAATAAATATGAATGTTAAGACATTTAACTCATACAGACGTATGGGTACCAATGTTCATATTTTCCAAGTGGCAAATATGAAAAATTAATTTCTTAAAAAAAAGTCTTCATAACAGGGGCGCCTGCGTGGCTCAGTCAGTTAAGTGTCTGACTCTTGCTTTCAGGTCAGGTCATGATCTCACAGTTTGTGAGTTACAGCCCCACGTTGGACTCTGTGCTGACAGTACAGAGCCTGCTTGGGATTCTCTCTGTCCTTCTCTCTCTGCTGCTCCCCCCCCGCCTCAAAATAAATAAATAAACTTAAAAATTTTTTCATAACACATTTTTAAGAAGGTACTTTGTAATTTTGAAAGAGTTATGTGAAGTTTTTTCTTGCGTTTCCTTTGGAGAAATCAATTTTGCATTGTTTCACTCATTCACTCAAATAAAATTTCTTAGTAAGAAAAAATACAGTATGGAAATCATACCACTAAAATATGAATTCAAAGTTTGTAAAGACTAGGACTTCACAAGCTATATTCCTTCCACAAAAATGTTAATACATGCTAAAATTAAAGAAATTAAATGTGAGAACTGTTACACAGCACCATATTTCATTAATTCTAAAGTATAAAATATTTCACATTTTAAAATTCTGAAATAATGCATCTTAACATCATTGATGTAACATAATTTAAATTAAGCTATTTCTCAGTGATACGTAATTGATGATATGTCTCACAATTCATAGCATCATGAGTTCAATAAAACGAGGCAGAACTTCAAAAATCACAATGCATATTTGCATATCGAAAGATCTAAGAAATTATGTTGGAAAGATACACATTTAGGATTAGGAGTTTAGGACTCATGTTCTAAACTAGATTACAGTAGTTCGTCTTATCCAAGGGGATACATTTCCAGACCCCCAGTGGATGCCTGAAAACATGGATAGTACTGAACTCTATATATACTATGTTTTTTCCTACACACATATACCTATGATAAAGCTCAATTTATAAGTTAGGCACAGGAAGAAAGGAACAATAACTAACAAGAAAATAGAACAATTGTAACACTCTCCTGTAGTGAAAGTTATTGAATGTGGTCCATCTGCTTCTCTCAAAATATCTTACTGTCCTTCACTCACCCTTCTTATGACGATGTGAGACAATAAAATTCCCACTTGATGAGATGAAGTGAGGTGAATGACTTAGGCGTTATGACATAGCATTAGGCCACTACTGATCTTCTGACAATAGGCCAGAAGGGCAATCATCTGTTGCTAGACCATGGTGCACCATGGGTGGCTGAAACCCCAGAAAATGTAACCACAGACAAGGGAGGAGTACTGCGTTCTGCTGTGAAGGAACCACTATACTATCCAGTATATTAAGTTGAAAAACCTCACGTAACAGGGGCATCTGGGTGGCTCAGTCAGTTAAGTGTCTGACTCTTGATTTTTGGTCAGGTCACGATCTCACGAGTTCATGGGATTGAACCCTGCTTTGAGCTCTGTGCTAACAGTGTGGAGCCTGCTTGGGATTTTCTCTGTCTTCCCTGCTCATGCTTGTACTCTCTCTCTCTCTCCCTCCCTCCCTTTCAAAAATAAATAGATAAACATTTTAAAAAGTAAACTAATAAAAAGTTGAAACTTTACATAACACTTGTTTGCTATTTTTTATTTACAAAGCTATTTCTAGAATGTTATCTTGTTTATAGCAGGTAATGTCTACTCTAAGTTTATAGACAGACAACACCACAAGGTGAAAGAAGGAAGGAAGGAAGGAAGGAAGGAAGGAAGGAAGGAAGGAAGGAAGGAAGGAGAGAAAGAGAGAAAGAGAGAAAAAGAAAAAAAAAGAAAATGCTTTTCCCATAAGTGTAGCTCACAACCACTCACCATCTTCCCTTCCCTTTGCTGTTTGAAGCCTGAAAATAACCATGAGAATAACTACACAATGCAAACATGGAAAAACCTCCATCTACCAAGCAGACCACCATCATATCCCCTAAAAACCATGGCATCCAGTGTGTATTGTCTTACATAAATCGTATTTCGTTATTAGTGGCTTCCTCTGCAAGCCTTTCACAGATTTCTAAGGTCAACAGATGACTGCTACTCTCTCCTGGACCCCAAGCACATGCTTACCTGTTCTTTGCTGGTTCTGCCTCACCACTGTGATTTTCCCCTACCACGTCTTATAAGAACATTCGTTAGATGATATTCACCTTCAGTGCCTAATTCAAACCATAAATGTTGTAAATAGGCTGGTCGGCAAGTTGCTTTCAAAACTGCATTCCTAAAAGATTTTCCGAAGAGTAAGGAAGCCTATTGTGATGTCCCCCCTTCTTTGCAGCTAACAGGCCCTATTCAAGTCATCCATCAAGCAAAAGCTTGCTGTGATGTCAAAGGAGGAAAGAATGAACTGAGCTTCAAGCAAGGAGAGCAAATTGAAATAATCCGCATCACAGACAACCCTGAAGGAAAATGGCTGGGCAGAACCGCCAGGGGGTCATGTGAGTACAAATTTTCCCATGACATCTCCAAATGTTGTTGTTGTTGTTTTCTTTTTTTAAGACATTCTGTTAAGTTAGGAGTATTTTACAGGGTGGACAAAAATAGGAAGATTGAAAACAACATTGACATATCTTCATTTCATCTGCATTGTCTTTTTACTGGGGAACAGTGTAAATATTTGTTTTATTCCAAGGAGAAACAAAGGGCATTGGGTTCCTCACTGATGTTAAAAGGTGAAAAAATGAGTCCTGTGAGTCACTGTGGAATCTTTAAAATAGACTCTAGGCTTATCCCAAACCACAACAGCATAAGACTTTGACGAAGTCCAGTCAAATGTGTCTGCGTCGGAAGTCTATAAATCAGGAGTCAAGCAAAGAAATGAAGGGAAAGATGTGCAGATGTGCAATTGATATTCTGTCTACAACTCTGAGATATTGAAACTACAGTTGCCTGACAATAAATCCTTCTTCCTCTCGGTAGACGGTTATATTAAAACAACTGCCGTGGAGATTGACTACGACTCCCTGAGGCTGAAGAAAAGTTCTCTCGGTGCTCTTTCATCAAGACCGATTGGAGATGACCAGGAGGTATATGATGATGTCGCAGAGCAGGATGATATTAGCAGGTATGGACAAATACAAATTGTAAAACACGTCAAATTGCTGGCTCGTCAGAGATGGTGTATTTTAAGATCCTAAAATTTTACCTTCCGCGTCTCTTACTGCTTGCCATCCCTGAATACCCTTTTACAGCTACAGGTATTCCAATAGGGGTGAAAGGTCATTTAAAACTCTGTAGTCTTTGGGCGCCTGGGTGGCTCAGTCGGTTGAGCGACCGACTTTGGCTCAGGCCATGATCTCATGGTTTGTGAGTTCGAGCCCCGCATTGGGCTCTGTGCTGACAGCTCAGAGTCTGGAGCCTGCTTCTGGTTCTGTGTCTTCCTCTCTCTCTGTCCCTCCCCTGCTCATGCTCTGTCTCTGTCTCAGAAATAAATAAATATTAAAAAAAATTTAAAACTCTGTAGTCTTTTACTTCACTCTTTGGTTGTATGTATCAAATACTACTTAAAAAAGAATAGTCCATTTGCCAGGTCTTGCCAAATGTGTTAGCATTCCAAAATGCTGTTTACAACGTTTATTTATTTTTGGGACAGAGAGAGACAGAGCATGAACGGGGGAGGGGCAGAGAGAGAGGGAGACACAGAATCGGAAACAGGCTCCAGGCTCTGAGCCATCAGCCCAGAGCCTGACGCGGGGCTCGAACTCACGGACCGCGAGATCGTGACCTGGCTGAAGTCGGACGCTTAACCGACTGTGCCACCCAGGCGCCCCCCAAAATGCTGTTTAATAATAATCATTCTGATTTGATCTTAGGGCTATGCCTAAAGTAAATATGATTTCATAAAAACATGAAGCATGAGATATAAAATTCAGCTCTAAAAATATAAAAATTTTTGCTCTGAAATCCCTGAGTCTAAATGTATTTGTTGTTCTTATTTGAAAACATAACAGAAAAAAAAATGAATTTTAATACACCTCTACTTTGCTCTTTATTTTTAAAAAAACGTTTTTTGCATTTATTTATTTTTGAGAGACAGAGAGAGACAGCATGAGCAGGGGAGGGGCAGAGAGAGAGAGAGGGAGACACAGAATCAGAAGGAGGCTCCAGGTCCGAGCTGTCAGCACAGAGCCCCAGTGCGGGGCACAAACCCACGAACCCTAAGATCATGACCCGAGCCGAAGTCGGACGCTTAACCGACTAAGCCACCCAGGCACCCCCCTACTTTGCTCTTTAAACATAAAAAAGTAAGGGGTGCCTGGGTGGCTTAGTCGGTTGAGCGGCCAACTTCGACTCAGGTCATAATCTCATGGTTCCTGACTTTGAGCCCCACGACGGGCTCTGTGCTGACATCTCAAAGCCTGGAGCCTGCTTCGGATTCTGTGTCTCCCCCTCTCTCTGCCCGTCCCCTGCTTATGCTCTCTCTCTCTCTCTCTTTCAAAAAAATATAAATACATAAACACTTAAAAAAGAAATTTTAAACATAAAAAGCAAAAGCTCAATTCTCTGTGATCCTTGTGAATCAGCAAAGGGTCCAATTTATTTTTCCTGGACCATTCATTCCAGTAGATTGGAATGGACTTCCCTGTAGGAATTATGGGAATGTCTTCCTGGGGCAGAGGAACACAACAAGACATCCTTACTGGAGGAGGCAGGAGGGGAGATTGGCTATCTCCCATGCACTTTTTCTTCCCGTCTTTTCCCTTCTCAGTTCCTCAACTGCCTTTCTCCATCCCTCCTTCTCTGGCTCCTTTTCCCAGCTCTGGTCTTCCCTGTCCCTTCTTCTTCTTCTTGCTTTTCCATTTTCCTTCTTTCATTCCTTCCTCCCTCCAATATCTCCCTTTTCTTGGTAAATCCATAACCCCTTCAAGCTGAAGGTAAAGGAAGATGAAAATCTCCAGCCCACTTAAGAATCCTTGTTTTCTGTGCCCATTTGGTAGAATTGGGAAACATCCACTGTGATCTCAAAACACACAATCTGGGCTAGCTCTTCACTTGGGTAAAAATGGGTCTGCATTCTTCATAACTCAAAGTTCAAAAAAAAAGTTTCAATTATCAAACATTTTTAAAATGTGAAATGATCAAAATAGTAATATACTTATAAAATGTAGGAAGAATTCCATTTCCTTCCTGTAGTTGTTCACTTCATGTCATCAGTTAAATTTGTCATGTTGCTTTCTGGCAGTTTTGTCTTTCTAAATAGACCTGCAATGTCTTCTCCTCGTGTTTTGATATATGTTGCACAATTTGTGGTACATTTAATAAATACTCCATAAATTATGTAACACATATCAAAACATGCCACGTGTGCCCTGGAGTTTACAGATCATAAATTGGCTCTAGTAATCAGAAACACTCTGACCTATTGTAGGGGTTTGTAAATGCCAGTTTTGAGGTGAAAGTTTTAAAAGGCCATATTCTGAGACGTACAAAATTTCCTGTACATGCGTATGTCATTCCATGTCTGTTATCAATGTATATACTTTAGCTTTATTTATTTAAAAAAATTCTCTTATTTTGAGAGTAAAGAACCCCAGTAATATTAATAAATATATATTTATGATATACAAACTCAAGAAAAAATAATAAATCCGTGAAAAGGGGTGATGTTCTTAAAATGAAATATTATTTAACCGTAAGTGGCAACTATTTCCCCTAATTAATACTATTACTTTTTCCATTGTATTGAGTCCATACAGACAGCAACTCTTAAACATGCTCTGATTAGTAAGCATGCAGCAGAAAAAGTATCTTCCATTTAATGAAATGGAGCTGGAGGAGGTGCATGGTTTTAATGTTCAATATCTTAAACAAACATAGCCCCAGAGTATATACTAGCATCTTGCAGCCGGTATGCATATTTTTTTAATTTTTTTAACGTTTATTCATTTTTGAGAGACAGAGAGAGACAGGGCATGAACGGGGAAGGGGCAGAGAGAGGGAGACACAGAATCTGAAACAGGCTCCAAGCTCTGAGCTCTCAGCACAGAGCCTGATGCGGGGCTCAAACTCACGGACGGTGAGATCACGACCTGAGCCGAAGTCAGATGCTTAACTGACTGAGCCACCCAGGCACCCCCCCCCGTATGCATATTTAATAAGAAAACGAAAGAAGAGAAAATGAAAACACAAGTGTTTTTTTTTTTTCTTTTTTTGAAGCTACAGCTGTTGCCTGTGAGATCTCACAACTGAACAGGCTTTGTCCTCAGTAGAACAAGGAAAGATGCTGAGGACAGCCGGGAGCTGCCCCAGCTAGAGTTGGAGAAAGCACCATCCCCTCTTTCCCCTTCTCCAGTAGCCCCCTTTGTCCCCACACCCTGCTCTCCCCTATTCTTCCAGAGAAGGGGGAACTGACTTCGAACTTCAGACTCTGTGAGCAGACAAGACGCTTAGAAACACAGGTCCCGACCGCTGTCTTTCTCCTTTTTTTTCTCAACTAAAGCAATTTCTGTAATAACTAACGAGGCCTTGAAGAAAAGGAAATTACACACACACACATACTTCCCCATCACGTGACAAACTTGCTTCTCTGCCTGCTCCCCAACGTTTTTCCTTGCATTTCTCCTTCCCTTGTTTTCTTCCCTTCTTTCTCACCCTCTCCTCTCCTTACCTCCACTTCAGCTGGTAAGTGCTTTGAATTCCAAACAGACAAGTCTAGGAAATTGAAGAATTGCTCTAAAAAGAAAATGATGTGCGGCAGCTTTGCTCCTGATTATTAAAACCCTGTTCTTTGGGGATTGGTATGAGATTGGTGTTCATTGTCCAGGATGAATTCTAGTTGCCAGGAGTGGCAGCCAACCAAAACTGAAGTTTTCGCATAATCCTGACTGCTTGCTTCATGCTCAAAGGGAAATGGCAGACAAAATGAATGCGAAAACAGTATGCAAGCAAGCGGAGAATATACTTAAACTTCATCAAAAATCAACTCCTTATTTATCTATTAGGACATTTATAGCATGCTTTGCTACAGAGTTCCATTAGTAAGGGCAGGTTTTATTTCTAAATTAACCCATAGATCTGTGTCAGGCCAATCTCCTTTACTCTGACCTTAAGATTGAAGAATCAGATATGAGTGTATAATTAATAATGTATGGTTGTAATATCAGACTGATACCTGTTGGAGGCAGATTATCCAAAGGTCGAAAATGGTGCTTACAGGGAGTGCAGTGAGGTATAGACAAAACAACACTATACAGGAAGGCAGGGCACCAAGGTTCCTATCTCAGCTCTTCAGTTCATTAGAAGTGAGTTTGGTCAAGTCATTCCATTTCTCATTTCCTTTCTGCAAAACAAGGGGATTAAACCAGGCTTCTGAGATTTTTCCAGTTCTCACAATCTACTCTTCCTTTGCTGTAGCACAGCTCACATTTTAGTGGGAGACTGAGGCAAGAAAATAGATGATTATAAAATAGGCAAAATATAGACGTGCCTGGGTTATTCCATCGGTTTATTGTCCAACTCCGGCTCAGGTCATGATCTCACAGTTTGTGAGTTTGAGCCCCACGTTGGGCTCTGTGCTGACAACTCAGAGCTTGGAGCCTGCTTCGGATTCTGTGTCTCCCTCTCTCTCTGCTCCTCCCCCCCTCTCATTCTGTTTCTCTCCCTCACTCAAAAATAAATAAACATCAAAAAAATTTTAATGGGGAAAATATAGAATGTTCTAGAAATAAACAAAAAGTACAGGCAATCTGAATTTAGAAAATCAGGGGCCACATTATATGTAATAATAAGAATAATATTTCATGAGTAAGATTTCCATTTTTTTAGAAATTCTCCCTTTAAAAAAGAATATAATGCTACTGGGCTAAGAGTTAAATGCTCTGGCAATAACATATTAAAAGAAAATTGAATTGAATGCAATAATGGTTCCTGGTGCCTGAGTGGCTCAGTCAGTTAAGTATCTGATTCTTGATTTCGGCTCAGGTCATGATCTCACAGTTTGTGAGGGGAGTTTGAACCCCACATCCAGCTCTGCACTGATAGCATGAAGCCTGCTTGGGATTCTCTCTCCCTCTCTCTGTCCGTCCTCCATGCTGTTTCTCTCTTTTTCAAAATAAGTAAAATATAAAAAGCATTAAAAAAGTAATGGGTTTGTATGATTCCTGGAATAATACTGTTGGTTGGTTGGTTGGTTGTTTTTCATAAATCTATCCATGTATGGAATAGTGTAATAATGTATAAGCTAAAAACTACCTCATGGGAAATGTTAGAAGCAAACATTAACATTGTTTTGAAAACTTTATGTAGTACTCATTTGATCCTTATTAGGTTTGTTTTGTTTTGTTTTTGCCTTGTTACTACTCATCTATTGTGATAAGGAACAATGTCTCTTCCTCTTCACATAAAACATTCTGGTAACTTTTAACTGCAATGTTATTTCTCTCTTGTATAACTGTTCAATACATGTACTTCTCTTCCCAATAGCTACATAATTCATATGCTAATTTAATTTATTTTTTTTTCCTAGCCACAGTCAGAGTGGAAGTGGAGGTAAGCCACAAACTTTTATCAGCAGTTTCTTCAAGTCATCACTACAAGATGCTTTTGTCTGCAAATAATGAAGATTCTATTTGTTTTCCCTCACTTATATCTTGATCAGTATATTTTCCTGAATGTCTCCTCACTATTAATTAAAATTTTCTTACCACCTCCTCCGTCCTCTTTTCCACAGTATTTAACTCTACACTCTATTCAATTTTATTTTTTTTCTCATATTTATTCTTCCCCATCCCTTTTATCTCCAAAGCTCAGCACTCTTTCTACATTTACTAAATTTCATCTCTAAGAATTCCTTTAAAAATATTCAACAAAAAAATTCATTCACCTGTTATCTATGTGAGAATAGGAACATAAAGTTATTTTTAGTTACATGGTTATTAAGAAACTTTTTCTGCAGTTAAATAAGGCGGATTTACTATCAAATTTGAGTGACTATTACCTGACAAAATTATAAAATTAACAGAAGATTCTCTCCCCTTGGCCAATCCACATGAAGGGATGTTCCCACCTCCGCCAGATGATGATATTTACGATGGGATCGAAGAGGAAGATACTGATGATGGGTAAGAATAATCAGTGAATTGCTTCCTTGTAAATTTTTGGATACACTGAAATTTAATGTTGATTTCTGGTTAGAATAAAAAGCAAAATATAGTGTTCCTTATTATAACACCAAAAATTATTTGAATGTTTAATTAATAGCAGTCCTAAGTCAGAAAGTATAATTGCACAACACTTCAGATGAAGTGGTATATTGTTTGAAAGAACCCCAACAAAAAAAGAGAAATGAAAAAGGAATAAAGAATTACCAATGCTGTAGATTCTTTTTCAAACTTTTCCCAATCATTTATTTATCAATCAGTAATCTCTGGAGAGCTTATCTGATGCATGGCTATCCTCCATATAATGATCATAGTTACAGGCAATCCAAATGCACTGAGACCATCTGCTATCTGTGGCAAAACCAGCATAAGACTTAATTCTGTACTTGCTTCAACTTTTATAATGGCATATTTTAAATTTTAAGATCTGTTAATTACTTAATTTTAAACATAACATAAAGCAAAATTGATGTCTAAAACTTAATTTTGACTTAGCTTTCTATTTTAAAACCAAAAGAAATTTCACTAAATAGAAAAAAAGTAACTTACCTACTACTTAACCTAGCACAGCAGTATTCAAAGACTGAGGCCTATAAACCTGAAAGCATCATCTTGTTGATTACAATGAGCAACTTACTGCCTGAATGATCAATGCAGTATAGTTATAAAAAATCTGAATGTCCACCCAATGTCTTCGTGTTCCGCTGATTATTCCATTCTGATCAATGCCTGCATGCTCCTAAGCTCCACACTACAGGTTGAAGAGAAGAGTAATTCGTGGTCCTGGGGGATTTTGAAGATGTTAAAGGGAAAAGATGACAAAAAGAAAAGTATACGAGAGAAACCTAAAGTCTCTGAGTCAGACAATAATGAAGGTTCATCGTAAGAGTCAACCAACCAAATCCAGTGCACAATAACTACACTAATATTAATTTAATCAAATGCTACTAATATTTTATAACCAATAACCAAATTCTGACAGGCTTAAGTCATTTCAATGTTATTTTCCATTAGTCATCTGAGCCTTATTTACTGTGTCACCCTTACACTCAGACATTTACAGAAGAGCACAAAGTCTTCAAAAATCGTCATATGGTTCAAAGATATATTTTGCTTTCCCTACAAACATGCACAGATAATACACACAAATGAACACACACACACTCATACACATACACTCCATTGAGTAGGACTTTTTTTTAACTGCAGCGTCATATCTAAATGCTCACAATTCCAATGCCACGTTATATAATATAGTGACTACTCTTCAAAATATACATTCTCTTTTAAAAATTAGTTTTCTGGAAATAAGGATGCAATTTGGAATTTCTTTTCTCTAAATACAGTATTTAAAGTGTTTGTAGTTAAATTTAGAGTCTCCATATTTCATTACAGTCTTTCTAAAATGTTAATTCCACATAGAATTCCTCATTATAAACTCTTTTGTGAAACCTAAAACAACAGTTAGTGAACAGGACACTCAAAATTATAAGTAAACATAACAAATCCTCTTTTTTTAAATAAATCCTCTCTTGATGCAGAATTATTCAAATGCAGACATTACTTAGAAATAAAAGCAGAGATTATTTTCCCTGCTCCACCTGCACATTCCTAATTTTGATTTTAAATCATCTGAACTAATGACCTCTCACACTTCAGTGTAACTGTGCACCATTCTTCCAATAATGTGTGTTTATGTGTGTGTTTAAAGTTCAAAAAGTAATAGAAGCAAAGGTCTTTTTCTGTTGCAACTAAATGCCACCCAGTCCTAATTTCAGATCACTTCTATTAATAAGCTCCCCCTCTCTAGTTTCGGTGGATATTCCTCTCTTATTCACCATTCTCCTGTTTGGGTACATATATTGGGAAAACGTGGTCATGCAAAGAGTCCTATGACCTTTGTTGATTTCAGCTCTCTATTTTTACTCCTTTAGTCAAATAAAAGATTTTGGCCTGAGCTATGCCACGATGACTCCAAAACACTGAGTCCATTTATTTTACTCTGATGTGATAATATGCCCAAACCTCGTAGGACAAATCTGAAAATACTGGTCCAATGGCCATGGGCAAAATAAACCACTGAATGTCTTGACTGTTGACTTTTTGGCCACCATTGGAGTTTAAAAAAAAAAAGTCTCATGAAATTCCAAATTGATGGACAGAAACTGAAACTCCGTGGAAAATGGAGGATGAGAAAGGAATGATAGTCAATGGATGAATTGGCCTTTATAAGCCTCCGGGCTATTACTTGTTCAGGCCTATCCCTAGATAAAGGACTCAATTTCTGTGTTTAGATTGGTCTGATTATAATTGTGTTCTCATTTTCTTTCCAGTTTTCCTGCTCCTCCTAAACAATTGGGTAAGTAACAAAAATTAAGTATATATTTTATATCTCTTTTTTTGCAGATAGGGTGGTGGGAAGGCACTGGATATAGTCATGGTGTCTGGATTAAAGTTCTGACTCTGGAAAAAATAACTTGTGTAAAGCTGTCAAGTAACTGCTCCACAGTTCTTCAACAGTGAAAGAGTGGGAAGAGGAGAATTTTTCATCTTGATGGTTTTTAAACAGTTCACCCAGTCATAGGGGTCACGAAGGAGAAATACACAAGTGGGCAGGGATGGACATCGATATTTCCCATCTCTTATCCACCCCAATTCAGTAGAGCTTGATATATTGGGCCTCTGAGCAATGATTTCTAAAAATATACCAGATTGTATGCCACCAAGGCCCTTCTAAATCTAAATTTCTTTGTTTTTTTTAAATGTATCATTTATATTGTATTTGGAAATTCTTCCACTGCTAAATATAAAACAGTTTCTTCTTTATACAGTTTCCGTCAGCGTATTTTTTTAATTTAAAGATCTGAGACAGAACTTTAAAAGATTTTTCTTAAATTCACTTTGAACAAAATAAAATGTCTCATAAGAATATTCAGGGGCTTTCAAAAAGTTTATTTGAATTTATAAATAAATTGAAAGAGAAAACTAAACACACAGATAATCTTTTTCCAAACTGGTTATCTGACCTCGTGTTCAGTTGTCAATATGAAAGTATGTAAGGCACTAATAAAAGTTTATCAACAGCTGATAATGAGCTTATATCTTAATGTATAATTTTCAAAAAGCATTCAAGTGGGGTGCCTGGGTGGCTTGGTCAGTTAAGCGTCCGACTTCGGCTCAGGTCATGATCTCACGGTCCGTGAATTCGAGCCCCGCGTCGGGCTCTGTGCTGACAGCTCAGAGCCTGGAGCCTGTTTCAGATTCTGTGTCTCCCTCTCTCTCTGCTCCTCCCCTGTTCATGCTCTGTCTCTCTCTGTCTCAAAAATAAATAAAAATAAACGTTAAAAAATTTAAAAAAAAAAAGCATTCAAGAATCTTAGCTCCACAAAGGATAGGTATAAAATGAAACAAATGTGATCAGTTAAGTAAAAACTATGTTTTGTTTTGTTTTTTCATTTTCTTTTGTTCTCAAGTGTGTTTTAAGTGCATGTGCATGGAACAGTAATATTTCCCGTTCTGGAAACCAATGATAGTCATATTTTTGTATATTAATTATGGATTCTTCACATAGCTGTGAAATTAATTACCTGAGGCAGGGGGAATACACACACAGACACATGTGTGTGTAGTATATGTATATACCATATATGTATATACTCTCTACATTACAGATAGAGGAGGAATTCTTAAAGGAATTTAAATCCTTGCCACTAGCAGAGAGCATTTAAACTTTCTATGATAATCATTCCTTAAAACATTTTACTCTCTTCAACTCATCTCTTCAGCTTAATTTGCTGTGGAGCAACTCAATAGGTACAAAGAGGAAGCAATCCTCCTGACTTTATTAACAAGAGCTCTAGAAGGAAGAAAAGTATCTATGGATTGGAAAAGCCATTGTACTAGTTAAGGTCATTGCCACTTTTCCACCAATACTGGTTCTCAATACCTGCTGGTACCAGCTCTGTCTTATTAGCAGAAATATTCTTTCTATTTTAAGGTGATACCACACCTAATATTGCTATAAATTAAAAGTTAATAAGGAGCAAGAAGATCAGTGAATAAAAAAGAATGATACATGGATGGATAGATAAATAGATAGACAGATGGACAGATAGACAGGCATAGACAAAGACACACATATAAATAAAATAATATATATTATCTTAGCATTCTAAATCCCCTAGGAATCTTGATTTCAATCTCTATTGCCTACTGCCAATGGGCTGTAATATTGATTTGTTTGTCAGCAATCTACTTATCTTCCATTCATCACAAGTGTGGATCTTCAAATAATCTCAGTCACTGTTTTGGGGGGACTTATCCTGGTGATGCTAGTTACAACCATGGTCACTGGCTTTCTTGAGGGAAATTTAACAGAAGCATCTAGGGAGAGAAAAACCTCTCCCTTTGAAGGAGTAGACACTGCCTCCAGGAGAAATGTACAGAGACCCCAGGGAAACTTCTTTTGTTGTCTTTGAAAGAAAAAGCTTTAAATTAAAAACATGACTGAACGTTCATATCAGAATTCAAACTGGGGTCCTGGCTGGATCAGTCAGTAGAGCATGTGACGCTTGATCTCGGGGTCATGTTGGACGTAGCACCTACTTAATTAAAAAATAATAATAATAATAATTTTAAAACTTCAAACCTAAAGTGTTTCAACATTTGGTATTTTGTCTTTTGTTAGACATGGGAGATGAAGTTTATGATGATGTGGATGCGTCTGATTTCCCTGCTCCACCAGCAGAGCTGAGGTAATTAAAATGTCCTCATTTTGAGACAGAAATCAGACTGCTCCAGAAAATTCAACTAGAATAAAACCCCAGTGGGTTATGGATCTCCTGTGTTCGCTCCTGTTTGCTCTGTCCTCTCTCTGATCCAAGCTCTAAGGGTTCTGCTCCATTTGTGGGTGGAGAGCCCTGATCCCCCTTCTCCTTTCTCCTCCCTTGCTTTTCCCTCTTCCCCTACCCCTCTCCCAGTAGTTCGGCTGCTGGTCCCCTGATTATCCCCTGCCCTGTGACTCACTGATGTCTGCACTCATTTATTCATTCAAATATTCATTCACTGGGGAAATATTTGAGAGCCTGATCATGACTGATCTCACCAATTCATCTCCTCCCTTTATTTTTACCCTTTTCCTAAAAGCTTTTTGTCTTGAATGCACTTCTTAGTTTATGTCTCAACCCTCACCTAACTTCTTCAAATCTCTTCTGTCCTCCACAAGATTTTTTTCCTTTTATGAAAAAAAATTATTTGTGTTTTAAAAGGACTTTGTTATGTCTCTTTTTCACAAAAGCATCAGATTCTCAAAGGTTCCATTCAAATTAAAAAAAAAAAAACTGTTCAAGGTGAATAGTGACATTCTTCAGCTCACCTAAGGTTTCAATTTCATTTTAGGCTAAAACTGTATGAAAATCTGTTAAGATCAGTTAGTACAAAAGGAGTCTCTTTTGAAACTTCTTTTGAGGGGCGCCTTGGTGGCTCAGTCGGTAAAGCGTCCAACTTCAGCTCAGGTCATGATCTTGCTGTCCGTGAGTTTGAGCCCTGCATCGGGCTCTGTGCGGACAGCTCAGAGCCTGGAGCCTGCTTTGGATTCTGTGTCTCCCTGTCTCTCTGCCCCTCCCCCACTTGCACTCTGTCTCTGTCTCTCAAAAATGAATAAACGTTAAAAAAAATATTTTAAAAAAATTAAAAAAAGAAACTTCTTTTGAAATAGGAAATAACATGGTAAGATTTTTCTATATTCCAATAAACACAAGCGATGAGCTGATACATACTGTGTATGAAAGCAAGAACACGTCTGTAGCTTTCTCAGGAAAAAAGGATGAATAAAAAGGTCTTGGCCTTGATTAGTTAAAGGCCGAAAGTGACATAAACGGGTGACAATACATAGCGTCTTCTAAGCTATGCTGGAAGAGTGCATGAGCATGTATTCATTTAGCATTTATTTTTTACCAACACCGTTAAGCTAATTTTACTGAATGAAAGTTTCAAGATCAAAGAAACTGAAGGGAGAATACGTTATCATTTCTATGTGAAGATCAAGTTCCACAGGCAAAACAAACATGTAAGATGAAAAGAGAATTGTTCTCCTTTTTTCTGGAAGGAAAATCTAATCTTCTTCAGTGATATGTTCGGTTTGAAAATTCCTCACCATTGGGAAGTCACTTCTATCCCTGACATTTTTAAATGCATTTTTCTGTTTTATATTCCTGTAAAAATGCCACCACATTCCATTAAACAGCTCTCTAGGTACCTGGTTATGCACTGGACCTTTTCTTCAAGTAGAATAAACCCCAGCTGGTTAAACTTGATGTGATAGGTACCGTTCTCTTTACTGCTGCTTATTTTCAGACTTTAAGACTATTTTATGTTCTCTAACAGAAATTCTATTTTTAGCTAAATCTAAATTTCAGTAAGGTATTTTCAAAGAGAGCTCACGGGGCATTTTGAACACTTGTGTATGTCCTGATGGCTCCAAAGTGCTGATTTGGGACAGCAATTCCACTACTGCCCAGAGGACCATAAGACAGGAGAAACTGAGGAAGGATACAGAACCCAAGGAAGGATAATGTGCTAATCCATTTCACAGTAGATAAACTAAATCCCAAGACTCAAAAGTTAAAGAATCAAACATTTTCAATAAATCAGTTGCTAGATTTATTTTAGGTAAGCTAGATAATAATTAATATCAGTGTTCAGAATTTTTCATTATACACAAAAATTCTGATTTTAAAATTCCCTCCTTCAGAGATTCCCAACCTTTCCCTAACATAGACATTCAGCCCTAGCAAATGTCCCTCAACCTTGGTTGCAAATTACTATTACCTGGGGAGCTATAAAGTATGTATGTCAGTATCTAGACCTCACTCAGTTCTACTTAATTAGAATTTATTTAATTTAATTAGAATTTCTAGGAATTAGACATAAGTAGTGGTACTTTTTTAAAACTTCCAGGTGATCCCATATGTGTCCAGGCTGGAGAATCACTATCTTAGGCTTCTTCACCCTTCTAATGACAACCAGCTGGAGTCCATTTGGTGTCTATGAGATGCCAGCCTGGCTCCATTTTAAGAAGATATGAAAAACGGCTCAAGAAAATTCAATAGAATTGTAAACTTTTTTATTTTTAAATAGATAAACTTTTCAAGACATAAAAATCAATTTTTTAAAAAACATTATTTTTCAAAAAGCCTCTTCTATGACAGTGGCCAGGCCACTTAATTACCTAGGAAGGGCTGAAAATATATAGGGAGTTTGACGATAGGCTGAATTATATGGAACCTCTGATGTGTAAGCACGTTTACACTATACCTCAGTCATTTCAATGGTTCAACATAACTAATCACTACTTCCACTTTAACTATATTCTTGTGAAGAATCTCTTCCGTGTATGAAGTATTATCATTTACTACAATGAATGTACTAGATTTCTAAGAAAAGGAACCAACTAAAAACAAAATTGAACAAAATTGTTAAGTGATGGATGAAGTCTTTATTGTATGCTATTCTTTTCAAAGTAAACTAAGTGTTGTTTTATGTGTGTTCTGCCATCTTAGTCAAGGAGCCAAGGCTAAGACAGAAGAAAAAGACCCCAAGAAGCTAAAAAAGCAGGAAAAAGAAGAGAAAGACTTCAGGAAAAAGTTTAAAGTATGTCATATTTAAATAGTAGACAAAGTACAAAATGCTAACGAAAAAAAAACAATGACTTTTAAGTACCACAATGCACTTATTAAAAGTGTAATTATAAAGGCACCTGGGCGGACCAGTCAGTCGGGCGTCCGACTCTTGGTTTTGGCTCAGGTCATGATCTCACGGTTCATGGGTTCAAGCCCTGCGTCAGGCTCCATGCCAAGAGCATGCTAAGAGCATGGAGCCTGCTTGGGATTGTCTCTCTCCCTCTCTCTCTGCTGCTCCCCCATTCATGCGAGCATTCTCTCTCTCTCTCTTTCAAAATAAATAAACTAAAAAAAAATTTTTAAGTGTAATTATCAATATGAGTTATCCATCCTAACTCCTTTATTTACTACAAAATTTACTTTAGATTTTAATTTATCTTATAACAAATTAAGTGAAGTCTCATACATGCACTATATATGCTGCAATAATCATTTACATTTAGTTGTTCTTTGAACTTTAGTAAGAGGATAATCTAAAACTAGAATGGATAAAACAAAGATATGATGTATATGTAATGGAATACTAATTAAGAAAAAGAAGGAAATCCTGCCACTGTGACAACCCTAAGGGCCTTATGCTAAGTGAGATAAGTCAGACAGAGAAAGACAATACTCTATAATATCACTTATATGTGGACTCTTCAAAGGCCAAACTCACAAAAACAAGATACAGTGATAATTACCAGAGGCTGGGGTGGGCGGATGGAGGAGATATTGGTCAAAGGGGTACATACTTTCAGTTATGAGATGAATGAACTTTAGGGGTCTCAGGTATAGCCTGGTGATTATAGTTAGCAATACTGTCTTATATACTTGGAAGTTGTAAAGAGAGTAAATCTTAGGTGTTCTCACCACAAAAAGTGGTAATCATGTGAAACGATAGAGGTGTTAGGTAAAGCTACACTGCTAATCATTTTGCAATATATGAGTGTATCAAATCAACACACGTGTACACTTAAAATTTTTTTAATTTTAAAAATAATGATTATATTAGTTTCATGAGATTATGAGTGGCTTTTCTCTCGAAAATTTTTCTGTAATGCTTTTACATTATTTTTTGCTTGTTTGGCAAAGACTTTTTTTTTTTTTTTTTTTTGAGAGGGAGAGAGAGAGAGAGAGAGAAGCAGGGCTTACCCAAGGCCGGGCTCCAGCTCACCCGATGCATGATCAAACTCACGAACCATGCGTGAGATCATGACCTGAGACAAAGTCAGATGCTTAAACAACTGAGCCACCCAGGCGCCCTAGCAAAGACTTTCTTAATAAATCTGTCAGTAAATGTATTACTTTAATAATACACATCAATCAATCAATAATATAAATGTTTGTATTTTTCCAGTATGATGGTGAAATTAGAGTTTTATATTCAACCAAAGTTGCACCCTCCTTAACTTCTAAAAGGTGGGGGACCAGAGATCTACAGGTGAAGCCCGGTGAATCTCTCGAAGTTATACAAAGCACTGATGATACGAAAGTTCTCTGCAGGAATGAAGAAGGGAAATGTAAGTCACTGCTTACTCTTTGTCAATATGGCATTCCAGGATTTAATAATCAGACACGTTTTCCTGATCACCCTTGTTTTATTAACTTTGTTTTTTCTATGCTTTATGAATTGTGGAAAACATTAAGAAACTAGAGATTTGCGGTGCTGAAATCAGCGTATCTTATTTTCATCCTTTATCGTTTCTCACCTGCTATATTCGGCACTGTGGTGCCAAAGTAATGCCAAATTAGTACTTCCCAAAATGCAGTCCCGCAGACCACCAGCATCAGAAAACCCTTTGTGTATGAAAATCACAGTTGCCTGGCCCCACTCTTGACCTGCTAAGTCATGAGCTCTGGGGGGTGGCAGATAGAACCTGTGATCATAAGATCCCTAGCTTATTCTTAAGTATACTGAAGCAAGAACCACTGTGCTAAGCAGTGAGTGGCTCTTGCTGTCATCTGGTTTTGAAATTATACAGCACATGTCACGTACAGAATTTCCAGTTTTCCTACCTTGCAAATTTACTTGTTTTCATTTCCCATTTGGACACACTTAATACAACATACTCTTCCAAATGAACACAAGAGAGTCCCTGTCTTCTTTGGCTTGATCAGCTATTAAAACTGACTGATGGAAATGTTTTTGTCAAACTTTAAAAAGAAGCTTATTTCACTTAAAGTCCGGGGAAGAGTAATTCGAAATTATGTGTCCTGTATTTAAAATTGAATGGTCAGCGTGGCTGCCCCATATCAGCTTGGGCAGTCTGTGTGGAAACATGAACTCTGAGTCGAATTTTAATGACAGGAAGGTGACTCAGGGACAGGAACTGAAATGGGAGTTTTAAGAATAAAACCAGTGACTCAAGGTTGGGGAAATGGATCTAAAGTTATCATGGAGGAGGTGTGGTTGGCTTTCAAAAGGAGAAAATGGAATGTGGATACAAAGGATTAAAGGCATGAGTAGTGTAGTATTAACACCCAAAGGTCACTGGAGATAATGTGTAGACAGTGCTCCAGGAGACAAAGAAAACCCACATCCACACTAGCATTTGTGAGGATGCAACGCAAGGAATAGCTTTAAGTGCCGAAAAACTCTATGCATGAAAGGGTCAGAAAAAACATTTAAAAGTTTAAAAATTTTGGAGGGCACCTGTTGGGATGAGCACGGGGTGTTGTATGGAAACCAATTTGATAATAAATTTCATATTAAAATAAATAAATAAATAAATAAGAGTTTAAAAATTTTAAAAAGTATGAAGTAAGTTATAATTAATATACCAGCCTGAATATTTACATGATGACTATGATATTAATGTGCAGAAATTCTCATGACACAATAGAAAGAGAAGGAAGAAGCCTGCTTCATGTGGGATAGGACTTATACCCATATCAAAAAATTATGTAAATAAAAGAAATTAACTAAACGGCCAATAGTGGCTGATTGAGGTGATGAGCCTAAGTGAACCTGTTTTCTTTTCTCTGCTTTTTCATAAGAGAAAATTATCCTAGTACTTGTCATGTGGCCCTTTCCCCAGGCGACAAGCCTCAGACCAACCTTGCCACGCTGTCCTGAGATTCTTTAGCAACTAATCCCATCTAAAGCAATGGTCTTCAGTTTCAACGTACATACACATCACATCGGAATCTTGTCAAAAACGCAGATTCTAATTCAGTAGGTCTGAGATGAGGTGTAACATTCTGCATTTTACCAAGTTGCCAGGTAATTGATGCTGAGGTTCACGGAACAAACTCTTGAGTAACAAAGGTGTAAATGACCTCATCAACAACTTGTATAGATGTAGATGAGCAAGAAGATATGGCACCAGAAACAGAAATTTGAAAGAGACCCTTAACTTCCTAGAAGCCAGTGGACCTTAAGAATGAAGAAAATAGGGACGCCTGCGTGGCTCAGTCAGTTAAGCGTCAGACTTGGGCTCAGATCATGATCTCGTGATTTGTGAGTTCAAGCCCCACGTTGGGCTCTGTGCTGATAACGCGGAGCCTGCTTCCGATTCTGTGTCTCCCTCTCTCTCTGCCCCTCCCCTGCTCTCACTCTGTCTGTCTCTGTCTCAAAAATAAACAAACATTTAGAAAAAAAAGAATGAAGAAAATAGTAACTACTCAGGGATGATTTTGTAATCTATCACTTCCTATTTGCATATCATTAATTCTGAATACTGCTATGAATACTGGAGGGCTACTACCCTCTTAGAATTTATCATCAGTTAAAAACGAGAAGTGGAAAGATTGCATGAAGTACTGATAGACAACAATCAAGGGTTCCATGTAACTTTTATCATTTTTTTCTGGTGCAATACCAAGTGCACTTTACAATTCCTAAGCTCACTGATAACTAATTCAAGTCTTAGGTGATTTGGGGTCCATCCCAAACAGAATGGAAACCTGATGATTAAACCAGTAGCACTTGTGTACCTGTTGCTTTTTATTTAAATACTTTCTTTGGCTGGCCTTTGTCTTAACTTGGCTTCCCCATTTAGGAGGTGATTCTGGGAAAAAATCATGCGCAAGTGGAAAAGTGGACAGGAAGAGAAAGGCAGTCAACAAAGCCTTGTTATGGAAAAGGTTGCCACTTGAATAACTGGAGCTTATTCCAGTTAGGAACTCAGAGTAGCAGTGTTATCCCACCCAGTGGGAAATAAATCGCGATGCTTATACATCAACTCCTGTCCATGTGAAGTTGAAGCCTAACTCCTGGGCAGGTGGTGAGCCACTCAGGATACTGGGCAAGCTGACAAAGAGCTTTGGAAGCCAAAGAAAAGAGATCTGTTTAAAAAAAAAAAAAATGCAAGTGCTGTCAGTTGAAAGTTGAGTGAAGCAAAGTCACTGGTGTGGTGAGGGTGAAGGTCTATGGGCAAGGCCACCTGGAGCATCTATTGTTACCTTTCGTGTTAAGCATCATTCCAAATTTTAATTATCATATCTGCTTAATTTCACTTTTATTTTGCCAAATCTCCTGCTTTTCTTAATTTCTCTAACCCTCCTGCTTATTCCTTCCTTGAACTGGATCCTTGATGTTCTTAATTTCCCTAATTTCTGATCCATTCTTCATGTACGTCTATAGGATTTGGGATAATTGTGTAGATTTAACCCTTCTTCATCTAGATTATTGCAATAGCCTTTCAAACGATATGTCTACCTTACTGTTACTCTCATCCAATCCACCTGCCGCACTGTTGTTCAAATATTATTTTTAAAAACACAAAGTCTTTAGGCTAATACGTAAAACTCTTTAGATCTGTCTTCAGGCTCATCAACTATTCTCCATCTGCAACTGACACTCCAAAAATATATATCACTTCCTTGTCATTCCCTGAATATGCCATGCTATTTTATCTTTCCGTGCTATTTCATTCTACTTCGAATGCCCATAACTGTCTATTTTTTTATTTTGAAAGAGAAACTATTTATTTTGAACTATTAATAACTATTAATAACTATTTTGAACTATTAATAACTATAAATAAAACTATTTATTTTGAAAGAGAGAGAGATCATGCAAGTGGGAGAGGGGCAGAGTGAGAGGGAGAGAGAATCCCAAGCAGGCCCCACACTCAGCGCGCAGCCGGACACGGGGCTCGATCTCCCATAGCGTGAGATCGCAATCTGAGCTGAAATCAAGAGTCAGATGCATAACCGACTGAGCCACCCAGGTGCCTCCCAACTTGTCTATTAACAACAATCCATTTGTCATCTAAAATTGGGAGCACATCCACTCCCTGCTCCCCAGTCACCAATCACAGTTCATCTCTCCTCTGTCCCACCATGCTATGGCTTTTGTCCCTGTAATTGTCCTTACCGTTTTACCAATCTATTATTCTTATTAGCCTCTGAGCTTGAGAGTAGCTTCACTGAAATGTTCTCAACATTGTATTGCCAGTACCTCTCCTGGTGCCTGGCATCTTGCTCAGGGCTGGCTTACTAAACTGAATGTAACAATTTGGAGATTGCAGTTGGAAAACCAGATGAAAGTCTGACATATAGACACACACAGGAAGAAGTCTATGGAATAGTTTCACTTGTTAGAAGACAGAAGTTCTCCATCTTAGCTTTAGTGATGTGGTTTGCTTGTTATGTATCATTTAGGAGACTTTAAATCTTTCAGTTCCTTGTTTCTACATCTGACCGCCATAAAGGCATTTGCAATCCAACACCATGGTAACCCTAACAATTTCCTTACTTTCCATTCTTCAATCCATCAGAGAAAAGAAAGCATAGTTTACTTCAACTTATTTTGTAATGGTAGAAATTAGAGGCGAAAACATGAACAATAATCTCTTCCCATTGTGGAATGGAGTACAAGCCACTTTCACAAGCATTATCACATTTGATCAGTTCACTCACTGACTTATGGAAACACATATCGCAGAGGTGTTGAGATCTTAAATATGTATTTCTGGCACATTCCCAAATGTTTAGAATTTCTCACTAATATTTGCACATATTCCACAACTCAATGTCTCATAAGCTGTGGGTTTTTCCACTTCCTGTCACCAGAGAAAAAATTTTCTATAAAAAGTGTGGAAGGAGACATGAACTGAATTATTTGTGGTTAAAATGTTCTCCATTTCCTTTGGGCATCTAAGAAAGGGGAATTTCAAAGAGAGTTTAGATTTTCTCAAATCCAGTTGATCATTTCTTTCCTTAAGTTATTTTGTTTTCAGTTTAATATAAAACATGCTCACTGAAGAAAATTTTTTTAATTCAGAAATTTTAAAAGTCTACTGATTTGAAGCCCTAGAAATAGAGAGAGACAGAGAGAAAGAAGAGAGGGAGAGAGAACGTTTCTGTAACACAAGGCTAATAATTTATATCTAGTCTTATACGCAGTGTTTTATTTTTTTCTGTCTGTTATATTATGACCATGTTTCCTTGAAGTCAGATATTATTCCATTTGCTGAGGTAAATCTATGCAACATGATTTTATTGTTTTTAAACTGTGTGAAGCCAAGTTGAGTAAATTTAACTTTATATCTGGACTTGTTAGAACAAATGAAATAATAAAAAAAACATTACTTTTTTTGTTGCTTATTACTAAGTAAAAAATTTGGAAACATTAGAATGAAGATATTTTCTACTTTTCCAAAGATGATTTTGTATTTCCTTCATAATTTTATTCACAACAACCTTCTGGAAGGTGAGTCAATCCTGAGAACTGGCACATGTAAGGCATGGATATTACTTTCTCAGTTAGCTCTAACCCACCGCATAATTCAGAACATTTGTTTCAAGCCACTGTTCTGCTTTATGAATGTGAAGTTTCCAAATAATAAATTCATATTTTGTGTGAGAATCCGTGGTACGCCAGCACCCACAGTAAACATGGCGACCATTCTACGTGGTATGGAGCCGTGATGACTTTTTTGTTCATTTCCTTCATATTTTTCATTAATTTTCCTTATAATGGATGTACATGGAACATTTAAGCAAGGAGATCATTTTTCTACTGCAAAAAAAATTATTTCTAGGGACTATAATGGGGAGATTATATAAAATATAAAAATTCATGGTAAGTCACTTGTTTTTACACTGTCATGAATCATGCTTTTAAGAGAATGAAGTTTTAGAGATTTTTAAAGGTACTAGACATCAAAACCTATGCTCTATTAAAAGTCGTTAACCCTGTAAAGATGCTATACAATAGTAATTTTACAGCTAATGAGCCCCAAATTATCACATCACTTCAGAAAACTAAAATAGAGGAATACAGTACATCCCACACCGCATCTCCTTGATACATGTTTCTGAGATAATGTTCACAATCAGTCATATTTATTTATCTCACACACACAAGCAACAGCAACAGCAGAGCATTCAACAAAAGAGAAAACCATTCCTTAGAGCTCTCACACAGGCAAGATATAGGAGGAAATGTAATAGGGGCTTTAGAATCTAGAAGAATACGTATTTTATAATTAATTTTGTGAAGACAGGCTATTAAGCCGTATATCATGAGTTACTGACTTTGGTCATGTGAAGGACTGTTTATTGCTTACTTATAAATTTTAGCATAAATGAGTTTTTGAAAGTAGATTATCTAAAAGCACAGGAAAATAGAAAACTTTAAGATCCAAAAATGGTGATTATATTCTCTTTGTTTTGTTCTTTATTTCCTTTAATATTATAAAGACGAAAAAAAAAAAACAGAAATATATTCAATGCTGGAGTGAGTCCAACCTCTGGCAGCAGTTTATAATCTCTTAAACATTTTCCTAATTTTGTATCTTCTAATTTTAGTTCAGAGACTTTGCAAAGCCTGAACAGCTCACAATGAGATTACCTCCACTGTAAAAACTTCAGCTCATACATGTCATTATTTTTAAATTATTAATTTAAACATGAATATATCATGAGAACACTTATTATTGTATTCTTTTATTTCCCAATTTTTAAAAAAATTTTAGTGTTTATTTACTTATTTTGGGGAGAGACGAGAGTGTGAGCAGGGGAGGGGCAGAGAGGGAGGGAGAGGGAGAACCCCAAGCAGGCTTTGTGCTGTCAGCACAGAGCCCGATGGGGGGTGGCTCAGAGTCATGAAGCTATGAGATCATCACTGGAGCCAAAACCAAGAGTTGGATGTTTAATCAACCGAGCCACCCAGGCGCCCCTATTTCCCGCTCTATTCTAAGGAAAAAAATTCAAACATAAGCAGAACCACCAATTTTAACTAGTGAGGAGTTTGCAACCATTACTGTCTATAGAGCACTATTCACATTTTATTTTAGCCCCAAACATCAGTACAGGTAAAGACAGATTTCAGCTATTGGGACCTTGACACAAAATCCACAATTTCTTCTAAAAACTTGTTATCTGCACAGATTTTCTCTTTTGAGAGACACATGTAGATTGAATTTGTTAGAGACAAACTTATTCCCCTTTAAAAATGGTGTTAAATTATGATATATACCTTAATTTTTTTTAGAAGTCTGTTAACATGAAATCGATAAAAGAACTGTGATATAAAAGACAACCAAGGATATTAATTTTAGATGTTCTTACATTAATAATTTTTGCCACTTTTGCTTTAACTGAAATAAAAAAGGAAGGTATAACAAGGTCTGACTTTTCATACTCTGAGGAAAATATTACATTATTGCTCTTTTATCATTTTGACATATGCTACATTATTTCCATATGACAGGAATTCAAAGAGAACTTTGATTTTTCCTTTTCCAAATAGGATTTTATTTTAATTTTTTTTTAATGTTTATTTATTTTTGAGACAGAGACAGAGCATGAACGGGGGAGGGTCAGAGAGAGAGGGAGACACTGAATCTGAAGCAGGCTCCAGGCTCTGAGCTGTCAGCACAGAGCCTGATGCGGGGCTTGAACTCACAAACCGTGAGATCATGACCTGAGCTGAAGTCGGACGCTTAACCTACTGAGCCCCCCGGGCGCCCCTCCAAATAGGATTTTAATAAAGTTTTCATTAAAAAGTGGTGAATATCTTGGGGCGTTCGGGTGGCTCAGTGGATTGAGCATCCAACTTCAGCTCAGGTAATGATCTTGTGGTTCGTGGGTTCAAGCCCCATGTCGGGCTCTGTGCTGACAGCTCAGAGCTTGCTTTGGATTCTCTACCCTCCTCTCTCTCTGCCCCTCCCCTACTCATGTGCACATGCCCTCCCTCTCTCTCTCTCTCTCTCATAAAAATAAATAAGCATTAAAAAAATATTTCTTAAAAAAGTGGTGAATTTCTTGATAAAATATTTCGATGGAGTTCTTTTTACCCTGGAGTATTTCAAGGAAAAATTCATTTTCTTAAGTTTTAATCTAGAGTTTCACTTGTATGATCCCAGCTTTTTTAAAAAATGTTTTTGCATGTTAAGTCAATGGCGATATGACATCAGTGTGTCTAAGTAAGTTTATTATCATTTGTATTAATCTTTGTCTATGAGTTTCCTGGTTTATAATTTTTTACACATTTACTCTAATAAAACTTATATCTAAAGTGGACCAAGCCCAATAGATTGATTCAGTGAAAGAATTTAGAGGCTATATTGACAAGGCAGTAAATGGTACTAATCTCAAGCATAGAGCAGTGTTTAGGTGCCAATCCAAAACTACGAATTCCAAATGTTAGTAATACTAATTAAATGTCAGCAGACATTTTTTTTTCAGGAAAAATCGTTTGTATTTTTTCTTAGGATTATTTTGCACAATAGAGGCACAGATAGGTACTCAAAAAAAATCTTTGCTTTCTTGCATAAAATGGGTCTATTTTCTGTTTAACAGGGAATCACTAGACTGCCTGGTATGTGTTCTTCTAATAATGATTTGTTTCAAAAACAAAATTAAATTTAAGAAAGGGAGGTGTGCCTGAATGGCTCAGTCAGTTGAGTTTCTGACTCTTGATTTCGGCTCAGGTCCTGATCTCAGATCATGGGATCAAGCCCTGTGTCAGGCTCTGCAAAGGGTGTAGAGACTTTTTAAGATTCTCTCTCTTTCTACCACTCTGGCTTGCTCACTGACTCTCTATAAAAAATCAGTTTAATTTAAAAAATAATGATTTGATTCACGAAAGATGAAAATGCATGGTCAAATGGCAAAAGCAGCCGTGGAAGATCTTCCACACTGGGCATACAAACCATTCCATCCTCCCCCAAGTAATCACCAGATTGCTGAGCTGAAAAGGGAGTTGAACACGGTTTTGACTCTGCTCAACCTAATCACATTTTATAAGTTAAGGTTCTGATCGGTGGTATTTGGAATACCTATTTATGAACTACTTTTGTATTTGGAGAAACTGCATATTCTTCACAAGACTGGGGCACATGGATAACACCTCGAAGAAATAGGGTAAAATGTGGAAGAGGCTTGTGTGCCAACTTGCAGTAACTTTAAGATAGTTTGTTTCTCTTTAAGGGGAAAGAGTGTAAATGGAGGAAAAGAGAGGTGTAGGAGAGAGAGAGAAAAGTTAGAAAAGGAGAAGAAAGAAAGGAGAGAAAAGTGGACACAAGTGAGAAAAATGGGTCATATTTGGAGATAGATCTAATTATTCAGTATATTAGATCACATTACATCATATTAGTTATTCCATTCTTTTTCACTTTCTTAAAAGAAACAGTAAAGATTTTTCAATGCTGTACTATTAATAAAATTTACTTTTCTTTTTTTTCATAGATGGTTATGTTCTTCGGAGTTACTTGGTGGATAAGTAAGCTCATTTCCCTCTACTACTATACTTGTAAAAAGAATGCTATGCTCTTCTTTAAGAAAGATTCCTAATATCATTTAAATAATACAACCTACTAAACTATCATAAATAAATTTTAAAACAATATGCTATACTAATGTCAATATTGTAATACCTAATAAAGTTAAGGTTTTCATAAAGTGTTACTCTTCTAAATAGACAAGAACCCTTCTCATTCATGAGTATACAGTTCACATTCATTGGAGACAGACATGGCAAACATTGGAGACAGGTCAAAACCACTAACACTTTCATAAGTATTTTGCCTTTCACTTATTGATTAATGCAGTTGGTTGAATTGAATTAATCAGGGACCAATTAGTATCTACACAATAGGTGCTAATGTCACCTGTTAGTAATTTGGCCCCCAATTGAGGGCTTTTCTTTACTCACACTAGGCATAGTAGAGTATTAAGTTGTCTTTTTGGAAGCATGCCCAAAAAAAGATCGTCGTAAATGTTTCTTCTATTCTTATGAATAAGATGTTGTCACAGCCTGTTACCAGTGTGCTGTTAGAGTCCCCCCTCAAACATTATAAGATACTGTTCCAAGCATATCAGTGCAAGAAATGACCTCCATTATCAGGTCATATGCCAACATAAAGATTTACAGAATTCTGCATTATAATAAAGTCAAGGAAGGTTCACAAAGTATATCCATAAACAACCGACACTAATCAGAAAGAGGCAAATCAATGCCAAATGCTTTGTCAGAAAACTAGTGAAGAGTCAAAAGAAAGATAATCATAATATATTTATTTTTCTCAGAACCTTAATCACGATGGTAGGCAAGGGACTTTTCTATTTTATGAAAGATACAAATTTCAAGAAAGAATATGTGGCAAACCATAGGACCACATCTTCATCAGTGATTATTACAGGATGATTAAGAGAGAATTTAGAAAGTATACTCTAAGTAATTATTGGTTCACCATCTATTGAAGTGAATTGATACTTAATGTTTATTGAATGAATGATAGGAAAATCTGTCCTCTTTGCATTTATATCAGATTTCCAAGAGCCAAACTCTCCCTCAGTCTCAGAGGATCCAAACAGAAGGCATAGGCAACTCATAGCATCTGCCATAGTAGCCCCAACTTGGAGGGCCTGCTGCTGCTTCCATGATAAAAGCACAGAGGCAGTCCAGGAACCCAAAGCGGGTCTGGTCTGACAGTCACCTTGTGTTTCTGAACTTTGAAACTGTATCCTACACTTCAAGGCTATATTAGCATTTATAATACTTTCTATTTTAATTACTTATATATCATTATTTCCTCCATTAGAATGTAAGCTTCTTGAAATCAAAGCTTGTATCTCATATTTATTTTATTTTTATTTTTTAAGCTTATTTTTATTTTTGAGAGAGAGGGAGCAAGCAAGGAGGGGAGGGGCAGAGAGGGGGACAGAGGATCTGAAGCAGGCTCTGTGCTGACAGCAGCGAGCCCAATGTGGGGCTTGAACTCACGAACTGTGAGATCATGGCCTGAACTGAAATCAAGAGTCGGACACTTAACCAACTGAGCCACCCAGGCACCCCTATCTCACTCATATTTATATCTCCTGGTACATAGGAGGGATTCAGTAGGTATGTAAAATAGAATATTTCACAAAGATTCAGAACCAAGTAAAACCAAAATATGTAAAAGTCGCTAGAACTATTATTATGCATGTAACCTATAACTATAAATATTTTTAGAATTATATGACATAAGAATCATCATAATAATCACATCTTGGCTACTCATTTTGTCACTAATATTTACATATCTTATAATTCATATTTACAAATTATAATTAGAAACATGCAAAAATGGTGCACCTACTTCCTATGCCAAATGTATTCTATTTCATTCAACATTTGAAGTTCAAGTAAAAGTATAAATCTGATATTAACAAATATAAAGAATCCACGGGGCACCTGGTTGGCTCAGTCAGAGGAGCACATGACTTGATCTCGAGGTTGTGAGTTCAAGCCCCATGTGGGGTGTAGGGATTACTTAAATAAATACATTTTTAAAAGAAATCCATTAGGGCCCCCAGTGGAGTATCATGCCATGATTTTTCAGCTTGTTCAGTTCAACAAACTTAATAAGCTTTTCTTACCAGATATGGCTGTGTGCTAGGCACATGGTTGGATCCAAAGATGATAAAGCATGGTATATGTTCTTGAGGCATGTTTCCATTATTTTGTGTGTCTATGATATGGAATAAGTTGTGGGTTTTGGTTATTTTTAGAATAGAACAGAAGATTAGGCTAAGCCAATGAAAGACGATGTAGATGAATATGAAGTTTTTTCCCACTTATAAAAGCATAACATGTAACTTCTCAGCTTTAAATGCTTTATTGTGTCATATAAAATCATATGATTAACTTTTTAATCTAAATATTGCCTTAATGTTAAGATGATACCTTCTTTAAGATAAAAATTATTTTCTGTATTTACAGTGATGGAGAGATCTATGATGATATTGCTGATGGTAAGTTTCACATGGCACCCACCGCAGAGAACAGTAACAGTGAATTCATTCTTACAAATACTAAAAATAGCTTGCTGGATAAATTAGAGCTTTCTAATCTGATCAGAATTTGAATCACTTGAAAACGTTAGGAAAGGTAAATGCTATGGTATAATTTTAAAATATTATCTTTGCACATGACTGAAAATCAAGCAAGAATCTTATTTATTTTCTTTGAAAACAGAAGTATGAAAATAATTGGTGAGTATTCATTATACCATTAATCTTACTATGAATTACTTTCATACACAAAAATACGCATGCTTGACCAATTAATAGGTACTTATTTTATAACCTATAATGCTCATTAATATTCTCTTAGCATCACATATTTATAAATTAAGATCTAAAAAATTAATCTCAACTGAAATGATACATGGAGTTAATCAGGTGGTCTTTTAGTTTCCTTTTAAACATGATTCTTGCTGGATTTTAACATCTTTAATCTCAATTAGAATGACTACCAAAGAGTACATTTAATTAAATGCCAGATAAAATAATCCTGAGTCTAATTTTGATAAAGAGTAAATCTATCCAGAAACTCTGTTAGGATTGCATACTGAGCAATGAACATATAGGGTCTTCCATTTAACTACTTTTTCATAAAGTGAGCCAGTTCTACATTTTTTAAATCCTAAATCAGAGGAGTGTGAATCACCCACATTTCTAACCTTGGAACACTTAGAAGATATGTGTTCTATATAACTACATTGAAATTCGTTGTTGTTTTTTTTTCAGGTTGCATCTATGACAATGACTAGGTCTCAGCTATGTTCATTCTGCTGTGTTCATTTGACGCCAGTATGAAATCTGAGCTTTAGCTGACCTGTTATTGGATATCACAGAAAATGAACTCAGAAACGACTTATTACCATTTGTTTTAAAATTCTGATTATCTTTACGAAATTTTGAAACTTTGGACTTAGAAAATGATCTTAACATCTTGGAAGACTGCGTCAATGAGATGTAGAATTATTAAATATTCCATTTCTGCCTCAGCAACAATTATGAAGGCGCTTCTCTGAGACCATCAGTAGACCTCCCCTTCCTAAAAAAAAAAAAAAAAAAAAAAAAAAAAAAAGAAGAAGAAGAAATGACTGTGTTGTCTAAAGAAACATGAGGACAAAGAATAAAGAAATATAAGGAAGGAAATTTTAAGACATTCCACAAGAAGGAAAACCATTGTTTGAACCGCTAATTATGATTGTATCTTATATTCTTCATTCAAAGTATCTATCTTTAAAAAGGTAGAACTTGCTGGGGGGATAAATGTTTTCAAAAATTATAGCTGTAGCAGAATTTTTGTATAAAGATTGCCCCTGATTGTTAATTGTGAATATATGTTAATTATTTGATAAGAATGTATGCATTTAGTATGCACATTTAAGATTAAAACTGTAGAAGAGTCAAAAATAAGTTTTCTTTTTGCAGATTCATCCACTAACAGTTTAATTATGTGCTCTGTTTAAAGTACTGTTTTAACTAGAGTAGATATAAATGAGGGCTACCCTAAAATTATGAAGAATGGAAGAACGGACTTTGAAATTAATTAGACTTTTATGGTACCTCTTTACTGCAAAGCCTCGTTTGAAGGTTTTTGTTTTTCAATTACCTCTGTGGAACTGTTTTTTTTTTTAACCACTTTACAGAAAAGTTGGCCTACTGTTTCGAGTAGGGTGTTCCCTACTCATACATATTCATTCCCAAAGCATCTCCAAAACAAAACATGGGGCATTTGGGTTCCAAATGCTAAGAACACTAAACACCATGATACAAAATGCAAAACCCTAACACACAGGAAAATCCTATGTTAAGTAATTTTTTCACAACTTCCAAAATATGCAAATCATAATGCTGGCTTTACTAGTAATGAATGGTGATGTGAGATTGGGTAATTTATTTATCTCCCCCTGCCCCGTTTGCTCATCTGGAAATTATAGAATTAGATTAAATCAGTTTTTCCAAACTTTTTCACTACCAGTTACCTCAAACTTTTATAATCCATTCCCCAGCCCCAACCTCATATTTCAGAAGCTTTTGTTTATTTTTAAAACTCATTGATTAAATAATGATTAATGCATTTTCCATATCGTAATATTGCAAAGGCCCATTGGAGCTTCTGAAGAGTGGCCCTACTGAATTGACATCATTTCAAATAACTGTAGCCTCAGGGGCACCTGGGTGGTAGCTCAGTTGGTTAAGCATCTGACTCTTGATTTTGGCTCAGGTCAAGCATGGGATCGAGCCCTGCCTCAGGCTTGAGCTGACAGTGCAAAGCCTACTTGGGATTCTGTTTCTCCCTCTGTCTCTGCCCCTCCCCCACTCACACTCTCTCTTTATCTCAAAATAATAAATACATAAACTTTAAAAGAAATAATTGTACCTCAGCCTTCATATAGGTGAAGTGGGATTTCCATTTGGTGTGTTGAGATTTGAAAATAGATCATAAACCTTTACTACTCAATTTATAGATTTCTGGAGGTCTGAGACTCCCTACATTAAAAACCAATGATGTCAAAGTCCCCTCCCAATTATGAAATACTTTGATGTCTACTTTTTGGTGGAGTAAGCCAGTATATGCTCATATGATAAAATTATTTTAATACTAAATTACATAGCTCAAAAGTGGTTTCGTTTTGTTAAATTTGGTAGTAAATATACATAATACCCTAACAGTGTATTTCCAGTAATTTTTTTCTGATTGAGAATAACATAAATTCAATACAATGTCAGTTTTTAAAATTCCAGATTAAATCAAGAGAATATTTGAGTTTTGGGTTATACACCAAGAAACAGACACACACATTGCTACAAAAGATTAATGTAATAGGTAATAATCTTAATATAAAAGATATTTGACATATTAATTTTAATATACCAAATATTATTTCTGTTATAGTTTTGTGTATAGAATTTTGTCACATGAGAAGAGCTACAAATAAATAAAACCTTCCACGGATAACTTTGCCCCCTACTTCATCAAGAAATTGAGGTCATCAGCCTTTCTCTCCCATATTTTCATCTCACATCTGCAAGTCTTTCTCTAAGCCCAATCTTACCTTTTTGCTTTAACCTCAGAGGATGTTGTTCCTCCTGTTCAAGACTAAACCTTCCACCATTGCCCCTGATACTTTGCTTCCTATTTGGAATGAAATTGAAATAATCAAACACAATTCCCTTCAACTTCCAACAATGTCCAACCTTAATCATATTCAGACACTCTCCCAAGGAATAAGATGCCACTCCTCAAAGCTACAACTTGTGTCCCATTTCTTCCTCTTTCTCTGGAGTTTTCTTCCTTCACAATTCATTCTCATTCTCCCCTGCCCCCCCTAAAAAAACACACACATATATACACACACAAACTCCCCCCCCCATCTTTTGCCCTTTCCCTTCTTCCCTTCCTCTTCTTTAACTTCTCTCAATTTGCAGATTCCCTCCTCTAGGCTTACAAGCATACTGACGTCTTTCCCATTCAAAAAAACAACAGAAACCTTTCCTTGAATCTAAATATCTCTCTAACTACAGCCCATTTCTATCTTTCTTTTCTCATCCCATCGTCTTAAAATGGTAGGGAACATTTGACAACCAGAAAGATGTGCTTCAAAGACCTGCAACTATGGGGAGCTTAATTCACCATAGATCCTGCCTTCTACACTCTGAAGCCCATCACCACACTTGTGCTGACACCAGGCTTCCCACAGACTGCTCCTAGCTGATGGCTGAGCATAGCAGTCCTGTTCCTAAAAGATACAGAAGACCTCAGGTAGTGGGGCTGTGGCTTGAAGACTCCCCAACAGCCTTGCTAAAACTTCCCTACCCTGCATAGTACTCTGAGACGCTTCCTCCTGACATTCTTCCCTCCCCTCTTCATTAAGGTCAGACTTGCATTGCTCTCAGATGGCTCCTCCAACCTTCCCTGCCTCCCTTCCCCTGTTTCCTCTCACACATACATTTTTCCATTTTTCTGCAACATCAGCCATTTATGATGCGAAATAAATCAGATGAAGCACAAGCCACACTATAGCTTTCCAACCTGCCAATAATAAGGAGCCTCTTTGTGGGAGTGAGTGATGGACAAACTTTATTTAGTGTCTAGGACAGCCAGATTACATTTCTGTTAGAAGCACGGAATGCCATTGAGAGGTCTAACAGGAATATAATCATAAAAAAACTAATGCTGCTTGCATACTAACTTCTTAGCATCTGATATGTTGCAAATGCCATGGCCTGGAACAGAAATTTAAAGTCAGTTTGTGGTTTGGGACATGCCCAACTGAGAATAATACTCAATAGCTGATACAGACCATTAGTGGCCGGGTGCTTATTAACAAAGAACAAAGAAATACCTTCTACGACCACCTTCTCATTTCAGTTCTTAGAAACAGATCTTTGAGATATTGTAGTATTTTTCAAAACCTTTAATGAAGTTAATGAAGAATCTTATTCAGGCATGTAAACTATCTCTTCCCTTTCAAACTCATGATCTTACACTCACCATCAGATATGGCAGCTTGAGTCTCCATCATACTTCTAGGAGTAATATTGAGAGTAAAACTCTTTAAGTTAGGATGAAATTTTAGGTTTTGTTCTTTTTTTTAATTTTTCTTAACATTTATTGATTTTTGGGAGAAAGAGAGAGAAAGAGAGACAGAGCGTGAGTGGGGGAGGAGCAGAGACCTAAGCAGGCTCCAGGCTCTGAGCTGTCAGCATAGAGCCCAACGTGGGGCTTGAACTCGCTGACCGCGAGGTCATGACCTGAGACTTTCATGACCTGAGCCAAAGTGGGATGCTCAATCAACCGAGTCACCCAGGCACCCCTAAATTTAGGTTGTTGTTCTTTAGCTAACATGATATGCTTGTCAGAGCTTCACCCTATATGGTAGCAGCTGTGTTAAGAAAAGCACTGAGAAGAAAGAAAGAAAAGAAAGAAAGAAAGAAAGAAAGAAAGAAAGAAAGAAAGAAAGAAAGAAAGAAAGAAAGAGAAGCACTGAAATGCTGTTGCCACCCACATTGCTTCAGGGGACCAGAGGTTTGTTTTTGTTGTTATCTTGTTTTGTTTTTTGGTTTCTGGTCTTTACTATGTGTAGATCTAAAAGAGTTGCACTAAGCTACAATGGTTACTAACCTCCGAGATCTAAATAAATACACAGGATACAGGACTAGAAAACCAAAACCACAAAGTATTAAAGGTTTTTATGCATTTGTCTACAAGAGAAACAACAGAAAATTCTCTCCTATTCCTAATATAGCTGTAGAAACAGACATACTCGGAAGGTATCTTAGGCTGGGTTGTCCAGAAGCAGAGCTTCAGACTGGAATTCTTGTGTGAGGGATTTGTTGAGGGGGCTCTGCAGGAAAAAGAATCTGTAAGAATGAGGGACGGCGCAGGGGAAGGAGTTGCATAAAGACATGGGTCTCACTGCAGTCCGGGTTCAGCCTGGTTCCAAAAGAAAATGCCAGAGCAGAAATGGCTCCGTTGAGTCAGCCACCCTGAGACAAGGGAGCTGGGCTTGTATCTCCCCATCAGCAGTCGCTGGCTACCGCAGGCTTCTTCCCCCCAACCTCAATCTCCTCCATGACTGTGAGTAACACTGCCTCTTTGGGCTGAGAGAAACTCTCTCCAGTAAGGTGCAGCTGTGAGTTTCAGTAGTCAATTCTTACACAGTTGAGGGATGGGTGCGCCCACCGGGAAAAGTTACCAGGGATAGATCAGAAATAAATTTTCTGCAGAGGGTCGCCTGGGGTGTGGGGGCAGTTAATTGGGTAAACGTCCAACTCTTGGTTTCGGCTTAGGTCACGATCTCACAGTTTGTGAGTCCGAGCCTCCCATGGGGCTCTGTGCCATACCAGAGCCTACTTGGGATTCTCTCTCTCTTCCTCTCTCTCTCTCTCTCTGCCCCTTCCCCCACTTTTGTGTGCACTCACGCTCTCTCTCTCTCTTTCACACACACACACACACACAAATAAATAAATAAACTTTAAAGAAAATTCTGTAGAAATAGTGGGCTTTCTCATCAAATAGGAGGAGACATAAAAGTGTATATATTATGGACCAAACACTAAAGCTGGCCTTTCTTACATCATTAAGGGGATGCCCCAGCTTGTCAAGGTCCTGTGAGCATCCTGAATCATTTCAGTGGCAATGTCACCTAAGCCACCAGATTTTACACTGGGTAAGTATGTTGAGAGGCATCTGAAAGATGAATGTTCATTATGAGTCTATTTATCATTATTCTATGTATCTTACTCATTTATTCAAAAGGTAAAATCATTCGAGCCAATTCCATATATGGGCTGCATTGTCACTGTCATCCTCACCATCTATTAGCATTTTTTGTGTGCTTACTATATGCTAGACACTTTGCCGAGTGTTCTGAGCCTCGTCCTATTTAAACCTTATGTCAACCCTATCAAGTCAGGCTCAGAAGAAATGCAACGTAGATGTGATATGTGCTTTGCCCAAGTTTCAAGATCTTATTATTGTGATATCCTGCTTTCCGTGTGTATGATACACACTTCTCCCGATTCCTGAATAATAATAATGAAAAGGATGAAAATTGTTTTCTTTTTTAATTTTTAATGTTTATTTTTGAGAAAGAGAGAGAGACAGAGAGACAGAGAGACAGAGCTCAGGCAGGGGACAGGCAGAGAGAGAAGGAGACATAGGATCCAAAGTAGGCTCTAGGCTCTGAGCTGTCAACACAGAGCCGGACCGGGGGCTCAAAGTCACAAACTGCGAGATCATGACCTGAGCCAAAGTCAGAAGTTTAACTGACTGAGCCACCCGGGTGTCTCAGAAAATCATGAAAATTGTTAGTGAGAATCAAAGAAGCCAGAAATTAGGAAAATAGCTGGTTCTTTTTCATTTTGATGCAGGTGGCAAACAGAAATGTTCGTGTCAAATACGGTACAGAACCCAGTTTCAAGAGAGAGACTCATAAGTTTTAAAATACATATTTAGTTAATGTTGAATTATAAACATTATAAACAAAAAAAAAATGGTAACAACTTGGTATGATTGACCCTTTAAAAACTAAAATACCAGGATTTACATATTCCAAGTAGAATTGTTCCTTCAAATTAGTCAATTATAGTGCTCTACACTTATTTCAGTGGTTTGCATAAGATTTATTATTCTGCCAGAAAGGGAGGAATGTCACTTTCAAATTTGCCTTTGCAACTTATGAAAAATTTATTTATAATACCTTTGCTATCAAAAGATAGCAAATGTTTAGCCTTTGAAAACGGATTCAATTTTTACCAACAGGCTAAAACCTCATCTGGTGTATAAGGCAGGTGAGGGGCGCCCAGGTGGCTCAGTCGGTTGAGTGACCAACTTCAGCTCAGGTCGTGATCTTGTGGTTCACGGGTTCAAGCCCCATGTCAGGCTCTGTGTGCTACAGCTCAGAGCCTGGAGCCTGATTCTAAATCTGTGTCTCCCTCTCTCTCTGCCCCTCTCCTGCTCACACTCTGTCTCTCTCTCTCTTTCTCAAAAATAAATAAAATATTTTAAAAAATTAAGATGGGTGAACAAACAGGCAATATTCTTATGAAATTAAGCTATGACCATAAGTTAATTACAGTTTCTTGTCCATCATAAATGCCCCTTAACCTTTCTTACCATCTAAAAATAGATTTTTTTTTGCTGAATACTTAATTTTTCAGTTTATAATAATAGTATAACGGTTTTGAATTTCTCTCAGTCACCTTTCAAACACTGTTTTCTCATTAAATGAAATACTATGAGTACATTAAAAGATCCGTGGGTACTTCATCCCAATTACATTTTACTCCTTCCTTCCCTCCTTCTCAGAGAAAACCAGTACCTGATTTTGGTGTTTCCCATTCCCTTGCATTTCTTTATACTTTCCTTACGTATGTATGTATCCTTTAAAATGTTTGAAGTATTGGGGCGCCTGGATGTCTCAGTTGGTTGAGCGTTCGACTCTTGTTTCAGCTCAGGTCATGATTTCAGACTTGTGGGATCTAGCCCTGTGTCGGGCTCTGCACTGAACCTAAAGTCTGCTTAGCATCCTCTCTTTCTCTCTCTCTCTCTTTCTGCCCCCTGCCCCCGCCCCTCTCCCTGCCTCATCCTGTCTCTAAAATAAAAATAAATAAATAAAAATTAGATGTTTCAAGTATTTTTTTATATCTTAATTTGGTATGACTAAGTATCATACTGTATGTATTTTTCTGCAACCTGCTTTTGTTACTTCTCATTATGTTGGGAAAAGAATAACATTCTATTAAGTGAAAAAAACCACAGATATTTCTGTCTTTCTACTAAAGTCATGCTAGATCGTATCCAACTCTTGCTATCATAAACAATGTTACTATGGACATTCATGTTGGCGTTTCTCCAGGTGTGTGAGGGTTTCTCTATGGCATACATCCAGGATAGAAAATGCTAGAGTGGAATATACACATCCCCCACTTGAATAGAGATTGCCCAATGCTTTTTGTGTTTTTTTAAGAAACTCTTTACCAGCTCATGGAGATATTCTATATTTTCTTCTAAAAGTTTTACAGTTTTGCTTTCCACCTTAAATTCTTTGAACCCATCTGGAAATATCAATCATTTTTCTCCCCAGAGAAGCAGTTTCTCCAAACCATTTACTGACTGTGCTAACCCTCTCCACTAATATGCAAGACCGACTCAGTATCGTATGCCAAGGTTCCATCCGTACCTGGATCTGCTGTGAGACGCATTCCTAGGACCACACTACTGTGTTTATTTCCACTACATTCATGCTGAGCATTGCTTGCTATTTGGCCAGGTAATTTCAAGTCTTTGAGCACTTTTTACAGGAAGTTTAAAGAATTTAATAGCATCGATATAATACTAAAAGGGAATTCAGGATAATTTTTAAGGTCCCACAATTATGGCAGTAATTTTTAAATTAATTACTATAAGAAGAAGTTAGTAAAAGTAAAAACGTATATTAGTTCAGAAAAGGTCACGCAGAATATTAGACATGATTGTGAAAATGTAAAGTAGCAAAATATTCTTCCCCCCCAAAAAATAAATAAATCATTTATCTGATTCCTTGTTGACCAAGTACCTTCTGATTACCAACTCAGTTTCCTAAGTATATCTGTGAAGAGGGTACTACAGTAGAACGGAAACAGATGCTTTGGTCACTGAAAAAATTATTCCATTTACAAACTACTTTCTTAAAAAATTCTTATATCATAGTGGGACCTTCAGGAAAATTCTAAAATAGGATATGAAAACCACTGGCACCAACCATATAATGATTTTTCCTTCTTTTGAAAACATGGAATCTTATAGATTATGAACTTTGTTAGTTTGTTTTAAGTTTATTTCTTTACTTTGAGAGTGCAAGCAGGGGAAGGGCAGAGAGAGAGGGAGAGAGAGAGAATCCCAAGCAGCCTCTGCATAGTCAGCACACAGTCTGATGATGGGCTGGAACTCACGAACCGTGAGATCATGACCCGAGCCAAAAGGACACTCAACGGACTGAGCCACCAAGGTGCCCCGTGACCTTTTTTTTTTTTTTTTAATTTGGCTGAGCCATGATCCCTGGGCTTCTCTCTTAATTGACAGATGTATCTCTACACTGAAGGTGCATAAAAACACAAGCAAACCACTTTTTTGAAACTCTTTTCTAGGGAATCCTGATTACTTCCTTTTCTGTGCTAGCTCCTTCCAACAATTATCTCTTTGTAAGAAAATCAAGCTTGAATAGTTTTCATCAGAAGAGTCTGCCTAAACTAACAATAATTAAGGAAGTGTGTTGGAATCTGTCACTATGATGGCCAGCTAGTTGATTTCTCTATTTCTATCACTTATGGAGACTATTTTATTAAATACATATGAATTTGTAATTTTAAATCTTCCTTATAGTTAAGCCTCTTCTCATTATGTTGGAAAATTTTCAATTACTAGTTATGTTTTTTGACTTAGTCTATTTTCTCTGATATTAATACAGGTACCCAACTGTCTTTCATCTTGTATACAATTTTCATCTTTTAATTTTTAACTTTTTTTAATTTCAGTGTACCTCTAGTCAACACCACATAGTCGGATTTTTAAAATTAACAAAAAAGAAAATTAATCTGAGTTTCTGCCTTTTAACTGAGAAATTCACAATTAAGTATTCCATCCATGTACACATATTTAGAACTGTTTCCTATCTTTTTAAAAAAATTTTTGTAATGTTTTTATTTACTTTCTAGAGAGAGAGAAACAGACTGAGCGTCGGCAGGGGTGGGGGTAGGGCAGAGAGAGAGGGAGACGCAGAATCCAAAGCAGGCTTCAGGCTCTGAGCTGTCTGCACAGAGCCGGATGAGGCGCCCGAACTCAGGAACCTCACGAACCTCCCGAACCTCCTGAACTGTGAGATCATGACCTGAGCTGAGGTTTGATGCTTCACCAACTGAGCCACCCAGGCGCCCCAGAACTGTTTCCTATCTTACACTGCCCTATTTGTTAGATTTCTTTCCATATGTCTTTGTTCTCCTTTTTGTCGTTTTTGGAGACTGATTTATTTCTTCTGTTTTGGTTTTTTTTTTTTTTTGTTCGTTCTCCCCACCCCACTTCGCTCATGTGCAAATTCTATACTGTATGTCCTACTAACGTTCTCCTAGTGGTTATCCTTACATTTTTTCCTGCGTAGTTCACAAAGTCTAGTGTTGATCAATTACTTAACCCCTCCCTCAAACAATCTGAGAGCTTTAGAATTGTTCAACTAAGGTCACCCACTCCTAAACAGCAAGCTATTTTCTTTCTTTCCCTTTTAATCCCCAATATTAAAATAGTATTAAATGCAGTCTGTGTTTGCTTAAATTTGTCTACTGATTTACCAATTTCTTACTCATCACTGTTTCTTATATCTTGGGCTATCTTTCCAGGCTCATTTTCTTGTTCTTGAAATGCATATAATGGCTTCAATAGTCATGTCTGTTGGAAATAAACACTACCATTTTTTGGTTACCTAAAAATGTCTTTATTTTTCCATATTATTTAAAGATAGATTTTTTTTTTAGGTACAGAAATTTTGATTTTTATATTTGTTTATCACTTTGAGATAATTTTTCTGTGTTGTGGCATCTATTATATCTATTGAGGAGAGTCCAATTATTCTAATTGTAGTTCGCGTAGATTGTCTTTCTTCTGCAACTGCTTTTAAGATCTCTTCGTCTTTGTCTTCACTATTTAGTGTCTGGGAGTGGATTTCATTTTATTTATCCTAACTTACCTACATTCTCTCTCCCATATTTGCTAATTTTGTCTTTCATAAATCCTAGAAAATGTAAGCCATAATCTCTTTAAATATTGCATCTTTTTATTCTCTCAATTATTTCCTTCTGGTAATCCTATTCAAGCATGTTAGATCTTATTCTACACTCCATACATTTTCTACCCCTTGGAATAATGGTCTTTGTTATTTTCATTTTTTTATTGAGGTATAAATTATGTACAGGTAAATTTGACTCTTTAAACACAGTGTTGCAGAACCACCACTATAAAAAAATAGAACCATTTCATCACTTCTAAAAATTTCCCTGTGCCATGTTGTCCTCAATCAAAAGCAACGGCAACAAAAGCAAAATAAACAATTAGGACTACATCAAAATCAAAAGCTTATGCACAGCAAAGGAAACCATCAACAAAACGAAAAGGCAACCTATGAAATGCGAGAAAAAATTTAGAAACGACATAAATTCTAAAAAAATTTAGAAACTTCCAATAAGAAGTTAATATCGAAAATGTACAAGGAGCTCATACTAGTTACTAGCAAAAAAACCAAACAACAACAACAACAACAAAAAAAACAAAAAATAAAAAATAAATAACCCAATTTAAAAAATGAGCAAATGACCTAAATAGACCTTTTTCCTAAGAAGACATATAAATGGCCAACAAGTACATGAAAAGATGTTCAATATTACTAATCACTGGGAAAATGCAAACGAAAACCACAATGAGATATCACCTCACACCTGTTACATGTTTATTATCAAAAAGAACAAGAGGGGCGCCTGGGTGGTGCAGTCGGTTGGGCGTCCGACTTCAACCAGGTCACGATCTCGCGGTCCGTGAGTTCGAGCCCCGCGTCGGGCTCTGGGCTGATGGCTCGGAGCCTGGAGCCTGTTTCCGATTCTGTGTCTCCCTCTCTCTCTGCCCCTCCCCCGTTCATGCTCTGTCTCTCTCTGTCCCAAATAAATAAAAAACGTTGAAAAAAAAATTAAAAAAAAAAAAAAGAACAAGAGATAACAAATACTGGCTAGAATAGGAAGAAAAAAAGGAAATTTGCATATAGCTGATGCGAATGTAAACTGGTACAGCCAATATGGGAAACAATATGGAAGTTCCTCAAGAAATTAAAAACAAAACTACTATATGATCCAGCAATTCCACTCCTGGGAATATATCCAAAGGAAACAAATCATTATCTTAGAGAGATAACCTGCACTCTCATGTTCGTTGCAGCATGTTCGTTGCAGCATTATTCACAATAGCCAAGACATAAAAACAATTTCAGTGTCCATCAGTGGATGAACGGATATATTTACTGGAATATTATTCGGCCTTTAAAAAGAAGAAAATCCTGCCATTTGCAACAATGTGGACAAAATTGGAGGGCATTATGATAAGTGAAATAAGCCAGATGGGGAAAGACAAATACTGCATGATCCCACCTATACGTGGCATCTGAAAACCAAGCCCATAGAAACAGAGAGTAGTTTGCTGGTTGACAGGAACTGGAGGGTGAGGGAAATAGAGGCCGATAAAAGGCTACAAACTTCCACTTACAAGAGGAATAAAGTCTGGGGTGCCCGGATGGCTCAGTCAGTGGAGCATGCACCTCTTTTTTTTTTTTTTTCAATTTTTAAAAATTTATTTTGAGAGAGACAGAGAGACAAAGAGATAGTGAGAGTGGGGCAAGGGCAGAAAGAGAGGGAGAGAGAATCCCAAGCAGGCTGTACACTGCCAGGGCAGAGCCTGACTCGAGGCTCAATCCCATGAAACTGTGAGATCACGACCTGAGCCGAAACCAAGAGTTGGACGCTTAATGGACTGAGCCACCCAGGTGCCCCTGAGTATGCAACTCCTGATCTTGGGGTTGTGAGTTCGAGCCCTATGTTGGGTGTAGAGATTACTCAAAATAAATGAATTAAATTTAAAAAAAAAAGGAATAAGGTCTAAGAATCTAGTGTATAATATGATGACTATAGGTGATAATATTGTGTTGTGTAATTGAAATTCACTAAGACAATAGAACTTAAGTGTTCTCAACAGCAATAACAACAACTATAATGGCAAATATGTGAGATAAGGGACGTGTTAGTTAATTCGATGATAGAAATCCTTTTATTTGTCAATTATACCTCAATTAAAAAAAAACAGTTTTCAGTCTGTACTTTGTCTTTTTATTCTCTTAAAATTGTCTTAACAAGAACAAAGTTCTTCTGTTGATAAAATCCAGTCTATCAATTTTTTTTTCATATTGACCATGTTTCTGGTGTCATATCTAAGAAATCTTTGCCTCACCCAAGATCAGAAAGTTTTTCTTCTGTTTTCTTCTAGAACTGTTATAGTTTTAGGTTTTATATTAAGTTCTACAATCCATTTTGAGTTAATTTTTATATAGGGCATAAAGTGTAGATCAAGGTTCATTATTTTGTATGTGACTATACAAGTGATCCAATACCATTTATTGAAAGACTATTTTTTCTACATTGAATTGCCTTTGTACCTTTGTCAAAAATTGAAGACATGGATATAGATAGACACAGAAAGAGAGATAGAGATGATGTAGATGGACAGATCTGAACTCTTTATTTCTGTTCAATTAATTTATCTCTAAAATTACCCTGCCTTCATTGTAGCTTTATAGTAAATCTTAAAAAAAATTTTTTTCAACGTTTATTTATTTTTGGGACAGAGAGAGACAGAGCATGAACGGGGGAGGGGCAGAGACAGAGGGAGACACAGAATCTGAAACAGGCTCCAGGCTCCGAGCCATCAGCCCAGAGCCTGACGCGAGGCTCGAACTCCCGGACCGCGAGATCGTGACCTGACTGAAGTCGGACGCTCAACCAACTGTGCCACCCAGGCGCCCCATAAATCTTAAAAATAAATAATGTGGGTCCTCTAACTTTGTTCTTCCTCAGTATTGTGTTGGCTATTCTACATTTTTTATCTTTCCATATCTTTAGAATCATTTCATTAATACCTATAAAACAACTTCTTGAATAAGTTTTGGTATTTTGTATCTTTCAAAAAATTGGTCCATTTACCCTTTTAAATTCTGTAGGTTCTATAGTAACATCCTACCTTTCTCTTTTGATATTTATAATTTGTAGCTTCTTTCCTCTTTATCAGTCTGGCTAGAGATTTATCAATTGGTTATTTCAAAGAAACAGCTTTTGATTTCATTGATTTTTGCTGTTTTCTTATTAGTTTCTGCACTTATTTTTTTTATTGACTTTCCTTTACTTGCTTAGAATTTAATTGGCCATTCTTTTCCTAGTTTCCATTTCTTTAATTTTTTTTATTTTTTTTTATTTTTTTTTATTTTAGAGAGAAGCACATGCAAGCAGGGAAGAGGGGCAAAGGGAGAGACAGAGAGAAAGGAAGAAAGAGAGAGAGAGAGAATCTTAAGCAGGCTTCATGCTCAGTGCAGAGCCTGACCCAGAACTCAATCTCAGGAGCCTGGGATCAAAGCCTGAACCAAAATCAAGAGTCGGCAACTTAACTCACTGAGCTACTGGGGTTCCCCTTCCTGTTTTCTTAAGGTAGAAACTTAAACCATTGACTTGAGACCTTCCGTTTTTAATATAAACATTTAATGCTTTATTCCTCTGATTTAGCTCCATTCCAAAAATTTTGGAATGTTCTATTGTCATTTCTATATAATTTGAAATACATTTTCCTTTACCTTTCAATTTCTGCTTTATCCAATGGGTTATTTAGGAGTGTGCCCTTTGCTGTTTAATTTCTAAATATTTGGGAATATTCTAAATATTTTTTGTATTGTTGAGTTTTAGTTTAGTTTTGTTATGGTCCAAGAATATGCTTTATATGATTTCAATTTTTCATATTTGTTAAAATTTGTTTTATGGTCTAGACTGCGGTTTATCTTGGTGAATATTACATTTGTACTCAAAAAGAATGGGTATCTGCTGATGTTGACTGGATTTTTCTATAAATATCAATAAGGTAAAGTGGTTGATAGCATTTTTCAGGTCTATCTATCTATCTATCTACTTTTTGTTTTTGTCTATCCTTATGCCACTACTAGACTATCTTAATTACTACAGTTTGTAGTAAGTTTTGAAATCAGGAAGTATATAATTTACTTACTTTTAATATGATCATGATACAGGAATTTCCTAGAAATTTCCTAAGTAGCTATTTTTTATCTTCCTAACTAATTATTGCATACCTCGAACTAATATTGCACTATTTCATATATAATAATAGAAATTTGTAATAGTCCAATTTTGTCATACATTTTACTTCTATAACTTAAACACACAATACACTGTATTGCCTTTACTTTAAATGAGAAATTATCTAATAATTTATTTACCTATATATAAACTATTTTCTGCATTTTTTTGGCCATTCGTGTAGATCTGTATTTCCATCTGGTATTATTTCCCTTTAGTCTGCAGAACTTCCTTCAACATTTCTTTTAAAACACAATTTCTTTATTTTACTTTCATTTTTGAAATTGATTTTACCAGATACAGAATTCTAGATTGTAGGTATTTCTTTCCTTTTTCACTTTAAAAATGTCATCTGATTGCATTCTGGGTTTCTGACTGGAAGTCAACAGTAATTTTTATTATTGTTATCTATAGTTTATTTGCCTTTTGTTCTCTTCTCTGATCACTTTAAAGATGTATCTCTTTATCTTTGGTATTTGGCAGTTGGACTATTATATGCCTGGGAATGGTGTCTTTTGTGTTTATTTGTTTGTGATTCATTCGGCTTTTTTGGATCTGGGTCTTGATAGTTTTTATCAAATTTGGAACATTTCAGCCATGGTTACTTCAAATATTTTTTTTTCTGCTATAATGTCTCCCTCCACTTCTCTTGGGACTCCCAGTTCCACATATTTCAGACTGTTGGATTTTTTTTAAATATGGTTCTCTATTTTTTTTTTCCAGGCTTTTTCTTCTTCATTCTTTCTATTGATCTGTCTTCAATCCTTTTTTTTGTGTGTCCAGTATATGACCATCTAGTGGATTTTTACATTTTTGATGTTGTATTTTTTGTTTATTTCTAGAATTTTCATGTGGTTCTTTTTTTATGGTATGCATTTCTCTAGTAAGAGCCCCTGTTCGATCACTACTTATGTCCCACTTTTCTCTTGAATCTTTAACCATATTTACAAAATTCTGCTAATTTCTATGTCTGTGTTATTTCTCGGTCTGTTTTTAAAGATTATTTTTCTCATGATGATGAATCACATTTTTCTCATTTTTCAGATCTAATAAAATTCTTATGATATTTTTTACACTGTAAGTGCTATGTGTTTGAGAGTCTGTATATTGTTGTTTTCTTTTTATTGGGTTTTCTCCTATTCATAATTTATTGGAAGATCAGCTTGGTCATGTTGAGTCTTGATTTTAGGTTTTGCTTGAATATGTTTATAGTATTATAGTATTCCTTTAGGCTAGTATAGCTTTCCCCTAAGTTATGACCTTTTTGGTATCCCCATGCAAACCTTTCTTCTCTAAATTATTACCTTCTGGGGGTCTTAACTGAATGCTCATGGTGTTTACCAAAGTCCCCTTACTTGCTGAATAGAATTCTATTGTTTTTCATAATCTGCAACTTGTGGAATCTTCATTTAGTTCAGAGCCCCCAGGACCTGTTCCTGACAGGCCTCCCAGAATCTCACTCTCTTACTTACGCAGCTTAAAATTCAGCCAACTAATCAAGAGGATTTACAGACAGATTTCTGGAGCTCCTACTCTGTACAGGTTCTTCCTCTCTGGTATTCTGCTCCTCCAATTTCAATTGCCTCCTTATCTCTGAACTTAAATCTTTCTTTCTTTTATCCTATGAAATGGCTGTTCTTTATTTGGTTTCCATAGTTTTGTGTTGTGTTTTGAAAGGTATCCCCAGGCAAAAAGCCAGAAAGAATGTGGAGGTCACCTTGTTTGTTTCTTTTGTCTCAAGGTCTCAGTGCCACACTACTATGCCTAGAAACAATCGTTCACATGTTTTGTCTAAATTTATAATTGTTCATTATGGGAAAGTGAATTTAATACCCATTCTCCATCATGGATGAAATCAAATTCCTCATTAAAAATAATTCAGTTCCTTTATATTGTTTCTGATCATCAATATCTGAAGTCTGTGAGTTATAATTTTTATTTCTACTGATTTTTCCTTATGGTGACTTTTTCCTTTCAGTTTGATGATCTTTGAAAATGAACTTTTACTTGTTTGATCTTAATTTGTGAAGAGCCTGGGAGCTGATAATCATGCATACTTTTCTCCAGAAAAGATTTTGTAATTGCTGCTTCTGGAAGCCAGGGGGCACTACTAACCTGAGTCCACTTTGGTCCACTTCTAGGATCCTGGGCTTAAGGCACCAGTCTCAGGTTTTGCTTTTCTACCTCTGGTAGTGGCTTAGTTTTCAGATCTTGGGTATACAAGTGGCAGTGCCCTCTAGATAGTTCTACTTTTCCAGTTTTGTATTTTGACACTGTTCCTCTAATTCTAGTATACTGTTTTGTTTTTATGTTTTTTGGTGGAGGAATTTTGGAGATTTTCTGTAGCGAAAGAAAGAAAGAAATGAATGATTGATATATATTATGTAGATTTAACAATTGAGCTATCATTTGGTCAATAAGTAAAATTAGCACAAGTTCTATAAGGTATCCTGAGGGAAGACTGGGAGTTCTGCCACTCTGCGGAGTTACAACACTTTCCTGAAAATTTTTTCCACTTGGGTAAATGGCCATGTATTATATCCAGGTAAGTGGATTTAAGGGGCATATTTTAAACTATACTTTATCGAATGCAAACGTGGCTTAAAAAGAATATTGCAAAGAAATTGTGTGTATGCAATGTAAGTAATAAAAGCACACAGTTTTAAAATGTGTAAGATCAGATTCGTCTACTCCTGATAGTAGCACTTTATCAACATCATTAGAAGGAAAAAGCAGTGGCAATGGAATCAGATGTCACCCCAAATTTTTTAAAATGTAAATTAAGATTATGGATTATGAATTTATGTAGATTATCTTTACTATTAGTTGGGTCTCAGTGTATATTGTTCCTTGAGATGGTAGTTAATGGTAGTATAAAGCTATCTGATTAGCAAAATATTTAAAAATAAATATTCAGAATATGAAGGTAATTTTCTGTATTTCCTCAATGATGTTAGATGTCATGTATTATTGAACCCCATCCTTCGCAAAAAGAGAAACATTCTTAGCAACAGACAAAAACATACCTATCAGTGGGGAATATAGTGGCATTTCCTGCTATGGTAAAAAATGACTGAGAAAAAACACAAAGAAAAAAATTTGCTGACAAACTAAAGTGCTATCCTATTGGCCAACCAAGACAGAAAAAGTTAAAAAAAAAAAAAAACTCTGAAAAGTTAAAGAAAAAGGTACTTGAACAAAACGCATTATGGAAGCTTAGCTATGCAATTGGATAGAAGCATGGACACTTGTACACTTGGCTTAGTTTATGGTATTCATTGAATTCTGTTCAGACATGAAAATACACAGATCGCTACTCTTTTTCTGCACCACCAAAGATGTATCAAAGAAAGCATGTCCTTATCAATAAACAACATCCTTAATAAAAGCAGCATTTTGTGAAAAATAGATGAGGTCATTTCTGTAAATGCAAATTTAAAAGGTATTCACAGAAGAGCAGAGAGAGTACCACATACGATACTTTTATGTAATAAAGACCTTTAATACATAGCTTAATTTTCAGACACCTTGAGAAGAGAAAGTGACTATGACAATCTTGTGTACCGTGCAGATATTTGACATGTATTTAGTGGTAAACTGGTTTTCATGATGATTGGTGGCTTGTTCTCTATCCATTAGTACCATGTTATCTAACGGATGTTCTAAAAATATTAAATTTAATCTTTCTCTTCAAGGTATATGTGTTAACAATAATTAAGAATCTTACTACTTTTCAAAAGAAATTTGTGCTAGGAAGGGAGCACTTAGAAAGTAAATATTTGGAAGCATTTCTAGAGGTTTTTTTTTTCCTGAACTCATTTAAAAATATGAATGTGTCAACTTACATATGTTTTTATAACTACTCACTTAAAAATCATGGAAACAGAGTTTTCTAACCTGTTGAAAATCTTTCTGATGAAGAGCTTTGAAACCATTTTGAAATTATTTGCTAAAAATTTCTAAATGTCATGCCTTCCAGTTTGCTACAAAAATGGATTGACATTAGGGAAGACGGACATTTATTGGCCACATTACATAAAAAACCCTTGATTGTGGAATTGAAAAACAACTGTTACGGGTTAGAAACTGTAGCCAGTAGACTAGTTCTTCCATTTTTAAAAAACTGTTTCTTGTGAGCCACTAAAACCGAACATCCCAAAAAACTCTTCTTAGGACTGGACTTTTGAATTTCTATATCATAAAGTATTTAACAAGAAATGTAAAAAATAGTAAAGTATATTCAACCCCATTGTTTTTATTAGTGTCATTAGGAAAGTAACATTAAAATTAACTTTAACCATTTTTATTTCATCTTTTATGTTTTGTCTTATTTAATAAAAAAAGTAGGGGTGCCTGGCTGACTTAGTTGGTGGAGCATGCGACACTTGATCTCAGGGTTGTAAGTTCAAGCTCCATGTTGGGTGCAGAGATTACTTAAAAATAACATCATTAAAAAAAAAAAGTAAATACACGTGTATTGGAGTGTGGGCAAAAATGTTCTTTTTAAAATGATGAGATGCACAAGTAATTTGGTAGTTCCATTGCTTAAGAAACTATTATCATGAAATATTAATTTCATTGTAATTTAGAATAGCCAGGAAATTTTCTCTAAAATAATTTTTCTTAAAAAAATTGTACAATGAAAATTTGTTCAGAACAGCTAAAGTGAAAAAGATAAAAAAACACTCAAAATTCTACCAACCAGAGATAATCACTGTTGAAATTTTAGTGCATACCGTTCCACATTTTATTTTCTGTATATATGTTATCTCTTCTTTCACAAACATAGGCTCATACTCTATTTAAAACTGCTTTTATAGAGTGCCTTTATACCTTACAGAATTTTTTGTTAATGAAATTTACAAGAGATTTTGGGACACAAATTAAAATTTAAAGGAACAATACTAAGAAAGGACTTCCTGCTATTTTGAGACAGAGATTAAAATTTAAAGGAACAATGCTTAGAGGTAAACAACACCAGGGCTGAATCATCATAGGCAACACCATGCAGGATTCCAGCATGTTTGATTTAGTCCATAGCCTGTCATTTTAATGTTCTTTATCTAGATTTTAAATGTGTGATTTAACTCTGAAGAGAAATTACCAAAAAAACCAGACTGACTAAATGCTGTGGTTTTCGACTTGCTTTATCTTCGTATGGCCTATGTACTAAGGCAAATAGATAAAGGGAACTAAGATTTTGGCAAGGTTTTTTTCTGTTCAACATTATCTCTGTATCTGAAACTGGTAATATTTGGTTTATAAACCAGACTTATTACCTTTGTGTAACAGGATAGAAAATAGAACCCAGATAATGATTATCAATGGAGTCACTGTATCTTCAGAATCAGTTATCTCTCAGAGGTGTGGTCCTGGACCCAATCTCATATAACATTTTTTATCAGTGACTAATACTATGAGAAAAGGACATTCATTCACACAGCAAATGAAACCTAGTTGGGAAATGAAAACTAAGAAGCAGAAGTTAAATTCTCAATGACCAGATTAGAATCAAAATGACCCGGAAAATTGGAGAAGTAGTAAGAAGTAAACAAAATGAGTAAAACACAGGGGTGGGCTAAAATAAATAAGGAAGAAAAACAAGTTGCAAAAAGAGGAATGGCTAGCTGTTGGCAAGTATAGAAGATAACTTGGAGATTTTAACAAACAGCACACTGAGTAGAATCAATAATGCATTGTTTAAAAAGCAAACACACCATTGTGAAATGTATTCTTTACTGAAATTTACCTAAATTCCTGCTTCCCAGTTGAGTGTCATTTGCAAACACTAAGAATGTTTTTTTTACCAGAAAGACTATTATTCACCTTAAAAACAAAGGGGAGGAACACAGCCACTTACATGACTGAGATAGTTATAGAAGAAAAAGTAGTTTCAATGTAAGACTGGAGAAAAATGATCTTTTTTCCTACTGGAAGAGACGGAATAAGTGAATAATGATCTTTAAATAGGAATGTATAGTTATAAAGATGAAAGGCTGTTAGATTCAGGCTTTCACTTACTGTAAGTAATTTAAAGTGGATCAGTTTTACTCAACTTTCATGAAAGAATGAAAGAGAAAATGAAGTTAAATTGTATTAGGAAGGAGCTAATCTAGAATAAATAGGGACACAATAAAAAGGGTTGGTTGAAAATTGAAACAATTCTAAGAACCTGGTAGAATTTACATTGAGAGATTTCTACTTCTCTGAAATGGTGAAATGTAATATATGGAGGGATGAAATGCAAATGTTTAATGTCCTCACCAGACCTTAAAATTTTGTGATTTTTGCCTAAAGCTGTAACTAGAATAAATAATTTTGCACCACGACCTCAAAGCTACAAAAGCAAGAGCAAGTATGTTGTTATCAAAATTACTACTGGTTGAGTCAGGAGACATTTTTAAAAAGTACTTTAATTGTGTTGCATCCTTGAATACAAAGGCAATATCAGGAACAGATATCTGATTGCAGACCTAATAAGGGGGGTGGGGGGTGGGGGGAAAGGCAGGAAAATACAGATAGAATAGTATCCCAAGGAAGTAGTGTTTCTCTTTTTTTTTCTTGATGATGTTACTCTATGCTTTTATTTTTCTTTTTATAACTCTTACTTATTTTACACTAGACATATATTAACTATAGGACGTTTAAAGAGTATAGACAGCAAACAAGAACAGAAACCATATGTGTAATTCCACAACTGAAAGGGAAAAAAAAAACATTTTGATATATATCTTCTCAGACTCTTTTCTATGTACACATATATGTAAAATAATTTATAATGTATAATTTTAATTTGATATGTATTTTAAACATTTATAAAAAGGGAACTTTGTAATCTCTTGCTTGATTTAAAATCATGAACATTATTTTCTATAAATATACCAGACCTATATCATTTGATGGTTGTAATGATTTGCATAATCTCTACCTGTGGTCAATTGTGTTTCCAATTGATCACTATTCCTGACAACGGCAATTATATCTCCAATATTGCTTTTTTTTCACATTAAAGAGGGCATTGGAACAATGCCGAATATTTATTTAACGCTTATTTATCCTGGCCACTGCATTAAGTGTCAGAAGAGATGTGGTTAAAGCAAGATCTCCACTGTTTAACTTCTAGTCTCACGTAGAAAGACAAATAGAGGAACAGGAGGGGACAACACTCACCCTCTCTTTCGTCTACTGAAGAGTTTAAAGTTGCTGGGTCAGGGGCTGGGTGTATATATACTAGCTGGGAAAAGTTTCTAGAACTGAGATCTCTACAGCTAGTAATTATTAGGTCTATGTATAAAACATGTTAATCCACAACATCTACATTAGTCAGTGTTCAGAAGCTACACAGACAGAAAACCCGACACAGCCCTCAGCTACGTCTGCTTGGTTCCAGGCAGAGGAAACCCTCTCCCCGGGCCTCCCGGCGCCCGCGCGTGCGCGGGAACCATCCCACCCACCGCCCCAGACGACCACCCTGCACTCCTTGGCTTCTTAATCCCCTTCTCCTGGTCTGCGCTAGGCGGTCAAAAACAAAACGTCCACCAGACCACTTCCTCTCAGAGGAGTTCTCCTGGCTGAGTGTGGTTTTGAAGATCAAGTGCAAGGCTGCTTAGCACGGTGGTCAGAGCTAGGGTGGAAAACAAACTTTGTTACATGTGAACTTGGTTGGAGCAAAGCGATTTCTAGGAAGTGATTTGAGTTACGTTAAAACTGCGCGCAGCGTTGTTGTTGTTGTTGTTTTCTTTCTTTAAGTAAACATCGTTTTAACTGATGAATAAGGAAGGGGGCTTGAAAGCAAGCAGGAGAATCAGGCAGGATGGTTTCCGCAGGTGGCCGGTCGGCCGCATCCCGGCCTCCTCCCAGCTCGCCCCGGCTCTGATTACAGTTTCCGCGGCACTGGAGGGGAAGCATCCTCCACGCTGCAAACTCTCATCAATGGGATTCCCCTCGTGGGAAATGCCATCTCCCAGCCGACATGCTCTCGGAGGGCCACGCGCGTCGCCGCGACCTCGCGCACTCCGGTGGACGGACGTGTGCGCGCGCCGCGAGCTGCACAAGAGACCCCAGCTTGGCCCCGCGCTCCCTCCACGCCCGGGGCTCAGTCGGCACCACCCGCCGCCTGCCGCCGCGGAGGGGCGGGGGAGATGCCGCGGGGGGCAGGCGCGGCGCGCGGGGAGGGGAAGGGGTTCTCGCGCGATTGGGCGAGGTTTCCGGTGTTGTGACTGAAACCCGTCAATATGGCGGCGATCGGCCGCGGCCGCTCGCTAAAGAACCTCCGAATACGAGGTAAGCCCGCTGCAACCCTCACCCCCCGCCGCCTGGGCCCCGCGACCCCTGGCCCTTGCCTCCCCCTGGCCCTGGGCAGGCGGAGCGATTAGGGGCGCTGGCCGGAGCCAGTGCTGCCGCCGCTGGCCTGCGAACGAATCCTAATTGGAGCTGTGTGTCTGTTTCGTGCAGGGCGGAATGACAGCGGCGAGGAGAACGTCCCGCTGGATCTGACCCGAGGTAACGTGGGGCGCCGCGGGCGCCGGCGAGGGCGCGCTGCTGGGGAGGAGCTGGGGCCCGGGGGCAGGGGGCAGGGGGCAGGGGCGGGCAGGGGCGGGCCCCGCACGGGACCCGCGGGGGTGCGGGAGGCAGAGCCCGAGCCCCGCCTGCTGGCCCGCAGGAGCGGAGCCCGGGGCCGCCTCCCGGGACCCATCCCCCTTCCCGATGCCCGCTTTCCTCGCCCCGCGCCCTTCTCCGGGCCTCTGGGTGCGGCGGGTGCCGGGGAACGCCGAGCGGGACTCGGCGGAGCCGGTGACCCTCTGGGTTGCCTGGACCCCCGAGGGAGCGTTTAACTCCCATCCCGGAGCTCGTGCAGCCATTCGCCCGGAGGCGGCCGGCGGGAGGTAGAGGCTGTTATTTAGGTTGCCGGAGGATGTCTGAGGGAAGAGCGACCACATCCTGCCCTACCCGTCCCCCAGAGCAGAAGCCGGACCTACTGGGTTCTGCTGCCTGCGTGACTGCTTTTCTCTTTGCCCACCGCTCTGGGGGACCCGGAGCATTGATAACTCGGTAGTGAAACCTAGAGTCAGTGACTGTGGCTAAGTGTCTGGTTTACGCTGTAGTTCATTCCCGTTTCCCTTTCCCGGGCGGCTGGGACTGTAGTTGGCAAAGACCGCCCCCTCACCCTCGCTGCAGGTTCATTGTTTACCTTCTGCGGTGGCGATGGGTTTGTTTACACCTTCGGAACTGGGCGAACCCCGGTTGTATTTTTAAGGACCTAATCCTGCTGCTGGCCAGTGTATCTTCTGTTAGGCACCGTACTGGACTTTATTCGACAATACCTGGCTGAAGATTTAGTAGTTATATACACGGTTTTTCTTTTTTCTTCCACGGTAAACAGGATCTAGTCTGCTGATTCCGAAGAAGTCATATTTCACACCGGCTGTAGCATAGAGTGTAAAGTGGTTCAGCTGTACAGAGTCAGTTTCCTTTTTTGAGATCCGAAAAACACTTTAGGATGTTAAAAAGAAAAGTCATAAACATTCTATAAAAAATAAAAAATTTAACCTACGTTCTATTTGACGTAGTGACTTATCTAAAGTATTTGTCAGACGCGGGCTCCTTGTTGAGGCTCATCTCTGGTATTTAAGGCATTGTCTAATTTGTTTTATTTTGTATGTCAAATTGTAAGATAACTTATTAACTAAACGTCTACTTTTCATTTAGCTACAAGAGTGCATTTTTGTAAGGATATTTTATTGTGAAAGTTCAGGGACTTTGTTTTGGGTGAACTAGGCACTGGTGTGAACAGGCAGAAAGATTTCTACTAATGCACTAAATTGGAACATTTTTTCCCCAGCGAATTGGGTTTGAGTGTTAGTGTAGAAAGATGTAAAGCTTTTGACTTTTGTGTAACAGTTTGGAAACTTGACTATATATAACAAACACACTTGGAAAATCTGATAAAATATATGTGGGAAAAGATTTTCTAGTAAATTTCTTAACAACAAAATTCCTACAGGGCTTAACATTAGCATTTGAGTTCTGTAACAGGTATACTTTATTGATTTAATTTCTACATGAGCATATGTGTTTAGATGGAGGTGAAAAGAGCATTTATTAGATAGATCTTCTGTCTTAATGTTCTCATTAAAAACCTGTTTGGATGTGGTACTAGAAATAAATTGTATTTGTGCTTTAAATTGAGTTTGCAGAACTTCTGTATATAGTGATTTCTGTGGCTGGTATCAGAAGTTTAGTTTGTATAAGAGCTTATGTGCAAATTTGATACCTTTGATTTACTTCAGTCTTACTCAAGTACACAGATAACTCTGTATGTTTGCCATTTAAAATGTTATGCTCCCTGGACAATTAGTGAACATCTATGTCAATAGGTATTTTCAAGATAATGCAAAAAGTAGAAAATGCTATTTCTGCTTGCCTTGACAAAATATACTTCAGTTTGAAATATACACAGCCAGTTGAACCTGATTGCAAAAGGCGTATGCAAGTAAGAGAGGTTATATGAGATTTATTCCTAAATCCTAAGGAAGTTTAGAATAAAAAAAGTAATCTCAGATTCATTATATAGGGAAGCTATTGTTCAAGAAACTGCTATTCTGACGGTCATGTCATTGTTAAAAGAAGATTTGTGGATCTAAAGATGTCTCGTGGATCTAATGTGAAGAAAGTTCAGGAGGAATTATACTTTAGTAATAATTTGAGAACTATAGGCAGTCTGAGTTGCAGCTGAAGGGCGGCTGTTTGTGTATTGGATTACTGTATGTTTTAGGTTAAGTTTGGGTAACCAGAACTACTTGTTTTTAATGTGAAGGCAGTGTTTGCTCTCTTTTTAATTGTTTTTATGTAACCTTTGAGAAATTCTTTGTGTAGCTGTCTCACACAGTTCATTGTTATTCCAAAAGGAACCATCAGTATGTAGTGAAAAGAGATGAGACTGTAAAGTCAAATAGTTCTGGATTATAATCTTAGCTGGAATATCTAATAGGTGATTTGAGGCAAGTTATTTGACCTTGCTTGATTCTTGGTTTCTTCATATCCAAGAGAGATAACTTCAAAGTCTTATCAAGAATATGAGAACTAGTGCTTAAAATACTCAGCACAGGAGCTGATACTTTTGTGAGTGATGTTAACTAAATGTTAGTTGTCTTCCTACAGTATGGAATCAAAATTATATCACATTTAAAATATTTCAGAATTGTTTTGAACATCATAAACTTGTTAATAAGGAATTATGGTATTGAGGCTTTCATTTTTTTTGAGACTTACTATTAATTGAGTATAGTCTGTCTGAAGTAGAGTTTTTGAATATAGTTACTGTAAAGAAATAATCTGTGAGATTACCAGTAAATTAGATCTAAGCAAAGAGTAATCTATTATGTGCAGTTAAGGTAAAATGTAATATTTTATTTTATAGAACCTTAGAATTTTTTCTCTGACTTCAGAAAATTTCTTAGTAATAATATTTTAACTAGTCTTGCAAGCTTTTTGAGGCTCAGGAGAGTTATATGGCACTTTGGTTTTGGTATTGGTTATTAGTGCTGTAGTTCCTTCATACATAGTATGTGTCAACTAAAAATTGTTGATGGGTTAATTTTGATCTAGTTTAGGAACTTCATTGCAGTAGATCTCACAGTAAACATATTGGTAATTGTTGCTTTCAGTTTTGTTCAAACAACTACTCTACTTAATTTGTCAAAGTCCCTGATATTTGCTATTGATATCATTTAAATACTCTCTCTGTTTTGCATGCCAATATCTATTTTGAAACCAAAATGCTTCCCTTAGTCACTTCCACTGCAAGGATAGCCTGTTTTTTTTTTTTGTTTTTTTTTTTATCAGTCCAGTAGTGTTATCTCTTATGCTACTGAATAACTTGAAAACACAGAGTATTCTTCCTGTGTACGTCCTTCTTACTATACGGTAATTTAATCGTTATGTTCAGAGTGAATTTAAGGACATGGACAAACCTGTATTCTAATGTAACTATTAGAATATAATTTATTTAAAAGTATTGAGTTTTATATTTTTTGATTATCCAACGCTTTTACTTTTCCATTAGTAAGAAGAAAAAAATGGTCTTAGTTGCTGTTTAATACTTAGAAAAGTAGGAAGGTTATCTGAATGATGCAGATTTGAACAGTACTTTTTGTTTCCTGATTTTTTCTAGACAGCAGATTACTTATGTTGTTTAATTGCTGACTTCAGTTAGACAAAACAAACATTGAATGAATGGCCATTATATCCTAAATGCTGAATTAAGTGCTGAAGGAATGAAGATAAGGAAGATGTTATTCTTTTTAGGAGTTTACTGGAATAGACATAATAAAGTGCCTGCAATATGGAACGATGAGTTAAGTAATCAGAGTGCACAAGGACTAGAAGTAGCCTTGAGAAGAAAATGATGAACTGTTTGATGGTTAGAGGATTAGAGAAGCTTCACAGAGTGGTTGACTTATAAGAATAGTGAGGAACATAGTGAAAGGAAACGTGGGCTCTCAACAGAATATACCACACCTTGGGGAGGGTAAAGTCTGCGTGAAGAGGAGCTGCCTAGGAAGCTGCTGATGTAATCTAAGAAATGGTGGGAGACTAGATGAGGGTGTTGGAGACAAATGAAGTTGAATATATTTTGAAATGCAGTTACCAACTAATTTGTTTTCTTCAGAGTTCAGACTGACTTTGGAGTTCTCTTACTTTGTGCAGAGTACTTACATTTCTTTATTAAGAAGGTAGAAGCTGTCTAATGTTAATTCCGTTTTCTTCTCTTCTTTATTTATTTTTTAAGGTAATCTTTGTGCCTAACCTGGGGCTCAAATTCATGACCCCCAGATCAAGAGTTGCATGCTCTACTTACTGAGCCAGCTTTTTATATTTCATACATACTTCAGTTTCCCTGAGTCAGGGAATAAAGCATCTCTGTTCCTTTCTAAGGCTAACCTGGAAAGGCATTTTATGCTCCTGATACTGTTTCTCTAAGATTCTTTGTAGAACTAAGATCCTTTGCTTTTTCATTTCTTCCTTCCTATTGGCTAATTTTTGTCATGCTCAGTAATCATTTCTTGTATCCTTCATATGGGTCAGGTACTAAACCAGGCATGGGATGGTGGTGGGAGGTGTGGAAAGATAAAGACAAAGATTACAAAACAGTTGTTTTTCGATAGGTTCTATAGAAAGAACGGTTTATCATCACTCTGTAGCTTTCTTCCTTAACACTATAGTCTTCTAAGCACAGCTTTCCCCCTGTACTGAAAATAGGTTTTTGAAGGATGCTGGTAATCTCATGCAAAATTCATTGGCATTTTTAAGTTCCCCATTCTATTTTAGTGCTACTACTGTATTAATAGTTTTGTTCCAGGCACTAAAATATGTTATCTCACTTAATCCTTAATAGCTGTTTGAAGTATTCTTTTTATCCCTATAGTGGAAGATATAGCCTTTAAAATTCTGAAGGTCTGAAATTTAGGTAAGTAACTCAGTCAGGATCTTAGGGTTAGTGAGTGACTAAATGCAGATCATGCACTTGTAGCCACCACACTGTTGCTATTCTTGCAACTATTTCTTCACTTGACTTTTGTGAAATATTCTCCTACTTCTTTTCCTATCTCTCATGCTGCTCCTTCTCTGTTCACTGACTGGTTTTGCAGCTCCGTAAGCAAGTGAACCCTAAGGTTCTGTCCTTGATCTTCTTGTCTCCTATAATGCTGAGTCCCTGAACAGTCTTTTCACTGATGGCTTCAAAAATCCATGAGTTGAAAAACAATCCAAGAGTTGAGATGGTTATGTTAACTATATTTTTATTCAGACCCTTTATCTTAAGCTTGCAAAACATATTAGCATTTTTTGTCTAGTACTCCTCTAAAAGACCCAATGTGTAAGACTTTGCATATTCCCTTTTCCCTTTCTATTTACCACCACCATCCTTCCTAATAACCAAGCTAGAGACCTACTGCTTATTGTTCAGTTGCCATGGTCCTCCAGTTTGCTTCTGAACTATCTAATGAATCTAGTCTCTTCATATTCCATTGTCATTGGTTTAGTTCACATCTTTATTATCTCATTTGGATGATGTAAAATCTCGAACCTTTTTTCACTTTATCTACTATATGATCGCCAAGATTATTTTTCTGAAATATAGATCTGATCTTATCATCATTCCCTTAAGTAAAAAACAAAAACAAACAAAAACCACTTACACTTCACTGCCTCATTTTTGCTCACAGAATCAAGTCCAGATTTCTTAGCTTGGCATTGAAGGCCTTTTATGATTTATTTCAGAATTGTTATCTTCTGTACTGTCTTAATCGTATTATTCTGTCAACCTCTGTGCATAGTTTATCTGTTGTAATACACTCTCTTCCTTCTTTACACAGAGTGCTTCTCAAAGAGGATGAGAGTTTGCTACTCTAAAGCACCTTCCTCCCCATTCTTGTTCTTCCCTGTGCAGATAGTGTTATACCCCTGGTTGAGAATCTGCTTTAGTCAAAAATAATTTATTCCTTGTACGTGGCATACAGTTCTATTGACTTGACCTTGGGTAGGTTGTTTCCTCTGCCTAGAATTTCATTTTCAGCACTCTTTATTGAAATCCTAATTTTTTAAGGACTGGGTCACGTGCTACTGCTAAAAATCATTCCAGTGGGAATTCATTGCTTCCTCCTCTACTTTGCCACATCTGTGTTTATTCCTTTCTAAATATCTCTTCCCATTGCCTTAAGTTCTTTGTCCACTTGTTCCCTCACCAGATCTTAAGCTTTCCCAGCATCTATCATATAATAATAACTGAAGTATTTATTGAATGGCAGAATGGAGAGAGATGGGAAATGGAGTAGTACCGTATTAAGGAGAGTAGAAGTAAAAACATTTTAAGTTTGTAGTCCTGAGGAACAGTGAGATTGAGGGTGCCATGAAATGAAGAAACTCATTTTGGAGGGATGATAATGAGTTCAGCTTTACACTTGAATATCAGGTGATTAAGTCTATGAAAGATGTATAAAAGGTAGCTGTGAGTACCAGAATGGTTCTGAAGTTGTGATCTGATTGTTTCCTGCATAGGTCATTGAGAGAAGAAGAATGTAAATGTAGTTAGAGCTAAAGACTTGAGTATTAGAGGATGAGCTGATGAGAGTGTCTGTCATAGTGTAGGAGTCAATGACAAAAAGGTGGCCAACAGAAGAGAAGAAAACTAGCAAGACTATGATCTCAGAAGCCAAGAGGAGAGTTTTGGTTGAAGAGGCGGTGAAACTGTGGCATTGAAGTTGACGTCTGGAATACTCAGTTTTACTTAATCTGAGGATATTGGCTTGCTATTTAACCTCTCTGGGCTTCAGTTTCCTGAATTTCTAAAATGCATACTAAATTACATGTTTAATAGTGTCACTTCCGTCTTTGTGATTCTCAGCTATCACGTTTCTGGGATATTGAAAGGTTAAAAGAAAGCATTACAGCCTTGTTAAATCACTGTGAGAAGTATTCCCATGAACGGCAATGAATACATGTAGGAGTGATGGTATTTCATAGCACTTTAAATGTAAATTATAGTCAACTCTCAATTTCCTTTTAAGTGATCATCTGCAGTGACTTGCCTCCTCCCCCTCCCAGGTCTCAGGCTACTGAAAATAGGGCTGTGAAAAGCACAGTGGGGTGAGTGAATGGTTTGCATGCCTGTGTATCTGTACCTCTGACTATCACCAAGCTAAATACAGTCCACTCTCATTTACCTGCACTTAATAAAAAGGTGAATAATGATGGAAGAGTGCTAAATTACATAATCTAAATAGCATTATTTATATGTGGTTTGGGAAGATTTTGTATGCTTTCCTCCCCTGCAGTAGATTGGTGTGTCTTTTATGTGAATGATTAACATCAATTTTTATTTCCTGAGCAAATACTATTAGAATAGCAAACATAAATAGGCTAAAATATATATTAGGTAATCCACATATGAATAATTGAGAGTTGACTGTTAATGCTTTTTGGATCATCCATTGTTTTGTATTATCTGTGCTTTTTTGTTAGTGTGGCCAGGTTAAAACTGATGAGCTACTTTTATTTTATCTCTGCAATGAATATACTTTAAATATTATGTAGATGCCAAACTAAGTTGAAAATAATTGTGTAAAACTAGCTAAATATATGTCCAAAGTCACAGGATTGAAAGAGAACCTAAACCTAAGTACATTCTTAAAATTCATTCTTATTATTAAGTCTGGTCCAGACAGATTGCATAAACTGAGCAGAGCACCTGGTAATGATGAAATTTCTATAAAGTACAATGAAATTGAGGATATGCTGAGACTTCAAAATATCTTATTTATGGATTCAGTTGAGTTTATTAAGAAATACAAAAATAGTTTTTTAATTACCTGGATTTTTAAAAATTTGGCTCTTTTAATTACTTGGCCATTTTTTACCCCACTATGTTGAAGATTTAGATTTATAGTGGTTTGTTAATGTCAGTCAGCATATTTTTGATCAGTATATTATATAATTGTAAGTGTTACCGTGAATCAGGAAGGCCAATTCTTGGCTTCAAGTTTATATTACGGTTGGGATATACCTATATCAGGGCATAATATAAGATAATAATATTTGAAGAGCCTGTCAGTTGTCCTTATAAAGGAATCAGAATCTGGAGGAATTCAGAAAAAAATGGGAGACAGGTAAGGAATAGCTTAGAGGAAAGACCTCACAATAGTCTTGAGACCTATAAGACCTTTGCTTAAAAGGGTAGCATTTGAATAGGTAGAACTTTGGATCAGTGTTTTAAAAATTGTAACTTAATTTTGTGAACTAACACATTCCTGGAATATTATTCAGTATTTGAAGGTAATGTTGAGAAAAAGTTGGTAATGAGTTCTGTATGTAAATGTCTTAATTATTCAAGATTGATTACATTTCAAAGTAGGGCTCTTTTGACTTTGAAGGTAGTTTGGGACTGGACTGAGAGCTTATAGGCATATTGTGAAATAATTGTGTGCTTGTGACTATGAGTATATAAATGCTTGGCTGTTATTCTAAATCCAAATATAAATGATTTTTTCTACCATTGTTTTGTAGTATATGTGTTTCCTTTCCCCATCGTTAATTAATACTGCATGTTCAGAGGGCTCTGTAAATTTGTTACCAAACTTCTAGACGTATGCAATATGGAGATAGAGATTATAAATGAGATGGGTATTATTTTCGTTATTTTCCACACTAAAATGACCATTTTTCTGATCTCAGAATTAAACGATTGGCCTTACAGTGAGATAGAATATTTGAAATTAAAATCATTCTGAAGAGCGTGGAATGTTTCATTGCTAAATCCAGACACCCTACCCAGGCCTCTAGTTATTTGGGTAAAGGGTGTACTGGGGAAATTATTGCTTTTACTAAAGCAGCAAAATGAGAGTTGAATTGCCACTTGCAGGGATTTTAGTAGTTTTGTTCAGAATCTAGTGTAATTTCATGTGTTTCTTGTAATGAATAAAGAGTGAAGAGACATAGAGCTGTAAACAAAGAAGACTACCAAGTAATTTACTTTCAGTTACTTAGAAGGAACAACTTACCAGATAAAAGTGTATTTAACTGCTTTTAGATGTTTTTATATGTATATGTATATATATGTATACATATGTATATATATACACACACATATGTAATTTCATGCTTTGAGAAATCACATCTTAAGATAGTATACTAATTATTTCCATGCTTAATGTTCATCCCTCATATACTAAAACTTTTAATTGCCCTCCTTTTTCTCCACTCATAATTCTGTGTAGTACACTCCCTAAACTTCACCACACCACTACCGTCACCACCAGCCCCCTCCCCCAAGGAAAAAAAAAAAAAGAGAGAGAGAGAGAGAGAGAAAGGAAAAAGAAAAAAAACTGAGGGGAATAGAGTGGCAGAAAGAGAGAAGACTCCAGTGGTTGGAGGTAGGTGAGCTGTGAACTCTTAACATTTAGCTATATGGCAGTTTCTGTGTGTGTGACCAGGTGGCTGGTAGAATATTGTGGAACATTTTATTTACATGTGTTGTGGATAAGTTTTTAATCATATCTGTCACATGATTAGTATAAAATCATGATAATGGACTATTTGAATACAAATAGCTGTTTTCTACTTTGTTTAATTTGAATGACTTGTGGTTTTATTTTATTGCTGTAGCTTGTATTTCCAATGTTATTTTTGAATGGCATACCTGACTTGGTCCAAACAGGTCAGATTAATTCTTCTGTAAGATTTCGTGAGTCATATGAGGATAATTCTCAACATCAGTTTTTACAGCTTTTTAGTGAGTTAAATTTTAGATTAGCATAGCCTTAAAAATGTTTAAATCACTTTATGTATTTTAATAAGAACCTTAAAATAGCCTTTTTCTCCTTTGTCATGGGAGAATTCAGTGTTCTATGTTCATGTTTCAGCATTGTTTTGAATATAGAAATATACATTGTTGTTTTACCTATCGAAATGGAAGAAATTTAAAAGGATACTGATTATGCTTCAAAAGGAAATAATAAAGGAGAAGAGTAAGGGATTTGGATAAACTGTAGCAGTTGTCTTTTCTTCTTGTTATTATTCTTCTAATAGTTGTTTTATTTTAAAAGTTTAGACTTATTTTTGAATTCTAGGAAAAAAATTTCATTTATATCAGCAATTGTTTCTATATTGTAAAGGTACGGTAGAGAAAAAGTGTAATTATTTTTAAAATAAGTAATGAGAGTAAATGTTCACTTGGGGTACTGGAATATGAGTGGATTTGGGGGAGGTGTGTGTATATACACATTATGTTTATTTTAACTATATTGGAAGCTACTTTTATTTTATTAGCTCTCTCTCATTCAAAATAGGAATCTTCTCTCTGCTATCTGACAAATGTCATCCATCATTATTCAAACCTTTCACTTATAGGTATCTTATTCAGTGTTGTTTATTTCTTTGCTGAGCAGCCATGTTTGTTAATGAAATTCTTATGAAATTAGCCAAAATTTAATAAAGGAATCGTTTTTCAGTGATCGATCCTAGTTCCTTCATTTTTTATTTTCTAAGTATTTACACATAAAAGTAGTAGGTGTACTCAGGTTGGATGCTGCCATGCTCTATTAGACTATTAACTCTTTTCTGTGATACAGGCCAATCACCAACTACTAATGAGTACTGCTTGTGTGTCCAGCATTGTGCTGGTTGCTACATTTTTAAGACATGGTCTTTGATTACAAAAAAAAATAGCCACCATCATATTTGGAACTTTACTATATGCTAGAAACTGTTAAAAACATTACTTAAATTATCTAATGTAGTCTTCCTACAGTTCTTTTTTTTTTTTTTTAATTTTTTAATGTTTATTTCTTTTTGAGAGAGATAGACAGACAGACAGACTGGAGCGGGGGAGGAGCAGAGAGAGAGGGGGACACAGAATCCGAAGCAGGATCCAGGCTCTGAGCTGTCAGCACGGAGCCCAATGCGGGGCTCGAACACAGGGACTGGGAGATTATGACCTGAGCCAAAGTTGGACGTTCAACCGACTAAGCTACCCAGGCGCCCCTAGTCTTCCTACATTTCTAAAACATATCTCTTAATATCTTTATATCACTGATGAAGAAAGTCGGGCGCAGAGGATGCCTAACTAGCCCCAGGTCGTAACTGCCAGTAAAAGAGAGAGGTAGGATTCAGATCCCATTCACTATTTTTGATTCTAAAACCTATGCATTTAACCCTTTATAATCTTTTTAAAAACAAGGACAATAGAAGATAAATGATATTACTGGAATAACTAGTGACTAAATAAGTATGCTGTATATTGTAGTAATGTCAATTTGGAGCCCTCAAGCAGGCTATTGGCTGAGCTCTAAAATGTACATTTTAACCATTTTGGATAAAATTATTTCTGTAACTCTTATGTACTTCTCCCCTTTCTTAAGAAGGATATATCAACTATATTTTAACTTTTTATCTTTAGCTGGGGTCATCATAACGAATGTTGATTATTGTGTGGGAGGTGGAGGGAGCAATTTATTAATACCTTGTATGACATTGGACTGCTCTTTTTGATCTTATGTGCTGTGTCCTTGTACTCAGCTATCACTTTACATTGCAACTATCATTCTTACATTTAGCAGTCCTTTATTTTTTTTACTTTTACAGTGTTGTAAAATAGAAACTAACTGGAGTTATTAATATTATATGGAAAACAAATATAAATATGTTGTGATTATGAAGAATTAAGGAGCCCTGCTGACAATAATATATGTTACCTGTAATGACTAAACCTGTTGAAGATACATACTTTGAATCTTTATTGCCATTTTTCGAAGTGCTTACTTTTACATCTTGGTTGTTTTCCAGATAGCATTGCCTCATAGCATGGTTTAAAGCAGGTAAGGTATGACTTGATAGAGTTAGAATATATGTATACAATATGGATGGTAGGATTATATAAAGATAGACATTAAGGTACAAAATATGACTAATATGAACAAGATAACATTAAATAATGTGCTAATTGCATAATATAGAGACAGTCTAGCTCTGTAGCTAAGAACATGGCCTTTAGAGTCAGACAGATCTGGATTTGAATCTTGATCCTGCCTCTTAGAAGTTTTTTTGAGTTTGGACAAGTTGCCGTCTCTGAGCATGTTTTCTCATCTCTGCTGGAATAACACTTATTTGAGAAATGAATGAAATGTTTATAAAATATTTACTATAATTTTGGCACATAGATATAAATAAATAGATATTGGGTGTTCTTTAGTGGTAATTTAAAGCAGGGGAGATGAGAGAAGGGAGAGAGAGGTATGAGCTGGGAAAAAAATAAAAGAAAGTGGGACACTGTTACAGCTTTGAATGAGCAGGATGTGGTTAAATCAAGAGGAATGGAGTGTGAATAAAGACATTAAAAATTTTACTGAGAGATGAATAAGGATATAGAATTTTAGTATTCATACTGGATTTGTAAAGTAGGGGTAAGTTATTGAGGGCCTTGAAAACTACATGGAGATGTTAGACCCTCTTTTTACATGTTAAAATGCCTAATATATTGAGAGCAGTAAATATTAACTAAATTTTTTAGTTTATTTTTTGAAAAATTTTTAGGGTTTTTTTTTTTTTTTTGAGAGAGAGAGAGAGAGAGAAAGACAAAGTATGAGCAGGGGGAGGGGCAGAAAGAGAGGGAGACAGACCATCAGAAGCAGGCTGCAGGCTCTGAGCTGCCAGCACAGAGCCCAACGCGCAGCTCAAACTCATAAACCATGAGATCATGACTTGGGCTGACGTCAAGTACTTAACTGACTGAGCCACCCAGGCGCCTCTGTTTTTTATTTAAAGAAAACATGGATCCAAAAAATGTTTGTCATAATTGTATAGTCCAGTACATTTTGACAAATTGGACATATGATCAGAACCCCAATCAAGAATCAGAATATTGCAATACCTCAGAAGCTCTCATTGTGTCTCTTTCCAGGCACTACTTCCCCCCCCATGAAGGATACCACTATTTTGACTTCTAACACCATAGACTAGTTTTGCCTGTTTCTGAACTTTCTGTAATACATCCATACAGTATGTACTCTTGTATCTGATTTCATATGCCCAGTGATCAATGGGCATATGATGGTGTTACATCACCATGTTGTATATAAAGTGTATATCAGGTATGTCATGATGTGGATGGATTCTTTCCTTTTGAAAGGGGAGTGGATTTATGTGAGTGGACAGGGTTTGGAATAATGAGATTAATTCCAACTTTCCTCAAAAAATTAAAATCATTTTCTGAATATCTCAGTCTTTTGCCTCTTTAGACTGACTTTTTGCTTCAATAGTTTGTAGCCAGTTAACACATAGGTGAATTTTTTGTGTTTTGTTTTTTTCTTAAGGATTATTATAAGAAAAAGTATAATCAGATCAAAATAAGCTGCTCAAAGCTACAGGTTAGAAAAAAATTTGGAAAAATTAGAATTTCAACTCAATAAAAGTTTTGCATTGACCTAATAAAATTGGTGGGATTATTACTGAAATTGGTTTGGTATTTCTACAGGGAAAAAGGGAGGATAATAAACACTTTTTGGTCCTCACTTCAGTAATATTCTTATATGGAAATATCAGTGTGTTAATGTGTTAGATTTACAACATGCAGTTTCAGGTATTCATCAAAGTTGACAAGTTGTTAGAGTATGCAATAGAGAGATGCTTCTTCAAAGAGCATTAAGTGTTTAAATGTCTTTTCTGATTCTCTTTCTTAAGAGCTCAAAAGAGACCCTTAGAACTCTGTCTGATTCTTCTCCAGGTTTCCCACATGAAGGAGCAATAATGTGATTGAATTTTTTAGTAGATTTATTAGAACTTGATGAGACTAAGTGAGAGTGTCTAGGACCTACCTCACTGACAGTTATAAAGTGTCTTTATGTGATTGTTTTTCTGTCTTTCCCTTAGTATTTTTCAGTTTCTCTCACTGGTTTCTGTTTCTTTTTCTATTTCTAGTCTTTCTTCTGGTGACTCTTTAATGTAATAGGACATGCCATAGTAATGGACTTTTTTTTTTTTTTTTTTTGCTATATCTGATAGTGTTTTATGTTCTTTGCTTTAAAATAAATTTTAATTGTTAAAGAATTTTTTGTTTTTGTTTTTACTTAATCCTTCATTAGATTTTGGGGATTATTTTCCCCTGAGAGTTGGTGATGCTTTGATAGAAAAAAATTTCACTGCTCATCTCTTGAGGCTTGTCTCCAAGAAATTAGAACTGAGTATTGCATAGGAAATTGATTAAACACTTGAAAGCAACTTAGCAATATGTGCTAAGCATAGGTTAGTAGAATAAAGAACATTTTACTTATTTCAGTATGCAAGAACAAGAGTAAATGTGAAAGTGAAACAAGTATTCACTATACTGGAGGTGGAGAAGTTTCTGATAAAGTGCATTTTCTAAATGTTGATAATTTAAAAAATATTAGTATTCACTGTCTTTTAAATATTCAAAATGTTTTAAATTTTCATGTATCTACTCTGGAAGTATGGAAAACAATGAGTTTGGAATTCCCTGAAGGCAGGAACATTTAATAGCCTTGGAAGATCCTTTCTGATTCTGAATCTAGACTGTTTAGTTCACTGAGTGTGGATTATTTGCTATCAGAAGAATACTTGATTTTAATGGTCAATTGTGAGTGATTGTTTGATTCTATCAAGAATGACAAAATGCAGTAAATCTATATTTTTAGCCATGTTTTTCAGGATTATGTTACTGCTCTTGTACATACGGTACATCATTTATTTTCCAACTGTTTTAAATGATTTTTCCTAGAATAGAACTGAAGTAATACAGTAAACTGTTGGCTGTCCACCACGATCAGAGCTTGGTCTAAAATGATTATTAAAACATTACAAAATGTGAAGTTATCAAATAATGTGTTGGTTTAGCAGATAATCTAAAAATCATATACTTTGAAGTAGATGTTTCCTTTAAGCAGTCCCCTTGGAAGAATATATACTTGTTCTAGTGATGATGTCATTGTTCAAAACATTTTAAGAATTCTGCTTCTGAAGATTGCTAAAACTTATAATATAGTCCTTTAAATTGCTATTTGATTTATCCTTTGGGGATAAATTGGAGGTTGGGAACTGATCAACTATAAATTGGGCTCAAACAAAATGGGGATTCATTAATACATTGATTTTTTTTTTTTTCACTAATTTGGAAAGAAGTCACTGAGCACCTGCTATATTCTCAGCACTGTATTAAATACTGGAATGTGTATGACAAGAAAATTTTTCTAAAAAATATGCTACCACTCTATGTGATGACTCCCATTGTAATCTGGTCTCTGGCTACCTCTGCATACATTCTCATTTCCTAATACTTTTACTCTATTTGGCAAAACAGTCTCCTTTCCATCCACTCCTACTCATACTCTCTTTTTAGAGCCAGAATCTTTGTACCTCTGTTGCATTCTGTATGAATTGTTCTTCCCCCAATATTTGTAGGCTTGCTCCCTTACTTCACCTAATTCTCTGCTCAAGTATCAGTTTATCAGTGAGGCCTGCTCTGATCATTCTATTGCAGGTAGCCCCCATCTCTGCCACTTTCGATTCTTTTATATTGTTTCCTCTTCCATTGCCTTTGTCAGTACTGCTATTACAGTATTGTTGTTTTTCTTTTAGAATATAAGTTTTGTGAAGACACTTTTGTCATTCACCATGGTATCCTCAGTGCCTAGAACAACCCCAGCACATTCTATGTACTTGATTAAATATTTATTAGCTGAATAAATGATGTCAAGTTTATATTTTAGTGTGAAGGCTCCATATTGCTCACTCAGTATCTCGGCCATGTAGTCACTTCTATCACTATGTTTCAAACTTAATAATTATCTTATTACAAAAATATTTCTATATTTCTCATCTGGGTTAAGAGCAGTACTTTAATGGGGCCAAAGCAGACACCCAGGAGACATCCTAGCCTCATTCCTTGTCCTTATTTTACACATCAAATCTGCGACCGGATGATAATGATTTTGTTTCTGAAATACCTGTCAAATCTGTTATTTTTATTTCTGCTGCCATACGTTTATTCAGGCCCCCATTTACTTTCCTGGAGGAATGCATTGGCTTCATAACTAGTCTCTGTATTCTAGTTCTGTCCTTATCTAACCTACTCTCTTTACTGTAGCTAGCAACAAGTTTTCTACAGAGTTAATTTTAATTTCCAAAGCAGGGTTCAGTATCTTCCTTCTTTGGGCTTTTATAGTATATAGAACTTTCTGTGTTACCTTGTTTATAATATTGTGCCTTCCTCAGTCACAGTTGACAAGTATTTATTGACCTTTCCTATGTTCAGGGTACCATTCCTTTCCTGGTGATTCAGTGGTAACAGAGATTGAGTCTCTGCCCTTGAGGAGATTATATTCCAGTGGGGAGAATGCAGACACACACGTGAACATAGAATGTTAATTACTAATAAATGTTCTGAATAATGTACAGTTGGATATTTGAAAGAGAGTTGAGTGGTGGTTGGGAGGATTGTCAGAAAAAGCTTCTCTGAAGCAATGATACTTAGTTGATTTAGGACTAACAAGGAAGCACCAAGTGAAGATCTATGGGGGAATGTCTGCTTCTTCCAAGTTGAAGAACATACGGTACAAAGGCCCAGAAATAAGGAAAGAACAAATAATGGCTAGTGCTGAATGAATGAGAGGAAGAGTGGGGAGTAGGAGAGTAGAGAGGCAGGCAAGTAATAACTTGGGAGATTGTGGTATGCTTGTAAAGGGAAGCTATTAGAAGGTTTTAAGCAGGGGAGTGACGTTACCTGATTTAGAAGGATCACTCTGGCTGTTTTCTGGATAATGGACTGAGGTCCCTGGAGAAGGCTATGCATGACACATGCCACTAAATCAATGTTAATTGAATGAATAAGTGAGTGAATTAATCCTTTCACTTTATATCCAGTTTGAATCACGTGAAACTTCAGTATTCAAGAGAAAGCCACCAAACCTACATTGCAGAAATGATGATTGCACTAAAATAGGTCACTTTTTTGTGACCTATTTCAATAGGCTGTTGGACACATGTCCAACCCTAATCACTTTAGTATTTTGAGGTAGCAAATAATGTCTGAGTTGTCATTAATAATGACAGTTCTTTGTGACTGTGAATAGAAATGTATTCATTTATTCAGGTAATTATTGACTATATCATAGGCAGAGTACTTTATTCTGATAAGTTTTCTGAAGTTTCAAGATGGAGATAACAAGATAAATCAGATCTTGCTCTTAAAATTAGTTGCTCGTCATTCAAAAAAATGTAGATTGGTTGGATAGTTAATCTTGATTGACAAATTAGGAGATTGAGAACGGAGTTATTAGGCTTGCGTAACCTCTGTAAAATATGATTCCGTTCATTTCACTTTCCTGGTGCTGCTGCTAGATGTTTTCTTTAGGTGTTGAATCTATGATTGGAAGTATAAAAAGTAAGGAAAATAGAGGAATGGGAGAAGTTAATTTTATTTTTGGGAGAAGTTAATTTTACCTTTATTCTCTTTAATGTGTTTAAAATTTTTATTCTGAATATGGGCTCTGATAAATAAGCAGGATAGCAGGTAAATTTTGGGGGGAAATCTTGTCTTACATCAGAACTTTTATTTATGTATTTTTAAAATTGTCCTTTTTTTTTTTTTTTTAAGTAACTTTGGTCCCTGCAATAAGCTGTCTTTTAGCATCTAGATTTTCAGCTGTTTCAGCTGGTTGTTCAAGATAAAAATCCTTTTTACCCAATTTTGCCTTTTTTTTTTTTAGTTTATTTATTTTGAGAGAGAGAGAACCAGCAGGGGAGGGGGCAGACAGAGAGGGGGGCAGGGATCTGAAGCAGGCTCCATACTGACAGTAGAGGCCAGTGCAGGGCTTGAAGTCATGAACCATGAAATCAAGACCTAAGCCAAAGTCAGAAGCTTAAGTGACTGAGTCACCCAGGGGACCCTAATTTTGCTTTTTAATTCTGTGCATGAACAGTTATTATTGTTATTTTTTAGTAATCTCTACATGCAACGTGGGGCTCAAACTCATGACGCCAAAGTCAAGAGTCACGAGTCACATGCTGTTATGAATGAGCCAGCCAGGCGCCCCTGTGCAGGAACATTTATTTATTTAATAAGTATTTTTTTATTTGCCAGGTAGAGTTCTGAGTCCTGATTTTTTTTTTTTTTGAGAGAGAGTGAGAGAAAAGGGGGGGGGGAGAGAGAGACAGAGAGAGAGAGAGAGAGAGAGAGAGAGAATGGGGCAGATCTCACTGAGATCATGATCTGAGCCAAAATCATAAGTTGGATGCTTAGCCGACAGAGCCACCCAGGCGCCCCCTGAATATTTTTAAAAGAAATTATGGAATAACTACATTTGTGCCTTTGGCAAAGTAAAACCCTACTTTAAGGTTGGCAAATGAATGTGTGTGCTATGGCAGAAGTTGCTCAGGGATCATGGCATTCTTTCCCATGACGACTACTGAGACTGCACAATCCTCAGTGTAGTATTCCTGGCAACCCTAGGGTTGACACTAGACTTGAAATGTGTTTTGCCATAACAAATATGATTATATAATGTCTGGGTTTTGGTTTGTTGATTGAGGGACGTTTTTCATTTTTAGCAAATAGAGAAGGAGGACTTAACTGTTATTAAGTTGTATTATTGTTTTTTACTGTTAGCATTTCCCAGAGAAAGTATTGGAGCAAGCCATGGTAATAGCCTAAAATAAATTAAGAGAAATATTATGAAAAATTTTGATGAGTGATCTGCCTTTAAAAAATAATTGAGTGTTTATTTGAGTATTTGAGTGTAATCCTAATTAACACTCAATTGAACACTTTTACATGCTATGTCAGTTTAATCGCTAGAAGTACCATGCATGTGATTCTTAACTGATACTGTGATTTCTTCATTTGTTATTTATCCCTTGATCCTGAACTGAGCATTTTTAGTAAGCCAAACTTTACACTAAAGAAAGACTTCATGGGTTAGGAACTAGTGTAGTTGAAGTTTAATGGTGTGGAAGCTTAAAACTGAAGCTGAATAAGCTGAACTCTAAACCTAGAGTTTAAAGTTGGTGGAAACTTTAGAGATGACTTAATGTAGTGAGACTTAAAAAAGAAGAGGGCTTTCTCTATATAAAGGTAGATCAGCTGTTACTGTACTTTGAGGAGACTTATGCTAGTATTAAGTTGTTTGAGATAAACTGGTCAGAAACACCCCCCACAATTGTTTTTATTGTATGCTTACACACATGCACACACATAAAATAAGAATTGTAAATTATGTGAAATAACATTATTCCCAACCTTATTGGTAATTTGTACAGATCTGAACTAACTACTGTTTACTTTTGTGTTACTGTATTTTTTTCTAGTATCAGTTTAAGCTGTTTTGCTTAGAAGATTAACATTGTTTCTTTTTTTGGAAGTATACATTCCTAATTATTACTGTGAAATGAAAATTGTGTTTGTAGTAGGGAAGACCTGGATTCAAATTCTTGCTCCATAATACGCAGGGAAATCTTTGACATGCTATTTAACTTTCTGAGCCTAAATTTTCTCATACATGGGAAGGGATATGATATTGTGCATCTTGCAAGATTATTGTAAGTATTAAATGAGAAAATTTGTTCAAAGACTTTAGCTTCATGTCTATCAAGTGCTTAGATAAAAATCCAGAGGGTGAGTGTTATTAAATTAATAATAGTTATTTATCCATTCTTTTGACATGGACATTTGGGTTGTTTGTAGTTCCTTGCTATTATGAACAATTATAGACAATGATTTTACACATAGTCTTTAAAAAAAATTTTTTTTTAATGTTTATTTATTTTTGAGACAGAGACAGTGTGAGTGGGGGAGGAGCAGAGAGAGGGAGGGAGACACAGAATCCAAAGCAGGCTCCAGGCTCTGAGCTGTCAGCACAGAGCCTGACACAAGGCTCCATCTCACAAACCATGAGACCATGACCTGAGCTGAAGTCAGACGCTTACTGGCTGAGCCACCCAGGTGCCCCTGATTTTATACATAGTCTTATACATGAATTGTGGTACTCAATACATAAATTTCTCTGAGTTAATAGAACTTGATGTAGTAGAATCACTGCTTATATATCTCTGTATATCTCTATTATCTCTTGTATCTATATCCTCAGAGTAGCAATATGTAAGAATTGCTCCTGAGTCTACTTTTGTCAACACTTGGGATTATTAGATTTTTATTAAAAATACGATGTTATGAAAATTATTAAATATAGACATAAGTAGAGTCAAAAGTATAGGAACCCTCATGAATTGCTCACTCCATTTCAACCATTGTAAACCAATCTTATTTCAGCTGTATATCCTCCTCCTTCCCTAGTGGATAATTTTAAAGGTTTTTTTTTTTTTTTTTTTAAATGTTTATTTATTTTTGAGACAGGGAGAGACAGAGCATGAATGGGGGAGGGTCAGAGAGAGAGGCAGACACAGAATCTGAAGCAGGCTCCAGGCTCTGAGCTGTCAGCACAGAGCCCGACGTGGGGCTTGAATTCATGGACCATGAGATCATGACCTGAGCCGAAGTCAGTCGCTTAACCAACTGAGCCACCCAGGCGCCCTGCTAGTGGATAGTTTTAAAACAAATCTCAAACATATAATATTTAATTTGTAAATATGTCAGTATGTATCTCTAAGGAATAGGGACTTTAAAATCTGTAAGGATAATAACCATTAATACAACTAAGTAAATTAACAGTAATTTCTGTATCTCATCTAATATTCAGTTAATGTTCAAATTTCCTGATTATTGTACAGGTAAATTATTGTACAGGTAACATTTTAAGTTAGGTTTCATACAAGGTTCATACACTTTTGATTAGTTTTTTTAATATGTAAAAAAAAAGTACACTGTTCATCAAGTTGCTTTTATTTCTTGATAATTTGTCTTTTTTCAGTATTAGCAGTTTTTTGCTTTGACTTGAAATACTTTTCATGACATACGTTTACGTGGCTATTTGCATCCTACTTTAAGATTTATTGGGCATCCTGATTCTAAGAATTTCATGTCTTTGAACAATTCTGAAAAATTCTCAATATTTGACTTTTTGCATCTCCTGCATTTTTCTCTTATTTCCTTTAGGAACTCTTATTAAATGCATGTTAGGCATTCTCATTATCTTGTTTTTTTTAAGCTTTTTCATGTATTTCCTCTCCTTTTCTCTTAGGGGCCACATTCGGTATCATGTCTTAAGATGTGTCTTTCAGTTAATTAATTCTCCCCTCAGTTGTGTTTATTGTTTATTCTCCCCATTGAATTTTTATTTTAATCATGATAATTATGTCAAGAAATTCGGCTTGGATGTTTGTAATTATTTTTAATATGTGCTCTCTTGAATCTTGTATTTTCAGTCCTTCCTTTTTTTTAAATTTGAGGTTTGTAAGTTATGGCTTGCAAATCTTGCAAATATGGTTTGCAAATGCTGCATGATATAGTCATGCTCTATGGCTGCTTTGATACTACAACTGCTGAATTAAGTAGTTGTGACAGAGATCGAGTGGCCTTCAAAGCTTAAAATATTTGCAGTTGACCCTTTATGGAACAAGTTTGCCAGTACCCCCTGCCCCGTGCTTTAGATATATAAAACATTATTATTTCATTGTTAGTATGTATATGATAATTCTAACATTTTAAGTCTTTTTATATTGTTTTGCTGTTTGTTTCTGTTTATAATAGCTTATTTTCAGGTTTCCTTCTGTGTTTGTGATTTTTGCTTGTGCACTTAAATTTGTTAGGTTACCCAGGCAGATGGTGATTACCTGGTTGGGTGGTTGGGTTATGGGGCTGGTTGATGGTTGGGTTTGCTTTGGCGGTTGCCTGGGAATACAGGAGACCAAGGACTAGTTTATTTCATTCAGATTTTTAAAAATTTTATTTTTTTCATGATGTTATGTAAGTGTACTCTGTGACCCTCCTCCTCTCTGGTAACTATCAGTTTATTTTCCATAGGTAAGAGTCTGTTCCTTGGTTTTTCTCTCTCTCTCTCTCTATTTTCCTTTGCTCCTTTGTTTTGTTTCCTTTTTTATGTTTATTTATGGGGGGATGGGTAGAAAGAGGGAGACAGAATCCCAAGCAGACTCTACGCAGCTCAAACTCAGCAACTGTGAGCTCATGACTTGAACCAAAATCAAGAATTGGATTCTTAACTGATGAAGCGGCCCGGCGCCCCTCATTTGTTTTTTTTTCTTAAATTCCACATGAGTGAGAACATATGGTAATTTTCTCTGACTGACTTATTTCACTTTAGCATTATATTCTCTAGCTCTAGCCATGTTGTTGCAAATGACAAGATTTCATTTTTAATGGCTGAATAATATTCCATTATATATACACACATATGTATTCCATTATATCAATACACATACATATATATATCTTCTGTCTTCTTTATCCATTTACCTATCAGTGGACTCTTGGGCTGTTTCCATAGTATGGCTATTATAAATAATTCTGCAATAAGCATAAGGGTGTATATTTTCCTTTGAATTAGTGTTTTTGCATTTTCTGAGTAAATACCCAGTAGTATGATTACTAAATCATAGGGTGGTTCTATTTTTAATTTTTTGAGGAAACTCCTTGCTGTTTTCCACAGTGGATGTACCAGTTTGCATTCCTACCAATAGTGCAAGAGGGTTTCTTTTTCTCCACATCCTCGCCAACACTTTTTTCCCTGTGTTTTTTATTTTAGCCATTCTGACAAGTGTGAGGTGATCTCATTGTAGTTTTGATTTGCATTTCCCTGGTAATGAATGATTTTGAGCATCTTTTCATGTGTCTGTTGGCCGTCTGTGTGTCTTCTTTGGAGAAATGTCTGTTCATGTCTTCTGTCCATTTTTTAATTGGAATTATTTGGTTTTTTGGTGTTAAGTTGTATCAGTTCTTTATATATTTTGGATACTAACCCTTTATTGGATATGCCCTTTGCAAATATCTTCTCCCATCCAGTAGGTTGTCTTTTAGTTTTGTTGATTGTTTCCTTTGCTGTGCAGAAACATTTTATTTTGATGTAGTCCCAATAGTCTCTTTTGCTTTTATTTTCCTTGCCTCAGGAGACGTATCTAGAAAAATATTGCTATGGCCATTGTCAGAGATGTTATTGCATGTGTTCTTTTCAAGGATTTTTATGGTTTCAGGCCTCACATTTAGGTCTTTAATCCATTTTGAGTTTATTTTTGTGTACGGTGAAATAAAGTGGTTCAGTTTCATTCTTTCATAGGTAGCTGTCCAGTTTTCCCAACACCATTTGTTGAAGAGACTTTTTTTCCCATAGTATATTCAACAAGGGGCTACTTTAAATTAAAATTCTCATGTTGGGATTTTTTTGGACAATGCAGAAGTACATATATCTAAGTTCCAGAGCTTTGTACAGCGGCTTCAAAATCTCAAGAGAAATCTTTGTTTTCAAAACATACGCTATGTTTACCCAGAGGTGGGGTTTTTTTTGCTATCTATCTCTGTTGGTTGCGTGTTCTTCCAATTCACACTTTTTCCTAGGGAAGTAGTCTTTTTTTTTTTTTTGTTTTTAATGTTTATTTATTTTGAGAGACAGAGGGAGGGGCAGGGAGAGAGGGAGAGAGAATCCCAAGCAGGCTCTGTGCTGTCAGCACGGAGCCTGATGTGGGGCTTGAACTCACGAACTGTGAGATCATGACCTGAGCCAAAATCAAGAGTTAGATGATTAACTGACTGAGCCATCCAGGCACCCCCATAGGAGAGTAGTCTTTTCTAAGATCTGATTTTGTACAAGATGGATTTCTTATCTTTCACTGGCCCAAGGGTAAGCCATCGTCCTCAAGTCCTGCACTTAAGCTCTAGAGCAGTGTTTCTCAAACTTTAATGTTGTATTGGAGGTCCTCAAGATCACTCACAGGTTTCATAATTTGTTAGAGCTCATTATGGCAAAAGGATCCAAAGCAAAATCAGCAAATGGAAAAACTACATTGGGTAAAGTTAGGAGAAACCAGGTACAAGCTTCTAGTATCTTCTGGTGAAGTCGTTCTCCCCAGCAGCAAATTATGAGAGCAAGTGAAATATTGTCCACCAGGGAGTTTGTTAGATACCCAGGGTTTTTTGAGGACTTGTCAAGTAGGCACCTTCTGCCTGGCAGGCAGCAACATTGCAGACCCACAGAAGGAAAGCAGGTATTCAGCATAAACCATATTGCTTGTGTAAACAGTTTAGGCCCAGTGAGCCACTCTTACCAGGTAGGGTGGTGGGAACCTTCCCCACATTTGTTTCCAGATGCCAGCCAAGGGCCAACTTTGGAAGGTCAGCAACCCTTTTAAAGGAAAAGCAGTCAGGCCTGCTAGGTTCACTTTTTTCTGTGTAAATGTACAAATGAAGCACCTAAGGATTTTGTTTCAATGAAGAGTCAGATTCAGTAGGTATAGGAGGGCCCAACATTCTGCATTTCTAACAGCATTCAGGTAGTACACGTGTCGGTAGTTCACAGATACACTTCAATAGCCAGGTAGTTGCTCTGAAGGCTAGAAGTCCTTCTTTTCATTTGTATTTTTATCCTAAACAACAAGTTTTTATTTTGAATAGTAGGATTTTTCTTTTTTTTCTGGGGTTAAATTCCCTGTGCTGACCAAAAGTAGTTATTTCTGGAGTAATATGGTTTATTTCTCGTTCAACTTTATCAAACTTGAGTAAAGAGAAAATTTATACATCAGTATTACCACAAATTTGTGTCGTTGGGAAGATGGAAAAAGTGATAGTGGCAGTAACTTGTAGAAAAGAGTGCAGGGTCTGGAATGTTGGTAGTATTAATTGTACAGTGCTACAGTCTCTTAGCCACAACTTTGAAAAGCCAGAAATTCTCAAAGTGAAAAGTATTTTCATTTTCATGAATAACTTGACCTGAGGAAACCTAACCTGACCTAAACTCATTTGACAACAAAACCTGACCAGAATTTGTATTATCTCAGCGTGTCTGCTCACATCTTTCACCTAAAAAATCCTACCGTGGGGGAGTAGGCAATGTTGCCTCTGATCTTTCGGGGGAAAGTGCATCTCTGGTAAATACTACATTTTAAAATAAAAATATTTGAATTCCTAACTTTATCTGACCCCAGGTTTTCAAGTGAAACATTGTGGTCCTTTAGTGGAAATATGGAAAACAGATGTCTCAAAAGCATTATCAGAATGCATAAATAAATATAAAAAGAATTAGCAGTTAGTAGATCATATTCAAACCTCCTGTTCATGCAAGATGTAACCAAAGAGATACAGTATACTGGTTTCATTTATAGTAGGTCAAAGCTTTGAAAGGTTAATTCAAAGAGACTTTGTAAATTTGCTTTTAGATTTTGATTATTGGTATTATGTAATTTTTTATGAATGTTCAAGTGCAATGTAGGGAAGAATAACAAGTAGAAAACTTGTAATTAGAGGACTTGTTTACACTTATACACATTAATTATGTATTTTATTTTTGCCTGATTAAAATGATCAGTTTTTAAACTTTTTTTTTTTTAAGTTTACGTATTTATTTTGAGAGAGAGAGAGTGTATGTGGGCAGAGAGAGAATCCAAAGCAGGCTCCTCACGGTCACCGCAGAACCTGATATGGGACTTGAACTCATGAACCGTGAGATCATGACCTGAGCTGAAATCAGGAGTCTGACACTTTTTTTTTTTTTAATGTTTTTATTAATTTATTTTTGAGACAGAGACAAAGCATGAGCAGGGGAGGGACAGAGAGAGAAGGAGACACAGAATCCGAAGCAGGCTCCAGGCTCTGAGCTAACAGCACAGAGCCCGACGCGGGGCTCGAACCCACAAGTGGTGAGATCATGACCTGAGCTGAAGTCAGACGCTCAACCGACTGAGCCACCCAGGCACCCCAGGAGTCTGACACTTAACCAACTGAGCCACCAAGGCCCCCTAAAATTATCATTCATCAATGTTGATGAAAAGGTTAATTTTTCATGTGTTTCTTTTCATGCATGGGACTCCAGATTAGCCAGTATGTTTTTGTTTTCATAATTTTAGGTGAGTTGTGTCTTGTTTGGTGTATAGAAATGATTTTACTTAACCATAAAAACATACTGCTAAATATGGCAATATCTGCAAATCACTGATTAAGAACTTAGTAGTATATGAAAACAGGAGTCTGTTGGGAGATAGTCTATATAAGATGCTTAAGATACATACACTTAAGATATTTGGTAACTACCTGGGTATAACTTCCTAGTTAAGACTATTACTGTTAACTGAAAAAGGAAATTTGGGGAAGTTTTTTGTTTTTTCTTTTTTGATGTTTAAATTAATTTGATTATTGGACATAATGAATTTGAGGTAGACAGACCACCAGAGACTGAGCTATGGTGCTGTATTTGAAGATGAAATCTAGAATTGAAAATTTGGGGCATTGTTTACTTAAAAAATGAAAACTGAGCACTGGGTGTTGCATGAAACCAATTTGACAATAAATTTCCTATTAAGTAAAAAATGAAAACTGAGTTTGTTATAGTTAGGGAGACGATGAAAAGAGAAACCAGAGGGCAAAGGATACAACTTTAGGTCATGTTAAAGGATATGAAGCAGGAGGAAGAATACAGACAAAGGGACACACAAGGAACAGTGAGAAATAGTTATGAAGGAGGGCCAAGACAGTATAATTATAGAAACCAAGGGACAGAAAGTAGATTTGGCTATCATATTGGCCAGTACTGTAATGGAAAAGTCAAGGAGTTTGAAGAGCTGAGAAAAAACCCTTGCATTAGGGCAAGTAGTAAACTTGAGAACAACTTTTAGTGGAACACTGACCTAGATTGATGATGTTTAGGAGATGATGAGGTAAGAATAAATTAACTTGAAGTTCAGAGATATGTTAAAAGAAGTTATGTTACTTCAAAAATGGAAGAGTGGCAGAAGCATGTTTTGTTTTGTTTGAAGATAGGTTAAAAGAGTTAGTGAAAGAGATGAATGAGAAATAGTAACTAATGGTAGAAATACTAGAATGAGATAAAATGGAGAATCAGGAATACAAATGGAAATGTTAGGTAATAACACTGCAATAGATTTCTAACCCACACTAAAATGTCCTGCAGCCAAAGTGAATTTTTACCCTTTTGCTCCTTTATCAGTTTCTGAGAGTGAAGAAGCCCTTCATTACATTCATAGAAGCCACCTGTCAGACAATTGCTCTGAACTATAAATAGTCATGTTTTGTAGAGAAAAATAGAAACATGAAAGTAGCCGTACAAGCAAAATGTACAACTAACTTCTAAATAATTCTAACAGGCTGGGTGTATATCACAATTAATTGTCTATGCCTTAGGCCCAGCTGTTCTATTCTTTTACAGGCTTATTTACATAGTGAATTGTTTCAAAGACAAACAGGATCTTTCTCATATAATAAAAGATTTCCTCATTAGGGTACTGTGGAAATCTAATAATTTTACAAATATCTTTGTAAATATAGTAAATTAAGACATAGAAATTACAGTACAACATCCAGTGATTGTATTTTTAATATAGTTATTGCTTTTAGTTTTACTATCTTAGAAAATGCTCTATTGCAGACAGTATTTTTCATATTTTTCTGATAAAAAAATGACATTAAAGTAAATGTCACGACAGAAATCTTTGAATGACAGCCACTTCTGTAGACTGGTGAATGTCTTCTGTGCATGGTATATACTTGTGTATACTTTGTACTTGTGCACAAAGTAAAGTGCTTTGGGAATATGGTTACAGTTCTCTTCCACACATACCTCATTACTGTGTTATAAACCCAAGTATTCCACTGATGTGGAATTTTATTGTGAGGAAGGGAAAGAGATGAACTCTAAGAAAGCACATGATACTTTTTTTTTTCTTTTCCCTGTCAAGCAGCCTTTCTCCTTTTTTTTTTTTTTTTTTTTTTTTTTTTTTTTTTTTTACCTCAAACACCTGAATCGTCTTTACGGGAAAGTCTTTATAAATTCACAAATCATTTACCATGTAAAAATAGATAATGATGGAATGATTAGAGGACTATTAGGGAAGGTAAATAGTTAGGCTTTAGATGTTTATCCAACTATTGCATCCCAGAGCGTGATTTCTAACGCTGCCATGGATATAAATACAGTGTTTGGAAGTGTGGGGAGAAGAGCAGAGGAGAACCAGGAAGGTGATTTTTCTGAAGGGAGAGAACAGGCTTGAATATCTACCTTTTTCTTTGTTTTTGTATTCCTAGGCAATGTCATTTAAAACACTTGTATTTGACAAATTTGAATGGGCAAAAAAGATAGTTACCTTGTCAATTGTATTAAATAGATTCTTACAGATTCCTCTTCAGAGCAACAGCAAGATATTTTGGTTAGGTTAAAGGGAATAACTTCCTTTTTTTTTTTTTTTTGTCCTCAGAGTTGTAAAATAGCTGTTTTAAAGCAACATGATCTTCTTTATTTGTGCCTCTTTTACAAACATCTGTACTCTAGCTGTTGCTACAGTTAATCATAAGATAGTATTACCTTGTAAATTCTTGCATTTTAATATTCACAGTTCTGACATGAGGACTTCTTTTGTTATAAATGGCAGATTGTGAAACATCAAGGTAACAAATTCCTGTTTACTGTTAATGGAGAATAAATGTAGTCTGTGATATCTGATAATGTAACAAATCTGTTTTTGTTTTTATTTTTATTTTCATTTTTTAACTTTGTTAAATTATACTGAGAGAGATACATTACGTGTGTATTGCTCAGTGAATTTTCACAGATTGACACACTTGTGAAACTAGTACGTAGATCAAGAAACAGAGCTTGGTATATTTTAAAGTTTTTATGAATTTTTTTCTGAACAGTATATTCAGTAATTTTTTCAAAGTGGTTACTAGTGTGTTAACCATTGTTCTAGGTATTAGGATGACACAGTGGTGAACTAAAGCAGACTTAGAGTGTGGGAAGATAAGTATCAGTCAGATAAATAAATGTGTAATTACAAACTGCTATGTATACTGAACAGACATCATCCTATAAAAGGCAGTATAATGACTGTAGAGTGATTGTATGTATACTGTGGAATAAGGGCAGACATTAGATTGCTTAGGTTCAAATTCTATTGTCAGTTCTGGTATTTATGTAACTTGAGGCAACTACTGTCTCTTTAAGACTCATTTCTTACCGTGAAGATGTTATAATAGTAACCTACCTTATCTGATTGGTATGGACATTAAAAGAGATTATTCATGTAAAAATATAGTATGATATTGCATGTTCTCTATATGTATTAGTAATTTGTTTTGTCTGGGGGGGTGTTGTTTGTTTCATATTGTAACATTCTTATTTGAAAATGATACAGAAGCATATTTCATAAAGTAGCTTTTTATCTCTTAGAGTTCAGATCAAATAATCCAAAAGGTATCAGAATCGAGTCACATAACATTCTGGCAGTCTTTCTAGTCTGTTGTAGTGTGTATAAGGATCATTGGGATACCTCTTGTAAATGCACATTACTGTGGGTCCCTTTCTAGGCATACTTGGCTCTGGAATCAGTGTTTCCTATTATAACTCATGTATTTCTTAGAACACAAGTTTGAAAACCATTGGCCTGTAAGTCTCTCTTGTATGCAGGCCAAATAGCCAGTTATTTTGCTTCATTATTTTAACATACAACATTATGAGGTATTTTTTGTTGTTGTTGCTTGTTTTTGGTGCATACCCTTATTACTACAAATGGTAAAAAATTATTCCCTAAATCTGCACTTGCTCTAGGATTTTCTAGGTTACCCATTATTTCTTTTTGAGACAGAGACAGAGCATGAGCAGGGGAGGGGCAGAGAGAGAGGGAGACACAAAATCTGAAGCAGGCTCCAGGCTCTGAGCTGTCCGCACAGAGCCTGACACAGGGCTCGAACTCACGGACTGTGGGATCATGACCTGAGCTGAAGTCAGATGCCCAACTGACTGAGCCACCCAGGCACCCCTCACATACTACTTTTTGCCATCCGTCTGCCTTTTTCAGTCTTTCTTTCAACCAGAGTTTATTGAAAACCCACCATGTGTCTGGGATTGTGTCAGAGGCCAGGGTTGCATGTGTGAAAAAGATAGGTTTCCTGTCCTCACTTGTCTCACTGTCTAGTGAAGTCTGTCAGGTACCCTTCTTTTGTTCCCATAATATTTATTACCAACCTCTGTGTTATATTACTTTATTTTCTCATTTAATTTTGGTCTCTAGGGCTGAGACCATATCTTATATCTTATGTTTATTAATATTCCTCACCCAGCAGTGGGCACAGTATATGGCATATAGTGATCACTGAAATGTACAGTTGAATGAAACTTAGAAATCTACATACAGAACTACTTCCAGGATAGGTCAAAGCTATGCTTTATGGAATACATTTATATTTTTAATTATGTAAGTAATAAAATGGCTAAATGTAATCTAAAGGAGAAGCCTGTGCTCCTGCTATATTATTCCCATTATATAATCTTAATATTAGAATTTTTTTTCTTTGGGAACTTTTGGAAGAATAGTCTATTATTTAAAGTTTAACTTAAAAATAATTTAAGCGATTTATATTAATTTTATTTATAGTTTATTCAAAGAATGATTTGAAATAAAGCCTGTAGAATATATAATTCTAATTATTAAGATTATATATTCATATATCTTTTAATAGAAGTTCTGTTCAAATGAATCATTTGACACTTTCTAGCCGACTTTTTCATGTTCTATACCTTAATCAATCCTGGCCTATATCTTACAGTTACAACATGCTTGTAATAAATCAATTAAACATGTAAGAAACCAACAAAAACATGGTTTTTGTTCCTAACATTATAAATCAATCACATCAGTGAACTGGTAGATGTCATGTATTTAATTTATCAAGTCAATGGTAGCAATGATAACCTTCAACAAGAACCTCCCTTCTCCTTCAATAATATATAAATCTTTTCCCCTTGAAATCATTCAAAATGAGCAATTCTTTTTGGAATTATAGAAAGGAAGATGTATTTTTGAATAAATAGGAAGAGAAAAGTGTGAGGTGAGGTAACTTGACAATCCAGAATTGAAGTGGAGGGAAAGAGATCTGAATCCCTGGGCCATTGGGAAGACCATCTCAGAATGTTACAGCAGAAGTCACCTTTGCTTTTCCTGCCATCACGATACAAGTAGGACACCGGAACAAGAACCCAGCAAAACTATTCTACTCTCTTGGAAAGAGAAATAGAGGACAGATCTAGTTGTAAGGAAATCCTATTAACAATAGTTGAAGTTTATAATTACAGTAATCATATCATTTATAATATAACATAGGATCCTTTACAGAGTGAAAGGAGATGGTATTGATAATTATAGTAGAACAATAGGTGTAAATTGGAAGCCAGACAGATCAGATATAGATAGGCTGCCGTAACTGCTGCGATAGTGGTATGAAGAATGTGTCATGGGAACATAAAGAAGGGAGCTTTAGGTTAGGGAAAACCTTTATACGTCTGAGCCAGACTTTGAGAGGGAGAAGGATTTTTCCCCAAGTTGGGTAGACAAAGGCCAGTCCAGGCCAGGCTAAAGAAACCTAGTGTCATCTTGCTGACCACTGTACTCTTGCCTCTGTCCAGATCATTCCCTTTCAAGAGGTGCTTCGTGTCTATCATACTTGTAAAATAGCCCTAAGTGAAAATTTTCAGTTTTTAGTATGATAAACTTGACAGTTAAGATTATAATTAAACTGATTTATTGGCAGTAGTAATTGATAGATTTTCCTTGCACATCTCTACTACAGTTTTTATATTCAAAATATGTCAGTGATTAGAAGATTATTATCTGCTACAGAGAGGAAATATGATTGTTTTCAGTATGTGAAAGACAGTAGTACTTGTTTTGCATTCCATACGGTTATACCAGAACAAATGATGAAAGTTCGAAAGGGGCATATTTTGTCAAGTATAAGAAAAAGTGTAAGAAAAAGTATCCAAAGGTTCAGCAGGCTCTTTTGGGAAGTTCTGAGTTCCTCTGCAGTACAGGTAAAAGGAAGGTCCTTTTCCCAGGATGCTGTTAGCAGAATATATCCTTTCCCTACTAAATTCTATCTCTTTGATATTAATAATTGTTAGAGTTACAGGAAATGTTAGAGAACTTGAAGCAGTTCTTCCTCAACTTTTGGACCTGTGGGTAGGGGTGAGAAGATATACTCCCAGTGTCTTGGCTAGTGGAGGGGGACAGATTTGCCTTTGGCTTTTGCAAAGGTAATACCAACTATACTAATTCCCATTATTTTTAATCATTATGTCTGCTTTCAATAATCATAGATAATAATAAAGATATTAAGTACATAAAAGATTCAAATAGTCATGTTTAATTTTGTTATATTAAATTCTTATGCACCTAACTTTTCTAGCTAGTTGCTTATTAGCATTTTTCATGTGTATTCACAAATAAATCACAGAGAATATTGTTTTCCTCTGCTCCCACTTCTAATTCCTGTTTGATATTTTCTTTTTTATAATTTTTTTTAATGTTTATTTATTTCTGAGACAGAGAGAGAGAGAGCATGAGTGGGGGAGGGACAGAGAGAGGGAGACACAGAATCAAAAGCAGGCTCCAGGCTCTGAGCTGTCAGCACAGAGCCCGATGTGGGGCTCGAACTCACAAACCGTGAGATCATGACCTGAGCCGAAGTCGGTTGCTCAACCGATTGAGCCACCCAGGCGCCCCGTTTGATATTTTCAAGAAGGCAAATAAAATAAGTTTCCACTTTAAAAATGAGCAAATCTTGGATCATAAAATTAATGCTCTAAAACATAAAACAAAAGTTCGTTAATTTAGACACGCTAATGTGCAAGTTAAACATTTGCTTGGGCTAACTGCATAATTTTCGTATGACCCATAAAAATTGTTTTTACTGAAAAAATAGTAACTTTCAGTTACAGTTGCTATGTTTCTTAAGTGTTTGTTATGGGCTAGACACTGCTAAGCACCTCACTTCTTGTAACAATGCTTTCAAGGTAGGTAATTAGTATTTTCACTATACATAGGAAAAAATGGATGCCCATGAGATTAAGTAATTTAGCCTACATGGTTTGTAGGTGAATAAACTGGAGTTGAATCTAGTTCTTTTTTATTCCATAGTTGTTCTTTACCCAAATAGCTGAATGCCAGTAGTTTTTGGTCATTAATTTACTGTGCATTTGAACCTAAATTTATTTAAAAATTTTTAATTTAATTTAATTTATTTATTTTTAAGTTTATTTGTTTTTGAGAGAGAGAGAGAGTGTGTGTGAGCTGAAGAGGGGTAGAGAGAGAGGGAGACACAGAATCTGAAGCAGGCTCTAGGCTCTGAGCTGTCAGCACAGAGCCCGACGCGGGGCTTGAACCCACGGACCGTGAGATCATGACCTGAGCCAAAGTTGGACGCTTAACTGACTGAGCCACACAGGCGCCCCTATTTAAATTTTTTTAGTGTTTATTTTTTTGAGAGGGAGAGAGAGAGTGTGAGCGGGGGGGGGGGGGGGGGGGGGGAGGCGTGGCGGGGAGGGGCAGAGAGAGAGAGAGAGAGAGAGAGAGGGAGACACAGAATCCCAAGCAGGCTCCAGGCTCTCAGCTGTCAGAGCAGAGCCCCACGTGGGGCTGAAACCCACCAACCACAAGATCATGATCTGAGCAAGTCAACACTTAACCAGCTGAGCCACCCAGGTGCCCCAAACCTAAATTAAAAATCAGTTTTATGTTGTGTATTTACTGACAGGTAAAGATATATGTATATAAAGTTTATTGCAGCATGTTTCAAAGTAAATATTGAAAACACTTAAAAATAAATGCATGTTTATTCACACGTAAATACATATACATTTGTGCATGTACATACATGTGTACCTGTATGGAGAATTGAACTGGAAGGGAATGATTGTGTATATACCTGTCGGTAGATATATAGATATAGGTAAAAGATTTGTTTATTGTTTTTCTGTATATATGTATCTCTATGTATATGGGTTTATATAATACTAAATTGCTGGATACTTAGAGTTGAATGCAGTCATTTCATAACCTCCAGAGAGATTTGTCAGGAACACTCATAAGACTTACCAGTTACACAATAAGAGGAAAAGAGCCACTGTAATTCTACTAATTTTTTTTTTTTTTTTTTTTAATGTTTTGCTTCCTTGCTTTTGAATGGTTTGTCATCATAGTTAGCTAGCCACATTTTTTTCCCCCTTACACTGCTGTGGGTTTCCTAAACATCAAGGCTTCTGGGAATATATTAGTAAATTATCTCACTTGTTCTTTATACTTCTCACATAGCACTGTTATCAGTAGGTAGTTTTGGAGAAGTTAAATTGGAAACATTAAGTGGGAGTAGGAATAAATAAAAAGAGGTAAACTCCTTAAATTTCTTTTTGCTTCTTCTCCATCTTCCCCAATCCCCAATAAAGCAACACATTGATCTCAGCTTGCTCATTATTCTTTCTAGTGTTAAGTTCTGACTATCTAGCACAGGAGTTGCCAAATTACAGCACCAAATTATGTGAGCCAAGTTCGCTTTATTGAAATAAACACATTCATTCATTCATGTATTTTCTACAATTGCTTTCTTGGTACAACAGCAGAGTTGAGTAGTTGCAACAGAGACTTTATGGCCTGCAAAGTTTAAAATACTGTCTGGATCTTTACAGAAAAAGTTTGCAGATTCCTGATCTGGCAGGTAAGAAAGAAACCAGGGATTTCTCATTTAATTTCCGGGGGGAACTTTAACTTGATATTTTTCCTTCCCGTTCCCCTTCCCTGTCCTCCTCTTCCTCCTCCTCCTTCTAATTTTAGAGAGAGAGATGCAGTGAGCTGGGGAGAGGGGCAGAGGGGGAAAGAGACAGAGAATATGTTAAGCAGAGAGAGAGAGAGAGAGAATATTTTAAGCAAGCTCCACGCTCAGCCTGACAGGGGGCTTGATCCCAAATCCCTGGGATCACAACCTGAGTGAAAATCAAGAGTTGGACAGACGTTCAACCACCTGGGCCACCCAGGTGCCCCTAACCTGATCTTTCTATGAGAACGTTCTAGCACATGACATTACATGGTATTTTATCTGAAATGCCCCAAAACTATTTTGAATTGGTTTGGGAAGTAGCATAGTATCTGGGAGGAAGCAGCTTCTGTTTTTCAGCAAATATGTTATGAAGAAACTTTGAAAGTTGTCTGCAGTTGGGGTTCCTGGGAATTAATTATGTAAAAGAAAGCAGTGAGGAAGGAGAAAGGCTAGTTCATTTTGATCTGTAATATCTATATTATTGGTGTGTTAGGTTCATTTTATATCATTATTTATATCATTATTCATTTGGTAAACATTTGATCCAGTGTTGACTTCTCACCACCTGTCAATTTTTACATTGCGTGCATGGAGATTTTTTTTTGTTGCTGTTGTCAGTTTTAATTAAAAAGGGATCGCTCTTCCTCACGGATGTATTTTCACTACCTAAAATAGTACTTGACTGTAATAGATGTTTAAATAATATTTGTTGAATGAATGAACTCAGATAAGAGATTCTATTTTTGTAGCAAGATTGTGGTTTTTGAAAAATGTCTCCGGTTTGTACCTAGAAAATAGGTAATAATTAGAAATCCACAAGCTTTTGTGAAGAACATATCTTTTCCAGATTGATGGTCTTAACTGTGGGTCCTGTCAGCTCATTATATAGTAGTAACTATATAGTCACTTCAGTGAAGCTTTGTTTGGTGCCTGAAAACCTAATTATAAATTGATGTGAACTGGTTAGATTATATGTTTCCATTAGGTGAATTTCACACTGGCTTTAATGATCTTAACTCTGATTTTGCAAACTGCTGTAGGTTCTAAATTACCTTGAGGGTTGTTATTATATTTGTATAAAGTTCTCAAATGTAGTTAAATCATTTTAATACAATTGGCTTACAATTTTTTCCTAAACTCTCCAGGTACCACTTATAATAATGAAAAGATACTACTAAATACTAACCATTGACTTATTCACAGTCGCTTGCAATTCTTTTTAGTAGATCTGATTCTACCCAGTGGGGAGCTGTTTTCATTCCACTTTTAAGATAACCTCAAAGAATCACTAATTATAAAGATGTATACTAAACTAGTTAAAATTAGATTGAATTATATTGGAATTAAAAAAAAAAGTATCCAAAATTTGTAGGAGATGCTCTAAAATCAAATGAATGATCTCCGTATGTAACAATTTTAAAGTGCTTGGAAATAGCTGGGATTTGTAGTGTGCTTAGTGGTTTGGCACTAACCAATTTGTGGTTGTCATGGCTAACACCCAGTATAACAGAATGGAGGAAAGTAGGCAGATGCAAGCTAAATGTAAAATAAGACAATGCAGTTTCATTTGCTGAGGAAAACAGTAATTCAAAACAAATAGTTCTTTGGTGTTGTGTTAACAGATAAAAATCTCAAAGGCAGTCATAATGGCTCTTAAAAATCAGCGACGTGATGCTCTTTTTTTTCTTCTGTAGATTGTGCTTTTGTTTAAACAAATGGGATGATGAATATATTCATAGAAAAATAGCTTGTAGCAAGCAACCTGAGGAAATTGACACTCTATTCCAATTGGTTGGTGGACTACCAACCATGGGGCCATATTTGGCCGTTGCCTGTTTTTGTAAAGCAAGTGAGCTAAAAATGTTTTTTACATATTTAAAGCATTTTCCCCCCCAGTATTTTGAAGATGTTACTATACTGTCTTCTCATTTGCCTTGTTTCCCATGAGAAGTCTTTTTTGCTCCTCTCCATGTAACTTGTCTTTTTTAATCTGGTTCCTTTTAAGATTTTCTCTGCCAGTGGTTTTGAGCAATGATTATGATGTGCTGTGGTCTAGTTTTCTTCCTGTTTTGTGCTTGAGATTGGTTGAACTTCTTGAGTTTATTGGCTTATTTTCATCAAATTTGGAAAGTTTTCACCCATTATTTCTTCAAATAACTTTTCTATCCCCCATTTCTTTCCTTGAGGACTCCAGTTATATATTTTGTAATTGTGTTACTTGAAGTCCTTCAGTTCACTGATGTTCTTTGATTTATTTCTTTTTTCTCTGTATTACATTTTGGATAATTTCAAGTTGGCAGTTCTTGCCATCTATTAGTTATTATGTATTTATTCTCATCAAACATATTTTCATTTAGACTTACTTTTCATCTTCAGAAATTCAATTTGAGTGATTTTTACACCTTTCATGCTTCTCAAGTTTTTGCACATATAGACTATAGTTATAAAAATTGTTTTAATGTTCTTTTCTGCTAATTCTAACATCTCTGTCAGTTCTGGGTCATTTTGTGTTGATTAATTTTTCTGCCTATGATAGGTCATATTTTCCTTCTTCTTTGAGTGATCAATTTTGACTGACTGTTAAACCTTGTAAATTTTTCCTTGTTAGGTGCTTCATATTTTTTCTAATTCTTATAAATCTTGAGTTCTGGTTTGAGACAGTTTAATTATTTGGAAATAGTTTAATTCTTTCAAGTCTAGCTTTGAAGATTTGTTATGTGGGATAAAAGAAGTGTTTATTATCTGATTGTTCCCTACTACATAGCCAAGACTTTTCTAACCACTGCACGTGAACCATACAGATTCTTAGTCTGGCTGTTAGGAACAGGCACTGCTCCCTGTCGTGTGTGCATGCAAGGTCCCTTCCCTTTAATTCTTTTGAGTAGTAATTTCTTCACACACATGCACCAGTCACTGCTTATACCTACTACCTCAGGGGTTCCTTTGCCGATCTTCAGAGTTTCTCTCTGTGTCAGGCCCTGTTTTCTAATTCTTTTTGGTTTCCTTGGATTCTGAGCTCTGTCTTTAAAGCTTAGAATACTTGCCTGGATGTCTCCTCTCAGCAGCAAGGCCTGGAAACTTTTTTTAAATGTTTATTTTGAGAGAGAGAAAGAGCGAGCAAGCGAGCACGAGCAGTGGAGGGGCAGAGAGAGAGGGAGAGAGGGAATCCCAAACAGGCTCCACACCATCAGCGCAGAGCCCAGCATGGGGCTCAACTTCATGAACAGCAAGATCTTGACCAGAGCTGAAATCAAGACCGGATGCTTAACCCACTGAGCCACCCATGCACCCCGGCCTGGAAACTTTCTTAAGACAGTAAGCTGGGGCAATTGTAGGGCACACTTGTGTGTTTCTCATCTCTCAGGGATCACTGTTCTTTACTTCCTGATGTCCCATGTTTTGAGAACTGTAGTTTCATATATCTTGTTCAGTTTTTTGGTTGATTTGAATAGGACAGTATTTTTTTGGTGTCTGTTGTATGTTGTAGCCAAAAGTGATAGTTGGGATGCTGAAATTTAAGATTTAGTAGTTATGAATAATTCCAGGTGAAGATACACAGAGTTGGACCATAGGTATGAATGGAGTAGAGGCATGAAGGTCATTTAATGAGTCATCCACATGGACTTTGAAGTCATCTAAGTAGATGGATTTGAGATAGAGAGTAAGACTTTAAGCCAAGAGCCAAAGTTGTGGAATTTTAATACTGCATGTTTTACGTGTTTGGTTGGGAAAATACTCTTTTAAAATTATGTTAAATTCTCTTATCTTTTCTTCTAGAACCTTCTGACAACTTAAGGGAGATTCTCCAAAATGTGGCCAAATTGCAAGGAGTATCAAATATGAGAAAACTAGGCCATCTGAATAACTTTACTAAGGTAAGTAACTTGAGTCTTTATTAATATGATCATCTAAAATTCTGTTCCTTATACTTATTTCCGATGCTTTTTAACTACCATTAACAAATTCTTGGGGAATCACCCAATATTAGTGCTTTCCTCTGCTGCTGCTCGTGGATTTTGTTATGTGTTATTAATTACAGTGTATTTGAATAATGGAAGTATTATGTGTTGCTTGTAGAAAATTTGGTAGGTTCAGAAAAGAATAAAGAAAACAGTCACTAAGAAGTCCATCTTCCAGTCTTCAGGATTTTTCACATGTGTTTCTTTTGTCTTTTTAATAATAACTCATTTTTATGTGATAATATATGATAAATGTTTATAATTAATAAGTATATGTGTGTGTGTGTGGCATTTCATAGGCACAACCATAATTTCTAGAGAAATAATAAAACTTCCTCTCTCTTTTCCCTGATATTCTATGTCCATTTTCTGGATCTCAATTAGAGCCTAGGATAAACATAGGGGCCCTCATCCCCAATAAATACTGACTTGATCTTTGTTAGAATCCAAGAATTCTTGACTTTGATCGATGGTAGGTTTTTGAAGTAATTCTGGACAACCAACTCTTGGAAACACTAAAATGCCTGTTATTTGAGGTGATGCCCTAAATAGGAAACAGAATGGTTCCTTTGGGAAAAATTACTGTTTTTTTTTAGTTTACTAAATATACATTGTTCTGCTACATTTTTAAATTTGGGAATAATTATATATGTTAGCCCTGTACTACTCAAAGTGTGACCCACAGACCAGCAGCATTGGCATCACCTTGAAGCTTGTTTGAAATGTACTGCTCAGCTCCACCCTAGACCTACTGAACCAGAATCTCCATTTTAATAAAGATTCTCAAATAAATTGTGTGTACATTAAAGTTTGAGTGGCACTGTTTTAATCTTTCCAAAATGTTTAATTAATAATTGGATATGGCTTGGACTTTATTTCACAGGTATAAACGGATAAAATATAGTCACTGCGTACCGAAATTGTTTTTTCAGTATGGTGATGTGAAATAATGCTCTATATAAAGCAGATTTTTTTTCATAGTTAGAGAAGTAAGCACATACATGTTAATTTTTCTTTTGTGAAGTTTGGAATATTCTGGCTTGTATTTTTTTTATTACTATTATTTTTTTGTAACATTCATTTTTGAGAGACAGAGACAGCGTGAGTAGGGGAGGGGCAGAGAGAGAGAGGAAGACACAGAATCTAAAGCAGGCTCCAGGCTCTGAGCTGTCAGCACAGAACCCGAGGCGGGGCTCAAACTCAACAGACTGCGAGACCATGACACGAGCCAAAGTCAGCAGCTTAACCAGCTGAGCCACCCAGGCGCCCCTGGCACGTATTTTTATATAACATGAGAAAATTATATGAGGGGCAAAAAAGTTAATTTGTTTATTTATGTATTTAAAAAATTTTTTTAAATGTTTATTTATTTTTGAGAGAGAGTGAGAAACAGAGTGCAAGCAAGCAGGGGAGGAGCAGAGAGAGAGGGAGACACAGAATCCGAAGTGGGCTCTAGGCTCCAAGCTGTCAGCATGGAGCCCGATGCAGGGCTTGAACTCATGAACCACGAGATCGTGACCTGAGCCAAAGTTGGATGCTTAGCCAACTGAGCTTCCCAGGTGCCCCTGTTTATTTATTTTTGAGAGAGAGAGAGAGAGAGAGAGAATATCCCAAGCAGGCTCCGCACTGTATGCACGGAGCCCGATGCAGGGTGTGAACTCATGAACCATTGATCGTGACCTGGGCTGAAAATCAAGAGTCAGATGCTTCACTAACTGAGCCACTCAGGCACCCCAGAAAGTAATATTTTTAAAGCAACTTCCAAAAACATTGAATAAGTGCTTGAGAAAGAGTTTTCAAAAATATCCCTAGATATGTTTTCATTTTTTAATGAATGTAATGAAAATATTCAAATGCATTCATTCTTCAGTGTGCTCATCAGCTAATGTCAAGTCTTTTAGACCCAAAGTTCTTTCAAGATTGTAATGGTATCTCCTGGTTTCACTCCCTTCTATTAAATTTCCCAGTTTTATCTCACATTCTTCACTCATCTTGAATAAGTCTTAACCATTTGCCTAGATTTAACCATTTAAAACAAATTTCATATAGATTTATGTCCTGTTTGAACTCATGGTTCCTGTCATAATCAGGTTGACATCTTGATACGTAGTTCCACATCTTTTGCCAGCTGGGATTCTGAAAGTTGGAAGTGGATGTAAGGATGGCAGTGATTTCTTTTTTTTTCACTCTGGCACTAGTATGGATCTTAAGGCAATATTAAAAATCTAGAGCAGCATCATCCAGTAGAAGTATAATGCGAACCACAAATATAATTTAGAATTTTCTAGTACCACACCAAAAAAGGAAAAAGAAGCATGTGAAATTATTTTTAACAATACATTTTCTTTAATCCAGCATATCCAGATTATTGCATTTGATATAATTAGTATAAAACATTAATGATGAAATGTTTATTAATATTTTTATACAAAATATTTGAAATCAAATATGTATATTATTCATGTAGTACATCTTAATTCAGACTAGCCACATTTACAGTGCTCATAGCAACCTGTGGCTAGCAAATACCAACCATAATGGACAGTACATATATAGGCTTTTTGGAATAGTAGTTAAAGCATTAATTTTAGGAATCTGTTGGACACCTTTTTCCTTTCTCTATTTTCCATTTATTTCTGTCTCAATCTCAGGTTCTCTGGGTTAAGGTCACTTGCCCTCTCCCTTCTTCCCTTTTCCATTTCATTGTTTCTGTATCTTTGAATTTTACCCACAGTATTTCACTAAGTTGTTTTCTTTACTTGGTCTTTCCTTGATATGTGTTCTCCCAGTCTCTTTTCCCCTGTCTTCCCTTCACTCTCTCCTTCTCTGTTCTCTTTCTTTCCTTCTTCCCCTTTGTCACCTCTCTTTTCACCTTTCTCTACCCCCTTCCCTCTGTCTCTTTCCCTCATTTCTCTCTCCTTTCCCTGTCTCTTCCCCCATTGTACCACTGTAGATAACAGAATGATTTATCTCCTTAATAAAGGCCCTAGGCTTTGGGGCTTCTTGTATTCTTGTTTTTTGTTTTGCTATATCCTCTCTTTGTAATTTTCACATTTCCGTCTGGCCCTTGTGCTAGCTTATAGCAACCTTCTATTTGCTATTATAAATTATTTATGGATTTAAAACCAGAAAAGCAGACTTAATAGAATTTGTCTACAATATGAGGCACTAAACCTTGAGTTGGGGTCTGAGGGGCTCTCCCATTAGTAAAGTCCACGAATGCTGGACTTGATAAAATCAGTTTTCTGCCCTATGATAACAATGGGAAAAACATGAGCTTTAGATCAAATAGGTAGAGACTTACAGCCTAGCTCTGACCCTAACTAGCAAGGCAGTCTCGGGCAGATTTCTTTACTCAGGTAAAGAGGCAAGGTCTCAGTTCAATGCCTGGCACGCAATATGTACTTCGTAACAGGTAGTGCCTTTGTTTTGTTTGCTTTTGTATTTTTTGCCATTTTTATAGTTTTTTTGTTTTTTGTTTTTGTTTTTTTTTGGCTGACTCTAAGGACATGAGTCTGCTTAAGAGTTCACAAATTACAGATTGGTAAGCTGTTACTGTAACAGGGTTTTTTTGACCTCAGTAATTCCAACATATTGGGCCAGATAATTATTTGTTTTGGGAGGCTGTCTTCTTCATTGTAGTATGTTTAACAGCATCCCTGCTTCTATCCCCTGGATGCCAGTAGCACACCTCCACCAGCTGTGACAAACAAAAATGTCTCCAGACACTGCCAGATATTTCCTTGGGAACAGAATTGCCCCTGGTTAAGAACCACCACTGTAAATAAATGGCTGTAGATTTTATTATAAAATTTCTTCAAGCACCCTGTGCAAAATAAATGCTTACTGTAAATTTAATCATAATATAATATGCCTTTGAATTCCATTTTGTTGGAGAGCTAAGTTCGTAAACATTTATATAGCTGGTATTTCTGTAAAATCTGTAAGTACATTTCCTTGTATGGTTAGAAATTCTGAGAAATCTCTATGAATATCTTTATAGAATAAGTAAATAAGAAAAATAATTATGATGCCACTTAGACTAGTTAGGAGTTGGTTGGTCCCCCTTCTCTGTGTTCCCATAACAGATTATGTGTGTCTACTAAATTTTATCTGTTCTTTTGTTATTATTTGTTGTGGGTTACTGTCTTATTAAACCGAGTTTCTTAAGCACAAATCACATGTAGTATTTATTTTTCTACTCTTCATTTTTACTCCAAAGCCTGGTATATAACAAGTGTTTAATTAAAGGTTTTATATTACATTGAGAAGATTTTGCATTTTAAATATGAGTTTTTGTCGTACTACTAGTTGTTTTGTTATGAAGTAGAAGCTTGCTGTTAGGATTAACTTAATTTAGTAGATCAGTGGGGCTAAAATCTTTTAGAGAGTAGACCTCATCTGCAGAAATAAACTTCCTTTTAAGGCATGAAGAGAGGGTGCTAGTGATGTGATCCTGTAACCATGTGAATGTCACACACCCGTGCTTGCCTTCTGACATCATTGCACTAGATAAAGTAGTGTGTATAACAGACTGCTGATGAATATAATCTCAGTATCCTATTTTTAAAACTGACAACATGCTTATAATCTAAAGACCTGTTTAAAGATGAAACTATTTCAGGTCTTTACATTCTAAAAGTTCTCTTTTCCTATATTTCATCTCCTATTCATATTGAAAGTTCCAAAGGAGTCTTTATTTGGTACTGTTTTTAAAAAAAACTTCAAAAATAGTATAAGCTAAATATAAAAAATTAAAACAGCACAGAACAATATATGGTAAAAAGTGAAAGTCTTCTCTCAGATACCCTTCCCATCTTCCTCACCACTGTGACAAAAATACCATTCTCTACAGGTAACCACTAGGAAGTATTTACCCTTCTCTGATATGATTGTGTGTGTGTGTGTGTGTGTGTGTGTGTGTGTGTGTGTTTGTGTTTATTTCATTGAGTTGTGAGAATTAAATGAGTGAAACAAAAAGTTGTGTTTAATATAGTGCTTAGTTTATTTACCACTTATTACATATGTATGCACAAAGGTTTTTTTTTTTAATAAGATCATGACATATGTTGATTTATAGTTTGCTTTTTTCTACTTTCCAATATATCATAGAATCCTTTCCTTTTTACAAATATAGATATACTACGTTTTTATAACTGCATGTATGTGTGTAGATATATATATATGTGTAGATATAGTCACAAAATATATGTATATGTATACAAATATGTATATTCATACACATACATACAAACATATACCATAATTTAATCATTCCATCATTAAAAAATATTTTCCCTTTTTGCTATTTTAAATCATGTATAGTAACCCTTGTGTACTTCCTTGTGCTGAATAGAATTTTTGAAGTGTGATTACTTAGCCAAAGCCTTTGTATTGCTTATTTTAAAACCTGCTTTTACAGTGCGTTCTGTGGGTGTCTGGGTGGCTCAGTCAGTTGAGTGACTAATTTTGACTTGGGTCTCGATCCCAGGGTCATGGGATTGAGCCCTGCATTGGGCTCCATGCTGAGCATGGAGCCTGCTTAAGATTTTCTCTCTCTGTCTCTCCCCCTAACCCCTCTCCCTTGCTCATGCATGCACTCTCTCTCTAAAAAAAAAAAAAAAAAAAAAAGCACTCAGAGAAGACCAAGCTGTGGAAATCTTATCTGTGATAATATATACATACATATTTTTTAAAGTTTGGATTACTCGATCTGTTGCTTATTTGGGAGAACTATTCATTTAACCTTCAGAGCAATATGAGTAAAATGGGAATAGCATAGCACTTAACTGCCCTGTTTTAATTGATCATTATCTTTTTTAAAAATTGTACTTTTAATAAGCATCTCAGATATTTTAATTACCTAGAGATAGTTTAGACTTCTATTTTACCTTTGTCAGAATATAATTTTGTTGATTGCTCCTTTTGGATATCTCAGTTTTTATAAGAAAGCCTTATAAGAAACAAATTCAACAAACTTAATTCAACAGAGCTAGAGTTAAAAAAAAGTTATTTGCTCTCATGATGAGAAAAACCAAATGTTGTGTCCTAATTTCAAACAAAACAATTCAAGGGCTGAAAAAATGTTAATTGCATTCTGTCTCTCCCATTTCACAGCTCTTTCTTTTTTTTAAAGTTAGCTTCATTCTGAAACACCTTCCATTTGGCTAAGATACATCATCTTTACAGCTCTCCTAAAAGGAGAGGGTAGCCCTCTCTTATCGTCTACTATACGTTCTCTCATTTTGGTCACATTCAGCTAGGCATCGTAACCGATAGTCATAAAAACACATGGGATGGGAGCAACAGAAACCCAGTGAAAAGTGTGATGTCTAATAATTTTGCATTTTGCATCAGTATCTGTTAGGATACGGATTCTTACATTTTGAAAGGTCTTCAGTGATTTCTAAGCATAATTCATGATTTTATTCTTAACACACTTACGTGATAGAGAAGGCAGTGTTACATTTTAATAACTTATACAGGAGACAAGAAATTACCAGAAATGGCTAAGATAGTAGTGGACAAACTACTACTTAATGACAGAAGATTAATTAGTAATTCAATCAGTTGTTGAAGCAGGATAAGATTCTCATTGTTTAAACGCACCAGTTTAGGGTTCTTCTTGCTGTTTTTGGCCTATTCCTAGAGTAAGACTTAAGGGGTTTAATTTGTACTTTAGGGTTTGGTTATTTAAATTAGGAGATTATTAGTAAAGTAGTGAGTCAGTCACTATAAGAATTTTATACCAGAATAGTTTATTCCTAACATTTTGAAACTTCTAATAGGTGAACTCTTGGTGATGGGAAGTGAAAGTATATTTTTTTTGATAATTAAAAATTCAGAAATCTTACCAGTGTCTTCTGTGATTTCTTATTCTTATGTGAATTATTTACATATAGAAAGCTTAGTCTTTACTTGGGATAATTCTAATTCAAAAAGGATATTTTCCTTTAAGACTAATTAAGAAGATCCTCTTCTATAATTCTGGAAACAAAAACATTAATTAACCACATTGAAAGCATCACCCTAACATTTATTACTATCTTTGGGAATTAGGCACTGAAAATGACAAATACGCTGTTTTGTTATAAATTGTTCTTTTTAGTTTTTACTTGTGATATTCCAGTTTCCAACTGAGTGGACATTTTTCTCAGAAGTATGTCTTGCAGTTAAAAAAAAAGAAAAGAAAAAGACATGTTTCTTGCAGTTGAAATTTTTATCTTGCAGTGATACTAGATAGCAGAAAATGATAGTCCTTTCAAAATACTTTTCAAGTTGTGGTTTTTGGAGATCATAATAATAACTTTGAGAGGTATTTTTTAAATTTTTCATCAAAACTGCTAACCCTAACAGATGTTAGAGTTGATGGACAGTCATATATTTTGTGTCTAAAAGGTGAGTAATTTGGGAATTGTGTTTCTCTGAATCTGTAGTTTTCTACAAGGATACCTGGCAAGTGTGAAAAAGATAGTACAAAAAATGAGAACCAAGTGCATACTTAAGCTACTTAAGTACTCTACCAACCCTTGACAAGACTTTGTTTACTTTATTTCTAGGATTTCAAAGTATTTTGTTAACATCCATTGCTACTGTAGCAGAAAAAAAATGGAATTACTGCCTTTTTAGGAATTGAGATAAACAAATCAGTTTAAGAAAGTAACATTTTTCCCATTTTAAAAACAATATTTTATATATGTTGATATAAACAACTTGTAAGCTTCATTTTTCTATTGTTTGAGTTGGAATATGTCCAAGGTTTAAGTGAGCATAATACTATGATAAGCAGTTGTTTTTTTTTGTTTTTGTTTTTTTTTTTAAATAATGTATGGTACCATACAGTGACAATGCTAGTAATCTCAAATACCTGGAAATCTCAAATACTAACTTATGTTTAATAGTGTTAAGTGTAGTTTTTATGTGTGTTTCAATCCTTTGAAATGGGCAGTTTTTATGTGTGTTTTTAGTTAGCTGTTTTGGAAAAAATAATAGTTAATTTCACTTACTTGTTTGCGTATATGACCAGAGTACAGTTCTCCAGACTTTTGAGTCATACCATTTTTGAGGCTGGAGATATGAAATAAAGATGGTAATATTCAGTTATTTCTTTATTTTTTATATCCAATCTCCCCTCCTCCTTTGTCCCTGTGTGACTAATTTTAATACAAAATTGTAGTAACATTTTTCACAGTGGACTCTGGACCCCGACTGGCTTGGTCAGATTTCTGGCTTTACCACTTAATAGTTTTTTGGCCTTGGGAAGTCATATTACCTACTATCTTCAAGCCTCATTTGTCTTCATTTACAAAAATATTATTTTCTAGGGTTAACAAGATTAATAGTCAATAAATGTTATTTCTGTTCCTATTCATGAATTCTTTATATAGTTAACCATCCCTAGGTTATGTAATACATATTCAATATATATTAACATTTCTAAAATACAGAAAAGCATAGAGAGGAAAATAAATTACCTATGATTGCATTTTCATTTTTGGTGTTAAAATATTGATGGTATAGACTTTTTAAATATGTATCTTAAAAAAAATACATCTTTTAGAATTTTTTCCATCTTACCAGGGTACATTATGCATGTTTTTCCTTATGTTTAAATATTATATAATATTAATAGGTTGTGTAAGTTTCCTCCTTTATGAACATTTTGTTTCCAGTTCTTTACCATTGTAAATAATGTCATGAGCCTCTTATGCTGGAACCACTTTACATTTTAGATTAGTTTGTTCATATAAATCACCAAAAGCAGATCCTGACCATAGTACATTTTTCCAGTTTTTAAAAAATGTTCACTTATTTGTTTATTTTTTGAGAGAGTGAGCATGCACGAGAGAGCATGCAGGAGCAGGGGAGGGTCAGAGAGAGAGGGAGAAAGAGAATCCCAAACAGGCCATTAGGGCAGAGCCTGACATGAGCCCACAAACCTTGAGATCATGATCTGAGTGGAATTTGAGTCGTATTCTCAACCAACTGAGCCACCCAAGTGCCCTGCATTTTTCCAATTTATTTTACAAAATGTTTTCGGTTTATAATTTCAGTTTATAATGCCGACAATGTATTAGCTTATTTGGAATAATCATGTTAAAAAGGAATTTCTTGCTAGTTTGGTAAACTTTGTTTCAAACGGCACTTTTCAGTGTATTTGGTTCAGAATTTAGGAAGCAGGAAATACGTCATGTTATTAAATTCTTTTTACTTTTTCTTGGCCTCTTCTCAGTGATCTTTCCCCAACTTGTTTAGGCCTTTCACATTATAAGAGCCTGCTTATATTACTTTGCTGTGTGAGGCTAGAATGTTAAGGGCGGAATTATGTATTCCGAAAATTCATTCGTTGAAACCTTCACCCTCAGTACCTCAAAATGTTTATGCATTTGGAGATACGGCCCTTAAAGAGGCAGTTGAGGTGAAATTAGGTAATATGGGTGATCTCCAGTGCAATATGACCAGTGTCCTGATAAAACAAGGAGATTAGTACAAAGATATACACAGAGGAACAATCATATGAAGACAGAGAGAAGCAAGGAGAGAGGACCTCAAAACAAAGAATCTGTCAAGATACATTGATGTTCTAGCCTCCAGAATCATGAGTAAATAAGTTTCTGTGTTTGAGCCACCTGGTCTGTGGTATTTCTTATAGCAGCCCTAGCAAACCAATACAAGCCCTTAACCTTTTGCTTATCATAGTTTTACAAATATTTTTGACTAATATGTCATTTAACTTTTAGGTATACAGTTGGCTTTTTAGAGATATATAAATTTTCCTCTCTTTTGTCTCAAAGCTTAGGAAATCTTACATTGTATTTTAAATCTATATCTATGTATAAAGATATCCTCATCCTCCCATTTTTTAGTGCTTTTAACATCGCAACAAAATGCAATAAAATGACAAAATTTCATGCCGTTTGAAGGTCTGTAGCTTCTTTGTTCATCATATTTCAGAATTTTGAGGATTTTATAATATAAACATTTTGGATAAAGACCTGTGAACAAAAACTTTTCAGCTTGTTTTGCCTATTTGCTTATTTACACAGCATTTCCTTAACCACACAAAGTGATCATTTGTGTAGTGTCCTTCCCTGCTGTGAAAATATTGCGTTATCTTATAGCTACTCTATTCCTATTCTCTTCCTTCTTCTATTTGGAACATTTCTTTTTTGCCTTTTTTTTTTTTTTTTTTCCTTCTAAAGAAGAAACTGGATAGGAAATTTTATAAGGAGCCTACCAATAAGATGAGATTAGCTTTTTATTTCTACAGTTTTGTGCCTTTTAAAATATGTTCTTGGGTCCATTCCTTCCACAGAGACCGATGTGATGGCCACCACTTTGGTTGGTTTATTCTGTATGGTTAAGATGTTCATAACTTCATACTGAGGAAGAATAATAGCACTTGGAATCCCTTCTGTTTCTTCAGTGTTAATTAAATGATCAGTCTCTTGAATTCATTTCAGTTAGGCCCTCCAAATAACTTGAGAAACTTCTATGTAACTTTTAGGTAAAAGCCAGTTTTCAAAATTCAGACTAAAGTGGTATATACCATCCAGGTGGAAGGGAAGTAGTTAGTATTAGATCAGTGTTCTTAATGAAAACTAGGAAAGCCTGTTTGAAGGTATAGCAGGAAACTGCTCAGTCAAAAAGAAATATAGGAGCCAAAGCTTTGGAGAAGGGAGAAGCTTGTGGAGGTGAGTTTACTTCTCCAACAACTTTTGCCAGGAGATACTGGCTACTTTAGAGTGTGGGCAGAGAGCTAGGGACTCAGACCTTAGGCCCAGGAGTACTCAGCAGAAAAAACAGCACAGACTTTTGGTGGAGACCTAGGGGCAGTCTACTAGAAGGAGATTCTTGTGTCAGTACATTTGTTGAATCCTGGGACTATCTGAGATGGGAAACCTAAAAATCTAAAGCAAAAGAATATTTGAAAATAAGGATGGAGGTTGTAGTGTTTTTGTAAGACAGAAATAGGTATGTCATCCTCTTGGGACTAATTCCCTCAACAATAAATAAGTTTCAGTTGAAACTTAGGTTTCAGTTGAAAATAGGTTTCAGTTAAAACCTGGGGAGTGGGGAGGAAAAAGGAAAACCAGAGGTAGATTGAAACTTAACAGAGTAGCAACTTTTCTGTACTTAGTTTTGTCCAGTGACCTAACAAAGAGGATAAACCCTCTGTGGAGAAAGATATTATCAGGAGTCTGTACAAGTTTTTATATACAAAGATTACAGGGTATACCAAGAGACAGGACTGCATGACTACAATGAAAGGAAGAACATAGTAGAAACGGATCTACAGGCAATCTACATCATTCATATACATTTATATAATAAGCACTTCAAATATTTAAATTATTATTTACATGTCAAGGAAATAGAGGAAATATGGAGAGAATAGGTGAAAATGAAGATTTTTTTTTTTATTATTGATATGTGTAAAGTTAGATGAAGATTCAAGAATGGTAAAACAGTGTCTAAAAATCAAGAACTCAATAGACGGGTGTGGTAGAAGATTAGCCAGATCAGAAGATAGATAAATAGAAAATATCTAGCCAAAGCACTGAGATAAGAGAATGGAGAAAATAGAAAACAGGTTTTAGAGATTTGCAGTACACACCAAAAGAGCTGACATTTGAATTACCAGAAAGAAAAGAGAGGGAATTGGGCAATAAGTAATTTTGAAGAGATCATGTACAAAATTTTCTAAAACTAATTACAATATATCAAACCAGAGATTTGGGAATTTCTGTTTTCCTAAGCAGGATAGATACAGAGAAAACCACACCTGAACACTAAGATTGCTGAAAAACAAAGAGAAAAAAAATCTTCAAAAGAGCCAATAGTAAGACTGATAACAGACTTTTCAATAGGGATAATAGAAACCATCTTGAAGCTTTTAAGAAAATAGCAGCTAACCCATAAATCTATAAATCCAGGAAGATAATCCTCCAAAAAATACAGTGAAAAAAAAAATTTCCATGTAAACAAAAGTTTAAAGAATCTGTTACTAGCAACCTTGGCTAAAAATTAAGTAAAGAAAAACACCCAATGAAACAAGTCAACAACAAACTGAGGATTCTTTAGACAGAAGGAAGAATATCCTGTTAAGATAACACTGAGATGAAGAATAATAGAAAAGGTGAAATTGTTGGCAAATATAAATTGATATTGACTAAATATTAACTGAAAGTAAAAATAACCGTAATGTGTTATGGGGCTTGAAACATCGGTAGAAAAAACAACAGTAAAGTGAAAGGTGAGGGTAGTAAATGAAGTTGAAGTGTTTTAAGAGTCTAGCATTGTTGAGGACATGGTAAAGTAGTAATATCTGTTAGACTGTTAACTAGTTAACAATGCACATTGTAATCTCAATGGTAACCATCAAAAGGTAGTTTTAAAACTATAAACTTATTGAGGGGGGGATAAAGAATAATAAAGCATAATTGGTTGATTCAAATGAAAACAAAAAGGAGGGTTAAAGAAACCTAAAACTGGCAGGTCAAATAAAAACACAGTAATGCAGTAGAAATAAATATGCATACTTGAACAGTAATAAAATCATATATTTTCTGATATTTGTTGGAGATAAATACTATATTTTTCAGTCTAAAAGGGAATGTATACATAAATAGACAAAAATACATAACACATTCACATACTTTTGTTTTCTGACAGCTTCTTTGTGATATTGGCCATAGTGAAGAAAAATTGGGTTTTAACTATGAGGATATCATAATTTGGTAAGTATAGTTTAGTTCTCTCCTTCACCTCTCTGGATTTTAGTAATTTCAATTTTACTAATTCTAAACCAAAAAGATAGTGTGACACCTTATATTTAATTTTGTGGAAACAGTTGTTTGAACATTAGAAAAATTTATGATCTCCAGTACTTAAAAAAAAATTTTTTTTTAACTTTTATTCATTTTTGAGAGACAGAAAGAGACAGAGCATGAGCGGGAAAGGGGCAGAGAGAGGGAGACACAGAATCTGAAACAGGCTCCAGGCTCTGAGCTGTCAGCGCAGAGCCCAGTGCGGGGCTCGAACTCACAAACTGAGATCATGACCTGAGCCGAAGTCGGAGGCTCAACCGACTGAGCCACCCAGGTGCCCCGGATCTCCAATACTTTTTAATTGTTATCCTGTTGTTCTTACTGATACTTTTTAATTATCAAATGTAATTAATCAAAGCTAATGATGGAAAATACATGGATTTCTACTATTTAAGCTCCTAAATTAAATCTGAAATTCATAGAACAAGAGCTCTTAATTATTCCCAAGAACAAGAAGAACCTGTACAGTTATCTCTAGACCTCCCTTAAGATAGAGTGTGCTGATGGTGGACTTTATTTTCTCAAGCCCACCGACAGAGACATAATGTTATAATCTCAAGAGCCATCTTTTTGGTGTGCTTAGGAATTAAAACATATATATAGTCTGTGCCTACTGCCATAAAGTATTTATTGGTTTAAACCAGTGATTCTTTTTTTTTAAGTTTATTTATTTGCTTCGAGAGAGAAAGACAGTGAGTGCACACATGCATGAGCGGGGGAGGGGCAGAGAGGAGGAGAAACAGAATCCCAGGTAGGCTCAGCACCATCAGCACAGAGCCATTGTGCTGCATGAGCTCACAAACTGTGAGATCGTGACCTGAGCCAAGATCAAGAGTCAGATGCGTAACCAACTCTGCCACCCAGGTACCCCTAAGCCAATGATTCCTTGAGAGGGGTGGAACCAGGTAGGCAGAGAGGAATAATTGTAGAGGTGTATGTGATATACCTTGAAAAAAGCATATTTAATTTCCCATTGCTTATATAAAACTACAGAAAGTAGGACAAAATAACATTTTCTTGATTTTTAAGAATATACCAAGCAGCACAGATTACTGAAGTTCCATATTACAGTGAATGATTTTTATATATGTAAAATGACTAGTAGTTTTGCTTATTTCAAATTAAGGAAGAATTTGGTACCATAGTTTTATGTGTATTTGAAACTCATGCAGCAAAACTTTTTTGTTTTCCTGCAGTTTGCGGTTAGCTTTATTGAATGAAGCAAAAGAAGTGCGGGCAGCAGGGCTGCGAGCTCTTCGATATCTCATCCAAGACTCCAGTATTCTGCAGAAGGTGCTAAAATTGAAAGTGGACTATTTAATAGCAAGGTAATTTTACAAGAGCTGTGTTTTTTTTTTTTAATTATGTATTAAGTTTTAACATGCATATCATGAAGTGTACAAATTTTGAGTGTAAAACCTGGTAATTTTTATAAATATATACAAACTAGTACCCCATTATCCTAAATAAGAGAATATTTTCAGCATCCCAGTCAAGTTCCCTTTTGTCTGCAACCAATACTAAACATTATTGTGCTTTTTCTCATTGTAAACCAGTTTTCCCTGTTCTTGAGCATCATATATTGGAAAATTACATACTCTTTTCTTTCCTCAGTGTTACTTGTGAGATTTATCCAGGTTGGTTTTTATTTTAAAGGCTGTGTAATATTTCATGTTATGAATAGACTGTAGTTCATTTTTTCCATTCTATTGGTGATTTTCTGGGTTGTTATCAGTATTTGGCTATTTTGGGTAAAGCTGCCCTGAACATTCTTTTTCTTCTTTTTTGTTTGTTTTGTTTTTGAGAGAGAGAGAGAGAGAGAGAGAAAGCACATGCTTGCATGGGGGAGAGGCAGAGAGAGGGAGAGAGAGAATCCCAAACAGGTTCTGCAGGCTCCATGCTGTCAGCCCAGAGCCCCATGCAGGGCTTGATCTCAGGAACCGTGAGATCGGGATCTGAGGTGAAATCAAGAGTTGGGCGCTTAACCTATTGAGCGCCTGAACATTCTTATAGGTGGACATATGCACTACTTTCTCTTAGGTATGTGTAGGAACTGCTGGATCATAGGTTTATGTCTAGTTAGCTTTCCTAAATACTGCCATTTTTCCATAGTGATTGAACTGATTTATATTCCTACCAATGATGTTGGAAAGTTCCAGTCTCTCAACATTTTCATCAGCACTTGCTTTCAGTTTTTACTTCTAGACTTTCTGCTGTAGAGTTCATTTTGAGTTTCTTTGTGGGTTTTGTTTTTTGGGGTTTTTTGTTTGTTTGTTTGTGTTTGTTTTTTTAGTTTATTTAGTTTTTTAGAGAGAAAGGCTCTGTCAGTGCAGAGCCTGATACAGAGCTCAAACTCCTGTACCATGAGATCATGACCTGAGCCGAAATCGAGAGTCAGGCGCTTAACTAACTGAGCCACCCAGGCGCCCCGAGTTTCCTTGTGGTTTTAGTTTGCATTTCCCTAATGAGGAATGATGTTAAGCACCTTTCATTTGTTTGTTGGCTATTTGGACATCCTTGTCTTTTGCTCATTTGTATATTGAATTGTCTGTCTGTCTCATTATATAGGAGTTCTTGATGTTCTGGATATGATTCCTTTCAGCAGGAGTATGTATTGACAGTATCTTCTCCAAGTCCGTCTGTTTTGCCTTTTGTCTCTTTCTAAATAATAGAATCTGATTTTATAGTTAATGTTCTTGTACTCTTAGAAGATACTATGCTATGTTTTCCCCGAAAGGTTTTATTCCTTTGTATGTTTAATTAGGCGTCAGGTCATGATTCATTTTTATGGACATGCAGTACATTTTAGCAGCATTTATTAAAGAGATTTTCTTCTCTTGTCTAGAGTAGTGACACTTCTGTTGTAAACCAGATAACTGATAGTTACGGATCTGTTTTTACATTCCCTAGTCTCTTTAGTTAGTCTGTCTGTCTGTTCTTGCCCCTGTTTCTCACTGTTTTAATGACTGCAGCTTGATATGTGTTAATATCTGTTGGTGTAAGTCCTCCGACTTTTCTTCAAGACTGTGTTGGCTATTTTATGTCCTGTATTTTCATATAAATTTTAGAACCAACTTGTCCATTTCCTTAAAACATTCTAGGATTTTAGTGGTAATTGCACTGAAGTTTTAGATTAATTTGGGGTGAATTGATATCTTAATATTGCATACTCTAAACTTTCATTTACTTGGAACTGTAATGTCTCTCAACAGTATTTTGTAGTTTTCTGTGCAGAGGTCTTGCACATATTTGTTATGTTTATTCTAAGGTACTTTTTAATGATAGTGTTAATGTAAGTTAAATTTTTTCTTTCTCATATTTTTTGCTGCTAATATATGAAAAATAATTGTGAGTTTTTGGGTTTTGGTTTGGATAGTCAACTTTATTTAGTGATCTTGCTAGATTCAGTTTTTCAATTCTAATTGTTGTCAAAATTATCTTACAGTTTCTATGTACGTAATCATTAATTGCAAATGGTGACTGTTTTATTTCTCCCTTTCTAAGTTTAGTATCTTTCTTTTTCTTGCCTTATTGCACTGACTAGAAATAGTGATAATGGACAACTTTATTTTGCTTCTGAACTCAGGTTGAAAGTAGTCAGTATTTTGCCATTATTTGTGATACTTGCTGTAGGCTTTTCATGGACTTTTATATTCCTTGTTTGCATTCCTGAAGTAAACACCACATGTTCGTTTTGTGTTTTGTCCTTTTTAAATATTAACTGAATTTGGTTTGATAATATTTTGTGGAAGATTTTTGTAGTTAAGTTCATGAATGGTATTGGCTTATATTTTTCCATTCTTCTAATGTCCTGGTTTAGTTTTGGAATCAAGAAGTTGTTTTTTGTTTTTTGCTTTGTAAAACAACTAGGGAAGTGTTGCCCTATTTTTATGTTCCCTAGAAGACTTTATGTAAGATGGATACTGTTATTGTTGTTGGTTTTTTTCCCCCAGAATTTACCAGTGAATCTAGGCAGAGGGTTTTCTTTAAGTAGTTTTAAGATTACGGATTCAGTTTCTTTATACTTATAGTACTATTCAGATTTTCTCCTCCTTTTGCCAATCATTTATATATTTTGAACCATTCATATTTAGAATTGTTAAACCTTCACATTGGGCTAATACTTTTATAGTTATGAAATGTCCCTCTTTATTCCTAGGAGTACATCTTTTATGAGGGTTCATGTTACCTCATAGTAATATGGCTATCCTCACTTTGATTTAGGGTTTGCAAGATACATCCTTTACCATCCTTTTACTTTCTGTTATTTTTGTCTTTACATTTAAATTTTCTCACCTGTAAACACCGTATAGGTTTTTTGTTTGTTTTTAAATCTAGTTTGATTATCTTATCTTTGTCTTCTAATTGGAACATCTAGACTGTCTAGTGTATTTTAATATGCATGGTCTGTGGACTTTATGCAATGTAATTATATAAATATATATATTTATTTATTTATGAGTTTTTCTTGGTGTTAATTTTCTCATACATTTGAGTTTGTTTGCTATGTTGAGTTTGTCACACTGGTTCTGTGTTTTTGTGTTCCTCCTTTTTGTTTCTTTTGCAATAGCGCACATTTCTTTTCCTCTTCTATTAATATCTTGGTTATAAAGTCTTCGCGTAGCAGTTGCCCTAGAGATTACAACTCCTATCCTTGATATTCAGGTTTAGCGGTTTATTACAACCAGAACAATGCAGGAAACCTCTAATGGTTTATATCATCTCCCTTCTGCTCTTTGTATTACTGTTATAGTTTTTATTCCTACATATATTTGTAACCCTACAAAACCCTACTGTTTTAAACTGGAACTGTTGACATTTACCTACATTATTTACTCATTCTGATGTCATTTTTTCTTGTATTTGCACATTTTCATTCATCTTGCATCACTTTCTGTTTGATGAATTTCCTTTACTGTTTCTTGTAATGCAGGTCTTTTTGAGATGAATTCTCTCTCATCTTTTATTTGTCTGTAAATGTTTCTCTTTTTGCCTTCATATTTGAAGGCTATTTTTGTGACTGGTTCCTCTTTTCAATACTTTAAATAAGTTACTGTCTTCTGGATTTTTTTTTTTAACTTGAACAGTAAGTAGTCTCTTGTTGATATTTTGTAAGTGATACATCTTTTTCTCTGGCTATTTAAAAGGTTTTCTTCTCTTCTGTTCTTTCTTCTCCCATGTCTGGGAGAAGTGTTGGATCTGTTCACTGTGCCACAGGTCTCTGATGTCCTTACTGTATTTTCAACTTCTGTTGTAAATCTCTGTGCTTTAGTGTGGTTACTTTCTACTCACCTGTTTTGTTTGTTTGTTTGTTTGTTTTTTAACTCTGTCTTGTTAGTAAATCAGTCTCTTGAATTTTTAATTTCTGTTACTGTATTTCTATGATTTGTTTTACTCTTATTTAAAGATTCTAGGTCGCTGCTTTATTTCTCCATGTTTCCTTCTATTTACTTTGACCATATTTATCATAGGTATCTATAGCCTTCTTAGGACAACAACAATATGTGAATCACCAGTGTTCTATTTTGGTTGTAATTTTCTTTTCTTGGATTTTGGTGACTTGGCCTTTTGTTTTAAAGCATACTTCATATTATTATATGATTGAATGTAAAAATTATGTATTCAGGATATCTGCCTTTGGATCATGCTGTTTTCCTCTTAAGACACTTGAGCTTTATTCTAGAATGTTGGCTTATCACACTGATTTCGTTAGTTTACTTTTAGCTTTGCCTTTGCTCTATGGAGTGGCTATATTTGGGATCTCAAGTAATAGTTGTAGATGTTTAGCAGAACCTCTTCACCTTGACCAGCCTTGAGTCCTACTATCTATTGTAGAGTATTATGCACCTGCCGAAATTTCTGCTTAATTCCTTAGCTTTGCAGCAGTAGCTTTTTGTTTGGTTTCTTGGATTTTTACCCTGCTTCCGCACAACATAGGAATTGATAGGTGCCTTGGAGAGGAGGTTGCATGAAGATTTGCATTCACTTTCCTATGTTTTCTTTCCTCTGGGATTTTTCCCCTTAAGTCACAGCCACATTGGCTGCACCAAAGTTCAACCTGTCACTCCAGTGTTGCAAGACTTTTGTTTTCTGCTAGGACTCTATTTCCCTAAAAGTGGGGATTGACACGTGCCTCTCGGGACAAAGCCTGGTTGGATGTGGAGCCTGTCCATCTCTTTTCAGAGATTATCATCCATTGCCCTTTTAACAGTTTAAAAGTATTTTAAAATACTTTTTTAAGGAAGTATTTTACTTAATCTTTATAGTTGTCTTTGGCTGGAGGGTTGGTCTGATCCAGCTACTTTGTTGTGGCCAGAAATGAGATTCTGTGTTTATTTACTTTTTAATAAAATTGTCTTAGATTTAATTGTATTCAGATAGAAGAAATGCTTTTTCAGTAGCAAACTATCTATATGTATTGATTAGAATAGTGAACTACCTAAACGTAAATAAAAATGAGTTATTCTGCTACATAAACCAATGACTCTTAAGAAATTGAGTAATTTAATAAATTTTACAGAGAAATGTTAGATAAGTGATATCTAATTGAGCATTAAGTTTTGAAGTGCACTTAGATATTAAATTATATTTGGAAAAATAGAATTCCTGTGGCTAGTATATGACTTTTAGTCATAATATATAAAATGCAGGCTCTGGTTAAAAATCACATTTAAACTAAAACATAAGCTGGAAAAGTTTTTCATTCACAGTTTTTATAAAATTGTGAATTTTATCAAAGATAGATGAATAATGTTTTCAGTAGATTTCTGATACTTAGCTTTTTTATAAGTTCATTATTTCTCTATCGATGTACATAATTCTGTAAATTATTTACTATATTCTTCTTTTCTGGAGTTTTAAATGAAGTAGTTTTGAAATGCTCTATTATAACAAATATCGCTAGAGAGATGTAAGTTAACTAAATATCTGCTGGTATTGAAAAATCACATGTGTTAAAATTTAAAATACCATATAACATTATGAAGATGGGTCTGATCTGGTGGTATTATACAAAAAACTGTTTACTAAGATTTTTTATCAATAATTAAATATTTTGTGTATTATTTAGGTGCATTGACATACAGCAGAGCAACGAGGTAGAGAGGACACAAGCACTTCGATTAGTCAGAAAGGTATGCTCTATGTCTGAGAGAAAAGGCAGAGTTTTTGGTTTTCATGCTAAATATTTTACATTTTTAGATTTAGACTGTTTTATGAAATCTTTCTAGAAAAAAGGCTAAATTCTCATTAAACATTTTTGCTTGGTTAAACTTTTATGAGGTAAATAGGCCTATTAAACCTAGAGGTAAGCATAAATATTTTGTGTGATTATGTGATCGGGTACAGCTAGCACAGTATTTTTTGATAAAATGTTCATTGTAAAGAATACATCAGTCCCCCCTTATTTGCAGTTTTGATTACCCGAGGTCAAGCTTGGTTTGCCTTCTGCCATATGGTCAGGAGGTCTGTGGTAGCCTAATGTTATGTCACAGTACCTAGAACATCACCTCACACACGTCCTCACATAGGCATTTTATCATCTTACATCACCATAAGAAGGGGGAGTACAGTCCAATAAGATATTTTGAGAGACAGACCACAGTCATAAATTTTATTACAATATATTGTTATAATTGTTCTATTTTATTGCTAGTTATTGTTGCTAATCTCTTGTTGTGCCTAATTTATGATTTAAACTTCATCATAGGTATGTAGGTACAGTAAAAAACAGTATACTTGACCCTTGAACAACATGGGTTTAAGCTTCGTGGGTTCACACACACACACACACACACACACACACACACACACACACACACAGACAATATATGTATACATATGGATTTTTTCGATAAATACAGTACAGAACTATAAATGCATTATCTTTTCCTTATGATTTTCTTAACAGTGTCTTTGCTCTCGCTTATGTTATTGTAAGAACACAGTATATAATACATACAATACAAAATATGTGTTGATTGACTGTGTAAGACTTCCAGTCAAAAGTAGGCTTTTAGTATAGTTTACTTATAAAATTCAGTACCATCTGTGGTTTCAGTCATCCCCTGGGGGTCTTGGAACATATCCCCCATGGATAAGGGGGTAGGGAGGAACTACTGTATTTCTTCCTGTAATAGACATGTAAATGAAATTACTGCTTTGATATGTTATTGGAGAAAGAGAATTACTTGTTCCCCACTCTGATTTTTGTTACTTGTATGCTTAGAATTAATACCATTTAAATGCATTTCACAACTAGTTACAAGCTGGTTGTTTTGGAGATGAATTTGGATACAATCCATAGGCAGTTACAATAAGCAGTTCAGACCATGTTACAGGATAAAAGGTCAAAATCTAAATTCTGCAATAATGTTAAGGATAATCTGTAACAATTCTAATAAGAGGTTTTCAAGGAATTTTTATTGTTATTTAATGTGATACCCTAATGGCAGAAGAACACCGTGAACTAAGAGTTTTAACTTGGTTAGAAATCAGCTTATGTAAGAATTTTTCATGTTTCATCCTAGGTACTATGTTTTATCCTAAACATTTATGAGACTCATGCAGTATATAGTTGTTTTAATGTAAAAACATCTAAAATTATTTCAGTTATTTTTAAAACATTAAAAATTTTAACCCTTCTCCTCTTTACCCACCTTTGAATTCAGTGCAACATAGAATTTGTATATTAACTAGATCTCCTCTTTCTCCTTTTTCTTCCAATTGTCCAGCTTGTAGTTAGTAATGGTACCCGCAGGTGAGCATAGTAAGGAAGAAGTAAATGGATGAGTGTCTTTAAAAAAATTCACAATTCTAGTAAGAGTGATATTGAAGATAGATTACAATATTTTTGTTACAGGTGAACTATTGCATTCGGACTGTGATTTGACTCTTCAAATTTAAATTTAAAAATTAGATGTATGGTTTTTACTTACTCATACAGTCTCTCCTTCTGCCATGATTTTGAGAATTCAAGAAAACCAAATTTGTTTCTGAAGAACAAAAATAACTTTGGTTATTTGAGTTGATATATGTCAATATTTGTCATACTAGGAATTATGCATGAGCAATTAAAATATATATTAGCATATTAAAAAATAACAAGAAGCCCATCACATATAAACATTTTTATAAAAATAACCATATTTTCCAAAAAGAAACTTAGTGAACACAGTGGCATTACTTGAGATCTTTGAAAATCTCTTAAATGTTTGTCTTGCTAGAAGGTAGTAGCTAGATTGTCATATTTGCCTCTGCACTCAATCTGTTGTGATTTCACATTCTATGGAGCCTCTGGAAGCTTCAGTATATACTTGTGAGAGATGGAGAGTAAAAAAGACAAATAAAGTCTTTCTATTATTATGAAAATAGTTTTAACTTCACAGAATCTCTGAAAATATCCTAGAGACCTAGTTTTCTGGACCATTCTTTGGGAATTGCTGCTCTAAAAATTGCATTCAGAAGAAAAGACAATTCCAGGTAGATTCAAACAGTTAAATTCAGCTTCTCTGAATTATTCAGTAAATATTTTATTTCAGTTTTGTAAAAGGTTTTGGCACGTTACAATTTAGTTTATAAAACAGCCCAGTAAAAGTAAACATACCCTTTACAATTTAGTAAGGCTATAAGAAAAATACTATTTTCTTCTGTTCTGAAATAACAGAGTTATTTAAGGCAGATATCATTGGTGAATCCAAGAGCAGGAAAATTGCTTATACCTGGTGGTAGGATACAGGCTCAGGGGTCCTCCTTGGTTTAGCTAAAAGCAGATAGAGTTAAAAGGAAAATATACTTGCTGAGTGAATAGTGGCCAGTATTGGTTAGAGGAACTGTAATTTCCTTGGTAATTTTAACAACCAAAGTACGTATTTCTTTTTTTTCAGCAACATCTTGGCAACTGACTTAGTAGAAATTAATATTAATATTACAATGGCTAGGTCACTGTCGTTTTTTGTATGCATTTTAAAAGTTTAAAAATTTTCTGTATAAGTATTAATCTTCTTTATTTTTAAAGAAAAGCAAGAAACATTTGTTGTTTTAGGATACCTTGTTCCATGAATAATTAAGGAATATCCATGTTATTTTTCCTTCTCTTTCACCTGTCTCATTCATTTGGAAGATTTTTTGTTTGCTGGTTCATTTTCAATGTCTCTTGATATCCGCCCCCCCCCCCCCCCCGCCAAATCCAGGAAATCTTTCCTGGTTTTTGTCTCACTCATTTTCTATATAATTTTCCTGCTTTTCAGCTGTTCTTATTCTTTATCCAATTGAAATTCTACTCATTGCCTAATTGAAGCCACAATGAAGCCATCAATTTTTTTCATGTATTATTTCTTTATTCATGTAACAGGAGATTAACGTATCACAGATTTTTTTACAATTGAAAGGGATTCATTTAGGTAAATCACTTGCCCTTGATACACAGGATTATAAATCCAATAACATCTAGTACAGATTAATTATTCCCACTCCAGGGACCTGTTATTTTGAAATAGTTCATCTACCAAATAGTCTTTATTTATTAAACAGTAATTAACTACATAATTTATTTTCTTTCTGATTTCCAAACTGAAAATATGTCATCTATTTTCAGTATTGCAAATTTGGAATAGATTCCAAATCTATTTTCAGTATTCCAATTAAACTTTTCATTTAAAGTAAGATTCATCCAAAAAGTTTTGTCACCAGATACATACTATTTGCATCATAATTCTTGAAGTATTAAAGATCGATTATGGATTACTAACTTTGCCGTTTGCATAGCAACAAGTGATGGGTAGAGACAGGGAGATTATTAGGCATCTTTGGCAGTAAAGTGAAAAAGAATGAGGGTCCAAATTAGAGTTTGGTGGGAGAAAGAGTATGCATAATGAGGTAAATTGGTGGAACATACCTTGGTGGTGATTATATGAGGGGAAGAGTCAGGAATGTTATAGTACAGCAGTGTGTTGACAACTGTTTACCACTGATTTCCTTCATCTGGGTTCTGAAATGTTGTGTAAAATACAGTGCCTACTCCACAGGAGCTTAGAATCTCAGAAACATTACATCCTGTCAGTTAACTGATTCATAGTCTGAACTATTAGGGAAAAAAAGCCAACATTTTTCCATAGTAATGATTATTAATATCTGTTGCATTAATTATTAGATCTAGTAATCCTTTGAAATGTACCCATGAAGAAGAAGATTAAAATTGATGCTTGGATCTTATAAATATTCTATGGTTGTGAACACCTCAATCTGAACATAATAGGTTTTAAACATGTGTTATGAAATAAATAACTTCTTTTTCTGATTCCTCCCTGTTCCAGATGATTACTGTGAATGCTTCCTTGTTTCCTAGCTCTGTGGCCAACTCATTAATAGCAGTTGGAAATGACGGACTTCAAGAAAGAGACAGGATGGTCCGAGCATGCATTGCCATTATCTGTGAACTAGGTCAGAATTGTCTTCAAGTAATACAAATGAGGCGTTTTAGAAAGTATATATATAAGAATGCAACATTTTTAAATGTGAACTGGGTCAGAATTTTCTTCAAGTAATACAAATGTTGTGTATAATTATTTTTTTTTTTAATTTTTTTTTTTAACGTTTATTTATTTTTGAGACAGAGACAGAGCATGAACGGGGGAGGGTCAGAGAGAGGGAGACACAGAATCCGAAACAGGCTCCAGGCCCTGAGCTGTCAGCACAGAGCCCGACGTGGGGCTCGAACTCAGGGACCGCGAGATCATGACCTGAGCCGAAGTCAGCCGCTTAACCGACTGAGCCACCCAGGCGCCCCAACAAATGTAGTGTTTTAGAAAGAATATAAGAATATGAGATATTCTTCAAATGCCTTTCATACATGAAATCTTAGTCATTGATACAAAGGTATGAAAAATTTCGCTTATCGGATTTTAGGAATTGTCCAAATTCCAGTAATTAGAATAAAATCCTTTAAAGTCTGGGTCTCAGACATTAGTTAACCACACTGTATCTTGATGTGAGTTAAGACAACAAACTCCATCATACATTAAAGAAGGAAGAAGAATCTAAATGCAGAAGCATTAAAGAGTTAAATGGGGGAAAAAACGGGGTAAAAAAATGGATGAATATTTATCTGATCATTGTAAGGAAGAGGAGTCTTGAATTTTCATCAAAAAAAATCAAACAGATTTCAGCAGCTATAGATTTGATTGTAAGGAGACAAGAAAACATGCAGTACTAGAACAAAGAAAGAAAGAAAGAAATGGTACAGACATGATTGGCAAATAACTTACTCATATACAGATCAGTAGCAAAAATAAATAATTCTCAAAGAAATACATGGCTAATCAACATATTTAAAAAGTTCAGCCTCTGCTAGGAATTTACCCAAGGTATACAGGAGTACTGATGCATAGGGGCACTTGTACCCCAATGTTCATAGCAGCACTCTCAACAATAGCCAAATTATGGAAAGAGCCTAAATGTCCATCAACTGATAAATGGATAAAAAAAATTGTGGTTTATATACACAATGGAGTACTACGTGGCAATGAGAAAGAACGAAATATGGCCCTTTGTAGCAACGTGGATGGAACTGGAGAGTGTTATGCTAAGTGAAATAAGTCATACAGAGAAAGACAGATACCATATGTTTTCACTCTTATGTGGATCCTGAGAAACTTAACAGAAACCCATGGGGGAGGGGAAGAGAAAAAAAAAAAAAAGAGGTTAGAGTGGGAGAGACCCAAAGCATAAGAGACTCTTAAAAACTGAGAACAAACTGAGGGTTGATGGGGGGTGGGAGGGAGGGGAGGGTGGGTGATGGGTATTGAGGAGGGCACCTTTTGGGATGAGCACTGGGTATTGTATGGAAACCAATTTGACAATAAATTTCATATATTGAAAAAAAAAAAAAGTTCAGCCTCACTTCAAACCAAAAAATACAGTTTTAAATGGTAAGATAATTTTTTTCCCCACCAAAATTAGAGCTGGTATAGGTTAACATTCACTCTTGGTGTAATAAATTAATGACAGAATTTAAACTAAATAAGAGAATCAGACCCTATTATTGAAGATTTAGAAATACGTTCACAATACCTGTGAATTTAAAGACAAAGTCAGGGGGCCCCTGGGTGTCTCAGTCAGTTAAGTGTTGGACCCTTGATTTTGGTTCAGGTCATCTTACGGTTGTGCGGTTGAGCCGAGCCTCGGGGGTGCTCAACAGTGGGCGTGGAGCCTGCTTAAGATTCTCTTTCTTCCTCTGCACCTCCCCCACTTGCACACACACTCTTTAAAAAAAACATAAAAGTAAGAAAAATACGACAGTCAGAAATTTAATTAAGGACTTTTTTAAAATTAAGTACTTTTTTAAAAAAGTCTATTTTAATTTTAAGAGAGAGTGTGTAACTGGGGGAGGGGCAGAGAGAGAGAGAGAGAGAATCCCAGGCAACTGCCAGCTCGAAGCTCAGTGCAGGGTTGATCCATGAGATCATGACCTGAGCTGAAATCGAGTCTGATGCTCAACTGCCTGAGCCACCTAGGCACTCCCTAATTAATGACATTTTGAAAATAATAAAAATTTGACATGTCAGTGTATGGGATGCTTGGAAAGCTGTACTTAGAGTTAACTTACTGTAAGATGCTTTTATAATTAAGCAAAAAGCATTGAAAATGAGTACGTGAGCCCAAGAAATAGAAAAAGAAGGAAAGAAAATCAATTTTAAGGTAAGCAGGAGAAAAGCAACAATGAAGAGTCTTAATTAAAGAAAAAAATTATTTAAACAATCTATGTCAGGGGCGTCTGAGTGGCTCAGTCAATTAAGTGTCGGACTCTTGATTTTGGCTCAGGTCATGATCTCATGGATGGTGATATCCGAGCCCTGCCCCCAGCTCTGCACTGACAGTGCGGAGCCTGCTTGGGATTTTCTATCTCTGCCCCTTCCCTGCTTGCGTGCACGTGCTCTTGCTCGCTCTCACTCCCTCTCTCTCTCTGTCTCAAAGTAAATAAACATTAAAAAAAGCTGTTAATTGGAAGAGAAACATACACAGGTACACAAACATATACACACTATTGTTTGAAAAACATAGAAACAAAAGATTAATATACAAATGAAGAAGAAAATAGGAGCTTTTTAATTATGAGATAATTTTTATGTATATTTGAAATGAATGGATTTCAGTCAACTAAAAATAGAAAATAGATCAAAAACCATAAAAGTACTTGATGAAATAATTGCCTCCAAAAAGATTCATTCAGGTAGTTTTGTCTTAAAAAAATTGTTTCAAGGAACAGAGAGAGTTCTTACATAGTATAAATATAAATGAAATATAAATATATAATTTATATATTATATAAATAAATATAATAAAATATGGAAACCTACCAATTTTTTAATGAAACTATCATTTTATATACATATACACATAGATACACGTATACACACACATACCTATACACATACATAAAGTAAAATAATTAGAAGCCTCCTTTGTTTACATTCTAAAATATTTATCTCAGATCAACATTCTATATTCTTTAAAAAAATTTCTTTTAATATTTATTGTGAGAGAGCAAGCGCACGTGTGAGCAGGGGAAGGGTAGAAAGAAGAGACACAGAATCTGAAGCAGGATCCAGGCTCTGAGCTGTCAGCACAGAGACGGATGCAGGGCTTGAACCCACAAGCTGTGAGATCATGACCTAAGCGAAGTCTGACGCTTAACCAGCTGAGCCACCCGGGCACCCCAATGTTCTGTATTATTTTTAATGGTGGATCTCTATAAATACTACAAACGTTAAATCCTAATTTGTATTGCTAAAAACTTTCAGCCAAGTTAGTAAGTTTAAATAATAAATGAAGTTTATGTGTTGGAAAGAAGATACTCTTTGTAGATGATATATCTGGAAAACTCAATCAGCTGAAAAACAGAACTTTAGTAATTCAATACAGTGGCAACATGTGACAGTTTAGATTTGATAGATTTATTTTGTGTTTCTGCAATAATCAGTAAGTATAATAGAAAAAGATACTATTTCCAAAGTAGAAAAGAAAACTGTATATAACAAATAAACTTAGTAAGAAATATGTAAGACTTGTGTGTGGGGGGGGGGAGGGGTTACTTTTAACTTTTGAATTTGTCCAATTGATTCTCAATAATATACAACTAACCTATATGGGTCGAAATGAGAACATTGGTTGTCTGTGTAGTGGAAGGGGTGGTGTTAGGGAACTTTCTAGGATGATGAAATTTGTGTATCTTGATTGGATGTTGGTAACGAGAATAAAAATTACTCAAAATTTGTTGAACTGTAGCATTAAGATCTGTGGATTTTACTATATGTAATTATGCCTCAATTTAGAAAAAATAGAAGAAACCTAATTCTAAAATTAAGCTAGAATAAACCGGAGAGATCCAACCATGTAAACATTTTTGAGAGACAATAAATGGAAGCGAATTGAAAGGTTTTTATTTTTAATTTATTTTTTAAAAAGCTATTAAGCTAAATTATTAAGAGAGAAAAAAGGAAAAAGAATTGAGTTGCAGACTCTGGTAAATAGAAAATTTTACTATATCAGAAGGATAAAAATCAGGTTGGGAAACATGCTGGGATAATTGATTAAACATTTGAAAAAAATTGAGCTATCAATGCAAAACTCAATTTCCTGACAGATTGAAAACTGAAATGGTGGTCAGTGAACTCATTTAAAACACACATATGTATGCACATGATCAGAAAATGCCTGATCTTTTAAGGGAGCTGTTTCTGAGCTTAAAATCTGAAGTTAAATTGCAAAACAGATAAAAGGTTTGAAATTGGTTGAATAATTTCTTGCAATTGATATATAAGAAGAACTATTCCAGTAAAATACGGACAAAATAAGCAATTCAGAGACGTTAAAAAAATTCAGGGTTTGGGGAGGTATAGTCAGTGACTCTTATTAGATATATATTATTCATGTTTTAAATGTCTTTGACTAGAAAGTTTTTCAAGTAAGAAAGGAAATTAAGTTTCAAAATAAAATCCCCGATTTATTACTTTTTATTATTTATCTCCTACGTAAATTTATTAAGTTTTTCTTTTTTATTTTAGCACTTCAGAATCCAGAGGTGGTGGCCCTTCGAGGTGGACTAAACACCATCTTGAAAAATGTGATTGATTGCCAATTAAGTCGAATAAATGAGGCCCTCATTACTACAATTTTGCACCTCCTTAATCATCCAAAGACCCGACAATATGTGCGAGCTGATGTAGAATTAGAGGTAGGAACTTTAATATCCTTTTCTAGTTTTAAGATATGACTTTAAGTACATACTTTGAAATTTTTAAGTTAACAGATGCAGCACAGCATTAATTACCAAACCTAAATTAATGAAGACTGGCTTATCCCCAGCAGTATTTTATAACTCATTCAGTTTGGACTGAATTGAAAATAGTCTTCTCAAGAATATTTCATCAACATGTAAAGTGAAGTTGTTTTTTTTTTTATTATCTGTGAAAACTTTATTAATCAAATTAGAGCACAAGTCAGGTTACATACACATTTGTTTAAGAGAACCATTTCTTTTTAAGAACTTTAGTACGTTGTGTGAATAACTCCTGCTAATTATATACTACTTATTTATTAACCCATGCTAAAATTCTCTGAACTTGGAAATACTTGTTAGCAACTCAAAGAAATAGAGTACGAATCTTTGTTTTTAAAATACTTTACAATTTAATATTTGGGTATGAAATTATGCAAGGTATAAAAGATGTGTTGTTCTGTCATGTATCTGTCTAAATTATTTTATGAAAGTTGTCTTAAATCTTGTAGTCTGGTTTTATTAGGGGTAGTAGAAATATTTGAGATTATAAAAGTGACAGTCTTTATAATTAACTAACATATTTAAGTACAATATTCTCCTTAGTTAAGTGATTTCAAATATGTTCATTATTAATGGGAGTCCAATGGGAATAAACTAGCACTTTTGATATGTTTAGCCTGTTTTTTTTTTAATCAAGTAGAAAAACTATAATTTTAGCATTGGTGAGACAATTATAGTAAAGGAAGGTAATATAATAGGCCTGTTTATTATTCCTATGTAATTGTAAAGCAGATGAGCAAGGACTTAAGTGAAAAAAAAAACCCTCAAAAGAATATGGCAGACATTTAAGTACACTAGTGTCTTTGCTTGTATATACTTCTTTAAAACCACAAATGTTAGTTCTTTTTTCCTTTAACAAGATTTCCCCAGAATAGCATAGTAATTTGGAGCATAGACTTTGTACTATACAGATCTGGTTTTGATTTTTTTGCTCAGTGACCTATTAGATTTATGACTTTGGCTAAGTTATAAGCCTTTCTTGGGCCCATTTTTGCTTAGGTAAAATGAAGGTCATGGTTTTCAACTCAAAAGATTTATTGTGAACAGTAAATACTATAATAATAATAGTAGTGGTAGTAACACCAGCCGACACTCATGTAATGCTTATAATGAGTTAGACAGTATTTCTGGGTACTTTATATATGTTGATTCTAATGTACATAAAATGTTTTATTTAATACCTAGCACATAGTAAATATTCAACGAATATTGGTTACCCTGGATATTATTCATCATCATTATATAGTGTGCCAAGAGAATATTGTCCTCACTTTTATTAATTATATGTTACAAAATGTGATTCTAATTTGATACTTTGATTTCCATTCACTGCATACAGAAGAACTGTTTTCATTGCTACCGTCTCTATTGTTAGCCCCAAATCTTCCTCCTCTTAAAAATCCCTTTTTAAATTTACCCTGGCATTTATTTCTACTATCTGGGATACGTTTTAGCCTCAGACAGAAAAATGTATGGATTTAATATAATAGTGTTATCAGAATAGATAGTCTATCAGGGTTGTAAATTAATTGTAATTTTTTTATAGTAAATTTTAAAAAATGTATTTTTTAAACTCCTACTTCAGAGTAGAATGGGATAGCTCATAGCATCTGTTATGGAAACTAGAAAAGCTGAATAATTAGGAAAGTCATATATTTAAAGCAGTATAGAGATGTGTAAGCAGTAAAATTCTAGACAAGGAAGATTCTTTGAGAGTTGCCCTGAGCACCTAGAGGTGCCTTTGGGGCATTTGCATATTTGGGGCCTAGGCTAATGGCTAAGAACATGACGTGGGCCTGGTAGAAGACCAGACTTACTTGGCAGTTATGCAGGTATGGAGTGACAAGCCTAGAAACAGGAAAATTCCTCAGACCACGTCTGATTTACCCCTTTAGACATTTGCTGAAACAAGACTGTGCAGGGCAAAGGCTGTGATGTCCAGTCCTGAGGAAAGCATGGTGGAATATGCTGCAGTCCCCAGTGCATGCAATTGCAGATGGCCTGTAGGAGGGGCCGTGGGCAAAAGTTGGAAGGCCCAAAAGTCGTGAATTTACACTGGTTATATGCAACTACTTTTTTTCTTGGGGCCACTTATTGATTAATATATAATTAGAAGCTGAAAATCCAGGTAGGCCTTTGCTCGGATCAGAAAACCAAAAGAGCTTTTGGCATTTGTGTGGTACTAAGGTGACAGAATTGGACCTTTCATAGCTGATTTCCTGTTCTTGACACTTCCCAAATTCTGAAGCCATTCTGGGTGGATAGCTAAAGATCTAAGTTCAAAACTTAGGAAATATGTAGAAAAGATGCCTAGTCTCTTATTGCTGAGGAGAGAAATAGTGGCTAAGCTCTGTTGAAAGCACCGGAAGATCATACTTCAGGAACATAGGAAAACCAAAGGTATACTTAGTCTCAGAATTACAAGGTAGTCTCAATTTAACTCGGTTGGTGATAAGGATAAGATGATCACCACCAGCCCCCATTAATCTACCTAACAGAGGAAAGGATAAACCACCTCTGGTTGAGATAACATTGCTTAGACCTTTTATAATATTCACAATGCCTGACATTCACTTATTAATTTGAGTGTCATGCAAAAAGATACAACCATATGACTAAAAACCCAAAAGAGAAACATGCCCACAGGTGATCCAGATAGTGCAGGTAGAGGGAAAAGATTTTAAAAACAACCATGAGTAATTTGTTCAGGAAAATGAAGGAAGAAAATAGATGAAATAATGGAGAATTTGGATAATTGGAATATACAAATGAATTCAATGGAAGTTCTCGTACTGAAAAATAGAATACCTGAAATTCTGAACTCAATGAAAAATTCATTTTGGACAAGAAGATATTATTAGTAAATTGGAGGAAAAGTCAATAAAAATATCCAGGGTAAAGCACAGAGTGGGGACAAGAAGGAAATGAACAGAACACAACAAAAGTGATAGAACTTTGTCTTTAGAGAAGAAAGAGAAAATGGGCAGAAGCAAATATCTAAAGAGACAGTGGCCAGAACTTTTGTTTCTAAAAGTGATAAAGCTTCATGTTCACAAAGCTTAGAAAACTCCAAATAAGGAAATACGAAGAAAACAACATGTATGCACATCATGGTAAGATTGTTAAAAAACCAAGATAAATAAAAATCTTGAAAGCAGCTCCAGGGGGAAAAGAAAAAACAAAAAGACATCACTTTCAAAGGAACGTAATAGCTGATAGCTGATTCCCAACAGAAATCATGGAAACTAGGAGATGGTAAAATGGTATCTTTAGAATACCCAAAGAAAGAAACGCCAGCCTAATCCAAAGAAAATGTCTTTCAAAAACAAAGGGAAAATACAGATGTTTGAGGCTAAGAAAAATGAAGAAAAGACCAAAGAGAATGTAAAGAAACAGTACGCTTTCTTGGATTATTTGCCCTTATGTCTAGAAGACACTATAACAGCCCAAGGGGAGAGGTACATGTGGGAGGAGCTGAGCTCTGTTGCCAACTAACTAGCACATTGTGAGTGAACCATCTTGAAACAGTCTTCAGGTGACTCTAGTTTTGACAGTATTTTGACTGCAGTCTTGTGAGGGACCCTAAACCATAACTGCATACCTAAGCCTCTAGTAGATTCCCGACTCACAGAAACCATATGAGATCATAAATATTTATTGTTTAAAAAATGAGACACACAAAGAATGAAAGAGTAAGGGGAGTCCTCAGAAGGAAAATGATCTAAGACAAATAAGGAAATGTTGGAAGGAATGATGCATGATAGAAAAGGCACAGAGGTGACTAAATATAAAAGAATACCGATTGGCAAAAGTCATTTTAATAATGTCTTATGTATTGTAAATTCTGTTTAATATTAAAAATTAGACCACAGTAATGCAGGAGGCACAATGGGAGGGATGGTAAACCTGATACAGTGGTTAAAAGTTTAAAATGAGTGAGTTTAGCAAGATTGCTGAATACAAGAGCAATATACCAAAATAACTTGGATTTTTTTATACTAGCGTGAAAAGAAGAATGAATTTATAAAATAAAACCACTTAATAATGTTCAAAAAGAAGCAAAACTAAGTCATAGTTTTAAAAGTCAGGATAATAATCTGGGGGTACGTAGTGACTGAGTTGAAAGAAGGAATAAGGAGACTTTAAGGATGCTAATGTTTTCTTCCTCTGGTGCCAGTTATAGGAATGTGCTTAGTTTGAGAAAATACACCAAACCTTACATTTGTGGTTCATGCACTGTTTTATATATATGTTACACCTCAATTTAAAAGTTAAAAAATTTGATTGGTACATGAAAAAAATCACTCAAGTATATTCCTTGATGATGTATTTGGAGAAATAAGTCTCTCAAATAGTATACCCAATCAAAGATATAGATAAGTGAAATTAACTTTAACTTATTACAGGAAGAATGCATTTTATGATAAGGACCATTTTTCTTCTTCTTTTTCTCCTTTATTTTTATTAGCGAATTTTAGCACCCTATACCGATTTTCACTACAGACATAGTCCAGATACAGCTGAAGGACAACTCAAGTAAGTACCACTGGTTCCTAATAACTTACAAGGAAGTGTGTTGCTGTTAAAGCTTTTAGATTTGCCTGATTGCTTGTAGAGCCAGAACATGTAAATTTAAATAAATTTCCTGTTTCATGGAGTTATGTTATAGTTCTCATAATATAATTAACTGTGGTTTAAAAAATTAAAAATAAGCTATGAGAAATTTAAAGACTTGGAATTAAGTTCTTAATGAAAAAAATATAAGATGGGCTGTGGTAGAAACCTAGATCTTTGTTTTTCTCTTGTATGTATTTTTAGCATAATTGCATTGAGAGACTAAAAGAATGAAAAACGAAAGGGAATAGAATGAAGAGCTATCCTAACAAACTGAGTAAGCAGAAAGATATACTCTGTAGAATTTTGAAAGTAAAGTTAGTAAGGAAATAAAAGGAGAGAGAGAAAAGGTTGTTTTCTAGAAATAGGGTAATTTTCAGAGTTTTTTTTGGAGAGAAAAGCACATGTTCACTAGGTATTCTGAGATAACTGTAAATTGATTCAGGGAATCAGTGTATTATCAATGTATTAATGTATTATCTGTGAAGATTTTGCAGAGGGCATAATTACAATAAATATATTATGAAGTGTTTTTCTAGTAGAATTGTTGGATTGCAGACATAAATAAGCACTTACTTGATAGTATACAACTTAAAATTCTTAAGTTTTAGAATATTACGAAACGGAGATTTTTTTTTCATTTTTATGAAATAGTGGTTTCAGATCTGTAATCACTTCTATCCCTGTGGACTCATCACACCCTAACATTTCATGATCTGAGCTAAGAAATCAAAAAAGATGTTCTCTAAGACTTCTCAAACCTTACTCCTTATGGATTGGGATTCTTTTAGCCCTTTTCTTGGCTTTTCCTTATGATACTTAGCATTGTCCTTCTTGATGGGAGAAATACACTTTCTATTGCTACATGACAGATTACTATGAATGTAACAGCTTAAAATAACATCAGTTTATTAACTCATAGCTCAGTAGGTCATAAGTCTGCACAACTCTTATCTGGGGATTCTGATGAAAAATCCATTTCCAAGCTCATTCAGGTTGTTGGCAGAATTTACTTCCTTGCTATTGTAAAACTGAGTTCTCGGTTTCCTTGCTGTCAGCTGGGCCTACTCTCAGCTTCTGGAAGCCACTCTCTTTCTTTGGCACATGGCTCCCTCTGTCTTCAAACAGAAAAAAATTCCTGGAACCCTTTACTTTGAATCTCTCTGACTTTCTCTTCTACCACCAGCTGGTGAAAGCTCCCCAATTAGATCAAGCCTACCAGATGATCTGCCAGGCTGTATAACATAAATTAGTCACAACGTGGCAGTGATACCATATTCACAGTGTCGAGGGATTAAGGCATAGAATCTTCAGGGGTTGGAGGACGTTTTTAGAGTTCTGTCTACCAGGATGAATGAGAGATGAGCCTGGGTATTTTTTTAGAGTTGGAGAGGGAAAAGTACATTCCACCAAAATCCTTCCTTCCTGTTTGTTTCTACATATTCATTAAGTTCCTAGAGTATGGGTATTTCCTAGAGTATAGGTACATTATGGCCAGGAAACAAGGAAATGAGTGATTTTTTTTTAAAAATGCTACAAATTTATTGAATATGTTAGAGAATGGATTACCAGGCAGTCACTATAGGTGTGTCATTCACATTTTTTTAAATGTTTGTTTGTTTGTTTGTTTGTTGAGAGAGAATGCATGAGCAGGGCCCCTCTCTCGCTCGCTCTCCCTCTCTCTCTCTCTTCTTCTCAAGAGACAGAGATCCCAAGACAAAGATCCCCTAGAGAGACAGAGGATCCCAAGCAGGGTCTGCACTCCTAGCTAAGCCTGACACTGAGCTCAAACTCAGGAACCCTGAGATCATGACCTAAGCTGAAACCAAGAGTCAGACACTTAACCACCAAAGCCATCCAGGCTCCCTTGTCACTAACATTTTTAAGAGAAGGAGCACCAGAAGCTTTATCCCATAGTTGTCCAGTTCTCATTTCTTTCACCACCTCATCTCCTCATTTCAGTTTCTGTTGCATTCTCATTTATTTGATGCTGCCAAGCTTAGGGTGGCTTGTTTGTGTTTATTGTTAAGTGTTTCATTCCTTTTTTGTAGACTCTGATTACTCACCATTCTTTTAACTTGATTTTCTGTCTTTTTTTTAATCCCATCTGTTTTTGCTTTCTAAGTTCTCAATTTCTGTATTCTCAGACCTGTTTAAGGATTTTATTAGGAAAGAAAAAAGATAGCACAGAAAAAAACAGACATAGAATAGAGGTGGGGTTGAGGTGGCATAGTGTAAGATTGCTATTAAGTATTGAAACTGGCCATAAGCCATACATGGAAAATATATAATGAATGTAAATAGTTATATTGTTTAATTAGTGGTCATGAACTATTGTATGGGAAAGAACAAGTGAGACAGTTTGGATACACAATTTTAAGAGAAGAAAGCAGCTGTTGATATTAATATCTAGTTTTTTAATATCAGTGCATATATGGGTTGTTGGGCTTACTTGTTAGAAATGTTCAAATAAATTTGGACAAGAAGTTTCAAGTAAAGAGAATACACGTTGGGGCACCTGGCTGGCTCCATCGGAAGATCATGTGATTCTTGATCTTGGGGTCTTGAGTTCAAGCCCCAAGTTAGGAGTAGAGGTTAAATAAATAAATACTTAAAGGATTGCATGTGGCAAAAGTAAAAGGTAATTTTCTTTGCTAAGCCTTGTGACAGAGATACTTATTAAATAGGGTGTTGCTGCTTCTATTGCTCAAATTTTTTTTTTTTTTTTTAACGTTTATTATTGAGAGACAGAGAGAGACAGAGTGTGATCAGGGGAGGGGCAGAGGGAGAGGAAAACACGGAATCTGAAGCAGGCTCCAGGCTCTGAGCTCTCAGCACAGAGCCCGACGCGGGCTTGAACTCACAAACCGCAAGATCATGATCTGAGCCGAAGTCGGACGCTTAACTGACTGAGCCACCCAGGCACCCCTCTAGTGCTCAATTAAAGGTGTTAATGAGGTATCTAAGAATAGTTTTCAGAAAGAGTAGAAAAAGTCGAACTAAATTAAAAAGTGGAATTTATAACTTATTTTAAACCAATATGTTGGGAATTTTAAATTGGGGTGGGAGTCAGTATATAATTGGGTAATTTTCTTTGAGGTAGATCTTCTTTTTTTTAACGTGTTATTTCCTATGTGAACATTTAAATGTTAATGATAGGTTTTTTTTCTGATACAGTAGAAAAAAATCACACTTTTTTATTTTAACATTTAATTTCCTGGGTCTCTGCTCCACTTTCAAACAGAGAAGACAGAGAAGCGAGGTTTCTAGCCAGTAAAATGGGAATCATAGCAACATTCCGGTCATGGGCAGGTAAGTTACTCTGCTGCTTTAACATCCAGTAAGAAAAACTTGATTATTTTTTCATATGTTAAATTACTATTGCATCATCTGATTTAGATGTTAACCTAGTCTTAACTTTATACATTATTATTAGAGTCAGAGGGATTTGTACAAAATTATTAAAATGGTCTATTTGTAAGTCAGTGTGCTAATGATTACCAGAGCAATTAAAAAGTCTTTCTGTGGACATGAGCTTTCATTTGTTCTGGGTAAATACCCAAACAGAATTTCTGGGTCACAATGTGGATGCATGTTTAGTTTTTTTTGTAAGAAACTGACAGACTTTTTCTCAGCATACTTACACCATTTTGTACCCCCATCGTCAGTGTATGAGAGTTCCAGTTGCTCTGCATCCTTGCCAGCATTTTGTGTTGTCTTTAATTTTAGCCGTTCTGATGGGTGTATAGTGGTATCTCATTGGGAATGTTATTTGGATTTCCCCAATGACTGAATATTGAATATTTTGTCCGTGTTTATTGGCTCTTCACATAACTTCCTTTGTGACATAATAATGTGCTTAAAATTGTTTGATTTAATTATTTCACTTAAAACTTTGATCTATAAAGATTAATTGAAGTTTGTCAGGTACAGCCTTTTGTGCATTCAATAAATTTTAGAATTAAACTTTTAAAAGACAAAAGCCAAGCAAGTTTTTCACTCCACTTTAGGTTAAGAAGGTATTATATAAGAAAGACAGAACGTTGTCTTACTCTCTCTGGTATTACTTTCTGAAAACCAGTCATCAGTAAACAGGAGTAGTAGACAGATTCATGAACATTTTTGGGTATGAAACAAATAGAAGAAGGAATTTAAATGATAAAGTTACTAATAATCTCTAGTCAACAGGGAAATGTTACTTCTGATAACCAAATAATAGCACAGTTTTGGAAATTATTTGGAAAGATACTGCAGATTTTATATTATGAATACTATAGATTTTTTTTGAAATTTAAATCCGTAATTTCCCTTTTTATCCTTTGTAGGTATTATTAATTTATGCAAACCTGGAAACTCTGGGATCCAGTCTCTAATTGGAGTACTTTGTATACCAAATATGGAAATAAGGGTAGGTAAAAGTTACTCTAATTGTTTTATTCCTAGACTTTTAACAGAGGAGATTATTTGTTAAAAAAAAAAAAAATCTATTTCAGGTGTTGCCTTTTCCTTATTCTATATCATAGGTCATTTAAAAAAGCACATGAATAGGGGTCCCTGGGTGGCTCAGTTAAATGTCCAACTTCAGCTCAGGTCATGATCTCATGGTTCTTGAGTTCTAACCCGTGTTGGGCTTTGTGCTGACAGCTCGGAGCCTGGAGCCTGCTTCAGATTCTATGTCTCCCTCTGTGTCTCTGCCCCTCCCCTGTTAATGCTCTGTCTCTCTCTCCAAAAATGAATAAACATTTAAAAAATTTTTTTAAACAAATACATGAATAAATGTATACTGCTTAGTTGAACCCTAAGGATAATGTGAAAAATTTGAAATACTGATGTTGTTAGGAACTGTGGCTGTATTAAAAACTGGATTAAAATATGAAATCAATTGTACTTTATTCATTAAAAAATGCAAACAATGTGGAAGGGCATTCTCATAAAAGGTTCAAGCAGTACAGAAATATATTTAGTAAAAACTAAATACAGTATTTATGTTTTTTATGCCTTCTAACTTGTGTTTTCATAATATGTATGAGTGGCGGTTTTGATTAAAATTAGTTTAATATTTATATGCTTATTAGATATATTCCTAAATTATTAATGCATAACAATTTATATTAAACAGCTGAAACAAATTGAAATTGGAGGAAAAAAATTCTTTGGTGGTTCTTCCTTCTCCACTTAAATGTTTTTGTTTTAATTGTGTTCAAAAGAATAAATTTGCCCTTTTCTTGTTTTTCTTTGTTTGAACCAAACCTGGAGTTTAAAAATACTAGAAAATATTAGCCAATGGTGCCTTGCTTAATGTGAAGTGAAAAGCATTTAGAACGGAAGTGGAAAGATGTGATTGTAGATGGAAAGACCTATAAGCAGGGAGCTAAAGATTAGGGCAATTCACTTGACTGCTTACTTAGCAGATGGTGAAAGAACATGGTTTTGGGAGTCTGGCCAACTCAGATTTGACTCCTGATTTTAGTATTGATAGCTCCATGACCTTGGGCAAATTACTTTTAACCTGTAAATCTATTTCTCCATATCTACTACAATGGGGATAATAAAAGATTTATTGGAAAGATTAAATCGTGTATATAGTAAGCATGCTGTAGTTATCTCTTGTGTAAGATAGGCCTGATATGGTAATTTTCTAACATACAGTAGTTTTGTCTTTATCAGTATTTTATTCTGTGAATAGGACATTTAAAAAAATCTTTTTTCAATTTTTTAGTTTCTTAATTTAAATGATTCATTCCATAAAAATAAATGGACTGTATTTATTTGCACTTGTAGCGAGGTCTGCTTGAAGTACTCTATGATATATTTCGTCTTCCTCTACCTGTTGTGACTGAAGAATTCATAGAAGCACTGCTTAGTGTAGGTAAGTATCGAAGTACATTTGTATCTGTTCCTATATTGTAATTTTTTAAATGGTTTATCTGATAGAGTCAGAGTCCTTTAAAAGCAAAATAGTGAACTAAATATTAAATATCCTCTTCTTATTGCATCATCATGGAATTGATATGAAAATAAAATGTCCAATAAATTTCTAAAAATAAATTAAAAATTTTTTCTCATGACCCTAGCTGTTGCATATGAACAGTGAAATTAATAGAAAGATGGACAAATTTGAAAGGAAGAGAGGAGATAAGAAACTGATGTAATTCTCAGATTAGATTATCTCATTCTCATTTCGTTTTAGCCAAATGACTCCTAAGTCCCAAAATGAAAGAAGTTTAGATCTGTGTACATCAAGAAATCAGTTTTTTCTGTATGCCTTTTCAGTCTATTTATTTAACTAACATTTTAAAACATTATTTATAGCCTGACTAGCTGATGGTTAACTGATATGTTTTAGTGATTTTTTTCATTTTTTTCTAACCACCTGGTTTTAACTATTTAGATCCAGGCAGATTCCAAGACAGTTGGAGGCTTTCAGATGGCTTTGTAGCAGCCGAGGCAAAAACTATTCTTCCTCATCGTGCCAGATCCAGGTAGAATTTTGAGAAATAGTTCAAATTTATTAGTTACTGTTTTTATGTTCAATTATGTAATATATTGAACAGTATTTAAACTGTTTCTGTGCTGTGTTTATTTCTAGGCCAGACCTCATGGATAATTACTTGGCGCTGATACTCTCTGCATTTATTCGTAATGGACTTCTAGAGGCAAGACTTAATAAACCTTAACTTTATTTTATTTTTTAAAATTTTCTCTGACAGAGTTCTTTCAGAGCAACAGGCATATATGATGCATACATTTCTTCCTAGATACTATTTTGCAACTATAATATTTTCTTTCTTATTTTCAAAGGGCTTGGTTGAAGTGATAACAAACAGTGATGACCATATCTCAGTTAGAGCTACCATCCTCTTAGGAGAGCTTCTCCATATGGTAAGTTCACAACTCCTGATTATGTTTCATACCATTTACTGTTTTAATTTATAAAAAGGTTATTTTAATAATGTTACTTTGTAGTACCTCAAAAAGTAAAGTTCATTTTTTATTTGTCTCTACATTGCAAAGAGCCTTGATGCCTTGTATTTATCTATACGTGTGTGTGTGTGTGTGTGTGTGTGTGTGTGTGTGTGTATTTATGTATAGGCTAGTTTTATAAATGGAACAAATGTAAAAATTAAAAAGTACTGAATATTGGGACGCCTGGGTGGCTCAGTCTGTTGAGCATCCGACTTCGGCTCAGGTCATGATCTCAGTCTGTGACTTTGAGCCCCGCATCGTGCTCTGTGCTGACAGCTTGGAGCCTGGAGCCTATTTCAGATTCTGTGTCTCCCTCTCTTTCTGCCCCTCCCCTGCTCATGTTCTGTCTCTGTCTCAAAAATAAATAAAAAACATTAAAAATTAAAAAAAATTTTAATAAGTACTGAATATTGATTTTTATACTCACTTTTGATACTGACATTTTGAGTCCTATAAATCTCAATGTATCTCAGAAAGATATTCTGCCTAATAAGCAAGAAATTACAAAACTAGATATTTTTATCAGGTAGCAGTAGAAATAATATGGCAATCAGTGCCTGAATTTTATTCATTATATTTTTAAAATATTTCTTGTGTCGAGTTAGCCTAACATGCAGCATATACAGTGTGCTCTTAGCTTTGGGAGTAGATTCCCATGATTCATCGCTTACGTTCGACACCCGTGCTCATCCTAACAAGTACCCTCCTCCATGCCCATTACCCATTTTCCCCACACTCCCCTCTCGCCCCATCAACCCTCAGTTCTCTGTATTTAAGAGTCTCTTATGATTTGCCTCCCTCTCTGTTTGTAACAATTTTTTTCCCTTCCTTTCTCTCATGGTCTTCCGTCAAGTTTCTCAGATTCCACATATGAGTGAAAACATATGATATCTTTCTTTCTCTGACTTATTTCACTTAGCATAATACCCTCCAGTTCCATCCACATTGTTGCAAATAGTGCCTCAATTTTAGAAAACTTTGTGAAAATTTTCTAAGTAGAACTCCCTTGTTTGAACACATTTTTCTCTGCACACTTGTGGGTTGAGGTTTAGAGGGTGAGAATCTTTTGTTTTTTTTTTTTTTTTTTGCCTTGATTTTTGTGACATCAGTAACTTCTGGAAAAAAGGAGCTAATAAAGTGATCTGACCATTCTCTAGTCCCAGCAAATCAAGGAATGGGAGAACTGATTGTTTGCAAGATAGAAATTCCTGTTTCTAGGTCACCTATTTGTTAATAGAATGCTAAATAAAAGGAACCACTTTCAATTCATTAAGGAAGAAGTAACCCTGTGGCAGATCTTTTAAAATTATGTTATGGTTTTCTCTTATTGGCAGAATACTTTTTATTTCTGTTGTTTCAGTCCTCCCCCACCCCTAGTGTTTTGTATTTTTTTTTTTCCACATAGCAGCTGGGCTCTGTGAGTGAGATAAAGAGAATTAAACAGAGTTTAAGAACTGTCTTGTTGGGGCGCCTGGGTGGCTCAGTCGGTTAAGCGGCTGACTTCGGCTCAGGTCATGATATTGCAGTCCGTGAGTTCGAGCCCCGCATCGGGCTCTGTATTGACAGCTCAGAGCCTGGAGCCTGTTTCAGATTCTGTGTCTCCCTCTCTCTGACCCTCCCCTGTTCATGCTCTATCTCTCCCTGTCTCAAAAATAAATAAAACGTTAAAAAAATAAAAATAAAACTAAAAAAAAAGAACTGTCTTGTTTATCAGGGAATTGTTCAGCTGTGTGCTGCATTCTCATTCAGCCTATCCATGGAGGAATTAAGTAATATTACAGGTTTCTCAGATCTGATTTTTATTTTAATTCTTAGTATATCATTTTCTATAAGGTTATCAATATCTAGAATTAGTTGCTTTTAAATGAAGGATTTTTTAAAAATAAATTTCATCTGTTCCTTTCCTCCCTGACCAGGGTTCTATGATTCCCTTGAAATATAAAAGCTGGTCATTTTAAGTATATTGGTGTTAGTTCATTGTTTATTATCTTTCTTCATTGATAGAAAGCAAATTGAGTGGTGGGTTTTGTTTAGAAAGCAGGATTAATTATAGCACTGGATCTAAGTTTTGATATGTAATCCTTTTAAATCATTTAAGAATTGCATTTAATTGATTACTGCTTAAAAATTATAAAGTTATAGGATCTATAAAATTTGGAGTTTTATTAATGTGAGTCTGTATCTTTATTCTGTCTCATCCTTGTTGAAAGTAGATAAGATAAAAAATTATAAATAAGTGTACTGGAAAGTCATTAAGTTAATTTCATGAGTAAAGCCTTTAGTATTTTATCTATGGATATTCTAGAATAAAATATTTCTACTTATCAACTCTTAAAAAATGTTATGTTTCATTTTAGGCAAATACAATTCTTCCTCATTCACATAGCCATCATTTGCACTGCCTGCCAACCCTAATGAATATGGCCGCATCTTTTGATATCCCCAAGGAAAAGAGACTGTAAGTATCAGAGCTCTGTAGCAAAGATTGTGTCTGATATTAATACCCACTTAGATGACCTTCTCTTCTTTTTAAAATTTTTTAGGTTTTTTTTAATTGTTTTTTTAGGGAAGCCTCATAGGTAAAGGAAAATTAATAGTATTATTTAATAATTTGTATTTTAGGCTACCAAGTATTATAGCTTAGTAAAATCAGGTTTTTCTAGCATATTTCTGGACAAGGACATCCATCTACTTCATCATTAAAATTGTTGGTTGAGAATTTTTTTGACTGTTTTATGTTTTCAGCAGCAATTCAGGCTCTTTTTTTAATGTCTAAAATATTTCAAGTTAACAAAGCACAAATATTAAAACAATGTATTCTTTTATGTGTGTAATTAAAAATGTTGGAATTTAGTAACTCATACTGTAGGCATTGAAGTAAACTAAACTCTTAATACTGAAGTAGATACTACAAACAGAATTTTTAACCAAGAGTATGGTAATACAGCTGTAGCTCTGGTGGAATTTCAGTGCTAATAATAACATATAATTTAAAAGGTAAAGATGAAGAAGCTTGATTGGAAAGTGCTAGTAGGAATCTTTTCATTTAGTTAAGATTATGTCTAAGCAGGGGTGTTTTTTCCTTTTTTTTTTTTTATTCTGCCTATTATCAGAGAAATCTATATATTTGGACTTTTTTTGGTAACGTTAGTAAAATGCAGTTCATTAGCTATTCAGAACTATGAATTTTTATTAACAGTTACACATTTCTTCAAAGTTAGCTTTTGGGTGCCTGGGTGGCTCAGTTGTTAGGCATCTGACTTTGGCTCAGGTCATGATCTCATAGTTGGTGAGTTTGAGCCCCACATCAGGTGAGCTCGAGCCCTGCATTGGGTAACACATGAGCCCCGCTTCGGGTGAGCACAAACCCCGCTTCGGGGTCAGCTCGTGCCCTGCTTTGAGTAAAACACAAGCCCTGGGTGAGCCCTGCTTCTCTCTCTCTCTCTCTCTCTCTCTCTCTGCCCCTTGCTCATTTGTACCCTCTCTGTCTCTCAAAAAAAAAAAAAAAAAAGTTTTTTAAATTCAAAAGTACATATACGGGCCTCACTATAAATAAATAATGTATTATTAATTTTAATTTTACCTATGAATATACTATTACTTAGTAGACTGAAGATCCCTAAAAGCCATAGGGATCATCTGTCTCAGTTCTAACTCTAGGCTTCCATTAGTACTGATAGCTTTCAACTTTTTTCTTTGTTAAATGTATTAATGTAAACAATCTCTACATCCAATGTGGGGTTTGAACTCATGACCCTGAGATCAAGAGTGGTATGCTGTACTGACTGAGCCAGCCAGGGCTCCCCTTTCAGTTTTTATTTTAGTAGTTAACATGATGGAAAAATGTATTTCCCAAAGCCTGGTAGACCTAAACTCTCTGGGTTAGATTATGGCCATGAATTTTAGAGTTAATGAAGAATTCAAATTTACCTTCAAAATTTCAGTAATAACAGTCTTATAATGGCTTTTGTTTTTGTTTTTCTTAGCTCAGCAAGCTGTCTTTACTTCTAAATACTTGCTAATCTGAACACATCTCAAGGTTTTTAAATTTTAAATCTGATTTGTATTTACCAGAACTTCTGTAGTTGAGACTTGATTGCCACCAGATTCTTGAGAACTGTGCTTTTATGTACCACAAACAAGGAATTAAAAACAATATGTGAAAGGATACCATTTACAGTTGTAGATCAATGGGGGAAGTAGAGACTGTACAGGTTGATACTGGAATCATCGATTATCCACAGGGAGTAGAAATGAAATATTCCAGTGTCATACCATAAATAAAAATCAGTTTCAGATGTATTAAAGATTTAAATGTGAAAAGCGAGTTTTTTAAACTTTTATAAAAAAATAGAGAACACTAGATTTCAGACTTTGTAGTTCTTAAAACCAATAATATAAAAAGTGCCCACCGCCACAGGAAAAATGATTAGTAAATACATATTTAGTTGGCTCTAAATAATTTGTGTTTCTTCATACAAATCAGCAGTGTTCTTGATATTTTTTTCTTTGTGGTTCCAAATTTGATTAAATGATTTACTTTTTAGTAACAATCTCTGGCCTTGAATTTATATATTTTACTAGAGTAATTTACCAGATTGATCTCTTTAAAATTATGCTAGCTTTGGGGCACCTGGGTGGCTTAGTCAGTTGAGCATCTGACTCTTGATTTCAGCTCAGGTCATGATCCCAGGGCTGTGGGATTGAGCCCTGCAACGGGCTCTGCGCTGGGCATGGAGCCTGCTTAAGAACCCCTCCCCCTCTCTCTCTCTCTCTCTCTCTCTCTCTCTCTCTCTCTCTGTCTCTCTCTCTCTCTCTCAGTAGATAGATAGCATAATGCTAACTTTGCTACAGAACTAATTCAGTTTCTTTTCATTAGGCGAGCCAGTGCAGCCTTGAACTGTTTAAAACGCTTTCATGAAATGAAGAAACGAGGACCTAAGCCTTACAGCCTCCATTTAGATCACATTATTCAGAAAGCAATTGCAACACACCAGAAACGGGATCAGTATCTCCGAGTCCAGAAAGATATATTTGTTCTTAAGGTACTGACATGAAATACCGCAGGTTTTAACTTAGTTTCCTAATTTTTTAGCCGATGGATTTTAATGTGCATATACTTGCTTGAGTTTGCAGTTTTATTCATGCTTATGGATCTTCAAATGGCATTTCAGTTTTATAATGACCAGGTAGTTTAGAGCTATGTTTTTATAACTTTTTAAAGTTAAAAAGCCTTCACAATTCATCCTTAAATGAAAAATCTTTCTTTTTATTTTTAAAATTTGAACTTAGTCTTCTCAATGTGAAGATAATTTGCTTTAATTTTCCTTATTACTTTCTGATGGTCTTAGGATACAGAGGAAGCTCTTTTAATGAACCTTAGAGATAGCCAAGTCCTTCAACATAAAGAGAATCTTGAATGGAATTGGAATCTTATAGGGACCATTCTTAAGGTATGGCAGGATACTTCTTGGTCATGGCTTGATTGGCTTCATTTTATTATTCATTGTAATTCATCACAATTAAATGTTTGGGAATTGATAAATACATATATGATATAACATATTATGTTTTTCTAGTGGCCAAATGTAAATCTAAGAAACTATAAAGATGAACAGTTGCACAGGTATGTAACAACTGTTTTGCATTTAAATCAAAAGAACTTAGATTTGAATTATATTATGCCTAATACCCATGAAAAGTAATAATTGGTATTTTAAAGATACATACATACATTTTAGTGGTTGGTATTTAGTAGGTACATGTATACATTTTTGAGTTTTAGTCTTATAACCCAAAATCATCAGCTAATTCTTTTTCTAGTTATTTATATTTTGGTTTTAGTTTTAGAACACTTGATGTACTTCAGATAAAAGTTTCTCAGATTGGGGTAATATCAACCATATGGTAATCTTAACCCTAATGTGTGAGGATGACATAATAAGGACGTAGTGTTTCCCTCTCAAAATGATGGCCATTTTTACTGTTCTGCTGCTACGTGCATTTGCATCTGGCTTTGGAGGGTTATTCATATGTCCTCCTTTTTACATTCCCCTTAACCAAGTTGATGCTCTCCACACTTTTTATAAAACAAGCTAATGTTCGTGGCATATGCAGTACTTAAGCTTTGTGCTGCTCTCTAGTACCCTGTGCATTTGTGTTATCCTGAGTTTAGACTAATCAACCACCAGTACTGATCTCATTTAATAAAATGGCCTTCATGTTTTTGAAAAGTTCATGTCCTTAATTATTATTTGGTTGTATTCATCTACTCATAATGCTTAACTTAATATCTATATGTGGAATATATATGAAACATATAAATTTACACTGGAATAAAGAAGCATAGCACTAACTTCTCATACTGCTTGAGAACAAAGATGAAGTCTCATTCAACTTTGTTTCTCCAAATCCTGAGTTTGGCACCTTTATTGGACTGAATTGTAGTGCATGAAATTATATTGAACTAAGTTAAATGGAAGCTTAGACCATAATGTTGAAAGTTATAAAGCTGAAAGATCACTAATTGTATTCATTGCTTTATAAATTAAGTTGCCTGAATTTTACCTGCAACTTTTATGCTTGACCTTTTGTCTAATTGTGAAAAACTGACAGAATTGTAGTATGATACATTTTGCTTACAATTATCTAGTGTAAGATTATTTTATAGAGTCATGGAACAGAGATCGTCACAAAATACAGAAGAAAGCTTATATTCAGGTGGCTTCTTCATATATATCTAGCCTTATCTTCTAGCTAGTTATGTTATATCTGCATTTTTCCGGCTAGCATCTTTGCTCTCTACTATATCTTTCAGGCATCTCACCAAAAAATTATTTCACAAACTGTTCTTGATAACTAAGGTGTTTTTTTGGTTGGTTTTTGTTTTTTTATTGGTGTGTGTGTGTGTGTGTGTGTGTAATGACCAAATATGTTTGTTCCTTGCCATTTACTATAGTGGTTTAAACACAAAACATATTCAAAATCTTGTATGATAAGCTATGACTAAGTAATTGTTTGGCTTCTTACTTTGTTGCTAATTTTATTTTGGTCTTAGGTTTGTGCGAAGACTACTTTACTTCTACAAGCCCAGCAGTAAATTATATGCCAACCTGGATCTGGATTTTGCCAAGTCTAAGCAGCTCACAGTTGTGGGTTGTCAATTTACAGAATTTCTTCTTGAGTCCGAAGAGGTAATGAGCATTTTGAATATTATCCTGGGCAAATGTTTTTCATTGAATTAACCCTCTTCCTTTTATTTCTGAGTATGCATAAGTTGTGTTTAGTAGCATACAGAATGAGCCCAGACCTAGATTTGAATCCTGACTTTGCCACTAGCTAGTTATGTGACTTTGGACGAGTTACGTGCCTTCTAGAAAACCTGTTTTCTTCCTTGTTAAGTGGAAGATAATATCATCTTCATCTTCATATAGCATTGTGAAATGAAGAAGTACTCAGTGATTGGTATCTGTTGTTAGTAACTTCATCATTATCTCTAAATTTTTTGGACTTGATTACAGTTAATTTTTCTAATTATAAGCAAAAGTGCTTTTCTAATAATAACACAGTGTATTTTCTTTTAGGATGGGCAAGGATACTTAGAAGATCTAGTAAAGGATATTGTTCAGTGGCTCAATGCCTCGTCTGGAATGAAACCTGAACGAAGTCTTCAGAATAATGGTTTATTGACTACCCTTAGTCAACACTACTTTTTATTTATTGGAACACTTTCTTGCCACCCTCATGGAGTCAAAATGCTGGAAAAATGCAGCGTATTTCAGTGGTGAATATCCCTAGTTCTGTTTCAAAATATACCTGAACTTTATTTTTAATGTACTCAGAAATGGTATGCTTTTTATTCTGTGTACATGTATTTAGTAAGTTTTATTAAAATACAAAAAAAAATAGAGTTATCTTGCTGCTTTGTTATTCCTTTTTATGTGATATTTATCATTAAATGCTTTTTTGTAGAAATGCTTATTTATATTTTCATGTTTTTTTTTTTTTTTTAGTCTCCTTAACCTCTGTTCCTTGAAAAATCAAGATCACTTGCTGAAACTGACTGTTTCTAGCTTGGATTATAGCAGAGATGGATTGGCAAGAGTCATCCTTTCCAAAATCCTTACTGCAGCTACTGATGTGAGTGTAACACAGGCAATAAAACTATATTTTTATAATCAATTAATTCAATAACTCATAAATTTTAGCCAAGCAGAATTAATTATTAATTCTAAGAATATGGGATGGAATTTGAGTTTACTTTAAAATAGTAGTTCCTTCAAGGAACTATGTGTAGTACCCATTTTTTTTCTATAAAGGGGAAGAAGCAGCTAGATTGAGACAAAAGTATTTGATTTACTAGTCTAAAAAAATATATCAAGGACTAGACCATCAATTCCAATTTTCCTGCCATTTTCAAGTAGCAAAACTGCCAAACAAAGCCCAAATTGACGATCCATGGTTTGTTTTTTTTTAATTTATTTTTTTATTTTCATTTATCTTTGTAGGCCTGTAGGCTGTATGCAACAAAACATTTAAGAGTATTATTGAGAGCTAATGTTGAATTCTTCAATAACTGGGGAATTGAATTACTAGTGACCCAGCTACACGATAAAAACAAAACAATTTCTTCTGAAGCTCTTGATATTCTGGATGAAGCATGTGAAGACAAGGTGAAGGTTCATTATTTTATAATAGAATACTTAGACATGAATTTTTATTCAATTATTTTAAATTAATTTTAATTATTAAAATATTCCATTTTAGTAGAAAATTATGTAAATTATAATGTACTTAACACAGGCATTTTGGAAATGGAGAATTTACCGTCTTTTGCAATTGTTAATTTGCCTAATACTTCTTTTAGGCCAATCTTCATGCTCTTATTCAGATGAAGCCAGCTTTATCTCACCTTGGGGACAAGGGTTTGCTTCTCCTCCTGAGGTAAATATTAAGTAAATTTTTCTTATAGTTGTGTTTTTGTTGTATTCTCTCTAGCGGTATATTTTAAAGCTCAGTTCAAATCCAAACAGGAAGCACTCTAAAGAGTTTAGTATTAACTACTGAAAGAGGTCTATTTTAGAATCTTTAATACTGAAACTCTGTCTTTTCATTGTTTTCCTTAATGTTTCTTTTACATTTCTGTGTCTTCTCATGATTTTCATGACATTTTCTTTACTGTGATTGGATTCATATGTTTTTCCAAGATTATGAAAATTTATTTTTATTTGAAATTATAGTATAGTTGACCTTTTACTTTCAGGAAGGAGCTATTCCTAAAGTCTTTTAGCTTCTTAAATATAGTATTGTTTAAGATATCTTAGCTCCTTTAAACACTTGTAGTAAGACTTTGTGTTAAACTATTGCTTGTTTTAATTTACAGATTTCTTTCCATTCCAAAAGGATTTTCCTATCTGAATGAAAGGGGTTATGTAGCAAAACAGTTGGAAAAATGGCACAAGGTAACTCTCTGTTGAATAAGCTTTAAGTGGTATGTTTTTATACTAGGAAATAGATTTATGAATTTAGAGGATTTTTCATATCAGTGTTTTGAAACGAAAGAGGTCAAATATTTAAACATTCATATGAAGTCAAGTCTTAAATTCTGTATAATTACTTGTATTTATATTTATCCATTTTTTTAAAGCTAGAGAGCAGTCATTTTATAGTGAACTATTGATTTTGTGTACATTCTATTGAAATTTTGTTTTTGGTTTAATTGATACAATCTACTGATACAATTCTTTTATTCTTATTCTTGGGTCCCTTAGATAGCCCTTTGAAGCTACGACTAAAACAGTTTTCCTAAATGAAGGAAGAAAACAGTTCTACCAAGCTGATATAATAATCTAAGTTAACTTCGTTTTAGGGTGCTACTTTTACATAATCTGAGAACAGACTTACTGCTGTTTTAGATAATGGGGAAACCTAAGAAGGAGGGAATAATTTGAAGTTATTAGAGAACTTACTAGCTTTTCTTTAGTTGGTTGTCACTGTGGTTGTTTTGTTTGAAGCATTATAAATTGTCAAAGCATCTTAGAATCCCATGGATAATCAATCCAAATGTAAATAATTTTTAGATTTTTCATCATGTCAATCATTTACATTGTCTATATTGAACCATATTTCACAAGAAGCTCTCATTTAAAAATCTCTGTAATTATAAAACATACTTTAGGCATGAAGTCATTAGTAATTGATGAATTGGAGAATTGAGGTAAGATATGATAGTTCTAGTTCATAAATAGAAGTTATTTAAACAAATTACCATAGTAAAATCGGTCACCTTATTACACAAATTACAGTATTAGAAAATTGCTTAGCATATCTGGTACGGTACTTTCAAATAGTAGGTATAAAATATAACTGCAATCACAAAGGCATGTGCAGTGTATAAGGAAACACAAATGATTCTGCCTTAGGGATTAGAATTAGTGAAAGCAATGTTGGGTGGGCTCAGGAAAGCATATGATATTTGGAATGGTCTTGAGGAGGAGGTAGGTAGATAAGTAGGAAGAAGGGTATTCTAGGCTGAGGGAGCAGAATAGATCTATATAGATTATAGACACTTCAGATTTATGAAGCAAGCTATCTGTATTCCAGTGTAATTGGGGCTAGGATAAGTGTGGACTGGCAAGATGAGGCTGGAATGGTAAATTAGAACTAGATTATAGGCCTTACTAACCACATTATGTCATATTAAGGTATTTCAGTTTTATTGGAAGTGGGGGGATTATTATAGGTGTTTAAAGACTAATCATAATCAGACCTGTGCTTTAGAAACATGACAGGTCACAGGGTAGAGGCAGAAGTTTGATCATCAAAGGTAAAGCCTAGAAATATTGAGACCAGTTTAGAAGCAAGAATTGGTAAGAATGTGAACTCTAGTAGTGCTGAGATTGGAGAGGAGGGTATATTTTCTGAGCATTTTTGAAATAAGATGGGTAGGATTTGTTGACTGATTGTATATAATGAATAAAGAGTCCATCTGACTCTTAAAAGTTTCTGATTTCAATGACTGAGCATGCAGTGGATCACCATTAAGAGATTGTGATTACAGAAGTGGCTTGCAGGGTGAGGATAATGAATTATGAATATGTTGAATTGGTATTGCTCTGTGGAATGACCAAGTTATGGTATCCAGAAAATCTTTGGAATTGGGGATCAAGAACTCAGATATGTGCTGAAGATGACAATTTGGGAGTCTTCTGAAATCTGAAATGAGTGAGATCACCAGGGAAAATGTAAAGAATAAAAAAAGAAAGAAAAGTGGAAATTGCTCCCTAGCGAACACTCTGTTTTAATGAGGGGAATAGAAGGACAAAGACACTGAGAAAATTGTCATAGAGAATGTTGTCACTAACGGATGCTTCAGGAAGGAGAGGCCGGTGATACATGTTTGTTAAAGAGGTCGCATAAGATGAATAGTAGAAAATAGGCTGTTGAATTTGACAGTTAGGTCATTGGTGAATTTCGCTAGAACATTTTCATTAGAAAATTACAAACACATCCTGAATTGCAATTACAGTTCATTAGGCAGTAAATGGGTGATGTGAAAATAAAGACAACATAGTTCTCTCAAATTAAGAGAAAGAGAAAGAGAAGAAAACTAACTTACTGATTGCCTACCATTGAGCTTAGTGCTTTTCAGATATTACCTCCTTTAATCCTTGCTTTAATCACAGCAACCCTGTGAAATATATTTTATTATTTCTGTTTTGTGAATGAAAATTTGGAGGCTAAGAAGAGTAAATTTTATCCCAGAGGAGTAGTTTATCCTAGGTCACAGAGCATGAAAATAGCAGAGCAGTGATACTTTTTGATTCCAAACCCATACTCTTTTCCACTAATTTTGGTTTCCTCCCAGTAGCTTATGGCATGCCAACATGAACTAAGTCTGTCTCTTTTTCAAAGTAATCAAACATCCAGGACAGTATAATATTAAAAATTCATTCAGTTTAATTTTTTTTAATGTTTATTTTTGAGAGAGAGAGAGCACAAGCGGGGGAGGGGCAGAAGGAGGGGGAGACACAGAATCCAAAGAAGCAGGCTCCAGGCTCTGAGCTGTCAGCACAGAACCCGACATGGGACGCGAATCCATGAACCATGAGATCGTGACCTGAGCCAAAGTCGGATGCTTAACCAACTAAGCCATGAGCCACCCAGATGCCCCCAAAATTCTTTCAGTTTAAAACTTCTCCCTAACACCCAGACCTAATACAGACTTAGAAATCTACAGTAGAGGGAGGATCTGGTTAATCTCATCACTCTGTGTGCTCCTCTCCGGTTTGGGCCTCTTCACCTTTGGAGCAGGAGGAGGAAGAAGGTTGCATGGGGCCAAGAACAGACTTACTCAGTTGGTACAGTTGTTATCTGGGGTATTTAGCTTTGAGTGTGACAGATTTCAAATGTTAGTTCTTTTACTTGAGAGTTACTTTCTTGAATTTCTCCAAGACCTCTCCACTATGGATCTCTCCTTTGCAGTTCCCTTGACTAGGGCAGTAGGCTCCTCTGGCAGCCTACTTCTGTTGCCTCCTAGTAGCTAGAGGTCCACCCCTCAATTGGGGTTTTCTTGCCCTCCAGATAGGTCCTTTTGGACAGAATCCTCAAGATGACCCACATCAGAAATTCAGTGCGTTTCACAGCTATAAACCATACCCCTGACCTTTGCTAGTGTTTTCCAAATGAGTGCCCTGGTCAAAAGATTAACCACATGAATATAACTACTCCCGCATAAAGCTCAGAATAGCTGCCTTAAGTAGACTTTTTTGCACTGAGATTTTCATATATACAGGGGAGCATGATAATAGTATAGTGGTAATAGCAGTAATAATAATGATGGTGTTCTATAATGGTATGGTATAATCAAAACCTTGTATTACTGTTAGAAAATAAATATGGAACCTAAGGAAAAACATAAAAACAAAGTTTTTAGAGGCTGTAAGTAGAGAGTGAAGGTAGTAACTCACCAAATTCAAGTTGTCTAAAATGGTTTTGAATGAAAAATATCTCCCTGTGCCCTTATTTTGTCATTTCTGAAGGTAATATCTGTCACCAGTTTGTGTGCATTCAGAGATGTTCTGTACATTTATAAGTACATATTCTTTATTTAAAAAATACAAATGAATGGTGCCTGGGTGATTCAGCTGGTTAAGTGTCTGACTCTTGGTTTCAGTTTAGGTCACGATCTCACAGTTTTGTGGGTTTGAGCCCTATGTCAGGCTCTGCATTGACAGTGCGGAGCCTGCTTGGGCTTCTTCCTACCTACCTACCTACCTACCTACCTTCCTTCCTTTCTCTCTCTCTCTCTCTGTCTCTCTCTCTCTGTCTCTCAGCTGTTCCCCTACTTGCACTGTCTCTGTCTCAAAATAAATCTTAAAATTTTTAAATTAAAAATACAAATGAATTCTATTTACAAGTATAGATAAAGCTATTTAAGTTTTCCCTTAGCAGTATATCTGCCATCTTTTCAGAGCTACACATGTAAATCTAGCTCATTTTTTTTTTTTAATGTTTATTTATATTTGAGAGAGAGAGAGAAAGAGGGAGACAGAATCTGAAGCAGGCTCCAGGCTTCGAGCCATCAGCACAGAGCTCAACCCAGGGCTTGAACTCACAAGCCATGAGATCATGACCTGAGCTGAAGTTAGACACTTAACCAACTGAGCCATCCAGCCGCCCCTAGCTCATTCTTTTTAATAGGCTCCCATAGTGCTTTCTGTGAATGTATGTACCTTGATAACCACTCCTGTATTGACATTGTTTCCAATGTTTTTTGTTTTGTAAACAGTGTTTGTTGGATATTTTTGCATATATCTTTGCATACTTGTACAAGTATTATCTATAGGATACACTTTTTTTTATTAATTTACTTTGAGTGAGAGTACACGTGCATGGGGGGGAGGAGGAAGGGGGGTGGAGAGAGAGAATCCCGAGTAGTCTCCAAGGTATCAGCACAGAGCCCAACACAGGGTTCAGTCTCATGAACCGTGAGATCATGACTTGAGCCAAAATCAAGAGTCAGATGCTTAACTGACTGAGCCACCGAGGTGCCCCTTTAAGATACATTTCTGAAAGTATAGTTGTTGAGTCAAAAGTATGTGAATTAAAATTTGTGATACATACTGCCAAATTGCCTTCCAGAGAGGTCCTACCCATTCCTTCTAACCAGTCTAAAGTGATCTCTTGAAATAAAGATGCAAGTGACTGACTCTCAGTTTAAAGAAATTAACTAGAAGTTTTCCAAGTTTTAGTTGGAAAAATTTATACATTTGACTTGATTTAAATCAGTGGGGAAAGGGATATGTTTTACCAAAAGGCACTAAATTAATGGTTTAATTTCCCTTTTTAAATTTCTAGTGAATACCTTCAGGGTTTAATATTAAGAGGCTAGTTTTTTGTTTATTCATATTTAATGGGGAAAGTAATTTAAATAAGATAAAAAACAAAATTATTAACTTACTTATATGGACTCTAAAATATTAATTGCAGATGGGGATAAAAGTATAAGCAGAGGGCACCTGGGTGGCTCAGTCAGTTAAGCATCCAACTCTTGATTTCAGCTCAGGTCATGATTTCAGCATCATGAGATTGAGCCCCATTTGGGCTCTGAGCTGCCAGTATAGAGGCTGGTTGGGATCCTCTCACTCCGTCTCTCTCCCTTCCCCTGCTTACTCACTCACTCACTCACTCACTCACTCTCTCTCTCTCAAAATAAATACACTGAAAAAAAAAGTATAAGCAGAAAGCTTTGGGGTATGGTAGAACATTTGCATTCATAATACTTGGTTTTACCCTTTTTAAAATTTCTTAAATTTCCTGAACAGATGTTCATTTTTCTCATATTTATGCTTCCAAGATTTGCTAGGTACCTAACATATTATGAATGTAGTGAATGTTGTTATGATACTGTATACAACTAAAACAATATCTTCTAGGAATACAATTCAAAATATGTTGACTTGATTGAAGAACAACTTAATGAAGCACTTACTACTTACCGAAAGCCAGTTGATGGTGATAACTATGTTCGTCGAAGTAACCAGAGGTACAGACTATTTCATGGAATAATTTATTGCTGGTCCTCAAAAAAAATAAATAAATAAATAAAAATAAAAGAAAATTAAAGCCAGTTTGTAATAACTCTCTATTGTTTAAAGTGTTCTGAGTATTTGGAAATTTTACTTCCTGCACTGACATAAAAAAATCTTACAGCATGGCATTGATGGCTGAAAAATTCCCGTGTCACTCTTAACATGCTGAATACCTTACTGATCTAATTCATATACCCTTCATGCTCTTAGTCTGTTAGTTTGAGGCCAGCTAAACTTAATTTTCTAGAGAAATCCTCATGCTCCTCCACCTTCATATTTTTTTTGTATGCCGAGAAATTATATCTTTATCTAGTGCGTTAGTAGTAGTACTAATAAAGTATTAGTACTTTAAAGTAGTGCTTTGTTAAAGTATCTAGTACTTTATTAGTAGTTCTTGTTTTAATTAGCATATTGTAAGTGAGCCGATAGGCATATCAATATTCTTTGTTATACTAGATTACAGCGTCCTCATGTCTACCTGCCTGTACACCTGTATGGACAACTGGTACACCACAAAACAGGCTGTCATTTGTTGGAAGTACAGGTAAAAACATAATTTAATCATTTGAAATAGCTACAGTGGTAGGAAACAATCTTAATATTGCTGAAGTAGTATCTTTGCAAAAACTTCTCAAAAGCCTTAAAGTTAGTGGCATAATTGCTTTAAAAGCCATCTGTCTTATAACTGATGTAGGCATTCTGTGTTTGTAATCCTCAGACATATTACTGCCTTGCATGCCTTTCCTTTCCCGGAGGTAGGTGTTACCTTTTGCATAGCAAATTGGTTACATAGAGTAAGTAACCCACTGAAAGTCTGAGTTTCGTCCTTTACAGTTGGGGAAGTTTCTCTCTTCAGCAAAAACATACTGAAAAAGTGAATTTTGTCATTCTTGTTGGGAAGTTAAACTGAACCTGATACAGATTTAGTTATCTTTGGTGAGCAGCAGACTGGAAGTATCAGTTCCTGTCTGTACTTCCCTGTTCCCCTGTACTTCTTGAAATGTAACCGGATTAGTCAAGCAGTTATTCTTTCATGCTGAGAGCACCAAATTTATGGCTGTGAATATGTCTTGCTACTAGGTGTTTTCAATAAATGTAACCTTTTACTTATTTTAGAAATAGATCTATAAATATTTGCCTGTGTGTCTTCTGAACAATAGTAATCTAGCAGTTTATGTTCATTTTTGTATTTGTGTTCATCTCAGGAGCAAAAGTTTTGCATAAATATACTCTGTAGTGTCCCATTTTTATATTATGTCTATGAAGACTTCTGGGGCACATATCTTTATATTAGTGTTTTTAATTCACGAATATTATTTTCTATTTTAAAAAATGATAATTATGGCTAACATTTTTATAATACTAGATACCAAATACTTTGTTAAGCACTTTATATGTGATAATTAAGTCATTAAGCCTTATGAGACAGATCTCTATTTTAGAGATTAGGAAATAAGGCATTGGGAGATTAGATAACTTGCTCAAAGCCACATAGCTAGTAAGTGCTAACTCTAGAATATGAACTCAGAGCCCCTGTACTAATGCTGCTTAAGAAATTTTGCATAAAATTATTTTAGAATTTTAAATATACAAAAGTTACTAAATGCAAACCTTAAATGATAGGTTTTAAGTGCAGTAAGAAAATACATTAAAAACATATTGTTACTCCTATGTTTTTTTCTTTCTTTCTCCAGAATATTATTACTGAACTCTGTCATAATGTTCGTACACCAGATTTGGATAAGTGGGAAGAAATTAAAAAACTGAAAGCATCTCTTTGGGCCTTGGTTTGTAATAAACACTTCTATAAGATCTTCATCATTTTAAGATATTTCTAATTTTCCCATTAATAATAATAAAAAAAATCACTTGATTTGGAACTTGTTCTGAGATTAATGTTCTAAGACCCAGATTGTTTCTGCCCATTTTAAATATTTTTAGGCTGGAAGATAGATGATTAAACTATTAGTTTTCTTGCTGAGACAAATGGAACACTGATTTCTGAAGTTCCTTATTTGAGGTTTTTTTTCACATTTTTTCTCCAAGATGGGGTTAATTTTTTGTTTTTAGTAGCTTTCCAAATTTCTTGAAAGAGTTACTCTTCTAAATCGATTTGATGTAAGTGACTTCTTTTCTTTCAGGGAAATATTGGCTCATCAAATTGGGGTCTCAATTTGCTGCAGGAAGAAAATGTGATTCCAGATATACTAAAACTTGCAAAGCAGTGTGAGGTTCTTTCAGTCAGAGGGTATGTTATTTCACTCATAAATCTTTCTATTGTATGTGTATGTTATTGTTAACAAATGGCTGTGAGGGAAGACTATTTTATGATTTAGTCCATTAGAACTGTTAACTTACTGAAAGTCTTAATGATATAAGGTAAAAACAAAAAAAGTGTGGGGGAGGCACCTGGCTGGCTCAGTCAGTAGAGCATGTGACTTTTGGTCTCAGGTTGATGAGTTTGAGCCCCACATCGGGAGTAGAGTTTACTTTAAAACAAAAAAAAGATTTTGGGGTGCCTGGGCGGCTCAGTTAAGCGTCTTACTTTGGCTCAGGTCATGATCTCGTGGTTCATGAGTTTGAGCCCCACGTCAGGCTCACTCCACACCCCCCCCCCCCCCACCTCTTCCCTACGTGCACTCTCTTTCAAAATAAATAAATAAACTTTAAAAATTTTTTTAAACAAAAAAAGATTTTTAAATGCACTAACTTAAACATCTTAAGGAGCTCCTCCTTGCTTAATGTTATAATTCCATTTTTATTATTATAATGTTGAAGTTTAGTAACTGGCAAATAAACAGTGACAGTGTAGCATATGTTCAAATATTGCAGTAGTTCAATAGCCCAAATGTTCTAGATTGATCCCAGAAAAGCTAGAATATGTCATTTTTTCCTAAGATTACATTACGTTCTTTCAAATTACTTCACTGAAATTACGATCTATATTAAAAAGGTTTTAGGGGGCTCCTGGGTGGCTTAGTCGGTTGAGTGTCTGACTTCGGCTCAGGTCATGATCTCACGGTTGGTGGGTTCTAGTCCCATGTCAGGCTCTGTGCTGACAGCTCAGAGCCTGGAGGCTGCTTATGATTGTGTGTCGCCCTCTCTCTCTGCTCCTCCCCCACTCATGCTCACACTCTCTCTGTCTCTCTCTCAAAAATAAATAAACATTAAAAAAGAAAGGTTTTCATGTCATTTACTGCTTCTAAGTTACTCCTAACTCATCTAAATACATTTTTTCCACAATTTTTAATGACTTTAAAAAAAATTCAAATGTACATATAGCAAACTAATATTTTTTGGTTGCTTTAAGAAATCTCAGTTTGGAAATCTAAACAGTTCATTACTACATCTTTTACATACAGGACCTGTGTATATGTGCTTGGCCTCATAGCCAAAACCAAACAAGGCTGTGATATTCTGAAATGTCACAACTGGGATTCTGTAAGGCACAGTCGCAAACATCTGTGGCCAGTGGTTCCAGATGATGTAGAACAACTCTGTAATGAACTCTCATCTATCCCGAGCACTCTGAGTTTGAACTCTGAGTCAACCAGCTCTAGACATAATAGTGAAAGCGAATCTGCACCATCCAGTGAGTATTGTTGACAAGCTTACATGAAGGTAGCTAAAATTAACATTTGCATCTGTAATGTTACAATTTAAATATATTTGTTATATTCCTAATTTACTTTTTTCTAAGATAATTTGGCACTAATGGGGTCTTGGAGAATACATTCTCTTCTCACAACAGAGAGGATAGCCACCAGCCTACATTGTTCTCTCTCTTTGCCTTCTAAATAGCTTTTGGAAAATCCTACTTACAAAGTTAAAGAAATAAGCTGTGTGCCAGAAGAATCATTCTCGTTTTTGCTTATTCTAAAATGTAACAAGTAAATTATTTATTCACTTACCTTCTTTGTTTACATGCTTTGTTCACTCATTTTTCAGATATAGAGATTATTGAACAAGCATGTATCTGTTAAGAGATATTGTATTCACATGTTCATTTTTGAGAGAGGAGGTATATTTTAAACTAAATAGTGAAATTATTAAAAGAGTGTCAAAATCAAAGAAAAAACGGTATGTGGTTTTAATTCCTGTGCTAAATGCTGTTAGGCATACAAAATTTAAGACGTTCTTTTTAAGAAAATACTGCAATGTTTGTCAAACCACGGTTCACCAGGTCTAAGATTCTATGAATTATAAGATGCACCAGTATTTTAGTATACCCCCCAAAAAAAAAGAAAAAAAAATGCTGCTATTAAGCTAGGACATACCACTGATTGCAAGATGCAGTCTGATTTTAGAGGTATTAAGTGTGAAAAATGTGCATCTTAGAATCAACAAAATATGGAAATATAATATGCAAATTTATTTAGGGTTTCTTTTTGCTTTCTTTCAAAATATATTTGAAATAGTTTATAATTACTCAACAAAAAGTTAAAAATAAAAATAGGATAAAATGTCATAGATGTCATTAGACACCCAGATTGAGCCTTTTACTAGAATTAGACACTGAATTTAGATGAGTCCCTTAGTGCCTAAAAGAAAACAATAAACCTAATTTGTTTAAACATGAATTTAAAATGCTGTGACTTAGGGTTGCCTGGGTGGCTCAGTCAGATTAAGTGTCTGATTTCAGCTCAGGTCATGCGTGATCTCACGGTTTGTGGGTTTAAGCCCCTCGTCAGGCTCTGTGCTGACAGCTCAGAGCCTGGAGCCTGCTCCGGATTCTGTGTCTCCCTCTCTCTCTGCCCTTCCTCTGCTCATGCTCTGTCTCTCAAAAATAAAGAAACATTAAAAAAATTTTTTTTTTTAAATACTGTGACTTAAATAAAAAAATAAAATGCTGTGACTTGGTTCCTTGGAAGTATATTTTAAGACTAGGAATTCATTTCTATTGTAATTTGAAGAATAAACTAACAGGAATCTATACCAACTGAGTGAACGTCCACGGTCAAATCTTTTTTGTTTTTTAATGTTTACTTATTTTGAGAGAGAGAGAGCACGTGCGCGCAAGCAGGGAAGGGCAGAGAGAGAGGAAGAGAGAGAATCCCAAGCAGGCTCTGTGCTGTCAGTGCAGAGCCCGACATAGGGCTCCATCCCACAAACTGTGAGATCATGACCTGAGCCAAACTCAAACGCTTAACCGACTGAGCCACCCAGGGGCCCCTCCTTCTTTTCTCCTAATTTTATCCTGAATATTTGGAGATTTAAGAAATTCACTGCCATTAAAACAAACAATCAGGAGTAACTGGGTGGCTCAGTAGGTTAAATGTCTGACTCTTTAGGCTCAGGTCATGATCTCATAGGTTCATGAGATTGAGCCCTGTGTTGGGCTCTGCACAGTCAGCTCAGCTTGGGGTTGTCTCTCCCTGTCTCTCTGCCCCTCCAGTGCTTGTGTGTGCATGCATGTGCACACTGTCTCTCTCTTTTTCCCCCTCTCCCCCTCTCTGTCTCTCAAGATAAATAAATAAACATTAAAAAAATAAACAGCCAAACAAGAACACACTTCATGTAAACTGTGCCATAATGAATCCTGTAATTTTTCTTTGGAAATAACCGAAGATCCTCATAATGACATAATTTCACATCTCACTCAAGTTCAGACACTTGGTCTCAAGAAGTTCTTATGTGGCTTCTCAGCAGTTTAACCCTTTATTTTTGATATTTTTTCCCCAGATGACTGTTAAACAAAAAATTCTGGAAATACATCACTAACAGCTGCTATGATTTTGTTTGTTGTTTTTTCTGTGCTTTTATTAACAATCCTTTGATCATAGGTATGTTCATAATGGAGGACGACCGGTTTGGCAGCAGCTCTACTAGTACATTTTTTCTTGACATCAGTGAAGACACAGAGCCAGCATTTTATGATCGGCCTGGACCTATAAAGGATAAAAATTCCTTCCCTTTCTTTGCTTCTAGTAAACTTGTGAAGAATCGTATCTTAAATTCGCTTACTTTGCCTAATAAAAAACATCGTAGTAGCAGTGATCCAAAAGGAGGGAAACTGTCATCTGAAAATAAGACAAACAACAGGCGGATCAGAACACTTACGGAGCCCAGTGTCGACTTTAACCATAGTGATGATTTCACACCCATGTCCACAGTACAGAAAACATTACAATTAGAAACTTCATTCGTTGGGAATAAGCACATTGAAGACGCTGGTAGTACTCCAAGCATTGGAGAGAATGACTTAAAATTCACCAAGAGTCTTGGTACAGAGAATCACAGAGAAAACACAAGCCGAGAGAGATTAGTTGTAGAAAGTTCAACAAGCTCACATATGAAGATACGTAGCCAAAGTTTTAATACAGACACTACAACAAGTGGAATAAGTTCAATGAGCTCCAGTCCTTCACGAGAGACCGTAGGTGTGGATGCTACGACTGTGGACACAGACTGTGGCAGTATGAGTACTGTGGTAAGTACTAAAACTGTTAAGACAAGCCACTATCTGACGCCACAGTCTAACCATCTATCTCTCTCCAAATCAAACTCAGTGTCCCTGGTGCCTCCAGGTTCTTCTCATACGCTTCCTAGAAGAGCACAGTCCCTTAAAGCACCCTCTATTGCTACAATTAAAAGTCTAGCAGATTGTAACTTTAGTTACACAAGTTCTAGAGACGCCTTTGGCTACGCTACACTGAAAAGATTACAGCAGCAAAGAATGCATCCATCTTTATCTCACTCTGAAGCTTTGGCATCTCCAGCAAAAGATGTGCTGTTTACTGATACCATCACCATGAAGGCCAACAGCTTTGAATCCAGGTTAACACCAAGCAGGTGAGCAGATACGCATTTAAAAATGAACAATAACAGTTGCATTTTAACAGGCTTAAATGGAAAGCATTAGGCAGGTTTTACATCTACATCAGCCTCAGAACCGACCTATTAGAATTGTTTACTATGGTAGGCTGTAAGCTCCTAGTTACCCGATATGATTTGAAATGGATTCTTGCAGCTGCGAGGGGGGAAAAGAAATTCTATTAGGCCCTGAAAATAAACATACATGCTTTTCAAGGACACACAAGTCACAAGCTTTTTTTTATTTCTCGCTTCTGCAAGGATCGATTTTAAAAAGAAGCATGTCGGGGGAATCAGGAGCTTAAGACCTACAATAACAAACAACCTTTTCAGGTAGGTCAATTTAAGGCTCCAAAAGTTGACCTTACTATTATTTTTTTAAGTAACGACAGATTTCAGTGAAATTCTTTTCATTTTGTCTTAAGTAGCTGTGATTATTTGGTAGGAACCTAATGAACATTAAATGAATTTCTTGGCTCTGAGGATTCAGCAGTAGTAGTTTGCCTACACTCAAGAACATGTAGGGAGTTTCTGTGCCATATCTAAAGATTAGATCGAGTTGATCAAAATAAACAGCTTTGATTTTACCTTTAAAAGATAGGCAATGTTAAATTTGACTGTTGGCAAAGATTTTTGTACCCATTCTTTGTTGTTGTTGGGCCAGTTACTTCTAAAAACTTTCTTAGTTTTTGGTTATTAATTTACATTCATTTAAATGGATTAGTATTTGTCAAGTGCTGAGAATAGTGCCTGACACCTATCATCATCATCATCATGGGTAGTTACTTCCTTACGTAACCCATTTGGCTCTTATACAGCCAAATTCTTCAGAACATTAAGATATTATTAAGCAGTTTTGTTTCAGTGATGCTAATGCATTTAGTAGAAGGGGTTCCTTTGCAACGGTAATAAATTGTATTTCATTTGATAGAATTTTATAAATTATGCAGTAATGTCTCCTCTACCAGGAACTCACCTGGCTTTGGCAACCTCATCAGTCAGAACAAACACAGGAAAATCTCTTAATAGCTTACTAGTCTAAATCTATGCAGTGAGGTTCATGAATTTTATTCAAAAGAGATAAGGTACCTCTGACCCAAATTCAGAGTGTGTTGATACTTATTCTAACAAGCAGGGATATCAGGTTTTCAGGCCTATGGAAGCAAAAATGAAAAGCTTCTGACTGGTGGAACACTCTTAACAGGAAAAGACAACTGATGAAATTGATAGCAAAGGAGGAAACTTTTATATTACAGTAACGTATTTGAAAACTCAAAGACCAGCACAGCAAGCAGGGGCAGTAAACATAGCACAACAAAGTAAGCAGTAAGAGTTGCACCATCTCACAGCTCAGTGCAGTAACCGAAGCACCATTAACTCTGAAGCATCCTGTTCATTATGTGTCATTGAAGCAGGCATTTCTATCCAAATTGTTGAAAGCACAGATTAGAAAGTTGTACTGCTTAAATATTCATAAGAATAGACCAGAAAAAGACAGCTACCCCAGATCATTTATTTCCTAAACAGTCTGGATTCTTAGAATCTTATTTCCTGTATTCTCTATTAGACCAGGAGAAGGTGGTTTGGGAATTTTACTCCTGGAGTAAAATGTCAGGTTATTGGTGTTATAAAGGATGAATAGGTGTTTTAATTTCTTGGGAGGGAAATAAATAAAAACAAGAAAAAAACAGGAGAGTCAGGAACAGCTTGTACGAAGGCATGACAGCATAACGAAACTTCATGTTCATCAAATCTTTCATTTGTTCTTCAAATTGTATTGAGTACTTGCTGTGTACCAGGTTCCATGGGAGTAAAATTGTGTTCCTACTCCTTTCCTTTATTGAGTTCGTTCAGAGAAAATGAAAATGATGGAAGATAACTACAAGTTTACTTTAAAATAACAGTCTGGAAGCCAGGCTGAGAAGGATTATTATTCTTTGTTTTTTGTTTTTATTCTCATAAAATTAAAAAAGTAGGCTTGTAGATACCTGTGATATAATGGATGGCACGAATCCAACAGTCTTAAAAATCATGTCTCACTGAGATGTCTCCTTGGGACATGATACAACACTCGATTAGGAATCCTTAATCCTAAATTCTAATCCTGGCACTGAGTGAATGAACTTGAACAAGGAACAAGGTTTCATAAATTATGCTATAATGTCTCATCTGCCTGGAATTCAGCAGCTTTGCAAACTTCCTCAATCCAGAACGAAACCAGGCAGACTTCAGTTGCTCACTGTTGTGAATCTGTGTAGTAAAGTTCATGAATTTTGGAATATCTAGGCCTCAGTTGCCTTATCTAATGGAATTTGGACTAGATCAGTGGCTTTAAGCTTTTCAAATGTTGCGTTTTAGGTAGAGAAACTCTTTCTTCACAAAAACATTTCTATGGAAACCCAATATGGATAATAGATTAAAATGGATCTACTTAGTTGAGATAGGGATTGGGAGGGCAAGTGATCCAATAATTCCTTGCTTTATCTGCAGTACTCCTTTAAGAGTTTTGTGGAGCAAGAGAGGTTTAACAGAATACAATTTAAAAACCGCTGACCTATGTTATGAAATTTGTCATTTTCAACTGTGAGTGGTTTTTAAGCGGACATTAGAAATTAGTGGTTTTTATTATGATAATCTTAATAGCTACTATTTATGAAGGATTTATTTTGTATGCATTGTAAAATAATTTTTCTAAATATCAGGTTACATTATTAAATTTTAAATGACTTGGGTTTCCGAATGCCAGTGTACATTAACTATGGAGCCTTGTGTAGTGCCTTGTATAAACAAAGCAGGCACCTACTAAATATTTTAGCATGGATGTTGCATTAATAAGAAATCTGTATGAGAAAGATGTATCTTAGGGAAATATCAGCATACCATATTTATTATGGCATCACTAGTAAGGCGTGCTTTGAGGAAATACCAGTGCTTCAAATAAGACTATCTTGTAATATTTACAGATGATAACATTATTGCTGTTTAGTGTCTGTCTTCTGTGTTACATAAATCTTGTTGCCACACAATAAGTGTTTATTCTTATTTTTCATAAAAATAATGTTAAATGGAGTTAATAGACATGCCCTTAGTTAACTTATAGCAAAGTTTGTAGTTTGAAAGGATCGTGAAGATAATCCTTGGATCATACCTGTGACTTCTAAGATTTGTTTTGTTTTGTTTTGTTTTGCTTCTAGATATTGAAAGTTCTAATTGCCCACCTTGACACTTTTACCTGGGAGGCCATAGCAGTTGTTTTTCCTAACAGTCTCATTACTGATGATCTTTTGTATGTCATTTTGTAACAGCTAAATAATTTCAAGTGTTCTCATGCTCTTAATAAATGATGGCACTGTTTAGTACTTGACTAGCTACTTATCTTTTATGAAGTTACAAAAATAAATTATAATTTCATATAAATTATATATGATTAATATTACAAATCAAGAAACTAATGCAAGTGGATTTTTTTTTACGGTTTTGTAGGTTCATGAAAGCTTTAAGTTATGCGTCATTAGATAAAGAAGACTTACTGAGTCCTATTAATCAAAATACCCTGCAGCGATCCTCATCAGTGAGATCCATGGTGTCCAGTGCAACATATGGTAGTTCAGATGACTATATTGGTCTTGCTCTTCCAGTAGACATCAATGACATATTCCAGGTATCATAAGTCGTCTTGTTTTCTTACTAGTTGGTTTCCTATTATTTCATATTCTATGACTCCTTGCTAGAAATTGTATCTTCGAGCAAATACTGTTTTAGGGGAAGATCATTTTTTAAGGCAGTTTTGTTTAAAGACGTTTCATGATGGAAACTGTTTCACCTTTCTCTACTATTCTGTACTTTTTAATTTAGTATTTCCAAGTCCCGGAACATGATCCTTCCTTCTCTTCCCAAACCAAATCAGCATCTTGTTTTATTTCTTTATCAGTATATTCTCTATAGAAGTTTAGTGAAACTTTAACTGCTTTTTAGTCACATTTGACTTACCCTTGTGTGTTTTTTCACATGTAACATTGTGGACGTTTCACAGTACATTCCTAGGTTTTTTTAAACCTGTGTATCCTGTATAAGGCGGCCACATGTGCCCAGTATATAAGGTGGCCCTGATCCCAGCAGATACTCACAAACATCTCCATGGTAGATGGTACTGAAGAAGACGCATTTGTTCAGGAGTCTAAAGACATTTTAGATAAATTCTAAAATAATCATTCAATATTTATTGAAATTACCAAGAATAAATAAGGACTTTAAGGATTTTATTTTGTCAGATGTTGGTAATTTAAGCCTCTTTCGTGAACTGTTTGTGGTAGGTTCATGTGCTATAGTAATTCTATTTAAATTGCATTTAATTTACTTTTGCTACTATTCATAAAGTGAACTTCTTCATAATTTATCTATTTTAGGTAAAGGATATTCCCTATTTTCAGACAAAAAACATACCTCCACATGATGATCGAGGTGCCAGGGTGTTTGCCCATGATGCAGGAGGTAATGCATGTTTTAAGTTCTTTTGAGACTCCTTTTTATATTAAAAAGAAAATTGTTTTTAAAACAAAATTGATCTAAAGAAAAATATTTTTAGTAGGATGACGTTAAAAATTTAGATATACTTACTTTTGGGTCAGCTTAAAAATTATACCAAAATAATTGCGTTAATTTAAAATTAAACCACAGTATGTTTTTATTTTTATGAGGGACTTAAAGTGTTCTTCCAACTAAGCCTCTCAAGAAGACAAAAACTGGATCAGTTGATTTAAAAATTATACGTGAAAAACTTGCAACACTAATTCTTTCAAAAGGTCTAAAAAACAGGTTTGGGGAAAAGAGATGAAAATATATTTTACGTGATCTCTGTTATGAACTGTAAGATTTTAATGAATATATGCATATCAGCCACAGATTAAAGCTTCATAATCTTGATTCTTTTTAAACAACTACCTCTTTAGACTTAGAATTATTACATTTCTTTATGGAAATACTGAGAATAATTGAAATGATGCCTTAATTGTATAATTTTAATTTTCCATCTTCTATTTAAAATTTCATATTAAACTAATATATAAGCATATCTTCTAATTTTAATTTCCTAATTTAAAGCAAATTAGATTTTGAGTCATAGAAAGGCTTCGGATTTTCTTCCCTAGTTTTTCTTCTTCAAAAATTCACATAGTTTGAGGTACCTTGAAAGAGATGTCATTGATTTTATCAGATTCTGTTTCATGTTTACTTATGCACAGGTCTTCCATCTGGAACTGGAGGTCTTGTAAAAAACTCTTTTCACTTGCTACGACAACAGATGAGTCTTACAGAAATAATGAATTCGATCCATTCAGATGCTTCTCTGTTTTTAGAAAGTACAGAAGACACTGGATTACAGGAACATACAGATGATAACTGCCTTTATTGTGTCTGTATCGAAATTCTGGGTTTCCAGCCCAGTAACCAACTAAGCGCAATATGTAGTCATTCAGGTGAGTGATTATAAGCTTTTCCACGTCATCTGAGTCTGCTCCAGTCACAAGTCATGTCCCAGCTCTGATGACCATCCCTCTTACTCCATTCTTACTACCCTAGCCTTAGTTCAGTCACTCATCATTTCCTATTGGAGTGTTAGTGTCTCTGTCTCCAGTTTTGGCCCCTTCCAATTCATCTTTCATACTGTTTTCTGGGATTAGTCTGTTGACAGTTCTTTAACTGGCTATTCATGCCCAACACATAAGACTCTTTGTGTGATCTGTCTGTTGTCCTTTATTGTTGTGTTTTTTTTTTAATGTTTATTTATTTTGGAAAGAGAGAGCCAAGTGGGGGAGAGGCAGAGAGAGAGGAAGACAGAATCCCAAGCGGGCTTCATGCTGTTAGCACAGAGCCTGACATGGGGCTCGAACCCAAGAACCGCAAGATCATGACCTGAGCCGAAATCAAGAGTCTGAGGCTTAACCATCTGAGCCTCCCACACACCCCCTTTTTTTCTCTAATGTTAGTAAAATACAGTGTTGTATTACTTTCAAGTGTACAATATAACTATTCAACAATTCTGGTTTTCTTTCACTATTTTTAAATTCCAGTATGGTTAATGTACAGTGTTATGTTAGTTTCAGGTGTGCAGTATAGTGATTCAGCAATTCTGTACATTACTCAGTGTTCATCGTGATAGGTGTGCTCTTGATCCTCTGCATCTGTTTCACCCCTGGCCCCACCATCTCTCCTCTGGCAATCACTATTTTGTTTTCTGTGTTTAAGTGTTTTTTTGTCTTTGTTGTTTTTTGAGAGAGAGCTTGTTGTGTAGGGGCAGCAGGAGAGGGAGAGAGAGAATCCCAAGCAGGATCCACGCCCAGTGCAGAGCCTGACATAGGGCTCAATCCCATGACCACGAGATCACGACCTGAGCCTAAATCAAGAGTTGGGCATTCAACTCTTGCTGAGCCACCCAGGCACCCCTAGTCTAACATGATCAGAGCACTTACATTAGAGTACAGCTGGGCAGAATCATCAACACAAAGTCTGTTGTATAGTAAGGTGTTGAGTACGTCATGTAATTGATTAAATACTCTGCTGAACGTGAAACAGAATGGCTTTGTGGGAACAGAACGGTTGTAGTGTATTAGCTGTTTACTCTCATGATCACATGGCTGACAGAGCTGTGGCTCGCTGTCACTGTCCAGCATCACAAGAGAGGATCATACCGCAGATCGCTAGCCCAGGGAAAGATCTAAATTCCAGATTTAAAGCAGTTTCTACTGAATGTGTATCATTTTTGCACCATCATAAAGTCTACCTGTCATCAGTTGAGGACCATCTGTATTAGCAATTTCAAATTAATATGTGTTTATATGAGCGTTTAAAGTGTTCCCATAGATATCCTTTCTTGGTGAATATCATTTAGCCACACTCAAGAAAAACCTGGTCGTAACTAAAGTTCTCTGAGTTACTCTTCTAAATTTCTCCTTGATAGTCTGATTCAGAGCTTTCCAACTGATGGGTTGCAGCATGCTGATGCACCATAAATAAGATATGGGTATGCTAAGTTAATTAATTCTCTTAATGTTTCCATGCCCCCTAGGGCCTGGGTTTGGACAAACCCTTGGCCTAGGCACTTTCCACTGTGAACAGCGCCGTCCAGGGCCCTAGTGTGCTGTAATTATTCTCATTTCCTGTGAGTGAGAGGTTTGGGCAATATTGTTCTGATGTATTATACATGGTAGAAAATAGTGTGATTTTAAATCATTTGGCTCTACATCGTTTATGATATTTTAGTTTCTGCAAGTTCTGCTTCATTTATATACTTATTCATCAAACACTTATGAACAGTTACGATGGATTTTACTATACTGTTTTCTACTTAATTTTATCAAACAAGAAATAGGGAAACCAGCCCTCCAATTACCTAGTCAGAAGACAGTCACAGCTAATTCTAATCCATTTGTGACCTGTAGCTGGGAGAGTGATCGGCAGAGAGCATCATGGGGTTTGGGACTTGTGAAACACTTGCTGGAAGCAGAAAGGTGCTCACCTTGGCATAGCTGTCAGAGCCTCTCGGCTGGTGCGCCAGTGACGTGAAGTGTTTCTAAGGAACAGCAGGGGAAAAATCTGAACTGGGAAATGATTGCAGTTTGTTACTGATACCCATCTCAGAAGCATGAAGGGAGGAAGGCCAAATGGTTAAAAAGTCACCGAACTTTTATTCATTCATGCCCTCGACATAATATTTATTATGCCACTACCGTGGGCCAGACATTAAACTAGATGCCAGGAAAACTTTTGTGAGGGAAGGAAAACAAAAAATAACACACTGTTCTTACACTCTCTGAGCTTCAGTTCAGTGGGGGAAAGAAATGGATGAATGGATTGACTGATCAGTCACTTGATCAATTGATTATGTAAATACAATACTGCATTTGTAATAAGTGTCATCAAGGGTAGGTACATGGTATTAGCAAAGGAATACAACCAAATAGAATACAACCAAGTCAAAGAGGAGACTTCTGAAGAAGTCATTATTGAGCTGTGGTCTAAAAAATGAATAGAAGCTAACAAAGTAAAGACTGGCATATAGAGAATTTGAAGAGAGAGTGAACAGCCAGGGCAAAGGTCTTCTCTTATGAGAGTGTACGTGGGAAGTAGGAGGGACTGAAAAGACACCTGTGTGAATAGAGCTCAGAAAGCAAGACGGAAGAGGATGTATGACCTAGAGAGATAGGCAGAGACCTGGCCCTGCAGATCTCTTGCTGCCCAGAGTATGGTCAGAGGACCAGCAGCATCAGCATCACCTACGAGCTTGTCAGAAATGCAGAATCTCACACTCCACACATAGAATCAGAATCTGCACTTTCACAAGATTCCCAGGTTGTTCATGTGCACAGTACAGTTTCAGAAGCATTCCTGTAGGCCACCTGGAAGATTTTGTATATCGGAATGAAGACATCCGTATTGTCCATGGCAGATAACTAAAAACTAATCCCTGTACTATTTAATGACCATTTTAAAGGAACATCAAGACTAGAGCTCATTTCATTCTTTAGAACATCTGGTCTGGCAGTTGTTCAAACATGTAAAGCTCAAAGGAAAGGCTGTTGGAAGAGGGTATTTGCTAACATCCTGTTCTGCTTCTGCCACCTTCACAGATGTTCGTGCAATTATATAGTTCTAGTGTACTTAGAAGAATGAGGTTTTTTTTTGTTTTTTTTTTTTAAATGAGAACGGATGACATGTTCAGAGATAGGATGTGATTCTAACAGGTTAGACATGTTAGGAGTCATCATCGCTGGCTAAAGGGAAGGCTGAAATATATAAAAGTTTATAAGTTTTCAGAAACATGTCAGTTGAATATAGTTTAAATTTCTTAGTGTTCTTGTGCTGGAATATTTTGTCATCATAGTCCCTGGGGAGTTCATCAACTAAGTCTAAAATAACACATTCGTCTCTTACCTGGTTATTCAGCACTACTGCTTTTTTTTTTTTTTTTTTAATTTACATCCAAATTAGTTAGCATATAGGGCAACAATGATTTCAGGAGTAGATTCCTCAATGCCCCGTACCCATTTAGCCCATCCTCCCTCCCACAACCCCTCCAGTAACCCTCTGTTCTTCTGTCAGTTGGCTTTTAGTTTTGCTGATTGTTTCCTTTGCTGTGCAGAAGCTTTTTATTTTGATGAGGTCCCAAAAGTTCATTTTTGCCTTTGTTTCCCTTGCCTCTGGAGACGTGTTGCATAAGAAGTTGCTGCAGGCAGGATCAAAGAGGTTTTTGCCTGCTTTCTCCTCGAGGATTTTGATGGCTTCCTGTCTTACATTAAGGTCTTTCATCCATTTTGAGTTTATTTTTGTGTATGGTGTAAGAAAGTGGTCCAGGTTCATTCTTCTGCATGTTGCTGTCCAGTTTTCCCAGCACCACTTGCTGAAGAGACTGTGTTTATTCCATTGCATATTCTTTCCTGCTTTGTCAAAAGTGAGTTGGCCATACGTTTATGGGTCCATTTCTAGGTTCTCTATTCTGTTCCATTGATCTGAGTGTCTGTTCTTGTGCCAGTACCATGCTGTCTTGATGGTTACAGCTTTGTAGTATAGCTTGAAGTCTGGGATTGTGATGCCTCCTGCTTTGGTTTTCTTTTTCAAAATCGCTTTGGCTGTTCAGGGTCTTTTCTAGTTCCATACAAATTTTAGGATTATTTGTTTTAGCTCTGTGAAGAATGCTGGTGTTATTTTGATAGGGATTGCATTGAATATGTAGATTGCTTTGGGTAGTATCGACATTTTAACAACATTTGTTCTTCCTATCCAGGAGCATGAAATCTTTTCCCATTTTTTTGTGTCTTCTTCAATTTCTTTCATAATCTTTCTATAGTTTTCAGTGTATAGATTTTTCACCTCTTTTGTTAGATTTATTCCTGGGTATTTTATGGTTTTGGGTGCAATTATAAATGGGATCGATTCCTTGATTTCTCTTTCTGTTGCTTCATTCTTGGTGAATAGGAATGCAACCGATTTCTGTGCATTGATTTTATATCCTGCAACTTTGCTGAGTTCATGAATCAGTTCTAGCAGGTTTTTGGTGGAATCTTTTGGGTTTTCCACATAGAGCATCATGTCATCTGCAAAGAGTGAAGTTTGACCTCCTCCTGACCGATTTGGATGCCTTTGGCACTGCTGCTTTTTAAGTACATCTTTAGTTCTCAAATCTTTTGGCAATAGTTTTACTTTTTAAATCCATGAATGATGAAGTAGCATGTGTTAATTTAAGTGCCTGAAAGACACATGATTTCCTTAATAACCAGAATTTTAAAACTACACCAATTTATAACTATTCTTTTCCAAGGAACCAAAGCATTTTCTGCTTAGTATTATGTAAATAGTAATCTTAGGAAGTGCTTAGAGGTGAGAGGAGGGGGTGATATCTGTTTTGTGGAAAAAAAACATAGGGGGAGATTGACATTGGTTTGGTTTCCTGGGCTTTAAAAATAGGGCTTTTTTTCTGTACTGTGACAACGTGCTATAGTAGAAAGACTACTGGACCATCTGTCAAGAGCTCTTACCTTCTGGCTAAGTGTGTGTCTCCTTTCTCTGAATTTCTTTTCTTTCATGAGATGAGAGCCTTAACTAATTTCCAGTATGTCTTATAGTACGAAGGTTGTATGATTTTATAGGCTGACCCGTGTTACTCCCTAAAAGGATAGCGAAAGACTTCCTGATTTCCATTTGCCCTAATCACTTTAAGTGCTCAGGAAAATTTTAAATAAAAAAATTAATGTCATCTTAGAAACACTGAGATGTTTGGTTGACTTCAAAATCCCATCTAGGAGTACCTTAGCAATGCATGGGAAGGGGTAGTAAGTTTAATTCTAAGGAATGAACTGATGATAAGCCCAGGGAAGTATGATTCTTATATTGGTAATTATTAAATGGGGAGAAAGGAAGTCATAGAATAATAGTATAGTATAATCTTACCACACCCAAAGAATAAGAAAAAGAAATTTAAAATAGCAAAAGATCTTAAAGATACATATATGTCAAACTTTTTAACCATATTTCCCTTTAGGGAGGCATTTAGTTTGGGGGTGGGAGTCATGGGTGAGGGAGTAGATAAGGTACCTTCGTGTTTTATTCTATATATGTCTTTATTTGAATTCTTTAATCACATAGTTTTATGTTATTTTTGTAATTTAGGAAAATTTATGTATAAAATCTTCAGAATTTAACCAATTTCACTGTCTGAACAGTCTGAATTTATTTCCAAGATCATTATGGAAAATGTTGCAAATTGGAAAGAAATTAAAAGGAATCATCTCCTCTCTGGTATATAATGCAAGCATAGGAATTAAGCCATTATAATGATACTTTAATTGCAATAATTCATTTTTTCTTCAGACCTTCAAGACATTCCATATTCTGATTGGTGTGAGCAGACTATCCATAATCCCTTAGAAGTGGTTCCTTCTAAGTTTTCAGGGATTTCTGGATGCAGTGATGGAGTGTCTCAAGAAGGCTCAGCCAGCAGCACCAAAAGCACAGAATTGTTGTTAGGTAAGTTTCAGATTCAAATCCAAACATTGTTAGTAAAACTATACTTAGTTTTGTGGTTGTTGTTGATAAATAATGTTAATTGATGTTATCTCAAAATTGTGGCAAGCCTGTTTTAGTCAGGTGTCCTTATCAGTACCTGTATTTAGTCACCTGTATCAGCTGCTGAGGTGTGTCCTTTTAGTTGGCTTCTTGCATTAGAATTTTATCTCCAGAACGATCAGTAGATTATGCGCAGTTTATCTCTGTCTTAGATCTTTAGTTTAAGAACAAATTTCATGAGTTGTAATCATTTTCTATTGTGATAAAGATAAAATATTTTAATCGCCTTTTCAGGTGTTAAAACAATTCCAGATGATACACCAATGTGCCGCATACTCCTTCGCAAAGAAGTTCTGAGATTAGTCATTAATTTGAGTAGTTCAGTTTCAACTAAATGTCATGAAACTGGGCTTTTAACGTAAGTAAACCATGAGTATTCTCTGTTCTGCTCTTTAGGGTAAAAAAGATCCTTGAAACACTTCAAAAGTTAGACTAATTAGCTTACATCCATAGTTCTGCGTGGTATATCTGTGTGAGGCTAGATTTCCTTCGTGTACTTCAAACAAAATAATGTATTACAGTAACAAATGGAATGCAGAAGTAGGTATGTGAATCTATCTTCTGTTAAGCCGGACTTGAAGAGATCTGTAAAAATGTAAAACAATAGCACTCTTCTCACTTTTTAGTTTTGGAAAATACTTTTTATTAGATGTACGTGTTTATGTTAACAGGTAATGGGCTTATTTTTTAAAAGAATTAATGTATATTTTGAAATCTTCTCAATTTTAATTTCTAATATGGTAATTAACAGTGACTGTAACCCACACAAAAATAAGCTTTTTGGGGTCTTGAATAATTTTTAAGAAAGGGTGGGAATCGTGAGACTGAACAATTTAAGATAAGTGGACCTATACAAAAACAAGTGATATTTTCTTGGTTTAATTCTTCCCCCCCCTATTTTTCCTCTTTCTCGTAGTACAAGTTGCAGAATTTTTATTGTTTTTCTAAAGCAGAGCAGCATGATAAAAGAAAAGTTACATTGAACCATTACCATCTTCGATCTGCACTGTTAAAAAGCAGTGGTCCTCAGAAGAAACACAGTGCAGAGTCTCCTGTGGGCCTTTAAAAAAACAGTAACACAGAGGCGCCTGGGTGGCTCAGTCAGTTGAGCGTCCGACTTCGGCTCAGGTCATGATCTCACGGTCTGTGAGTTCGAGCCCCACGTCGGGCTCTGTGCTGACAGCTCCAAGCCTGGAGCCTGCTTCCCATCCTGTGTCTCCCTCTCTCTCTCTGCCCCTCCCCCACTCTCACTTTGTCTCACTCTGTCTCTCAAAAATTAAAAAAAAACAAAACAGTAACACAGAGGTCGTACTGCAGACTTTACGGCCACACACTCTCTAGCAGTAGCGGGTCTTTAGCCTGTGTATTACCCCGCCTACCCCACCCCTGATTCTGAGTTAAAAGCCACTGTTAGAAGGTGGAAGATAAAAGGAGATAGCCCAGTTAAGGATATTAATAACTTCAAACTAACTTTTAAAACTTCTTTCTATTTTTTTTTCTATTTTTTTTTAAGTTGGACGTGGAGCCCAACATAGGCCTTGAACTCACTACCCTGAGGTCACGCCCTGAGCTGAGATCAAGAGTCGGACACTTAACCAAAAACTTATTTCTATTTAAAAATTTAATTTTGAAAATAGTTAAGTCATCCTAGGTGGATAAATAAATTTTGCAATTTCTCATGCTAGTGAAAAAGTATTTCTGGTAACCCCAAACTTAAAATGTCTAGTTTAAGTGTGAGCTAGGGATATTTAATATTTTATATTCTTAGGCCAATATGCCATCGAATCAATGTCTAGAGGAAAAACATTTCAAAAGTGATATTTTGGCAGAAAAATAGGTAAGTTGTTTTTACAGTTTTTATCCCACCATCATCTTTTCTTCGGTTTTAGAATTAAGGAGAAGTATCCTCAAACATTTGATGACATCTGCCTTTATTCTGAGGTTTCTCATTTGCTCTCACACTGCACATTTAGACTTCCGTGTCGGAGGTTCATACAAGAATTATTTCAAGATGTACAGTTCTTACAAGTAAGTAGCACTCGTACTTAGGAAGTTTACCTTTCGAGAATAATTCTGTGTTTGGATAAGTTAAAGGACAGATTGTATCTGTTGAAACGCCAGCAAGTCACCACTTCTCTCCTAGATGCATGAAGAAGCAGAGGCTGTGCTGGCAGCACCACCAAAGCCACCTGCAGTGGACACAGCTGCTGAGTCCTGACCTCGGTGCTCATCGCGTGCATAGATGGACGCCATATATACTCAGACTTGCCGAGTTCCTAACAAAAAGCCTCAGAAAATGCTGACCGGCCGGCAAAGACAGGAGTAGCTTCTGTTCCAGCGATCACTGGTACACGCACAGTTGGAACTGCGGACTTCCCCAACCGGAACAACTTCCTCTTGTCCCTGTTGAGCCCTCTGGGGGTTCGCTGTTCATTACCACACTTTTAAGAATTTTAGTTACCATTATATGCAAGAGCCAAGCACTGAATACCTATGTAGGTTTTCTACTTTTTCCTTTTAAGAGCGTAACCACAGTGGAACAATAATAGGATATGCAGAAGCACCCTTCACACAGTTATTTCTGAATTCTTTTTTTAGGGTAAATCTAAAGATGCCTTGTTTGTTAACTAATTCGTGGAAACCAGGAATCGGTGTCTCTGAGGCTGCACCCCGTTACCACAGTGGGGTGTGCGAGAACTGCTGGTATTAAAGCGGGAACTTTGGCCCTTCCGCATCTTTCCTAATGTTTGTAACACTACTTCAGAGGTTTGTAACCTCAAAGCAAAAGAAGAGCCTCAACAACCCAGAACTTGTATAAGTTATTTTGATGTTACTAGACTTGCATCACTCTTTGTTTGTTTTCTGTCTCTTCACTTTTGTTGCAGTGTGTTGTTATAGGCTATCCGAACCAATTAAGGTTTTTCACTACAGTTCTTGATTCATATCGAAACATCATTTTATAATTCAGTATTTCCCATTTGTAGAATTGCACATGTTTTCAGTGGACTTGTCATTTGCATCAACTTCCCATATCACCATTTGAAACAGGAACCAGAGCGAGCACTATTAAATGAGACGTAAAGCAAAAGAAAGCAGTAACTTGACACTTGGGATTTCCTGAGGAAGAGATGTTTGCCTCCGATTTACACATTCCGTGGGAAAAGAAGAGCCATATTTCCTTAAAAAAAAATCATTAATGCAACTTTAATTATGATTAAAAATTGTAGTGAAAAGCCTTAAGTACCAAATTTTAAAGCAGCAGTAATTTAATTTTTTTATATCAGTGTTCTTGTTTTGCACAAACTAAATGCGGTGATAGGTGAGTTTATCAACACAATTGCCTTTATCACATTTGTGAAGCTGTTAAGTTGATGAGGGCAAGGTTTTGTTTATTTGTGTGTTTAATTTGTATATGTTTAAAGATGTTTGGAAATCTTTACAGGAATTAAACATATATGCAAATTTGTATATAAAAATAGCATGGCCATCACCATTAGAATGCTTGTAAATGAAAGGATTATCTTTTTTGAGGTCTATATATAATAGAAAAAAAAAATCCAGCTGGACTGATTAGGACCCTTTTTTAATTCATTTGTTTATACCATTTTTACAGTTACACATCAGCTTTGCCACACAGTACCTTGATGAATATTTTCCCATATTACAGATTGTTTTTATAACGGGCTTGTTCTTTGAGATCTCTGTAAAGAACCCTGTGAACTAGGAAACGTAACTCACAGAGATACTGTGTTTTTTGTTTCGTTTTGTTTTGTTTCTGTTTTTTTAATTTACTGGCACTGAAAGTTCCATCCGGGATGAAGCACTTCATCTCACTTCATAACGCCTCTTGACCGCGCTTCGTCCGGTGCGTTCTCACGTGCACCGTGCAGCAGCGTCACCGTCACAGCAGAGAAGGGCTGCGGGCTGCTGCTCGTGTTCAGAAGTGGTTCTTCGGATTTGCTCTCATAAAACCAAGTGACAATAAAATATTGTTTTTCACTTTAATTTATCACTGAACCCAAGTGTTTATTTAAATGTTAACAGTACTTTTAAGAACGTTGGTTGCCTGTCACCTTGGTCTTTGGTCTTGGACGATTGAACTGCCTTCCAGAAACCAAATGTCAGAGATATTAGACCAAATAGTGGTTAAAAACTCCAAAGGAGGTAATTTAGTAATCTTATTCATTCATGATGGGGTTGACATATTTTAGACATTCATTTTAAACACTACCTCAGTTAATATAGAATATAAAATCTGTGGTTTAAGCCCTCAAAAATTAATAGTAATTCTTTCTTAACACACACACACACACACATGCACACGCACACACACGCCTGTCCCCATCCTGGACCTCATTTCACTCATCCATCCTGGAATGAAGTCTTTTGTTACTATTAGCCTAACAGTTTTTGTTGTTGTTGTTGTTGTTTTTTGACTTTTACTTTGAAAGACTATGTATGCATTATAGTAATTGCCTATAGCACTTAGTTTGGGGAGACAGCGTTTTGTGGTTATCAGTAATCTAAGGGAAAAAAAAAGTCTGTACTTAAATGTATAGTGCTATTTGGTTTATCCATGTTTCACTGATGGGTCTAATATGTTTTCAAGTACTCATTTGCATAAAAGACTTTAATGCAAAATGCTCACATGCAGTGCCAAGTGATTAACTTAGTATTTAAAAATTTTAAATTATAGCAGAAAAGATTAGGAATGGTGTCAGTGGTAATAGAAATAATTGAGAAAATCATCTATAAATAATAACTACCAGACTATAAAGTACCAAAATAATGTCAATACTGTAGTTTTTTGAGATTTTAGAATTAATCTTAGTCCATATAAATTTGTACTATGGGTAATTATTGAATAATTGGGAGGAATTTGGGCAGTTGTGCTTGTTGTAAGCTGTGAATATCTAATTATAAAGTGAATTGTTATTTCTAATTGAAATTTTTTTTCAAGAACAGATTTCAGCTTCACATACTAAAGTAAATACTGATAAATGATAAGGAAATTAGAAATTAGTATTGATAATTAAATATGGTCTAAGATTTCTTATACTTTTATTTCCTATTTATGCCTAGGTAGATTTGAAGGGGGGAAATGTCTCCCTAATAAAAAATTTTCTAATAAAGATTAGTAGCATAAGTACGTTCTGTAAGACAGTGACATTAAAATAGAGGCCCTCTGGAGGTATCGATATACATCATTATGCCAGTTATTCTAACATCATGTGTACAAGTTCTTTTGAAATAGTAGCTTTAATAGTCTTCAGCTCTTTTATCCAGGGCTTGAGGTAATTAAAGCTGAGTTCTTCAGGGCACATCACGGTGGTAAAGCGTTCGACAGTGAGGCGTCAGTGCTTATTCTGATTTGTCTACTGCTCTTTATATAAATTGTTTTTTCATTCCATTCAGAAGATGCCTTTTATCCCCACATTAAAGCACAGATCATTGAGCAATAAAAACCCATCAAATTGTCCAGATTACAACCACAGTCGTTTTTGGTAAGAGTGAGGTGCTAACTTTGTGTGAGATTAGCTTTGTAAACCACGTTGGGAAAAGTCCTTTGGAAGGAAGGTTTTCCCCCTTTTGTTTTATGCTTCCAGTGTTGTCTCAGATCAACAATCCAATACACATGGGAAAAAAGAGAAGGTAGAACTAACTGAGAGAGTTTTGGGAGAAGAACTGATGGGATGAAAGAACATTTCAGGTTTTCCAAAATGTAAGTTGGGGAAGGTCTCCCTTGTCTCCCCATTCAGGAAATCCATTATTACCAGCTTCATTTCCAGAGTATCACTACAGTGAGAGTTTCCTTATAAAAGCCTACTAGTGAAATGGATAGCAGTGTCTATCAGACAACGTTGAAATCTGTGAGAATCTTTCTAGGAACATTCTTTCTTTTAGTTCCAGGTTTCCAGAGTAGAGTTCATTCATAGTAGGTTTATATGACTCACACAGAATGTGGATTCCCCACCCCCCTTTGGAGTATTTTTGTAATGTAGGTGGATAGCTATGCCACAACACGCATTAATTGCACATCTTATTTGATTCTTTTTATAAAATATTTAATTTGAAGAATATAATTTATGCCAAAAAGTATACCTTATAATTTTGTCACTAAGTTGGTTGATTTAGCACAAATATACAAAGCGTTGGGGCAGAGGCGGGGAGATAAAAATTGTTCGTAGATAATAGTTGAAAAATGTTCCATTACTGGCCTGGCAGAAACCCTGAAGCTGCGTTGTAAAACAAATGGTGTAGATTAGTTTTGAAAAGTGGTAAGTGGTAAGGGATTGTGAATAAAATCTCGGACTTAATGCTCCCTAACCACATGATATTCTTTTTTTATTTAGTAATAAGCTGCTACATATTTGGAGGTTCTGGTGTTTGTAGGTCACTGAACAGACTTTGAAATCTGATTTATATTGTACAACTGTAACATAGAAAGAAAAAGTATTTATATATTTTCCGTAAGAATATTTCATTGAGTTGTGTATAATTTAAAGAAGGTTTGTCCCCAAATGGTTTTGCTCACCTTGATTGTGTGTGTGTGTGTGTGTGCGCGCGCGCGTGTGGTTTTCTTGTTTTTGTATAATGTGTACAGTTTATGTCAAGGGCATTAAAAGCCTCCTGAAGCATAATCTTATCAAAGGGATACATTGTTAATAAAATGTACTTAAAATTCTTAAAACCTGTGTTGTTCTATTTGAAATTTTAAAACAATCAGTGGATTGAATTGCGTTGATTTGAATTAGTGCCACTATGGCTGATAACGTGTGACGCCCGGTAAAAATGACTTTTAGGTACTACAGATAAGAGTCTGGTTCCATTAACACATCAGTGGCCTACTCCAAATGTTTTAAAATATCTATACTTAGAAAACATTCTTCATAATCTAAGCAAATACTTTATAGCTTGGTTTTTTTTTTTTTTTACTTCATTGTAAAGGGTTTGAAAAACTGAATCTGTCTTTAAAACAGTTCTAAATTTTTCGAGGAAATATACAATATAAGTGATGATGGTATGTATGATGATGACTTTTTGTGGGAAGGTATTTGATTTCTCCTGCAGAAACTTGTCCTCATCAGATAGGGTATCATATAGCCACCTAGTGGCGAAAGAAAATACCACAAGGGAAATTACCAAGGCTGGAGAGTAAAATTCAACGACGAAGCCAGGTCAAAGCTAGGTTATAGTTGACTATGTGTGGTACGATAGTCTCGCTTACAGAAACAGATTGTTTGGATAACTTGGTTCTTGGGCATATTTCTGTGTATCATGTTCCCATTGCCTTCTGTATGTGCATGTTTTGGGCCCCAAAATAAACTTTAAAAAAGCATACTTAATAATCATACAGCTGATCTTTGTAGACCTAAACTTTAGAAAGTTTATTTCATTTAAAAAGAAGACTCTTTGGTATATAAAAATACTCAAAAATAAAATACCGTCTTAGTCCATTTGGGCGACTATAATAATACACCACAGATTGGGTAGCTTACAAACAACAGAAATCTATTTCTCCGGTTCTGGAGGCTGGACGGCTGAGGCCAGAGTGCTAGCATGGTCGAGGGAGGGCCGTCTCTGAGGCCCCAGAATTCTCGTTGTGTCCCGATGTGGCACAAGGAATAGGGAGCCCTCCCGGGTCTCATAAGCACACTCATCCCGAGGACTTGAGGGCTCCAGCCTTGTGACCTAATCACCTTCCAAAGGCCCCATCTCCTAATACCGTTATCTTTGGGGGTTAGGATTTCAACATGGGAATTTGGAGGAGGACAATCATTCAGACCATAGCAACTACTTTTGCGTTGATTAAAAAAAAAAAATACTAAAGCTTGTTTCTTTAATGCTTATTTTAGAGGATCAAGTCAACTGCCTTTGCTTGGTGCTTTAAATTGAATATATTTAGTTACTGTGTATCTTTGAACTGCTCATTCTGAAGGCATTTTCTCTTTTGTATCTCTTCAAGGGTTTTTAAAGGTTCTTTATGCAAAATGCTTAATATGTTTTGTAAATTCTTTGCGATGAAAGCCAGTTTTCTTTCCATGGAGCTCTTACAAGAAATACTAGATGTTGTCTAATTCAACTTGATCTTCTCAGTAAATACACATTCTAGCGGGGAATCGGTTTCGTTAGAATCAGCACGAGTCAAGTGTTAGACTGGGAGCAAGCACCTTTGGTGGCAAGTCCGTGGTTTGGTGTGGCAGCGTCCCTGCACCCAGCCTGAACCGTCACGGTCCCCTGCAGGCAGCTGAGGACTGCTCTCCAGTTTGATGTATTTATAGATCATTAACACCAGTGCTGCCCACCAAAATACCCTGATATTTCTAAGGAAGTGTTACTAATTCGGCTTTAGGTACAGTTCTTTTTAAAGGTATTTACGGTTATGTTAGGAAAAGTAGAGCTTATCTAGAGGAACGCACATATTTGCAGATGAAATCATACGATTCGCTTCCAAATATCAGGAGGGAGGGCGGATAAGGGTACGGATGGACTGAAACAGCCGTGGGTTAGTGGCTGTGGGGCTGATGATATACATAAGGGTTTGTTAAACTTACTATACTTTTCCGTCATTTGAAATTCTCCAGGAGTATTTTTTTCATCCTAATAATTCTGACACATGAATACAAATTTCAAAGTTTCTGAAGAACATTGCTTAAAGCAATGCTGTTAAGACGCCACGTAGTATTGACAAACGCTTTAAATATGACCGCGTTTGGTGTTACGGACATGGGAGAATATAGCCAAAACTGCAGTCATAGTGATATTGTAAGCATTAAGTTATGTAGCCCCACATTTCCTGTTGGTATTTTGCTTTATGGTTCTCAAGGTTGAGTGTGCATCCAAATGCTTGGAAGGGAGCTGATGACACACATATTTCAGGTCTCAAGCCATGGAGATTCTGATGAGGTTTGGAGTGTTATCCCCAAATTTACATTTTTAGTGCGCTCATGAGGTGACTTACTGGCTATACTTACTGTTAGATTTTCATTTCATTGAGGTAGAGAACACACAAAATGCAGCTGCGAAATATTTTAATTAAGGCTTTTTTGCAACAAAAATGACTTCAAGGTCTTGTGGATTTTTAAAAGAAAATCCATGTGAAAGACACTAGTTACAAATCTGTCTTCACTGCCATTGCCATTTCTTTTATAGTTGCATGAGAAAGGAGCAAGGAGTCTAAGTGATGATAATACTGGCCCCCAGAGTCTTCTCAAAGCTGTTAGATTACTCAAGATACTCATTTTTACAGTGTTAGGAATACATGCCCAGTTTTCCAGCAAAAGGTTCAGTTCTGTGTAAGGAAAAGGTTGAAAAGCCTGAACAGAAGCCCTGCTTGTGCTGGTGTATTTCGGCCAGTTGGCAGTCACCTTACTTGGAGGTGTGCGTCTTTTGCTCTCAGTCTTGGCTGTGTGGTGCCGATGACACAGTGCAGGGCGTTCGGTACCAGAGGTGGAGGTGCTGTCGCTTCCGGCACAGCAAGCGAGGAGTTCCTAAACATGCTTGCTTAAAACATGGTAAATAAACGTAAAGCGCCGATGGGCAGAAGGCAGAGAAAGGACCGGGCACATGTGGAATGCCCGCTATGCCCCCGGTGCCTTGTACATACTGGTTCAAGGAGACAAAGCCGCTGCTGAGCGAATACAGAATTTCCCCACCCTGTATAGAGCTTTTTACAATTATGTCTAAACCATGCCCAACGATGGGGGTGCACTTTATTCATTATGTTAGCATAACAGGAATATAAATGAAGACAGTGAGGGTATTTTCTTGACCCAGACCATTGCAAAGACCAAAGGGTGCCAAATGAGAACAGGTCATTTCTGTATAGTTCTTGAAAAAAAGAGGAACCAGAAAATGTGAATGGAATTAATAACATATTCTCGTTTCTATTCGGAGGTAGTTGTCAAAAATCACGGTCAAAGACTGATGTCTACCAAGTAGGAGTGCTGTTATCCTGACAGTAAGTTAAGAGTCCCTGCCAGTCCCGCTCTTGCCTCGCATGCAATAAGCTCAGTGGAAAGGCAGTTGGGATCTTCCTGATCATTCACGTGTCTACCTTTCTAAGGTCTGTGCCCCCAGAAGAGTTCATTTTACTGCATCAGTGAACTACACATTATCATCGCTTCAAGGCAAGTCTAAAATCTGTTTTACCCTCAAACGTCTGTGATTTTTTTCATTAAACACACCCGGAATAACATTGACACTTCATGCTCTAGTATCGAATCATCTGTGGCCTTTATTAAAACCTTAAATCTAGTTCCTTTACCCTAAAGATACTGAACATGGGGGTAAAGCTTAATGGAAAATTTCCTCACTAAAAACTGAACTTGTGGGACCACAGCCCCCGTGTCCAGTACTGAGGGTCTGGGGTCTATCTCTATGTCAGGTTCCAGGCCTGCTGTTCGAAAGGTGGGCCTGGAGCACACCAGCAAGGGAGCCTGTCCCCAGGAGCCAAGCCTGCTCCAAGGAGGAGTGCTAAGTTCCATAGCTCCTGACCTCTCAAACCGAGCCGGACCGTAGTGGTCTCACACGCCCCCCGTGACCGCTCGGTGGGTTTACGTACCGAGGCATCTGGTGACAGAATGGTGCCGCCGAGCCTGTTCGTGTCTGTGTAGCAGAAAGGCATGCGACGGGTACATACTGATTAGTGGTCGTGCTCACCTTCATCTAAGAGGGTAATCGAGGGAGGAGAGGCCAGACCCATGGGAATGGCCATTTGCGTTTTGTACTCTGAACACAGTGCTGGCTCTGGTGGATTTGTGGGGAGACTGGACTTGTCTCCACACATGGGTGAGGCCAACTGGGACACATAATTCAAATTAGTTTCTCCAGCTGGTATTTCTCCCAGGGAGTTGACGTAGTTTTTTCCTAGTGCCTTCGGTCCATTTTCAGATGATGTCAACAGTCCCAGCTGACTTGGCTGGGCTTTAGGGGTTACTGGGACGTGGCCACAAGAAACGGAGTCAGAAGCCGCCTGATTATAGGTAAAGTTCTCAAAACAGATGCAGGGGCCAGGCCCGGAGTGGCTCTTCTCTGTTGGGAGGAGGTAAAGGTAGGTGGGCTTGGTGGGTTCAGTTTCTGTCAGTGACTTCCTAGTGCCTTCCTGCTTGTTTATGACTTCAATAGCATCTGGAATACAGTCCTTGACATTCATTATTGTTAGGCGGGGGTTCTCCTGGAACAAACAAAAGAAATGCAAATAGTGTGTGTGTGTGTGTGTGTCAGAGTATATAAAGTATATGCGAAACGCACTCAGGGCTTCAGGTTTTGTGTGTGTGTTGTCCTAGTCACAAGTTAACTGCAGGTGCTGTTGCAAACCAAAGGATTTCCCCCGATGGAAGAAATCTCAAGGCTCCATTCACCCATTTCACAGCCCTGGGAGACGAGGTGGCCGTCGCTGTTATATCTTCTAAGGAAGTCTAGAAAAGTACTATCACAGCCCTAACCTTCGATTAGTCTTTAACAGATACGTGGTATACGTACAATCTCCCAGCATTTACCTTGGATTTTATTAATGACAGAACGCTGCTCTTGTAAGGATCTGGAATGTCAGGGTAACACTTCTCCTTCATCCTAGAAAACAGTGAAAATTAGACTGAATTTTGCAATATAGTGAATAGTTAAGAGAAGTCTGCAGTCAGCTTCCTGGGTTCTCACCCTCGCTCTATCACTGACTGTGGGACCCTGGCCAGGCTATTTAACTCCGCTATGTTTACATCTTCTCATCCATTCCACGGAGATAAGGCTCTTACTTACAAGTGGCGTGGAGAGGATTAAATGAGCCGGAGGCAAAGTACTCAGAATCACTTAGAATACTGCCAAGCACACACTATGTGAAATACCATAATCTTAACTAGTGTTACTGAACAGGCTTTGCAATCTTTTCAAATGGCTATTGTTTTCCTTATGTCTCAACCTGAAAAGCAAAATTGTTAACAGAATTTTCACATTTTCATCGAAGTCTCTGTCCTTCACCTTTGTAGCACCTTCTCTCATTTTATTCCGTGTGATTTCTATCTTATTAAACTCTTTTCTAGATATTTCTCTTTCTTCTTAGATAAAATCTTCCCCACGCACTTACCATTGACTTTTCAAGTAGCATAAGATCATGATGAGCAAAATGGAGAAAATCATGGGGAGTATGATACGTATCAGTATATGGGCTGGAGAAGAAAACAGAGAAAATTTTCCTGAGTACTTTTCCCTCCTCAAAGGAACAAAGGTAAGTTTGAGAGTAATTTTACATAGTTATTAATCCTCAAAGGTCTAGTTATGCAAGATTCAATCTGAATTCTGGCTGATGGGGTGGGGGGTTCCACCTCCCAACCAACACAGGGACCGTTCGCCGTCAACACCTAGACTTGGACTTGGTCCCTCCTCTATGAGACCGGATCACTATTCCCAATTCTTCACCCCCCCCCCGCCCCCATATCAGAATTATTACCACCCCCCCACCCTTGCCAAAGCTTCACAGTGAGCGTACTTCCCTGTGTCCTGACTTGGGGCTCAGCCATGTGACTAGGTTTGGCCAATGGGCTGGTAGTAGCTGTAACACGAGCAGCTGCTTTAAGTGCACACGCACAGCCTGCCTTGCCCTCTAGGCCCCTGTGATCCACCAGGAGAAGGATCTGTCTCTCACAACCGCTGCCCTTTTAGCCTGAGCCCCAGAGTGAAGCCATGGAACCAACCCAAACCTGACGAAAGCCTCGAGTCCAGCCTGGCACGGCCCCGCTGAGATCAGTTAAGCCAAGAGCATGAACAGAAATATTCGTTTTTGTATGCCACGGAGATTTTGAGGGTTTCCGTTACACTTCAGAAATGAACTAATGCACCCCCCACTTTTAGTCAGTCTCAGACAAAATGACCTGAATGTGTCTTAACCTGGAATAATTATCCATTTTGATTCCTCAGATAGGTCATTTTCTTAAATACCCATCTTTTCTGTTCCCACTGCCTGCAAGCCCAACAAATAGTAATTCCACTGGGCCAGTAAACACCGTCTTTTGCAGATGCAAATTGCATGGGGAGGGGGGTTGGTGGGCTAACGGTCATTCACACGTACACATGTACGTATATTTCTGTTCAATATATCTGCTTCCCTGCCCCCCCCCCCCACAGCCTCCCCCCCACCCCACCTGCTCACCAGCCCTGACACCTGGCTGTCCTGGAAGGAATGAGGTTTGATTTTGGGCTGGGAATATGGTGGGAAATGTTGGCATTTTGTAAGGGAGGACGGGCCTGGGTAGACGCCCAGCCCAGTGCTATGAGGCAGCACAGGGGTCTCAAGGAAAGGACACCCGGAGAGGTAAGATGATGCCGGAGCAAACACCTCACCAACTGGCCTGAAGTTAAACCTGATGGCAGAAAGGGGGAAGAAACTCTCTTCCTGACTCCACTAAAGAATACTTTGCTCTCAACTCAGTACTTTGGACTACTATAACTGGTTTTAAGATTCGGTTAAGTTATAGACTTTTAACTTACTTAAGAAGTCCGGGGACCTAGCCATGGTAGTTTCCAAGTTTCAGACTGGTTTTGCTAAACTTTTTTAGCAAAATGCATGATGAAATGCATTATATGCATTCAGAAAAGTGCTCATAAGAGCACAGCTCAATGCATTTTCACAAGTGCCAACACATGTGGCCAGTACCCAGAGCACGAAAAGGAACATCAGCTCCCCAGAAAGCCCCCCTGGTGTCCCCATCCAATCATCATCCCCTCCCAAGGTAACCACCATTTTGCCTTCTAATAACACACATGGCATTTGCCTCTTTCTGTAGCGGACTCTTACAGCAAGGGTCAGGGCTGGCTTCTGTCACTCAGCATGGCAGTTGTGACATTCGCCCGTATTATTTTTGTAACTGCAGAATGTCATTCTCATTGCTCTAATTATGCACTTTATTTTCCTTTTTAATAATAGTCAATAAGCCAATAAAGAGTCACAGCCAAGGCTAAGGAGGTTTATCATGAATAAGGGAGATAAATGAAATCTAGAAAATATACTCGAGGTAAAGATAGTTATTTGTATTATGATGTATGTGTACACACACACACACACACACCCTCTACCAGCTAAATAAATACCAAAGCTGGAATAACAACAGCCTGAATATAAATTAAAATATTTTGAATTTACCCTAAAACAGTTAAGAGTGCTCAAATAATATAAATCCTTGACTGACATCTGAGAGTTCTGACCTTCAACTTGGAAACCTGGGGCCACGTTGCAGCTGACAAGTGAGCAGCCCTGAGTGCCCCGATCTGCCGGCATAGACACAGATGTCCTCACCCCTGGTCAGCAGCTCTACCTGCTGTGGCCACCATGTCCCTACGGCTCCGCCACCAGCAAAGGGACCCTGCACCGAGGACCTAGGATCGCTGGTAACTTGAGGCAGACTTTTCAGCCTGTTTCCCAGAGAGGAGTGTCTGCAAAGGTCCCTTCCAGTGGGGAACTTCCACGATACACAATTTGATACTTGCTTTTCCTCTTCTTCTGCATCAGTAGCTTCCTCCCCCTGCACCCCCACTCCCACCTTCCTGTTTATTGGAGGTCAGTGTTTACCACCAGGATCTGATTTACCATTAACTCGTTCCTGCTGCCCTTCTCCCTGCCCTCTTCTTTCTCCTCCTTTCAAGCCAAATGCATTTTGAAAAGTGGATCTCTTTATCTCTTTTGTCCCCCACCAATCGGCAAACAGCGGGTTCATGAAGGAACCTGCCTGATCCCAGCAGACCCCACCCCATCTCTCTCAACTGCCCCCAGAAAGGCAAAGTCAGGAAGCGGCTGGTTTGCCACTGAGGGAAACCAGCCAGGGAGCCGGCTGCCGAGGGCAGCTCTGCTGAGAAAACCACCCGCCCTCCTCTAGACAGTGGGCCTGGGGCCCCGGGGGCCCTTCTGAAGTTGACAGGAAACTGCCATCTGTGATTTTCCAGCCATTTTGGGACTGAGTTCAAGTCATTTTGGGCCCGAGTGGCTCAGGGACCACTGCGACAGACAGGCCAGAGGAAGGTTCCAGGCCATAAGTCAGTCAGACTCTTGTCTGTTTAACGTAGTTGGATTCTGTGTGACATGTTGTGTGTGTGTGTGACACAGAATCCCATCTAGAGAAAGAGAAAGAGAGACAGAAAAGAAAGGTTTAAAAATTCCTGATCTCGACAACTCACAGTATTCATCTGGAGTTGTGACCTTTGTGAAAGCGCCCTGGGGGCCCTCGCCGACACTGGTGTATGGAGTGAGGAAAAACTCATAGAAAGACGCCGGCTGCAGGTTTTCCACGACAAATGTCTTCTGTTTGGGGTTGTCAATTTTGTATTTGCAACATATTGAATCATCTGTAATTTAAAAGAAAAAACAAATTTTTTTCAAGAAAAAAAAAAGCGTGAGAGAGATCTTATGACAGGGTTGGGCACCAATAATCGTCTTGTTGACTCAGCACCGTCAACATCCTACACCAATCAAATATTAAATCATCATTTCATCACTCTGGGTCATGGCTGAAATCTTGAAAACATGGCAAGAAAAGCTGGTGATCCAGAGAGAGCACACCAGTGTGGGAGAGACAGTAAGAGCTGGAGAGAGACTTAAAAATACATTGTAATAACCTTTAACAAAGTCAAAGGGAAAAAAAGAAAAAGGGCTTAGCGAGGAAGCTTCGTAACCGGCAGGTTTTCCTAAGCAGCTGATGGTATTTCAGATGCTTCCCAAAATACCGGGCACTCTGTTTTAAGTAAGTCAAAACACTGACCCCCTGCCGTCTGGCCCACTAGTTTGCTGAAGAACACTCTGGATCAAAAAGCATGCGAGACCAGGATTCAGTGTGGCCGGGCTCAGACATGGCCACCTCGCTGGCGGTTTTGAAGAGTGAAGTCTTGAAAGAGTAAACCAACCAACAAACACACGCGTCACCTGAGAGGACTGCCTTTTCAGATCCCGGGAGGCACCGCGCAGCCTTGGACTTCAGATAGAGGGAGTACCCTTGTACAAAACCGGGCTGGGACTCGGCGGCATAGTCCTTCCAGCTCAGAGTAAAGGAGTAGGAGGTCAGGTTACTCATGAGCACTTGAGGGTTGTCTGAAGGCACTAGGAAAGGAAGTTGGGGTAAGAAGAGTCATCACTCG